>NC_083351.1:143122075-144344575 GCF_030254825.1 Meriones unguiculatus
AGGGAGAGAGGGAGGGAGGGACTGGGAGGGAATGAGGGATCGGGACACGGCTGGGATACAAAGTTAATAAAATGTAACTGATAAGAAAAAAATAAAATAAAAAAAAAAGAATCTTACATGGAATTTACTGTCTTTATTTCATTCATTAAGCTTTTAAACCTGAAAGAGAATTCGTTTATGGTGTTTTAATCCACCTAGTTGTGATAATTTTGTGATAACCCTTGGAAAACACTGACTTAAGAATTAAATATTTGTATTGGTGATGGCACTTACAGAGACCATTTTTTTCATGACTATATTTATATAAAATAGATTTTACAATCATAATTGTTTCAAAGACTGATTTGTGTGAGAATTAAATCAAGATATTCTAGATGTCATATCCAAAGCGAATCATCTGTCATATTCTACCACACACAACCTAAGAATATGAATAATCAACCGTCTAAATTTGCAGTTAGTAGGAAATGATTGAAAGACTATTTATGAATCCAAATTTCATCAGTATAAAATGATATAAGAACCATAAACAAATGTCATAACTGATTCCTCCACTCATACTGAAGGAAAACACACTATTTTACATAAACAAATAGCTAACTAGTATGTTTGGTGCTTAAAACGTTCCCATGGATAATATTACTGACTTCACTGATCATTTTTATTATATTGAGACTTGAGACTTACTTTTTTTTAGTAAAAATATTTTTAATGTAATTTTTTATTTATTGCAATTTATTTCAGCTGTGGCCCCACCCTTGTTCCCTCTCAACCCTGTCCTTCCTCTCTCCATCATCTCCTCCCATGGCTAAGACCAGATGGAAGGGGAGGAGGTCCTCCACTATCATTGGACTGGGGAAGGGGGATGGGAATCTTACTTTTATAATGACAATTATTTTCTCACGTTGTCCAATATTTGTCCAAGCTAAAAGATAACCTCTGCATAGCATATTACATGTCAATTGCAACCCATTGAAATGCAGAAAGTCACATAAACAATGTTACTTATCTACTGTATATGATTCTTCAAGCATAACAAAGGTTTTCTTTTGAGATCCAATAATCTCTCTAATATCTGGTAACAAAAGCAGAGCAAATAGCCAGTAATATACTGGTTAGAGCAATGTTTACATATTTATTCTGTTGACAAACATGGTTTTAAAAATAATGCTTAAAAATAAAGTCCAAGTGGATCAAAGACCTCAACATAAAACCAGAAACATTAAATCAGTTAGAAGAAAAAGTGGGGAAGAGCCTTGAACTCATTGGCACAGGAGACAACTTCCTAAACAGAACACCAACAGCCCAGGCTCTAAGAACAACAATCAATAAATGGGACCTCATGAAACTGAAAAGCTTCTGTAAAGCAAAAGACACCATCATCAAAACAGAACATATGCCTACAGATTGGGCAAGAATCCTCACCAACCCTTTATCTGACAGAGGGCTAATATCCAGTATATATAAAGAACTAAAGAAGCTGAAAAGCAACAAACCAAGTAATCCAATTAAAAAATGGGGAACAGAGCTAAAAAGAGAATTCTTGATAGAGGAAGATCAAATGGCAAAGAAACACTTAAAAAAATGCTCAATCTCATTAGCCATCAAGGAAATCAAAACGACCCTGAGATTTTACCTTACACCCATCGGAATGGCTTAGATCAAAAACTCAAGTAACAACACATGTTGGAGAGGTTGTGGAGAAAAGGGAACCTTCCTCCACTGCTGGTGGGAATGTAAACTTGTACAACCACTCTGGAAATCAATCTGGCACATTCTCAGACAACTAGGAATTAAGCTTCCTCAAGATCCAGCCATACCACTCCTAGGCATATATCCAAAAGAGACTCAAGTACACCCTAATTCCTAAAATACATTTCAAATACCAACATCTATTAAAATTATGGAGCTTTTCACGGTCTGATTGTCATGTAGTCCTGCCAAAGCAGGAACTCGAGGCAGGAACATGGAGGCAAGAAATGAAGCAGAGACCACAGAAGGCTGCTCCTCGTGGGTTGATCAGTTACATTTTTTTAAAAGGTCAGGACCACCTGCCTAGGGATGGTTCCCCCAACAGTGGGCAGGGCCTTTCTACATATATTAACACTCAAGAAAATCTCCCACTGACTTCCCCACAAGCCAATCAGAAAGAGGCAATTCCTTGATGGAGGTTTCCTCTTCCTAAATGTAACAATTTGACAATATTAATTAACACAGTGCCTAAAATCGACTCTGGCAAATTTTTGTGAATTACTTTTCATACGTCTCCTTTCAGTTCCTGGCAATTTTCTTTATGTATCTTCCTATCTCTTCTTTTTCTGCTGGAGCCAATATTATGCTTTTAAAAGCAAACTAGCCACATTGGTTTAAAGCCATATGACCTCTTCTACCATGATAATATCTCAAATATTCTTTCTTTAACTATAGTCATGTTCTAGGGAACTAATAGTAAAAGTTTGAAAGAAAATGAATTTGGGGAAATATAAATAGTTTATAATACTCCTTTCTCACTACTTTTGAGCTAGATGACTTCCTGGTTGTACAAACACATAAGATTTTGTTTTAGTGTTTTGTTGTTGTTTGGTTTTTGTTTTTTCCATAGAGATTTCACTTGCTTTTCCTGTGCTGGGATTCTTTAATTTCTGAATTTTCTTGTTCTTGTTCTTCTTGTTGTTCTTTTTCTAGTTCTTCTTGTTCTCCTCCTCCTTCTTTTTCTTCTCATTGTAATAGCCAAAGAAGTTTCTCTTCTCTTCTGAAATTCTAAAGCTATAAGGATGACCACTCTTCCCTCATTGCTGTCTAATGTGCCTCATTTAACTTGTACTTTCCTATTTGAAATAATAACTCTCCTTTGACTCACCTATCCCTATCCCTTAGAAAAACTATGATATATCAAAGTGCCTCATTACACATATGACTGTTCCCTTTCTTTTCTAAAATAAAGGAATATTCTTTTGTAAACAGCAAAATATATTTAACTTTTCTGCATTGAAATAAAAAAAAAGAATTAAGATTACAAAATCATTAAAATACCCAGACTCTGAAATCAATTCCTGGATATAAATCTCTTCCATACCACGTCATTATTCTTACTTAAGTGACACTGAATAACCATATTTTTATTCAATCTTCACAGATGCAAAATGGAGTTAATATTGCATTCATGGACTGGTCTATTATCACAAGAAAATAAATTTTGTAAAAGATTTATAATCATATTCATCACATAATCAATGCCATAGAAATCTTTGATATTATTAAATGAAATATGCAGGTTAGTATAAATTGCTATCATTGATCAAATGAGATGAAGACTTTCTGCTCTTAAGGATTTTACTCATCACTAAGGAAACTGCAAAGTGACTTATATAGTGCTCAGTTTAATTATGTGAGGCAATGAAATGATACAAGTATGAAATATTTGTAATTATGAGAAAAATAAAAATCATTAACATGATTTTGTATCATACAGACATTCTTCTGTTAATCATCATCATATTAAGTATTGATTTTTTCCATCTCACTTATTCTGTACTTCAAGATATATGATTGGCAAGAAATTTCTGTCTATTACAAGTTAACGCTTCCTGAAATATATCTTTAAAACGTCTCTTCACATTGTCAAGAGACAAACTTATGGCAGAAATCTATAGCAGAAGAAGAGATGGCTCAGCCTCTCAACTGCTAACCCAATGCTTACTATTTGTGGAAAAGGAAAGAAGACTCATCAGTGAAGAGCACTGGCTGCTCTTTCAGGGGAGTCAGATTCCATTCCCAGAACCCACATGGTGGCTGCAACTATCTAAAATTCTAGCTCCAGAGGATCTGTTTCTCAATTCTGGCCACTAAGTGCACATGATGCACAGATACACATTCAGGAAGAATACCCATGCACATAAAATAAAAATAAATACTTTTTTTTTAATGTGTTATACCACTAAATGTTCTTTTTCATGGAAGAATTCTTGAGACAAACTCTTATTCCAACTTGGCCATTAAATCTTTTGATGTTCTATGCCTTCCTGTAGGACTTAGAAGTCTTAAAATACATCATTTTGCCAGCTAATGTTTGGAAATATCTACACCATCAAAACCAATGGATGGAAAGTAATGTGATTTCTGAGAACATCTGGTCATTTGTGCTGGACAGATCCAAGTAAACACCAAGAAAATATTTATTTTCTTTGTAAATTTATAAACTGGGTCCTAAATTCTCTGTGTTTGTGTAGTGTTCTTGCACTGGGCAGAAAGGATGCTGAATAGTAATGTCAACTGCACATTTAGGTGATTGTTTTGGATGCCAGAAACCTGTTAATGTGCTGTTACACCTGCCATGTGACCACTTAACATGTAGGCTAAGTAATGACCATACATGTCATCCCCACTCTTCCCTACACTGGGCTAGCTCTCATTTTCAATAATTGATCCAATCAATGCTATAACACATTAAGTGGATATTTATGAAAAATCAATTCAGAATACTGTAATTAGCAAGCACTGTAAACCTCAAAAATGCTAATGCAAAGCAGTCACTCCAAGCAGGAATTTACCCATAATGAAATTTGTATGAAATTGCCTAAGACAGTTACCAATACTGACTTAGTTGATGATCAATAGTGGCATTGATTTGTTTATGTGAGATAGTACAAGGTCTTATCTTATTTCCACAAACAATAATGATGAATACTGTTCTAAAACTTGATTTTGCCCAAATGAAATGCTATCACCAATATGTAGTCGAAGCATTTTCAACACCGTGTTGTAAGAAATCCAATTTCACATTCTCTTTGTGGAATGCTATCAGTGTTTTTAGGCAGTATTACTACAAAAAAATTAATTGCATTGGAATTTCCAGTCCAATTGCATTTGAAAACATTTTTCTACATTCTCTATTCCCTCCCTTTCTCTTTCTCTTTTTTCTCTTTCTCTGTCCCTGTCATTCAGGAATGGAAATTGTTACCAGTTTAGGTTGATTCTAGATGTTGATGGAAGAAATGAAGCCATAATGAGGGAAGCCTCTGTACTGTGTCTGTTTTCATAGTAGAATAAATGTCTATAAGTTAGATATTTCTGCCACTATCACTAGTTTCCAAATCTTAAAGTGCCCAACAAACTCTTACTTGTAGAAGGATGTTTATTGCTATGTAAACACATAGCTTCTCAACATACAGAATGTAAAGCATGGAATGAGATGATGCCTCTTTTCTTAAACACTCAGGTAAGGCTTTAGTGATCCAGAACAGTATTCTCAGAAATTGAAATGATTAGACTAGAAGGGTGTGTGTGTGTGTGTGTGTGTGTGTGTGTGTGTGTATGTTTTACACAAATAGTACTACTTTTCTTTCAATACTTTTCAACATTTTGTCTATATTTTATAAGAGAAAATAACACTTGTTTATTAATTATCAAGACCATTTGTGGATCTATGAGACCCTGAGCAGTATAGCAAAGACTCACATCCACTCTCTCTCCTATCTGTCTTGTTAAAGCTCCTTCCAGTTTACAAAGCTCAGTCGCCCTGACAAGTATGAAGTGTGACAATGAGGTTGTGCAACTCATTAGCATACCTCGATGTTGAATGGAGTTGCATAAACAGGAAAAGAAGTAGCCACTACCTTCAGAAGGAAGCTCATCTCACAAAGGAAAAAGAATTGAGCAGTGTCATAGACCCAGCATTGATGAGTCAACTTTTCATCAGCTTTACCTTCTGAAATATGGTAACAGATTAACCTATTACAGTTCTAAACTAATAAAAATAATAAGATGCAACCTGAGGATAGTATCTTTTTTTGGGAAAAAAAAAAAACTAATCCCGCTATAGCTGGTAGGTATGTTTCATTCCTTATTTTGAAGTGCCTGAATTAAAATCTGAGGCTCTACTCCGAGCTGGTGTGTTTTATTTCTCAAATTGGAACACAGATCATTCATACTGCTTTACATCCTTTTTTAAATTTTATTTTGGGGTTCTGGGCTAGGGTGTGACAAGTTCTCATAAGGTAGTCCTGGCTGCTTTGCCACGTGAAATCCTCTTCTCTTAACATCCCAGTGCTGGGATTTTGTAACTCCTTTTTATTAAATACTTAAATGAAATGGTCTTAGGTGCTCATTATCTAGAAATGTAAAAGATATTAGTAGACACCAAGCAAAAAGAGTAGAAAAACATTGTATCTAGAAGCTTACACTGAGAACAGAAGAGTAGATGACACAGGAAACACATTTTTACAGAATTTAACATACAAGTAAACCCTTTAAGAGACACAATTCTCTATTCAATTAATTTAAATTTAGTAAGATCCTTAAAATTTGTTAGTAAATGTTTTCATGTGTTTATCTTTTGATCCTATATATTTTGTTTCTTTATTTTGTACAAATAAAAAGGTGCTTTGTTTGGATGGTCAGTTGGTGCTGTTCCTTCCAGAAAGAATAGCAAAAGAGAGGCCTTCCTTGCCTTCTCACTTGAGTATTCAAGCTCACACCATTTTGCACTGTGCTTTTCAGTTGCCTGAATATTTTTTACTTTTGGTATTTCAAAGTGTTATGAGAGATCAAGTTTTCCTCTTGTCAGTTTGAAACCTCTCATTTCAAAGTGTTGTACGAACCCAAATATTCACGAATATAATCAGTTCCGTTTCATGTTGCTCCTTAATTCATCTCAGAGCTACTTACTGGTCCAGTCCCACTATCTTTGTTTCCTATTGCAAAGAGTATGAGCCCACCAGTCTCTGATTTCATTAAGATTAGATTGTGTTAATGTAACATGTACAGTTGCCACATTAAGATGATGAACTAAACAGAAGAAAACAGATTTCTAAAAATCAAGTGTTCTTAGATGAAGACAGTGGAAAACATTCACTGCAGCACTAGGATTGTTCAAAATGCTTCACTGTGAATTTATTCATTGAATTTTTCCAATTGGCCGCATGGTTTTGAGGAACCTGTTTAACCTCTCTATTTTTAAATTTGCATGCAACAGAATGAGACTTGTAATAGCATCACAGTTGTAAGACGAAATGTTTCTAATAATAAGAGCTAACGTTATGTGTACTGCTCACCATATGTCAAGCACTGTTTAAGCCTCTTGGACATAATGCTTATTTAATCCTTAAAGCAGCTTGAGGGAGAACTCTGCCTTCCCAACATCTGGATCCTGTGTATGAGGACACTGATGCTGGCTAGCCTGTGGAGACAGTGCTGCCTATGACAGATAGGGCTTCTATGTATCAAATACAAAAGATAAGCTATTAGAGCAGAGTGTCCAGTGTTCACATATGGGCACCAAAGAAGGACAGATGCGGAATGTAGGCTGCTTTTTGAGGTGAAGGAGTAAACCACAGGGTGAGTAAATCAGGGAAAACAGAGTGCCAGGTGTTCTGAAGGTAATGGCTTCATGGATGACAAAGAGGACTGTCTTTGCCACTGATCTTTTGCAGGCAGAAATCAAAAGAGCGGTAAAGAAAAGACCTTTTAAAATGAGTAAAGGAGAATGGATGCTGCCTTTGTCTGTTCATGTTAGTGCTTGTCACTGGACAGCAAAAATCACTGGCAAGAAGTCCAGCCTTGTCCAAGGGCAGACAGCATTCCTGGTGAGGTGACATTGTGTCTCTGCTTTGATTCCACAGAAGCAGAAGGTGGCTCTGGGCCACACCCCTCCCTGCTCCTTTAAGTCATGAGAATGTAAGGGACTACTCTGTGGCAGGCCCTGCTAGGAGAGAACAATGAATGTGACAGAAAGTATTCCTGTCCTTTGGCCTTGGACATACCTTAGTGCAATTGCTACTTCTGTCTGGATAGTATTTTGGTTGTTTGTTATGTTTTGCTTTTATCTATCTATCTATTTATTTATTTATGTTTTTATAAATTACAGTTTATTTACTTTGTATCACTACTGTAGCCCCCTTCCTCATCTCCTGCTAATACCACTTTCCCTCATCTCCTCCCATGCTTTTTAAGAGACATTCTCAAACACGCACACTTGTGCTCCATTCTCTCTTACATTCCTTTAATGGAAGCATTAGAAAGTGCACTTACTCTGTAGCCTTACTCTAGGAAATAGAATATATGGGAAATGGCTGGAAACCAAGTGGACTTTGTCATCCAACTTAATAGGAAGTCAAGGTCAAAAACAAAAACAGTGAGTCAGCACTGTGAGGCCTACCTCATCCATGACAGAAATATTTCCATACTGCCAGTAAATTCCCGAAACCATACACAATACTACTGAGCCCTTAGGTGGTGTTTCCCATAAGGTCACATATCTATGATAAACTTTAACTTACAAAATTATTATTGGGTGAACTCAAACACTTCAGTACTCACACACAAATCTGATAACCGAGATAGTTACCATGTAACCAGTGACCCACAAGGAACAAAGCATAGGTACACTAGGCAAAAGGAGACTGGATGACCTATGTAGCAAATGATCGCAGCATGCCCTTCAGAAGAGAGTGTGTATTATAAACTATGGAAATTTTCATTTAATATTTGGCATGGCATTGTCTGCATGTAATTAAAACTATGGAAAGTCATATTGTGTTTAATAAAAACAGTGAGCATTACAGAGGTGTCTGGAACTGTGATAAGACTGTTGAAAGACAACATCTCACTTAACACCCAAAACCTCCTGTTCAGAAACCTGAAACAGAAAAGCAACCAGTCCAGAATAATAGAAAAACTGAGAGTTATACATTTATTCTCTCCTCTCTCCCTTTCTTTCCCTTTCTCTCTCTCTCTCTCTCTCTCTCTCTCTCTCTCTCCTTCTCTTCTTCCCTCTGTCCCTTTGCCTCTCATTCTGAGAAAGATTGTTTCTCACATGCAAAAGCTGTGTATGGGGAACTTTTGTTCCCCTTATAGCAGCACCTCCTTACACATGGTCTGGCTTTTCATGAGTTCTGTAACAATATCATTTAGTAAGATTTAGTAAGGTAATTTTAAATGGTGTACGCACCATACTCATACATGTATCCAGGGAGCAATGGATCAATCCTTCCCAAAACGTACAATAAGCTTGCCAGGCTTTTACTATGCACATAGCTTTTACATGAAGGGCGATGATTGGTAGTGATTGAGGCAAGGCTCAGTGGAAGAGGATGCGCTTAGTCCTGCTCTGTTGATGTGTCAGGATGGGTTGGTACCCATGGGGCGGGGGAGCTCCCCTTCTCTGCAGAGAAAAGGTCGGGGTATGGGGAGAAGGGGTGTGAGAATGGGAATGGGAGGAGAGGAGGGAGGGGCTGCAATCAGACTGTGAAGTGATTTAATAAATAAATTAATGAAAAGGGGAGAAAAAGCTGTTGACAAAGGCTGGGTGAGTACAAAAGGAAGTCGGGAGACATTGATGCAGAAAGAACATAGAAGATACAGGACACGGGAAGGCAGCCATCACTCTGGCCTAGAGAAAATGGCCACACTGAGGTCATGGACTCTGCTTACCTGCAGCCAGGAGATGGGGGTGGGTAATGCAAACTCTGAGCTTCCCATTTCCTAGCACTTTCATATCCTTTGCTGCCACCTACTGCCTGAACCCTGGCAAAAGCTTGTCTCCTGGGGTCCAGGGCCTTGAGATTTGGGTAGCCAAGGCTTCTGGCTAATCTGTGGATCAAGTCTGTGGCACGCTCAGTAAAGCAACACAAAGAGGCAGATGACGGACAAGTAGATTTGGTGTTGAGACAGCATATTCTAGTTGTCCCAGGATAGTCTAAAACTCCACATCCTCCCACCTCTTATTCCCAACAGCTCCTGGTACAGGCACGTGTTACCGCAGCCGACTGGGCAAATGTATTCTAAAGAATGTTTTAGTTCTGCGATATGTATTCTCTCCTACTCTACAGTTTAGGTCTTTTGATAATTCTTACTACATTGACGTGTGATTATGAAACTATTTATATAGAAAGGAGAGAATCTTCATTAATTATGCCACTTGGCCTTCCAAGATCATGTTGCTTGAAATATATACCTTGATACATGTTGTTAAATTAAGTGTGTCTGAAGAGGGTAGCCCAAAACTTCCAGAAGATATTGAGGAAAGAAAATAGCATAGAGAAATATGAAAATGTCATTTTTTTTCACTGCACACTCTTACTTTGTGACTATAGAAAGAATTTCTCCTGTACCTCTAAAAAGCATGCCAGGAGCTGTCTTTCTCATACTGTCTTAGTTAGAAGTACTATTGCTATGATGAAACACCATTACCAAAAGCAAGTTGGGGAGGAGAGCGTTTATTTCATTTATACTTCTACATTTTATGCTATCATTGAGGGAACTTAGGACAGGAACTTAACCAGGGCAGACACCTAGAGACAGGAACTGATGCAGAGGTCATGGAGGGGTGCTGCCTACTGGCTCGCTCAATATGACTTGCTTAACCTGCTTTCCTTTTTAAATTTTATTTATTTTTATTAATTACAGTTTATTGACTTTGATCCCAGCTTTAGTGCCCTTCCTTATCCCCTCCCAATATCACCCTCCCTCATCTCTTCCCATGTCCCTGATAGGGGAGGTCCTCCGACCCTTCCATCTGACCCTAGTCTATCAGGTCTCATCAGGACTGACTACTTCTTCCCCATCAGGGGAGGTGATCAAAGAGCCAGCCCATGAGTTCATGTCAGAGACAGTCCCTGTTCCACTTACTAGGGTACCCACTTGGACACTGAGCTGCCATGGGCTACATCTGTGCAGGGGTTCTAGGTTACTTCCATTCGTGGTCCTTGGTTGGAGTATCAGTCTCAGAAAAGACCCCTGGGCCCAGATATTTGCTATGTGGAGCTTCTGTCCTCTCCAGGTCTTTCTATCTCCCCCTTCTTTCATAAGATTCCCTGCACTCTGCCCAAATTTTAGCTATGAGTCTTAATCTCTGTTTTGATACAGTGCTGGGTAGCATCTTTCAGAGCCCCTCTGTGGTAGATTACTATCCTGTTCCTTGTTTTCTCCCTCTTCTGATGTCCATCCTATTTGCCTTTCTGGATGAGGATTGAGTGTCTTACCCAGGGTCCTCCTTCTTGATTAGCTTCTTCAGGTATATAGATTTTTGTATAATTAACCTATATTATATGTCTAATATCCACTTAAAAGTGAGTATATATCATGTGTGTCTTTTTGCTTCTCACTTACCTCACTCGGGATGAACTTTTCTGGTTCCCACCATTTGCATGTAAATTTCATGATTTCCTTGATCGGTTGAGTAGTAGATACAGAAGTTGTGGAAATTTACACAATGGGATACTATTCAGAAATTAGCCTGCTTTCTTATCGAACCCAGTACCACCTGCTCAGGGGTGGCACTATTTACAGTAAACTGGGCTGTCCCAGTTTACATCAGTCACTAATCAAGAAACAGTCCCACCGACTTGCCTACAGTCTAAGCTAATGAAAATATTTCTCACTTGCAGTTCTTCCCAGATGCCCTCAGCTCATTTCAAGTTAAAAAAAAAAAAAAAAAAAAAAAAACAAAAACAAAAACAAAAACAGTCTACCCAGGTCTTGTAATTAAGGTTTTAAGGTTTCATGTATATAGAACATCCCTTTCTATTTTTTCTAGCATAATATTTTTATTAGATCTTTGGGGATTTCACATCATACATTTTTTTTATAACATTCACATTCACATCTCAGTCCTTCCCTGTCTACCACATCCCTGACCTTGGGACTTCCCTCCCAGAAAAAAAAATCCAATTTGTTTTATCTATCACTGGAGCATGGTCAAGCTAAGAGTCGCCTGCCCCTTAAGAAAACTGAGTCCTTCGCTTCCCAGACTCCTGCTGGAAGCCCTTTATTGTAGAGAGCCACACTTCAGCATTCTATCAAAATTATTAACAATTCTCTTCATGACTCTCAGTTTAAGCTGTTACTATATAGTTTTTTTTTTTTTTTTTTTTTTTTTTTTTTTACTAATTTTAGGGTTCAGTGCAGTAGTGCTAGGGGTTGTCACAAATGTCCTCCATGTCCCTCTTTCTCAACTACGAGTCAGCAGTCATCCATTTAACTTCCAAAATCGCTTATTTGCTCTTTCCATTCTGTGGAGACATGTATCATGGGCTTCCACATGGTTTCTGGCATCAGCATAGACCACAAACAGGACACCCAGTTGCAGTAAGGCCACTGACCCAGACAAGGCCCTCCATGCAGCTGGCATTATGGATATTAACATGGTATCAGGCTGGAGCATAGATCATAGGCATACACCTAGCCATTGGTGGCAGCATGCACCTTGGGCATCACCACAAACCTGGCTGAAGACATGGCCCTAGAGCTGACATCATGGACCTGGACCACCCGACGGCCCTAGGTGGCAGCACAGACCACCTACATCAACACATCTCCCAGTGGCAGCATGGCCCATGACCATCAACTTGGCCTCAGGCTGCAGCGCGAATCACAGTTATTCATGTGGCCTTCAGTGGTAGCACTGACATCACAAAGGCCAAGCTGCATTAAGATCAAAGACCCAGACATGGCCCTCTGTGGCAGCACAGACCAGGGCATCACCATAGTCTCAGGTGGCAGCCCAAGCTAGTCTATGCTAGTAACACTTATGAATATTGTCATGGCTTCAGGATGCAGCAGAGACCATGAACATCTGTGCAGCCTTCTGTGGCAGTGCAGACCGTGAGCATCAACACAGAATACTGGCCCAGAAATGGCTCTTGTAGTTAGGGTTTCTATTGCTGTGATGAAACATGAAACACCACGACCAAAAAGCAAGTTGTGGAGGAAAGGGCTTATTTGGCTCACATGTCTTTTATTGCTGTTCGTCATTGAAGGAAGACAGGACAGGAACTCAAACAGGGCAGGAACCCAGAGTAGAAGCTGATGCAGATGCTGTGGAGGGGTGCTGCTTACTGGAATAATCCCCATCGCTTGTTCAACCTGCTCTCCTATAGAATCCAGGACCACCTGCTCAGGGATGGCGCACCCGCAAAGGACCAGGTGCTCCTCCATTGATCACTAATTAAGAAAACTCTTATAGGCTTGCCTGCAGCCTTATCTTATGAAGGCATTTTCTCAACTGTGGCTCATTCCTCTCAGATGACTATAATGTGTGTCAAGTTGGCATAAAACTTGTAAGCACATATATCTTGTCGCTTCTTTCCCAAGAAGGCGAATGATATCCAGCTGGCAAGTGACTCTGGATGTCATTTTGTCTCACTTTTATTTTCAGCCAATTGTTCCTTGTAGAAAGCACAACAGACCGTGCTCTTCTGAAGGACAAGGTTAGCACCATAGATGAAGACCTTGTATACTGCTATTGGAAATGGGTGTGTAGGGAGGTGGGAGGCAACAGGGTTGTCATGAACACTTGTAAATAAAATCATTCATTCCTATAATCATATGAGAAAGGTCAAGTGTACCCTAGATATTAGCTGTTTTCCAACTCAAGTAGTCAATAGTGAAGCTATCTTTAGATCTCCAGCACTCTAGCATGTTTATAGCTTGAATTCTTTTCTGGGAAGAAAAGACAGAAATGATCTTTATTGTTCTATTCTGAGATGTCCAACAGGGACTATCTAGATCAGTATTGCCTGAACATGGATGTAGAGAATTAGCTTCATTAATTAATGTGGAAGGATCCACTGTGAATGGCAATGAAAACAGAAGAATTCTCTAATCCTCCACAGAGACATTCTATAACAACTCTTGCCCATTCACTTGATTTGAGGAGGCACATCATAGGAACAGGGAAATGGCTCTAAATAGACCTCAGGTGCTGGAGAAGCAAAGAGCTGCTGAGAGGCTGAGCAGAAACCAATGAAGCAGCTGAGGACCAAATTTTAGCTTCTATTCATATGTACACCTAAACCAGCTCTTGTCATCCTTCCTCCCTTCCCAAATGACCTTTTAAAATCAACAAGAAATGAAGACACAAAAGCAAATGTCTCCAATATCTCCAGTTCTCCATCTCTGGAATTATCATATATCTGTTTTCCTTTATTTTTTTCTGTTTCTTCAAACTCAATAACCTTCCTCTGTCACAGCTTTTTGCATGTACCATTTTCTCTGCTGAAAAAGTTTTCTCCACCTGGGTCCTAATTCCTTCTGCCAATTATTCTTGTTCAAATTAGGCTTTTTTCCCAGCAATGGTATCTATGATACCATGGTATCTATAATACCATGCTGCTGATATGTATTTTACTGTTCATATTTCCAATGAAAGCAGAATTTATGAGAGTTTTAATTGTCAACTTGAAACTATCTGGAATCATGTGTGAAAAGAATCTCAAGGAAATGTTATCTAGATCAGTATTGCCTGAACATGGATGTAGAGAATTAGCTTCATTAATTAATGTGGAAGGATCCACTGTGAATGGCAACATTCCTTAGGTTTGGGTCATAGTCTATGTAAGAGAGAAGAAAGTACACTCCTTTCTCTGTTCTCTTTACATTGATGTGATGTGACAGCCTGATCCAGATCCTGCTACCTTGACTTCTCCACAATGTTGAACTGAAACCTGGAACTGTGAGCCAAATAAGCCTTTCCGCTCAAAGTTGCTTTTCATCAGGGGATTTTGTCACAGCAACAAGAATGAAACTAGGACATATGTTGCAACCGCTTACACTCCTCCAGCCCTCTCCTGCTTTCTTTCACATCCTAGCTGTTCTAGT
This sequence comes from Meriones unguiculatus, assembly GCF_030254825.1. Lineage (NCBI taxonomy): Eukaryota > Metazoa > Chordata > Mammalia > Rodentia > Muridae > Meriones > Meriones unguiculatus. The sequence goes on from NC_083351.1 coordinate 143,136,671, forward strand.
TTGGTTTCTCTTGCTGTGCAATACATCATGAGCAAAAACACATGGTAATAAAGGGATTTATTTCCACTCACCACATACAGTTCATCATTGAGGAAACTCAAGAGAAGAGCTTGCAGCAGAGACAATGGAGGAATGCTACTTATTGGATTACTTTCTTGCACTCTCTCTATCTATCTCTTTCTCTGTGTCTCTTTCTGTCTCTCTGTGTTTCTCTCTGACTCTCTGTCTCTCTGTCTCTCTGACTCTGTCTTTCTCTGCCTCTTTCTGTCTGTACATCCCATGTACATTTGTTTAGGGATGATGAACCCCTTCTTTGAGCTAGATCCTACTATATCAATTAGTACTGAAGGAAATGAATCAAAGTCATGACCAAAAGGTAGGTTCTCAGTGAAGTTTGCTCTACTCAGGTGCTTCTTGTTTTGTGTCACTTTGATTGCTGAAGTTAACTATGACTCTAGCTGTGGTGTTTTATTTATTGACGTTTCATTTACTATTTGGTTAAGAATTACTCAATCCAGATTATAAATTATATGTATATCATTTTCCTGATCTATTATTCATGAGTTATTTTAACCAATGGATAAAAGGCTGCATGCAAATGGATGTTCATATCTCATGTGGCTATAAATAGCAATGATGAAAGAATACAATTTCAGGCCTGGAGAGATGGTTATGCAGTTGGAAAACTTGTTGCTCTTTCAGAGAACTAGGGGATCCAACTTCTTTTTCTGATCACCATGGGCACTAGGCATATACATGCATATATTAAGGATAAAAGTGCTTATACATAGAAAATAAAATAAATTTTAAAAAGGACTTATGATACTGGGCTTTAGCTCATACTTTGTTAAATTACTGCATATTAGGAAATAAACTGCTTTATACATAAGACTAGGAATTTTTCTCTGTTTTACGAGCAAAAATGTTTATTTCATTTTTATAGCCTTAAGTATAAATTATGCTGCTATACATGCAATTATTTCTTTACTATTCATATGATTGCCCTGTTTTTAATGCCTATATAATTCACATGTATCACACCAGCAATATATATTGCTTTAAATGCCAACATACACAAATAAGTTTTCTAACGAAATAATTCTTTTAATAGATGATGCACGGTCACCAAAACCTGTATTTGTCTAGTCTTCTTTTTAAGTAGAGTTTCTCTCTGTATCCCAGGCTAGCTCCAGACTAGAAACTACTATCCTGGTTTGCGTTCCTGAATGCTAGAATTACAGGCATGTGTTACTTCACCTGCCATCAACGGTTTTATATTAGCTTTTACTCGTGAACAAAAACATAAGACTTTAGAAATCAGAATTACACTTGGAGATTTCTTTTGGGGAAGAAAAGGAGTGTATGAGTCCTAATGCATTTTGTAAATATCTAATCATATCCAGAAGCAAAGTCAATCAACCTGAACATAAGTGTGAATGAAAATAGTGATATTTGTACTGTTCTATAACCAACGGACAATTTCAAAGAATATAATGTGGGCTTGACTCTTGATAAAATCCATTGTGTAAATCAAATCTAAACAACCACAATTTATTCCTATTTGTAAAATTCCACAGATGATCTTGATGATGTCATGGTCTCTAAGGTACATCCCTTCCACATACACAAGTGTGGGACCCAAATTCTGATCTTAAATTCTACCTTGAAAACCTGACTAAGTGAAGTCAGGCAAGATATATAATTTGTCTCTGCCAATGTTTACTCAATAGTAATGTGAAAAATAACAATATCATTGACCTTATAGGATCGTCCCACAGATGAAACAGGAAAGCATGGGAAGTCTGAAGAACAGAATTATCCATGCTTATTATTTGTAAAAAATCATTCTTGGGAATGGTATCATTTAAGAATCTATCTTATAATATATTCTCTCTTTATATTCAGTAGAGTATAAAACAGTGTATTAAGCAATTCTCCACATGATTTTGTAGTATTCTAAAGGGGAACAAAAAAAATATTGCATTTGAGATTTTGGAGTTTTCTTTTTAGAAACATTGTCTCACTGTGCAGTTCTGGCTGTTTTGAAACATGATGTATACTAGCCTATACTTAAAGTCATGGAGATCCACCTGTCTCTGTCTCCAGCATGATATATATGTATATATATACATGATATATATATATATATATATATACACACACACACACCGTACCTTGCTAGACTGGATAGAAAAATTATCAAAGAGACTATCACATTGAAATTGTATTTTGAGAATATTCACCATTCTTCTTTCTTTTATTGTTCTCACCACAACCCTGCTACCCCCTTTGTTGTGGGCTTATCTTCTTCCACAATGAGATGTGTATCCACTTTTTTCAGTGATCTTCATCTCTCAGACTAGACCTCCAAGTTTCCAGCATAATTTGTTTTCTACTCTTAATGCTTGTCTTATAGGTTAAGGCATTCCTTGAGTAGTTGAAAAATTGTCTTCTATATATCACATATTACCTCTCCATATAGATTTAATAAAAAAAACAAATAGGAGAAAATACCCACTAAGAACTCCTGCAGGAATCATTGGAACTTTGCACAATCTGGTTTATTAAGTGCCCACTGATAGTCTCCATTACTAGAAGTGGGTTCCCTTGGAAGCCTGTTTGAAACAATTTATAAAAAATCTTTGAGACATTAACAGATTCTTTCTGGAAACTGAGATGTAACTGACACCTTCTTGGTAATCAAAAGTGGTATCCTATATCAAAATGCAATCTCCTGAGTTTTGCATGATTTGTTTTAAGAGACCTGAAGACTTCACTGCTTGCATTTGTCCACCCTATTTCCTTGGCTAAGATTAATAGGACATTGGAGACTTGGAAATTTTCTATTGTGCAGTACCATGAATGTTTTCCTTACTGCCTTGCATTGCTGCTCACAAGTTTTAATATATGTCTTTATCTCTTATCATAAATAATTTTCACCATAAAATGGTTTATTTTTCTATATACTCATGATATATTTATCATCTTTGTAAAGGATGTGCCAGGAATCAATGGTCTTCAGGAGTTAGAGCTGAGCTAATTCCTACAGACAGATACAGAGACCCAAGGCTAAGCAGTAAGCTAAGCTCTGGAAATTCTGTGAAAGAGGGTAGAAAGATAAAGGGAGCTGGAGGGGTTACAGATACCACAGGAAGACCTACAGGGTCTAATCTAATCCACAGGGGCTCACAGAAACTAAACTGCTAACCAAAGAACTTGGATGGACTGAACCTAGACCCCTGCACAGAGGTAGCAAATATGTGAAGCTTAGTCATAATGTGGGTTCCCTAACAACAGGAGTAGGGGCTATCTCTGAATCTGTTATTTGCTGCTGGGTCACTTTTCACTTTCCCCTGACTGGACTGCCTTGTCACTCTCTGGTGGGAAAGGATGTGCTTAGTCCTACTATGACTAGAGATACCAGGGTAGATTGGTACCAATTAGGATCCTCCCTTTCCCTGGGAGGAAGGAAAGGAGAGTGTGGAGGTGTGGCTGGAAGGAGAGGAGGTAGGGCCTGGGATGGAGATATAAAGTGAAGAAAATAAAGAAAGGAGGGAGGGAAGAAGGAAGGAGGGAGGAAAGAAGGAAGGAAGGAAAGAAGGAAGAAAGAAGGAAGGGAGGGAGGGAGGGAGGGAGGGAGGGAGGGAGGGAGGGAGGAAAGAAAGAAAGAAAGAAAGAAAGAAAGAAAGAAAGAAAGAAAGAAAGAAAGAAAGAAAGAAAGAAAAGTGTTGAGTCTGCAGTGTATCACTTTTATTGAATTGCATAAAATCTGTAGGGTTTCAGTCTTTCTGACGATGTTGAAAATGCAAAACATATGGTCTTTGCTCCCTTCTCCATGTTTCTACATGATCTGAGGCAGAATCAGGATGTATCTTCAGACTCAAATTCTATATAAATCGCTTCCTGCATTGTTCTACAATACCAAATCCCACTTTACTTTTCAACACTAAATTTTACAGTGTCCTCATTCTTTCCAACACCAAATCCTTAATTTGAGTTTTTAATTCCTTCTCTCTTGGTGGGATTGCAAATACTGCTGATAAATTTTGCATATATTTTCTTTTCTAAGCTATGAAAAATGAAAACCACGCACATCATACTTATACTTACACTCAAAACATTAAAATGTGTGAAAATATTTTTTAGGTTTCTTGCTCTAAAGAGGAACTTAGATTTTGTGGAGTTAATAATGTAAGATCAAAATAAAATAACACACAATGGGAATGCATTTGTGGTTTGATAGTCCTATGACTATACACAGACACTATTTTTAATTAAGTACAAATTAACTAGATAATTAGATAGACATGCACATACAAATTACTCCCAAGTCCACAGGCTCTGGATCCAGAAATTTATTCAATTGATAAATATGTAAATATTTTGGGAAAATATAGGTTTCTTCACCAATTGCATACAGCTGGGATACAAAGTAAATGAATTGTAATAAATTTAAAAAATAATTTTAAAAACAATAAAGAGAAAAATTTATATTTTAATAATTATTGCTGTTCAAAATTATTGTTCAATATTATTGTTCAATAATTTGTTGATTTATTTTTTGTTTTTAAATATGTTTATACATTGTGTGTGTTAGTGGGTTTGTGTATGTGTGTCAAGAGAATGGCTCATGTGTGGAGATGGCTGGACAGCTTTTGGGAGTGGGTTCTCTCACCATATGTTTTCCAGGGATCTAATTTAGTTTATTAGTCTCACGGACATGTCTTTACCTGGTGAATCATCTCAGTGGCCCAGCAAAGTATAATTTTATGAAAGTTATACTTGTATGAAAAGGAAACCTTGGTTCAATGAAATAAATAGACACCAAGCCAAGCAAGAGAGTTTTCCCTTAGGAGGCAAGCAAAGTTAACCAGGTTCTAAGCAAAGTAGAAGCCCACATTTTGAGTGCACATTAAGCTTCCAAACTCACATAAAGTAATCTGTGATGAACAAACACTTCTGTTTTATGCAAAAAGGAATATCTTTTATGATGAGGATCTAGTCTGAGGATCTTTTATGATGTCAGTGATTCTGTTGATGTTTCTCTATTCTGCAACTAAGTCATTGCTTTAACAGTATCCATGACTGCATCAGCCACCAGTCTCCACACTTGCAACCATTCAATATGAATAAAATATTCCTTAATTGTGACTATTTTTCGTAGGGATGCAAATCCAGCACAAGAAACCCACCTAATATCGGGGCATAATTTTCTATCATCTAACCATGATAAGGCATTCTATAATTTTAACTGTATTTATTCATACTACATGTGTCTGTGTTTGTGTCTGTGTATGTAAGTCTCAGTGTGTGTTTCTGATGTGTGTCTATATGTGTGTGATATATGTGTGAGCACAGACTCAGTCATGCCATGGAATGTATGTCAGTTTCAGAAGGTAATTTTCAGAAGTTCATTCAGTCATTACACAGTGGATTCCAGGAATTAGTCTCAGGTTTCTTGGCTTGTATAGCAAGAGCTTTTACCTGCTGAGCTATCTCACCTGCCTAAGGTATCATGGTTTTCTGTTTTCTAAATTTGGCAGCCCTGTTTTCAGGAAACATTAGCCTACCCCAAGTAGCAAACTTCTATTAGTAAATTACCTCTCCTTCTTTATATGATTTAACATGTGTATTTTATTTTTTGTCATAATCTCCATACTAAGCATGAAAACATTTATTGAACCTGATATTGTATATATTTTCTTGTAATACTGATATTTTGCTGTAGAAAACCTTTTTGGTTCATCTGTTATTTTTCCAGATTCTTTTGAACAAGAAATATAGGCCAATCATTCTCTCTTTCTTTCTTTAACATGAAACAACAAAAACTAAACTTTATAGTTATGACTTTCAAAGCTCCATCAAACATGTTAAAAAGAAAAACAATCAAAAAGAAAATAAAAAGGAATTATTAAAGGTAGTGTTTTATCTAGGTTATACAAAAAAAAAAAAAAAAAAAAACCAGGAGCTTTGCATGAATAATTTTCAAAATACATAAACTATTAGCACCGGTACCTTGAGAGTGAAGAAAATGCAGGATGTACCTTGTTGAAAAAAAAAAAACAAAAAACAAACAAACAAACAAACAAAAACAATAATGGGAGGTACTAAAATGCATCTATCTATTGGAACCTTTATAAAATAGTTTTAAAAGTGTGAAAAACCAACGTGTTGTGAACACTGTGTATGGTATCTGGCTTAATAAATATATATTTTCTATGTGTTTTTATTTTTAGAGCAAAAATTCACAGTATGGTTTTGTCTGTAATTTTATTTGAATGAAAATACTTTCTAGCAAATGACAAGTGTTTATTACTCCAGTGAAATGGTAAAGAAACCTACCAAGAAAATGTGATCAAGAGTTCAGCTGAATCAGTGTTAAAATATCATAATTCCAATAACCATATGTCAGCAATAATTCCAATTTAATTGGTATTTTCCTTATCAAGCAAGAAATGTACTAGCAGACTGCATAAAAACCACCTGACTCATTTGAAACAGTCGGAAGCTAGTTTTCTGGAAATAAGTTTCCTCCAAATAAATGAGAATGGGCTTGAACACTTAGAACAACGTGACATTCAGAACACAAATACACATTTGTTTCAACTAATCAATTATTTTTGCATAATACTTTCAGCACTGTACCTTTCTTCCCATAGTTTTTCTACTGACAGAAAACCCAAAGCCAACAGGCAAATGGCAACATATTCTTTTTATTACAGATGGGGTGTATGGGAAGAATCTGAGCTGGAGTTGTAGGTGCTAATATATAAAAGCAGGTGCACAATCTACTCCACATTATACAGGGATTCTTCAAATCCATTGTAAAATTCCACTGAGTGGAAATACTTAGCATCCACTCAAACAGTCTTCAAAATAAGATAATCTTCAATGGTTTACATTCCTGGCAAATACTTGTATTTCCTACTGAAAAGGAAATTTGAAGTCATTGGATTTCTGCCCCAGCTAATGTTTATCGTTCCTCATTGCTTGCCATCTCTTAGAATGAAGCCTTGGTCTCCTGTTTCAAGTTTGTCTTTCTGTTTGTGGTCTTTGACCTTTTATTCTCCTTTTCTTCAAGGAAAGTGTTTTATGAGTCAAATCTAATTTCCCCTGAGTGGTTATCTATAAAAAAAAATCCTTCTTTTGCAAGTTCTAAAAAGCTACCCTCCCCCCTTTTATCTTAGATTTACTAGCTACAATTATCACTCTGTTTCCTTCTTTCACTGTCTTGGAAGAGCCACCATGCCTTGACCATATCTCACTGCACCCCTTCCCTCCTGCTAAGGCTACAAATTACCCTGAGAATAGTTTTGTTGACATTAACTATGTGAAAACTACCAAAATTTCATGTTATTCATCAGTCATTCATCTATTTTCCTACCAGTTGAAGTAAACAGGCCATGAATTGCTGCCTGCCATCTCCCCCCTCCATCTTAAAACTCTGTAATTTTCTACTTAGAACAGCTCAGTCTTTTCCCTCACGTTGCCCTTGAACAGCTTCGGGGTCTCTCCTCCACTTTAATATTACATCTCCCCTTATTTGTAGTATTATTTGGAAACTGGCCATTTCCTATTGCCCCAGTCCAGACATCTTATAGCAAAGAGGAAAACATACATCTCCCCATCCCAATAGCCAGTGTCACTACCAGAATGGCTGACAAATCAATCAATATAATCAAGTGATCCCAAACTTGTCACCATTTCATAGCTCCAAAGCCTCTGTTCCTCACACCCTTAAACCAACTAAATATTTTGGTTATATAGTCTCAGTCTGTGCCCATAGTCTAAGTATATTCCAAGCAGAAAACAATGGATTCACTTTTAGTGACTTATAGTTTTTAAACTAATTGCTTACTCCTGAGAGTTTAAATAATTTTGTGACTAGTCTTTTACTTTTTGTTCTCAACATTTTTGCTCTCTCTCTCTTTCTCTCTCCCTCTCTCCTCCCGCCTCTCTCTAGAACATTTCACATAAGAGCTACCTCCTTCATAAAATTTTAAGTGCACAATACACCCTTGTTAACACCAGATTTCTAGAACTGTATTATCTTGTACAATCAAATATTAAGTCATGGCAACCCTCATTCTTCTCTCTGTTGCTATGAGTCTATTTTAGCTTTCTTATAGAAGCAGGAACTTACGGTCCTGCTGGCAGACTTACTTTATTATCTTCATACGCCCTACAGGTTCATTCTTGCTGCTACCTGTGGTGTGATTGCTTTCCCTTTCAAGGCTGAATAATAACAATGTGATGGCTATAGTTTTACAGTATGATTCCATATTACAGTTCATGTTATGTTTTCTTCATTTATTTCTACCTAAAGCTCATAAAATTTCTAAGTATTGGCTAACGTGGAAAAAGGTGTAATGACCACTCCTCAAGAAGTTTAAAGCTTCCCTACCATGAGGCAATCCCCCTGTAGTTTTATATTCAAATAAATAAAAAAATGGGATTTTTGCTAAGATATTATAGATTTTTCACTATTTATTTCTGCCTCTAGCTCTATGTCTTACCATTTTTAATACATATACGTGCTGGTGCTGTGACTTGTTTTGGTTTTAGAGTGGTAGTAGTGGAATGCAGGACTCTATCAATGGGCAATGATCTTATCCAGTGTGCCATTGTAAAACATGTAAACAACTGTGTGCACAGCTATCACCCATTTGTCAGATTAATGTGAGGCTCTGAGTGGCCACGTGAGCAGTGTCTCTACCGTCACAGCAGCATATATTATCTGTGTATGATTGCAAAGGCTGCCACTCTGTGTTCTTTGGATAGGAGACACAAAGGACCCCAAACCCTTTGTGGGTCATGACCCGACTGCTGTTACTCTGAGTTAATGAAAACCCAAATATAAACAGTCCTTTTACTCTCCTAGAGTATATTCCTCAGAATGTTTGGTGGGGGAGGGGAATCTTTAGTTTTAGACATTATATTCACTGCCTAATCTGGTTGTTTTACAAATTGGCTATTTTCACATCTTAAATACATACTGTCAGTTTTGGGAATATTATTTAATATAATTATTACCAATTATACCTACCACATACTGGCTACGTGAGAAAATATAAATTAAATAAAGCCTTGCACCATTTAGCCAACATGCTATAGGGTTCCTACTTCATATAATCTCTACATAATAACTCAAACAACACAGTAACTCAGGAGACAATATAAATTATATCCATATTTTATCACTTTCTCCTAACTTTTTTCTCTTCGTTAACAACTCTTCTTGTCTTCCTCTCTTCCCTTCCTTTGAATTTCCCTCTTCTTTCTTCAAAATGTAAAAATACTGCAGATTGACATAGAGCCACACTTCTGAGGTCCAAGAGTCTGCCATTGAGTTTTTGTCAGAATTAGTCCTTGTTCCCCTTACTAGGGAAAACCAATTTGTTACGTAGCTACCACAGGCTACATCTGAGCAGAGGTCCTAGGTTATATCAATACATGGTCCTTTGTAAAGTATCAGTCTCAGAAAAGACCCCTGTGCCCAGAAATGTTTGGTCCTTATGGAGCTCCTATCCTCTCCAAATCATACTAACTTCCCCTTCTTTCATATGATTTCCTGCAATCTGCCAAAGGTTTGGTTATGAGTCTTAATATCTGCTTTGATACACTGCTAGGTAGAATCTTTCAGAGGCCCTCTGCGGTAGGCTCCTGTCCTGTTACTTATTTTCTCCTACATCCAATGCACATCTCATTTGTCTTTCTAAGTGAGGACTGATCATATTACCCCGGGTCCTTTTTCTTGGTTACCTTCTGTAGGTGTATAGATTTCATTATGTTTATCCTACCTTATAGGTCTATATAAGTGAATATATACCATGTTTGTCTTTCTCCTTCTGGGATACCTCACTCAGAATGATCTTTTCTAGATCCCAGCATTTGCCTGCAAATTTGTGATTGGAGTTTAAATTGTTATTTGAACAATTCTCTCATTTCAAGATTCTAATTTTTTCTGTCTTTGTTCCTATGAATTAAAATGCCACCTGTATTGCCTCCTGTTACTTTCACCAGGATATTTTGCTCTGTACACCTATCAAGATATTACTATTGTTATACCTTCTTACTAAGTCTTACTATTTAATAAAATATATTTATGTACATACATGGTAACATTAGGTCATGCCATCTTTATGCCTGATTGTATATTTAAGGACGTATTTGAAAAGTTAAGTAAATAAAAATCAACAAGTTTGGAAATTGTTTCAAGATTTACGTTGATGTGTGGAAAACTGAAATCTATTATTTTACTTGGTCTTTACAAACATAAGCATAGAACAATCTCTTCCTTTCTATCTTTTGCATGTCTTTTCTTGAGATTTTATATTTTTTTTCTTCTTTTTTTTTTTTTTTTTCAATGCAGTTTATTCAGGAACCTTGAACAATCCTCGTACCCCGGGGAAAGCCAGCCCACAGCTTAAATAGCCTCTGGGTAGCCAACCCAGGCGTGCCACATGGGCAATGCAGATAGGTTCACATACATGGAAGCAAGCCAGATCCTTGGCCTTAGCCAAATGTGGAGTTGTTCGTGACAGAGAGCACTCACCATCGGGAAGGTGGAAGGCGGAAACCAGCTCTATCTTTAAGGCATAGCATTCCGCAGCTCTCTACAGTTCCCCCTTTTTGTTTTAGACGCATCAGGCAAGAGTAGAGGTCTGATCTCTGATATTAGAAATAAATTGGGACTTTGTACCGATGTTCGTTTAGGTGTCATCCACCCAAAGAGCATCAGACCCGTCCGATACCTTTTTCTCAGAGGCGGGACCTGGGGCATCAACCCGCATGCAATCAGACATGCTCTTCTCTAGGTCGAAAGTGGCTGACCCTGAGTGCAGTGCTTAGCCTCGCATCGTGAGCGTATCATTTTAGCTTTTTATGGTATCCAACCATGCTTGGGGAGAATGTCCTGCTTCAATGGCTGTAAAGGCCTGAATGATCATGGCTGCATCACACTGTTGTGAGACTCTAATCTTATATTTTTTAATTCTAAGGTTCTACATGATGTTTGTTAGGGTTGGGCCTAGGGTTCATGGTTATCTTAAAGTTTTGGTTTGTAATTTTTTGTTGATGTTATAAAAGCTGCAGATTACTAGGTTTACTGGCTTTTTGTTTTTTCTTTCTAAAATAAATTATCATTTACCTGCTGAGGCTGGTTCATTTTGAAGAATATAAATGATGAGCTTATTGCATAAAACTGTGTTCTTCCAATGGCAAATGCCGGTTATTTTTAGATCACATTTAGAAGGACTGATTTTCAGATGACTTCTCATATGTGTATAACTTTATTTTCTTATTATTTATTGAAAAATATTTTTAATTATTTATTATTTATTACAGTTTCTTCACTTTGTATCTGGGCTGCAGCCCCCTCCTTTGCCTCTTCCCAATGCCACCCTCTCTCCCTCTTCTTGCCCTATACCTGTAGACTAGTCCACTGATAAAGGATGTCCTCCTCTCCTATCTGACCCTAGCCTATCAAGTCTTCTCAGGCTAGCTGCATTGTCTTCCTCTGTGGCCTGGCAAGGCTGTACCTTACAGGAAGAGGTGATCAAAGAGCTGGCCACTGAGTACATGAGAAATATTTTTAATTTAATTTTATTAATTACACTTTATTCACTTTGTATCCCCTCCCGAACCCACCTTCCCTCTTCCTTCTTCATGCATGCCCCTCCCCAAGTCCACTGATATGGGAGGTCCTCCTCTCCTTCCTTCTGATCATAGTCTATCAGATCACATCAGGACTGGCTGCATTGTCATCTTCTGTGGCCTGGTAAGGCTGCTCCCCCCTCAGGGGGAGGTGATCAAAGAGCAGGCCAATCAGATTATGTCAGAGGCAGTCCCTCTTCCCATTACTATGTAACCCACTTAGACACTAAACTGTCATGGGCTACATCTGTGCAGGGGTTCTTGGTTGTCTCCATGCCTGGTACTTGTTTGGATTATGAGTCTCTGGGAAGAACCCTGTGTTCAAATTTTCTGGTTCTGTTGCTCTTCTTGTGGAGTTCCTGTCCTCTCCAGATCTTACTATTTCCCACTTCTTATATATAAGAGTCCATGCACTCTGCCCAACAGTTGGCCATAAGTCTCAGCATCTGCTTTGATAGTCTGCAGGGCAGAGCCTATCAGAGGCCCTCTGTGGCAGGTTCCTAACTTGTTTCCTGTTTTCTTCTTCTTCAGGTGTCCATCCTCTTTGCTTTTTGGGATGGGGATTGAGCGTTTTTTGTCAGGGTCCTCTCTCTTGATTGGTTTCTTTATATGTACAGATTTTAGTAGGTTTATCCTATGTGATATGTCTATATGAGTGGGTATATACCGTGCGTCTTTCTGCCGCTGGAACAGCTCACTCGGGATGATCCTTCCCAGGTCCCACCATTTTTTGTAATAGTAGAATTCAGACAGCTCACAGCCACCTATAGACTCCAGCTCCAAAGGCTTTAACATCTTTCTTCTAGGCTCACCTACAATCATGACATTCACTGCACTGTCACATACATACGTATTTAAAATAAACATCTGTAAAATTCCCATGTAAGGCTCTCTTGGTAAATGCTTCATTTCTTAGGATAACCTGTTCACTGATTGTACTAACTTGACAGAAAACATTTGTTCTGTTTTTTCTTTAATGGTCTTGCCAAAGCTCTGTCCATTGTTACTATTAATGTTCCTGTTGCCCTATTTATGTTGTTTGCCCTTTATTCTTACTCCAGTTCAGTGGATAACAGCATTTCACTAGATTTTCAAAGAACTGTTAGTTTTTACTGATTTTTTTATTAAGGATTATTTACAATATCATCTGGGCCTGGTTATTTTCACACTAATGAGTTATTATATCACATTAATGTGTTTATTGAAATGCAAGGCTTTATTCATATTGACTACTAAGACTATTTTCTTCCCTAAGTTTCATTAAATTATGATCTTTTAAAGATATTTTCTCTGTTGAATAAAGATGGACTTTGTTTTTTGAAATAAACACTCAGTGCTGTTTTGATTTTATATTTCTATAAAATACATTGTTTTCTAAGTGAGGGTTGATCATCTTTCCCAGGGTCCTCTTTCTTGTTTATCTTCTTTAGGTGTACAGATTTTAGTATGTTTGTCCTATCTTATAGGTCTAGTATTCACTTATAAGTGAGTATATAACCATGTGTGTTTTTCTCCTGGGATACCTCACTCAGAATGATCTTTTCTACATCCCACCATTTGCCTACAAATTTCATGATTTCCTTGTTTTTAATTGCTGTGTAATATTCCATTGTGTAAATGTACCTCAGTTTCTGTATCCATTCCTCTGTTGATGGACATCTGGGCTGTTTCGAAGTTCTGGCTATTACCAATAAAGCTGCTCCAAACATGGTTGAGCAGATGTCCTTGTTGTGTACTTGAGCATCTTGTTTTCAATTTCTCTCTTCTTGTTTAAATATATCCTTTAAGAAATGGATAAATTTTTCACTTTATACATGAACTCAGTGGCTGGCTTTTTGATCACCTCCCACTGAGGGGGAGCAGCCTTACCAGGCCACAGAGGAAGACAAAGCAGCCTCCTGATGAGACCTGATAGGGTAGGGTCAGATGGAAGGGGAGAAAGACCTCCCCTAACAGTGGACTGGGGGAGGAACATGGGAGGAGAAGAAGAAGGGAGAAAGGGATTGAGAGGGAATGAGGGAGGGGGCTACACCTGTATACAAAGTGAATAAATTGCAATTAATAATAAAGTAAATTAGTTGAAAAAAAGTAACTCTAACTGAAGGTCCTATAGCCACACAATCTTTAGATGAAAATATATTACACTAGCACCATTATATACGTTTTGGTAGCTATTTAAGCCTGCATGATATTACATAGATGTGAAAGTTACAAGTGCAAAATGGGACTGGGATGTGAAGAAGAAGAAAGAGATAAGATAGCACTAATCTGATTGTGCACATTAAAGGTCCTGTCCTGTTTTCAGATAAGAATCAGCTTTATGTGTTTCCTTTCACTTATGAGTCAGATTTGGAGTCTTAAGTTTTTCTCCTACAAATGAAAGTTACTGATAGAAAACAACAGTCCTTACCTGAGGATTATCACGACAGCAATGTGGTTTTCTCACCTCTATAGGCCATTCATCATCGCTAGTGTCAATGGGATTGTGGAATTTTTGTGCTTTTCCTTAAAAGCCTTCAGGGTTTGGCAAAAAGAACCTAACAAAATACAAGCTGGATGTTCCAGATCTGAGGCCAGTTCATGGAGCGATTCGGGGATTTTGTTTCTATATTCCTGCACTGCACTGAAAGGCCAAATCGCTACAAACTTCGATCCAAAATTTACCCTGCCTGCAAGATGTGCACGGATAAAGATAAAGCAGAGACTGAGGGAATGCCTGGCCCAAGCCATCCTATTGGAGAGTGCCAACCCCTGACATATGAACCACATTCTGCTAAGCTGGCAGACAAGAACCTGTCAGAGCTGTCCTCTGAGAGGCTCTACCCAGCAGCGCCTCAAAACAGATGCCTAGACTCACAGCCAAACATTGTTCGATGCATGGGGAGTCACTGGGAATAGTGAGAATAAAATGAAAGGATACAGAAGTGACAGTAGCGCCACAAGAAGACCAACAGAGCCAACTAACCAGGGCGCACAGGGGTTTGCTGAGTCTGAAGCATCAAACAAGAACCATTCATGAACTGGACCTAGGCTCTTTACAAAGACGTAGGAGAGGGCAACTTAGGCTTCATGTGGGTCCTTTAGTAAGAGAAGTGGTACTGCACTGGAGAGAGAATAACTTGTCAGCTTTTTTATCACTTCACCATGGTGGGACCGCCTCTCCAGGCCACAGGGTTAGAGCACAGTCCAGTTCTGAAGCAAGTTGATGAGCTCCAGTAGATGGGAAAGGAAGCTCCCCTTTGAGGAAAAGGGGAGGGGAAGGGACAGGAAGGAAAGAGGAGTTTGGGAGGGGAGGATTGATGAGGCTGCAACAAGGATGTAAAGTGAATAAAATATAAAATAAAATAAAACGTAAAAACTTAAAAAGAGAGTTTTCCTCTGCCATCATGGACCTTACGCCTAACTCGGCTTCTTTCCTTGTCTTCTCACAAGACTTTTAGAATCAAGTGATTCCTGACAAAGAAACAAAAGCAAACTTGTCTTATTCCTCAATGAATTCAGATGATAACTGATAACAAAATCACTTACATCTCCAAGATAAGACACTGAAGGAGAAAGAAACTGAGTCTGTAAGGATTTACACAATGGCAAGACTAAAGGTTTATACTGAATCATGGTCATCCATGGAAGCTAGTAGATGGGGTTTGACATTTTTAACCTGGAGACTTGGTCTTGTCTAAATTGGGGGTGGAGTTTGCCTAAAAATAAAATGTAGAACCTTTTTAAAAAATAATGGAAGAGTTGGAGGGAGAAGGAGGAAAATAAGGAGGAGAGAAATGGTATAAATACTGTACTCATATATGAAATTCTTAATGACTAAATTAGTTGACAAAAGAATCCATTTGCATGGTAAACACAAGTGGACATAGAAAGAATTTGAGCCTTTCTCTGTTTCTCTTTCTGTGGACAGGTATCTACAAACCCCTCTACCACTCAGTCTGAGCTTCTCTCTGATTATTGCTTCATAAAAGAGCACACTTGAGATCTGTGCATTAAGTGACTGAACAAATCAGACGTTCAAAAAATAATATTTGAATGTTCCTGTATTCTGCCACTGAAAAGTCCCTCAGGCTTCATGAACATATTCTTTTATCAAAGAAAGTGCAGTAATAACTGTGTATATGTGCTTAGAATTTATCTTACTATAAAACCCAATCTGAGGTATCTTATTATAAACCCAATCTGAGGTACATGATTTAAATATTTTTCTATTGCAGCTTAAAGCCATAGGACATCTAAACAATTTTGCTATCTTTCCAGATATATTCTTCTGAAATTTTAGATTTTTATTCATTCTTTTTTATAATAGGATATATTAATTTCAATCATTTAAATCACATTGTTGTCGATAACCCTGTCTAGCTACTTAGAGTTCTAATGGTTAAAAAGTAAGTCTTTTGTCCATAAATCCATAAATTAAGAAATAAAAACAGTTTATGTGAACATCCATAAGAAAATTTGTGTTCATCCCTGATGCTAAAAACCAAAATCTACTACAGATAAGTTTCAGGTATAATTATGAAAGAAAAACTAATTACACTGTGACACTGAAATACATGAGGATCTAATGGAACAACACATAAGTGTTCATCATAAAAGAAGAAAAATTACAAATTGATTTTTAATATATACAGTTAAGTATTTCTGCTCAACCAAGAAGAGTATTAAAAAAAATGCAGCACATGCAAAACTAATCCTGATCTACTGACATGCATTTTCATTTTATAAGAAACAAGTGTATTGAGAGGCTGTTGGAAAACCTTTGGGTATATAATCTATAGATGCAGAGAAGAAATAGACATATTTAAGTATACAAAAGAATTTCTAAAATTCAGCTGAGATTCTGAAAATCAACTAAACAGCCAATGAATAGGGCAGATCCTCCAAGAAAAACTACACATATGAATGCAGAGCAAACACGTGTCAGCTTTTCATGTTTTCTTATCTGCTTTACAGGGATTTCATCTAAACTGAATCAGGCCCTCCTCAAGGAAGGAGGGAGACTCATGAGACACAAAAAGTGAACAAAACACAAGTCTGGAAAAACTGAAACTTCCAAGATTCATCTCCCCGACCCTGCCCAGTGTTAAAGAAACACTAAATAAGTGCTGAGGAGATTCTCTGCTAAGTGAAGCCACCTGAGTGGAATCCTGTCCCGCTGCTTATAAGTCATGCAGCAGCTACTGGGATGCAACTTCTGTGGTGCTCACCCATGTAGAATATTTCCAGTGAGGCAACTGCCTCTGAGCTATCTCCTCTCATGAAAGTAACTCTTTACTCATACTCTTGGTTTTCCAAATTAGACTTCCATAGAATCTTATCTTTGGTTTGTCATTGGTGTCACTTATCTGGAGTCAGTAGAGCTTTGTGCCGTGTTTTCCCAGTAGAGTATCAGGCAAAACAATTGGTGAGGATGTAGAGAAAGAAGGCTTCGTATATTGTTGTTGGGGATTAAGCTGGTGGTAGAAGTTTTGTTTTTTTTTTTTTTTTTTTTTTTTTGTTTTGTTTCTTTTGAAAAGCTGTTGGCAATGTAGTGAAAATTAAACCTGAATCTTTGCATAGTATGACAGGCAGACTGATGCTCCCAAACAGTGTCAAAGAAAAGTCATCAGAACATACGAAAGCAACACTTCACCTGACAGACAAGATTGAGATGGTGTCATTAAATTAAGGCTCTTGAGGAGCATGCTTACATAGGCAACTCTGGATGAGTTCAATACAATGACAAGCGTTCCAGACCAGAGAGGTAACCATGAGGAGAACAGTGAAGGTGAGGTCCTAAAAAACAGGATTTAAAGACTGCAGGTAGCTTTGGGATTGAATGTACTCAAGAGGCTCAGAATGAAGCACAGTGTTGAAAGAGGATCTCAGACATCTGAGTTCTAAATCACATGTGCTGTTTTAATCCATTATGAATGTAGTAATTTGACGGGAAATTAATTGTGCATTATAAATGCAGTAACAAAATAGAAATGAATACTCTGTGCTGAAACAACAATTTCTTTCCTTACTATACTCTAGAATGAAACATATTTTACAGGAGAAATACTAGAAAGTTTATGTCAATAAAGTTTGTTGCTTCAAGCTTGAAGCCAGTTTCTTATCAAGAGCACACTGAATAAGCAAATTATGATAGGTTCTAACCATGAGACACATGTCATGTTGAAAAAAAAAATGAATGATCTGTAAATGTTATGTTTGGTATTGCCCACATGATATTGCTAGAGTCAGTATAAAAACAGTAAAAGGTGTGTGACATACTGTATATAAAACAGAAATATGGTCTGGCATGGGATAGCATACTTTTAAACTCAGAAATGGAAAAAGTGGAGATAGGAGGATCTTAAGTTGAAAGCTGGCCTAGCTCTATAGTGAGCGCTTGATTCAGAACTCTAAAACAAAACAGGAAGCAAAAGCAATGATTATGGAATATTCGAATAACTGCTACATTTGAATAACTTGTCTCTGAAAAGAGCTCCCAGCACAGAAGGCTGCAAAAGCTGAGTCCTGAAGCGATGCTAATGTTCATTCCTTCAAGTTGGTCACAGCTAGCAGGTGTTTATTGGCCTGTGAAATTTATCAGTTTTATGTATTTGGTTTACACTTTAATTAAGAGTGTAAAAAAATAAATTAAAAAAATGACACAGAAATCTCAGTTGATTGACAAGAAGGAAGATTAAAATATGTGTAAATTTTAAATCATTAAAAATTTTAAATGTTTTTTTTAAAGTCATCTTGGATAATTCATCAAAACATCTACCAAGGACTTTCTGAGGTCTTATTTAAAAATGAAGCCTTCTCTCTAGGCCCATGGGTCTTGCCTGAGGCTAGCAATGTCCCTAGAGTGCTGTCTTAAGGTCATGCATATTTAATTGAACAGTTAATTGAAATACATATGGAAAAATATTACCTCAAGCTGACACAGTGACAAAAGTTTTCCTCTAATTATTTTGCTCACATCCCTCTTGGGACAGCATCCTTAATTTGGGCTGCATTTTTAACTATATTCACTTTTGTCTAGATACCTTTCCATTTCTAGCAATTTATCAAGTATTCTTTTTTCTTCCACTTAAAGGTACACTGACTTCTCAGTGCCCAGTGCTCTCTGTTCAAAGTGCCAAGAAACAAGAATGAGGCACACTGGCTGTAGTCTAAATGATCAAAAACTTAGAAGGAGCAGAAGAGGTCCCCTTATTTTTTTATGAATTTATTTTTTTATTAATTACAGTTTATTCACTTTGTGTGCCAGCTGTAGATACTCCCTCAGCCCCTCTCAACCCCACCCTCTCTCCCTCATCTCCTCTCATGCCCCTCCCCAAGTCCACTGATAGGGGAGGTCCTCTTCTCCTTCCATCTGACCCTAGCCTATCAGGTGTCATCAGGAATGGCTGCATTGTCTTCCTCTGTGTCCTGGTGAGGCTGCTCCTCCCTCAAGGAGAGGTGATCAAAGAGCCAGCCACTGAGTTCATGTCAGAGACAGTCACTGTTCCCATTACTAGGACACACACTTGGAGACTGAGCTGCCATGGGCTACATCTGTGCAGGGGTAATAGGCTATCTCCATGCATGGTCCTTAGTTGGAATATCAGTGTCAGAAAAGAACCCTGGGCCCAGAATTTTTGGTTCTGTTTCTCTCCTTGTGGAGCTCTTGTCCCCTCCAGGTCTTTCTATCTCCCCCTTCTTTCAGAAGATTTCCTGCACTCTGCCCAAAGTTTGGATATGAATTTCAGCATCTGCTTTGATACCCTGCAGGGTAGAGCCTCACAGAGTCCCTCAGTGGTAGGCTCCATCCTGTTCCCTGTTTACTCCCTCTTTCTATTTCCAGACCAATTGCCTTTCTGAATTAGGACTGAGCATCTTCTTTTAATCTATTGCTGCAAAACATGGAAAGCAACCACTGTCAAATACAAAAGTCTTAAAAAAAAATACAAAAGTCTTGATATATTGGCCAAGTTTCATTTTGTAAGAGGCAAATAACCACAAGGTTGGTGATATGCATGGATAACCCCATTGCATTTGCCCTGTACCAAATTCTTTCTAGTTCACAATTTATATTTCAATTTGCATCAAATGTAATGTGTTTTGAGTTGCTTAATATGTTTCAGGATGCGTTTCATAAAACTAGGAAGATGATGAGATACAGTAAGGAAGTTATGTATTCAAGGAATTCTGATGTTTACAAGGCAGGTTCTCATGGTTCACAAACAGACATGTAGTGAATAAGCATGCATTCCAGCAATTAATTTGCATGTTTCAAAAATAACTGAATATTGTGAACATCAGGATTTGTCCTAAGAATAAAAATACTGAGAATGCATTAAATGCATGTATACTTATATTAAAATAGTCACATGCATATTATATACTTATTGAGTATTGTATACATATTAAGAAAAATTATAAGCCAAAAATCTTACATGTAACCTGCAGGAAAGCTTTGAATTGTAACATAATAAAATGAAGCCAAGGTCTCATTCTCTATAATTTGAGATTAATTTATCAGATTTGGTTTTGCTACTGGCATGTATAAATTCTTTCTCAATTTCTTGAAAAAAAAAATGATGCCTAATACTCAATTATTCTGTTTTGCTAACACATTCTAGTGGCCCTCTGCCATCCTCCACTCCAAATGAAATACTCATCCTAGCTGTGCTGTTCAGATCAGCCAAGTAGTCATCCTGATGATAAGTGATTTTACCAGAAAAGGTCAATTAGAATGAAGCCTTCACTGTTAGAAAACTTCTAAAGAAACATTGAAACATGAGACAGAAAAAAATGTAAGAGTTACATTTGAGTCAAAGATTAATAACACAGATCATATCAAAATGTCTCTAAAAAGCACTGCTGTGAGAAACACTAGTGGACCAAAGTTATCAATATAAAATTTTAAAAAGCATAAATCAATAGATATAAAAGCAGAGTCGTTAGGAGAAACAACCTGATCAGTGTGTTATGAAACTCAAGCATGGCAGTGCACATGCTTGAATGGAAAGCAGATAGATGACTTACATCCTGAGCACAGATACTATTTGTGCTCCTCGGGAAGGAAAGAGACAAACCTCTGAAAGGTGGAGACGCTATTGGAGCAGACATTTCTCTAAGAAACAAGCATAACCATTAAGTATATGAGAGCCTGAGCATTGTCAGCCATTAATGAAATGGCAATGAACTGATAATAAGATGCCACTTCACACTCACTGCAAAGCATGTAGACACAGAGACAGACTAAAGTGGTGACGAAGATACAGAGAAAGCAGATGACAGTGGAAATGGAAAATCCAATTTCTTTTTAAAAAAGCAACTGACAAATGTCTTCAAAGTTTTAAACACAGCTGTATCAAGTGACTCAGCCAATACATTCCTCATTATATATGTAAGCAAAACTAAAATATAGGCATTCAGAATGGGTGAACAGATGTTCACGGTAGTCTTAGTCATAGTTACCAACAAATGGAATCGACATAAATGTCCACCAGCTGGTGAATCTACGTACATTGTTTTGTATATTGACACAATGATATATTATTCTTCAATATAGAGAAATGAAGTACTAATACATGGTAAAACTTGGTGGATATTTTTCAAAAGAAAAACATGTCCCCACATTTCAACATTTACAAATGGTTATATGAGTTCAATAACTAAATATATAACAGAAATTAATGGTGGTGGAGTCCTGGGAAAGGAGAGGATGCAGAATGACAGTGAGTGTGTAAATGGGTGGCATAGGAAGTAATGAAAATGCAATTAGCAAGAAATGCACCACTCTTTCCATCTATAAACCAGAGGAAGGAAAGGTAGAATGGAGATAGGGATTGAGGGGTGGAAAAAGGAAGGGAGGGAGGGAGGGTTCTTTTTAAATAGACTAGTTTGCATCATGTGAATTATGTTGATGGAGATTTTCTTTAAAAAGCATCACTTGAAAAAGAATGAATGCACTCATAGATCTAGTTATAGAAGAATTATTTTTCATCGTTCTATAGTTTATATGAAATATTTATGAATGCCATTGCTTTTGGTAATATATATGTACTTTTATAAATAAAGAAATACTAGATGGTCAGCCCTGAATACATGCAAATAGATAACATCATACAGGCTGAGCAGATTGTATTTCAGAATATAAATGCATATACATATACATTCATTTATTTAACAATAATTAATGAAACAATTTTTGAGTCCATAGATTTGAAAAATACTAAGAGAATTTTATGGGAGAAAACGGAAGGAAGAAATGCTATTTCTGTAATATGAAAAATAAAAGAAAAATGCATGTAAAGAAAAGAAAAAATGGTAAAGTCTCTAGATAGGAAAAACAAATCTAGAAAGCAAATAGTTTCTAGACAGCATTTCCAATCTGAGTGTACATTTGAGATACTGAATTAGCCTGAAAACGTTCCCAAACGTCCACTGCATCTAAAAATTCACTCAAAGACATTGTTTTGAGTCTGGAAAAATAGTGTTCTTCTATTCTAGCAGTTTGTTTTCTTGAAGGCAATGTTTATGGCTTGTTTCTGCATTTTCGTTGGTTTTGTTGTTGTTGTTGTTGTCCTCACAAACCGGAAAAGGGAGTTGGAACCTCTGGGACCAGAGTTCTGAGCTACCATGCGTGGACTGGGTCCCCTGGAGAGCAAGCATGCTCTTTCCATGGATCCAACTTTTCAGACCTGGAGATTTTAAAAGATTTATCTTACTGTT
Organism: Meriones unguiculatus; assembly: GCF_030254825.1. Taxonomy (NCBI): domain Eukaryota; kingdom Metazoa; phylum Chordata; class Mammalia; order Rodentia; family Muridae; genus Meriones; species Meriones unguiculatus. The sequence continues at coordinate 143,159,027 of NC_083351.1, forward strand.
TCCCACTTCTTTCCTAAGATTCCATGCACTCTGTCCAACAGTTGGCCATACTCGGCAGCTGCTTTGATAGTCTGCAGGGCAGAGCCTTTCAGTGGCCCTCTGTGGCAGGTTCCTAACTTGTTTCCTGTTTTCTTCTTCTTCTGATGTCCATATTCCATGGCACTTCAACGTCCAAGTGGGTTCCATAGTAATGGGAACAGGGACTGCCTCTGACATAAACGGAGTTGTCTGCTCTTTGATCACCTACCCCTGGGGGGGGGGGGGAGCAGCCTTACCAGGCCACAGACGATGACAATGCAGCCACTTCTGATGAGATCTGATACACTAAGATCAGAAGGACGGAGAGGGGGACCTCCCCTATAAGTGGACTTGGGGAGGGGCATGAGTGAAGAAGGGGGAGGGAAGGTAGAATTAGGAGGGAAGGAGGGAGGGGTTTATGGGGGGATACAAAGTGAATAAAGTGTAATTTTAAAATATTTAAAAAAGAAATAAAAAATAAAGATTTATCATGCATAAACTTGACAGGCAAATCAGGAATATTGGGAAGAAAGGACATTTTCAAGTTTCTTTGCTAAAAATATCCTGAACTGCATTGTGCAGCAAATCAGACATAGACTTTGTGTTATAGCTCTGAGGGAAAAGATACCCTGACAGTCGAGATCCAAGGAATACCACAAAGTCACACCACACAACAAACTCACACAGAAGATTTATTGAGGGGGACTTAGGAAGGTGGCTGCCTCTGCTTGGTTGAGAAGCAGCAGAAAACTGAGCAAAAGACTTTATACAGAATTTCTTGGGCTGGGGTTGGGGGAGATTCAGGGAGGAGATTACAGGGTGGAGACTGGTAGGACTTTCAAGTCCTAAGGCTTTGCTTTTTATTCTTTAGGGTGGGGCACTGGGTCCAGCAATTAAGGCATTTAGAGTGTTCTATGGGAGGACCCTGAGGATCCCCAAGCACAGATTCTGGCCACCTTTGCACCTTGAGAGGCTTATAAACCTGAGAGCTTAAAATTTTTAATTTATCAAAATAAAATACAAAACAAACAAACAAGTAAAAATACCTTACATTTCTTTCAAGTTGAACCAAGAGAACAGGAAGAAATTGAAGCATTTATTTAGTTCACTTTTCTACATTTAAGTACCTATATCTTCCTCCAAATAAGCCTACTTAATTCTCAAAAGCATCTTGACAGGGGAATGCAAATCCCTTGGCAACCTGTTTCAATTCCTAAAGTAATCTTTATAGGCAGGGAATTATTTTCTTTCATAAAAAGATTTATATTTATCTTTAATTCTGTGTGTATGAGAGGTGTATTCATGTGTGAGTACATGGAGCTATGAGCCCAGAAAAGGGCTTCCCATTCCCTGGGGCTTGAATTACAGGTGCTTGTGAACCTGTAACAATGTGGGTCCTCAGAATGAAAGTCAGCTCCTCTACAAGACAGTAAGCACTCTTATCAGCTACTTTGTCTCCATTTCCCAAAGATGTTTTTTTAAGAGTAAGAAAATATCAACCATGACTGCATTACAGCTCTTTCTTTATGTACCACGCTGTTCTGCAGAGAAGCTGCTTTATCACCAATTTGTGAGATGTTTAAAGCTATTAATGCAAGAAATGTTGATGTGCATAAAAAGCTTCTGAAGGCAAATTGTGCTTTATGGATATGTACTTTGAGGTACTTTGAGTTTCTTCATGACTTTTCTTAGCCAACGGTAATCCTTAAATATGCCAATTGATTCAAACTAAACATTTTGAAAATAGGTGCTCAGCTCTGCATCACAGGTTTAACCGTGAAATGAAGACACTATCTCCACATATACATTCCGGTGTGTCATAGTTATTTTGATGTTGGGGGACAGGCCAGATATGGGAACAAATTTCTAATGTTTGAAATGCAAAAAATAAAAGAAAAAGAAAAAGAATGAGGAGGAAGGAAGGGATGAAGGAAAAAAAGAAAGGAAGAAAGAAAGAAAGAAAAAGAAGGAAGGAAGGAAAGATAGATTCCCAAACAACTTATAATAGTTGACCTTGGTTACCCCAAAAAAGTGGAGGGTAAGTCATACCAAAGCTCAGAGATCCCTGATCTCAAGCTGAACTATAGAGCAACAGTAATAAAAAACTGCATGGTACTGGCATAGAGACACAATGGTGGATCAATGGAACTGAACAGAAGACCCAGAAATAAAACCACACACTTTATGGACACCTGATTTTTTATAAAGATGGCAAAACCATACAATGGAAAAAAGATAGCATCTTCAACAAATGGTGCTGGTCTAACTGGATGGTTAAATGTAGAAATGCTCCTCTCCCAGTCCACTGACAGGAGAGATCCTCCTTCCCTTCCATCTGACCCTAACCTATAGGGTCTCATCAAGACCGGTTGCATTGTCTTCCTCTGTGGCCTCTTAAGGCTGCCTTCCGCTCAGAGGAAGGTGATCAAAGAGCCAGTCACTGAGTTCACATCAGAGATAGTCCCTGTTCCCATTACTAGGGAAACCACTTAGAGGCAGAGCTGCCATGGGCTACACCTAAGCAAGGAGTCTAGGTTATGCCCATGCATGGTACTAAGTACATTAAATTCTATTCACCTTTAGTCAATATCTTATAGTGGATCAAAATCTCTCTTTTTTTCTCCCTGTCTTTCTGTCTCACTTTCTCTCGCTGTCTCTGTTCTCTCTCTTTCTCTCTCTCTCACACACACATACACAGTATACAAAAATTCCATTTCCCCCTTAGTATGTTAGACTGTTGGTTAAGTGTGATTTATTCATCACTAAGAACACTTGCACACATGTGAAGTGTGGGGACACAGCCCAGAACTGATCTCCCCACTGTAAGCATAGCCACTAGCTCAATAATTACGATATAGCATCCTCTATTGTGTCTTTCCAACTTCCAAGTGAGTCTGTTTGACGTAATCTGTTTGAAAACTAGAGAGAAGTGGAAGATGCAGTTTTATGAAATTAGACATATGTTAAATTACCGCAATAAAAGATCATCATAGGGCTGGGGACTGCTTGTTACCTAGAAGGTTTGGTAATTGCATTTACTCCACCCATGACTATTCTGAATTGTGCTCTTATGTGCTTTTTCCTGCCAATGCAGTAGTAAAAAGCATATGATATTTTTTTCTTGGTTTTGTACTTTGGCAAGCTTTATTTTGTCACATTTTAGACATAATAGTAAGTTAAAAAATCTACTCTTTAATTATAGATAAGCACACATTTGTATTAAATTTCTGGTAAACTAGGAAATGGAGATAGTTTTCAAACGTTTTTTTTTTTTTTTTTACAAACCATAGATATACAATATCAATAAGAATATTAATATTGTCTTGGCATTTTGTCAATACTCAATAAGATTGCTTCTGTCAGTAGGCACTGGTATTTGAGACCTAAAATTGATCACTTCTTAATTATTTGCTATTTATTTAACCCTTTAAAGCCTAGATATAGAAACAGTACATTTTTTAATGTCATTAGGATTAATCCTAACTACTCACATCATTTAGATATATAAATACAAAGAACTCAAAATGGAGAAAATGAAAGAAAAAAAAATCAAAGAATAAGGAAAAAAGAGAAAAACCTAGACAAGGCTATGCTTATTCTGGAAAACTAGAGGCATAATTTATCAGGAATGATCATGACCTAAAATGTGTCCTCAGTTAACATAATTTTTTTAAAAAATGTAATGATGTGTCATCAAGACTGGAAGTAGATATAGTCATTTCTGATCAAGATTGTATCTGTTATCCATGGCTTCCAGCATCAGGGGCCTGTAGACCTATATTCTCAGGACAAATCTTGGATGTTCCAGAGAAGGCTCTTGAAATGGAAATTTCTGGTTTCTTTGGAAACTCAGTTGTATCATAAGACTGTTTTTTGTTTGGGTTCCAAATGTGGGATGTGGGAATCTTTTGCCCCTGTGTGAAATAGCCCCATGCCAAACAGCCCCCATGAAAAGGTGTGCAGTATTGGTCAGCCTCATGTGAGAAGTGTGGTCTTTATGAGCTGTAAAAATATTCTTTTGTGGATAAATAGAAGCCACAGACAGGGTGACAAAGTTTTCTACGTCTCTAATCTTTGGCATTGCTACTCTTTGCAGCATTTCCATCACTCACCTTAAATAAAGTAGGTGTTTGAAGAATATAAGCCTTTAGGCTCCCTTTCCACACTGATATCCTGGCAATGGCAATGTCCTTTCTCTGTAGGGGACTGTCCCTATTCAGCAATGATAACCAAGATACTGGGTTTTGATAACCCATTCAACTTGGCCGTCAGGAAATAATAATTCAGAGTATATTGCCAGAACTCTTTTTCTTTGATTTAATCACAAAAAATATAGCTATATTAACTCTTATCTTGAGTGGTTATTGTAGTGATTAAATATTTAACAAATGATTATGTTTTAAATCATAGGGAACATAACTGAGAATTGGTTACATATTGGTAACTATAAGTTATTACTAGACCTAACTAATGTACCATAGCCAATTTTTTTCTCTTAGTATGTAAGTTCAAAACTGAAAGTGACTTTAAACACTAGCTTTCACTAGTAAAATTAGTCATTTTACTGACAACATTAGTTGGCCCTAATTATACAAGAACTCAGTATCTGTTTCCATTACTATTTAACCCTATAAAAATTAAAACATTCGGTAGGACTGCTAGTTCTAGAACTGAAGCAGGATGTTCCAACGAGGGGGTTAAGGCTTCTCATAATATTTCCTATAAGCCCACACCTGTTTGTTTATATCCCCCATTTTTATTCATTATTAGCCAGATAGAGCCAAGTAATTGTGGTAATGATACTTGCTTTTTTGCCCAATGCTGTAATGCTAGTAAATTTACTAGCTGGTTACTCCCATGCCTCGCTGGGTGCCTGTGCCCGTTGATGCCCTCACACTATGACTCTCTTCAGACAGAAAAGGGATCTTGGAATTACAGCTGCCTTTGTTACTGCCATCTCATTGGCGGCTGTTGGAGCTACCACAACGGCATTAGCCATGAGTCATACTGGGCAGACTGCTCAGACCCTGAATAACCTTTTAGCCAATGTAGCTCATGCCTTAGATGTACAAAAAGGAATTAATGCTCAACTAAAAGGAGGTTTGATGGTGTTCAATCAGAGGATTGACCTCGTGCAGGAGCAAATTGATACCCTATGGCAAATCGCTCGACTTGGCTGTCAATGAAAGTATGCTGGACTTTGAGTCACTAGCATACAACATGAGAATTTTCCCTGTGCTGCAAATCTGTGTAAACAATTGTTGAGCTATATTTTAGGTAATTGGACTGGAGAATTCGATACTACGATGGAGCAGAGTGGCCATTGTCACGGTAAATTCTACCAGAGTGGACGCAGGACTAGCCACAGGATTATCATCATGGATTGCTGCAGCCATGAATCATCTGAAGGAATGGGCGGGCATGGGAGCGTTAGCAGGCCTTCTGGTGTTGGTCTCCTTGGTTTGCCTGTGGTATATATGCAAGATTAGAGTCTCACAACAGAGTAATGCAGCCATGACCATTCAGGACTTTATAGCCATTGAAGCAGGACAGTCTCCCCAAGCATGGTTGGCTACCATAAAAAGCCAAAATGTTACGCTTTGGACCCAGAGAAGAGCATGTCTGATTGCATGCGGTTTATGCCCCAGGTCCCGCCTCTGAGAAAAAGGTATCGGTCGGGTCTGATGCTCTTTGGGTGGATGACACCTAAATGAACATCAGTACAAAGTCCCAATTTATTTCTAATATCAGAGATCAGACCTCTACTCTTGCCTGATGCGTCCAAAACAAAAAGGGGGAACTGTAGAGAGCTGCGTAATGCCACACCTGAAAGATGGAGCTGGTTTCCGCCTTCCACCTTCCCGATGGTGAGTGCTCTCTGTCACAAACAACTCCGCATTTGGCTAAGGCTGAGGATCTGGCTTGCTTCCATATATGTGGACCTATCTGCATTGCCCACGTGGCATGCTGAGGTTGGCTACCCAGAGGCTATTTAAAGTGGGCTGGCTTTACCCAGGGTCAGATGATTGTTCAAGGTTCCTGAATAAACTGCATTGAAAAAAAAAAAAAAGAAAATGAAGGCAAGATAATTTGACAATCAATTGAAACTATAATTCATTCACATGGCCAGTCCTTCTTTGTAATTAGTTCTACACAACTGAAGAAAGAGTTGGGTTTTAAGAAATAAAAGTCAATGGATAAGAAAAAGAAAACAACACATTCACACATTCGGTAGGGTGACTGGAATCTTGTTTTACCTTAATTGCACCACATCAGGGCATTATGAACCCTTGTCTGAGTATAGGTGTAACATTGTGTTACACTGTGTTACCTGACAAGAAAAAGTGGGTCTTCTGTTGGAATATCCATTGAGCATTTATAACAATCAGGTTCTATTGGTGAATAACACTTTGGGAAATGTTTGCCAAAAAAATCATATTAATATGAAAACACTAGCCTGCTAGGTTCTGTCTGTCCTTCAGAACCAGCACTTGACTTATCCCCTACTTAGAAGTACAGAATTCTCAAAAGCTAATAATTAACGCACACACACACACACACACACACACACATGTGCGAGAGAGAGAAGAGAGAAAGCGGGATAAAGGGAGAGAAAGAGCAAGGGAGAGAGAGAGACAGAGACAGAGAAAGAGAGAGAAATACTACGGCATTTGAAATCTATGATATTAGAACCACAAAACAGGGTTTCCATAACAGGACTTAGTATGATCAGATTGAGCATACTAGAAAAGGATCACCAGTTTTGCTAATAAAACATAAAGAGGTCTGAGAAATCTGTGAGTGCCAGTTACTTACATTAGTGTAACTTAATCTGTAAGAAGCCAAGTTAAAATACAATATTTACTTCATCATATTTTAAAGCCAATTAATATATATGTATATAGCTAGACTAAGAACTCTTCCACACATATAAATTTCTTGAAAATAATAATCTACACAAAATAATATTTTAAGGATCACTGTAGTAAATTAACAATTTAACATTCTTGAATAATTTGAGTAAACAGTAACTCTTGTGCACATGTGGAAGTTGTGTATATGTATTTTGATTCATACATTAATCAGAAAGATGTATGGTTATGTCATCCATATATGAGGCAAGGTGTCAGGTACCAGAGAAAATATGATTGGTGAGAATCAGGCTCTCATTCATGAAATACACAATGTTCTCTGGTGCTGACACAATGCCACGGTCATGTCTCATATGTTGAAGGCTTTCGCTCCAGTGCATCTATGTACATGGGTAACACTTGGGAGAAGGCCAAATCGCCTTTGATTGGTTACTGGAATAGCTGATTGATGGCTTCATAATTTGATGGACTATTAATTGGTGATGCTAATTTAGAGACAGGACCTAGTTGACAATCATAAGGCTTTAAGAGTAAACCCTGGAGGCTCTATCTTATACGGGGCTCTCCCCTCCCCTGTTGCTTTCCCTTTCCTCAGTAAATCTTGCATTGATTAGGAGACTTGCTGGATCACAAATCTCATCATGATTTCTTACTTCTCCTCAGGCTCAGAAACAACAGAGCTGTGTGACTGTGGAATGAGATCTCAGAAACCGAAATAACTCTTTACTTTAGGTTGAGTTTCTCAGGTGTTTTGTCACAGGTTTGGAAAATGGACTCACATAGCCATTACAACAGAGAATTTCAAATACTTTAAATATAAAAGCACAGACTTTTTCCCCAACTTTACTAACACTTAGATCACCATGGTTGTTGTCAAAGGAGAATTCAAATGCACTTATGTGTATGTTTTTTTTTCTTTTTCACATCTCAGCTACATCATCTAATCAGAGTCACAACATGTATTTGATGAGAAAGGTTAGTTGGCTGACAACATAATTAGAAAATGGAAAGAATAATGGATGAAACACAAACACACTTAAATAATCTTAAATAGTATATGACAGTTCATTTCTGCAGCACCCTATTCCCTAAAACAAAATATTCCCCTATGTAAGTCAAGCATTCATAAATATTTAGAATGTGGAATTCTTTCCATGTATCATGATACAGAATTTATCACTTTCACTATACTACCATTAGCCAGGTACAGTGTATTGAAAGAGGGCTGAATGACCATTTGAATTTAGTAGTTTGCTTTCTCAGTATCAAGTTTACAGATGAGAGAGAGAGAAACCAAATATGTACATTTTCCAAATGTATATTGACAGACTGCTCCATAAATATTTTCTAAGGAAATGCAGCTAAGACATTCATAGTGGGAGAACTGTAAAATTTTAATGACTTTTCATAACTGAAAAAGAACAGATGTTTGAAATTTGAATTATAAATATTATAAAAGGTTAGATATATCTCTTGATACAGGAATTTAATCACAATGAGGAGGGTGACAATCTCAGGAAAATTATTTAAATTTCATTAACCTTTTAAAAGGCTCACAGAGTTTTAATTTAAGTGTATTCTTTAAAGAAATACAATATTAGGTAGGTTAGGCTTCTAAAGTCTTTTCTAACTTTGTCTTTCATGTAGTTCAGTATTTTCTAGTTGTTTCTTTGTATCTCCACCAGGACACTACAGGCATTTGTCACTTTCATTCCATATCCAAACTTTGATTAACATTAAACGTACAACTCTCAATTAAAGATAAAATAAATTCAATTGGAAAGTTTATTATAGGTAAAAATCAACAATAAACATGGGACAAGGCAACTCAAAATTATTCCAACTGAAAATTATTTGTGCAATGATTTAAAATGCTAAATCATTTTAATGTATTGCAGTGATAATGTGCTTCTTAATGTGTCATAAGTATGGCTAAATGTTCTGTTATATTCATATACTTAGTGGGGCTCTTAAAAGATACGCTGTATCAAGGAAAGGACACATATCCTTGTCATCTCCACTTTGTTGAATAAAATCTAACTGATTAAAACAATACAAATATTAACAGATGAAAGGAATCTCATTGTGTTTATTTTCCTAAATTGAAAATGACTTTAACAACCTTCTAGATTCATATCAGAGGAACAACTGCCCGAAAGCCTTAATTTTAGGTACAGAGTTAGTTGTAATAAATTCAATAATAATTGTCATGTCAACACAGATGTAAAAAAAATAAATACACAGACTCTTCCTTGCTGCCTGCCCCCGATGAGCAGTTACAGGCAATCAAAGCCTTCTAAAAAAGGAAGAATCAATTTTCCTCAGGACAAACCCATTTATAGGTTATTCAATCCCAAAAGATCATTGGTAAATATCAACACATATGAGCAACATTGACTTATCAGGTTGTATTTTATATACACACAAGAATATAAATATGCAGCAATAATTAGAATGAGGTCGTGAGTTTGGGACAGAATGGAGGACAAGAGAAGACTCACACAGAAAAGAAGGGGTAGAAACAACATAAGTATAGTACTCGCGTGTAAATCATACATTTTTTTCATGCAAATGAATTTTGTAAAAGGAGAAGAGACAGTCTCTGACATGAATTCACTTGTGTGTTCCTTGTTTCTGGAAGGGCAACCTACCCAGCCCACAGAGGAAGAGGATCCAGACAGTCCTGGTGGGACCTGACAGGCTAAGGTCAGACAGTAGGGGAGGAGGACTTTCCCTATTAGTGGACTAGGGAAAAGGGACAGGAGAGAAAGAGGGAGGGAGGATGGGATTGTATAGAGATGAGGGAGGGGGCCACAACTGGGATACAAAGTTAATAGATTGTAAATAATAATAATAATGGTGAAAAAATGACAATAAATTATAGGTGAAGAAAATAATTAACAGTAATAAAAATTAACTAAGTTAGTCTATGATTTTGGTGGGAAACATTGTCTGCTCAAGTGTCTTTCTTTAGTGTTTATACACACTAAAGGAAGGTGTCTGTCTGTGTGTATGTGTGTTTATGTGTTGTATTATTTTGATTATTATAAAATATTATGATTCTTTAAGGTGTTATCATAAAACCTTACTGCTATTTGTCCACTTGTCTCTCCTTTTCTCCTTTTTCTTCTGTAGTAGCCTCCCTTTTGGAGGCCCCTTTCCATTTATCTGCTTTGCCTTTCATATCAATTGTATATTTATAGTTCCCTCTCAAGGATTTCACCATCTATGATTCTTTTGTACTTTCTTGTATTTTGTTGTATATTCACGAAATTCCCAGTACCAAACACATGAAACCTCCTTTATATGTTTAGGACAATACAAGTGATTTTGAAAAGAATATAGATTATTGCTGTTGCCCTTAGTTGCTTCTTAGACTTTGAAATTAAGCCTCTCTTGCTGAAAATACCATACATTTATGACACAGGGCTTAAATGATGTGATCTGTAACTAACTTGAGAGACTCCTGTCTGTGGTCTGGCTTTTGTGATACCATAAAATACTATGCAAGTTACCAAGGGAGAAGAGAAATTAATAGTGCCACCCAGCTGAGGTACCTATAAACTACAGCAATAACCACCACAGCAAGATATCCATAGAGCTGCAATAATTGGCACTCATATGTTAGAGTTAACCAACAGCTGTCTCAGTAAACATAATTCCGCTCAACAGCAAAGAAATCACGCTTAGTTCTGGACACCTAGCTGGCTTTCCAGGGCTACAGAAGTTACGGTCTTTATAGTAAAATCTGCTACTGCCACATTCCTAAACCAGAGCAATTCCTTACTACATTCTAAATCTTATGTTTATATCCATAGATGAGGGTAGTTTCCACTGTCTATCAAAGAAGCATCTCTTAGCAGTAATTGGAGACAATCACAGCAATCCGTAACTGGATACAATGCAGAGATCAATGGGTTGTATGGATCTTAATCTCAATGGATACACTGCCCTGACCAATACCACTGTAAACACTATGTTGTATCACATCACGTTGTACTGTCCTTAAGAACCCCACTTCTGTTACACCATGCTAAGACATTTTCTTTGTTAAAAGAGTAGATTAATTAAATAATATGAGTACTATAATTTTGCAAAAATGAAGCTTGAATTAACAGTTTTCTTTCTATGTGACCACTTAGAATTTCCAACATCATCATTAAAACATAAAACCAGCAAGAATAGCAAGGAATGATGTTACTGTGTGGTAATTTCAATGAATTTCACTTAATAATTTACTGAATTTGAATGGACCCAATTTTTCTGCTCTTCCAAACTGAATTATTTTAAAATTAAAAGATTATTTTAAGAGCATGTCTGATTGCATGCGGTTTATGCCCCAGGTCCTGCCTCTGAGAAAAAGGTATCAGACGGGCCTCATGCTCTTTGGGTGGATGACACCTAAATGAACATCAGTACAAAGTGCCAATTTATTTCTAATATCAGAGATCAGACCTCTACTGTTGCCTGATGCATCTAAAACAAAAAGGGGGAACTGTAGAGAGCTGCGTAATGCCGCGCCTTAAAGATGGAGCTGGTTTCCGCCTTCCACCTTCCCGATGGTGAGTGCTCTCTGTCACAAACAACTCCACATTTGGCTAAGGCTGAGGATCTGGCTTGCTTCTGTGTATGTGGACCTATCTGCATTGCCCACGTGGCATGCTGGTGTTGGCTACCCAGAGGCTATTTAAGCTGTGGGCTGGCTTTTCCCAGGGTCAGATGATTGTTCAAGGTTACTGAATAAACTGCATTGAAAAAAAAAAAGAAAACTATTACTATTGATTATTTAATGAAAAAAAATTTCAGATAAAGGATAGAGGTCTGTAAGAAATCCTCTGAAACCAGCCATATGATTCCAGAGGAAAGGCAATTGCTCTGTGAATATTTTGAGGCATTAAGTCTAGTTACTAAGCCTTCAAAGAAAAACCATTTATGACAAAAATCTAAAAGAAGATGAAATGAAAGATCTTAGTGTAAAAATCTCAAGCTCAATTATTTGCCTTTCATGTTGCAATTCACAGAATTTCACAACATAGAATTTCTTTAGTTTAATCCTAATTTTCAGTATTTGACGCCAGGGGTCCTTTTTACAAGAAATATCTTTTGGTAGACATGAGAAAGGGATCCACAGAATGTGTCCACCCATCTATCCGCATATTGATTTGTTCTGGATGAATATCAAGAAGCATACAAATGAATGCAATGATATGAGGCCTTAGAAAATCCAAACAAGGACGTTTGTTCAACCATGTTTGTAGCAGCTTTATTTGTAATAACCAGAATCTAGATGGAACACAGATGTCCCTGAACATCTGTGGATGGAATGGATACAGAAATTGTGGTACATTTACACAATGGAATACTACTCAGCAATTAAAAACAAGGAAATCATGAAATTTGCAGGCTAATGGTGGGAACTAGAAAAGATCATCCTGAGTGAAGTGTCTCAGAAGCAGAAAGACACACATAGTATGTCCTCATTTATAAGTTGATATTAGACACCCAATATAGGGTAAAAATAATAAAATCTGTACACCTAAAGAAGCTAAGTAAGAAGGAGGACCCTTGGTAAGATGATCAATTTTCATTCAGAAAGGTAAACGGTACAGACATCGGAAGAGGGAGAAAACAGGGAAAAGGACAGGAGCCTACGACAAAGGGCCTCTGAAAGACTCTACCCAGCAGAGTATCAAAGCAGATACTGAAACCCACAGCCAAATTTCGGGCAGAGTGAAGGAAATCTTACGAAACAAGAAGAAAGACCTGGAGGGGACAGGATCTCTACAAGAAGAACAACAACAGAACCAAAAATCTGGGCACAAGGGTCTTTTCTGAGACTGAAACTCCAACCTATGAACGTGCATGGAGATAATCCCTGCACAGAACCCCTGCACAGAGATAGCTGATGGCAGTTCCATGTCCAAGTTGGGTCTCTTAGTAAGGGGAACAGGGGCTGTCTCTGATATGAACTCAGTGGCTATCTCTTTGATCACCTCCCCCTGAGGCGAGCAGATTTGCCAGACCACAGAGGAAGACAATGCAGCCAGTCCTGATGAAACCTGACAGGCTAGGGTCAGATGGAAGGGGAAGAGGACCTCCCCTATCAGTGGAATAGGGGACAGACAAAGAAGGAAAAGAGGGAAGGAGGGTGTGTTCGGGAGAGGACCAGGGAGGGCGCTACAGCTAGGATACAAAGTGAATAAATTGTAATTAACAGAACATAAATTAATAAAAAGAAATAAAATATTATCCAAGAAAATGCATTCAAAATAATAAAAAGAAAAAAATCCAAAGAAGAATTAGACATAATTAATTGATATTAAGTTACTGAACATTAACTTTCATCAACTTTTCTAAACATTGTTTTACCACTAATTCTTTAACCTGATTTAAATTAATGTTTAGGGAATGAGAGTTCATGTTTGTTTAATCTTGTTTTTCACAGAGGTTAAAACAATATATCTCAGAAAAACCTTCAACTGGACCAGTCTGAGGTAATTTTCATCACATAGCATACAACAACTTCTTTAATTCTACTAAGCTCAGTCAACTTATAAAATTGTCTCTGAAGTTGTCCCCAAATTAAACAATGCTAGTCTCATCTCTTTCACTTATTTGTAAACTTTTCTTATTATTTCAGAGTTACAGTTATACATTCTGTTTTCATAGAGTGTTTGTTTGTCCTGGTTAACGTTCAGAAGCACATTGTCCCACTCAGATGGAAAAATGGGGACATGACATCTTGCTCTCTCCAATGCACACAATAAACAACAAATGACTCCAGAAACAGGAATGTTTGCTTACATTGGCTTCTTCTAGACACTGCTAAGAGCAAATTCATGAGTACATTCATTAAACACTGGGGTTTGACTGATAAAGAGTGTTCCCTGGGAATCTTGCCTAACAATATTAAGACACAGTTCCCAATTTGTACTTGTGGTGATTTACTATTCCTGTCCCAGTTATAATGATGGGAAATACTTTCCCACTATCATTTAATTAGCCCAGCAATCTTGGTAGAAATTAGTGTTTAAAATATAAGAGCATTGAAAAGATTGAGAGAAACTATAAAGCACCTGCATGAAGCCTGGACTGGGCAATCATAGTAGCATTGCAGTGATATTCACTGTAAAAAAACCAAACCAAACCAAACAAACAAACAAAAAAAAAAAAAAAAAAAAAAAACAAACAGAGCACCTTCATTTTGAGGAGCTGTGCTTCTTATCATTATAAAGAAGTGTTTTGCCCAGAATATTTCAAATTATTTTTTCCTGATCCTGGCATACCATTTCACCTCCTCTCGTGAAATATCCTACTTGAAAGTTGCCTTGGGAATGACTCTGGCGTGCTCATAAAATTCCTTAAAATGATTAGAAAGTTATTTCAGTGTAATGAAGAAAGTATGCATTGATTAAATGCATATGACTGATGACAATGACTTAATTTTTTTCAGAGTTGTATAGCTGTTACCTGATCTCTGAAAAAAAAAATCAGTCACATTTAAAGTTGTTCTATATAACATGTAGGAAACATGAATATATATGGGGCCTTGGGGAAGAGTTGCCAGTAGAATTAGCAATATATTAGTAATTAAAATGTATATTAGACATGAAATATGTGATAAAAGCACTAAAATCTGCAGGCCTAAAGAAGCTAAACAATAAGCAGGATCCTAGGGATGATGTTTCATTCTCATTCAGAAGGTAAAACAGGATAGACACCAGAAGCAGTAGAAGAAAGATAACAGGATGGGAGCCTACAACAGATGTCCTCTAAAAGACTCCACCCAACAGTGGATTGAAACAGATGCCGAGAATCACAGCCAAATGTTGGGCAGAATGCAGGGAGTCTTATGGAATACAGGGAATATGGAAAGATAAAAGAAACAGCAGCCTTACCAGGCCATAGTAGAGGACAATGCAGCCACTTTTGATGTGAACTGATAGACTAAGATCAGAAAGGAGAGGAGAACCTCCCCTATCAGTGGACTTGGGGAGTGGCATGCAAGCAGAGGGAGGAGGGAGGGTGGGATTGGGAGGGGAGGAGGAAGGGGCTTATGGGGGGATGCAGAATGAATAAAGTGTAATTGATGAAAAATTTAAAAAAAGGGAAAAATAATTTAAGAACCTTAAATGACTTTCAAAAGTGGAGGAAAACATGGAGTTAGTCAATTTACATGGAGCACGTCTTGCCCCTGGGGGCAATGGTCTCCTGAACCTACTCAGACCTCGGACACCACCACTGCTAGTTCTAGAACTGACGGAGGATGTTTCAACGAGGGGGTTAAGGCTTCTCATAATATTTCCTATAAGCCCACACCTGTTTGTTTATATCCCCCATTTTTATTCATTATTAGCCAGATAGAGCCAAGTAATTGTGGTAATGATACTTGCTTTTTTGCCCAATGCTGGAATGCTAGTAAATGTAGGTATGCCCTGGTTACTCGCATGCCTCGCTGGGTACCTGTGCCCGTTGATGCCCCTCACGCTATGACTCTCTTCAGCCAGAAAAGGGATCTTGGAACTACAGCCACCATTGTTACTGCCATCTCATTGGCGGCTGTTGGAGCTACCACCGTGGCATTAGCCATGAGTCATACTGGGCAGACTGCTCAGACCCTGAATAATCATTTAGCCAATGTAGCTCATGCCTTAGTTGTACATAAAGGAATTAATGCTCAACTAAAAGGAAGCTTGATGGTGTTCAATCAGAGGATTGACCTCGTGCAGGAGCAAATTGATACCCTATGGCAAATCGCTCAACTTGGCTGTCAATGAAAATATGCTGGACTTTGAGGCACTAGCATATAACATGAGAATTTTTCCTGTGCTGCAAATCTGTCTAAACAATTGTCTAGCTATATTTTAGGTAATTGAAGTGGAGAATTCGATACTACGATGGAGCAGCTGAGAGTGGCCATTGTCACAGTAAATTCTACCAGAGTGGACGCAGGACTAGCCACAGGATTATCATCATGGATTGCTGCAGCCATGAATCATCTGAAGGAATGGGCGGGCATGGGAGCGTTAGCAGGCCTTCTGGTGTTGGTCTCCTTGGTTTGCCTGTGGTATATATGCAAGATTAGAGTCTCACAACAGCGTAATGCAGCCATGACCATTCAGGCCTTACAGCCATTGAAGCAGGACAGTCTCCCCAAGCATGGTTGGCTACCATAAAAAGCTAAAATGTTATGCTCAGGATGCGAGACTAAGCACTGCACTCAGGGTCAGCCGCTTTGGACCCAGAGAAGAGCATGTCTGATTGCATGCGGGTTGATGCCCCAGGTCCCGCCTCTGAGAAAAAGGTATCAGACGGGTCTCATGCTCTTTGGGTGGATGACACTTAAATGAACATCAGTACAAAGTCCCAATTTATTTCTAATATCAGAGATCAGACCTCTACTCTTGCTTGATGCGTCTAAAACAAAAAGGGGGAACTGTAGAGAGCTGCGGAATGCTGTGCCTTAAAGATGGAGCTGGTTTCCGCCTTCCACCTTCCCGATGGTGAGTGCTCTCTGTCACGAACAATTCCACATTTGGCTAAGGCTGAGGATCTGGCTTGCTTCCATGTATGTGGACCTATCTGCATCGCCCACGTGGCACGCTGGGGTTGGCTACCCAGAGGCTATTTAAGCTGTGGGCTGGCTTTCCCCAGGGTCAGATGATTGTTCAAGGTTCCTGAATAAACTGCATTGAAAAAAAAAAAAAGAAAAAGAAAAAGAAACAGGAACCCAACAAGTAAACCAACAAAGCCAAAACTGTAGGGCCCAGGGGAGACAACAGAGACTGATGCATCAAGCAAAGACCATGCATAGAGAGGACCTAGAGACCCTGCTCAGATGTAGCCCATAGACAGCTGAGTCTCCATGTGGGCTCTCTAGTAAGGGGAGAAGAGACAGTCTCTGACATGAACCTGATTTACTGCTCCTTGATCACTTTTCCCTAGTGGGATTACCTAGTCAGCCGACAGAAAAAAAGAGGATCCAGTCAATCACAATGGGATCTATAGGCTAGGGTCAGACAGTAGGGGAGAAGAACTTCCCATATCAGTGGACTAAGGGAGATGGACAGAGGAGGAAGAGGGAGGGAGGTTGAGACTGGGAAGAGATAAGGGAGGAGGTTACAACAGGGATACAAAGTGAATAAATTATAAATAATAATAATAATAAATTTAAAAAAATTAAAGTAAACTAACTAGATCATAACAAAGGCACTGCAAATGAAAGATGGTGAGGTACACTTCAGAATTTCAGAGGGATTTTGAATTGTGTTTTTTTTATTTAAGCTTCTCAGTTGACTTTGAAGACTCTCAAATAAAATCAGTTCTTATGTTCATGAGCCAGACAAACTTTGGGCTGCTAATTTTAATTTAAAAATAATGTATTCTTTTATTGTATATTCTCTAGTTCTCTTTTTAACCAGAGTGAAAAATTAAACACAAACATTGCATATCACCATGAAATGGATGAAAGCTCTCAATTTCTGAATCTCAGGCATAAAATTCTAAGATTATTAGTAATTTTTGAGGGTAGACTTATCCTATTGCCTGAGTTTTGATTAAAAAAAAACCCTTCAAATCAATCATTATGGACTTGAATACAAGAACCATAAACAATGTATCTATCTTGAACTAAGTAATTTTTTTCATGTTGAAGTACAAGTTATTAATTGTAGAAATTAATACTTTATATGCCACCTAGAAATTAAAGTGATTAATAATGTTTATTTTTTCAATTTCAAAAAACTTGAAAACACATCTATGAAGGCATGGTAAGGAGTGTATCATATGTCTGGCTGAACTAAATACTTCTCTGTGTCATACCAGGAGGGAAAACAACATCAACCAGTGGAGGAAGGGGGACACCAACACATCCATAAAATCTTCAACCCAAAATTTGTCTTGCCTACAAAAAGTATAGGGATAAAGATGGAACTGAGACTGAAGGAATGGTAAACAAATGACTGGTCCAACTTGACATCCACCCCATGAGAGAGAAACCAGCTCCTAGCACTATTAATAATACTTTACTATGATTGTGGACAGGAACTTAGTATAACTGTCTTCTGAGAAGCTTCTTCCAGCAGGTGGTCGAAACAGATGTAGAGACCGACAGTCAAGCAATAGGTAAAGCTCAGGAGTCTTGTGGAAGAGTGGAAGGGGGGATAGAGGGAGCTGACAGGGTCAAGGACACCACAAAAAGACCTACAGAGTAAACGATACTGTATCTATTGGGGATCACAGAGACTGAACCAACAACCAAAAAGCATGCATTACTGGACCTAGACCACTACATGTATGTAGCAGTTGTGAATGTAGCCTGGTCAACATGTGCTGGACTGTTGATGTACTGGTTGAAGAAAATTAGGAAGGTAAGGGAGTAAATAGCTTCATGAGGTCCCATTTATTGGTTGCTGATCCTAGAACCTGTGCTGTTGGTGTTCTGTTCAGGAGTTGTCTCCTGTGCCAATGAGTTCAAGGCTCTTCCCCACTATTTCTTCTAACAGATTTAGTGTTCTGGTTTTATGTTGAGGGATTTGATTCACTTAGATTTTAGTTTAGTGCATGGTGAGAAATTTGGATCTATTTGCCTTTTTCTATATGTAGACATCCAGTTAGACCAGTACCATTTGGGAAAAAAAAAGATAGCATCTTTTTTTCGTGTGGTTTTGGCTTATTTGTCAAAAATAAAGTATTAATATGTATGTGGGTTATTTGTGGATTTTTTATTCCATTGATCCACCATTCTGTTTCTATGTCAGTCCCATGCAGTTTTTATTACTGTTGCTCTGTAGTACCGCTTGAGATCAGGGATGGAGATACCTTCAGAAGATATTTATTGTACTGGACTGTTTTTGGCTATTCTGGGTTTTTTGTTTGAGAAGTCTGTAAAAAATAGTGATGGGAATTGCATTGAATCTGTAGATTGCTTTTGTTAGATGGGCCATTTTTACTATGTTAATGCTAACAATCCATAAGCATGGGAGACTTTCCATCTTCTGATATCTTCATTGATTTCTTCGTTCAGAGACTTGAAGGTTTTTCATACATGTCTTTCACTTGCTTGATTAGAGGTGCACCAACATACTTTTTTCATGGCTATTGTGAAGGTTGCTGTTTCTCTAATTTCTAAATAAATAAATAAAAGATATCCCGGTGGGTTGCTATCTATGGAAGGACTAAGGGAGGGGAAGATGGCATAAGTGGATGGGAGAGGGAGGGTCTGAGAGGAGAGGAGGGAAGGGAAGCTATGATCTGGATGTAAAGTAAATAAATAAAATAGTGGAAAAACAATGCCAAAAGAAAGTAAATAAACTGAGGCCATTTTGTAGTTAGTAGGGCTAATTGTGAGTTTAGTGATGATTCATTGATTACAGGTTCACAACATCTTCAAGTTTATTACGTAAAGGCTGTTGATATCAATTAAATATTGTATAGATTGAAACCATGTAAATTTATATATGTTCATAAAGATAAATAATTAGAACATGATTTTCATATACGTAAAAATTATCTCCCGGCTTAAAATTAAACTACTAATGATACTTTAGTCATGCTGTCACAAAACAATAAATGATAGAACTGGTAAGTTCAACTCAAAAGAGGATTTTTGAGTGTTTAATATAAAATTTATGTATTTAAGGAACTTGTGTCTATACTTGTGTCTACCTTAATAACTATCAAGCAGCTTTATAAAAAGTATCCTAAAAGGATGTATAGAGCTGCATGACCTCCTTCAGATGGATTTCATATGAAATCCTTGGTTTTCTTTTCTTCAGACTATGTAGGCTTAGTGTCTTCAAATCTCAAGATAAAAGACAATTTTAATTGGTGATGTGTTAATGTCACTTACAACATGCACATCGTTAATACTAGAATATAGTTGAGGAATGGATATAGAGTTCTAGCATGAAGGTATTAGTAAACAATTATGTGCTCATATAAATGCTCCACAGTAAACAGAGGCTTTACAAATTATTCAAGGACCAGGCAATTAGCCAAGACAGAAGCATATCATTACATGGGCACATCAGACCAATATTGAACACTAGCTAGCCAAGAGTAGTTAATTAAAATCACAAATAGTGGTAATCAAAATATACAACGGTGAGAATTTAATTTATTTGGAAATGGAAATTAAGAAATTTTAAATATTTGCTGTAGCCAATTTCTGTCTTTTTCCTGGCAAAAAAAAAGTGAATAGATATTTTGTAAAACTCAAACAATCAAATATGTAGTCAGTGCACTGTGGGATTAAGTACACAAGTTTTTGAGGAGGAAGCACTTATTTGCAGTTCAACAATTACTTCAGTTTTGCTTTGTTAACTTTTATTTCAGGGACATTGAAGTAACAAGTTAGTGTTTTCTATTTTTATACAGGAATTTGCAATATAATTTTAAATTATTTTCTTAAACCTATCTAGCTTTCCCTCTTCCTTTGTGCAAATATGTTGAGAATTGGAGATATTTAATGCAGCAAATGGGATAATTAGATCAGTTTTAGAATATCTTATTTTAAAGTGTTTTATAATAATCCCAAATGAATATACATTACTTTTTCCATAAAGCAGTCAACTAAGAGTATGTAACCTAAATCTGTATTAAATTTCACTTTTATTTACAGGTTATAATGTCGTGTTCAGAATTACAATTGCATAGGATCCAAGATGGTGGCAGTGATAACACTGTGTGTCTCATCAGAAGGACAACAGTGTCTAAATAACAACCAACAGACTAGACTGAACTGGCAGACCCCAAACATCAGGGACTGTGTTTTCCAGGTGAGAGGAAACCTCACTCAGAGGGAATCAATTGGGTCTGACCTCAGGTTACCCAGCTAACCCCTGAAAAGCTTCCCAGTTCCTGGATTCCCACAAGAGCTCAGTATCCAGTGACTAGTCACACTTCTGCACACTGTGCTCACCTTCCCAGTCTGAACTGTAGGCCCCAACACACCACAGACTGTTTCCCAGTCCTGAGGAAGATCCATGGTGAAGGAAATAATCAGGTCAGACCTCAGGGCACTCAGCTAATCCCTGAAAAAGTTCCTGGGTTCCCTAACCTCTAGCCACATGCCTGTGTGCTGAGCTCACTGTCCACTGTTACCTTCTGGGCACTGGGGCACAGAGCTCTAACCTCAGAACTATGGAAAACTGGGAGTCATGGGGTCAGTGCCAGACACTTCCCCAAAGCTCAACCTGTCTCCTTAGTGAGACCAACATAATTCTGGGCTCCCTGGTTCTTCAAGAGGGCTATGCCACCCAACAAATACAGTGTCCACACAGCTGTAGTTAATTAAAGTCAGAGCAAGAAAGCCAGTGGCAGAGTAGCTGTCTCTAGGACTTCCCCTGGTGAGAGAAGAGCACTTAGGCTCCTAAGGAGCCCAGTCAGCCCACAGGATCATACACCTGAGGAGAGCTGCAGCAATTCCCAAAAACAATGGTCATTTTGCTTCCATACATCACAATCAAAGCGGTCTCCTTCTGGAACAAAAGCTTCCTGCCCAGGGAACTTCCCACAAAACCCCTAATACCCAGGTCTTCAGCAAGCACCAGAAACTATCAGCCAAGGACTGAGACAGCTGGATGGGTAAAGGTCAACATAAAAACATGATCAATAAAAGCAAAAGAAATATTAGATCTCAGAACTCAGTTATCCAAGGACAAGCAGCCCTGTATACCCTAACACATTGGAATTTAAGAAAATGAACTTAAATCTACGCTTATAAAAATGGTAATGGAGGGAAGGAATAAAATCCATAAAGAAATCAAGGAAGAAACATCAAACATATTGTGGCCTTTAGAAAACAAATAATTAAATCACTGAAAGAAATGAAAGAAATAGAGGAAAGTGCAAACAAACAGGTGAAGTAATTGAAAGGCAGGAAAATATAAACAAACAGGGTAAAGGAATTAGCACAACAGTTCAAGACATGAAGATGAAAATGGAAACAATAAAGAAAACACAAACTGAAGGAATCCTGGAGAGGGAGAATTTAGGGAAGAAAACAGGAACTACAGAGGTGAGCATCTCCAAAAGAATACAAGAGATGGAAGAAAGAATCTCAAGTGCAGAAGACACAATGGAGGGAATCAATGCATCTGTCAAAGAATATATTAAACATAAAAAATTTCTGTCAGAAACTATCCAAGAAATCAAGGACAAAATGAAAAGATGAAATCCAAGAATAACAGGAATAGGGAGAAGAGAAGATTCCTGTCTCCAAGGCCCAGAAAATATTTTCAACAAGATCATAGAAAAAAAAATTCCCAAATTAAAGAAAGAGATGCCAATATACAAGAGCCCTACAAAACACCTAATAGATTAGACCAGAAAAGAAAATCCTCCCTCCACATAATAATCAAAACAGTGATCACAGAGAACAAAGAAAAAATAGTAAAAGCTGAAAGGGAAAAAGGCTAAGTAATATAAAATGGCAACCCCATCAGAATCACTCCTGACTTCTCAAAAGACACTATGAAAAGCATAAGGGTCTGGAAGGATATCATGTCAGCCCAGACTACTATAACCAGCAAAACTCCCAGTCACCAAAAGTAAAGAAAGCAAGAAATTCAAAGAAAAAGACAAATTTAAACAGTGCCTATATACAAAGCCAGCTCTACAGAAGAGACTAAAAGGAAAAATACAACCCAAGAAGGTTAATTATAACCAGGAAAAAACAGGAAATAAATAACTTCACTACAACAAAACTGAAAGTAACAAACACACAAACACACTACCACAACCAACATCAAAACTAACGGAACTAACAGTCACTGGTTATTAATCTCTCTCAAAGGCAATGGATTCAACTCTCCAATAAAAAGACACAGACTACCAGAATGGATGTGTAAATAGAATCCAACATTCTGCTGCATACAAGAAAGACACCTCAGCCACAAAGATAGACATTACCTGAGAAAAGGTCTGGGAAATAGTTTTCCAAGCAAATGGACCCAAGAAACAAACAGGACTAGCCACTTTAATATCTAATAAAATGGACTTTCAACCAGAATTAATCAAAAAATTAAGAAAGGTTACTTCCTAATCATCAAAGTATAATTCCACCAAGAAGACATCTCAGTTCTGAACATCTATGTTCCCAAATATAAGGGCACCCATATTGAAAACAAATACTAAAAAATAGCTTGAACCACACATAGATTCCCACACATTACTAGTGGGAGACTTCAACACCCCACTCTCATCAAAGGACAGGTCAACAAAACAAAATGAACAAAGAAAAATGACAGTAACAGATGTCATGAATCATATGGACTTGTCAGACATCTACAGAACTTTTCACTCAAACACAAAAGAATTTACCTTCTTCTCAGCACCAGAAGGAACTTTCTCTAAAATAGACCATACCATTGGTCACAAAGCAAGCCTCAACAGATACAATAAGATTGAAATAACCCTTTGTATCACCATGGAATGAAGATAGACCTCAACAACAATAGAAACAGGAAAAAGCCTATACACACATGGAAACTAAATAACTCTCTACTCAACAACAGCGGTGTCCAGCCGGATGGGCAACTGTTGGGCAGGTGAACGGAATTTTAGGTAAGAACTGGGAAATAGTAAGAGCTGGAGAGGACAGGGTCTCCACAAGGAGAGCAACAGAACAAGAAAATTTGAACATAGGGAACTTCCCAGAGACTCATACTCCAACCAAGGACTATTCATGGAGATAACCTAGAACCCCTGCACAGATGTAGCCCAGGGCAGTTCAGAGTCCAATTGGGTTACATAGTAATGTGAAGAGGGACTGCCTCTGACATAATCTGATTGGCCTGCTCTTTGATCACCTCCCTCTGGGGGGGGGAGAGCAGCCTTACCAGGCCACAGTAGAGGACAATACAGCCACTTTTGATGTGAACTGCCAGACTAAGATCAGAAAGGAGAGGAGAACCTCCCCTATTAGTGGACTTGGGGAGTGGCATGCAAGCAGAGGGAGGAGGGAGGGTGGGATTGGGAGGAGAGGAGGGAGGGGCTTATGGGGGGATGCAGAATGAATAAAGTGTAATTGATGAAAAATTTAAGAAAAAAGGGAAAAAAATAATTTAAGAACCTTAAATGACTTTCAAAAGTGGAGTAAAACATGGAGTTAGTCAATTGGCATGGAGCACGTCTCGCCCCTGGGGGCAATGGTCTCCTGAACCTACTCAGACCTCGGACACCACCACTGCTAGTTCTAGAACTGAAGCAGGATGTTCCAACGAGGGGTTAAGGCTTCTCATAATATTTCCTATAAGCCTGCAACTGTTTGTCTATATCCCCCATTTTTATTCATTATTAGCCAGATAGAGCCAAGTAATTGTGGTAATGATACTTGCTTTTTTGCCCAATGCAGGAATGCTAGTAAATTTAGGTATGCCCTGGTTACTCGCATGCCTCACTGGGTGCCTGTGCCCATTGATGCCCCTCACGCTATGACTCTCTTCAGACAGAAAAGGGATCTTGGAACTACAGCCACCATTGTTACTACCATCTCAATGACGGCTGTTGGAGCTACCACCAGGGCATTAGCCATGAGTCACACTGGGCAGACTGCTCAGACCCTGAATAATCATTTAGCCAATGTAGCTCATGCCTTAGTTGTACATAAAGGAATTAATGCTCAACTAAAAGGAAGCTTGATGGTGTTCAGTCAGAGGATTGACCTCGTGCAGGAGCAAATTGATACCCTATGGCAAATCGCTCAACCTGGCTGTCAATGAAAATATGCTGGACTTTGAGTCACTAGGATATAACATGAGAATTTTTCCTGTGCTGCAAATCTGTCTAAACAATTGTCGAGCTATATTTTAGGTAATTGGACTGGAGAATTCGATACTACGATGGAGCAGCTGAGAGTGGCCATTGTCACGGTAAATTCTACCAGAGTGGACGCAGGACTAGCCACAGGATTATCATCATGGATTGCTGCAGCTATGAATCATCTGAAGGAATGGGCGGGCATGGGAGTGTTAGCAGGCCTTCTGGTGTTGGTCTCCTTGGTTTGCCTGTGGTATATATGCAAGATTAGAGTCTCACAACAGTGTGATGCAGCCATGATCATTCAGGCCTTTACAGCCATTGAAGCAGGACATTCTCCCCAAGCATGGTTGGATACCATAAAAAGCTAAAATGATACGCTCAGGATGCGAGGCTAAGCACTGCACTCAGGGTCAGCCGCTTTGGACCCAGAGAAGAGCATGTCTGATTGCATGCGGGTTGATGCCCCAGGTCCCGCCTCTGAGAAAAAGGTATCGGACTGGTCTGATGCTCTTTGGGTGGATGACACCTAAATGAATATCTGTACAAAGTCCCAATTTATTTCTAATATCAGAGATCAGACCTCTACTCTTGCCTGATGCGTCTAAAACAAAAAGGGGGAACTGTAGAGAGCTGCGGAATGCTATGCCTTAAAGATGGAGCTGGTTTCTGCCTTCCACCTTCCCGATGGTGAGTGCTCTCTGTCACGAACAATTCCACATTTGGCTAAGGCTGAGGATCTGGCTTGCTTCCATGTATGTGGACCTATCTGCATTGCCCCCGTGGCACGCCTGGGTTGGCTACCCAGAGGCTATTTAAGCTGTGGGCTGGCTTTCCCCGGGGTCCAAAAAAAAAAAAAAAAAAACAAACAGCGGTGTCAGGAAAGAAATAGAGAACGAAATTAAAGATTTCCTAGAATTCAATAAAAATGAAGGCACAATATATCCAATTTATGGGACACAATGAAAGCAGTGTTAAGAAGAATGTTCACAGCACTAAGTGCCTTCATAAAGAAATTAAAGGCCTCTCATACATGCAACTTGATAGCTCACCTGAAAGCCCTTGGGGGTTGGGGAGGAGAAGCAGATATGTGCAAGAGGAGTAGATGGCTCGAAATATTCAAACTGCTAAAAATCAGTAAACAAGAATAAATTCAAAGGATCAATAAAACTAAGAGCTGGTTCTTTGAGAAAATCAACAAGATAGACAAACCCTTAGGCAAAATAAATAAAAGGCAGATTGAAAGTGTCTAAATCAACAAAATCCAAAAATAAAAGGGGAACATTACAGCAGACACTGAGAAAATACAAACAAGCATTAGGTATTACCTCAAAATCCTATTTGCCACAAAATTTGAAAATCTAAATGAAACAGATAATGTTCTTGATACAGTCAACTTAACGAAGCTTAATCACTATCAGGTAAATGTATTAAATAATTATATATATATATATATATATATATATATATATATATCCTAAATAAATAGAAGCAGTCATCAAAATTCTCCCATCCAAACAAACCACAGGGCCACATGGTTTCAGTGAGGAATTCTACCAGACTTTCAAAGAAGAGCTACTACCAATACTCTTAAAAGCTTTTTTGTAAAACAGACAGAAAAGGAACATTATTAAACTCATTCTATGACGCCACCATCACCATGATACCTAAAACTCACAAAGAGCCAATAAGGAAAGAGAATTTCAGACCAATTTCTCTACTGAACATTGATGCAAAAATAATATACTTGCAAAATGAATCCAAGAACACATCAAAGATATCATCCACTATGACTCTGTAGGCATCATCACAGCATGCAAGAGTGGGTCAATATACAGATATCCATCAATGTACTCCGTCATATAAAATAACTGAAAGGAAAAACAGAACACACTATCATCTCCTTAGATGCCAAAAAGCATTTGATAAAATCCAACACCCCTCATGTTTAATGTCTTGGAGAGATCAGGGATATAAGGCACATACCTCAACATAGTAAAGGCAATATTCAGCAAGCCAATAGCCAACATCAATCTAAATGAAGAAAAACTGAAATCAATCCCATTGAAATCAGGGACAAGGCAAGGCTGCCCACTCTCTCATTATCTCTTTAACAGTACTGGAAGTACTAGCTAAAGCAATAAGTCACCTAAAGGAAATCAATGGGATACAAATCAAAAAAGAAGTCCAAGTATCACTGTTTACAGATGATATAAAAGTATACATGCGTGACCCAAAAAAATTCTATCAGGGAACTCTTAAAGGTGAAAAACACCTTAAACGAAGTGGTAGGATACAGATTTAACTCAAAGAAAAAAAAAATAGCCCTCCTGTATACAATAGGCAACTGTGCTGAGAAAGAAACTATGGGAAAAACACCCTTCAAAATACGATCTCCCATGCTCATGGATTGTTTGTTTTAACAATAAAAATGATCATCTTACCAAAAGCAATCTACGGATTCAATGCAATTCCCTTCAAAATACAAACATAATTTTTTTACAGAACTTAAAAAAAATTCTCAACTTCATATGGAAAAACAAAACAAAACAAAACTAAAACCAACCAACCAAACAACAACAACAAAAAACTAGAATAGTTAAAACATCCCTATACAATAAAAGATCTTCTGGAAGTATCACCATCTTTGATCTCAAGCTGTATTATAGAGCAACAGTAATAAAAACTGCATGGGACTGACACTGGTGGATCAAAACAGGAAACACGGCAGGAGCCTACCCTAGAGGGCCTCTGAAAGACTCTACCCGTCAGTGTATCAAAGCAGATGCTTAGACTCATAATCAAACTTTGGGCAGAGTGCAGGGAATCTTACGAAACAAGGGGGAGATAGTAAAGCCTGGTGAGAACAAGAGCTCTAGAAGGAGAGCAACAGAACCAAAAAATCTGCACAGGAGTCTTTTCTGAGACTGATTTTCCAACCAACAACCATCCATGGATATAATCTAGAACCCTTGCTCAGATGTAGCACATGGTAGCTCAGTATTCAAGTGAGTTCCCTGGTAAGAGGAACAGGGACTGTCTCTGACATGAACTCAGTAGCTGGTTTTTTGATCTCATCCCCCAGAGTAGGGAGTAGCCTTGCCAGACCACAGAGGAGGACAAGGTAGCCAATCCTGATGACACCTGATAAGCTCGGGTTAGATGGAAGGGGAGGAGGACCTCCCCTATCAGTGGACTTGGAGAGGGGCTTGTGAGGAGATGAGGGAGGGTGAATGAGATTGGGACGGAATGAGGGACAAGGTTACAGCTGGGATACAAAGTAAATAAACTATATTTAAAATAATAAATAATAAATAAATACATAAATCTGTCAATTAAAACTTTATGGTGTAGAGTTTCATGACCTTTAACCATCCCACATGGACACATATTTGCACATATTTTTGTGTGAGAGAGAAATAAGGGATAAACAAAGATTTCTCAACAGAGGAATATCAAATGTCAGAAAAACACTTAAAGAAATGTTCAACATCCTTAGTCATCAGGGAAATGCAAATCAGAACTTTGAAATTCCACTTTACACCTATCAGAATGGCTAATATCAAAAACTCAAGTGACAACACATGCTGGAAAAGGTATAGAGAAAGAGGGACACTCCTCCACTGCTGATGGGAATGTAAAGTTGTAAAACCTTTTTGGGAATCAATCTGGCAAGTCCTCAGAAGATTCGGAATAGCAATATCTCAATATCCAGGTATACCAGACCTAAGCATATACTCAAAAGATGCTCCACCATCCAAAAAGGACTTTTGTTCAACTATATTCATAGCAGCTTTCTTCCTTATAGCTAGAATCTGGACACAACCTAGATGTTCCTCAAAGGAAGAATGAATTCAAAAATTGTGGCACATTTACACAATGGAATACTATTCAGTTATTAAAAACAAGGAAATCATAAAACTTGCAGACAAATGGATGGAACTGTAAAGGACCATCCTCATTGACGAAAACCAGAACCAGAAAGGCACACACTGACTTATAAATGGATATTAGCCACATAATACAGGATAAACATACTAAAATATATAGTCCTAAAGAAGTTAAACAACAAGGAGGACCCTAGGGAGGATGTTTAAATCTCATTCAATATGACAAACAGGATAGATACCAGAAGTAGTGGAAGAGATTGAAAAGGAAAGGAGCCTACCATAGAGGTCCTCTGAAAGGCTCTACCCAACAGGGGATAGAAGCAGATGCTGAAACTCACAGCCAAACTTTGGGCACAGCGCAGGGAGCCTTATGGTAAGAGATGGGGATAGAAGGACTAGGAGGGGATAGGAGCTCCACAACGTGACCAAAGAGGCAAAAAATCTGAGTCCAGGGGCCATGCAGGGACTGCTGCAACCAAGAACCATGCATGGAAAGGATCTAGATCCCTGCTTAGATGTAGCTGATAGGCAGCTCAGTCTCCATATGGGTCTCCAAGTATGGGGAGCAGAGGCTGTCTCTGTCTTTGCCTGCTCTTTGATCACTTCCCTCTGGTGATGAGGCCTTGACAGGCAGCAGAGGAAGAGGATACAGGCAGTCCTGATGAGGCTTGATAAGCTAGGATCAGATGGCAGGAGAGAAGGACTCCCCCTTTCAGTGGACTGGAAGAAGGGAATAGGGAGCAAGAGGGAGGGTGGGTAGGACCTGGGGGAGATGAGGGAGGGAGCTACAATTGGGATATAAAATAAATATATTGTAAAAAATTAAAATTAAAAAGGAATTATAATTGCAAAGTTAATCTGACAAAATGCTTGCTAATTTAAAACAAACTAAGCTATGTGAAATAAGTTCTTATATGTTTCATATTTAGTTTAAAAGTGATATTAGCAATCAAATGTATAATATTAGTAACATCTAATACTATGTTCAACATTACACATCTTAATACAGGGTGCCTTCACGTCTCCCAGCTCTCTACTCTTCTCTCTGCTTATGTATTTCCTTTCCCTGGGGTACCTGTATTATTTTATTTTTACCTACATTCTGATCTCACCCCTCTTTAATTCTGCCCATGACATCTCTCTATTTTCCCAGATTTCATGTTTCTATGATATCAAACATATCAAACAAAAATACTTGATGCTAAGAGTCCAATGTGAGAAGTAACACAAGGTCTTTTTCTTCTTGAGCTGGATTATTTACCTCACTCAGGATATGTAGTTCCTCCAGCCATGGTGTACTTTTCTGGTGAGTTATTTTTCAGGAAGGCCCCAGAGCTATTCAAACAACATGAGACATTGGTCTTGCTCTTGAATGATCATGATAAATATATTGTAAGAGGTTATTGCTGAAGTCACTACACATTTTTGGATTCAGGACAAATCAGTCTCAATCTAAGTACCTTCCTGTCAGCTGCTTTCTGCTGGGGTCCTTCATAATGCACAAAAATGCAATCTGTTTTACTGGGGAAGAGAAGAAGTTAATTTATGTACCCATCCCTAGATCCTGAATTCTACAATACTGATCTGTATAACTGTTATGAGGAAAATCGAGCATGTTCTAATCAGATTTGAAATCTGCTCTACAGGAGAGAATTCATGCTGGGCAGTATAACCCTAGTCAATAGCCCATTGCTAAGGAGGTTATAATCCCTGCAAGGGTATACTGTGCCTGTTTTGTTAAAAAATAAAATCAGGTGAATATGTGTTTACTTCTAATAAGGGAAAAGCCAACTCACAGTTGCTTAAATCATGTATTTACACATTTTTATTGTTGTTTTAGAAGACCAAAAGTTTATTCAAGATCGGTTTACCACTCTTTGTTACACTCCTCCATACCTATTTGTTTGTTTATTTTTTTTACTGTAAATGTATTTTGTAATTTAAAAATTTGTAGTTGCATTCTCATTACTTGTATAAAATAAGAGGTTTCATTATGACATTTCAAACGTGCATATGTATGCTTTCACCATCTTTGATTTCCCATCATCAAATTCTGCTCCTGACTCCTGCTGTGATCCTTCCTCGACCTCCATGCTCTTGTCTACATTCATTTAGTGTCTGTTGTGTCCTTTGTTGTTGATGCTGTCTTTTTTTGCAGTTGCAAGCATAAATACACATTATTATTGTCTCAGAGAAAGAGCGGACAACTCTCCATAAACACCAGGAAAAGAACTTTGCAGAAAACATAAACGTTTCTTCCTAATCATCATTACAAAGATATCAACTCACTCTCTGTCACATGAGGATATCTCTAAGTGCAGCATCCACTCTCATAAACTTCATATTATAGTTTCAAACCTCTACCATCTCAACAATGGGTTAACATTATTCATGTCCCAACTAATTCGCATTGGTTCACAGAAAGTAAGAATGGCACAGGAATTAGAAACAGAATATTATTAAATGACAGTAAGTAATGTAATCATTGATTAGACCCATTGATACATACTTTATCTCATACAAAACTAAACTTTCATGGTGAGAAATGGCAGTGATATATAGAAATATCTGCATTCTGCTTCTGTATGTTGCACTGAGTATCCAAAATAACTAAAAATGAAAATGTGCCAAGAATACATATACCCTTGTTTATTGTCATTATCCTTTAAATTACTCTGTTTTCAAAGGACATGCTTTTATTTGAAGTAAGAGTAATATAGAACTCATTTAAAGTATTCAAGATAAACTGTGTAGGTTTTATACAAATAGAACACCATTTTTAAATTAATTAACTTATTTATTCACATTGCATCCCAATTATTGCCTCCTGCCTCCCATCCTCCTGCTCCCACACTTTCTCCACTCTTTATTTATCAGATAAAGGGGAGCCCTCCCCCCAACCCACCCCTACTTATCAAGCTGAGTCAAGACTGAACATCCTTTGATAGCTGGAGCCTCTCAAAGAACAAACAGCTATCCTAAGCTCCTGTCTGTGAGCATAGCGGAATATCATTAACCGTGTCAAGGATTGGCTCTCTCTCTTGGGGTGGGTCTCAGGTTGAGCCACACATTGGTTGAACAGTGCCTTAATCTCTGCTCTATCTTTATCCTGGTACCACTTGTAGGTAGGTTAAATTTTTGTTTAATTTTTTGTGCGTGGGTTGTTTTTCTTATCACTCACTAAGAGTCTTGTCATGAAGATGTCCTCTTCAGTCTCCATGACTCCTGCTCCTAGGAGTCTCAGATAGAGTCACCCCCGGAACTTCCCAGAAGCCTGTACTGTCTTAGGCTTATTGTAGAGATGCCCCTACCCACACTTTCTCTTCTCTCTGTCTTACCCGCTTCCTCCCACAATCTCCAGGTCTGATCATCACCTTCATTTCCCTCTGCACTTCCTCTCTTACCAACAAAGTAGACCACAATTTTATATAAGGAATTTGAGTATAAACATATGTGTAATTTGCAATACTGTGTATATCAAATAATGACTAGCTATGGAAACACGTGGATTCAAGTATTTCGACTGAAAATAAATCTATCTTATTTGTTATTCTCAGTATATTTCAGAACAGCCATATTCTGAACAGCAAATTTAAGAACATAGACATTGGTAACATCATCTTCATAATACTACATTTCATTTTTTAGTTGACTCATAAAATTATAGGCATTTATGTGATACCTTCTAATATTTGAATACATGTATATGTTGTATAAGGACCATATTAGAATAAGTATTTCTAACTTTCCACTCATACACCATTTACAGTTTTTAAGATTTATCTTGAGTTTGTGTGAAAAGTTCTGTAGGCATCTATTATGTCCATTTGATTTAGGACCTCTGTAAGTGCAATTATTTCCTTATTTAGTGCCTGTCCAGATGATCTGTCCCTTGATGAGAGTGGAGTGTTGAAGTCTCCCACTATTAAGGCATTGGGATTGATGTGTGATTTCAGCTCTAATAATGTTACATTTAAAATGCAGGTGCTCTTGTGTTTGGGAGATAGAAAGACCTAGAGGAGACAAGAGCTCCACAAGGAGAGCAACAGAACCAAAAAATCTGGGCAAAGGGGTCTTTTCTGAGGCTGATACTAAAAAAGGACCATGCATGGAGATAACCTAGAGCCCCTACACAGATGTAGCCCATGGCAGCTCAGTCTCCAAGTGGGTTCCTAGTAATGGGAACAGGGACTGTCTCTGACATGAACTCAGTGGCTGGCTCTTTGATCACCTCCCCATGTGGGGGGAGCAGCCTTATCAGGGCACAGAGGAAGACAATGCAGTCAGTCTGGATCAGTTTGAGACCTGATATGCTAGGGTCAGATGGAAGGGGAGGAGGACATCTCTATCAGTGGACTTGGGGAGGGGCATGGGAGGAGATGAGGGAGGGAAGGTGGGATTAGGAGGGGTTAAGGGAGGGGCTCTAGCTGGGACACAAAGTGAATAAACTGTAATCAATAAAAAGAAATTAACAAAAAAAGATTTATCTTGTTTTTAACTTTGTGTATGCCTACATATATGTCTGTCATACATAACAGGGAAGGGGGCAGAGGTATTTTCATGTGAGTTCTGGGTTGTGAAGGCTAGAATTAGCCTTACAGGGATGTGGGTGTTGGGAATTGAGTTCATGTCCTCCAGAAAAGCTGTATGCATTCAATATGCATTCTTTAACCACTGAGATAACTCTCCAGCCCCTCATAGTGTATTAAAGTAAATTGGTTATGTGTGATTTACCATTACGATGGAAGTAAATGTGTATAAGTTGAAGTTTATCTTTTTAAATCTGAAAGAAAAATACTTATCAAGTAATCTCAATACTGAAAGACCAAAAGTAATAAATAAATAAATAAATAACCATAGATTCTTTCCAAACACTAGAATAGATTTGTGATAATTCTCTTCAAATTGTTCCTTTACATAGACAATCTCATCCTTATTTCTTCTCAAATATTGGGCAAATCACTATCCTTGTTACTCACCTTCCACTATTTCATGTAGCAACAGTCTTATTTAAGACCAAACATTTTGATTTAAAATTTAATATAAAGAATACACATTTCTATTTTTTCTATAAAATGTGGCAGTTTCTACCTCAAGACCCGGCTATACCACTCCTGGACATAAACCCGAAAGATGCCCTACCATTCAGTAAGGACATTTGCTCAACTATGTTTATAGCAGCTTTATTTGTAATAACCAGAATCTGGAAACAACCTAGATGTTCCTCAGCAGAGGAATGGATAAAGAAAGTGTGGTACATTTACATGATGGGGTATTACTCAGCTATTAAAAAGAAAGAAATAATGAAATTTGGAAGCAAATGGTGGGAACTGGAAAAGATGATCTGGAGTATATTAACCCAGAAACAGAAAAACACATATGGTATATACTCACTTATAAGTGGGTTTTAGCCATATAATATAGGATACACATACAAAAATCTATAGTCTTAAAGAAGCTAAAAAATAAGGAGGACCCTAGAGAAGAGTCTGAAATCTCACTCAGATGGGCAAACAGGATAGACATTGAAAGAAGGAGAAGACAAGAAAAGGGCAGGGGACCTCTGAATGACTCTACCCATCAAGGTATCGAAGGAAATACTGAGACCCATAGCTAAACTTTAGGCAGAGTGCAGGAAACCTTAAGGAAGAAGAGGGAGATAGAAAGAAAGACCTGGAGGAGATGGGAAGTCCACAAGAAGACCAACAGAGCCAACAATTCTGGGCCTAGTGTGCCCTGCAGAGACCAATACGCCAACTAAGGACCATGCCTGGAGAGGAGCTAGACCCCCTGTTCAGAGGAAGTCCATAGGCTGCTCAGTTTCCAAGTAAGGGGATCAGGTGCTGTCTCTGACAGGAACTAAGTGACAGGCTCTTTGTTTACCTCCCCCTGGGGAGTGCAGCCTTGTCAGGCCACAGAGGAAGATGATGCAGCAAGCCTTGATGACACCTGATAGGCTAGGGTCAGAGAGAAGGGGAAGAAGTCCTCTGCTGTCACAGGACTAGGGAAAGGGCACATAGGGAGAAGAGAGAAGGTGGTGGGACTAGGAGAAGACGAGGGAGCAGACTACAGTGGAGATACAAAGTGAATAAATAGCAATACATAAATAGATTAAAAAAGTAAATTAGGATAATCTTCAGTGTTCTGAAGGTATGATATTTATCAGAGACATAGTACGTCTCTCCCTTTTCTTATCATGCTTTTATTGCTAGTCATAAAAGCAATAATGGGTGTTGAGCACCTTTGAAAATGGGCTTGTTTCCAATGATGCTATCCGAATAAAGATTGTATTCACATACTTTATGAGGAAATTAAACTGTTACATCTTTTTTAAATGAGAACTTATGTGAGGCATTACATTATGAGATTGCAGAAAGAATAATGACGTCTCTTACAACAAGAGAAAATTCTATCATAGGTAATAACTAGCAGAATATCGCAATTATTACAATGTGTCTTTAAATGTGAGAGTCAAACAAAGCTTATAGCATTGAGATTATCGGTAATGATATTTAAATAGTTGTATGTTTTTGAGAATGAAGTAAATATAAGCAATATTTTTTTAATTAGCAAATGACAGGCAGAAAGAATATTGTGTTCCAGTTTCTTAGCTGGAAGATAAATATAAATAAACACAAATCCATTGGTTGTAAATCAGTAAATTAAAAAAAAAAAAGTCAATGAAGTTACTCTGAGAACCTATTTCCTAACAGGGATGGAAACGTGATTCAGTTTGTAGTGTGCTTGCCTAGCATGTAGAATGCCTGGCTTCAGTCTTCAGCATTTCATAATCATCACTTGTTGGTTCATGGCTGTCATCCTAGCGCTAAGAAAGTGGGAGTAATGGTTCAAGTATTCAAAGGTAT
Source organism: Meriones unguiculatus (assembly GCF_030254825.1). NCBI lineage: Eukaryota > Metazoa > Chordata > Mammalia > Rodentia > Muridae > Meriones > Meriones unguiculatus. The sequence goes on from NC_083351.1 coordinate 143,194,433, forward strand.
CCTTGGCTACACAGTGAGTTTCAGGAAATTCGGGAATAGTCTAATCTTTTTATACTCTCTCTCTATGTGTGTGTGTGTGTGTGTGTGTGTGTGTGTGTTTACCTAACACTAGCATGTAGTAATATATCACTGATACATCTTAGTGATGTGCCCTTTACTCTTTGTAACCTTCTCCAAGAAATCATGTACATTTTCTTTTGCATAGGAATAGCTTTCCTTCTACCACTTTTTTGTTTTGTTCTGATTTCACTAAACCCAAGAGGAATAAAACAAAATCAAGGGCAGTTTTCATGTTTTTAAATTTTTTTATATTAATTAAAAGTTTACTCACTTTGTATCACAGCTGTGGCCCCCTCCCTCATCTCCTCCTATGCCCCTCTCTAAGTACACAGATAGGGGAGGTCCTCTTCCCCTTCCATTTGACACTAGCTTATCTGATCTCATCCAAACTGGCTGCATTGTTCTCCTCTGTGGTTTGGCAAGGCTGCTCTCCCATTCAGGGGAGGCAGTCAAAGAGCCAGCCACTGAGTTCAAGTCAGAGACAGTCTCTGTTCCCTTACTAGGACACCCACTTGGACAATGAGCTGCCATGGGCTACATCTGTACAGGGGTTCTAGTTTGTATCCATGAATGGTCCTTGGTTGGAGGATCAGTCTCAGAAAAGACCCCTGTGCCCAGACTTTTTGTTTCTGTTGCTCTCCTTGTAGAGTTCCTGTCCCCACCAGGTCTTTCTATCGCCCCCTTCTTTAATCTGACAAATGTATGCTTTTCACTCATGTTGTACTATGTTATTTACAAGACTAGTTATTTTCTTCACAAAATTCCAGCAAAAGAATTACTATTATCTTTATTTTACAGATTATAAATAAGAGACATAAAGGACTCAATAATTTTCAGCCTATAGGTACTAGGTCATGTGACTCCAAAGTCCTGTATTCTCCCTTGTGACACATTTTGTACTTTGGAAGTAAAATAATATGTAAATTATACTTACATCTGAGTAGACTTAGTTACCAAGTTGCCAATTGTTTTAGGGGGTCTAGGTCCAGTCCATGCACGGTCCTGGGTTGATGCTTCACTCTCAGCAAGCCCCTCTGGGTCCTGATTAGTTGGCTCTGTTGGTCTTCTTATGGAGTTCCTGTCACCTCCAGGTCCTTTTCTCTTTCTTCCCAGTTTTCCACAAGATTCCCTAGACATTGCTTAATGTTGGGCTGTGAGTCTCAGCATCCGTTTTGAGGAGCTGCTGTGTAGAGACTCTCTAGCTATTCCAAACCTAGATAAATGAGCAAGTTCATGGAAATAAAATATTTAGGTCTCAGTGAAAGTTTTGAGTTCTGGTACAGAAGGCTGAGATGTCTAAGTTTATATTAGAAAAGTTTATATTAGAAAAAATTGAAACAGTTTACATGTCCACGGTCAGGTATTAGTAACAGGGACTGCATTATTTCTTCGCTTATTATGTACAAAATTACTTACATAACATATAACGTAGTCAGCTCATGCTAACCCATCTTTGCTCTCTAAAAATGCTCTCTCATAGAAAACACACATTCTCTTTTTATAAATTGCTTGATGCTTGTCATTCATGCTATCTTTTAAAAGATCATATTATTGTATAGTAGCCCAGCATTAAATAAACACGTTTTCAATAACTTTCATCAAAGATAACAATGATATATAATCACGTTCTATGTGCTAGTGTTATAATATCCAATTACAAGTAAAATATGAATCTTTATTTGAAAAATAGGCCACTGGCACAAACTTCACATTGTAATTTATTTTCTAATTAATTGCATAATTAACCATCAAATACCAAGAGAAAGCATTCTAATTGAAGTTTCATGTCAGCTTATGGTTTCCATTACTGCATCACCTAATACAGTAGATAAGGTAGAAAAAATCATGAAAAGCAAAATGTGCACATGATATTTTTCTAAAATACTCATTAAGTAAATAAAATGTTTAGGCAAAAATTCATAATATATTATAATTTTTCAGTACATAATGTTTAGAGTAGTGTGAAAAGCAGACTCACGAATTAGAAAAATACTGAAGCATATTTTGTAAGGGACTTTAAAAAACAGATACGCTCCCTCCTCCCTACATACATGTAACAGATGTGCACCTTGGTCTCATGTGGGACCCCTAAGAACAGGAGAAGGGCCTGTCTCTGACTCTATTGCCTGCCTTTGGATTCCTTTCCCCTAACTTGTCTGCCTTGTCTAGCCTCAATAGAAGATGCACCTACACCTACTTAAACTTGACATGCCAAGGTAAGTTGATAACTATGGAAGGCCCCCCTTCTGTGAGAAAAAAGGGAGGGGCTGGGAGAGATGGAAGGGAGTGGAAGGGACAGGGAGGAGAGGAGAGAGGAGAAGCAATGATAAGGATATAAAGTAAATAAACAAATTAATGAAAAAATAACAAAATAACTCATAGTTGTTATATAGTTCATATTATTCATGTTCTTATAGAGTAGATTTTATGTATTTTTAATATATTATGGTATAATTATTTTATAGACACAACAGTTCCAAGAATGCAAGTGTTCCTTAACATATAGCACAGTGGTCTGAATTTACAGGTGAAGTAAAATATGATTTAAGACCAAAAAGAAGAGTATTTTAAATATGAATGTGTCCCACTACTAGATATAGTAGCAAAAAGTTCAGCCACAGTGGAAGGAGAATTAAAGTGGGACATTTCTTGCCTCACAAAAAGTACAATGTACTTCCTATTCAGACACTAAGAGTTTCTAGATTGTATTTGTATAACAGGTCATATGTAGTAGCCATAAGCTAAGAGTGAAATTACAATAGAAACAAGCAATGAGAGAAAATAATGAAATTTATATTTCATTGTCCAAGTCAGAATTTTAGCTTCATGAAGAAATAAGAGCATGCAATATAATTGTTATAGTCACCTCAAAGTGCAGAGGACTGCAGCTCTGATAAAAGGATGCCTTAAATATAAATCTTAATTAAATATTTCAAAATTTTTCATTTGAACCATGTACAATAAGCTGAGTTTCTGTTTCTGGTTTCTGTTACTTTTTCCAGTTGTTTATAGTTCCAACCTTGAATTACTACCTTTAATTCCCTTGGTGATGGACTGGGGTTGAAACATATCAGACAAAATGACCCTTTTAGTTTCTGCAAGTTCTTCAAGATCTAGCTATACTTCTCCTAGGCACATATCCAAAAGATGCTCAAGTACACAACAAGGGCATTTGCTCATCCATGTTTGTAGCAGTTTTATTTTTAATAGCCAGTACCTGGAAATAACACAGATGCCCCTCAACTGAGGAATGGATACAGAAATTGTGGTACATCTACACAATGGAATATTCTGCATGGTTTCCCTTTTCTTGTTTAACCTTGAAGGCCTTCACTTCTATTGCTTAAGATATTTTTTTGTTCCTGTAGCCTCCAGGACTTTCATCTCCCTCTTCTTCCATAAGAATTCTGACACTTTGCCCAAAGTTTGTCTAGGAATTTCAGTATATTCTTTGATGCCCTACTGGGTAAGACTTTCAGGGGTCCTCTGTGGAGGCTCATGTCCTGTTTCCTGTCTTCTCCTACTTCTGGTGTCTATCTTGTTTGCCCTTCTGGATGAAAATTAAGCCTCTTCTCTAGGGTCCTCCTTGTTGTTTAGCTTCTTTAGGACTATAGAGTTTAGTATGTTTATCCTATATTATATGGCTAATACAGACTTATAAGTGAAAATAAACCATTTGTGTCTTTCTGCTTCTGGGTTACCTCACTCAGAATGATCTTTTCTAGTTCCCACCATTTTATGCAAATTTCACGATTTCCTTGTTTTTAATTACTGAGTAGTATTCCATTGTGTAAATGCACCACAATAATCCATTCCTCTGTTCAGGGATATCTAGGTAGTTTCCAGATTCTGGCTATTACATATAAATGTGCTATGAATATACTTAAGCAAATGTCCTTATTGATTGGTGGGGAATCCTTTGGGAATATGTTAGGAGTGGTATAGCTGGATCTTGAGGTAGAATTATTCCTAATTTTCTCAGAAAGCACTAGATTGATTTCCAAAGCTGTTGTACAAGGAGAAAAATAGAGCCAAAATAAATGGGCCAAAGGGGACCTACAGAGACACATACTCCAACCAAGGACCATGCATGGAGAGAACCTAACCCCCTGTTCAAAGTAAGGCCATTGGCTGCTCAGTTTCCAAGTGGGTTTACTAATAAGGGATACAGGGGCAGTCTCTGACAGAAACTCAGTGGCAGGCTCTTTTATCACTGCCCCCCCCCATGGGAGGCACAGGCTTGCCAGGCCATCAAAGAAGATGATGCAGCTAGCCTTGATGAGACCTGATAAGCTAGGGACAGAACGGGAAGAGGTCCTCCCCTATCATGGGACTAGGGAAAGGGCATAGGGAGAGAAGAGGAAGGCTAGGTAGGACTGGGAAGAGACAAGGGAGGGGCCTGAAGTGGAGATACAAAGTGAATAAATTGTAATAAAGAAATATATAAATAAAATTAAATTTAAAAAAGGTTTTCTTTTGTTAATTGTTTCAGTCCTTGAACAGTCTATGCTTATTTATGCAGAATGTAGGAGAACAGTTCAGTGCCCATATGCTCTACACTCAAGGCTCCTTTCAGGCTTTCTCGGTACCCATTTTTCTGTTATTAAGCTTTTTCGTAATTTTTATTTTTGAGTGTCCAAATTCTGTCAGATTCTCTTATTTTATTTAACTTTCAGAATTGTTTTATTTTTATTTTTCTTTATTAATTACACTTTATTCACTTTGTATCCCCCCTGTGGTTCCCTCCCTCCTCCTGTCCCAGTCCCTCCCTTTCTCCACCCTCTGCATGCATGCCCCTCCCCAAGTCCACTGATAGGGGAGGACTTCTTTTCCTTCCTTCTGATCCTAGTCAATTAGGTCTCATCAGGAGTGGCTGCATTGTCTTCTTCTGTGGCCTGGTAATGCTGCTTCCCCCCCTTTTTACAACTGGCTATACTTAGCTTTTTAAAAAATTTATCTTTGTTTAAGCTGTATTTTCAAGCATCTAACACATGAAACAATTACTTTGTGCTTTAAGGCATGTCCCATTTCCTCCCTCTTCTACTCTGGGTCTACCCTCCCTCACTCTTCTTCCCTCTCCCCTCTCCTCTTCTTAAGAAAAGGGCAGGCACCCCTACCAATCCATCCCAGATCATCAAGTCACATCCCACATTCTTCTCCTGTGGCCTGGCAAGGCAGCCCCACCATGGAGAAGTGAGCAAAGAGCAGGAAAGAGAGTCCTTGTCAGATCTCCCTATTCCTCCTACTAGGAATCACACATGAAGCCTGAGCTGCCCATTGGCCACATCTCTAAATGGTCCTTCATTCTCCACCAGTCCCTCTGAGCCCTGGTTAGTTGGCTCTCGTAGTCTTTTCATAAAGCTCCTGTCCCCTACAGGTTCTTCTATCTTCTCCCTGCTTTTCAAAAAGGTTCCCTGTTTCACCGAATGTTTGGCAGTGAGTCTAAGCATCTGTTTCAACCCATTGATGGATGGAGCATGTGAGAAGACATCAATGTTAGGCTCCTGTCTGTAAGCATAGCAGAGTATAGTTAATACTGTCAGGGGTTATCTTTCTCCCATTGGGTGAGTTTCACGTTGGACTAGGCATCAGTTGGACATTCCCTCAATCTCTGCTCTATCTTTATTCCTGCAAATCTTATAGGCAGGATAAATTTTGGGTCAAAGATTTATGGATGATCTAAGTCTTTTATGCTGAAATAGTGGACTTCAGGATTGGAACAGAAAGGTTTTGCCCCACAAAATCTAAAGCATTTGTTGTGTGGTACTTTAGAGTGAAACAGTTTGACAACTCTTGGTCATGGGCATCCCTATGTTCTAATACCTATTTTACTTCTCTAATAATCAAGGGTAGTACTGTTTCCTTAGATCAGGGTCTATACAAAGGAAGAATTCTCAGGATCTGGTTGATGTAATAACCTTGATTTACTGAGCTGTGGTATGCAAGAAGAAAAGGCTGAATCTCAGATATATTTGAAAATTCCTGATTGATCCACTTTGATTTTTTTTTACTTGTTTATGCTGAAAATGGAACATTTCTTGACATTTGTGAAAAACTCTGTTTAATTCAGTTGTACTGTGCTGCAATTCCTGCAGTAAATTCTGTTTTAGTCCAGCACACACTGCTTTCTCAGTTCCAAATATCATGAATTTTTTGTCTGCAACTTGTATCATTTCTTGTCTGTTTTCATTATTAGGATGATGTATCTTTTGTCACAGGGAAGTTTCTGAGAACTGTGAAAATTTGGAGATGAGCAAAGAATAATTTGGGCTCAGTCAAATGAGTACAACAAAGTTTTTTTGTTTTTTTGTTTTTTTTTTTGTTTGTTTGTTTGTTTGGTTGGTTATAGAAACAGGATGCCACTGGTCTCTTTGGAGACACAATGTAAAGAAGACTCTTGAAAGAAGAGGACAGCTAGCAGTAGCAAATAATGAGAGAGATAAAGATATAGATAGAAGATATACAGTTTTAGTACCTGAGTGAAGGAAAAGTCACCTATTAGATGGCTAGAGTCATGCGATATTATCTGTGGACTTTATTTAATTATTAATTCTTTAGACACAAGAGAATATATCTCACCAGGAGTTCCACAAGGAGAAAAATAGAGCCCAAAATTCTGGGCCCAGGGGTCCTGAAGAGACCAATACTCCAACTAAAGACCATGCATGGAGAGGAACTAGATCCCCTGTTCAGTGGAAACCCATAGGCTGCTCAGTTTCAAGGTGGTTTCCTTAATAAAGGGTACAGAAAGTTGTCTCTGACATGAACTTAGTGGCCAGCTCTTTGATCACTCCCCCTGGGGGGTACAGCTCTGCCAGGCACAGAAGAGGATGCAGCAAGCCTTGAGGAGACATGATAATCTAGGGTCAAACAGAAGGGGAGGAGGTCCTCCCCTGTCAGGGGACTAGGGAAAGAACATAGGGAGAGAAGCTGGAGGGTGGGTGGGACTGGGAGGAGATGAGGGATAGGGCTATAGAGGGGATACAAACTGGATAAATTGTAATAAATAAATAAGTAAATAAATAAAAATTTTTAAAAAAGTATTAGAAACTTTGAGACAAAATATCATAGAAAAGAAAGCAAGGATTAGAGATTAATTCATGAACTACATTTTTTGAAGAATTGGGAAAGAATGGAATCTTACCACAGATGGAAGAACTCACTTTAGGCAAGAGTCCAGATGGTAGGTGATGATGGGTGTGGATGTAGCATTGAAATAGAAAGCCCTAAGTGACAAAGGTTTGCATCTCATTGCACTTATTTTCCACATGAAATATAAGCTGAGAATTATTTTAGGTACTACAGAAACTACAAAATTAAAAAATGGTTTGAAAATGTGTCAAGGTGGATAGAGCAGAGATAGATTTAGGATAAAGATGAAGTACTGAGGCTCAAGTGAGAAAATATGCCATTTGTTTGGAAGACCCAAGGTTCAGTTTGCAGTTCTACTAACAGCATTCCATAGCCTGAGGAACAGTACAAAGAAGCAAAAAGTTCATTTATGCCTGAAGGTCAGAGAAGATTCTAAAAGAGCAACTTTGAATTATAATGTTTAAAAAGAACATGGAAAGAAAAAATAAATGTAGTGAATAACAAAGAGGAGAGAATTCAAAGCATTTCTGTTTTAAAAAGAAAAAAAAATGGAACCAGGGTTGTGGATTTATTTCAGTGTATGCTTGCCTAATGCATGTAAAGCTGTGTGTTCTACTTCAAGCCCAAAAGTTGGAATAATGGAGAAGCAGACACAGAACATAAAATTAGAGTCATTCTTAATGCATGGTAAAAGAAACCTATGATTTGGTTGATTTCTTGTGTAACTATAGAAATTAGTTGTCAAATTAAATTTTCACCAGAAGTTGAAGAATAATGGAGAATTGAAAGTAATGTGTGAATGGTTGTGCAATGTCAATAAGCAAACTACTTATAATCTGAAATGTTTCTGAAGCCCAGCCCATCGCCACCACATTTTTACTGGTTCCCAGTAACATCTGAAGTAAGCATACAACACTAGAAAAAGACAGGTAATTTTGTGCCCTGCTTTTCTTGAACTTCAAGTCCAGAACCAACCCAGTACCATCTCAACTGCTCCATCTATCAGTCTTTCCAGTCATCTTCAGATAAAGACAATGACTCATTCATGGAAATTTTCAGAAAATTAAGATCTGGGAGAAAAGATTATTCTTAGAGTATTTTCTTTTCAAAGACACTACAAAGATATATATATATATATATATATATATATATATATATATATATATATACATAGATAAATAGATGCATGGTTGGATAGATAGATAGATAGATAGATCCATAGATAACTCAATATATTCTTGTCCTGCCTTAAAATTTTATGATATATAGCTATGATATATACAATGTTATATATAACTATGCCTTCTCCATGAGACATTTTCCTGCAAATATTGTGAGAGAAGGTTTCATACATTTTTTGGTGTTACAAAGTGATTCACTGAAAAATAGGCAGAAGCCAATAAAGCATTTTTATTTTGAAAGTGTAATTACAACTTTAGAGGACTGTGCTGCAATTCATTTTGCAGGAAGCTTCTTAATGGTAACTGGGATTAAGTAACATAAAGCAGGGGGATGTCTGAGAAAGTGGACGTGCTGTAACAAATCTGTCATAAATCTCTGTGAAGACTAGAGCAAGGGTACAAACAGAAATGGAAAGTTCACTGATTATCCCTACTGTCTTAAAAGCCTAATAACTCCTCTTGGCTAGTGTACATCTCTCTTTGCTTGTTTCTTTCTTTAAAGATAGCTTGCTGAATAAAAGCATGAGGTTAGAGTCAGAGAATTAACAGTAAAAGCAAAGTGCCTTGGGAAATAGCATCTTTAGGTAGCTAAGCAGATGCTGTTCTATTGGACTCAAGTCTCATGATGTACTGTTATAAGGGCCATTTACTCACAGCAAACTTCAGTTTTTTACACCCTCACTTTCCTTTATTTTGATCCCTGTTTAAACTGCATGAGCAACTATGTTAGCAAGAATTTTGTTTTATGTACAGTGTCCACCAAGTGTTATGCACACACTAGATACCTGATCATAATTTGTTAATTAACAAATTGGATATGTTTTTCAACTATAGCAACATGCGTCCTAAAGATGACCTTAAAATTTGCTGTTACTTGGCTTTAAATTTGGGAGCAGGCAGAAAACTATAAAATGGGTAAGCCAAAGGGAATAATTGTTTTGATTTATTTGATTTTTTTCTTCAGTCAAGTGTTCATAGCGTTATTCAGGAAAGGCCTGAAACATTTTCAGAATCACCACTGCCCTTGCATTTTCAGTTGTATGGTATTGGTGTGCGTTTTAACATCCTTGATGAGAACTGGGGACATGTTGTCTTTGTATGTTTGTGTAAGCAGGAATTATTTCAAAATATCAGGGATCTGACAGTGAAAAGTATGGGCAGCCATGATAGATAGATATGCAATATTAAAATCATCATCATGGAGTATTTGACACTCAAGTGTAAATGTGCACTGTGTGACACTGGAAATAAATGTTTATCAAAAGAAGTGACGAGATAATTCATGATTGCTGGGGAGGGGGGCAGGATGAGAGACTGGGAAAATGTCCATATTCCTATAAGCAACCTCATACACATGCTTCTCATGCTTTCCATAGCAGTCCTATGAAAACTCATTCTCTCTCCCTCACTACCCCCTCTCTCTGTCACACACACACACACACACACACACACACGCACACATACACCACATGGACACAGAAGGGGGAAGAGTTCACTAGAGGAATGGGATTCATAGAAGGAAGATGGTGCAAGAAAAGAGAATGGAGGAGATGAGTATAATCAGAATATACGCCCTAATGAAACCCATCATTACATATAATTAATATTTCTAACTAAAAACATAATGAAAAAGAAAGGCTTGGAAAGTGGTGCATTTAAACAAAAATGAAACATTGAATGACTTAGTATGTAAGGGTGAAATTAGATTATAGGGTCTGCACATCTTTAACAAAGGAATGGCCTTACCCTGAGACAGGAACATTTTGAATGCTGCTGAGGAAAATGACATCTCCTCCATGGACACAGCTTTCCATCTTCGACTTCCTCTCTACTGTACTTCAGGCTCCAGGTAACTCCTTTGTATTAGATGTAGGCTTCCTTTTATTATTATTTTGTATCCAATTAAAACTTAATTTGCAATAGAGGAAGCTAGTCAGCCTCTTCAAAACAAATATGTATGTGTCCAGCCTGATCTATTATATGTTGACCCCATAGTTTGCCTCAGGATTACATTTAAAGTTTTCTCAATTTTTCTTTGGACATTTCTACATATTCATAAGTAGTATAAACCCTCCATATAATACATTATATCATAGACAGTAAGCCTCACATAATAGAATATAGGTTAATACATATAAGAGATTGTATATATTTTATATTCTAAAGCTGGCCAATAAATATCTACCACAGAATGTTGACCAAAGAAGTTTAAAAAGAATAATCAAAGAATAATAGTTCTCTTTAGTGGTCTCATATTGGCAAGTTCAATAGCATTTAGTTGACTCCCTCTGGACACAACATATGTCATAGCATGCTTTAAGTAATGTACATTCATAGATAGTAATGCCACCAAAGGCCTATGATCCACATAGTGTGGTGTGTGTGTGTGTGTGTGTGTGCACACATGTACACTATTCTGTATATGTGGTAGCTGTCCGTATTTTCCAGATTTATAACAGGTAAGATTTAGGGAAGGGTCTTGTTTCTTGAGTCCTCAGGGACTTAGAATCATGACTACTGTAGTTTTATTTGCTAAAAAATACAAACCTATATCTACCCTCATCCATTTTGCATGTACATCATTTAATTGGTTTGCAGGGTTTGGGATATGAACTAACAGTTGTTCGCATTTTCCATTGACTTTGCACAGTTTGCTCAAGCATCTTTTTTTTTTTTCACACTTCTTTCTTACACAAACAAACTATGCTTTGCATCACATTTGTATGTCAGTCCTTTTTCCTTCATGTTGTTTGAGGAGGCCATAATGTTTTGTCTCTAATAAACAAAGATTGAAAATCACGCTGTTTTCCTTAATATTTCCACTCGTGAGTAACAGGTACACTAAGAGTGAATTCACAGTTTGGCTGTTGCATCCTTTATCCTCCTGAAAGGGAAAGCTAATCTTGTTATGTAGAGTATCCTGACTTCTCCCTCCCATCAGCTGCTTCTGGCATGCTCCAGCTGGTCCTCAGCTTGCAAATGAAATTACACAAGGATGAAGGCAAAGCTTGTTTCAGAATATTTTCAAGGAAGATTTGCTCCTCTAATGGGTTCTTTGGCGAATAATATGGTTTTTAATTTGCGTTAAAATAAAAAGCAGTTTAAATGAGTGAAGCATATAAAGACAGGGGTCAAAGGGTTTTCCAATTTCTCTATCGAGAAAATCCAAGCTCCGTGTGCAGTGAAATTAAAAAAATTCACTTTTTGGTCTAATTCTACCTCTGCAGGTCGTGAAGTTCATCTGAAAGCAACTAAAATTGAATCAGGTCTTGAAATGTGAAAAATTTTTTGCACATTAGTCTCAGAATCCATTTTTCCCCAAGAAAGTATCCAGCATGTGAACCCCCTTCCCATCTTTGTTTTCCTGTAATTACAATTCTGTTTCATGCACTCTAGTAAAAATAATACTTCTAATATAACACATGGGGCCATAAAGAATGTTGGAATAATGTTCCTCACAGTTTCTCTGGCTGCCAGAGATTTTTATACATACAAAAGCTGATATTAAACCCTCAGGGAGGATTGAAATAATCAGGGCTTTAAAATTACAGCCAGAGATAAAGTTATTTATTATTATTTATATTATTATTGATTTAATACTATGTATGTATCTCCTTGTAGGTATAAATTAAACTTATACAGTTTCTGGAAATGAACTTTGCAAATTTGCATAGTATATTTTCCACCAACTAGTTTATAACTTTCAGGAAATTACTCAATGTCCGTATGATTTGATATTTTATTCTACAGAATTAAAAAAAAAAAGATTAAGACTAAAGTACTTAACTCATACGGTTATGAAACCTTAAAGAATGTCTTTTCTTTTTTTTTTTAATTTTATTTTTTTTTATCAGTTACATTTTATTAACTCTGTATCCCAGCCGTGTCCCGATCCCTCATTCCCTCCCAGTCCCTCCCTCCCTCCCTCCCTCATCTCCACCGTGCCCCTTTCCAAGTCCACTGATGGGGGGGACCTCCTCCCCATTCATCTGATCCTGTTTTATCAGGTATCTTCAGGACTGGCTGCAAAGCCCTCCTCTGTGGCCTAACAGGACTGCTCCTCCCTTCGGGGGTGGGGAGACCAAAGAGCCAGTCATCGAGTTCCTGTTAGAAATAGTCCCTGTTCCCCTCACTTTGGGAAACCAATTGGTTACTGAGCTACCACAGGCTACATCTGAGTGGAGGTTCTAGGTTATATCCATACATGGTCCTTGGTTGAATGTCAGTCTCAGAAAAGACCCTGTGCCCAGATATATTTGGTCCTTGTGGAGCTCCTATCCTTTCCCCATCAGACTAACTCCCCTTCTTTCTTATGATTCCCTGTACTCTGCCAAAGGTTTGGTCATGAGTCTTTGCTTTGAAAACAAAAGACAAACATGGGATATACTCACTTATATAGACCTATAAGATATGATAAACATAATGAAATCTATACACCTAAAAAAGATAATCAATTGAGCGGACATGGGGTAAGATGATCAATCCTCGTTTAGAAAGACAGATGGGATGTGCATTGAACGTATGACAGGAGTCTACTGAGCGCATCTGAAAGAATGTCTTTTCAAATCTTCTTTCACTGTGTACCTGTATTTGATGTCAAACACTGCTATAAGCAGTTTACAATGCAACATTGCTGGATTTCAAGGAGTTTTAAAATATTAACTACCAAATAATTTTGGGAATATGTACACACCTTTAAGGGCATTTCTTTTATAGGGAATAAAAGCAATGCCTCTTTCTCGAATCAAGTACCAATGCATTGCTTTTATTTTCTGACATTTTAAATAACCTGTGCACAAATCCATGCCATTTCATTTTCTTTCAAATGCAAATGAATAATTATTAAAATTATTTCCTCGCAACATGCTTTGATTGAAACATAAACATAAAAACTTCAACAAATTATGCTTATAAAAAAGCACAATTTATTTTCTCTTAATTAGGCATCAATAAAATCAAATGAAACAGAGTTGAATTTTAAAGAGTTTGAAAAAAGATACTCTTCATTTAAAAAGAAAACTGTCCTTTGTTGCTGTGGATTATTAAACAAAAACTTCAGTGTTGTAGGTAGGATATGACATTACGAGTTCTTCAATGGGAAGACCAAAAGGCTCTCAAAGAACAAGTCCCATGCCATTCATATTGATTGCTCATCAGAGATCGTTCCTAAAACCCTATTGCTAAAGACAGCATACAGTTTTGGTAAATGATATAACAGAGGGAAACAGAAAGTTATCTAGAAGATTCCTTCTGGCTCTCTTGCTCTCAGTCCTGAAAGGTGTAATACTGGCTACAGACTGAAAAAAAAAAGTATCAGGTAACCAAATGCTGCTATGTTGTAGTTGACCATTTAAGTGATCTTTCCTACAACTACTAATTGTTTATCCTCTGGATATAACGAATACATGTGAACTCTCCTGAGGTTGTTGTTGCACACATGACAACTGAATCAGTCCATCCGTAACAAATACACATTAGCAACCCCACATCCTTACTACACAGTAGCAACCCCATAGGTCCTCTGTATGTGTCTATCTGATTTAAAACCATGTCCTTCATCTGCTAAATGTGTAAGCATCAATGCAGGTATCAAACTCCCAATAAAAACAATGCCAGAAGATTGTCCACAGGAATACACAACGCTAAGTACCAGCAAAGATCATATGGTTTAACCTGTTGCACAATAGGAACCTTCCAGAGTTGCTTTAGGGTTCAAAAAGAAATAGACTTGGATAAACTGGACTGAAACTGTTCGAGGTTTGGTCGAAATGACTCTTTCCACAAGCAATTTTGTAAAATCCATTAAGCCATTAAAATCTTCTGAGAGCCCCTTCGTTGTCAGCTGTCATTAGAGGCTGCTGTCCTATGTCACTCCACAGAGGATGAGAAAGGGGATGCAGAGATCTGAATTCCTTCCCCTTCCACAGCCAAAAGAGCATCTTAGGTAAATCATCTACCCACCCCGGGCTTTTGTTTTTCCATACTTTATCTCTAAATTAAACAAAATTTCCCTCCTATGATCCGAACCAAACATTTATAACTAAAACTTCCCTTTCATGATGTGGCTAAATTTTGGAATGATTGACACTATAAAAAGCAGTTTTGCTAGGCATATGCCTGAAAGGCAAGCACTTGGGAGCTGAGGCAGATCATAAAATCAAGAAAAATCTGGGCACACAGCTAAAGCCTGTCAGAAACAAACAACTGCTTACTAAAACAATTGACAGAATCTCCTCTGAAATACTACTCCAGAGTCAAATATTTCCTTAGGATTTTGAAATAAGTAATGGGTTTTGATGCTTTAAGGGAAAATTCCCTACCTGTTTTAAAGACTCACAGAACCTTGCTTCTCTCTTCTGAAATGCATTCTGTACCAAAAACACTGAGCTGTCAAGAATGGATGATGTATAAATCACATTTCCAGGAAAAGTTGATTTTCTAGGGCAGTATTAGGAAAAGGGTGAGAAAAAGAAATATATTTTCCAGTTTTTCACGTTGTTTTATAACCTTGAGTTACTCTTCCTACCCTAATAGCTTATTTCTCTTTAACTTCAGTGATGTCAACATAATGAATTGTTTTGAACATTAAAAATGTTTATAAATTGAGGAATCTAGGTAGACATAGAATCTTTATTCTAATTATTTTAAATAATAAATTCACAGATATTGTACAGAATCAGATTAAAAACAAGACTCTCTGACACAGACTTTTTGTACTAGGGTTCAAGCAATTCATAAAAATGTATAGAGTGAAAAACTGAGTTGAGAAAGCGAACACCTGCTATAGACATGCTACCCACAGAACTCTGTCAGAATAATTTTCTTAAGACACAAAGGACTCAACTCACTGGTTTTAATATTCAGTGTCAAAATGCCAACCTGAGTGGGTGGTGACACTCAAAGATGACGAAAAGCAGATTTTTACAGCCTGATTATAATTCAGGTTATATTTGATACACCTCATTTGGGAAACAATGACCGAATATTAGATTGTGAATCTGGATATTATTTCTTAATACCCCAATTAAATAGCTGGATTATTAAAATAAGTATAATGGGATATGCTTATGAGCACATACATGTTATTAATTTTATACATATATACACATGTATATGTTTGTGTATACATGTGTGCATACATGTATACATATACATATGCATATACAGATGTACAGACGTATATGTACAGATGTATATATGTAGACATATACAGATGTACATATAATATGTTTTATATACACGTACTGAAATTATAAACAGATTATTTTATCATACAAAAAACAACAATGAATATGATTGGTTTTTCACCTAAGAAAATGAGCATGAATGCCTACTTGTATTTACAACACATATCATGAGAAATATATTGTGAAGCTTAATTACAATACTGAAAAGTCTAACCCCACTGTATGCTTAAAGTAGGAAGCCTCCCAACATTACAGACAAAAATGCAGTCATCCTGTAGTCTTTTATTAGCATGCTATTCTTATAGTGCCTTTAAGAGCCTCATATTTCTGAATCTGAGTGACAGCAGTATAGAGGGTCTTTTAGTTAATCCCTTGGCCATCTATAAAATATTTTTGGAATTTCTTTAAGATTTGCATATGTGGGTTTTTTCCAGATTCTGGCTATTACAAATAAAACTTCTATGAACATGGTTGAGCAAATGTCCTTGTTGCATACTTGAGCATATTTTGGATATATGCCTAGGAATGGTATAGCTGGTTCTTGAGGTAGCAATATTTCTCATTGTCTGAGAAAGCATCAGATTGATTTCCAAAGTGGTTGTACAAGTTTACATTCCCACTAGCAGTGGAGGAGGGTTCCCCTTTCTCCACAACCTCTCCAGCATGTATTGTCATTTGAGTGTTTTATCTTAGTCATTCTGATGGGTGCAAGGTAAAATCTCAGGGTTGGTTTGATTTTCATTTCCCTGATGACTAAGGATGTTAAGCATTTCTTTAAGTGTTTTTCTGCCGTTCAGTATTCCTTTATTGATAATTCTCCGTTTAGCTCTGTATCCCACTTTTAATTAGATTATTTGATTTGCTGCTGTTTATCTTTGAGTTCTATATATTTTCTGGATATTAGCCCTCTGTCAGATATGGAGCTGGTGAAGATCCAAGGACCTTTCATGGAGATAACCTAAAACCCCTGCACAGACATAGCCCATGACAGCTCAGACTCCAAATGGCCTTCTTGGTAAGGGGACCAGGAGCTGTCTCTTACATGAACTCAGTGGCTGGTTCTTTGATCATTTCCATATGAGTTTGGGGCATCCTTACCAGGCCATAGAGGAAGACAATACAGACAGTCCTGAGGGGATCTGTTAGGCTAAGGTCAGATGGAAGGGGAGGAGGTCCTCCCCTATCAGTGGACTAGGGAAGGGACGTTGTAGGAGATGAGAGAAGAAGAAAGGATGGGATTGGGAGGAGATGAGGGTGAGGACTACAGCTGGGATACAAAGTGAATGAATTGTAATGAATAATATAAATATATATATATATATTTAAAAAGAGTAAATGAGAAAAAATAACATAAATGACATTTGAAAAATCAAAATTTAAAAAAAAAGAAGATTTGCACTAGTGTTGTACCTCAGGCTCTGAAGTTATTAAAGTTATACCCACACTGAGTGCCTGGAACAGCTATTGCTCTCCATACTTCCCCATAGCACTGGAGCTATACTCTTTAAATTAAAAGAGGTATATTCTTTCTCACCATTTTACCTTTTCTCTTTAAAACAAAATGTTAATGGGAAAAGATATCCATCACACAAACTACAGTTTAAATGAACCTGACTTTATCAAAACAGATACCACAAAAGTTCCAAAGTCATATTGAAAATTTTCAAAAATTTTCCTTATTTTACATATCATGCCAGAGATCCAACCTTAATAGTTCTCAGGGAAGGGTAATCATATGCTGTGGCATCTTCTTTTGTAAACTCTGATGCTTGTATATTTTTCCCGGCTTAGAGGAAATAAGAAGTCATTCTATCAGACTGTTTTACTGTGGATGACAGATGATAGACTTTCTGGATACAAATGGATCCTGAAGATTCTGATATTATCAATGGCTGAATACCTTGATGAATTCACAACATGTTAGCTGTATTGATAAAAGGTTAAAGTATGAGCTGAAACCTATTTAGAATGAGTAGATCACTTGGTGTGACCTAGAAAGACATACACTGCCTCTTGACCTATATTCAATCATTGGTTCATGGGCATGTTAAGATGCATTTAGTGTTCTTCCACATACTTCTCTGACCATGACGTTCTACATCATATTAGGCTGTGAACAATGGAAATGAGCTTCAAGCCCTGCAGCTTTAATGGAAGGAACAACTTTGGTCACTGAAATTTATTTTTGAAGCCCACCTGTCACAGTCATACAATAGTGAGGCCAGTTGCAGTGACCAATTGGTTTCAATGTGCCTGCCACATTCATAGTTCTGATTTTGTTGTTGTCTTTTCTCATTCATTTTCCTCCTCTTTTCTTTCTTTAATTATTTATTTTTATTTTTATTAATTACAGTTTATTCACTTCATATCATCCTGTACCTCCCTTCTCCCCTCCCAATCCCACCCTCCCTCTTCCTCACCCATGTCCCTCTCCCAATCCACTGATAAGGGAGGTCCTCCTCCCTTCCCTCTGACCCTAGTCTATTCAGGAATATTCTTGTGTATTTATACCTATGTGTTTGTACACTATATATGTATTTGCCTATAAATTGGCCTGTATTTGGAAAGTGAGTGTGTATTTGGAGGCCAAATTTAATGTATAGCACTTTCACAACTCTTCCACTTTACTATTTTGGGGCGGGATCTCTTTACCATACCCCAAGTTCACAGGTAAAGCTAGTTTCACCAGCCAGCTTCCTTTAGGGAATCTCCCTCTTTGAATTCCCAGTTGGAATGTCAAGCAAGCTTCCAGGCCCATGAAGCATTTACAAGAATTCTGTCATGGGAATAACTATTCTCAAAATCCTTTTTGTCTTCATCAAGGGAACCCTTTGCCAGACTTTGCAACCAAGTTTATAAGCTGCCCCAACACCACTTGAAACTATGTACTAACTAGACTTTAAGGAAACAATGTAGCCAGCCTCACTAGACCTTGGATTTCCATGTATTCAGGTTTTTTAATACAAACTAAAGGCATAACCTAAATTTGAAATTATATACACTCTCATGTCCCTTAGCCAGATGTATGTATATGGTGTGTGTGTGTATGTGTGTATGTACATGTTCTACTAACCATTTGCTGAAAATAGTTTAAAGAAAAATATCTTTCATAAGCATTAGAAACAATGTGTGGATATAGGTTTATGTCTGCTTGAGTTTTAAATGGTATTCTGAGTCAGTTGGGATCAGTAAAGTTACTTCTTTCCCTGTAAAATACGGTTTAAGATTTCTGAAGAAGATAATTTTCCATTCCTTTTTCATACCATGCTCTCTGTGTTGTTCAATAAATATAAAGCAAAGAAGTTTGTTAATGACAACAAGGGTATATAGACACTGGATACACACAACAGAGGCCTGACAGGCCACACAACCACAAATCACAGAAAGATAGGACACAGTAAGAGAAGCAGAGAATTCAAATTTGGGCTTCCTTGTGGTCTGAAGTATTCTAAAAGGAAAACTAAATCTTAATGCAATATTCAGTACATTCTGGAAATTGGAACTTTCTTGATGCTTGCCTACAAAGATTTTTTTTTCAGTACTGAATCACCAGCCACTTTTTTTTCCTTCTAAATAATGAAAGAAACAGCTGATCTCATTGGTATATTCACATTTCATCCTGAAGAGAAAATGGCATGAATGCCTCATTAGACTATCAGGCATATCTTAGACCTAAGAACAAAACACTATTTTTTATGGATATTCAAGCTGAAGATAGAAAAATCCAAAGCAGAAGTCTAGAAAAAAAGTGTTACTTAAAAGTACATTTGTTTCTCAGGTCATGTATGCAGTGATGGACTATGGATAAAATACCACACATCTGAGAGTGCTCAAGCCACTCAAAGAAAATATCCCATTAAGGGTGTTCCGGCTACTGTATTAGAAAGAAACTGTGAGCAGGGTCATTTCTGCGACAAGCAGGACAGGGACGGCTCCTGGGGGTATATGGGGGTGACTCTAGCTGAGACCCCTAGTAGCAAGGATCATGGAGCCTGCAGAGGCCACCCTGTAACTAGACAAGACTCATAATGGAGAAAGAGGAACCCCAATCCACACACAAAAATGACCCAAAACTTATCCTGCTTACAAAACCTACAAGCAGAAAGATAGAACAAATTGAGCAGTGAGGGAAAGTCCAATCAATGCGTGGCCCAACCTGAGACCCACCCCATGGGAGACAGCCAACCCCTCACACTATTAACTACACTCTGCTGATCTGGCAGACATGAGCCTAGCATAACTGTCCTCTCAGAGGTTCCACATAGCAGCAGATTGAAACAGATGCTGAGACTCATAGCCAAACACTGGGTGAGACATAGGGAGTCTTGTTGAAAAATGGGAGAAAAGATGGAAGTACCTGGAGGGGACAGGAGCTCCACAAAAACACTAACAGAGACAACTAACCAGGGCCCAGAGGGGCTTGCAGAGACTGAAGCACACACGTTATTCAGGACCTACGCACCCTACACAGATGTAGCTGAAGGCCAGTTTGGTCTTCATGTCGATTCCCTATTAAGGAAAGCAGGAGAGGGAGGTTCTCTCTGACACTGACTCTGTTGCCTGCTTTTCAATCACTTCCTCCAGGTGGGGCTGCCTTGCCACACCACAGGGGAAGAAGGTCTCAGTCCTGATGCAACTTGATATTGTGGGGTGGAATGGTAAGAGAGTGGCTCCCTTTTCTGAGCAGTACAGGAGAGGGCATAGGAAAGAAGAAGAGAAGAGGGGACTGGGAGGAGAGGAGGGAAGAAGCTATGATCAGTGAATGAATGAATGAATGAATGAACGAACAAATGAATAAATAAAACAAAGTAGGAGTTAAATACTTAACCCAAGTCAGTCTCATACAATATGAAATATAATCTTCAAGGATAGATATGGTTATAAGCTTGTGAAGTGTACCTAAAATCAAGATTCCCATGATTACCTAGCAACAGTATTAAATGAATAGTTCCTCCGGGGCAGTGGAGAATTCTACTCACAACTGGTCCCATCACATATTTTTTTCACACTTGTGAAATGTTTTCTGGGGATGAAAATAAGAACTCTGTGACTACTGGGGAAGGCTCAATCATTGACCCGAAATTCTAGCTAAATTACTATTTTGTCTTTTTTATCTTTATTTTCTTTAGATTGTAACAGAATTAAGTTCAATATCATTTCCCTTTTCTCCTTCCAAACACTGCCATATACACTTCCATGCTCTTTTCAAATGCATGGCATATTTTCTTGTTAATTGTTGATACATGCATATGTGCAAGTTGTATTTATATATTTATATATTGTGGTGGTTGGAATGAGAATGCCTAAGCACCAGAGAGTGGACCTATTTGAAAGGATTAGAAGGATTGGGGATTTTGGGTTTCATGGACATTGATAGAGGAAGTGTCATTAGGAATGGGCCTTGAGGTTTCAAAAGCCTACCAGGAGTACTTTCTCTCTCTCTCTCTCTCTCTCTCTCTCTCTCTCTCTCTCTCTCTCTCTGTGTGTGTGTGTGTGTGTCTGTCTGTCTGTCTATCTCTATATCTCTCTTTATTTCTCTCTGCTTGCCACCTATGAAGTTGGACCTAATGTTCTCAGCTATTTCATTTTACTGTAACTACCTTTGTACAACCATGCTATTTTCATACTAAACTTATGGAACTGTAAGCAATTCTCAAATTAAATGTTTTCTTTCATAAAAGTTGCCTTAGTCATGGTATGTCTTCATAGAAATAGAACACTGACTAAAAAGAAAGTATATGTAATACAACAATAATAATTTTAAAATGGTCATGATTCCTGAAATTTGAATTAAGGATTGAAAGAAAAGGACAGGAAACAGTGAGAGAATGGGAATAGGGATGGAAATAAATCAAAATATATTATATACATGTATGAACTATCATATAATGTAATCCATTGTTTTACAGTTAATAAATGCTAATGTATCATTGTGTGCCAAAGAAATTCAGCCAATTAGTGTTCATAAAAGATATAACATTCATAACTTTTTATGCTCTGTAAAATTGTAGTCAACATTTATAGAGCAAAGACTTCTCAAAGAATCATGACAGAATGAAACAAAATGCAATTGTATATAACGCAATTGATTTATAGCTAAATAGGAAGATAGAAATTTTGGTATCAGATATAAATTTCTTCTCTATATATATCTTCCATAGAAGATATAAATTTATAAGTTTGGTTCAGCATCTCTAGTATATAGAATTTAGCACTCTAAGGACAGATATTATGTTTCAGTCATATAAATTATCGATCATTTTTAAAATATCAGTTTATATATGGATAGTACACACTGTGTCAAACATTTTGCTAATTAATTCGAAATAAACAAAATACAGGTCTTTCCATTGTTTGATGTTAAAGCACCAGGAAACTTTGAATGAGTTTCAAGACTAAACATATAGCAAACATGGTTACTAATCACACACAATAAAGGAATGCATTAAACGAAGTCAGTAAAGTCCTCTCCAGATTCTTTAATGTATATTTCAATTCTATCAGTTACAGTAGATCCAGAAATTTATTCTAGAAAGACAACTAAAGAAGGACATATGAATTTGCTTGCAAAGGAATTGATGGAGGCATAATATAATATATATTAGTAAACTCTCATACATACTTAATTAAGAATATATGAAAACATCATAAACCACATATTATGTAAAATTCCTACAACAATCTAAGAAAATCACTGAGCCCAACAAGAAAAAAATCTTATAATATTTACAGATGTGAAATATTTTATCACAAAGAAACAAAACATCACAAAAAGAATTGTAATTATGAGGGACATGAAGGAATAGAACTACAAGTTCATGAAATGAATAAATTTGTTAATTATTTGCTTGAAAAAAAATCAAATGAGGTGAAATCACACAATTGGAGAGGATCTGGGATGCAC
This sequence comes from Meriones unguiculatus, assembly GCF_030254825.1. Classification (NCBI taxonomy): domain Eukaryota; kingdom Metazoa; phylum Chordata; class Mammalia; order Rodentia; family Muridae; genus Meriones; species Meriones unguiculatus. Next base: position 143,216,857 of record NC_083351.1, read on the forward strand.
ATAAAACAGTATACTCATAAAAAATATTAAGTTTCAGCCAGTCGTAATGAGACCTGATAGACTAGGGTCAGATAGTAGGGGAGAAGGACCTCCCCTATCAGTGGACCAGGGAAAGGGCATAAAAGGAGAAGAGGAAGGGAGGGTGTGACTGGGAGGAAACAAGAGAGGGAACCTTCAATCGAAATACAGAGTGAACAAATTATAATAAATAATAAATAAATACAAATTAACAAATAATTTAAACAATTGACAAACCAAAAATTTACATTTTACATTTACATTACAGTTCAAAGCCAATCAAAATGGGTTACTAAGTAGATTTAATTCTGCTCGCTTTTAATTAGGTATGGTAATATATTTCAGAATATCATAAAGTGATAAATATTTTTATTATTTTTTTATTTTTTATATCAATTACACTTTATTCATTTTGTGTCCCTGGTTTAATCCCCTCCCTCATTCCCTCCTAATCCCACCTTCCCTCCCTCATCTCCTCCCATGCCCCTATCCAAGTCCACTGATAGGGGAGGTCTTTCTCCCCTTCCATCTGACCCTAGTTTATCAGATCTCATCAGGACTGGCTGCATTGTACTACTCTGTGTCCTAGAAAGGCTGCTCCGCACTCAGGGGGAGGTGATCAAAGAGCCAGCCACTGAGTTCATGTCAAAAAAGACAGTCCCTGTTCCAATTACTAGGACACCCAGTTGGAGACTGAGCTGCCATGGGTTACATCTGAGCAGGGGTCTAGGTGATCTCCATCAGTGGTTCTTGGCTGGAGTTTCAGTTTCAGAAATGATCCCTGTGCCCAGATTTTTTGTTTCTGCTGATCTCTTTGTGGAGCTCCTGTCCTCTCCAGGTCTTATTATTTCCCCTTCTTTCATAAGTTTCCCTGCACTCTGCCAAAAGTTTGGTTATGCATCTCAGCATATGCTTTGATATGATACTGGGTAGAGTCTTTCAGTGGCTCTTTGTGGTAGGCTCTTGTGCTATTTCCTGTTTTCTCCTTTTTCCAATATCCATCCTGTTTGTGTTTCTGAGTGAGTATTGATCATCTGACCCAGGGTCCTCCTTCTTCATTAAGCTTCTTTAGGTGTTCAGATTTTAGTATGTTCATCCTATATTTTATGTCTAATATCTACTTATAAGTGAGTATATACAGTGTGTGTCTTTTTGTTTCAGGGATACCTCACTCAGGATGATCGTTAAGTGAAAAAAAAAAAAACTAAGCCAAATTTTGAATATATAAATAAATTGAAAAGACCATTAACCATAGCAAATATTTTATCTTACATTTGATTTAATTCATGTTTCTTGAGGTATTCTCACCATAAAAACCCCAGATAACTTACAAATCACTATGCAACCCAGGTTGATGTGCAGATTACAACTCTGATACCTTAGTTTCCCCAGTGTTGAGGTTACAGGTATGTAACTTAATGGCCGGCTATGGGATGCATGTAAAGTTTGGCACCTATACAATATCTTTAAATTCTAGAATCTTCAGAGCAATGTTATTGCTTCTCATGACCTAAAAGCCTCTGCCAAAGTTATCCTTTACAGACACAGTCAAGAAAATTTATTGTGCAGAGACCACAAAACAGAGTATCCATTGACTTAGCAATAAACCCTAATACAATAGAAATGCTGAGCAAACTAGAAAAATAATCTCATTACTGAGAGCAAATTTAATTCTTTGAAAATTAGCAAATTAATATAACCAAACAATTAAGTAATTATAAATTATTTAGCAGATAATTAGCATAGAAATATGAATTATTTAATGATACAATGTCTAATCAACTAATTATCAATAGAGCAAATTCTTAATCCTGACTTTCTGATGGCCTAATGGTTAGAGCAGTAGATTCTTGTAAGTAGTTTGCTCTGAGTTCATATCTTATCAACAAAGAATGTCATAAATACACTATTCCATAAACAAAGGCAACCTTGTTTACATGTTTCACAATGTAAGCATTAATAGAATAACAATAAATATGGCTGGCTTGGCAGTTTTAACAGCAGTAGTTTTCTCAGGAAAATTCAGGTAGTTTTATTACTTACGTGAACTCTCATTTTATATATCACAAAGCACATTATTTAGATGATAGATAGATAAAGATAGATAGATAGATGATAAATGTATGTGTGCCTGCATACATACATATATAGAGATAGACAGATGATAGAAAATAAATAGATGAGTGGATAGATAGATAGAAAGATAAATGATAGAGTGTGGATGTCTCTTATAGAATGACTACAAATTAAAAAGACCACAACAGAGTTCAAGTGTTTTCAAATACTGGACGATCAAAATTTAAGGACAGCGTTTCTTGGTAAGATATGAACCCTGGACAAGCTACCAGAAAGAATCCACTGCTGTGGACATCAGGCCACCAGAAAGTCAGGATTAAGAATGAGGGTTTCACCCTAGAACTCATTGGTACAGGAGACAACTTCCTGAACAGAAGACCAACAGCACAGGTTCTAAGAGCAACAATCAATAAATGGGACCTCATGAAACTGAAAAGCCTCTGTAAAGCAAAGGACACCTTCATCAAAACAAAACGACTCCCTACAGATTGGGAAAGAATCTTCACCAACCCTTTTTCTGACAGAGGGCTAATATCCAGTATATACAAAGAACTAAAGAAGCTGAAAAGCAGTAAACCAAGTAATCCAATTAAAAAATGGAGAACAAAGCTAAACAGAGAACTCTCTGTAGAGGAATATTGAATGACAGAGAAACACTTAAAGAAATGCTCAGTGTTATTAGCCATTAGGGAAATGCAAATAAAAAGGACCCTGAGATTTCACCTTACACCCATCAGAATGGCCAAGATGAAAATCTCAAGTGACAACACATGCTGGAGAGGTTGTGGAGAAAGGGGAACCCTCCTCCACTGCTGGTGGGAATGTAAACTTGTACAACCACTCTGGAAATCAATCTGGCGCTTTCTTAGACAACTAGGAATAGCGCTTCCTCAAGATCCAGCCATACCACTTCTAGGCATATATCCAAAAGGGGCTCAAGTACACAAAAAGGACATTTGCTCAACCATGTTTGTAGCAGCTTTATTTGTAATAGCCAGAAGCTGGAAACAGCCCAGATGCCACTCAACTGAATAATGGATGCAGAAATTGTGGTACATCTACACAATGGAGTATTACTCAGCAATGAAAAATAAGGAAATCTTCAAATTTGCAGGTAAATGGTGGGACCTGGAAAGGATCATCTTGAGTGAGCTGTCCCAGAAGCAGAAAGACACACACGGTATATATTCACTCATATAGACATATAATATAGGATAAACTTACTAAAATCTGTACATCTAAAGAAACTAATCAAGAGAGAGGACCCTGATGAAAATGCTCAATCCCCATCCCGAAAGGCAAAAAGAATGGGCATCAGAAGAAGAAGAAAACAGGAAACAACCTAGGAACCTGCCACAGAGGGCCTCTGAAGGGCTCTGCCCTGCAGACTATCAAAGCAAAAGCTGAGATTTATGGCCAACTGTTGGGCAAAGCGCATGGAATCTTATAGAAGGGGGAAATAGTAAGATCTAGAGAGTACAGGAACCCCACAAGGACAGCATCAGAACCAGAAATCTGAACACAGGGTTCTTGCCAGAGATTCATACTCCAAACAAGTACCAGGCATGGAGATAACCTAGAAGCCTTGCACAGATGTAGCCCATGGCAGTTTAGTGTCCAAGTGGCTTACATAGTAATGGGAAGAGGGATTGCCTCTGACATAATCTGATTGGCCTGCTCTTTGATCACTTCCCCTGAGGGGGAGCAGGTCACAGAAGATGACAATGCAGCCACTCCTGATGTGATCTGATAGACTAAGATCAGAAGGAAGGAGAGGAGGACCTCCCCTATCAGTGGACTTGGGGAGGGGCATGTGTGAAGAAGGGGGAGGGAAGGTGGGACTGGGAGGGGAGGAGGGAGGGACTTTTGGGGGGACACAAAGTGAATAAAGTGTAATTAATAAAATAAAATTAAATTAAAACGATACATCATTATATTCTGTTGCTTGTAGAGTTCAGCATTGTAAAACCACATCATTGTACAACCAATCACTATAATCTTTCATCTTGCTAGGAAGAAACTGTAACCCATTAATAAACACTGTCCATCTTCAAAAAAAAAAATCAGGGTTTCAGCTATGGTTAGAATCTGATGAAGTTGACCTGGAGCAGGAAATGACAAGTTTCTTTCCCTCTGGGAATGAACAATAGATGGACCCCTACAGGACAGTTGTTGATAGTGGGAGATCACCCTCTCTGAACTAAAGAGTCAGGGTGAGTTTTTTAATTATTATCCTTGACAAAATCACTGGGCATCAAATGACAGCATAGTGTAAGTCCATTGTCATTTGTGATTGCCACATTGTGGGGTCAATGTTTAGGGATTTAATAGGCTCATGCAACCCTACAATCTCAGTTTATTCTGATAGATTAATAGGGTAGCCCATTTCCTAATTCGAGGCAAACATGGTCTTGTTACTTGTCTGCCTAGGAACATAACTATCCATCATCCTCATAACTGAATCAAAGGCTGCTTGAAAAATGCTCACTTCAGGCAAGACATAGCTTGAAATACCACTGCCTTAAATATTATGGATTCACTGAGCACGGCATACATAAACAGTGACTTAAAAGTATGGTGCTTATTTTTAGTAATATGAATTGATTTAAACTAGATACTGGAACAAATCACCTGGAAGCCTGGAGCTACAGAACCTTAGCAAGGACTCAAGGGAAATTTTTAAAAAGCCTTTTGCCTCCCTAGCAACTTCCCACTGTGGTATTGTCATGTAACTTCCCTAATGCAGCTTCTCAGGACATGTGAAGGGCTCAGTACAAACAGGTGCACAAGAGAAAAGCAGCCGTGTACTTATGTATGACAATTCAAAAACTGTTGTGAAACATGAAAAAGGCTGAAAGAACACAGAAAAAAATTATTTGAGAAGCAAGTGGTTCAAGAACTTAAATAGGTGAAGAAAAACATTGGTGGGAGAACTAACAGGAAACCTTTTCTAAAAATAAATATAGATTAATCAGATTTTTTTAAGAGAGAGCAATTGACTGAGACTGGTGAAAAAAAAATAAATTGTGCTCATAATTGCAAAGTTCCCTTCCACATGCCTCCAGTACACTGAAAAAAAATGGGTATGTAAGAGAAAGACTTGTGGCATTTTGAACAAGAAGCCACACTCTAAATATAAAGAAACAAAATTAGTTATTTGCTTGTTTGATTTTTACTAATTTTTAATAACAGTGAATTTAAAAGAGAACTGAGGTTTTGGAGACTGGAAAAAAAGGAAGCATGCATCATTAAATCTGTGATTTAAACAGGTCACATTGAGATTCTCTGACTCTAGCCCATTAATAGTTCCTGCCAAATCTATCCACTGTGGTTGCTCTAAGATTGAACATGACTTGAAAAATTATATTTAGAAAACTGAGTGCTATCTGTGATATGGTCTTTCTTAAAAAGTGCAACAACTGGGTCAGTGAGATTGCCCAGTAGGTTGAGTTAATTGCCACCAAGACTGATGATGCTGGGACTCACAAGATGGAAGCAGTGGAGCCATTTCCTCACTTTCCCCTGACCTTCCGACATGTACTGTGACAATCACACATTTACACTCACAGGTATCATATGTACATGTGCATGCACACACACACAAAAATAATGTAAAAATAGTTTTAAATTATGAAAGATTCCTTTTAAATTTAAACTCTGTTGTCTACACCTCAACTTTCTTACTGAGTAAGAGGGAATGAAATCTATTGGGTCAAATGAATGATATAGAGTTCTGTGTTAAATAGCAGCAGGCTTCCTCAAGTCACAAACAAATTTTAAACACATACCATTATTTATGATTTTAGAATAACAAATAAATGATTTAAGCATATACAAAAAGAAATAAACATTATTTCAACTATAGGAAAAATATTGCAGATAAAATACATGTATATGTGTCTGGTTAATTTCTCTAGACTTTTAATTGAATACCAAATAGAAAAGGAAAACCAACGCACACACATAGAGAACCTATGGGCTTCATTTGGCCACATTTATGTCTTACTGTGTTAATTCATGCTCCAAGACAATATATTTGTCTGTCCCTTTAATTACACAGTAGCAACTGTTCGTTCAATCCTTGATACAACAGAGAGCAGAAAATTGTTGCTACATGTGTTATTAGACACACAGGTGCTCTGTTGTCCTGTGTTTGAGTCCTGTACAAACAATTTTGATAGAGAAATTCTTAGACACTCTTGAAGCCAGAATTATGCTTCTTTCTTTGGTAAGAAGTCCAGGATTAGACAGTGTGATTTTGTTATTTGAAATTACAATATGGGTTGGGAGTTGGGATAAGTGGTTATAAGTGTGGAAATAGGAGGCAGCCTGAATTTAGGAAGTTATTTCAGTGTATCCACAAGTCCTTAAAATAGAAGCGTATAGGAAATGAGTGAGTCAGGAATGACACAATAGGATTCACCACACTGTGTGGCCTTTGAGTTATTGAGGAAAAGACAGCCTGCCAAGAAATGCCATGGCTTCTGAAAACTGAGCATGACCCTCAGTTTACAGCCAACAAAAAAGGATACAACATTTGGTCCATAATATCATGTAAATTAGTCTTGCCTACAAACCTAAACAATAGATGTCCACCCACTTAGAGACAGGAAGAAATACAGTCCTGCATACACCCAGACTTTACCGCTGGGGTGCTTAGTGAACTCATGATCAATGGCTTGAAACACATTTGCATTTATCATTTATTTATTATATTGAAGAACTTTACAGCCCACAATAACATAAAACTTCTTCTGTATCCCAAGCTTATTTCCAACTCATAGTGATACTCTTGTCCCACATTCAGTGTGCTGGGATTACAAGGTTGAGACATCATGACTAGTTTTTATTAATTGTTAAACCACTAACTTTAGAGCCGTCCCTACGGTCACCATAGAACGTAAACATATTTTCTAGTAAAAAAATGGCAATCATAAAACCCTCATATTTTGTCTAATATTGGTCAGAAACCAATTACATAGGAAGCAATCATGCTAATGACCTACAAAGTCTTTGAAAATGAAGCAATCATTAAAAAGTAGCCCATAATGAATAACACTCATTAAAAAGAATGTAAGGTGCTGTTTACAGTACTATAATAATGATTCTTTTGTTCTCAGGAAACACATTTAATAGATTTTTATTTTTATCTATATCTCACACTTTACAAACTAAATAAGGTTTAGAAAAAAGAAGTAAATTTTCCACCGTCCCACTGACAATACAAGGTAGGGGTAAAATTCAAACTCTAATTTCAGGCAATGCTGCTGTTGTAGTAATATGATATATCACAGTAAGCTACTAGCAAACAAATTTCACATTATTTACCTATATGCATATTTTGTAGGCTTCATGGTCTAAACATTCTCATAATCTATATATAAAAAATACCATCTACCCTTGCAAAGTTATAATGGCATATAAGCTTATCACTAAACATTTCAGTCATGAAAATTAGCAAACATGAGAACACTACAAAGAAAGGGTCAAATTAAAGAAATAGCCTGTAATTTCTCATGGAAAGTAAAGTGGAGAAATCTTTAGTCATGTAGCCATTTGACTTTGAAAGAGGTGTGCATCTGGGAATGCTTCAAATTTTTAAAATATTCAACTGAGGAATGTTTAATTAGTATAGGTCTAAATTCACCAAATTAACTCTTACAAAGGACTGGTACAATGAAATCTGCAAAAGGATGTAAAGATATAAAAACTCTAGACACACTCCATTGGTAGGAAAGTGGTCCAATCCCTTGGGAAGCTGTTTACCCTACTATAAAATTAAATAGGCAACCCTTTAGAGGAAAGGAAGAGAGAGGGAGGGTGGGGCAGGAAGGAGAGATGAGGGAGGGGGCTACAACTGGGATGCAAAGGTTATAAATTGTAAATAATAATAATAACAATAATAAACCTCAACTGCTTCCTCCAAGAGGAGTAAAAGCCTCTACACAAGAATAAATGTATTAAACACAGTGAAATATACACAACTCAGAGGTGAACAAGTGTCTATTCAGATAACTGAATAAACCAATTGAGGGATAACATTCAGCAATAAAAACTTAACCATTGGGAATACAACATAAGGATTCATCTATTGCATTAATTATCGTGTATTATGGCAGTTTAAATAAGAGTGCCCTCATAGGCTAATATATTTTAGTGCTTAGACGCGAGGGAGTGGCAGTGTTTGGAAAATTTGCAAAGATTAGGAGGATCTTGGAGGAAGTGTGTCAATAGGGATGGACCAAGAATAGTCCCCTGTCCTTTCTGCTTGCAGATCAGCATGCAGCTCTCAGCTGCTTCTCCAGCACCAAGTCTACCTGCTGTTATGCTTTCTACCATGAGGATAATATACTAAGCCTCTGGGACTCTAATGGGTCCCCCAATTAAATGGTTTCCTTTATAATAGTTACCTTGGTCATGTTGCCATTTCACAGCAATAGAACTGGGACTAAGACACTGTAAAAGTATATATGATGTTGCAAGACCAGATCAGTGTTAGTCAATACTAGTCTGTTTCTATCAATCAGAGAGCGGAATGCTTGACTTGGAGGGAGAGGTTTAGCAAATGGATGGAACTGTTCTACTGTGAAGACACGGTCTCTGTTTTAATATGGACATTATTCTCTTTTCAGATTTCTGTTGCTGTGATGAAATATTCTGACCAAAAGTATTGTAGAGGAAGGTTTGTGGTTTGTTTGTTTGTTTAATTGTTGTTGTCTTACAATTCCAGATTATAATTTATGACTGCAGGGAGCTGAGGAAACAAACTTGCTTCATCTACAGTCCAAAGCAGAGAGAATACACTCATAGATCTTTGCATGTCTGTCCATGCTTCGAGTCTTGCCAGCATTGTTCCTCTTTGCCACTCACATTCAGAGTTGGCGATCTTCCATCATTTAACTCTTCCAAAACAATCCACACTGTCTTGCTCCTAGGAAACCCTGAACTTGGTATTTTCTTACTAAGACTCCCTTCCTATGCAGTTATAGGCTATGGAAAGTTGACAGTTCAAACTAACCTATACAGCTGTACACTACATGAACCTAGTAAACAGGACACATGCGATTTATGAGTTGTAATATTTATAAATAAATGAAACCCAAACTCTGCTACATGAAATTAGCTGTAGCCTCACTAATCATTGAGAAACTTAGATACTCTAAAATAAAAATTTCCAAATATATTTTATTATAAACTAATAAATATGTTAATACCAACACTAACGTAATTATGGTCAATTAAATCAGTGTTACTCTGAGAATTAACTGATCACTGCACCAAACATTTGCATTTAATTTAGTACAACTTTGTGTCAATTGTTGAGATGAATTAGTGTTTTGGGTTTTTTGCTGTCGTTATGTTATTTTTCTTTTTTTCCACTTAACTCACAAGAGACCATCCAGTTACACAAATGTTTACTTGGTTTGGTCCAGATGCATCCTTTCTGCACTGTCTCCCTCTTCTCTTCGTGCTGGTTGCAAAGTTAAACCAGTCTCCAGGACAGTATCCAGAGGACGTGCTATCACAGGCATATGATACCTATTCTGACACAGTCAACGAGCAGTTGGCTCAGAATGTGTCTACACGAACTTTCAAAAGATCCCATCGAATTGAAAATTTGTGTGTGTGTGTGTGTGTGTGTGTGTGTGTGTGTGTGTGTGTGTGTGTTTGCAAATGCACATACCCATACATACACATGAGGGAGCCAGAAGTTGAAGTATTTTCCATCTTTTTTTTTTTTCTTTTTGAGACAGGATTTTTCGTAGAACCTGGAAGTCACTTATTTGTGAAAATAAATGGCCACTGAACTCCAGAGGCTCCTCTCTGTGTGTCATATCTCCCATTGCTGGGATGAGAGGCATGTGACCTGCCAGGCCTTTCATTTCACATGGGTGCTGGGATTTAGAACTCATGCTTGGATTGCAAGCATTTTCTCCATTGAGTTTTCTCCCAGTCCTCCAAAATAGGATGTTTGAAGTAAGAAGATCCCATATATTTATAAAAGGATGAAACTCTTTGTGCAAATTTTAAAATGCTGCTATGAACTTTCTTTGGACAATGTACATGTCTTTGAACAACAGGCAGAAAACAGCCAACTCTGTCTCTACACCCCGCCCCCTCACTGCCCCCAACCCTGTCCTTAAGCTTCAACTTCAGCCCACTTTAGTCTCTCTCTCCTGGTTTTTGTACTTTTTATCACTCCCAAGACATCACTGCACCATCTCTCTTGTACCTTGGGGTATTGTGTGTTTGAACTACTTCCTTTGGTCCTCATTCCTCAGCACTTTAAACAATGTGCTCTGCTTTATAATCACCAATTCAGGGGATTATTTATAGTAATCTAGTACATATCTTGAGACATCTTATAAAATACTAAATAAAATATAGGTTAGCTTTTGTCTTAGTTTTATTATAGGGATTATATTTAATCTACCCTAAATCCCATAAAAACATTTTTAACAAAATAAGCCCAAAATAGAATACCATATATATTCATATAGTATAAAGAGATATAGATATGTACCCAAACATATTTTTGACAGACTGGAATAAAATGCTTTCAAGAAAATGGCTTTAAGTCTGGTCAGCCAAAGCAAGGTAACACAGAGCACGGGTATGAAAAATGACAAACTGTAGAGATGTATTCAATGAGCCTGAATTATTAAAACAGTCATATGCCTCAAGACTTAGCTATGAAAATGGGTATGTGTATATGTCATTAATATTCAGGGTACTAAGTGCTGTGAAGAACCAGCAGAAACAGGATCAATAAAGGATATGGTGTAAAACATTACTGTAAAATATGAGCAAGTTTCTCTGTTTAGTACACATGTAGATCAAAATTAACGTATTTTTCTTCATGCTTTGAACATATTCTCTTCTAGTCAAGGTTTTTGCTGTTTGTTGTTTTGTTTTGTTTTGTTTTTGTTTTATCTACATACTTTTCTCTTCAGTAATGGATTCTCTACAAAGCTAAGCACTGGGATAAAAATACACTATTGCAAAATTTTAAACTGGTTTACAAATTATGTGGATGAGAAACACATTTGCCTTCTTGTAAGCATTGTTTTTATTTCCTCAGATGATAGGATGAGATAAGAACCACACCCAGACTAAAGCATTTCTTTCTAACTATTCCTAAGCCTTGGCCTAGAACCATCTAGCCTCCATAGACTCTAATCTTCTGTAAGCCCAGACCTTGAAGGCTCCAGCTTCCAGCCTCTCTGCTATCCAAAGCCTAGAATGATTATAGCCCTTGAGATTTACTGCTGAATAACCTCACCCTTAACTCTGGCTTGCTAGCTCAAATCATCTGTTTTGGTTTGAACTGCTGTCCAAGCTGACTGACTCAAACTGGCTTCACTCGACTTCTTACTGAATTGTTCTCCTTGGAAAACCTCTGAACTCCACAAAGTGAATTGCATTAACTGAACTGTACTCAACTGAGCTGCACCAAACTACATTGAACTGTACTGAACTTTCCAACTCTTCTGTACTGACACAATGAACTCTACTGTATTCCTGTATTGTAATCTCTTTGACGGTACTATACTGTCTCCAAGAACTGTTCCTGCATTGATCTTAAGTAGCTTTTTTTTTTTTTTTTACCTTATCTGTTCTTGAGAGAGTTGGGCATATCCTACCTCTGACTCATTTTGTCAAATCTTTCTCTGATTCATCACTTTGACTCTAATTTAGACATCACTGTTTCGGATTAAAGGTGTGTATTAAAAGTGTGTCTAAATCAGACAGATTAAAGTTGTGTACTAAGGGAGTTTCTGTAATCCAGCTGGACTACACAGACTGAGATGTGATCCATTCCCAGAGTAGCCACGCTACTTGTTTAAAATTCCTCTACATCTTGTAATAACTGTCACAAGGTTAAAAGATAGAAAATAACAAGATTGGGATGCATGCTGTCAGAAGGTAGAGTCCAGCTTGGCCTCTGTACTTTACATAGTAAGTTTCAGATCAGCCAGGGCTACAAAGAGAAATTCTCAAATAATGGCAACTCAAATAATGGCAACAACAGTAGATACAAAGAAGAAATTTAAAGGCTATAAATAGGCCCAGCAGAAAGTATGAAATTATTAAAGTCAACAATGCTTATCTACATTTGAAGATTTTATTCTAACACAATCTATGTGTTTTAATCTCAAAAAGCTGAAAATCTTTTTAAGAAATTCATGATCTATATGATTTAATTTCAACAAGTTGGCACCTTATTTTAAAAAATTGTTAGCTATATCAAAAGTTGAATATCCAAGCAAAAGTAAACCTCAGTATGCTCTGCTTTAAAATTCAACAGCAGTTTGAGAGCTTTATTTAAACATGATTATATATGTATTCAAATACCTGAAATCTTTTCAAAAATAGCTTATTATTTGAAGATTATGCTGTTTTCTTTGATTGTTGATAGTTTTAATCTGAGGCTCTGGTTTACATTTCAAAGGTGTTTATTAAAGAGATATTATCAGATTATAAGAGGTGGGGTACTTTGTATATCTATAAAGTCTACAAAATTTAGGTTCCAACCTAGTGTCTTGTTTAATACTGATTAAGTGGAAAAGCTGGATCTTGAGGAAGCACTGTTCCTAATTTTCTGAGAAAGCTCCAGATTAATTTCCAAAGTGGTTGTGCATGTTTACATTCCCACCAGCAATGGAGGAGGGTTCCCCTTTCTCCACATCCTCTCCAGCATTTTTTATCATTTGAGTTTTTGATCTTAGCCATTCTACTGGGTAAAATAAGGTAAAATATTACGGTCATTTTGATTTGCATCTAATAGATGACTAAAGACCTTGAGCATTTCTTTTTTTTTTAATAACTTTGTATCCCTGCTATATCCCACTCCCTCTTCCCTCCCAATCCCACCCTCCCACCCTCATCTCCTCTCTGCTCCTTTCCAAGTCCACTGATAAGGGAGAACCTCCTCCCCTTACATCTGATACTGGTTTATCAGGCGTCTTCAGGACTGGCTGCAAAATCCTCCTCTGTGGACTAGCAAGGCTGCTCCTCCCTGGGGAATGGGGGTGGGGAGGTCAAAGAACCCGCCATCGAGTTCATGTCAGAAACAGTCCCTGTTCCCCTTATTAAGGTACCCACTTGAATACTGAGCTACCAAAGGCTACATCTGAGCAGGGGCTCTAGGTCGCATCCATACATGGTCCTTGTTTGGGGAAACAATCTCATAAAAGACCCCTGTGCCCAGATATATTTGGTCCTTCCTTGTCGAACTCCTGTCCTCTCCAGGTTGTATTAACTACCCCCCCTCTTTCTGATTCCCTGCATTCTGCGGGTGGTTTGGTTATGAGTCTTAATATCTGCTTTGATACACTGCTAGGTATAGTCTTTCAGAGGCCCTATGCAGTAGGCTCCTGTCCTGTTACTTGTTTGCTCTTACATCCAATGTCCATCCCATTTGTCTTTCTAAATGAGGATTGATTGATCATCATACCCTGGGTCCTCTTTCTTGTTTATCTTCTTTAGGTGGATAGGTTTCAGTATATTTATCCTATGTTATAGGTCTATATGAGTGAGTATATACCATGTGTGTCTTTCTGATTTTGGGATACCTCACTCAGGATGATCTTTTCTAGGTCCCACCATTTGCCTGCAAATTTCATGATTTCCTTGTTGTTAATTGTTGAGTAGTATTCCATTTTGTAAAAGTACCACAATTCCTGTATCTATTCTTCAACTGAGGGACATCTGGGTTGTTTCCAGGTTCTGGCTATTACGAGTAAAGCTGCTACAAACATGGTTGAGCAAATGTCCTTGTTGTGTACTTGAGCCTATTTTGGATATATGTCTAGGAGTGGTTTAGCTGGATCTTGAGGAAGCAGTATTCCTAATTGTCTGAGAAAGCGCCATATTGATTTACAAAGTGGTTGTACAAGTTTGCATTCCCACCAGCAATGGAAGAGGGTTTCCCTTTCTCCACAACCTCTCCAGCATGTGTTGCCACTTGAGTTTTTGATCTTACCCATATGGGTGGGTGTCAGGTGAAATCTCAGGGTCGTTTTGATTTGCATCTCTCTAATGGCTAATGAGGTTGAGCATTTCTTTAAGTGTTTCTCTGCCATTCTGTATTCCTCTACTGAGAATTCTCTGTATAGCTCTGTATTGCTTGATTTGTGGCTTTTTAACTTCTTTAGTTCTTTATATATTCTGGTTATCAGCTTTCTGTCAGATGTAGGGTTGGTGAAGATCCTTTCCCAGTCTGATGACTATGTCCTTTGCTTTACAGAAGCTTTTCAGCTTCATAAGGTCCCATTTATTGATTGTTGCTCTTAGAGCCTGTGCTGTTGGTGTTCTGTTCAGGAAGTTGTCTCCTGTGCCAATGGGTTCCAATGTCTTACCCACTTTTTCTTCTAACTGATTTAATGTATCTCATTTTATGTTGATATTTATTCAGGTATTTCTCTGCCATTTGATATTCCTCTATTGAGAAGTCTCTGTTTAGCTCTGTACCACCTTTTTTTTTATTGGATTACTTGTTTTGTTGCTTTTTAACTTCTTTAGTTCTTTATATATTCTGGATATGAGCCTTCTGTCACATATAGGGTTGGTGAAGATCCTTTCCCAGTCTGTAGGCTGTGGTTTTGTTCTGATGACAGTGTCCTTTGCTTTACAGAAGTTTCTCAGTTTCATGAGGTCCCATTCATTGATTGTTAATCTTAGAGCCTGCGCTGTTGGTGTTCTGTTCAGAAAGTTGTCTCCTGTGTCAATGAGTGCAAGACTTTCGCAACTTTTTCTTCCAAAAATATTTAATGTGTCTGGTTTTATGTTGAGGTCTTTGACCCACTTTGACTTTACTTTTATGCAGAATGATAAATATGGATCTATTTGCATTTTTCTTCATGTAGACATCCAGTTAGACCAGCATCATTTGTTGAAGACACTGCTTTTTTGTTGTTGTTGTATGGTTTTGGCTTCTTTGTCAAAAACAAATTATGCTTAGGTGTGTGGGTTTATTTCAGGGTCTTCTAATCAATTCCATTGATTGAAACCATTCTGTTTCTCTGCCAATACCAAGCAGTTTTTATTACCATTGCTCTGTGGTACAGCTTGAAATCAGGGATGGACTTATCAACCTCCAGATGATATGTTGTTGTACAGGACTGTTTTAGTAATACTGGGTTTTTTGTTTTTCCACATGAAATTGAGAATTGTTCTTTAAAGTTCTGTAAAGAACTGTGTAGGTATTTTGATGGGAATTTCATTGAATATGTGTTATAACACTCCTAGGCATATATCCAAAATATAATCAAGTATACAAGGACATTTGTTCACCCATGTTCACAGCAGCTTTATTTGTAATGGCCAGAATCTGAAAATAATCCAGATGTCTCTCAACTTAGGAATGGATACAGTGATTGTGGTACATTTACACAATGGAATACTACTCACCATACCCAAATAAGGAAATCATGAATTTTGCAGGCAAGTAATGGGAACTAGAAAAGATTGTTCTGAGTGAGGTACCCCAGAAGTAGAAAGACACATATGGTATACACTCATTTATAAGTGGCTATTAGACATATAATATAAGGTAAACATACTAAAATCTGTACACCTAAAGAAGCTTAACAAGAAGGAGGACCCTGGGTAAGATGATCAATCCACACCCAGAAAGGCAAACGGGATGGACATCGAAAGAGGGAGAAAACAGAAAACAGTATAGGAGCTTACCAAAGAGGACCTCTCAAAGTCTCTACCCAGCAAAGTATCAAAGTACATGCTTAGGCTCATACCCAAACTTTGAGCAGAGTGCAGGGAATCTTATGATTAAAGGTGGAGATAGAAAGACCTGGAGGGAATATGAGATCCACAGAAGAGCAAGAGAACCAAACCAAACCAAACCAAAACAAACCAACCAAACAAACAAACAAACCAAAAACGGGGCCTGGGGATTTTTTCTGATACTAATATTCCAACCAAGGACCATGCATAGAGATAACCTAGAACCCCTGCACAAATGTAGCCCATGGCAGCTCAGTCTCTAAGTGGGTTCCTTAGTAATGGGAACAGGGACTGTCTCTGACATGAACTCAGTGGCCGGCTCTTTGATCACCTCCCCCTGAGGGGGATGGGGAGCAGTCTTACCAGGCCACTGAGGAAGACAATGTTGCCTGTCCTGATGAGACCTTATAAGCTAGGGTCAGAGGGAAGGGGAGGTGGACCTTCCCTATCAGTGCATTTGGGGAGCATGGGAGGAGATGAAGCAGGAAAGGTGGGATTGGGAGGGGATGAAGAGGGGGTTACAGCTGGGACACAAAGTGAGTAGACTATAATTAATAAAGAATAAATTACATTTAAAATCTCCAAAAAAAATAACAAATAAATTAAGTGATTATTTCAACCAGTAATAGGTTCACTGGAACTGAAGTCTAGCAGCTAATTAACCTTACAACTTCTCCATATAATTTGTCTGCCAGGACAAGTATCAGAAATGGTTGAGGTCCATGTTTATAGCAGCTCTATTTGTAATAGCCAGAACCTGGAAACAACCCAGATGTCCATCAACGGTGGAATGGGTACAGAAATTGTGGTATTTTTATACAATGGAATACTACTCAGCAATCAAAAATGAGGAAATCATGAAATTTGCAGGCAAATGGTGGGATCTAGAAAAGATCATTCTGAGTGAAATATCCCAGAAGGAGAAAGACAAACATGGGATATACTCACTTATATAGACCTATAAGATATGATAAACATAATGAAATCTATACACCTAAAAATGATAATCAATTGAGCAGACATGGGGTAAGATGATCAATCCTTGTTTAGAAAGACAGATGGGATGTGCATTGAACGTATGACAGGAGTCTACTGAGCGCATCTGAAAGACTCTAACTAGCAGTGTTTTCAAAGCAAAGACTCATGACCAAACCTTTGGCAGAGTACAGGGAATCATAAGAAAGAAGGGGAGTTAGTCTGATGGGGAAAGGATAGGAGCTCCACAAGGACCAAATATATCTGGGCACAGGGTCTTTTCTGAGACTGACATTCAACCAAGGATGGATATAACCTTGAACCTCCGCTCAGATGTAGCCTGTGGTAGCTCAGTAACCAATGGGTTTCCCAAAGTGAGGGGAACAAGGGCTATTTCTAACAGGAACTCAATGACTGGCTCTTTGGTCTCCCCACCCCCGAAGGGAGGAGCAGTCCTGTTAGGCCACAGAGGAGGGCTTTGCAGCCAGTCCTGAAGATACCTGATAAAATAGGATCAGATAAATGGGGAGGAGGTCCCCCCTATCAGTGGACTTGGAAAGGGGCAAGGTGGAGATGAGGGAGGGAGGGAGGGACTGGGAGGGAATGAGGGATCGGGACACGGCTGGGATACAGAGTTAATAAAATGTAACTGATTAAAAAATAAATAAATAGATAAATTAAAAAAAAAGAAATGGTTGAGGTAATGAAAAATTTGCAAAGATTTATTCGTAGTGGTCACCTTCAGGATTCAAAAAAGGGTAAAACCGACTCAGATATAAAATATGTACAGACATAGATGTTACCTTCCTCCTAGCTACAAAAAAAAAAAAAAACAATGGTTTTTGGTGTTAAAACAGGCAAAAAGAGAAACAAGGAAACATGAATAAAGCTGGACCTCTTTATTTACCAATCCCAACAATCTGAGATTTTGTTTTCTTAGTGAAACGTTATTCTTCATAAGGAATATATTCTTACACAACTTCACGTTTGCTAGTAGAAACGGGATTTGCAATCTAAGTTTTAATACCCATGAGCATAAAAGCAGAAGTATGTTTTTGGAAGAAGAAATGTGGGATTTGGACTAAATCTCTCAATACTTCAGCAGAAAAAGAGAAAAAGAAAATTTCTGTGTTCCAAGAGATCTCTCGGCATCCCAGAGCTTAGACTCTCCAAAATTCATTATCTCTTAGCATGCAATAACTGGCTCACAGTGTGAAAAAGAAAGTGTCTTGATTAGGAGGTCAAAATACACTGTTCTTCTCTGACTCTAAGAGAAGGGATAGGTAAAACGTGGCCGGTTGAAGGTAAATTTAAGGACAATTCTTGGAAATGAACAATTGCTCATATTGTTTCAAAACTCAGTTGGACCTTAACAAACAAGGTAATTTCGGAATTAGGTACATCTAACGAGTGGCAGTGGCAGTCAAGTTTTCTCTGATCAAGGCTCTGGACCTTGGTCAGAACACCAAGTCTTTAAGAATCAACATGGCTGAACAGAAGAGAGATGATGGCAAGTGACTCCTCAGCTTTGGTTAGAACCAAGAACACTAGGATGGCAAAGCATAAGAGACCCAGGAGAGATGGCTTGTGTCCCTAAGTACCTTCCAACCCCCCACTCTTAGTGTCTAATACACAGTGAAATCTCTAATTTTTCGTATCAATTCCACATGCTTTAGCTCATTACTCTTCTGCTTCTTCAACTAAACTCACTTATTTCACACTATTTCTCTGGGAACAATGATCAAGTAAAGAAGTTTTTGCTACATAAAATCTTATGCTATAAAATTTTAAAATTAGTTTAACATCTAACTATATATTTTACAAAAAGTGCAATCAGACTACTATCAATACAAGTAACCACATGTTCTTCTGATACCATGAAGGGAAAAATTACATCAATAGTTGTATACGAAAATGTCATTATTATCCTGGTAGGGCATAATCCTCACCTTTTATTTGATATAAGACAGCAAGTAACCTTCATGATAAATACTAATATTAATATCACAGTTGGAGAACTGTTCTCTGAATACACACAGCAGGTAAATAAATTATTGCCCTATTTTGCTTGGAAATGCACTGTTCTCTTCTAATGAGTGTGTCCAATTTCACATAACATAGGGCTGTGTTAAGACTATAATTAAAGTAATTGTGCTACAAAAGAAAAGAGGGTGCAACTTTGCATGGTGTGCTGTGCGTGAGCTGCGAAAATCACTAAAAAAAAGTACACTGCTAATTGGGGTAAATATAAGACAAGTAAAACATTTTTCAAATGCCTGTTTTTAATTTGAATTTCGAATGCCTTTGCCTTTAATTCAGCATTAAATTACTACAGCGATGCAAGTGTCAAGTGTAGCATCATTCTGGAATTTCCACTTGACTTTGCACGATGGAAGTCTACACCAACAATTATGGTGACTCTGCTGGCTTCAACTACGGAAGAAAATTGACATAAACTTCACTAGAAAATGATCAAAAACTAATCAGAATACTAAAGCTAGATCAATATGAAGTATGTATACCTGTATGTCTTTACTTACACTTCTGTAGAAAATTACATTCATTCTAATAATGAATAACTGTGTCTTAAGAAGTGTAGTTTGTGCTGTTCTTCAAAACAATGCTCCCGCTATGGTATTACATCAGAGAGGAAACAACATTTCCTTACTCTTAATTCATCCATCATAGAGACTATTATCTCCTATCAGTATATGTTGTTTACAGACATTGATGTTCATATTTAAGAACAAAGTGACATTTCATAGATCGACCTCACAGAAAAAGAACAAGAGCCCTGGCTTCCCTGCTGTGTTCCCCCATTTGACATAATCTCATAACATAGCCTACAGTACTGTGTTCTGCCTCCTTGCAGAAACTCTTCCATCTGCTGGCACAGTTCTCTTTCCACCCTTGAGCCATCCTCATCTCTGATTTTACTTTTCTCTCTTTTCCTAAATGTACATTTTCATATAACTCTTTGAAATGGCACACTAAAAATTTGTGTTTCTAAATACTAATAAGGGAAAAGAAATAATGCTAACCTTTGTCCTTTTTCTCATCCCCACCACTCTTTGTAATCTAGTAACTGCCCCAGGATGTCTTTTCATGATGATTTTCACAATCTAATGATCCTGGAACAAATCTTTTTAAAACAGAGTTGGGATAGTGGCTAAGGGAAATAGCACTGAAATTCAGTGGAGAGATATGATAGAGAAATCCTTCACAATGATAAGGATCTGAAGATCCTCTAAGTTGGGGAGGAGGGACAAGGAAAGCAGGATTTCAGTGGGAAGCAAGGCAGACCACCATAAAGATCTAATAATGCCTTGTCTAAAATCCAATGGGATGCTCAGTACAAGAACATCTTCCCATAGAAGCAAGGCAGACCTTAGCGTTCCTATAATGCCCTGTCAATTGGTAGAAAGAATCCAAGGATAAATGACCCTGGGCCCAATAGGTAGTGTAGATCCTGAAACCAACAAGTTTGACAACACACACTTTGTAACATAAAACAGACCAGAATGTTTCTTTTGGAAAGGAGATTTGAGTGCCTCTCCATGGCTGTTATCATTGCAAGACTTCCACTTCCATGGCAAGACTCAACTGGTGCTGGGTATATTCTATCAAATTTCCCCATACCAGTTAGTTCCAGATTAACTCACCTGATCAATCATCCAAAGCACAACTCTGAATTTACACATGAAGCTCAAAATGTCCACAATTAATTAACACTGTTGTACATTAATAACTTATTATTTATTAAGCATGCATGAACTTTTAAGCCATTGTCTATTGCCTACCCAAACCTTGACCTAATGCTTCCTTTTGGTTTATCCAGTACAAAAGACAGCTCAGAGAAAGAAAAAGGAAGGCTTTTGGCTGCCATCTTCTGTTCTTTGCTAAGCAAATAATATTTATCAGCATAAACTCCTCAAAAGCAAAATTATAATAGCTTATATAGGTTCTGCACATATTAATAGAGACAATGCTTTGGTAGCAAAAGAAAGTTAATGTGTATTAATTTTCTTTATTTTTTTTTCTGCATGCATCCAACCAGATAAATTTCTATGTCTTCAATATGCCTCGTGAGTGTACTTCTGAGACTGACATTCAACCAAGGACCATGTATGGATATAACCTAGAATCTCTGCTCGGATGTAGCCCGTGGTAGCTCAGTAACCAATTGGTTTCCCATAGTAAGGGGAACAAGGACTATTTCTAACAAGAACTCAATGGCTGGCTCTTTGACCTCCCCACCCCCCAAGGGAGGAGCAGTCCTGCTAGGCCACAGAGGAGGACTTTGCAGCCAGTCCTGGAGATACCTGATAAAACAGGATCAGATGAATGGGGAGGAGGTACCCCCCATCAGTGGACTTGGAAAGGAGCAAGGTGGAGATGAGGGAGGGAGGGTGGGATTGGGAGGGAATGAGGGAGCAGGATACAGCTGGGATACAGAGTTAATAAAATGTAACTGATAAGAAAAAAATAAAATTAAAAAAATTTTCCTCTGTTATTCAAAATTATGTTGCATGAAAATTTTCTAATGCATTCTCAGCTATATATCCAGGATACAAAGTGAATAAATTATAGTAAATAAGAAGAAGAAGAAAAAATAAAAAGAATATCCAGCTTTTACCAGGAGTCTTACATAACATCCCTTTTCAGAACAACTCATACAAATGTTCATGTAAAACTTAAAAACTGATTAGGGATGATATTTAGTAACTATATGTATCCTGTTTAACACTGTACTCATTTATTTTGCTTTATTCTTTTTCAGAAGATTTTCTTTTTAATCGTACATATATGTGTGCATGTGCCTATGAGTGCAAGTACCTCTGGGGGCCAGAAGACGGTGTCAGATACTGGAGTTACATGCAGTTATGAGTCATTATGTGGGTGCAGGGAACTGAAATAGGGTCCTTTATAAGAGTAGTATGTGATCTTAACCACTGATACATCTGCCTAGCCCATGTTTTGTTTTCAGAATAAGCAAACCCTGAACTCAAAGTCAGTATATACATTGATTGACACATAGGTGTAAGGACTAGAGCTTCTTGTACATCTGTCATAGAAGATTCTGTAAATAATAATAGTTATAAAACATTATCCATGGCTACATAGGCTAACAACTTTATCAAATTATTGAATGAGTACATAAGGATTCCTAGTTAATGTATGATACTTCCACCAAAGGTAATTGTGACAATTCTGATAATCACTTTTCTATGTCACTGGTGTAAAATGCCATCATAATGATTCTGGAAGACTATATAATCATTTACATTATTTATTCATCAAATATTGATTTAATGTCATAATTGAGTTTCAGGCCTAGGAAGAAATGTCAATAACTGCTCTTCTCTTCATTTCCAGACCCAAATGTCTACTTTTATCCAACTTTACTTTCAATCACTTAGACACATTATCTGTTTGCCAGTAAACTAAATGCTGCTTTCCTCTTATTATAAATTCAGATTCAATTTGACCCCTATTCAAAGAGAGACCTTTTTAAAATAAAAAAGAAATGTCTCCACATTTATCTTTTCTCTTGTTATTTTTCCCATATACTTTTAACTAGCAAAATAATGTAGATATTGATCTTGAAATTGGTGAACCTTTTTTAAAAATCTTCTTTCTTGAAATACTCCATTGAGAAAGCAATAAGCAGCTTCCTGTCTTCAGCACCTAGAAGAGATCTGGGCTGCCAGGAAATGGAATCCTTTTACACTGCATAAATAAATGATATTCTCCAGATAATACCATGGATGTCTCTAGCCCTGCCTTTATCCATCAGTTTCATAACTGATAGCCCACTCATTATTTATCTTTGGAAAAATAGGAATAATGTCATAAATAACATTTTTTATTATTTGAATAATGTACAAGTCCAGAAAGCATTGTTAGTGTAAACTATCAATGCCCAAGACACAGCATCAAATATCCCTGAAAGCATAACTAGAATTTCCTATGTCTGCACCATCTTCTGTACGGCAAAGGGCTAATGTCAGGTGTGGTCCATCTAACAGAGAAAAAAGTAAACCATGTTATTTTAGAACAATATTTAGTTCTGAGTGGCATAGGAGAGATAATAAAAGGCTAGAAAGGCATGAGATTTTGCAAATGATGAGAATTCAAGAAAAAAAATATTTGAAATACCTAAAACAAAATGAAAAGTATTAACAATAATTTCAGTTCTATATTTGTCTAGTATATTCTATTTATCATCCATTGCCTTCTAGCTGTCATATATCTGTATCTCCAAGTGGCAATCAAAATATGCAAAAGGTATCAATTATGTGAAGTAGTTTAGCATCACAGTGTGTTCTCTTCTTGCAGTGTAGAAATGTGTAGGGCAATCTTTTTTTTTTTTTTTCTTAAAGACAGATTCTTGTCCAGACAGACTTTTACTGATTTTCTTTAACTTATTAATTAATTATATTAAATTCTTGGATTTTCAAGACAGGCTCTCTTAGAGTGGAATTAGCTCTCCTGGACTCCATTGTAAAGCAGGCTGTCTTCGAACTCACAGAGATCTGCCTGCCTCCTGACTCCTGAGTTCTGGGATTAAAGGCATGCACCTCCATGCACTGCAAATTATTTTAAAACGTCACATGTATAAAATGAAATAAGATCATACCTAAACCTCCGCTCCCTCCAACGCCTTGTATATTTCCCCCAACTTACCACTCTCTAAGATTCATGTTTTTGTTTCATTTTGTTTTGTTTTTTAATAACCCACTACATCTAGTTAGAGCAGCTTGCATGCATGGATATGGGGCCATTAGAAGCATGAGAAAGCAACCAGTGCCCACATAGTCAATAAGGAGTGATTATTCCCCTCCCCAGCATTACCCAGTGTTAATAGCTCCTTGGTATATGAGAAGGCCAGAAGATCACCTACATGATTTAATGTGGGATTTCAGCTGCCTTGTTCATCTTCAGGCTTTGGGAAAATAACCAGAAGTATCCTCAGATTGATAGTAAAAGGTATGTCATGTGCAGAAGACAGCACTGCCAACATGCCTTCCCAGTCTCCAGCTCACACACACGTTTCTGCCTCTTCTTCCCAGATACTCCATTCAGGGCTTAACACCACATCTCTTGTGTCCAGAACTTAGACCAGGTATGCACCTCTCCATTGATTTTTACCCACTGCGTAAATATGCTTTTCTTCTCTTTGCTGCAGCAGCAGATACCGTTACAAAAAGCCACAACCTATCAAAATGCAGGGAACAACTGACTGAGAGGTGACCCTTTCCATGAATGTCATAAAATGAGGCATGGAAAGACTGTATGATCCAGAAGACCTAGTCATCACCTGCAAGACTATATATAGATATAGATACAGATATATATATATATATATATATATATATCTTCTTCTATATATCATGGGGAAGCTACAGCCATGACATCTTTTTTTTTTTTTTTTCAATGCAGTTTATTCAGGAACCTTGAACAATCATCTGGCCCTGGGGAAAGCCAGCCCACAGCTTAAATAGCCTCTGGGTAGCCAACCCAGGCGTGCCACGTGGGCAATGCAGATAGGTCCACATACATGGAAGCAAGCCAGATCCTCAGCCTTAACCAAATGTGGAATTGTTCCTGACAGAGAGCACTCACCATCGGGAAGGTGGAAGGCAGAAACCAGCTCCATCTTTAAGGCATAGCATTCTGCAGCTCTCTACAGTTCCCCCTTTTTGTTTTAGACGCATCAGGCAAGAGTAGAGGTCTGATCTCTGATACTAGAAATAAATTGGGACTTTGTACCGATGTTTATTTAGGTGTCATCCACCCAAAGATCATCAGACCCGTCCCATACCTTTTTCTCAGAGGCGGGACCTGGTAGCCATGACATCTTAACAATGTGATCACCTACACAAGACCCTAACAATGACATGGGTTGACATGCCAACATGGATGGGGAAAGGCCTCACCAGTACATGAAGAGCTACAATCAATAAATGGCTGATAACATTCTACATTCTTTGGCAATAGTGGAATTACTCTGGCTTCCATGTTTTATAATTTTTGAAAGAAGATCTTGCCATGCAATCACAAACTGACTTCAAACTCACAGCAAATCCTTCCGTCTGGGCTTTTCAAACTCTAAGATTAGTGACTTCAGCCACCATACTTAGCTTATTCAAGTTTTCTTATTGCTTATATTTGGATTGTAAATTTCCATTTATAAGAGTAGCTGTTTACACTTTATTAAGAACTGCCTTCCATTATACGGAGCCAACATAAAGATATGGATTTCACTGGTTTTTATTATTTCATTACCTAGAAAAGTTTCATTGACTAATTTGTAAAATGTTTCTACCTAATTCACATAATTCACGCATATACCTTATATTACTTAAGGTAGGTTTTTATTTTCTAGAAATTATACAAGTAAAAATAAATTAGTAATTACATTTTTAAATGCTTGTAAACACTATGCTTTACTTGTAATGCCCTTCTGCATTATATTTATATGTGCTAAAAATCACAAGTGATAAACATTTATAAAAGTCTTTGCAAATAATAAGAATAGTGCAGCAGATATCTGTTCTTACAAATGGGATTAATAACCAGGAGGTGTTATTCCTATTGAAAATGTGGTATTGTGGGAAAATGAGTAACAATTCAAGAATTAGGGAAAGGACAGCTTTAGTGATCCCAGCACTATGTTACATAACATGCTGCTAATACTAAAGCTTCAAAGACAAAGCCTTAGGGACATTTGATCCAATTGAAAGTAATGGGTTAACACCAATTAATACTCAGCAATGCCCCTTTCCAGTTTCCCATGTAATTCAATAAGTCATTACTTCCAAACTTATTAAAAGTTTTGATGATAATTATTATTGAGAGATACATTTTTTCTCCTCATCATTGTTTTTATTTTTAGTTTTGTTGTTCTTATGTTTTGAGATAGAACCTTACTTTCTAGCTAAGACTCTACTTAACCTCATGTTCCCCTGCCTTAGCCTTCTGTATACTGAGATTGTAGGTTACTGTTTTTGTTTCTGTTGCTCCTTAAAACACAGAACTTGACGGCTGGAATTATGGCTCAGTGGTTAAGAGTGCTGTCTGCTTCCAGAGGTCCTGAGTTCAATTCCCATCAACCTCATAGTGGCTCAAAACCATCTATCTACCTTGGGATCTGATGCCCGCTTCTGGCATGCAGGAGTGCATGCACGAGCACTCATATATGTAAAATAAATAAATAAATCTTAAAACACAAAGCATCACATTTGACTGGGCTTTTCATAATAACAGAGTCTTTTTTTAATTTTACTTTTTATTATTATTAATAGTTATATTTTATTAACTCTGTATCCCAGCTGTATCCCTCTTCCTTATTCCCTCCCAATCCCACCCTTCCTCCGTCAGCTCCTCCCTGCCCATTTCTAAGTCCACTGATTGGGGAGGACCTCCTCCCCTTTCATCTGGCCCTGTTTTATCAGGTATCTTCAGGACTGGCTGCAAAGTCCTCCTCTGTGGCCTAGCAGGACTGCTCCTCCTTTAGGGGGTGGGGAGGTTAAAGAGCCTGCCATCGAGTTCCTGTCAGAAACAGTCCCTGTTCCCCTTACTATGGGAAACCAATTGGTTACTGTGCTACCACGAGTTTCATCTGAGCAAAGGTTCTAGGTTATATCCATACATGGTCCTTGGTTGGAGAAACAGTTTCAGAAAAAAAACCCTGTGCCCAGATAGATTCGGTCCTTGTGGAGCTCATATCCTTTCCATGTCATACTAACTCCCCTTCTGCCGAAGGTTTGGTTATGAGTCTTAGTATCTGTTTTGAAACGCTGCTTGGTAGAGTCTTTGAGATGCCTTCTGTGGTAGACTCCTGTCAAACATCCAGTGCACAATAGGGATCTCAGAGCTGTGCAGCAGTTTGCTCTCTAGGGAGTGAGTGAAATGAATGTAGACCTTTTGTCTCAAAGTACAGTGTTTTGGCTCTTTCTTAACTACTCATGCTGTTGGTGGTTTGTGATCTTGAATTTACTAATTTGATCAGAATAACTTTACACACAATTAATAAATATTTCTTGTTATTATTGGTAATTTTAATCGGATTAAATTCTTATACAAATTTTGCAGTATCATTTCCACTAAGAAATTGTCACCATATGTCTGAGTTAACTTCCATGTGAGAGAAACATTTATAAGATTTTTTTTTTGTTGTTGAGGTGAAGTATTTAGATAGATAGAATAAATTGCTATTAAATATGTCTTTGAAAATCACTTGGTCTGCATATGAAGGGAATTAGCGCATTCAGCTGACATACAGATTGCCATATATCTCCATTTGATAATATCTGTGTCCAGCTATTAATCTGATCAATCCAACTTTCTCTCACATATGATACAATGTAATTACTTAAACTTATTAGTAAAGGAACAAAGTTAGTGAAAAGTAATAATATCATTTAAGAAAATTCATTAACTTATTGAAAATAATCAGTGCATTTACAGCAAAAGTATCACCAAATCAGCCATTTGCAATCAGTATCTAATATGGTTTCACGCATAATGGTATACACATTATTAATCTTAAATATCCATACACTATTGTAATATCCTCTCATCCCGGTTCCATAAGTATATGTAAATAATAAACATCTTTCTACTTCAGTCTCTAATCTACAACTTTACAAATTTCAGAATTTGATTACAGCTTAAGTGTATATGCTTTCAACAAGAGTTTTTTGATTGTTTAGTGTACTTCATTTTTTTCAACTTTATTATTAATCTGCTTTGCCAAAAAATAAAATAGTAAACTTCTAATAATTCTAAAGGTTTGCTTTGAAATAAGGAGCTGTGAGATCTATTTTTTCACTTCTTGTTTTATATAAAAATAAAAATACAAAGAAACACTAAGCACTGTAAACTGACAGCTGCATAAGAGTGAATAAATCTATCCGTAAGCTTGTTTAAAAGAGTCGTACAGCTTCACTTTCCCTACCCCCTGTCAAGTGCTCTGGGCATAGTGGAAAATGAAATGAACAAGCTACTACAATTCTTATAATCCATATTCCATTATTATGTGAGGTATTTATTCTTTGTGTAATGTAACATATGCTGCTATGCTTAAGCCACATGAGAAAAATAATTATTTATCTGATTGCATAAAATTGCCATAAAAGTCAGTTAGTTCTGTGTTTCAAATACTATTTTTAAACACTTTCATGCTAATAAATCACACAGTAATATAATAATATTGTACAATATCTTCATCCATAAAGTAGTATATACTCAACTCAATTCTAAAGGTATTAATCTCAAAAAAAGACAAATTTTAAAATCCAAATCCCTTTAAACCAAAAATATAAAAGAACTTAATGCTTAAGTTGAACTTTGTCTCAACCTCTGCTGTATGATAATTCCTCTCCATCCTTTAAAGATGAGCTAAGTCAAATACAGTAGAGCTTTACAAATAAGGAAGGTGTTGGGAACAATGAATGTAATGCTGCTGCAGTTCTGGGAGTCAGATTACTGAGTGGGTGGTGGGAGGAGCCTTTGCTATAATCTTGCCTTCACTTCTCTATTATTATCAATCCACCAAAATAGGAGCAATCAACTTGGAACTAATGAGGCATTGAAGTTTTCATTACTCAGTTTAGGATAATCCAGGCAACACACAGTTACATTAAATAATGATGTCCTGAAAGGAGAAATAGCAGAGTAGGAAAGAGAATGAAGACTTGAATTTAGATACCATGTTAGGAGATAGGCGTGTCTATTACTGGAGAAAATGGGGTGAAAGAGATGATAAGGGAATAAAAACTGGACATCTCTGGATTCTGTAAGTGAAGTGAAAGACCTATTTCAAGGGAATAAGAGGGAGAGCATTAAAGGAAGCTAAGTTCAATATTAAATTTCTTTTATACATTGTAGTTTCTTTAAAATAAATTTTGTCATCTGGTGTTATCAAAATAAAGGAAAACATGAAAGTTAAATAAAATTGTATCTGGCATGACAAGATCTGTGAACACACAAATACTTCCTAA
Organism: Meriones unguiculatus; assembly: GCF_030254825.1. NCBI lineage: Eukaryota > Metazoa > Chordata > Mammalia > Rodentia > Muridae > Meriones > Meriones unguiculatus. The sequence continues at coordinate 143,245,680 of NC_083351.1, forward strand.
TTAGAAGTTCTGGGGCTTTTTATTCCTTTTTTTTGTTTGTTTGTTTGTTTGTTTGTTTGTTTCTCATAGAGCAAGGAAAAACACTATGAGGAGATAGAAACACTGGCACTGGTATCCCTTATGTAACCTTGAATGCTATTAAAGCATCTAACATAAAATGAGAAACTGAATTGGAATTTCTACAAAACACTGAGAAAGGACTTAACAGGGTCAGGATATTCTCCTCTTGAAATGACATGGCTCTTCTAATGATTTGAGAGTAAGCATTTCTTAAAATGTCAAGTAGGAGCCCTGTCTAATTAGCAGCATAAAATGCATTTCAATAAAAGTTAATGTATGAAAGCTATATATTATAAATGTCAAAATTAACCATGCGAGGTATGTCTATAACGAGCTAACTTTTATTCTTTGGAGTATGCATATGTATCTATCCTTCTAAGTTGTTCAGAATACTTCATACTTATTTCTACAGTTTCTGGACTAATTCCCATTCCTACCAGCCATGTACAAATGGGATCCTTCAAACCAGCCCTCATCTGCTGTAGTTCCTGTTATTTGTCATTCTTTCAGAAATAAGGTGAGCTCTCATTGTAGTCCTGACATGCATTTTCCTAATGTCTAAAGATTTGTTCATGAAGTTATTGAGCAGTTGTATTTAATTTCTCAAAGTGTATCTGTTCATCTAATGGTTCTATTTCTAATTGGTGGAGAAGCCTTCTTACTGATTTTCATCATGGAAATGTATATGCACACCAACAGTGGATGCCTAATCACTGGGTTGTTTGCTCCTTTGGTGTTTAACTTCCTGAGCTATTTAAATGGTCTAGATATAGTTGAATGAATAGTTACCAGGTATTTTCTCTCATACAGCAGTCCATCTCTCAGCTCTTTTGATTGCCATGTTTGTTCAGAAGCTTTTTCATTTCAGGCAATCCCATTTATCAATTCTGAATTTGTTTATTTGCCTATTGAGTTCCTCTTCAGAAAATAATTCCCTCTTTTGAGTTTTTTTTTTTTTTTTGAAAATCCCTCTAATAACTTCAAATTTTCAGGCATTAGGAATATACAGTCTTTGATCCATATGAAGCTGGTCTTTATATAAGCTGACAGATAGGGATGATCTTACATTCTTCTACCTGTGAATACCAGTTTTCCCAGCAACACTTGTTAAAGATGCTATCATTTTCCAGAGACGTTTTGCACTATTATCAACAATAAGAAGGCCATCACACTGTGGCCTTCTCCATCTTCTATTCCAGCATGTGTATGCTTTTGTGCCAGTATAGCATTGTTCTGATCACATCTGTGTAATATGCTTGAATTCAGGTGTTGTGGCTCCAGCATAATTTCTCCTTTTACTTAGAATAGTTTGGTATTTATTTTCAAGGTTTAGCTTCCCCAAATTTTTTTAAACTCTTCTACTAAGAATACCATTTAAAATTTGAATATGTATTATAGAGAATTTTGCAGGCCACTTTTGGTAAAACAGCAATTTTCACAACATTTAATCTGCTGAGGCACAAACATGGGAAATCATTGCCCTGTCTGTTGTCTTCCTCAGTGTTATCCTTCAGTGCTTTTTAGTTTTCATATAAAGACCTCTAATGCCTTTGGCTAAGTTGATATTGAAGTCTACTTCTATGCCTAATTTGAATGGAATTTTAACCTAATTTCTTTTGTATTGAGCCCATTGTTTCTTTATGGGAAAGCTACTGAAGTCTGATGTTTCCGAGAGAATTACTACCCTCAAGACAAAAAGATTCCTGAGAATTATTTGACTTTGTTGAATTTTATCAATAAAGTCATCTCATTCCTGAAGTAAACGATGTCTGTTCTGCCTGTTTGACCTACTGCTTTAGGGCTTTCTTTCCCTCCTTCCTTCTTTCATTCTTTCATTCGTTCTTTCTTTTTTTCTTTAAGTTACTCCACAACATATCTCTGTATTTCATATAAAGGGAAGAAGCTGTTAAAGGTCTAGCCCATTCCCCACAATACAGCACGTGGCAGAGCTCAAGAAATGAAAGACATTGAGAGATCATCCCTCAACATTCCTGTACAAATCTACTTGATTTAATAATGAGTTACAGTGTATCAAAAGGCTCAAGGACACCAATGCCTTTGCTTCTTTGCTCAAGCCCCTGCAGTAGGCATCATCTGGGCCTTTGCATGATTCTATAGCACAGTAGATGATTTAAAAATAAATAAATCTGTAACTATTAATATGAGGATTTCACTTGGCACAGACTAAGTGCTTTATAATGCATGTTAGTATTTACCATGTTCAATTATTTTCTAAGGTAGTAACTAATTAATTATAATTGTTATCAACAATAGAAATATGGAAAATTATTTTCCAATTAGGGGCAGGAATGTTTGTTCCAAACACCACATACAAACAGAAATTAAAAGAGTAGTATATTTGTATAGTACCACTTTATAAATAAATTTTAAAAAATGTAACCGAAAATTAAAGCAATCCCTTTGTGGATACCCAATACTGCTTCCAGAATTCACGAGCTGTCAAGTGAGGACCTCAGTACCGTATCTGGAGAACTTTCCTGTGAGGTGTTAGTCAGAGAGGTCATTCATGCCCTCGCAGCACTAATTAGAGCCAGTGAGAAAGGAGGTATGATGGGAGCTTATCCTGAAGGAGTTTTAGGAGAAGCGAGTAGTGGATATGATCAAGATATGGATACCTGTGTGACAACACAATGAAAACATTTAAAATAAATAAAAACTACATTTTCATCTTAGAAAACAGTGAGTGCATACAAGCACCAATATTGAGAGCTCCAAAAAGTCAACAATAAAGAAGTAAGTGAATTAAAATTGTGCAAAAAGGAAGGTATGAAGCATCAAAAGTCTGCTATTTTAATAATAAAGAAAAATTAAATATCAAACAATATCATATATATAGGACCCAGGTAATGCATTAGCAAGATGTTCTCAATGAAGCACACACTGTGTGTCCCATTTTACCCTGGAACTGTGGTAGTCATCTTGACTCAGTTTCCCAAGCTCTAAGATGGCATTTGTGGCTAAAAGATCATTCTTTCACTGAATGTACTAGTCTATGAATTTCCACACCCCCCTTAAGGTTATAAAATGCCCTCCCAGTATGCTTACCCAGCAAGAGTGGGCATGTCCCTCCCTAGTATAATGCCTTACAGAAGGATCTCCACTCCTCCTCAACCACCTAAATAGAATTTACAAACATCTACAAGGTAGAAAAAATTTAATGACTGTCCTTTCTTAATGGAAACCCAACAACCAAATTGTTCCTTTTAACCTAAAAACACTCAAAAATAAAATAAAAAAAAAATAAAGATGCCTGCTTAGTTCAAAGTTCTCTGTTGTAGATATTTCCCTCCTTTGTTTGGAGAAATATTTTTAATTAATTAAATACAATTTATTCACTCTGTATCCCCCTCCGCTGTCTCCTCCCAGTCACACCCACCAATCCCCTTCCCTAGTCCACTGATAAAGGAAGTCCTCCTCCCCTTTCATCTGACCCTATCCTATCAGGTCTCATCAAGGCATCATCTTCCTGTGTGGCCTGACAGGGCTGGAGCCCCCAGGGGAAGGTGATCAAAGAGCCAACCCCTGAGTTCATGTCAGAGACAGCTCCTGACCCTCTGACAAGGGAACCCACATGGAAACTGGATAACCTATAGACTTCATCAGAACATTGTTTCGAGGTCCTCTCCATGCATGGCCCTTGGTTGCAGCACCTGTCTATGCAGGCCCCCATGGTCCTAGGATTTTTTGGCTCTGTTGCTCTCAAGAAATAGTGATGAGAAAGAAGTGCAGGTATTCATCACAAAGGCAAAAGGTCACCAAATTTTAGTTCATGAAACTAAGTGTTTGGGAGATGTTATGATTTCTACTTGTTTTTATATCGGAGGGCCTAGAAATTCAGCAGTTTCTGAACTGTCCCACATTCTTCTTGTAAATTAGCCCTTCCAATAGTTAACCATAATCTGTTTCTGATCCTGACAAGCAAACCACACAAATTGTCACAGGGTGATAACGAAATGTGCACACTGCCAAGCTTAGAGGCACAGTGAGGCCTGCTGACCCCACAGAAGGTAATTCTGCAATGATTTACAAGGGTGCTGAATCTACAGATTTTAAAAATCAATTTTAGTTTTTAAAAGCTTGGAAAATACACGAGCATGAAACACAATCTAAAACTAGGAATAAAGCTCAAAAAATGCAAGATTTTTCTATAAAAGTACAATATTTTCATGAATGGCATTAAAGCCACAATATTTGAGCTATATAATATGTTTATTAGCACGTAGATTCAAAAATTCAAAGTATTGATATTTTAACGAATGACTCTAGAAATTGAATAAAATTCAAATAAAAACAGAATTTGAAATCGCTAATTCTGTGTTTGTACTTATATTTGTGTGTGTGTGTGTTTCCAGACTAATAAAGTATACGCAAAAACCTAACAATAGCCAAAATATTACTGAAGCAAAACAAAACAAGAAAGTGTGCTCTCTGGGAAGTCAGGAGTTAAAATATGTAACCATTAAGACAGTGTGCACTTTGGTGTTGGCACAAGGAAAGACACATGCATAAAACTACAAGACAGATGCATGCAAGTACAGACAACTACTTTAAAACAAAGTTAGCACTTCATGCAGTGGGAAAGGACTGTCTCAGCAAATAATTCAAGGACAGCTTAATGCCCACACTCAATAAAATGGAACTTGACATCTATCTCACCTCATACTCAAAAATCAATTCCAGGTAAATCGTGAAGATAAAGTATAAAAGGCAAAATAACAAAGAAGATCTGGAATATACCACAGGAAAGGGTTTTTGTGATAAAATAGGTAAGAAATTCTTCACTAGAATGCAATGAATATTAGCCATGAAGAAACATACAAAGTAAGAATTTATGTTCCCAACCGGTAGCACTAAGTGGCTGAAAATACAGACTAACAAGCTGCACACAGGGAGAAAATCATGTGCACACCAAACATGACTAATAGAGAATTTTCTAATCTATGTGTGTACACATATGTGTATTTTTGTACATATTGTGTACCAATCAAATAAATCAATAAGAAAAGTCATTAGAAAACACAATAAGCCTTTTCACCAAGATGGTACTGAAAGCAAAGAAGGAAGCTTCTGCCCCTTTCAAAGCCGAAGCCAAAACAAAGGCCTTGAAAGCTAAGAAGGCAGCTAAGAAAGGCCTCTGCAGCCACAAAAAGAAGATTCTCACTTCATCCACCTTCCAGCTGCCCAAGATCCTGAGGCTCTGGAGGCAGCCCAAATACCCTCGAAAGAGTGCACCCTGGAGAAACAAGCTTGACCAAGATGCCATCATCAAATCCCCCCTGACCGCCGAGTCAGCTATGAGGACAATAGAGGACAACACATTTGTGTTCCTTGTGGATGTCAAGACCAACAAGCTCCAGATCAAACAGGCCATAGAAGAAACTCTATGACATTGATGTGGCCAAAGCTAATACTCTGATAAGACCTGACAGAGAGAAGAAGACATATGTTCCGTTGGCTCCTGATTATGATGCTCTGGGTGTTGCCAACAAGATTGGGATCATCCCAAACTGAGTCCAGTTAGTTAATTCTAAACATAGAGTTTTCCACCATAAAAAAAGAAAATACAATAAATATTTTAAATGAACACTTTTCAAAAGGTCAAATAGAATCCAGCTTCTCCTGTGAGAAACTGCAAACTATGTTCTGAAAGCCAAACTTTAAATTTTGGTGGTATTAAAGCGGATCCTGAGACTCATAGCCAAACTTTGGGCAGAGTGCAGGGAGGAGATAGAAAGACCTGGAAGGGATAGGAGCTCCACAAGGGGAACAACAGAATCAAAAAATCTGGGCATAAGGGTCTTTTCTGAGACTGATACTCCAACCAAGGACAATTCATGGAGTTAAAGTAGAACTCCTGCAAAGATGTAACCCGTGGCAGCTCAGTCTCCAAATGGGCATCCTAGTAAGGGGAACAGGGGCTGTCTCTGATATGAACTCAATGGCTATCTCTTTGATCACCTCCCCCTGAGAGGGAAGGGTGTTCAGCCTTACCAGGCCACAGAGGAAGACTATGAAAGACAGTCCTAATGAGACCTGATAGGCTAGTGTCAGATGGAAGGAGAGGAGGACCTCCCCTATCAATGGACTGGGGAAAGGGACATTGGAGGAGATGAGGGAGGGCAGGATCGGGAAGGGACAAGGGTGGGGGCTACAGCTGGAATACAAAGTGAATAAATTGTAATAAATAAAAAATTTTATTTTAAAATGCCATGGTTATTGAGAAGATATGACAATGAAAATTAATAATGATTAAAAATCACTTTGTGCTAGGAACCTGCCACAGAGGTCCTCTGAAAGGCTCTGCCCTGCAGACTATCAAAGCAGACGCTGACACTTATGGCCAACTCTTGGGCAAAGTGCAGGGAATCTTATGTAAGAAGTGGGAAATAGTAAGATCTGTAGAGGACAGGAACTCCACAAGGAGAGCAACAGAAGCAGAAAATTTGAACACATGGGTCTTCCCAGAGACTCATACTCCAAGCAAGTACCAGGCACAGAGGTAATCTCGAACCCCTGCACAGACTGGAGAGGAGGGGGGAGGGGCTTATGGGGGATACAAAGTGAATAAAGTGCAATTAATAAAAAAAGAAAAAAATTAAAAAAAAATCACGTTGTGAAACACTTTGTGATTAAACTTCATGTTCCACCTCAATATACATCTAAAGATATGAGGAAAAAAAGGCAAATATTGTAAATACCTACACAGCAGAGATACAGTTGAAAATTGTAAAATATCCATGAAGAGAGTGATGTTTCAGCCTCTTCCTTACAGTCCTCCTTGTTGTTTAACGTCTTTAGGACTACAGATTTTAGTATATAAGGCTAATATCCACTTATAAGTGAGTATATACAAATAATAGCTTCATAATTTATCAATAAGAATAAAGATAATTTTAATGTACTAATTTATTTGCAACGCTTATTGATAATCTATCAGTTGTAGGTAAACTGAATTGTTATCATAACTCAGAGGCCATATGTAATTTATACAAGGGTTCTTCTGTTCATTCTCTAGTAGGAAAGTACCATAAAACTCTAACACTCTGCATAATTTAATCATTTTATGCAAATGCATTTTTTTGTTATTTAATTCTCTCTTTTTTTGGTTTTGTGTTTCTGAGATGTAATTCATGCAGAGCAGGAAGTGAATTTATGTGCAGCCCTTATCTTTCTTTAGACCTAATTAAAATTCCAAAGACCAATCTAAGTAATTTCAACGTTAATTATGAAATGAAAATGATCGTGAGAATAGATGAGAAATATATTTTATATTTTTTTGAATTTACTTCTCCCTGAAATATATTTGAGACAATGCTGCTTACTTAAGATACAGGTAGCAAGATCTAATGATTTCCATAGATGCAAGTTAACAATAATGCTAACTAAATGTTTTTCTTTATATTTTAATGAAATATTTTATTTATAAAATGGAAACAAAATACATAAATCATGAGCATGATATAATGAAGGGCCTATTATCCAAGCTTTTTGTATACACATCCAAATGTTCTAAGAAACCACAAAATCGTACTTGCTTCTTAAATTCTTAGTGTCAGGGAAAAACATACTTGCTTCATGGATTCTTACTGTCAGAGACAAAATAAGTTGTGACAATCCCTGCTCCCACTTTGTCTTTTCTCTCATTGCACATGTCTTTATTTACACCAATGCCATTCATGCTGTTACAGTAGTCTTTTCTGAGATTTCTATGAATTTCTTAAGAAAATGTAGACATTGATGAGTGAAAAAATTGAAGCTGTCTGGAAGTGACAACAGTACTTTACTAATGAGTGGTTTCAATTAGTCTGGAATCTACTAGGAGACTGGAGATGATTAAATATTGAGTATTTTTTTTTCAAATGTCCAGGACTATAACAAGGAGAGGGAAAAAAAGCATATTATTCCAGTAAATTCAATTGTTAAACATTAACTAAAGTTGATGGAGAACTCACTGTGGAATCTGGAGAAAAGTAATCATGACTACTAAGAATTTATAGATTTAGTTCTGTGTTTAGTTTATTATAAAGACCAAACAGCTTCTAAACATTTAATTATAGGTATGAGCTATCTCCTAGGGATGCAATGTAGATGAATTACCTGTTTACTGTCTTTTCTGCCTTTAAAATTCAAGTACCAGAACCTTAAGGTAGTTAAAGTATTTCCAAAGTCACACTGATAGGACACAATATTTGTTGCCAACATAACTTCTTTCCAAACACAATATGGAACTTCTTTAAGTTAATATGTAATGTCTCTTCTGGAAGATGAACTAAAGTTTCAGAATTTGGGACAAGACTACTTTCTTTATGTTTTGATGCTATTATGCTCTCTACAAAAAGTACTTTTTTTCTGATTTTTATTATTATTATTATTATTAGTTACAGTTTATTAACTCTCTATCCCAGCTGTATCCCATTCCCTCATTCCCTCCCAATCCCACCCTCTCTCCCTCATCTCCTCCCTGCCCCTTTCCAAGTCCAGGGACTGGGGAAGACCTCCTCCCCTTTCTTCTGACCCTGTTTTCTCAGGTATCTTCAGGATTGGCTGCAAAGTCCTCCTCTGTGGCCTAGCAGGACTGCTCCTCCCTTGGGGGTGGGGAGGTCAAAGAGCCTGCCATTGAGTTCCTGTCAGAAATAGTCCATGTTCCCCTTACTAATGAAGTCTATACACCTAAGGAAGACAAATAAAAAAAGGGGACACGGGGTAAGATGATCAATCCTCACTTAGAAAGACAAATGGGATGTGCATTGAACATATGACAGGAGTCTATCACAGAAGGCATCTGAAAGACTCTACCTAGCAGTGTTTCAAAACAGATACTAAGACTCATAACCAAACCTTTGACAGAAAGGGAGTTAATATGACATGGAAAAGATAGGAGCTCCACAAGGACCAAATCTATCTGGGCACAGGGTTTTTTCTGAAACTGTTTCTCCAACCAAGGACCATGCATGGATATGACCTAGAACCTTTGCTCAGATGAAGCTCATGGTAGCTCAGTACCCAATTGGTTTCCCATAGTAAGGGGAACAAAAAGTAATTTCAGAAGATTCTATACAGTTTTATGCATGGTATATACTCACTTATAAGTGAATATTATAACATAATACAGGATAAACATAATAAAATCTACAGACTTAAAGAAGCTAAACAACAAGGAGGACCCTAGGAAATATGATTAATTCTCATTCAGAAAGAAAAACATGAAAGACACCAGATGCAGTAGAAGAGAAGGAACAGGACTGGAGCTTCTCATGATTCAAATATATTGCCTACCTCAAATCATATACAAAAACCATCCATGAATTCACCGTGAAAGGATACTAAGCATGTGGTTCAGCTAATTTGATTTATATTTCTGACCCTTAACAAGAGATTATTGAAAAAAATATAACGTATATGTATTTAATCTGCACAATTTGATGCTTTAAATCAAGTACAAATTAAACAATGGTCACCACTACCAAGATAATTAATACTCCTCTCACACTGTAGGTGTGATTTTAGTTTTGTTATATTTGTTACAAGAATTCTTAAGATCAGCTGTCTTAGCAAGTGTTTGTAATGGCCAACCCTAACTATATAACTATGATTTGTGCTCCAGAACCTGCAAATATTTAGAAAAAAAATGTAGCTATGTTAAATCTTTAGCTATAGGTGAAATTCTGAATGTGGTGTGTGTGTGTGTGTGTGTGTGTGTGTGTGTGTGTGTATTTTGAGTTTTTTTTATGGTTGGTTTTTATTTCCTATTTTCCAAAGAGAGACAGAGAAAGAAGGTGAGGAGTTGGATGGGCAGGTAGGTGGGGAGAATCAGGGAGGGAATGGGAAAGGGAAACATGATAAGAATATACTGTGTGAAAAAGTTATTTTCTTTTTTTTTTTTTATCAGTTACATTTTATTAACTCTGTATCCCAGCCATGTCCCGATCCCTCATTCCCTCCCAGTCCCTCCCTCCCTCCCTCCCTCATCTCCACCGTGCCCCTTTCCAAGTCCACTGATGGGGGGGACTTCCTCCCCATTCATCTGATCCTGTTTTATCAGGTATCTTCAGGACTGGCTGCAAAGCCCTCCTCTGTGGCCTAACAGGACTGCTCCTCCCTTCGGGGGTGGGGAGACCAAAGAGCCAGTCATCAAGTTCCTATTAGAAATAGTCCCTGTTCCCCTCACTTTGGGAAACCAATTGGTTACTGAGCTACCACAGGCTACATCTGAGTGGAGGTTCTAGGTTATATCCATACATGGTCCTTGGTTGAATGTCAGTCTCAGAAAAGACCCTGTGCCCAGATATATTTGGTCCTTGTGGAGCTCCTATCCTTTCCCCATCAGACTAACTCCCCTTCTTTCTTGTGATTCCCTGTACTCTGCCAAAGGTTTGGTCATGAGTCTTTGCTTTGAAAACACTGCTAGTTAGAGTCTTTCAGATGCGCTCAGTAGACTCCTGTCATACGTTCAATGCACATCCCATCTGTCTTTCTAAACGAGGATTGATCATCTTACCCCATGTCCGCTCAATTGATTATCTTTTTTAGGTGTATAGATTTCATTATGTTTATCATATCTTATAGGTCTATATAAGTGAGTATATCCCATGTTTGTCTTTCTCCTTCTGGGATATTTCACTCAATGAAAAAAAGTTCAAGTGAATGGAAGCTTTTGTGAAGTTATAAAACATACCATGTAAGTATAAGCACAACCAAAAGAAGCAAACAAACAAATAAAAAAGACTCTCGCTAAGGTTATGAGGAAGATATTGTAAGAACAACTCAAGGGTAATGACGTGGAAAGCAGGGGTACCTGCACTAGATGCACATTGGAGAGGAAATCTGTCAAAGGAAAATACACAGAAATTGCATAACTTTAAATGAATCGTAAAGAACACAGCAAAATAATGTCAAATGGCTAATTCTGGGTACATTTTTTTTTTTAATCTCGTTAAAATTTTATACCATTATAGAACCAAACACGACTGGCAAAAACAAAACAACTACAACAAAAAAGTCAAATGAAATGATGACTAATGATATTCTGCTATATTCATAGATTGGTGCCTAGGCCGGCTCCCACCAGAGAGGCTTCATCCAGCAAGTGATGGCAACAGACGCAGAGACCCACAGCCAAACATTAGGTCGAACTCATGGAATCCTACAGAAATGAGGCAGAGAGGATTTCAAGAGCCAGAGGGGTCAAGGACTACACAAGAAAAAAAGACAGAATCAACTAATCTGAGGAATTAGATGTTCAAAGAGACTGAGCCAACAACGAGGAAGCCTGCATGGGATTGAACTAGGCCCTTTGCACATATGTTACAGCCTTGTATTTTGGTCTTCTTGTGGAACTCCAAACAGTGGGAGCAGAGGATGCCTCTGACACTTTTGCCTGTTTTGGGGACCCTTTTCCTCATAGTGGGTTGCCTCCTCCAGCCTTAATAGAAGGAGAGGTGCCTAGTCTGACTGCAACTTGATATGCTATGTTTGGTTGATATGCATAAGAGGCCTGCTCTAATCAGAATAGAAATAGAGGAGTAGTGTAAGGGGAGGAGGGCAGAGGATAAGTCATGGGGAAAGAATTGGAATGGGACAAGAAAGGGGAAATTACAGTAGGGATGTAAAAATTTTTAAATAAAAAAAAATTATACCATTAAAAGCCCTTTTCAAAAATGTAGATATTTGTGTAGCAACTTATAATACATTAGCATAATATATATAGCATACATGTTTATATATAAAATTTAACTTAATATGGTATATATAGCATAACTTTCTAAATGCGAAAAGTATCACAAGATGTACTATAATATTTAATCCATCTATTTTATTTTTCTCTTTTGTGCTTTGACTTAAAATAACCCACTAAAGTAAGCACAATCATGATCATTTGATGCATAAAGTAGATCTTAGAATTTTTACATACAGTAAAAATGCTTATGCCAGAACAACATTTCTGTGCAAGGTAATAATTTAATCAAGAAGCTACAGAAATTCTAAACGCATTGCTTTATCGGGTCAACTGAAAGCATCACTAATTCTAAGTGTCTCCTTGATACCTGTCACAATGGCATCAAATCGCAGAACTATTAGGGGAGATGCATTAGAACTGAAGCTCCTGTACCTCTTTTTCTTCCAGTGTAAGTCAGATCAAAATTTTGGAACTAAAGAAATAGTTCTGGTTTTGATTCTGAGGTAAAAGGGGAGTACTGAAGAAATACTTTTGAAGTATCCGCTATAAGCATAATGCATGCGGGAAAGCTGGTCTCTAAGGGCAGGGTTCTGCAGCTGCAGAATCTGCCTGCAACTGGTACACACAATGCATGCAGTTTACTAACAGCTGAAAAAGACAAAGACTGCACAGGAATCTAACACTATCCATCACAGGCATTGATCATCCAGGAGACTAACAGCAGCTGGCAAAGACAGAGACCAAGGAGAATTAACATGAAACATTGTAAGAAGAATCAGACCAGTGAAGAAGGCAATTAAAAAAAAAATGGAAGGCACATTTGTATTTTAGCAACTTGTGACTAGCTCTCTAACTTCCTCTCTTTCTGTTCAAAACTGAGCAGGAATGGCAGGGATATAAGCTGAGCAAGACACAATAAGTTACCATAAGACTAAGCACAAAGCTTCGTATCAAGGCTGAATGAGGCAACCAAGTAGAAAGAAAATGGTCCCAAGAGAAAGGAGTCAGAGACACCCCACTCCCAGAGTTAGGATTCCTGCAGAAACACCCAGCTACACAACCATGTCATAAATGCAGAGGACTTATCTCAGACCTACACAGACTCCCTCACTGTTGCTTCAGTCTGTGTGCCCCTATGAGCCCGGTGAGTTGAATTTGGAGGTTGTATTCTTTTGGTGTCCGTGACCCTTCTTTCTCCCACAAGCCACCCTCCCCATCTTCTGTGGGATTCCTCAGACTCCATCTGATGATTGGCTGTAGGTCCTTCCATCTGTTCCTATCAGTTGGTGAATGAAGCATTTCTGATGGGGATTACATTAGCCTCCATCTATGAGTAGAGTAAAATACCACTAAAATAATTTCATTGACTATTTTTTTGCCAGTTGTGTCAAAACACTATTTAAATTGAGCATGATAGAAGTACTAGTGATCTCATATAAATGGAAGCTACTTGGATACTCATAAAAATAAAGAAGTCGAAAGTAGTTAAATATTCATACCTGTGTCTAAATTGGCAGCTACATTCACAGATTAGTATTAATAACACAGAACTGGTAAGAATTTGAATCATGCACCAAAGACAACTGTGCTGATTACATAACAGGACATATGCATGAAGACCTTTATTAAAGTTAAAATCTTAATTTTTAAAAAGTCAAACAAAACAGATCATATATGTACACAATTTTTTTTTTTAAATTTAAATCCCTGAAAGACAGGAGAAAAGTTAGATAATCTTGGATTTGACAGTCTTAGATACAACTTCAAAAGCACTATCCAAGATGAAAAATTACTTTAAATTTCATTACAATTAATAAATCTGATCTATGAAAAATATTAAGAGAATCAAAAGGAAAGACACAGGAGAAAGTATTTGAAAATGCAGATAGAATAAAAGACTAATTACTACAGAAGTGGCGGAGACAGGCACCATAAACCAGGACATCATGGCTTCACCAGAATCTCCAAAAACCAACGGACATTCTATTGCAGCTGAAACACAAGAAAATGATCTTAATTCTGTAATTATGCAGTTCTTTAAGGCACATAAAGAGAAAATGAACAAAAAGTCTCTATTGTTGCCTGCATAAGATCTATATACAGAGCCAATTCAAATAGCCAAACATATCAACTAATGTCTATCTGAAGGGCAGAAAATAACAATAAAAATAAAAGGTGTCTTAGCAAAGAGGTGGGATAATTGACATTATCTTCAAAATGATAAAGATTTTATTGTAGCAACCTTTTGGATGGGCAGAAAAATTTAAAGTATATTGAAACTTTTTATTATGTATACAAAGTGACCTAGTAATACCATTTTAGAATTTCTCCCAAGAATGTAATTAGAAAGGGACAAAAAGATGTATGTGCAAGGATATCCATTCTAATCGTGTATATAAGTAGAGAATTGCAATTGGCATATGTGTCCATCTCAGGGGAAACTATTAAAAAATGATGGCCACTCTTTATAACGTTTTACAAGGTGATCCTTACAACAGCTGCTATGTCACTTTGACAGGGAAATGAATACCTTGCTTACATATTGAATTTGCAACACCGATTGTAAAATTAAATTTATAACATGACCAATATCAAGTAATATATAAGCTTCCTTCATGTATGTGTTTTGACAGCTCCATTTTTATGTGTCTTTATATGTCTCTATATGCAAAGAGAGTGTGGGGGAAAAGGATATCTGTGTTTATCTCACTTTGTAAAAATTTGGGCTTAGAAAAATGCAAGCAATGGCCCAACCCTAGACCCACCCCAAGGGAGAGGGCCAACCCCTGACACTATTCAGGACACTCTGCTATACTTGCCGATGGGAGCTTAGCATGTCTGTCCTCTGAGAAGTTCCACCCAGAAAAAGATTGAAGCAGATGCTGAGACTCACAGCCAAACACCATGCAGAGCACAGGGAGCCTTGCGGAAGAGTGGGGGAAAGGACAGAAAGAGCTGCAGTGGACTGGGGCCCCATAGAAGATCAACAGAGCCAACTAACCTGGGCTCAGGGGGAAGTGTGGAGACTGAAGCACCAACCAAAAACATGCATAGACTGGACCTAGGCCCCTACACAAATGTAGCTGATGGGCAGCTTGGCCTTCATGTGGCTTTCCTAGTAAGGGAAGTGAGGGCTTTCTCAGACAGGAACTCCGTTCCCTCCCTTTTTAACACTTCTCCCTGGAGGCACAGACTCACCAGGCCACTGAGGAAGAGTGTGTGCTTAGTCCTGAAGTGACTTGATGTGCTGGTGTTGGGGAGGGGGCTTCCCCTTTTCTGAGGAATATGAGGAAGAGGGAGGAGAAGGTGGGGGCTACAATTAGGATGTAAAGTGAATAACTAAATAAATTAATTAAACAAAAACAATCAAATAAGGCTGGGCACAGTGAGTGTGAAGACAGCCAAGAGGGATCCACAATCATGTCAATTAGGCTTCCTCAAATCATCACTGCCACATATGTGTCATGGTCTTGGAGATATAAATATTATCACCAATTTATAGAAATCTTGTTAAGCAACCTGTCATCTTCAGAGTCCTAAAAAGCCCTAAGCAAATGAAACATGCAGGCACACATGCCTGCTTGTGCACACTCAACATATTGACACTTGCACACACACACAGACACACACACACACACACACACACACACACACACACACACAAAATTCCCTCCAACTTCACAGCCTGGAGGTTTCTTTGGCACAGGAATTCTATTATGTTGTGCATAATAGAATTTAAAGTGTCCTGCTTCACTCTTCACTTTAAAATTTTAATGCCTTCACTCTGTTCTTCCGGTCAATATAAAATGCTTAAAGCTCTTTGATGGCTGCCTAGGTGTGAGGGTTCTTCTCACTCCAGGCATGCTGCGAAACCCAGCCCATTGTATCTCCTGTGCTCCCCACTGCTGCAGGATGTATGCACAGAATGCCTCTTCTCTACCTCCTCTGCTAGCTAAGACTTCTAGCATCCACTTCAATCTGCTGAAGAGGCAGTACTGAGGGGCTCCATGCTTACCAGCTCTGACCATGTGAAACTGATCATTTCACACTATGTAGCATCATGTACCTCTTCTTTTGTTACTCTCATCGCAGTTGTGATTTATGACAGAATTTCCTAATGTCCCTCACCCTTCTCCACTATAAGCTCCGGGAGCACAGAAAGCCTGTCAATTTTTGCTTAAGATTAAATTCCCTGCACATCCCCTAAAACAGAGAAGAAATTCAATAAATCACCCATTGAATGAATCCATCACTCACTTAGCCAGTAAATCAAACAATATCAAGGCACAGAGGAGTTTTAGACGTCCGTCCTCCATACCATACCCACCTTAGTGTGTGAGGCTCTGAAGATTATATTGTCCATTCGCAACAAAAAACCCACTATGGGCTGACAATCTCTGGTGTAATAAAGAAATGCTTTAAATTACCAGGAAGGGGGGCATAAAGAAATTTTTTTCTCAGTATCTCTCATTAGTCAGCCTGCTCTCTGTCTTTGCATATGTGGAATTGGAAAAACATTGAAAACTTCCCATATAAATACAAAGAACACCAAGTTTTTGCTCTCTTTCTCTCTCTCTCTCTTTCTCTCTCTCTTTCTCTCTCTCCAGGTGACTAGTCATGCAGATGCTAATCAAGTCTTTCCAGCTATGGAGATTTAATACATAGTACAATTGAAACCTTTATCCACCCAAAGAAATTCATGATTTATTTAAACTTTAAAACAATCATTCTAGGTTGCTATCTTAAGCTATAACAGGGACTAAAAAGAAATGAACTGACAGAGTACAGAAGGAGAATTTCTCTTCAGAGAATCTGTCAGTTACTCCACATGTACAATGAACTGATGTCTCTGATATAAGGAGGCATAGCCAGAACATGAGACTGAGGATGAAAGAAAGTCAAGATTTTCATAGATGTCACAGGACATTTCTAAGCAGTTTCTTCAACCTCTGCTTCACATCTTTCTAGAGATATCTCCTATTATACATCAGTTAGGCCATGGAATTCAGCCAGTTATCCCTAAAGCTTTGTGTCTCCAGAAATTCTACAACAGCAATCTATATGAGCAGGAACAGAGTTCCTAGAAATGTCTAGAAGACAAGTAATGAAGAGATTCCTCTCCAGTTAAATGGGGAATGATAGAACAATCGTTGACATAAAAAGCTCTATGCTGAAATGAAGATGTACTAAGTGGAAGAGAATTCCCTTACTATCATCTTCCTTCGGTATTTGACTGAACATATTTGTTGGGGACTAAATACCTTTAGAATTCCTATTTCTAAGTAGGTCATATTTAGATTCCTACATAATAAGTTTGTAGGCAAAATTTCTGTCTTCCAGGTAGGGAAGCTAAGTATGACTTCAAAGGCCATATGTGACTTATAGGTCAAAATAAATTTGTACAAGATAAAGAAAAATTACATTTCAACCTATCAACAGGAGTCACATTTTTAATGACTTCATAACAAATTTACAAGTTGATTAACATTGTTATATGAAGTTTCTGTATGTTTGCTGAATTTAGTTGATAATCACTTCTCTTTCACAAATGAGATAACATTAGAGGAAATGAACATGTTATTTCTTTTCTGAGAATCTTCAATTTCATGTTTTCATAAAATCTATGAAGCCAAATGGTTGCAAACCTTACTGGACTTCTCCAAAATAGTTGTTGAATACTTGAGGAAGAAAAAAAAAGCTCACGTATGGCAGAATTTTGAGGGAAACACAAGCTGTATGACAGTGAGTCTGCTGACACCATGAGGCAATGGAATTCATTTCGGTTGTCTTGGTTGTCAAGGTCACCTAAAGAGCTCTCACACTAGAAAACATATTCCTTTGGTAAAATGTGTCTGAGTGCCCACTAGTGTTCCACTACTTTTTCCTTTTGAATTTTCAGGATTATATTAATCACATTAACCTCTTTACTCCATATAGTGTTACTTCTATGTATAGTTCAGGTCTCATCCTTGGCACTGGACCAATCAGTGTGCTCTTCGCTGGTGAAAGTCACTTCTCCCCTTTCCAGCTGCTGTCTGTCTCAGAGTTCTGTATGTAGAGTGTAAGGCTTCAGGGTATTCTTCATTCTGTCTGGCATTTTTATTTGTTAGCCATAAGCTGAATAAGCCATAAGCAGACTTAAGATTTATTCAACAATGGGGAACCTGTGCCTGGAAACTGGAGACTAGCAAAGTATATGATGCTAGTAAAGTCATAGTTACTATATGACTTTATATGTATATAGTATATGCATATGCTATATATGACTTTATAGTGTATAACTATATACAAAGTGTATATAGTTACTTTATGTACATATATATTCAATTTATATATAGTTACTTTATACATATATATATATACAAAATATATAGTTACTTTATATACTTACCATATGACTATAAATGACTATATATGGTTACCATATGAATATGTATATATATATTTTTTTCCTATATTCCCTATATAGGAGAATCTACAGCCACTAAATTACTAAACCAGAGTAATACCTAAGAACAATCTACAAATATTTGCCTTTATACACACAGATAAGTGTAGTCTTTACCCATCATCAAGGAAACTTCTTGCAATAGAAACTGCAATACAGAAAAAAATCAACCAATCACAATAGAATTGTGGAGCCCGGTTGCAATGGGTAGTGCTATGAAATACTCCTGTAACTAAGGCTCAGGGAACACTGAGGGAAAAAAAAGGCAGAAATATTGTAAGGGCCAGAAGATCAGAAACTTTGCTGTGAGGTTGTGTCTCCTAATAGTATAAGGAACTACACTTAAGTCTCATCATATGACGACCCAAATGTGAGCGGAAGGAGGATCACTCCACTACTTTTTAAATTCTGCTCTTTCATACACACACAAAACAAAACAAAACAAAACTGTGAGACTATTTTCTGAAATCAAAGCTACTATTTCTGTTATTAAAGACATATTAAGAGTTGAAGAAATATAATTGAGTAGTAACTGTCATTTGCAATGGATGTTCTTTTATATTTTGAAATGCAAATTTTTTCAAATTTGAATATGTTAATTTAATTTAAATGTGTCAGAAATCATGCTGTTTTGCCCTGTCGTTGAGTGTCACACAATTTATTTTAACAGAATTTCAATGGACCTAAACATTTTCAAATGAAGGTATTCTCTATAGCATAATTTAAAAATTAGAAAAGGTGACAACCCACTAAAGATGTTATAAAAACAGTTGGGCTAAATAATAGAAAACACTATCACCTTGTCTAGTTATAAGTATCAGGAAATCTGACAGGTCAAAATATAGCAAGTCAGCGTCAGTTTTATCAGCATAAAGAACTCCAAACACAGTTCCTACACTCTCAGGCATTGACTGACACAACTAGAAACTGGATTTTCCAGTATTTTTTGTCCTGAAATCCTCTGTAGGCTGCTTGTATTCTCGTAGTTGACAGAAAGCACAGCCCAGATACCATTTTGTCTTTTTTATTTAACTTTTTTATTCAGTTTTTAACTTTTATTAAATACACTTTATTCACTTTGTATCCCCCCATAAATCCCTCCCTCCTTCCCTCCTAATCCCACCTTTTCTTCCCCTTCTTCATGCATGTCCCTCCCCAAGCCCACTGATAGGGGAGGTCCCCCTCTCCTTCCTTCTGATTTTAGTCTATCAGATCCCATCAGGTGTGGCTGCATTTTAATCTTCTGTGGCCTGGTAAGGCTGCTCCCCACTCAGGGGGAGGTGCTCAAAGAACAGGCCAATCAGTTCAGGTCAGAGGCAGTCTCTCTTCCCATTACTATGGAACCAACTTAGACACTGAACTGCCATGGGCTACATCTGTGCAGGGGTTCTAGGTTATCTCCATGCATGGTACTTGGTTGGAGTATGAGTCTCTGGAAAGACCCCTGTGTTCAAATTTTCTGGTTCTGTTGCTCTCCTTGTGGAGTTCCTGTCCTTATAGGAAAAGCAAAAACTTCCCAGAAATCTTGTCTCTCACTTGTATTTCAATCACACAAGCTACAACTGAGCTGAATGGCCAGCTACATTTGGAAGAGAAGTTTGGAAATTTTCTTTATCAGCTTCAGTTGCTGAGAGTGTCAAGGGAGAAGGACATGAATGTTGAGTTTGACAACTGACAGGAATAGCCACCGTGTTAGCAATTCCCAGAACAACAGACAAAAATGGATGGATAGACAGAAATATATATATATATATAATAAGTAATCAGATATTATATATATATATATATATATAAAATAAGTAATCAGATATTATGTGATCTTTGTTCACAGATTTGTGGGTTGGAGGCTGGGTGTTTTCAGTATTTGAATGTGTATAGGTCTATGAAAGCAAGTATTGAAGCCAGAAGTTAATATCTGGTATTGTCTTCTATCCATCTCCACCATATTATTTGAAGAAGTTTCTCTCCCTGAGCCCAGAGATTAGTAGCTGTTTCAGCTAGACAGGCTTGGCTGGTCAAGTCCATCTGTCCCCATAACATATACGCACAGTGCAAGGTTTCCTTCTGCACCACAAAGCCAGTTTCTATGTAGAGACTGGGAATCCAAACTTGGGTCCTCTTCCTTTTGCAGAGAATAATTTACAGCAACATTCAACATTCTTCAGCCAGGATCACACATATAAAATGCCAAAAAAATAAATAAATAAAAAGTCCTAGGGTTAGTTATCCGGTAAAGGTGTAAAAGGGGTAGGAAAGTCAAGAAAACATTCTATCTTGATTCCTGAAAACCAGAACACCAGTATTCAAAATCCAGATCTGTGTCTGAAAACAAAGAGCCAGAAGCCTCTGTGCTGCAAGGCAGCTTGTCATTGCCTCAGTGAAATTACAGAGTAGCTGTGCCCTACTCTGCTCTATTCGAATTCTCAATGAGTTGGACAAGAGTGCTTCACTTTTCGTTTTTACATTTTCATTTACTATTGTCTTTGAGAAACACGCTAGAGAGGCATACATAGAAATACTGTCCTACCACCTATCTCATAGAACTTACTCATGTTCACAGATAAGAATAATGCTCGCAGCCACATGACCTGTATTTCTGAGGCAAGTTATTGGAGAATAGTGACACCATCTATTTGGAGGTTTTGAACCTCCAAAGTTTAATATGTTGCTTGCTTCAGGGTAATGTTCAGGAAATGTTTGATGAATGGGTGAATGAACAAACTGACAAAGACATGAAATGAATGCGATCATTTAAAGATGTAGAAGCACTGAAATTGTCCCATAAAATATTAAACGAAGAAAGTAGAACATATACCTATACGCATTGTGATCCTAATTCTGAAACATGTACATATAAACACTGCTGAAAATAAACCCCGTAATTTCCAGAGTGAATTCTTTTTTCAGGATAGGTGATTGTGAATTTCTACTATGAAATATCTCAGTATCCATGCTACAGTATGAATAATAAGTTTATAGCTCAAAGTTACTAAAATGGTGACATGAAATGAATTGCTTGTTTGTTAGGAATCCCAAAGCATGTACCTTATAAATTCCTTATATCTGATTACATTTTTGGTGGACTTAAACCTTTAATTTGTTCTTCAGCTTTTTATCCTGATTCTATCTGTCTTACCTGAGATAATTTATGTAAAACTTCCTGGTACACTCTGTACCAGAGGCCAATCTTGACTATACCATCACACACACACACACACATAGACATACACCATCACATAGTCATACACACATGTACACACACATTCAATCACATATGCACATATGAAAACACATTCACACACACAGAGTACAAGCATACATGAATATGTATGCATATTGGTGAACAACTCAGTGCTTCTTGTCAGAAACATGTTTTTTTTTCTCCCTTTTTGCTAATCAACATAGCATTATTTCTCAATAAAAACATTTTAATGAAGTAACTGTTTCATTATAATTGTTTCATTATGAATGTTATACCCTCTCTTATAATCAATGTGATATGGTTCATACTCTCAAGGGGCTCAGGATGTAGATGAAAGAAGATTGTGGGTTAATGAAGAGACGCTATGCTGCTGCTTAACCTATCTTGCTGTCTGTGTGAAGGCAGAAAGAAGGTAACGGGATCCACCCCTGTGAAGGAGGTGATAGAAGAACAGATGCACACCATAGGAAACAGCTGGCCTGAAGCAGGAGGGAAAGGAAATTCAGAACAGCCCCTACAGAAATCTCCACTGGTGAAGGGTCACGTGTCAGGTTTCCATCTGGTCACTTTAGTCACAAATCCGTTCCAAGACGCAACAAGTTCCAGATTGATGGAACTTCATCAGCCTTTCAGCAAAGTCTTAGCAGATGATTTAAGGATGCACTCCCAGGCAAAGTCTTGCGTGGTAATTTATGCCTCTGCAAATCAGCTCCGATTTCACACACACTTTTTCAATTCTCTTAAAAACGAGAGACATGATTACAAGTTGTTTCCTTGGTAGAGAGAAATAACTGCACATTATCTTTCACAGTGGCAAATCTATAATAAAATCCCAGCTGTTCCAGTGCTTTGGAAATCCATGTGGTAGGTTTTAGCATCTCATTCAAAACATAGAAGGATTCTTTCCTATCTGGAATGATTCATCTCTAGCAAATGTCTTGTCCCTTATGTAAAGTAGATTCAAACCCAAAACCTTTGCCTGTACATTGAGGCCCAACCTTCTTGAACTTCACCCTTCTTGCCTTGCTGACTTATGCTGAGCCACTTGCAGAAACACATATCACCTTCTCTCATCTCATTTCTCACTCTGAGACCCAGGGAGGAAATTCTTTTGTTTTGGGTCTGTTTTCCCATAATCTTTGACTGCACAGATGCCTAGAAAGTGTCTTCTTTTTTTATTCTTTATTAATTACACTTTATTCACTTTGTATCCCCCCTGTGGTTCCCTCCCTCCTCCTGTCCCAATGCCTCCCTTCCTCCACCCTCTGTATGCATGCCCCTCCCCAAGTCCACTGATAGGGGAGGTCTTCTTTTCCTTCCTTCTGATCCTACTCAATTAGGTCTCATCAGGAGTGGCTGCATTGTCTTCTTCTGTGGCCTGGTAATGCTGTTTCCTCCACAGGGGGGAGGTAAATAAAGAGCAGGCCAATCAGTTCATGTCATAGAGAGTCCCTGTTCCTATTACAATGGAACCCACTTGGATACTGAACTGCCATGGGCTACATCTGTGCAGGGGTCTTAGGTTATCTCCATGCATAGTCCTTGGTTGGAGTATCAGTCTCAGGAAAGACCCCTGTGCTCAGATTTTTTGGTTCTGTTGCTCTTCTTGTGGAGTTCCTGTCCTCTCCAGAGCTTAGTGTTTCCCACTTCTTTCATAAGATTTCCTGCACTCTGCCCAAAGGTTGCCCATAAGTCTCAAAATCTGCATTGATAGGCTGCAGGGTGGAGCTTTTCAGAAGTTCTCTGTGTCAGGCTCCTGACTTGTTCCCTCTTTTCTCCTTCTTCTGATGTCCACCCTCTTTGCCTTTCTGGATAGGGATTGAGCGTTTTAGCAAGAGTCCTCCCTCTTGATTAGTTTCTTTAAGAGTACAGATTTTAGTAGGTTTTTCCTATATATGTCTATATGAGCAACTATATACTGTGTGTGGGATGCCCCTCAATTGAGGAATGGATACAGAAATTGTGGTACATCTACACAATGGAATATTATTCAGCAATAAAAAGCAAGGAAATCATGAAATTTGCAGGTAAATGGTGGGATTGGAAAAGATCTTCCTAAGTGTCAGCTTTTTCATATTGCTCATATGTTACAGAGACTTTAAATAGTAGGTTCAATGCTAAGTTACAATAAAGACCAAAAGCTACAGAACTGATTTTAACTAAATGCTGACCCTGCCACTCAGTGCCTTAAGAATGCCATGTCTAGTCAGTTTATTGCTCAGTGTTCTTATTTGTTAAGTGGAGTGTAAAGGAACGAAAACCTCATTGGGAGGCTATGAAAATGAAATAATTTAATATTTAAATCTTCGTTGTGAATCCTGATCAATATTAAGTACTGAAAATTTTTTCATCATTCCACTTGTTCTCCTGGCTCTTTCCTTTGTTGTGTGAGGTTTCCTCAGACACATATGAAACATTGCGGACTGCACAACCAAGCTTTTTCTACACTAGAAAAAGATGGCTGCTGTTAAGGGTTTGGGAAAGTTAGATTAATAGTGTCTTCTCTTCAGCAGAACAGAAAAACGGGAAGAGGACAGCTGTAGCCATAATCAATGCTCTCAGGAATATTCTGGGGATAGAGGTAGACAGTCCTGAGCACCTCAAGCATAATCATACAGCACATATGCTGTGGAGTAAAACACAGCTGTAGGATAGTATGGTGCCAGCCAGTTGTGCTCTTACAACATACTTTCTTCCTGCTCAAGTGTAAGCATAGCCCTTCTGTAAAGGGAAGGAAGCAGTAGGCATGGAAATGGACTGTTCTTTTCCTTTCTTTCTTTTTTAGACATGGTTTTATTTAGCCCTGTCTGGCTTTAAACATCTTATCTTTTTTGTCTCCCCTAACCAACTCATGAGATTTCAAGATTCAGCTTCCATGCCTGACTATTTTGTTCTTTGTCTCTTCCATTTATTATCCCTTTCATAATATACCTCCATTCAGGCAATCAATGGTACGACGAGCACTGACGGAAGCAACGCAGACCTCAAGATCTGTCTGAAAATCTATAAGCCTGTTTGTGTGGTGTTTTGTTTCATTCCCTTCTTCATCTGATGCATTTCTTGAGCTGAAGCATCAGTAAAAGTAAATGATTTCTTACTTTACCTCACTAGGGAAGTCTTCACACAGTTTATTGAACAAACATTTTTTTCCATAAACTGTGACAAAATTAGGGTATGTGTATATACCTGTGTATCAGATATGCATATGTATATAAACTCAACCATTATTATCATGGGATTTAATTTATGAATTGAAGCTACTACCTGCTACTGCAAAATTTAATATTATAGTGTTGTAATAAAGTACACATCACTGCTCTGATGAAAATGCCAAAGACAGATCTACTCTTACTTATAAGCAAAGATAGATAGATAGATAGATAGATAGATAGATAGATAGATAGATAGATAGATAGATAAAATAAGAATGAAACCCTTTCAAGAATGAACAGTATCTTACGTATGAGCACTATCAGAGTGAAGCTCCTGTGGAAAAAAAAAAAAAAAAACAAAACAGGAGCTTAGACACTGCATCACATGTGGTCAAATGTGTTTGAAAGCTACCAAGACTATCAGATGGAAAAAGGACAGTCTTTTTTATTAAATTTTTATTTTTTATATTAATTACAGTTTATTCACTTTGTATCCCAACTGTAGCCCTATCCCTCCTCCCCTCCCAATTCCACCCTCCTTCTCTCATCTCCTCCTATGCCCCTCTCTAAGTCTGTGGATAGGGGATACCCTAGCATGTCAAGTCTCATCAGAACTGGCTGAATTGTCCTCCTCTGTGTCCTGGCAAGGCTACTCCCCCATTAGGAGAGGTGGTCAGAGCTAGCCACTGAGTTCATGTCAGAGACAGTCCCTGTTCCCCTTACTAAGGTCCCCATTTTGAGACTGAGCTGCCATGGGCTACATCTGTGCAGGGGTTCTATGTTATATCCATGAATGGTCCTTGGTTGGAGTATCAGACTCAGAAAAGATCCCTGTGCCTGGATATTTTGGTTCTGTTGCTATCCTTGTGGAGCTCCTGTCCTGTCCAGGTCTTACTATCTCCCCCTTCTTTCCTAAGATTCCCTGCACATGATGTGATTGAAGCTTGGATATGTACTTGTGAAATAGTAAAATTGGAGCCTTACTTGACATTATATACACATAACTCAAAATTATTTAATTAATAAAATCAATTAATTAAATAAAATTAACAACTGAATAAAAGATAGCTAAAACCATAAAATATTTTGAGAAAAATACGAAAGCCTTCACGTTATTGGAATTAGCATTATTTCCTACGTAAAGAATGAAATCAACTGCAACAAAATAAGCACGGCTAAGTTAAATAACATCAGACTTAATTTCTGTGAATCTGATACTACTTATAAAAAACCAGGAAAAGTTCCAAATTATGTATTTGAAAATGGTTAATATTTATAATAAATAAAGAACTCCTACAATTCAAAAATATCACTCCAGCAAGTAATTGCCAAAGGATTTGAATAGCTCGTTCTCAAAAATAAAATCAAGTTACCAAGAAGGACACGAAAACATGCTTAGAGTACCAAAACACGGAAAATCAAGCCAGTACATAGATTAGATCCTTACAGTAGTTACTATGAATAAATAAAAAAGACATACTAGCAGAGTAAAGGCTTTTTTAAGAATGTGAAAAAATAGAAAAAAACTGTGCATATCTGGTAGGCAAGTGTATGATGGAATAGATATGAAAATTGTAGGAATGTTCCTTAGAAACTTGAAATAGAACTACAGTATGATCCGGCAATTTCAGTTTTGGGTATTTATTTCCTATTAGAATAGTTGTCATGAATAAATAAATGAAGAAAAACAGACCTATTAGCAAGTAAAGGCTTGTTAAGAATGTGAAAAATTCGGAAACTCTGTGCACCTATAGTAGGCAAGGGGATGACGCTGTAGATACGAAAACTATAGTGATGTTCCTTAGAAATTTGAAATTCCACTAACATATGATTTAAAGATTTAAATTTTGGGTATTTACTCAAAATAATTGAAATCAGGGTATATAATAGGTATTTCTATTTTTTATGATTTATAGAAGCCATGTTCATTAAAATAAAAATATAGAAGCAAAAACGCTGTTCACATTCAGATCAAGAAACAAAATATATAAGAGACTATCACTGTTCTTTAAAATAGAAAGCAGATTCTGAAATAGGATAATTTTCAATAAAAGTACTACCAAGGGACTCCATCCTAAACTACTCAGGAAATTTGTCTCTCAAAGGTAAATACTTTATGTGTGATTACATTCCAGTGAGGCACCTAGAATAACTGAATTCACAGTCGGTACTAGAAGTGTGCCATGTGAGGAATAATTATGTACAGAATAAAATTTCTAAAAGAGTATAAAGTTTAAGTACTGTTAAAAGGCTGCAAATTGTTATACAGCGATGAATGTACTTAACGCTACTGTGCTGAACTTAGAGTCTGGCAGATGTCAAGTGCGATTTACCAAATTTGGGAGGTATCTTAATGGTAGGACCAGTGTAGAATCCGCAACACCCAAAGTTTCATGCCTTGTACTGGAAAACAATAAGTGGGAGAAGCAAATGGAATTATATATCATAAAAATGCTCAGAATGAGTGTTCAAATGTTTATAATCAGTGCAAGTAGTATGCTTTTTCGCTTTTTTTTTTTTTTATCTGATTAGATGGGCCAGTCACCGTAAGTAGCACACAGTGGCTATTCACCAAGGAAACTCTTCTAAAACCCAAACTTGAAGCCAAAGAGTATTTCTGTGCAAATTATTGTATAGAGAAAACTATCCTAAAATGAACAATGCTAAATATTTCTCTAAAATGATCTTAAAGTCATTTCAATGGCTGTGAGATTTTTCAGCTTTGAAATACAGGAAGACAACAATTTTTTAGCCAAATGTCACATGTTTTCACTCTACTTTAATGGATCATATTGATGATGATCTTTCATTAATTCATAGAACTGGCTCTCTAGGTCTGGCTCTCCTCCAAATATTGGTGCCAGAATGACAATTGAAGAAGAAAGGGTGGGTGCTTGGAAGGGAATGAAGAATCACACTCTCATGCCTTGCAAGTATCACTTTGAAATCATTTAGTACAAAAGACTTACTTATGCTTCATTTCTGCTGTAGCATGCATCAGAATCCCCTTCCTTTTTAAACCTCAGTGATACCTTCTTTTGTTTCTGTGCCACATCTTGTTTGTTTAACTGGAGAAAAGCACTTGTACTTGTTTATCCCCAAACTTTAGTTATAATGAGCCTGGCTAGCAACACACAGACACAAGGCCTCCTACAAAAAAAATAATAACAAATTTTAGTACAAAATATAAAATGGACTTTTGTTGACCATATCACTTGGACTATTAATCTAAAATTAGGTGAGTTTTAGTTGTTCTTCATGAGTCTGATTTACACAAGAGCAACGCCAAAGCTCAGCTACAGTATGGGTGAACTAGGAGAAGACATAAATTGCTTCAAAGAACTTTATCCTCCCCTGCCAAAGTCCATGTGTATCCTGAGGCAAATGGTCTTATTAAGTCTCATCAGTGTATATAAAGTAACATCTTAAAAGGTGTTTAATAACAGTCACTGATCATGACAGTGATGAAAGCCTTCAGGAGATGAGCATAATCAAGTGTAAATAATCTTAAATGATAAACATTACTAGTGTTGCAGGTTAAATAAGGACATGTTTTAAAACAGTGAGACTGGCTAGTCTGCAAAGGACCATTTAGCTTCATCATTATTTCTGCCATGAACACTGTAATGTAAATTTTATTATAAACCTTAGCTCTGTACAGCAGGAAAAAAAATCTATTTTTACTCAGTGCCAAATATAACACCAAATGTTATTCATGAGATGAACCTAAATATATCAAATTGTCAGAATAGATACAGACAAAGAAGGACTTTCTCCCCTGGCCTGCAGAGGAAGAATACTGATCACCACTGAGCTGTGAGGAAAGTGCTGACGCTGAATCTCAATTCCAGCTGGAATTAGTGACACTACAAAGTATGGGAAAGGCAAAATATTTTGACAACACTGTCAAGCAGCACTTCCTCACTGAGGCATTGGCTATACTGGGCACACTTCCGCATCGCTGGTACGTAGGTATTTTTAGGAGCACTGTGAGGACTGACTAACAACAGCTATGGTGCATCTATAGGAGCATGATCCTGTTCCATTAAAGACATGAGAGGGTGAGCAGCGAAGGTTATTCTGCAGTCCAAAAGTCTGTAGTTGAGTTAAGAAAGCAAAGCAGATTCATCTTGACAGCAACATAGCCCTTAAGGGATTCATGCCGACATGTTTTCACTGTGCGCAACGGTTATTCACGCTCCAAGAGGGCTAACAATGAGCAATGAAACGAAGACAAGAAAATTAGAACTGCACCAATCAACATTGGAAAATGTAATATATTTTCAAAGAGAATCACCAATAAAAGTTACACACTGTGAGTCTCAATGTCTGTTTTGATACCTTGCTGGGTAGAGTCTTTCACAGGCCCTCTGCCCAGCAAGGTATCAAAACAGATGCTGATACCCATAGCCAAACTTTGGGCAGAGCGCAGGGAAAGAAGGGAGAGATAGAAAGACCTGGAGGGCACAGGACCTCTACAAAGAGAACAACAGAACCAAAAAATCTGGGCACAGGGATCTTTTCGAAGACTGATACTCCAACCAAGGAATCATGCATGGAGATAACCTAGAACCCCTGCACAGATGTAGTCCATGGCAGTTCAGTGTCCAAGTGGGTTCCATAGTAAGGGAAACAGGGGTTGTCTGTGACATGAACTCTGTGGCTGGCTCTGAGGGGGAGCAGCCTTACCAGGCCAAAGAGGAAGTCAATGCAGCCAGTCCTGAAGATACCTGATAGGCTAGGGTCAGGTGAAAGGAGAGGAGGACCTCCCCTATCAGTGGACTTGGGAAGGGGCAAGGGAGGAGATGAGGGAAGGAGTGTCTATTTCTCTTATAGTAAGTAAAGAAATAGATACTGCATCCATTGCAAATAAATTTACATGAAAATAATGAAAGAATATATTGACAGTGACAACTATCTAAAAATAAAACAAACAAATAATCACTATTTAAGAAGTCAGACATGTTAGTTCAGACCTGGAATCTTAGTGTCAGAAATAGAAGCATAAAGACTGAGACTGAAAAGACAGCCTGATATACACAGAGAGACTCACAAAAATAAATTAAATTAAAAAATGAGAGCTAAATGACAGGACTGGAGATATGACTCAGCAGTGAAGACTGACACTGCTTTTCAGCGGTCTGGAGTTTGGTTCACAGCACCCATATGTCAGCTCAATGCCAGTAACTCTGTCCCCAGGAACTCCAATACCTTATTCTGGCTTTGGTCACATATATTCACAGTGACATGTATACACATAAATAAAAGCAATAAAAACAAATCTTTAAAAACTA
The DNA here is from genome assembly GCF_030254825.1 of Meriones unguiculatus. Classification (NCBI taxonomy): domain Eukaryota; kingdom Metazoa; phylum Chordata; class Mammalia; order Rodentia; family Muridae; genus Meriones; species Meriones unguiculatus. The sequence continues at coordinate 143,275,534 of NC_083351.1, forward strand.
AGCTATTTTGTGTTGAAAAATACTAGAGTTAAAATGGTATAGTCATGAACACTAGGATAATATTAATAGTGTCAGGGGTGGATTCTCCCTCATGACATGAGACTCATGTTGGGTCAGTCATTGGTTGGCAATTCCCTCACTTTTTCTTCCCTCTTTATCCCTGCACCTCTTATCCCTGCACCACTTATAGGAAAAACTGTGGTCAAAAATTTTGCGGCTGCATTGGTTCATCCACTCCTCCACAGGAAGTCTTGCCGGGTTACAGGAAGTGACCATGTCATGTTCCATCTCTTAGCAATAGGGGATACTGGCATACTCCCTTTAGCCCTCCTAGTTACTTAGCTTCTTTGTGTCTGTGGATTGTAGTATGGCTATCTGGTACTTTATGGCTAAAATAAATAAGTACATACCAGGTTTGTCTTTTAGGGTCTGGTTTATCTCACACAGAGTGATTTTTCTAGTTCCATCCATTCGCATGAAAATTTCATGATTTCCTTGTTTTTAATAGCTGAGTAGTATTCCATTGTGCAAATGTACAATTTCTTTATCCATTCTTCAGTTGAGAAGCATCTAGGTTGTTTCCAGTTTCTGGCTATTATGAATAGAGCTGCTACGAACATGGTTGACCAAGTGTCCTTATGGTATGTTAAAGCAACTTTTGGGTATATGACCAGGAGTGGTATAGCCCTGTCTTCAGGTAGAACTATTCCCAGTTTTCTGAAAAATTGCAAAATTGATTTCCAAAGTTGTTTTACAACCTCACAATCCCATCAGCAATGAGGAAGTGGAGGAGGTCCTCCCCAATCAGTGGAGTTGGAAAGGGGCAGGGAGAAGCTGAGGGAGGGAGGGTGGGATTGGGAGAGAATAAGGGAGCAGGATACAGCTGGGATACAGAGTTAATAAAATGTAACTAATAATAATAAACAATAAAACAAGAAACTAATCAAAAGGGAGGACTCTTGCTAAAATGCTCAATTCCTATCCAGAAAGGCAAAGAGGATTGACATCAGAAGAAGGAGAAAAGAGGGAACAAGTCAGGAGCCTGACACAGAGGACCTCTGAAAGGCTCTGCCCTGAAGACTATCAATGCAGATGTTGAAACTTATAGCCAATCTTTGGGCAGAGTGCAGGAAATCTCATGAAAGAAGTGGGAAACAGTAAAATCTGGAGAGGACAGGAACTCCACAAGGAGAGCAATAGAACCAAAAAATCTGAGCTCAGGAGTCTTTCCTGAGACTGATACTCCAACCAAGGACTGTGCATGGAGATAACCTAAGACCCCTGCACAGATGTAGCTCATGGCAGTTCAGTATCCAAGTGGGTTCCATTGTAATAGGAACAGGGACTGTCTCTGACATGAACTGATTGGCCTGCTCTTTAATTACCTCCTCCTGAGGGGGAAGCAGCATTATTAGGCCACAGAAGAAGACAATGCAGCCACTCCTGATGAGACCTAATTAACTAGGATCAGAAGGAAGGAAAAGAAGACCTTCCCTATCAGTGGACTTGGAGAGGGTCATGCATGCAGAGGGTGGAGGAAGGGAGGGATTGGGACAAGAGCAGGGAGGGAACCACAGGGGAGATACAAAGTGAATAAAGTGTAATTAATAAAGAATAAAAAAAATGGAAAAAGAAGAATCCACTGTGTGTTAATCACACTAAAGAAGTTGATAATACAGAGTTATTGGTTGGGATATGCTTAGATACCTTACTTGGTGACCATCAGTGCAACTTTCCAACTCTATCATTTTGACCATTAAGCTCTCAAAGAACTAAGTCCCTCAGCAGATTCCTAGAGTCCATCTAGAACAGAAGATCCATAAGGAGGTCATCCGATTTAATTTTTAGATGAAGATAGTTGCAAAGTAAAAGAAAGACTGGGGAATGAAAAACAATTGACTAAAAAAAAAGGGAAGTCAGTAAGGGAGGAGCAGTCCTGCTAGGCCATAGAGGAGGACTTTGCAGCCAGTCCTGAAGATACCTGATAAAACAGGGTCAGATGAAAGGGGAGGAGGTTCTCCCCAATCAGTGGACTCGGAAAAGGGCAGGGAGGAGATGAAGGATAGGATTGGGAGGGAATGAGGGAGTGGGATACAACTGGGATACAGAGTTAATAACATGTAACTAATAATAAAAATTAAAAAAGGAAGTCAGGCAACTAGATTTTGGAAATAAAGAAAATACTAGATATAAAATGAAAAGGGAGCATCTTTGTTTGCTTGAAATTACCCAGATCTTAAAATTCTAGTTGTGCTTGGGTAAAGACAAGAAGTGAGTAGAACAGAGAGGTAGTGATGAAAAAGACTGACCCTGGAAGAATCGGAAAGATATTAAATCTAAGTCAGAGTCAAAGGGTTACCTGGGTAAAGAAAAGAAAAGTGAGATTTTTGCTCTTTTCTAAAGAATTTGAAAAGAGCTGGGACAGTCAAAGAGGAAGACTTGCTTGGACAAAGTCAAAAGAAAAGAAGAAATCAGTGCTCTTAAAGAAATACAAAAAGCTAAGTCAGTTCATAATCAAAGGCTCCCAAACAAGACACCAAGACGCCAATAAAGCAACAGTCAACACGTGGTTCAGGATCCTGAACAGAAAGTAAAATTGAGAAAATATGCTGCTAAATATCACAGTCTCCCTTGTGCAATGAAAGGGGGCAGTGGGGTCATCAGTAAACTCAAAAAGTGGGCAATATGAACCACACAACTGAAGAAAAAGGAACAAAGTTGGTGGAACTTGAATTATGTACCCAATGACAAACAGACAAATGGATGAACTATTGTTAATCATATACCCTAAAGGGGACAGGAATGAAATACAGCTCATAATATTCCATCAAAGACAACCCTTACCACATTTCCTAAAATATAATATTTCACTCTGTTATTCAACCACCATTATTTCTGTTATTAAAAAAAAAAAGTTCAGCAGAGCTTAGAAACTACAAAACATACTAATTAAGTCAATTTCAAGTACCAATTATACATTTTCAATCTGTTTAACTGGCCTTGCAATTGCTTGTTCAATAATATGTATTTAATTTACTTTTGTAATTCTATCACTAGACGAGGCTAAATTTTCTCAGTCATACTTAATTTCTAAAAAGCAAAATTCTGTATGTTCTTTCAAATTTCTGAAATTCCAGTGTCCAACCAAAGACAACTGTGGCATGTTTGAATCACACATAAAACTTTAAAACATTTTCTAAAGTGCAGCGTCTCCTCTACTTTCTCCAGATTTCAATCAAAGATTAATGTCAGGTTTAAACCATGGTATTCCTTATTCTAACTTTCCTATTACTCTGCTGCTCCCATGCTCAGACCAGGAGAAACTAAAAAAAAAAAAAAAAAAGGAAATAAGAAAAAGGGGAAAAAAGACATCAAAAGCATTTCTTTAGCCCCTTCAATTCAGCAAGCTTAATCAATCTCTGGGGAATAAACTATACCGAGTTTATTTTAGATGAAATTGATAAATTTCAGAGCCTTTTTTAATCTTAGGTTTCTTAAGATTTACTTCAGTATGGTAAGTAAACACTGTCAGCCTTTGGTGCAGAGGTTTTTCAAGGAAGACCTTATTATGCCTAACTTCAGAATATTTCTTTTGATCACTGTACCAGAAACTCTGACTTCCTTACCACTCCCTTGATTTACTGGATCCCAGTATTGCTTCCTTTATCTAACTTCTCTGGTTTGCATCTTAAAATTCTGACTCATTCAAAGACCACAGACTCCTGGCCAAACACCTGATGTTTGAAATTGTAAAAATCCTTCCGGTGCTTTCATAAAAGATGCAATACTTTTCTGGGCCCTAACCTCCTAATTTGTGACTGGAGATAGAAATGCACATATATAAGAATTATCTAATATATACTAAAGATAGTTAATTGTGTGATGTTTAAGAAAGAACAAACGAAACATACTACATATTAAATAAATAGCAAAACATATTTCATAAAGCTGTCTCTGAGATTAAAAATGCATTCACTAAATGACCCAAACACTTTGATGTTATTATGAATAAACTGTGTTTACACATGGTCATGTGTGTATAACAAGCCTCCCAAAATGATTTTATCCAGAGGACTCTGAAGTTCCACAAAACAAAATATATAATGAGGCTCACGATTCCTGCAAAATAAAGAAAAATACAGGCAGTTGCACATTTTTGAAACAGAGTTTCACTATGTAGGCCAGGCTGGCTTCAAACTCACAGAGATCCTCCTGCCTCTGCCTCCTGAATGCTGTGATTAAAGACATATATCACCATACCCAGCAAGTTACATATTTTTAACTTCTTGGATTGTAGTCATATTGTTATTTAAATTTTCATTTCAGTATCTATGATATTAAGTCCTTCAATCTCAAATATATACTTTCTCTTTTAAGCACAGGCCTTAGATTCAAAAAGTATTATAAGCAGTAGTCTACTAATGAAACGTTTGAAAACTCTATCTCCTTAGCATACTACATAGTTGTGAACAGAATGTCAGTGTTTTACTTCTGCTTTGTAGAAATTGCCATTTGACATTTAAATATAGGAGGATCCATAAAAGTACTTAAACCCAACATTTAAAAACTGTGAACTACATAGGTCGTGGGCATAAGGCAGTACTTCTATTATTTGTTATGTGAGAATTATGAGACGCTCCATTCCCTAAGCCTAGGAGGAGCCCTAGAATTGTATTGATGTTTGGGGTTTAACAAAATTTGCTAGATGTGCTTTAACTAAAATTGATAATAATTGGTATCTTGATGCATGTTGACTTTTGTCACACCATCCCCCTATCAGCTGACACTGTAATGATCTTGGCTTTAATGAAGTACATTAAACCAATTTTAGGTAACTCACATTTCACTCATCCCCAGAACAAAAAGCTTGAAAGGACACTCTTACTGTCAGACTTAACTTTCTAATAGAAAGACAGTGAAAGAAGAGCTATAGATTTTAGTATGTTTATCCTATACTAAATGATTAATATCCACTTATAAGTGAGTATATATAATGTGTGTCTTTCTGCTTCTAGGATACCTCATTCAGGATGACCTTTTCTAGTTCCCACCATTTCCCTGCAAATTGTATGATTTCCCTGTTTTTAATTGCTGAGTAGTATTCCATTGTGTAAATGTACCACACTTTCTGTATCCATTCCTCAGTTGATGGACATCTAGGTTTTTTCCAGTTTCTGGATATTACAAATAAGGCTGCTAGTCCTAAAAAAGCTAAACAACAAGGAGGACCCTAGGAAGATGCTGAAACCTCATTCAGAAAGGCAAAAAGGATAGACATTGGAAGTAAGAGAAGATAAGGAACAGGATAGTAGCTTTCCACAGAGGACCTCTGAAAGACTCTACCTGCTGAGGTATTGAAGGAGATACTGAGACTCATTGTCATACTTTGGGGCAGAGTACCAGAAAGCTTATGGAAGAAGAGGGGATAGAAAGACCTGGAGGGGCAGAAGTTCTACAAAGAGACCAACAGAACCAAAAAACCTTGCTCCACGGGTCCTACAGAGACCAGTACTCCAACCAAGGACCATGCATGGAGAGGACCTAGACCCCTTTCTCAGAGGAAACACATAGGCTTCTTAGTTTCTAAGTGGATTCCGTAGTAAGTGTACAGGGGGCTTTCTTCAACATGAACTCAGTGACAAGCTCTTTGATCACCTCCCCATGGGGGTGGGGGTGCAGCCTTGCCAAGCAACAGAGAAATATGATGCAGCCAGCCTTGATGAGACCAGATAGGCTAGGGTCAGATAGAAGGGGAGCAGGGCCTCCACTGTCAGGGGTCTAGGAAAAGGGCATGGGGGAGAAGAGGGAGGGAAGGAAAGAAAGGATGGGTGGGGTTAAGAGTAGATGAAAGAGGGGGCTACAAGTGGGGATACAAAGTTAATAAATTGTAATAGACAGACAGACAGATAGATAGATAGATAGATAGATAGATAGATAGATAGATAGATAAGAAAAAAGATCTAATCCAGACTTGATGTGACCTAAGATGTCATCACTAGAAACACCTGGCCATCATGATTGGAAAGGGAAGAGTCATCCTTAGCCTGAAAATAATCTCTATTATGAAACATTCAGCACAGAACAGTTACAGAAAATACTTGCTTTACAAAACAGAAGCACCGAGTTGACCTCCATCATCAGAAAATAAAACCAAAAGTAAAAAGGAAACTTGTAATAGAGAAAGCCTACAAAGGTGACCACAAGCCTTTGGTCCCGGATCTTGATTTCTTCTATAAAAGAACATGTAGACACACAGAAGGCTGGAAAGAAAAAAAAAAAGATTAACCCAGAACAATAAGAAAAATAAAATTGAGAAAGCAAAATCATTACATGCTGGAGTGCAACACCTACAAGCCCAGAGCAAAGACGGCACTCGGGTACCCAAGGTGATTCTTTTAAGTGTTTGTAGATGTTGATACGGGGAGAGAGTTCAGCTTGATGTACTATTCTTTCCTTTATAATAATCGGGTTACGTAGAGCCTCACCTCGGGGAAATGTGCACTCTTGATTAGAAGTGACAAGAACTGACTGAGCATTAATTCTTTCAATATGTCCCTATTGGTCACACACACCACTAGTAGAAAGCCATTTATGGGCTATCTGGAAGAAGTATTAGGGTACGTGTTCAAGGGATTTATTATTACCAATGATTTTAAACACAGAAAGCAGATACACAAAGGTAAATCCCTTCCGTTACTGACTGCAGGAGGGAACTGGACAGTTTGCCTCATAGTATGTGGAGTAAGGAGAGGAAAGAAGAACGATGGAGTTGGCCATTTTCTCCAACTCTTGACTTCACATTCTCAAAAATGAAAGTGGAAATTTCATCAACATATGATGAAAACAATATCACTCCTGTCAAGAATATACGAAACAGTACAGCAGACACAGCTTCATATGTATATTTCAGGAAAGGTGAGAACTAAGGAAAATCGAATTTCTTAGATTTATTCTGCTGGTCACAAAACTCTAGCAATACTGCAAAAATTTAGTGTATCAGTGTAAACTATGACAGTTTCTCTGTATTCCAAAACTAAAATTAATTCTCAAACCTTCATCTAAAGCAAAGGCTGCATTACATTAGCTTTCTAAGTTTTTGTAAAAAAAAAAAATTGTATAACTTCAATTTAATGTATAGAAGTTAGAAATATGTATTACATATAAAAGATAGGGAGCAATGCATATATTCATTATTCTAAACGATGAAAATGCATTGTCTGGAGGCAGATTCTCCAATAACCATATCAGAAGATTTGGCTACTCTGAGGCTTATTTCTGGCTTGTCTCTTCCTCTCACACAGCCATTTCTGGCATGTGACTGGAATACATTTACAGGGCCTCTCTGCCCTCACATAACCATTCCTCAGTAGGCTCTCTCCAACCTTTGGAGTCTTTATGTGACATCCTAATCTCAGATTTCTATAAAGATCCAGGCAGATTAGTTTACAATATATCCTAAACTCCTCGTTTTCACCTGAGTGCTGTTTTTATTTCAGGTCTGTTGAATCTTCTGTTAACTTTCTGTGTAATATTAACTATATAATGGCATAATGACAATTTAATAATTTATATTTATATAACATTTTATCACATTCAACACCCGCTGTCCTAGCTTATTTAATCATTGTTTGAAGTTTTTGTTTCCAAGTTTCACAAATTTTATCATTAAATTTGGAAAATTTCAATTAAGTCTATAAAAGATACTAGGAATAAGTATTAAATTTCCATCCCGTTTGCCTTTCTAAGTGAGGATTGATCAGCTTACCCAGGGTCCTCATGAGACCTGATAGGCTAGGGTCAGAGGGAAGGGGAGAAGGACCTCCCTTATCAATGGACCTGGGGGAGGTTTTGGGAGGAGAACAGGGTGGGAGGGTGATTTTGGGAGAGGACAAGAGAGCAGGCTACAGCTGGGATACAAAGTGAATAAACTGTGATTAATAAAAAATAAATAAACTTTTAAAAATGTAATCAAAAGTAATAGGAACACATTTGTCTGTTAACACTTTCTTAGCATTATGTGTTGTTTTCATGGATTTTTTCATGTTTCTGACAGTTTTCATAACTTTTAAATATGAAATCTATTTCAAAACTAGGATCCCTGATTAGGTTATAATAGGGCCTTGTGTCCCATTCCAGAATAAAAAGAAGAGGTTTAGAGAGATATCCATCCCATATTTTACCTGGCATGCCTTAATAGAGCGTGAGGTAACTGATTAAACATCAAAACTGAGAACAGTGTATGAACACCAAAAGCAGGTGGACTGAATTTCCACAATGATAAAGTTATTGCCGCGCTGCCCAGGCTCAAATAAATAACCACCACACATACATACACACCACCCATGCGCATGCCAGCAACCTTAATTGGCTACAGTCTGTCTCTCTTTCTCTCTCTCTCTCTCTCACACACACACACACACAAAGACACACACATGCACACATGTGCACACACACACATGCACACACACAGGGTTAGTGGCCTGGATTGAAAGGGACCATATAAAAAGTTCTCAGGAGGGAGGGGGTAAGCGGGGATAACAAGACGGGGCAGGATCAATGTACTGTGTTGATATTTCAGAAGTCAGGAAAGGGTATTTTGTTAAGATAGATTCAATTTAAACATAGTTTTTTTGGGGAAAAAAGTCATTGTCTTTGAAATGCCAAATATACAAAATGCTTGCAAAAGGCCAAAGGAGACCAAAAGAAAATTTCTATTGTTCTTGGCTTAATACCAAACTGGCCTGAAAAGTCTAGGTATTGCTCTTGTATATGGTATTTTCATGCCTTGTTTCTATGCACACACAAGTCAAATGCTATAAATAAAAAAAATTGCCTAGTGATGTTAATAATGTCTACAAGAGCTTGATTATTACCAAGATGACAAATAAACTACTCAGTTTTATATTTTTATATCAAAATCTCCTCTGACATTAGTAGAATGATGATTTTGTAACTGCTGCATAAAACTGTGCTGGCACACCTCATCAAACTTGGTTTGTGTGGTCGACGTTTTGTCTCAGAGCTTGAGCAAAGGGAGAAATGCAAAGGGAGAAAAAGAAATGAGTTTTTTTGTTTGTTTTGTTTTGTTTGCTTTGAAAATTGGCACATTTGTGTTTCAAGAAATCCTCTGATTAAATTCATTCAGAATTCAATCATGTTACCTTTAATTTTATGTCTGAACTAGTGTGAAAGCAATGACGCACCCTGACCTCAAATGTTCCTGAAATTCTGAGGGCATAGGTCAGATGTATGCATAGCCTGAGGGCTACAGGCATTTTGTATGTCACAGTTCACCTTCACTCAGTAATGTTTGAATAACATAGTCTGGTGTTTTTAGGAAGAACCACTTTGCGAAGAAGTTCAAAGAATGTAGTAGTTCAAAGTTGATGGAGACCATTTTATTTTGCATAATGTCCCATACTATGATTATCTGAGTCTTTGGAGCTGAAGAAGAGAAGAGTAGAGGATATCGTAGCTGTGGTTATTCTTCTAATTCTTTTTGTCTCCTCCGAATCCCTCCTACAATAGTGACACAGGCAAGAAAAAACATTTACCAACTTTTATCTTAAGCCAAGTAAATAGCTGTCATTCTGGGAATCTTTCATTGAGCTAAGAGTTTATCAAAGGCTTTCCCCAGGCTGTATGCTCACAGAACAGCAACTGTTCAGTTTCTCCCGTCCTGAAACATGCCTTTATCCTCTGAGCCACTGTTCTAAAACATTTTTGTTGCAGGGAATTGGAAAGCAGCAGAAGAAATGGGTGGCCATTTTAAAAGATGGGGTGATGCACTGTCAGCCCAGTTTCTTTTAGAATTAACATTCAATTTATTCATGTTTCATCAGGTTGAGACTAATAGAAAATGTTAAATGTTTTCTTCGTTTGAGACTCCTTTGCCTTCTTCATGCTAATGTGGATCTTTAAATGCCTTCCTCCTCTCACATCAGGACAAAATGCAAAAATTAAAATTAAAAAAATATACAGTAAGTGCCATTTCTGAGGTGAATGTGAAAAAGAAAAAGACTTTGATAGTCCAGTAAACATCTAGAATATATAATGGATATATTTTTGGGCCCAATGCAACTCAGTCCATCACCTTCAAAGCACAGCGTCATGCACCGGAAGACACCACTCCACTTTAAAACAGTGTCTTCTCCCACTTATGATGTCCATCCCATTTGCACCTCCAAATAAGGATTAAGTGTCTTCTTTCAGGTCTTCCCTGCTGTTTAGCTTCTCTAGGACTATAGATTTTAATATGTTTATCCTACATTATATGGCTAATATCCACCTATAAGTGAGTTTAGGCCATGCGTGTCTTTCTGCTTTTTATGCTACATCTTTTCACTTACCCTGATCTATAAAATGCCAAGTCTTAAGAACGGGATTTAGGAATATGACTACCATATGCAAGTGGGAGCACTTATTTAAAAAGAATAGTTGAAAGAAAAAATTTGCAAAAAGAACATTTTCATGATTCCAGTAGAGAGAATCCCATCTGTGCCTCTTGTCACGTTATTTTTATCCTCAAATTTACAGACTGTATTTACCAATGTTTCTGTTCTCAGGTTAAGTTGAGGAGCTCACGTTAGGTACTTAAATGTGCAAATAAAACATAATGAAATAAATATGAAAATATAAATTCATGCTAAATACAAATAGCTTAATAGTTTTCCCTATAATCCAACCAATACTTGAGTTCCTTTCCATTTTTCAAATAGCCTTACCGTCATATCAAGTTTATTGTTCAACCATTGTGATGATTCAAATGAGAAATGTTCCCCACAGGCTCACAGTTTTTTTAATATCTCATTTCATATTGGGGCCACTATTTGGGACATTAGGATAACTTTAGCTGATGGAGCCAATGGAAACGAATCACTAGGGCAGGCTTTGAGAATGTATATGCACTTCACTTCCTGTTCACTCTCTTCTTTTCTGTGTGTGGGTAAAAATGAGAACTCAGAAGATGAAAATGCAGCCACTCCTGATGAGATCTGATAGACTAAGATCAGAAGAAAGGAGAGGAGGACCTCCCCTATCAGTGGACTTGGGGAGGGGCATGCATGAGGGAGGGGAAGAGGTAGAGGCTTATGGGGGGATACAAAATGAATAAAGTGTAATTAATAAAAAGAAATTTTAAAAAGCATACATATTCTGTGCTTACATCTGGGTTTGCTTCCAGAAACTTTATTACTTTGTGAACAATAATAAAAACTAAGAAAACTTAAAAAAAAAAAGATGAGAACTCTCTCAGATAACCTGATAATTTGCCTCTTTACCACTAAAGAATCTCCCTCTGGATTTGCATATCAAAGTGAATTCTTTCTAAGTTGTTTTTGGTTGTGCTATTTTATCACAGAAATAAAAAAAAATTGACTAATACAATTACCATATAGCTTTCTAAATGCATTGCTTTAGTCAGCCACAAAACATTCTTCTTTATGTTGCCTTTACTTTAATCAATATTACCATATTCCCTAAATTATCTTAAATACCTATTGTAGTAGCTCCATCCCCTCATTCTTGAAGAACAACCACTCCAAATTAGATATTTCATCAATCTTAATTTTTCTTTAATTAAATTTTTATATTTTATATTTATTACAGCTTATTTATTTTGTATCCCAAATGTAGCTCCCTCACTCATCCCCTGCCAATCCCATGCTTCCTACCTCATCTCCTTCTATGCCACTCTCCAAGTAATCAATCTTATTTTAGGTTGTCATCATTCTCATTTCAAATACAGCACATACTAAACTCATTTTTAAATTATTTTTATTATTATTTATTACAATTTATTCATTTTGTATCACTGCTGTAACCTCCTCTCCCATCTCTTCCTAGTCCCACTCTCCCTTTCTCCTCCCTATGTCCCTCCCCTAGTCCACTGATAGGGGAGCTCCTACTCCCTCACTATCTGACCCTCATTAGTACTGTCTAGATCCTCTTTCTCTAGTGTCCTAGTAAGAGCACCTCACCAGGGGGAGTTGATCAAAGAGCAGGCAACCAATTTCTTGACAGTGACTGCCCCTGCTCCCCTTATTAGGGAAACTCTATGGAGACTGAGCTGCCCATGAGCTACATCTGAGCAGGGAGTCTAGGTCTTCTTCATGTGTGATTCTTGGTTGATTCATCAGTCTCTGCAGACCCCCCCTGAGCCTAGATTTTTGGTTCTGTTGGTCTCCTTGTGGAGCTCCTGTCCCCTCCAGGTCTTTCTGTCTCCTCCTTCTTCCACAAGATTCCCTGCATTCTGCCCAGTTTAGCTATGAGTCTCAGCATCTGCTTCAATACTCTGCTAAGCAGTCTTTCAGAGGCCCTCTGTGGAAGGCTTCTGTCTTGTCTTCTCCCACTTATGATGTCCATCCCATTTGCACCTCCAAATAAGGATTAAGTGTCTTCTTTCAGGTCTTCCCTGCTGTTTAGCTTCTCTAGGACTATAGATTTTAATATGTTTATCCTACATTATATGGCTAATATCCACCTATAAGTGAGTTTAGGCCATGCGTGTCTTTCTGCTTTTTATGCTACATCTTTTCACTTACCCTGATATGATCTTGACATTACTTTTTTTTTATTTTTTCACTTTTGTCATAACAATCCCTTAACACTGAATTAAATCCTCCAATAGTATGTTAATACTTCCAGAAATAATTTAAAGCTTCCTAGTCTACTATCAATGACAATACTAGCACATTTATCACCTATAAAACTTTACTATTGTAATAATCTACTTGAGCTCTGCAAATAAATTTAGATCTCCTGTTTGCTCACCCATTACTCTACTTTTCATATTTACATAAGGAGTGTTCAGCAACTTTCTTATTCCTACCTCAACTCATGTACTCCAGGAACTAATCTGATTTTCTTCATTCTAGATACTTCTCTTTATCCACCCTGCCATCAAAGGTGATTACAGTATAGTTAAATCATGTACAATGTGATTTTACGCAACTTTGAAACCAACTGGAGTGCCATATTATGGTCACTGTGAAGGACAACACTTGAATCTTGTTTGCTTGCCACAATTCAGGCGCTAATATGGCCAATGCTATGGTCAATGAAAGATCGAGTAGAACAATGTATACTAAATACCATCCTCGGTGAAAGATTTTATCTGATGATCTAAGAAACAGTAAGTCCATGTTTCTAATTGTATAGCAGTAATGAAAATTATGATCTTAAATCCCTAGACAATAACTAGGGATTTATCAAACAAAAATTAAGTATCTGTAACATTGTTTTATTTATGTCTATATATTTTTATTAATTCAAAAAACTGATTATGCCTATTATATGGATTACATCTAACTAGAATGTTTTACTAATAAAAATAATAAGTCCATGAAATGGCAGGCCTACAAATAGCCATAACTTAAATGAAATGAAGGTGAAGACTTTCCAGTTGAGAAGGATCTGAACAGATAATTTCCCAGCGTCATTTTAATATCAGGATGATTGGCAAAGTAAATAAGGACATTGTAATATATGGAGGAAGAATAAGGAAGCATAACTCTTGGCTTTAATACAGACCTACCATAAACTACAGAGCTTTGATGGGAAGGCACACCTCATACTACAAGGCTGATGGAGAAAAGGTTATTCTATTTATTCTGGTGCCTAGAAGAATTTTTACCCTGTTATAGTGAAACTCTGCTTAACTATTTTTCAAGAGAGGGTTTCTCTGTGTAGCCTTGGCTGTCTGAGATCCTCTTTATAGAGGAGGCTGGCCTCGAACTCATAGCAATTTGCCTGCCTCTGTCTCCCTGAGTACTGGGATTAGAAGTGTATACCACCACACCCAGCTTGTTTAACTTATTTTATGTATGCATACTTTTAATTTTTGTTTTTTGAAAGTTGGGTTTAAGTCCTGCTAAACAAGATGAAAGCTATACTTTGTACAAATGTTGGGCCAAGAACCTATGGCTAGAAAGGACATAGGCCCTATAGACGTCCTAATATTATGTAGTTAAATGGACACAGTATTAAAACAACACCTAACGACTTATTGTTTTACCCATAGATCAATCTATTTCTCAGTCTTCTGTAGAAGCTTCTGTTTCTAATAGATAGTGATCAGCAGACATCAGCAATGGGTCAAAGTTTATAGAGTAAGAGAATAAGAATTCCCTACAGGGATCATTGTGGAAGAGGGAATGAAATGATTTTAAGAGCCAAGGGTATTGAAGAACTACAAAGTAAATTATCATCTGGACACAGCACGGCAGCTTCAAATATGAATTAACAGTGAACGTGAAAACATGAAGAAACCTCGTGCAAACAGAACTAAATCCCACAATGTAGAAGAGACTTAAGCACCAGCCATGGTACAAAAGGCAGCTGACAGGTGCTGAATTGGGGAAGAAGAGGTTTTTTTTCTAAGTATGTATTCCCTGGTAAATCAACCATGCTCCAGCGGAGAAGCAAACATACATCCATGAATATTTGCCCATCACTAACTGGGTCTTAAATGGTTTAAAGAAAAAGACACAAAGTTGAGTAGGTATGGAAGATGGGGTTGATGTAAAAATACTTAGGGGAGGCGTTAAATGTAACTTAAAAAAACTCATATAAAACTGGAAATTCACAAAGAACAAAAAAAAAATGTTTAACATAATGTTATAATTGAAACCAGAGTGTTTTGGCTGGAGGAGCCAAAGCCTTGAAAGCCCTGACTTGGGGAAATTATAAGGAACTGAAAGAAAAGAACAGACATTCAAAGGGTAAACAATATGGAGTGAGATCTTGGGTGTAATCTTCAGCTAAAATAACAGAGAACACATTAAAGGGGAAACTACAGTAACATGTTATCAGATAAACAAAGGTCACTGAATCAGCTATTTCAACAAGTAGAAAACTATAATAAAGAGATTAAAAGGAGAAAATGAAACATCTTCCAACACCTTTATAGCTTTAAAAACAATCCAGTAACCCTCACTCTTGCGCTTCCAGATTACAGTATATTTGAAAATGACAAAGGTTTGAAATAAATGCTCATATAAAACACCTAGATAAGAACAAAAATATTAAACCCAATGACTGGAATAACAATGACAAGAGTTTATACAAATGCCCTGAGTATATTATGGAACTTTTATTGCAAGCTTTTTCAGACAGTGGTATTTCAGTTGTGCAATGGGACATTGCTATATTAATGACACAGTAACAAGAATGATTGATTTACTTGGTGGGAAACTTTTTAGAGCCATTCTCCACATCATTATTTCTAAAATGTATCAGTTCCTCTCACTTTTACTACACGTTCTAAAAGAGAAACTTCATGCTATCTAAGACAGGGCTATCAATAAGTAAAACTTAAATGCTTTGAAAGGAAGCTGCGTAATCTCCCTAATCTGCAGATTATATAAAATTTGTATTCAAACCAATGAGCATGGCCTTCTGTTCAGATAGGTCACTTACGGCTCCGGGTTAACTGCTGGAGAAAAAGTGGTAGACACAATACCAACCAAAATAAGGCCATTATAAATGTTGCTATGCTCGTTCTGGGGGTAACTGGGTCATATTTTTACTTGCATTTTCAAACATCATGGTCTTGAATATTTTATAATGTACCTACAATTAATTTTTACATTTTACACTTAAGAAAATTTGGGTGGGGAGAATCAACTACAGGCCCTATAAATGCTAAGGAAGCATTCAACTAAAGTGCAAGCCCTTTGTTGTTCCCTTTTTATTTATTTATTTTTTATTTAATACATTTTCTTCACTTTCCCAGCTGTAGCCCCTCCTCATTCCCTCCCAATCCCACCCTCCTTCCTTCTTCTCCTCCCATGGCTCTTCCCAAGTCCACTGATAGGGGAGGTCCTCCTCCCCTTCCATGTGACCCTAGCCTATCAGGTCTCATCAAGTCTGGCTGCACTGTCTTCCTCTGTGGCCTCCCATCATGGGGAGGTGATCAAAGAGCCAGCCACTTAGCTCATGTCAGAAGCAGTCTCTGTTCCCATTACTAGGGTACCCACTTGGACACTGAACTGCCATGGGCTACATCTGAGCAGGGGTTCTTGCTTATCTTCATGCATTGTCCTTGAATGGAGTATCAGTCTCAACAAAGACCCCTGGGCCCAAGTGTTTTGGTTCTTTTGCTCTTACTGTGAAGCTCCTGTCCCCTCCAGGTCTTCTTATCTCCCCCATTTTTCATAAGATTCCCTGCACTCTGCCCAAAGTTTGGCCATGAGTCTCAGCATCTGCTTTGATACACTGCTGGGTAGAGTCTTTCAGAGGCCCTCTGTGGTAGGCTCCTGTCCTGTTCCCTTTTTCCTTCCTCTTCCAATGTCTATCCTGTTAGTCTTCTTGAGTGAGAATTGAACATCTTACCCAGGGTCCTCCTTCATGCTTAGCTTCTTTAGGTGTAGAGATTTTAGCATGTTTATCGTATATTATATATGTCTAATAACCAAAACTTGTGGTACATTTACACAATGAAATGCTACTCCACTAATAAAAACAAGGAAATCATGAAATTTGCAGGCAAATGGTGGCAACTAGAAAGATCATCTTGAACGAGGTAATCCAGAAACAGAAAGACACACATGGCATACACTCACTCATAAGTGCAAACTCTTAAGTGTTCTTACCAAGTTCATAATGAACACAATGGCACCTATGCTGTGATCTCCATTTATCAAGAAACCTCCCCAAATATACTTGATTCTAATAACTCTTATTTGGGGAATTTTGAAAAAGATTCAATAAATTAATGTAACTCTTCTTATAGACTTGAATAATCTTAAAGGCTTATAATATAATTATGTAGAATATTTACCTAATTGAACACAGCAGGTTTTATTTATAGGTATATTCATGTATTTATCAACAATAATTAAATAAAAATAGGCCATAAACTTGAGAGGGTATAGTGTGGGAGGCACAGGAGAATCGTAATGAGGAGAAAGAGAAGAAAATAATGTAAATACATTACACAAATATGAAACTTTAAAGTAAACTTAAGAAACACAAAAAATACAAGTTATTTTTATCCAGTTATGTGACATCGTTTGCTACAAAGTGGGAGCACAATAACAAAGCAAGCATAGGTTTTTACAAATGTAATAACCATGGTGTTTATAAATAGTATTGTGATCTTCAAAATCTATGTTGAAATCCTAACTTTTGAAGCCTACAGAATGATAGCTTGTTTAGATTAGGGCAACTGAAAATTTTATAAGAATAAAACCATACTAGAATGGACCACTGTTCCATGGGAGATGCAGAAGGCAAATGCCAAATGACAACATTCAGGCAATGAAGTCAAGGGACATTATGAAGTAACAGCTACCACCAGAATCTCATGGGGCTCTATCCTACAATGAGTAGGGTCAATGTTTGAAAAAAAAAGAAAAAAAAAAACAGATACTTATGTGATCTACATAGAAGAAGAATTTTCTTCAGAGAAAATAATATCTGAAGATATAATAATAAAATAGTATCTGAAGAATACACAAACTAGTTGAGTGGATAACAAATTTCTAACACTAGTTTCTCACATGAAAAAAAAAAAAAAATGAAGCTCTCAGTACAATCTAGTAAATTCATTGTAATATTAACTGAGATGTATGGCACACAGGACACAGTCAGGAAATTTTGCATGAACTGTTTCAAACCGGTATTATCACTCTAACCACCAACCTGCCTCTGGCCCTTTGTGGTATTTTACAGAACTTGAGGGCAATATACAATATTATTCTAGCTAGAAAAGAGAGTCACTAGAATATAGTTGCAATGGTGAGAACAGTGCTTCTCAAACACTGGAGAAATGTTCATGTCCCTGGGGTGC
Organism: Meriones unguiculatus; assembly: GCF_030254825.1. Lineage (NCBI taxonomy): Eukaryota > Metazoa > Chordata > Mammalia > Rodentia > Muridae > Meriones > Meriones unguiculatus. The sequence goes on from NC_083351.1 coordinate 143,293,325, forward strand.
ATTTGTGTAAAAGATTTACAAGAGAGGACTAAATGCACCACTATCAGTACATTTACTAGAAGAATATCTAGCTATGTGTCTTTGACAATTAGCTTTCTCTGTAATAAAGCTGGTAGGCAGAGTTTTGGCCTTTGGTAGCACAATTATTGGTAATACTTAGTTGGAGTAAAATTGTTTCCAAAAACATATTGGAACGAAAAGGAAAGCACTAGCTATAGTGACATTTAAAATGCAGTTTAAAATAATGTTGTCATTTCTCTTGGCATATTGTTGGCATTCATTAAATTATTTAATATGTTTGAGCTAGTTCCTGGGACTTCATGTAGATAAGATTAAATTATTCAAAGGGTTGATCTGAAGCAAAAAGGGAAACATAAACACCTTCTCTCTCAACCTTTTATCCTCGCATTTTCATGGTCATTTGCAATTTATTTGTTATTTCAGAAAACTAAACCAAATGTGATCTAAAAGCTAAGTGGACATCAACCCCAGATAAAGGATGCTTACTTTGCCCCTATATCCTGCTGTTTGATAGAGTAAATCTTGTAGTGATAGAGCCTGTGACATCCCATCAATGCCCACATAAACTGCATAGGAGAGGAAACTCATTGAATAATTTACCTATATTGACAAGGAAAATCATGAAGACACCTAAATGAATGATAGGATCCTTTTAATTGGAGAAGTTTCTACAGATCATGCAGATATGCTACCTGAAATACGTTACTTAGCAAAGAGAAACTGTACGAAGATAAATTCTCCAACCAACTGACAATCCTATTAAAACACAACGTTTGGAAAAGAAATCTCCATTCATCTAGGCAGAAATCTGTAAACTACGTGACCTATATCCTTATGGCCTGTAGTGGGTTAGAGGATTGCTTGAACTTATATGCAGTGTAGCCTGCAGGAGCTGAACTACTAAATTTAACTTATAAAGGATAAAATGAGCTACATAAAGACCCTTGCCCCAAAGACAAGATTTCATAAAAAATCAGTGCTGTGAAAGCAATTCAGAAATCTAACTAGGGTATTGTTATAAAAAAAAAAAATTCTTTTAAACAGTGCAACCCCTTTTAATTTTTTCTATTCTCAAGAAAATTTATGGCACTCAGTTGGAGTTCCAGGATGTAACATATGGAAACTGTAATCTAGGCAGTGAAGTGTAGTCTGCCATTAAGAATGGTATGTTTTTATACCAGTCAGTGAGAAGTTAAGAGCACTCTCTGGGGCTTCTGGGTATAATTAAAACTTGTATACTTGAACTGTTGACCTATCCATCAAGTCTGATAATTAATTCTGGGTTATTCTTGCTTACTGTTGAGAACTCTACCAATGTCCTTTTCTAATTCTATAGAACACCTTTATGATAATGATTTTATAATTGATAGACCTGAACTGTAACTTAAATTTCTGTTGTGCATTATTTGAAGAATTCTAAAGAATCCAAGTTCGTACTTGTATTGCCATGAAGATAATTGATAGATTTTAGAGGTTGCTATATTTTCTGTACTTTAATTCAAAATAGTAGAGTCGTGTTTTAATCTCCAAAACCCTTCTTAAAACATTACACAAGCAAATGTCCTTGTTGTATACTTGAGCATCTTTTGGATATATGCCTAGGAGAGGTATAGCTGTATCTTGAAGAAGTGCTATTCCTAATTGTCAAAGAAAGCTCCAGATTGATTTCCAAAGTGGTTGCCATATTTGTAGCAGCTTTATTTGTAATAGCCAGAAGCTGGAAACAACTCAGATATCCCTCAGTTGAGGAATGGATACAGAAAATGTGGTACATCTACACAATGGAATATTACTCAGCAGTAAAAAACAAAGAAATCATGGAATTTTCAGGCAAATGGTGGGAACTGGAAAATATCATCCTAAGTGAGGTATCCCAGATGCAGAAAGACACCTAGGGTATATATTTATTCATAAAGGGATATAAGACATATAATATAGGCTAAACATACTAAAATCTGAACACCTAAAGAAACTAATGAAGAAGGAGGACTCTGACTAAATTGTTCAATACCCATTCAGAAGGCAAAGAGGATGAACATCAGAAGATGGAGAAAACAGGGAACAGAACAGAAGCCTACCACAGATGGCCTCTGAAAAACTTTACCCTGCAAGGTATCAGGGTAGATGTTGAAACTTACAGCCAAACTTTGGGTGGAGTACAGGGAATCTTATGAAAGAGGGGAGAGATATTAAGAACTGGAGAGGACAGGAGCTCCACAAGGAGAGCAACAGAACCAAAAAAATCTGGGCCCAGGGGTCTTTTCTAAGACTGATTCTCCAACCAAGGACTATGCATGGAGATAACCTAGAGCCCCTGCACAGATGTAGACCATGACATTCAGTGTCCAAGTGGGTTCCATAGTAATGGAACAGGGACTGCCTCTGACAGGAGCTGATTGGCTTGCTCTTGGATCAACTCCCCCTTAGGGGGGAGAAGCCTTACCAGGACACAGAGGAAGACAACACAGCCACTCCTGATGAGACCTGATAGACCAGGATCAGAAGGAAGGAGAGGAGGACCTCCCCTATAAGTGGACTTGGGGAGAGACATGGGTGGAGAAGGAGGAATGAGGGTGGGATTGGGAGGGGAGAAGGGAAGGAGCTACAGGGGGGTATACAAAGTGAATAAACTGTAATAAAAAATATCAAAAAAAAAACATTACACAAGTGAGGAATGATGTTTAAAATAACTAAGTAACTTGCCCAATGAGAAAGTTACTAACCTCATTCAGAAGGACAAATGTAATAGACAGTGGAAGCAGGAGAAAACAGGAAACAGGACAGGAGCCTACCACAGAAGGCTTCTGAAAGACTCTACTGATCTAGTATAGAAACAGAGGCTGAGAGTCATAGGCAAACTTTGGGCAGAGTGCAGGGAATCTCATGAAAGAAGGAGGAGATAGACCCAGAGGTGACAGGAGCTCCAAAAGGAAACCAACAGAGCCATAAAAACTGAGCCCAGGGGCCCTGAACAAAATGATACCTTAACCAAGGACAATGCATGGAGAGTACTAAAACCCAGGCTCAGATGTAACCCACAGACTCAGTCTCCAGGAAGGGTCCCTAATAAGAGGAGCAGGGATACCCTCTGGCATGAACTCAGTGGCTGGCTTTCTGATTATCTCCCCCAGGGGTGGGGTGCAGCCTTGCCAGTCTACAGAGGAAGACAATGCAATCAGTCCTGATGAGACCTGATAGGCTAGGATCAAATAGAAGGAGAGGAGGACCTCCCTTATCAGTAAACTAGGGGAGGGTATAGGGGAAGAAGAGGAAGGTAGGGTGGGATTGGGAGGAGAGGAGGGATGGAGTTACAGCCAGGGTACAAACTGAATAAATTTTAATAAATGATACTAATTACAAAAGGAAAAAAAAAGAAGTTACTAACAATAAAGAACAGAAGAAAGGAAGGAAGAAAGAAAGAAATGTCATTTATCTGACCTGAAATCTTAAGATTTGAACAGAAATCACAGTGATACAGTGATATACTCCCACTGTGAAGGGCTGGAATATTATTTTTCCCTAACAGCAAACACCTCAAAAAGGGATACTTTGAACAGACTTAAATGGTGTATCTATATATTTTCTTATCACATTATCAGAGTTAAATTTGTATCTCTCACAGAAATTAAAATAAAAAGCTTTTAAAAAATGCCACACAGGGCCTCTGAAAGGCTCTGCTCTGCACACTATCAAAGCAGACACTGAGACTTATGACCAACCTTTGGGCAGAGTTCAGAGAATCTTACGAAAGAAGGGGAAGACAGGAAGACCTGGAGGGGACAGGACCTCCACAAGGAGAGCAACAGAACTAAAAATAAATCTGAGCAAAAAGGTCTTTCCTGAGACTGATACTCTAACCAAGTACCATGCATGGAGATAACCTAGAACCCCTGCGCAGACAACCTCCCCTATTGTAGCCCATGGCAGTTCAGTGTCCAAGTGTGTTCGATAGTAATGGGGACAGGGACTGTCTCTGACATGAACTGATTGGCCTGCTCTTTGATCACCTCCCCCTGAGGGGGGAGCAGCCTTACTAGGCAACAGAGGAAGACAAGGCAGTCCCTCCTGATGAGACCTGATAGACTAGGATCAGAAGGAAGGAAAGTAAGACCTCCCCTATCAGTGGACTAGGGGAGGGGCATGTGTGGAGAAGAGGGAAGAAGGCAGGGTTTGGGAAGGGAGAAAGGAGGGAACTACAGGGAGGATTCCAAGTAAATAAAATGTAATTTAAAAAATTATTTCTATAATGTCGCTCACAGACAATAAGAATTTTGTTTACAAGTTGTATATTGTAAAAATTTTCACTTAAATTGTTTTAAATTAAAGTGATAACTCAAAAACTTGATGTTTTATAACTGTTGATCAGAGCCTTTCCTGGTTAAATGGTATACAGAAACTAATCAGACATTGAAGAAACCTTTATCCTATTCACTAGAAGACTTTGTAGAAATCTCACCATGATGCCTGCCAAAGTAAAGTAAATGACTGAGTTTTTTGAAGAGATGTGAGCAAATTCCCTTAGGTGTGATATGAATCAAGAAAGAAGAAATGAGGAAGAGAAAGAGAAGAACAAGAACAAGAAGAACAAGAGAAAAAAAAGAAAACAGAAAGGAACAGAAAAGATCATATCCAAATGTAAGGCTTGGTACAGCAACATGTCAACATGTTTAAATAAGGTCATCATAGTAACCTGGACAACTTGCAAGGGGCTACACCACTGAAGAGAAAAGAAAACCTCTCTTCCAGCATCATTTAACTATTAACTGCCTGTAAGTGTTTGGGGAGGAACACTGCATTGTTTGTTCCTTCCCCGGTTCCTGAAGGCAATATTACACAATGGATGGTGTCACTCTACAAAAGACATAGACCACACACCATAAAGGTATGTTTTGGTCTTTTGTTTGGTTCACTTATAAGAAGTCAGGGCATTAGCCAACTATATATACAACTGCCCTCCAGAACTAGCTTTTCCAAGATTTATGTCTCATTTTCAAAAACGAAAAGCTCAACTGGAATAAGGAAGAACACATAATTTCCTAATGTTTCCTGGGAGACTGAGGTGGTGATCCTTTTTCAGAAATTATTCTTACTTTTGTTTCTATTTTAAAGTATTGGTAAACTTGTTTTTTCAGTCTTTAAAATGAAGTAACTCCTCCTGCCCCATGATCCAAAGGATTCTGACTTCTGCCTTGCCAAAAGCAAAGATTTCTTCTATTCAAAGAGGAGACCATGGAGAATTCATATGTGCAAAGAAAAAAAAAAAAAAAAAAAAAAAAAAAAAAAAAAAAAACAGCTTCAAAGACAGATTGGCAAATTTCATGATTTCCTTGTTTTTAAATGCTGAGTAGTATTCCATTGTGTAAAAGTACCACAAGATCATCCTGAGTGAGGTATCCCAGGAGCAGAAAGGAACACATGGTATATACTCACTTACATAGTTCTATAAGATAGGATAAATATACTAAAATATATGCAACTAAAAAAGATAAATTTGTGCAACTAAAAAAGGAAATGGACCCAAGGTAAGATGGTCTATCCTCACTTAGAAAGACAAATGGGATGGACATGGGAAGTAAGAGAAAACAAGAAACAGGACAGAAGCCTACCACAGAGGGCCCCTGAAAGACTCTACCTAGCAGCATAGCAAAAAAGATGCTGAGACTCATTACCAAACCTTCAGTAGAGTGCAGGGAATCATATGAAAGAAGGGGGAGTTAGTATGACTGGGAGAGGACAGGAGCTCCACAAGGACAAAACATATCAGGGCACAGGGGTCCTCTATGAGACTGTTTCTCTAACTAAGGACCATGTATGGAATAAACTAGAACCCCTGCTCTGATGTAGCCCATGGTAGCTCGGTATCCAAACAGGTTTCCCTAGTAAGGGGAACAGGAACTATTTCTGACATGAACTCAATTACTAGCTCCTTTAACCCCCCTCCCCCGCCAGGAAGAAGCAGCCCTGCTAGGCCAGAGAGGAGGACATTACAGCCAGTCCAGAAGATATCTGATAAGCTAAGGTCAGATGGAAGGGGAAGAGAACCTCTCCTAGCAGTGGACTTGGAAAGGGATAGGGAGGAGATGAGGGAGGGAGGGTGGTATTTGAAGGGAATCATGGAGGGGGCTACAGCTTGGATACAAAGTAAATAACCTGTGATTAATATAAAAAAATTAATATAAAAAACAGATTGGCAAAATGCCATCTTGGTCATTAAAAAAAACTAAATTTTATACATGTAATGACTCTTCTTGATTGTTAACAACTACATCTGGATTTAACTAAAAGTCAGTTGGGTATACCTGCAAGGAATTTTTTTCTTAATTAAATCATTTGAAGTGGGAAGATTCACTTTCAATCCAAATCTTTTTGTGGTGGGAATATGCACACCTTCTACTGGCAGCCCATACAAAAGAGAGGAAGAAGAAAGCCTGCTTTTTCTCTCTCTCTGTCTCTTCCTTTCCTCTCCCTCTCTCTTTCTCCCCCTCTCTCTATCTCTCCCTCTCTCCTTGTCCCTGCCCTTGCTTGAAACTCCATTCCTTCAAAAATACATCCTCCTTCTTTGAAATTCTAGTTCATACTGAAGAACAGCTGAGACATCCAGCCTCACAGACTGAACAACTATTGGATTCTTGAACTTTCTGTTGAGAGGCAACCATTATTGAACCACTTGGAGTCAGACCAAAGCCTGTAAGGCTTTCTAATAAAGCTCCATATACTTATTCATATACATTACATATATATGTCTTACACATATTGATTCTATGTTTTGGTTTTTCAGAGAACCCTGATTAATCTGATACACAGTCAGAAAACTCAAGCACACCATATTGTACAGGAAACAGGGGTAGTTTGCCTCCCTTCTGAATACTATTTGAGATGGCATTTAATAAAAAAAAAAGTGAATAAAAAATCCGTTTTTTTAAAAAACCTACTCTATGGCTCTTAATGTTCTAAAACGTTTACCTCATTTTGACATAATGAAACAAAGTTAAGTCTTTCCACAAAACATTTATGAACCCTGATTTGGAAAAAATCTAGAACTATCAACGGATGGCTCCAACAAGTTGGCAATACATACACGGTTTGTTAAGTTGGTGAATGAACTGAATGGATGGAGGGAACTTAAATTGATGTCATCAATAAAGCATTTGAGGCAGAAAAGAAAAGAAAAATCAATCTAAATTTAGCTTTGTAAGTGCAATGTTTAATTTCCCTTTTAAATTCAATTTGTTTAAATGAATATAAACCACTAGACCCAAGAAAAAAGGAAGCTGATTACAAAAGTTAATTAAAAGTATTTCATTTTGCTGGACAAGATAAGCTACATGAAGAAACATTATTCACAATCAGTCATTTTTCAGAGAACCCCCATGCAAAATAAAAAGTTGGCTTTGTGGCAAACAAACAAACAAACAAAAAACATGTATACAAAATGCTATTTTCATGTTTACCTAGCCTTAATAAAGAGTAATTTTGAATATGTGTTAATAGGTAATACGATAAAGAGAAAGTATGTATGCAACTGCACTTATTGGACAAAGACCAAGGATCCTGGACTGAAGAATTTTGTTTTCTTTACAAATCCAGTTATGTTATGTGACTATGTTTTTGTTATGGTCCCAGGTGTGGGATGTGGGGCTGCTTCAGATTGTCCACAGCAGCTATGGTGTTTTGTGCTCTGGCAGGTGCCTGATTTGTGTCAGCTGTAGATACTTTACATTTGAAATTCTGGGGACTCTTGAGAGGGTAGAAATGGGAGACAGCTTGGACAGGGACTGCAGTGGCTGCTGTTCTTCCTGCTGCTGCCCATCATTGCTGCCTGCTCATCCTGCTGCTTCATTTGCTGCTTTGCTGGACTGCTGGATATCCTGACTTGTCCCAAGGAACTATGTCTCTAAACAGTAGGAAGTAGTCTAAAGAGATATGCATTTCTGTTTCCCCTCTAACCTTCTTTCTCTCCCACCTGGGTTAGAAGGGATGAGAGTGGATAAGGGTTGGAAGAGAGGTAGAGACATAAGAACCGCAGTAAAATAGATTACAAAATATAAGCCAACTGGATCCTGCTAGGCCTCTCACACTGGGTAGGGGCTATTGCTCTTACACAAACAATTATTAAAGAAATATGGTAACAGGTCCAAGGTTAAAAATGTTTCAACTAAAGACTGACACACTTATTTCATCGATGACAAAAAAAAAAAAAAAACATAGAATGCAGGCATTTCCCCTTTTGGACTGTCTGACCCAAGCAATGCTAGTACTCTAAATTTAAGGTAGCCTGTGAGTCATGCTTTTCATTACTTTGTGAACTGTCAAAAATGACAGTGGTACATGAATTTGTGTAGCTCACTAACTGACCCAGTTGTGAGTCTAGAAAACTATGACAGTTGTATCTAATTAATGATAAGTGACCCAATCTCTCTCCATTTGAGCAGGATGAAGTTCTTGACAGTGGCCACAGAAGAATCCAGAAATGTTAAAACAAATGAGGGTTATTAAGAACTTTTTCTAAGTAAGCAATCACTGTGTTGTGAAATTATTTTTTATTTGGATAGTCATTAAAATGTTTTTAAATCCAACTACAATATGCACAAAGGTAAGCTGCTTAATAGACAGAGATAGATAGATAGATAGATAGATAGATAGATAGATAGATAGATAGGTAGGTAGATAGATAGATAAAATTATGTTTTTTTGTTTCTTTTCTTATTTTTTTTTATTTTTTTATCAGTTACATTTTATTAACTCTGTATCCCAGCCGTGTCCCGATCCCTCATTCCCTCCCAGTCCCTCCCTCCCTCCCTCATCTCCACCGTGCCGCTTTCCAAGTCCACTGATAGGGGGGGACCTCCTCCCCATTCATCTGATCCTGTTTTATCAGGTATCTTCAGGACTGGCTGCAAAGCCCTCCTCTGTGGCCTAACAGGACTGTTTTTAACAGATTCTTTCACTCCATCCTAGAGGCATTTTTTGATGTCTTATTCTAAGGAAAAGTTCAATTTCCAGATAAGGAATTTATTTAATGAGACCTCTGAATTATCCTTGAGGTGATTTGAAAAAAAAAAAAAAACAACTTCATGTAGCAAGTGCTTACATGTGGCAGTGGTAATTAGAGTACTGACATGGCATCACAATTACACCTCAGAAAGCAGTCCTGGGCTCGGTCCTGAGCTCAGTTTCTATTAGTTTTACCTAACATTACCCATCTTTAGCTCCCCTTTACAAGGGCTCTAGTCTGACATAAAATAATCAATGTCATCAGCTCTTTAGGTCCAAGAACACAGTTGGTGAGTCTTATAAAGATGTGTTGGTGGAGTTATGGTTTAAATATGATGTGTTCTCAAGTTGTACCACCATTTTGAAAAGATGTACTGCCTTAAAACATGGAGCCTGAAGTAGGTTATTGGGGATGAAAGCTATATCCACTGCCAGGACTAGTCCAAAGCTCCCTGTTGCTTCATTCCTGCCACTTGAGCAGTCATTGGCACAAATTTCTGCCATAGAGACTGAACCATTCTCACTACCAGCTATTCTTTTCTCTGATGGAATGAAACTGCTCTGAAAATTGTGAACCAAAATAAAATTCTTCTTTAAAATGCTTCTGCTGGGTGTCTAGTCACAAAGATAACTAACTAAGACACAACTATTATAAAGACTATTCTAGATATCTTCCTGCATCATCCCTGCAGCTTTAGATATAGCCAAGAAGAGAGTAACTATTCGCTGTACATAGGAGCCACCACTGCATGTTTCATCCAGTGATTCACAGTGATAGCCTTGCAATCCCAGGCCCTTCTTATAACTACACCTATCTTTTTATATTAATAATCATCTTATACCTTCTCTGTCATTCTAAGACACCACTGTACTTTGGAACAAATTAGTCTAGTTCAATAGAATGAAGAAACTAAACATTTTATATGAAACATTGTTTGGGAATTATTTGTTAAAAATTCCTACAATGCAGCCAGTTCTGATGAGACCTGATAAGCTAGGATCAGATGGGAGGAAAGGAGAACCTCTCCTATCTGTGGACTTGGAGAGGGGCATAGAAGGAGATGAAGGAGGGAGAGTGGATTTGGGAGGAGAAGAGGGAGGGGGCTAAAGCTGGGATACAAAGTGAATAAACTGTAATTAATATAAAAATACAAATTTAATAAAAAAAACAAACTCACTCATAAGTGGATATTAGACATATCAGATATACTATAGATTTTACATTTTATCTAATATAAGCCTATATTAGTTATAATATAGAATAAACATACTAAAAACTGTACACCTAAGGAAGCTAATCAAGGAGGACTCTGGCTAAGATGCTCAATCACCATTCAGAAAAGGCAGAGGATGGACATCGGAGGGGAGAGAAAACAGGGGACAAGACAGGAGCCTACCACAGAGGGCCTCTGAAAGGTTCTATCTATCCTGCAGGGTATCTAGGCAGATGTTGAGACTCATAGCCAAACTTTGGGCAGAGTGCAGGGAATCTTATGAAAGAAGTAGGAGACAGTAAGACCTGGAAAGGAAAGGAGCTACACAAGGACAGCAACAGAGCCAAAATGTCTGGGCACAGAGGTCTTTTCTGAGACCAAGCCAAGGACCACTCCTGGAGATGGCCAGGAACCCCTGCACAGAGGTAGCCTATGGCAGTTCAGTGACCAAGTGGCCTCTATATAGTAATACAGTGACTGTCTCTGACATGAACTGATTGGCCTGCTCTTTGATCACCTCCCCCTGAGGGGGGAGCAGCCTTACCAGGCCACAGAGGAAGACAATGCAGCCACTCCTGATGAGACCTGATAGACTAGGATCAGAGGGAAGGGGAGGAGGACCTCCCTTATCACTGGACTGAGGGAGGAATATGGGTGGGGAAGAGAGAGGGAGGGGGGATTGAGAGGGGAGGAAGGAAGGAGGTACAGAGGGGATACAAAGTGAATAAACTCTAATGAAATAAAAATAATTAATAAAATATCATCATAAAATTAATTAATTAATTAATTAATTTTAAAAACAAATATTTTTGCCAAGAAAAAAAAATAAAGTCAATAGGGTAATTTTACATTTTATACCTATTTCATAGAAGTTTTTCAGAAATATAACTTTTCATTTTTAGGGTTGAAATCATGGTAACGAGATATTGACTTGTTTTCTTCCTGGATAAGAGGAATGAGTTGTAATGTCTTTTATTTTCCTAATGCAACACTGCTATTTGTGGTATGAGATAGATGACCCCTGTTATTGTAAGCTCTCTAAATTTATAAATATGTAAAGAGATAATTATCAAATCAACGCTATGTGTGTACTAAGCTGTACAATTTAAGGAATATATACCCAGTGGAGGAAAGCAATACTGTTTTGTCAGAGCTAATGTTTTCTGTCAGCTGTTTGGGACAGAGAGCCTAAGCATGTAACCACCACTCTTCTTGATTTGGTTTTTTTGAACAAGGTCAAGATTTAAAGTCAGTGGAATATGAGTTAGTACCCTTTGCTCCATAACACTGCTGAGTCTCCTGCCCATCTGAAAAGAGTAACAAATTGTCTACTGAGTAAGGAGATTCTCAGCAGGTCCTGCTGGTTTAAACTTCAGTGTTCTCTACCTCCTGTCACCAGCCAGTGGATAAGTGGATACTTGGCACTGCTCAGTTTTCACAATGATGTAAAGCTTTACATAATTATGTAAGTAAATAAATAAATAAAAATAAAAATTTAATTTAAAATTTTTTTTCAACGCAGTTTATTCAGGAACCGTGAACAATCTTCTGACCCTGGGGAAAGCCAGCCCACAGCTTAAATAGCCTCTGGGTAGCCAACCCCAGCATGCCACGTGGGCAATGCAGATAGGTCCACATACATGGAAGCAGCCAGATCCTCAGCCTTAGCCAAATATGGAGTTGTTTGTGACAGAGAGCACTCACCATCGGGAAGGTGGAAGGCGGAAACCAGCTCCATCTTTAAGGCACGGCATTACGCAGCTCTCTACAGTTCCCCCTTTTTGTTTTAGAGGCATCCGGCAAGAGTAGAGGTCTGATCTCTGATATTAGAAATAAATTGGGACTTTGTACCAATGTTCATTTAGGTGTCATCCACCCAAAGAGCATCAGACCCGACCGATACCTTTTTCTCAGAGGCGGGACCTGGGGCATCAACCTGCATGCAATCAGACATGCTCTTCAATTTAAAAATTCTTATCTGCATTGTGTAGATATACCACAATTTCTATATCCATTCCTTGGGTGAGGGACATCTAGATTGTTTCCAGATTCTGGCTATTACAAATAAAGCTGCTATGAACATAGCTGAGCAAATGTCCTTCTTGAATGGTGGGATATCTTTTGGGTATATGCCCAGGAGTGGTATAGCTGTATTTTGAGGTAGTGCTATTCCCCATTTTGAGAAAGCACCAGATTGATTTGCAAAGTTTGCACTCCCGCCAGCAATGAAGGAGGGTTCCCCTTTCTCTACATCCTCTCCAGCATGTGTTGTCACTTAAGTTTTTGATCAGAGACATTCTGATCAATAATACTCAGCTATTAAAAACAAGGAAGTCATGAAATTTACAGGCAAATGGATAAAACTAGAAAAGATCATCCTGAGTGAGGTAATCCAGAAACAGAAAGACAGGCATAGTATACACTCACTTATGAGTGGACATTAGCCGTATAATATGGGATAGCCATCTACAGACCTTATAAGCTACACAATAAGGGAAACCTTATAAGCTACAGACCTTATAAGCTACCAATAGGGAAACCTTCCCTTATAAGCTACACAATAAGGGAAACGTTAGGGAGGATGCTTAAATCTCATTCAGAATGGCAAACAGGATAGACACCAGAAACAATTGAAGAGAGGAAACAGGATGGGAGCCTACTATAGAGGGTCCTCTGAAGAGATCCACCCAACAGATGGAGTGAGGATAGAGGGACATGGAGGGGACAGGAGCCCCACAAAGAGACAACAAAGCTAAAGGATCTGATCCCAGGGGTTCTTGCAGAGACTGATGCACCAATCAAGGACCTGGACTCCCTGCTCAGATGTGGCCAATTGGCAGCTCAGTCTCCATGTGGATCTCTGAGTGAAGAGAGCAGAAGCTGCCTCTACCATGAACTCAGTTAACTGCTTTTTGATCACATGTCCCTGGTGATGCAGTCTTGCCAGGCCAAGGAGGAAGAGGACCCAGGCAGTCCTGATGAGAGTTAACAAGCTATGGGTAGATAGCAATGGTGGAGAACTCCTCTTTTCAGTGGACTAGGGGAAAGGGATATGGGGAAAAAGAGAGAGAGGGTGGGATGGGAGGAAGTTGAGAGCCAGCTCCACCCAGAATACATAATAATAAAAATGGAAAATGATGAAAATTAAAATTAATAAAAAAACTATTTTCTCTAGGACATATAGTTATTTCCCTTACACTATCAGGGTTTTCCCACCCAAAATATATTTAGCAATCATTTTAAATTTTAGCCTTCAAATCTAAACACGTGTGTTTATATACTTAAAAGGACCCTAAAAATCAACTCCAGTGACATGAAAATTATAGATACTTCTTCTAGTTTCATCACAGAGACTATCTTCCAGAGACATTTTTTTCAGAATCATAGTAATAAACTGTTCAATGTTCTCACTGATATAGGTAAAATTGTGGATTCGTCCCCTAAATTTGTGTGTTGAATAATTTTCATCAATTAAAGTGACTGTGCTTGAAAACAGTGTTTTTAAGAAGCAGTGGTAATCCAGGCTGCGTGAGGTAATTAAAATGGTCTTGCTCTACGGTGCTTTGAAGAAGACAGCCCCACATAGGCTTATATAGTAGAATGTTTAATCCCCAGCATTTTGACCAAACTGTTTGGGAGGGGTTGGAAGGTGTGGCCTTATTGGAGGTGGTGTGTGAGTGAGGTTGGTCATAAAGTTTCAGGAGCCCTACCAGACCCAGAATCTCTCTGCCTGTGGATCAAGATATCAGCCATGTATCCAGTCTGTTGCCATGTTCTCCCACCACAGAGGTCATGCGCTAACTCTCTAAAACCGTAAGCAAGCCCTCGATTAAACGTCTTTCTTTACAAGTTACCTTGGTCAAGGTATCTTCTGGCAGGAATAGAACACTAAGACGGGGTTTTGTTCTTTATAACTGGTGTTGCAAAGGCTTGCAAAGAGCTCAGAAGAAGGTAAACATCTACAAGCCACAGAAAGAGGAAATTGAAGCTAAAGTAATTTGATCTCAAGCTTCTATCCTCTAGAAGTGTTAAAAAAAATAGATTTCTGATTTTTAAATCGTTTAGTCTGTGGTAATTTGTTATGACAACTTCAGAAAACTAATACAACCCTTGAAACCTAAATATTTTATTCGGTATAGGAGAAAATAATAGAGTGAGGGAAAGAAGGGACTGGTGATGCATTAATTTTCCCTGTGTACATCTCACAGGAATAAATAATGAGGAATATTCCATAGTCAACCAATCTCTTCTCTTCAAACTGTCACATTATATGATGGTTGACAAGTGAAATAACAATATTTCATTTTGTCTTAGAAATATAATATTTGACCAATATAGGTACAAGTGCCAGGAGTTAGGAGTTCATTGCATATTTTTGTCAGTAATTCTAAACATCTAGAACTATTCTGAACACTGCCATTGCTTAAGTAGTAGCAGATGAATCTTGACAACCAATGAATAGAAAATACTAGTAGCTGGTTTTTTGCTTTTGTGTTTGTTTTTTTCTTGACAAAGTGGCAAACTCTCCTCATGGGGTGTTCTTCTTCACAAATTTACCCTAAGTATAAAACTTGCAAGAAAGTATGTGTGTGCAGAACCCATGTGCTGTGGAATGAACATGGCATTCTTCCAAAAGGCTGGTGTGTTTCAGCACTCTCGTTTCTGTAAGCATATTTCCCCACATCAGTATGCTAATTCTATGGAGTAATTTGCATTATGATGATGATGATGATGATTATGATGATCTAATGAAGTGTGTCTCCTTCTTAATGCAGAAATACTAGCTCTGTTTTTAAAGACAATTAACAACGTACTGTATACACAAATCTCTGCCCTTTTAATTTAATATTTCATCAAGGTCATATTTTTTCAAGGAATATGCTTGCTTATATTAACCACATTCAGAAACAATATTCTAGAAAGCTACCTACATAATTCCCCCAAACAATATCCCGCAGAGACCTGAATTCAGTGGAGAACAAATACTCACTTATAACTGACATCCGAAATGACTCTACTATAAGCATTATCAATTATCACAGAATTTGCCAAGTTCTTTTGTTTTTGTAAATATATTTTTATTTTTTTATCAGTTACATTTTATTAACTCTGTATCCCAGCCATGTCCCGATCCCTCATTCCCTCCCAGTCCCTCCCTCCCTCCCTCATCTCCACCTTGCCCCTTTCCAAGTCCACTGATAGGGGGGACCTCCTCCCCATTCATCTGATCCTGTTTTATCAGGTATCTTCAGGACTGGCTGCAAAGCCCTCCTCTGTGGCCTAACAGGACTGCTCCTCCCTTCGGGGGTGGGGAGGCCAAAGAGCCAGTCATTGAGTTCCTGTTAGAAATAGTCCTTGTTCCCCTCACTTTGGGAAACCAATTGGTTACTGAGCTACCACAGGCTACATCTGAGTGGAGGTTCTAGGTTATATCCATACATGGTCCTTGGTTGAATGTCAGTCTCAGAAAAGACCCTGTGCCCAGATATATTTTGTCATTGTGGAGCTCCTATCCTTTCCCCATCAGACTAACTCCCCTTCTTTCTTATGATTCCCTGTACTCTGCCAAAGGTTTGGTCATGAGTCTTTGCTTTGAAAACACTGCTAGTTAGAGTCTTTCAGATGCGCTTTACCAACCCCAAAAGAAACAATTGGCCATATCAACTATTCTATTATCATCTTAACCAACCCCCATCTATTCTTCAAAATATCCACACGAGGAATTCACAGATGAGATCAGTATTAATAATCTACCGTCTCTACTGCTACAGCCAAATCAGAGACTATCCCCTGTAATACAATTTAGTACATCAAATTTATAATTTTATTTAACTATCTCTGAAGTCACTAATAAACTTCTAATTGGTAAATATAATTGATGTCTTTAGTCTTAATCTATAACTGCCTTTCTACCTTGTCTTCAATGGTGAATGAACATTTCTTTATACTTAATTTTTCCTCATAGCTTCCACATCCATTCCTTTCTTATGATGTTTCTAATATTGGCTCGACCTTCCTCTTTGACTTGTGCTTCAACATCCTCAACATGTGCCTCCCACATGTAGCCAGTCACATAACCTTCAAGATCTACATAGAGGATATTTTATCTTAAAGTTTCACAACAACATCAAATTAAGTGTCTAAAACTTACTTGCTAACCATATTAAGAATGGCAAAAAGACTCCCTCATTTAATGTTCCTCCCTCTAATATAAGCAATTCCAATGCCGCAATAGCTCTTGAGGTCTTTTTCCCACCCACCCCTCTTTAACACCCAGGGGGGTTGTGATAAAATTACACAATTGACTCAAAATCTCACAAATCAGAAATCAGAATAGCATGTGTCATAAGTGACTTCAAACATTGGAAGCTTAGTATCCCAGAGGTAAAGAAGCTAAGAATAGGAAGGTTGACAGGAGTTTGAGGACATCTTGGATTACATAGATAGACTGATAATATGAGGCACAGATGCGGAAAATATAGAGGCAGAGCTGAAACAGTAGAGGTCTGTACTATCCCTAATAACTCCCCGGTTCTTTCTGTCCTTCATTGGACATGCAATGCCTGACTCATAGTTTTCAATGACGAATCTGTGGAAAATAAGAAATTTTATGGATCTCCTCACACATAAAGGAGAGTATGATCTTGAAAGCTTCTAAATTCCATACACCCAGAAAATGAATAGTTGACATGGTAGCCTCTACAAATTCTGCCTCATCGATTCTATAGTTATTTACTGTATGCCACACTTCAACCAGGGTCATTTGGCAAAGACCTTCATGAGATAAGGTCTCCCCCTGTAAGAAATATTCATCTTTTACTTGGCCAGCCACTTGACAAAGAGATTAGATATGATCATCTATCTCTCTCCTTTCTTCAAAGCGGCTCCCTAGGAAAGTGAATAAATGAGTCACAGGCCAATGTCCTAATGCTTTAATTCCTTCCTCCCTAGATTTCTCTGAATGCACCACCTTCAGAGAAGAATTCATCCCTCACTTCTTATTGTCACAAACCTATTTTAGCTTAGTTTATCTCTAGTCTGAATCCTTTCAATAACCCCCAACAAGCCAAAAAGAAATTCAGTTTCCACCATTAGGTGTGTAACAGTGCTGTCATAGTTACTGTGGGCAATTGAAGAATGGAGCACATTACATGCAGGCTTAAAACACTTAATATGGGAAGAGGGACTGCCTCTGACATAATCTGATTTGCCTGTTCTTTGATCACCTCTTCCTGAGCAGCCTTACCAGGCCACAGAAGATGACAATGAGACATTCCTGATGTGATCTGTTAGGCTAAGATCAGAAGGAAGGAGAGGAGGATCTCCCCTATCAGTGGACTTAGGGAGGGACATTCGTGAAGAAGGGGGAGGGAGGATGGGACTGGGAGGGGAGAAGGGAGGGCCTTATGGGGGATACAAAGTGAATAAACTGTAATTAATAAAATTGAAAAAATTAAAAATAAATAAAATAAAATGAAAAAAAAAACACTTAATGAGTATCTAATGTGCTCCTGTCCTGTTCCCTCTTTTCTCTCTCTTCCAATGTCTGCCCCATTTATCTTTCTGAATGAAAATTGATCATCTTACCCAGGATCCTCCTTCTTGCTTAGCTTCTTCAGGTGTACAGATTTTAGTTTGTTTGTCCTATATTATATGTCTAATATCCACTTATAAGTGAGTATATACCATGTGTGTCTTTCTGCTTCTGGGGTACCTCATTGAGGATGATCTTTTCTAATTCCCACAATTTGCCTGCACATTTCATAATTTCCTTGTTTTTAATTGCTGAGTAGTATTCCATTGTGTAAATGTATCACAATTTTTATATCCATTCGTCAGTTGAGGGACATCTGGGTTGTTTCCAGATTCTGGCTATTATGAATAAAGCTACTATGAACATGTTTGAGCAAATGTCCTTGTTATACATAGAGCCTCTGAAAGACTCTACCCAACAAGATATCAAAGCAGATGCTGAGACTCATAGCCAAACTTTGGGCAGGGTACAGGAATCTTAGAAAGAAGGAGGAGATTGAAGATTTGGAGGGGACAGGAGCTCCACAAGGAAAGCAACATAACCCAAAAATCTGAAACTAGGGATCTTTTCTGATACTGGTACTCCAACCAAGGACCATGCGTGGAGATAACCTAGAACCCCTGCACAGATATAGCCCATGGCAACTCAGTCTCCAAGTGAGTTCCCCAGTAAGGGGAACAAGAGCTATCTCTGACATGAACTCAGTGGTTGGCTCTGTTATCACCATCTCCTGAGGGGAAGCAGCCTTACCAGGCCACAGAGGAAGGCAATGCAGCCAGTCCTGATGAGACCTGATAGGCTATGGTCAGAAGGAATGAAGGATACCCTCTCTATCTCAGTGGACTGGGGGAGGGGTATGGGAAGAGAAGAAGGAGGGAGGGTGGGGAGGAGAGAGGGGACTACGGCTGGAACACAAAGTGAATAAATTGTAATTAATAAAAATAAATAAATTAATTAAAATATATCTAATGTGCTATGCCTTCTTGCCTCTACCTACATTTCCAGAATTCCCTATCCTCCAACACATTCTCTGATGCTAATCACAATAAAACTGTTTTATCTACATGCCACACATTAGCGAACTAGCTAGTGAAGTCCCAGAAACGCAGGTACCCACAGGCCTGTCAACAATTTTCTTTGATGATTCACTCGCATTCTCCCCCATGACCCTTACATTCAGTTCATTCAATTAGTCCCTTCTCTGGTTTAGCATTGCTTCTTATAAACAAATACATAAATTGTTCACTTTAATGTGACTCATACTTGAATCAGATGCTATGTAAAATATTTTCTGCCTTTTACATTGTTAAAACTTAAGAGCAACATCCTAAAATAATACCCTTTTATCCAATAACTTAACAAAGGAATATAAGCTTTTAGAAAAATAGAACTACTTAGTCACAAAGTTATTAATTATAAGGGACTTATATTAAAATGGAGTCCAGGTTTACTAGAGAACTCTCCTCCTTAAACATAGTCATCAAGTATCTCTACTCACCCTTTACACAAGCCAGGTGGCAACTGAGTAGAAAGCATGGCTTGAGGCTTTACAGAGCATTCTTTACAGTGCAGATAGTTTACAAGGTATCCCTTTCTAGAAAAATTGAAGGCTTACATTTATTTAAAATCCTGACTAATAGAACCAAGCAATGCTCATGACCATTAGAAACAATAGTGAATGTCAAATAGTACTGAATGTAAGACTTTGCAAGATGTAATACAGCTGGAGTATTACAGCTCTGATGTTACAGCTCTATTTCCACCATATCTACAGCACTTGTAAGTGGGAGTGCCTGAAATGAAATGGTCCCTGGAAGGAATACTACAAAGGCCATTTGAGTGACTAGCACTTCAGTAATGTGGAGAGGCTGAATTGTCACAAGTCCAGAGCCAAACTATCTTGGGCAATCCATAGTCTTTAACAGCCAATTACTGCCCACTTCTATGTCTGAACTAAAAATTTCATAGATATTAGGTAAATTCCTTGGAACCTGTTAACAGACCCCACAGTTTTCACCAATTAAATGGCTATAAAATTATCAGATAGCATCCAAAATATATATCAGAAAATTCCATTATTTGGTGCAAGGCATATACAATGTGTACATAAATGAATTTGAAAAAAAAAAAGTCTTGTTTTACTATTTACTTGAGTCTATTATTATAAAACCTTATGGAGATTATGACTTTGGAACATGAAACTTGACGTAATTGAAATCTGTGATCCCAGGCCATGATTACTCATATATGACTCCAGAATAAACTATTGATTATCCCCTCTGAGGTTGGAGTTGTGATTGTGTTTGTCAACACAATATGAATTAAGACCATCAGAAAATGGTCAACTATACAAAGTTATATTTGCAGAAGTATCTTAATAAAATTGTTGTTTTCAGATGTTCTCAAATTCAAATGAGATGCCCTGTGTAGGATATAAGAATGAGTAGGAAAAAAATCTAGGTGGTTGAAATTTAAATTTCTTGATTTGTAATGAAATAATATTCTACATGTGACCAGTTAAAGTTATATGATAAGTAAAAACAAATAAGATTCTGACTCTTTTTCTGTTTCTCCTCTATAAAATGCATCTTAAATAATTCATTATTAAAAGTTCTTCATTTTAAAACCTCAACCAATAAAACACTATACACCACAGTTTTGTAAACCTAATATATGATTTGAATGGGGCAATTTTGTATCACAAAAGAAACAATTAGATAAAAACTCAAATAGTTATTGAGAAGAAAAAGATCAAATCGCTCCCATCTACCAATTATTCTCAGTAGCATTAAAAATGGTACTGCCAGACACTACACACTGCAGAATGTGTTATCCGCCTATAAAAAGTCTACTCAAAGACTGTAATGTAGAGGGTTTTACATGTTTAAGTGTGTCAGAGTACAATACCATTATTTTCTGATTGCTTTAATGCCATCAGCAATGAAAAGCAGAGATGGAGTTACGATTTGATAACCGTTAGGTCTAAGGGTTGAATGTGCTGAAAGCTTTATAAACCAATCTATTTTTTACTTATTTAAAATTTGCATGATAAGTTTTGAACAAAACAAAGGCAACAATGAAACCTGAGGAGCTGCTGCAAAACTGCAGCCTTAGCAGGAGCTGTGACCGATGCTCCTTTCCAGAAAGGCCACTGCCTTGCTGATGAAGCTCGCAGCTTCTCCTAAGCCAGCACATTATGAACAGAGGAGCATGGGGGAGAGGGGGAGGGAGGGTAGGATCAGGAGGTGACAAAGGAGGGGGTCATATCCGAGATACAAATTGAATAAGTTGTAATAAATGATAATAATAAAAAAAACTGTTAAATTTAAAAAAGGAACGAGAAGTAACTGGCTCACAGAGGGCATCAATGAGTCTTCACCTCTAAAAATCATTAAGATATGTTTGGTTAATTTTCTATCCAAACTGACCAAGAGTGCTCCAAGGGTTTTCAGGAATGAATTTTGTGCAAAAAGGAAGTGGAAGACTGGATAAGAACAGCACTGGCTTTTTAGCCCTGAAACCAATTCAAAAGCCTCTGACCTACAAACACATGAAGTGAGCTGTGAAATCGGTGTGGCTGTAAAGAGGGCACACTGCCCAATGTGCCTCAGAGGTAACTGCTGGGGACAGCCCACGGGAAAGCATTTCCCTGAAGACAGAGAAAGGAATCACAGAGACCAGCCAACAGGACAGGCTACTCAGTGAAAGAATCAAGCACTGTGACATGGCTTTAACAAGAAATCCACTCTCTTGCAGACAAGGGCATTTGTCCTGTCTGTATGGTGGTGTTTACCATGTAGCCATGCAGCTGCTGGGTTTTGCCCATTCTCAGGACAAAAGCTGTCGCTAAAGTCAACCAGACTCTATTTGAGATTGTTTACTGAATGAATTGGAGACATGTGACATGTTAGCAGAAGTCACTGATGACCACCATCCCCCAAGAAATGTCATCCAACCCTCACATGATATCATGCTGAGCTTGGCAGGAAGACAAGGGCAGGCAGATGAGAGCTGAGGGTCTCCTCTTAGAAAATGTTCATTTGCATAAACGACATTTCATGGTTGGAAGCAGGAGCATGTAATGGTGGCGCTATTGCGGCTGTTGGGATTTTTATTGTATTTATTTCATGTATTTTCATTTATTTGTGTGTATGTGTTTATGAATGCAATAGTTTGAATGAAAATGTTCCCCCACCAGCTCTGGAATTCTAATACTTGGTCCCCAGTTAGTGACACTATTTGGGAAGGCTCAGGAGGTGTGTCCTTGATGGAGGAACTACCTCACTGAAGGTGGAATTTGAAAGTTTAAAGACTCACCTTTTCAAGTTCACTCTCTCTGTTCCTTGTTTACAGATAAAGATGTGACTTTTGATCTCTTCCTTCCAATATACCTGGTGCTTGTGGCCATAAGCAATTCTACTGTGATGGTGAGGGACTCATTTCTCTGGTATCAGAAGCTCCAAATAAACCTGTCCTGCTAAAGGTTCCCTTGGTCGTGATATTTTAACACAGCAATATAAAAGTAACTAATACAATGTATTATTGTGTATGTGTGTGGATGCACAGATGCACATGCACATGAGTGCACATGCACGCACATGCAATCACATGGGTATGCACATGCCAGGGCACATTAGAGGTCACAGGACAGCTTGAGAGAATCAGTTATCGCATTTGGATTTCAGGGACTAAACTCAGGTCATCAAGAATGGTAGCCAGTGTCCTCAACTTCTGACCCATCTTGATGGCTCTCAATTAAAATTTTATTAGAGGATGAAGTAGCCAAAGAGATAGACAATTTGGATCCTTGCTCAAACTTTTGGCAATATGCAAATTTACAGAGATTGGAATAAAAAAGAAATCAAAAACACAAATCTTCAATTTATAATGAGACATCACCTACATTTGCAAGCACTTTAAAGCTGAGGTTTTGAGCTTGGGAAAGGCAGGAAGTAGAGGCAAGGAGCTCCACATTTGTGTGTAGACTGTGCACTCTCTTACGTAGTTCCCTGCCAGCATTTAGTCAACCGGTATCCTTGCAGTCGGATGCCCGAGATCCCCATCATAGATGTATACTCAGAGATTTTCACATGACTAGACTGAAGGCATCATGACCCAGATTAATTACAGATGGTGCTGCATGCCACAATGAGAAACAATCTCTTCTATGCGTGCATGAAAACGCAGAAATCATTTTTGAAGCCCTTAATGTGAGAGCAAACAAAAGCAAACTATCACGGTAGGCAAGACAAACTAAACACACATTCGTTTCTCAAGCACATATTTAGAAATGAAGAATAGTTATTCACACACACACATGGATATACTATATGTGATATATAATTGTTTGCACATACTGATGTGGTATTGGCAAATGGTATAAAACTTGAAAATTTTGATAGACATGATAATTTTACATGCAATGAGCACCATGGAGCATGAGGGTGTACTGGGGTTGTCTTGGTTTAAAGATCTACTTCACATAATGCCTTATGTCCTGGCTTATACACAGGAATCAAATTCCGTAACTTAACACTGTTGCGAGCTGAGGGATAAGGGGAGCCAGGAGAGCCAGGAGCTGTACTGAAGTCTTATTTTGAGTGACTTGCATTAGGCATGGAATGTGTTGACGTGCCTGGGAAGTTCTGGGCTCTGGAATCTATGCCTGGCATCCCCTTCCTGGGCAACTCTATTTTAAATGTATGGAAGTGCAGCCTTCCCAACACGTGTAGCACATTACAACTAGTGTAACATATTACTCTAAAGCATTCTTCCCAGCTTTACTTAGCTACGCTAGAATTTGTTAGACATAACTGGCCTCTCAGGAATATAGGAAATTTGAAAAACACTACGTTCTTCAAGATAAGTATTTTTAATAATATAAACATCTTGAAACCACTGTAGTCATGTGTTAAGGCTGATGTAACAAAGCATTCTGAATCAAGTAGCTGAATAATGCAATAGTATTAACACAGTTCTGGATGTTGAAGTCTGTAACTGAAATGTTAGTGTGTTTCGATCATCCTGAATACCATAAGTGGCTGTCCATTCCACTCTTATCTCTTGATTCTGGTGATCGTTGGCCAGTGTTTCTGGCTTCTATATGCGTGACATATATCTCTGCCCACATGTTCAGTTACCATTCTTCCTGTGTTTGTGTAACTATCTTTAATCTCTATTCAAATCTCACCTTTAGACATGGGAACTGATAAAAAAAATCCACCCTAGTGGTCTCGTTTAACTTGATTACCTCAGTAAAGAAACCATAACAAGATGGGGTACAGAACAATGACAGCATGTGATGGGGGCTCCAGCATATCTTCTTGTGAAGTTATGACTCAATCCATAAAAGAATACATACAGTGTAACAAAAATAAAGCATTTCTATTTTCCCAAGAGTACAGTGACTGTGCTGAAACAGGGGATAAATCTTTTTTTTTTCTTTTTATGTCTAAGAACACTGGATATTAGTAAGCTCCACAAATATGAATGATAAGTACCAAAGTATTATGATAATAAATATGATGTGGTGACAGCAGCTGTAATTCAGACAGCTTGAAAGGACTGTTGATTTTAAAAGCCAAAAATTCTCATATAGCATGAAAAAACTAAAAAACATAATGGCTCTAGCATCTATCAGACCAGTATATTCATCAGTCTAGCAAGGAATAAAAGGAACAAATATACTAAGCTTCAAAAACGTTAATCTTAAACTTCCAAGCATATTTATTCTTTTTTTCTTCTTTTCCTAGTTTCTTTTTTTTTCCTTTTTAAATTTTTTATTAATTACACTTTATTCACTTTGTATCCCCCCATAAAAACCTCTCTCCTCCCCTCCCAATCACACCTTCCCTCTCCCCTCTTCACGCATGTCCCTCCCCAAGCCCAATGATAGGAGAGGTCCCCCTCTCCTTCCTTCTGATCTTAGTCTATCAGGTCTCATCAGAAGTGGCTGCATTGTCTTCCTCTGTGGCCTGGTAAGGCTGCTCCCCACTCAGGGGGTGGTGAACAATGAGCAGGCCAATCAGTTTATGTCAGAGGAAGTCCCTCTTCCTATTACTATGGAACCCACTTGGACACTTAACTGCCATGAACTACATCTGTGCAGGGGTTCTAGGTTATCTCCATGCATGGTACTTGGTTGCAGTATGAGTCTCTGGAAAGACCCCTGTGTTCAAATTTTCTGGTTCTGCTGCTCTCCTTGTGGAGTTCCTGTCCTCTCCAGATCTTACTATTTCCCTCTTCTTTCATAAGATTCCATGCGCTCTGCCCAACAGTTGGCCATAAGTCTCAGCATCTGCTTTGATAGTCAGCAGGGCAGAGCCTTTCAGAGGCCGTCTGTGGTAGATTACTAACTTGTTTCCTGTTTTCTTCTTCTTGTGATGTTCATCCTCTTTTCCTTTCAGGATGGGGATTACAGAATGGTTGATCAATGGAACTGAACAGAAGACCCAGAAATAAACCCACACACTTATGGACACCTGATCTTTGACAAAGATGCCAAAACCATACAATGGAAAAAAAATAGGATCTTCAACAAATGGTGCTGGACCAACTGGATGTCTACATGCAGAAAAATGAAAATAAATCCATATTTATACCCTGCACAAAACTAAAGTCAAAGTGGATCAAGGACCTCAACATAAAACCAGATATTCTAAATCAATTGGAAAAAATGTGGGGAACAGCCTAGAACTCATTGGCACAGGAGACAACTTCATGAACAGAACACCAACAGCACAGGCTCTAAGAGCAACAATCAATAAATGGGACCTCATGAAACTGAAAAGCTTCTGTAAAGCAAAGGACACCATCATCAAAACAGAACATATACCTACAGATTGGGCAAGAATCCTCACCAACCCTTTATCTGACAGAGGGCTAATATCCAGTATATATAAAGAACTAAAGAAGCTGAAAAGCAACAAACCAAGTAATCCAATTAAAAAATGGGGAACAGAGCTAAAAAGAGAATTCTTGATAGAAGAATATCAAATGGCAAAGAAACACTTAAAAAAATGCTCAATCTCATTAGCCATCAGGGAAATCAAAACGACCCTGAGATTTTACCTTACACCCATCGGAATGGCTTAGATCAAAAACTCAAGGAACAACACATGTTGGAGAGGTTGTGGAGAAAAGTGAACCTTCCTCCACTGCTGGTGGGAATGTAAACTTGTACAACCTACTTGATTCAGCTACTTGTACAGCTACTTGATTCAGAATGCGACTGCCTACATATTGGGAAAGAATCTTCACCAACCCTTTGTCTGAGAGAGGGCTAATATCCAGTATATATAAAGAACTAAAGAAGCTTAAAAGCAGCAAACCAAGTAATCCAATTAAAAAATGGGGAACAGAGCTAAACAGAGAATTCTCGATAGAGGAATAGTGCTTCCTCAAGATCCAGCCATACCACTACTAGGCATATATCCAAAAGAGGCTCAAGTACACAATAAGGACATTTGCTCAACCATGTTTGTAGCAGCTTTATTTGTAATAGCCAGAAGTTGGAAACAAACCCAGATGCCCCTCAACTGAAGAATGGATACCGAAATTGTGGTATATCTACACAATGGAATATTACTCAGCAATGAAAAATAAGGAAATCATGAAATTTGCACGTAAATGGTGGGAACTGGAAAGGATCATCCTGAGTGAGCTGTCCCAGAAGCAGAAAGTCACACATGGTACATACTCACTCATATAGACATATAATATAGGATAAACCTACTAAAATCTGTACATTTAAAGAAACTAATCAAGAGGGAGTACCTTGGCATATTTATTCTTAAATTCACTTGTCAACAGCATTAAAAATTATAGCAAGGTTTTTTTCTTTTTTTTCTGTTATTTGGTAAACATCTATGGCCACTGTGACAAGGCAGTATAATATGATAAAGAATAGGTAGACAAATGAAAGGAAGTGCTAACTGGAGAACATTGCTGGTTCTAATTTAATCTTAATAATAAGGTACTAGTCAAAGATAAATAGGAATATACTTTATCTTAATTTGACATTAGAATTTGCTCCTGAGTAATAGGCAGTGTCTGTTAGAATGATGCTAAGTACCTGGACTCTTGAATAGTTTTTACTTTTGTAAATTGTAAAGTTTCTCAGTGAAGAATTCATGTGTAATTCAGAGACCAGAAAGATTATCAATAGGGAAAAAAACAATCTTTAATTTTTCTCTAAACTTTTGTCAAAAGGTCAACATTGCCTTGTCTGAGAACATTGTTTAGCTACTCTTCAGTGGACATGTTTGTAGTTGTTGGCAATGATAGAAAGAGTTACCTTGATACTTGGCCAAAACAAGCTCGCTTGTATAAATATGTTCACGAACACACAAATAAACACACATATGCAAACACAATCATCCATAGACTTACGTGACCAAAAATTAATAAAGGATAAAGTTTGTCTTTGGCCATGAGCTGAACCTTCAGACTTGGCCATCATATTTGTTAATTGCATGTTTACTTATTGTTGTGGATTGAATGAGAATGGCCCGTAGCTTCATGTATTAATACTTGGTCCCCAGTTGTTGGACCTATTTGGAAAGGACTAGGAGGTGTGGCCTCGTTGAAGAAGATTTGTTATGGGGAGTAGATTTTGAGATTTTTTTAAAAGTCTCTCTTTTCCTCCCTCTCTCACTCACTCTGTTCTTCTCTCTCTCTCTTGCTTGCTCTCTCTCTCTCACTCTTGCTTGCTCGCTCTTTTTCTCTCTCTCTCTCTCCTACTTGCTAGCAAGGATTTAAGCTCTCAGTTAGTGGTCCAGTGCCATGCATACCTGCCTGTCTAACCCTCTGGAATTGTAAGTCCCAATCAAATGTTTTCTTTTATAAGTTGCTTGGATTATGGTGTTTTGTCAAAACAATACAAAAGTAAGACACTCAGTATGGCAGGCACACAGCATGCTTCCTAAAGACAAATCAGACATATGATACAGACCCGTATATCGTGGCCCTGGTCGTACTTGCTCAATAATATTTGCTATTATATCTTCAGCACTTGGCAACAACGTAACACTGGTGAAAGAAAATCATATATGACTTGATAGAATAATATAACTAAATATTAGATAAGATTTGATAGCTTAAAACCAAGCAACTAAATTTTTCTTATTTTGGTAGTTTTTCTATACATATTTTTTTAATTTTCAAGCCATTAAATGAGTAATGCATGAAAAGCTCTAACATTTTAGGAATTGTTTTGGCGGTGATAACTTCCTCTATGTATTTCTTTTAAGAAATAACAGTTGGAAACAACAAAACAGGAAGATATACCCTATTGTTATTCAATGAAAATTACTTGGCATATGTTACCTAAAGCAGTCTATGTAGGTAAAAAAAAAAGAAAGAAAAAGGAAAAAGATACATTTCTACTACTGTTTGTGCTATTCGTTGAAATATAGAAAAATAAAGAAACATAAAATAACACATTTACATAAAGAAGAAAATTAACACTATAAGTCCAAAGACTGTTGTTGGTTTTTTTTCTCATATTAAAAATCAGAATTAGTATGAAATACTCATCTATCCTCCAAGCCAATATAGAGATGACACCAATAATTCATAACCACGTTAAGACCACCCTCCACCATTTACTGTTCAGTTGCCATGGAAGCCACTCTCTTATCCAAAACGGAAGTTGTTATAGAACTGAATCCCTGAATCTTTATTTTCCACCTGCAAAGACAAGTGCTATCTACAGTCTCCACCAACTGAAAGAAACAAGGTCATAGTGTTAGAGAATTATCCCGAAAAGGCTGCCAATTTTTTCTTGCTTTCTTCAAATACCTGGATTTCAGCTACTAGAAAGCATATATTCAGAATGTGTCAGAGAATTTCAATAGGAACTGATTGAGTTGACAGCTAACTGCTTTCCTCAAATTGAAAATATACGTATTTGAATATAAAATGCAGTCTTAAATTTTGGCCAAATGCCCAAAATCTGGGCAATGTTTGAATTCCAATGTCTCTTGCATAAAACTGTTGATAACTGATGCTGAAAACTCCTAACAAAAATGTAAATAAAGGAAGATACATAGGATGTGCTTTACCTGAACACACTTCACCAATTTTCTTGAAAACTAGTGTTCTTTCATTTTGATTGTGAGCCACAGCTTTTAATGGCTGAGATATCTCTCTAGCTCAAACTAGTGCTTTTAATAATTATATCAAAATTGTCCACTGCCAGTGCTAAGCCTGAAAGAATACTTTTTTTTTTTCAGGCACAATAGACAACCAACTAGAATAAAGTTGTTTTAGTATTATGTTGCAATTATAAATAGTAGGTGAGTAGTTTAAAAGAAAAGCTCATTAATGATGATAGAACCTTCCTAGGCAGTTTTGAGTAACTACTGCTTTCCATCTTCAATCTTTCCATTCTACAAAAGAATTATATTACTAAACACTTTTCAAATAAAAGAAACTGGCTTTGTACTTGAAGACTCTTAACTTAGTGAATGGAGATAGTTGATACTTATTGAGCATTTTATTTATTTGTGGTATGGCTATATGTTTTATACAAATTACTTCATTAAACTATTATAATTGGTTCAATGGATACTTTAGTTTTCTTCAGGGTGGGGAGATAAACTGTTTATACAATATAGAAAAGTCCACAACCAGAAGTTTTTAAAGAATCTATGGGACCTCATGAAACTAAAAAGCAAAAGACACTGTCATCAAAACAAAACGACAGCCTACAGAGTGGGAAAGGATCTTCACCAACCTTATATCTGACAGGGGCTAATATCCAGAATATATAAAAGGCTCAAGAAGGTAAACATCAACAAATCAAGTAATCCAATTTAAAAAAGGGTTACAGAGAGACACAGAATTCTCAATAGAGGAATATCGAATGGCAGAGAAATGCTTAAAGAAATGTTCAATGTCTTTAGTCATTAGAGAAGTGCAAATCAAACCACCCTGAGATTTCACCTTACACCCATCAGAATGGCTAATATAAAAACTCATGTGACAACACATGCTGGAGAGGATGTGGAGAAAGATTAGAAATATAATACAGAATATACATACTAAAATCTGTACACCTAAAGAAGTTAAGCAAGAAGGAAAAGCCTGGGTAAAATGATCAATCCTCACTCAGAAATTGCTGGTGGAAATGTAAACTTGTACAACTATTATGGAAATCAATCTACCACTTTCTCAGATAATTTGGAATAGTGCTAACTCAGGATCCAGCAATACCACTCCCAATCATATATACAAAAGATGCTCAAGTATACAACAAGGACATTTGCTCAACCATGTTCTTAGCAGCTTAATTTGTAATAGCCAGAATCTGGAAACAACCCAGATGTCCCTCTGAGAAATGGATATAGAAATTGTAGTACATTTAAACAATGGAATACTACTCAGTAATTAAAAACAAGGAAATCATGAAATGTGCAGACAAATGATGGGAACTAGAAAAGATCATCCCGAGTGAGGTATCCAGAAGCAGAAAGACACACATGGTATATATTCACTTATAAGTGGATATTATACATATAATATAGGATAATCATGCTAAAATCTGTGTACCTAAAGAAGCTAAGCAAGAAAGAGGATCCTGGGTAAGATGAACAATCCTCATTCAGAAAGTCAAAGGGGATGGACATCAGAAGAGGGAGAAAACAGAGAACAGGACAGGAGTCTACCACAGAGGGCCTCTGAAAGACTCTACCCAGCAGTGTATCAAAGCAGATGCTGATACTCATAGCCAAACTTGGGGCAGAGTACAGGGAATCTTATGAAAGAAGGAGGAGATAAAAAGACCGGGAAGGGACAGGAGCTCCACAAGGAGAGCAGCAGAACCAAAAATTCTAGGCAGGGATCTTTTATGATACTGATACTTCAACCAAGGGCAATGCATGAAGATAACCTAGAACCCCTGCCCAGATGTAGCCCTTTGGAGCTCATTCTCCAATTGTGTTTCCTAGTAATGGGAACAGAGAATGTCTCAGACATGAACACAGTGGTTGTCTCTTTGATTACCTCCTCCTGAGGCGGGAGCAGACTTACCAAGCCACAGGAAGAAGATGCAGCCATCCTGATGAGACATGATAGGCTAGTGTCAGAGGGAAGGGGAGGAGGACCTCCCATATCAGTAGACTTCGGTAGGGTCATGGAAGGAGAGGAGGGAGGGTGGGATTGGGAAGGAACAAGGGAGGGGGCTACAGCTGGGATACCAAGTGAATAAACTCTAATTAATAAAAATAAATAAATATTTTTTTAAAAAAGGACCTATAAAATTTTAAATCACTCATGGCATTAATAATTAACTTCTAATGGCCAACAGTTTCTACATTACCTCTAACTGACAGTACTCATTGCCTGTCCTGTAAATTCTACACTGTGCATATTTTCAAATGGCTGTGAAAGCAATATGATACAGAGCCCATGATCAAGGTTTTTGTTTCTATAAACAGTGAGAATATTGAAGCAACACAATTAAGTGGTAAAACCACACACCATTCTGGTTACTGAAGTCAACATTTTGCTTCTTATATCCTTTGTGTCTTCCTTGTTTTTCTATAGATGCACCAATGATAGGATAATGATTGCAGTGTGGTAGGAATATCATTTTAAGTGCTGACGGGGTGCTGCACTAGTGTAACTAGTGACTAAGCATAAAATTAATGAACCATTGGATGCCATCAAAATTAGTACTATTGTCGTCATCTATCTTTGTTAACACCCTCAAAACGAAGCTAACAGGTATGGGTAAAATTGGTGTTGCTATACTTACCAATAAACAACTCTACCTGTCAAGTGCCTTTTAGAAAGGAGGCGATTATAGTGTGGAGTTATTTAGCTCCATATATTTGTAAACAAGATCAATATAGACACATATTTTCATTCTAATTTCCAGCAAAATTAATTCTTAATAATTTATTTTAAGTATATTAATGTTTTGTCTTAATGTGAATATTTATGTTACTTACAGTGTCTTGTTCTTGTGGAAACCGGAAGGGGCACTAGAACCCCTATAAATGGAGTACAGATAGCTGTAAACTATACGGGTGCTGGGACCTGAACTCTAGTCCTCTGAAAGAGCAACACATGCTTTTAAAAATTGAGCTATCTACCTAACCTCACACAAAAACTAGTATTTTATCGCGCACACGTTTTATTCCACGATTTGTGTTACAAAGAAGCGTAGGTGCATTCTTGGGTGGTGGTTTGAATGATAATGCCTCCTAGAAGTTCAGGTGTTTGAATACTCGGTGCCTAGGTGATGGCACTGTTGATAGAATGTGGAGTTGTGACCTTACTGGAGGAAGTGTGCCACTGAGGTCAGCCTTTGAGGTTTAAAATCCACAGGCTATTGCCAGTTCACTCACTGCTTCCTCCTTGATGTTCAAGATGTGAGCCCTCAGCTCTGATCCATTAGCCAGGCTTGCTGCATGCAGCTATGCTTCCTGGTAATGATAACCTTTTATCCCTCCAGAACCATAAACAAGAAAATAAATCCTTTCTGTAAGTTCCCTTGGTAGGATTGCCATTTCTATCGCAGTAATAGAAATATAACTAATATACATTATATGTTTACAATTCTAATAACTTAATACACAAAATGCTTCAAGGTATAGTCAACGGTTTATTTATTTACATTCTTTATAGTACTTTGTAATTATAGTACTCATCAGATTGCTCTGGATCCTTGCTACTAATACTAGGTATCACCACTATAACATGATTCACACTTACCTAAACTTTCATATGATCACCTTAAATGCAAAGTTTCTGTCTTATCCAAATTTGTGTGTATAGACAGTGATTTGTCTTGCTAGGTGCTCAAGGAATGCACTTTATTTATTTATTTTTTTGGAGAATTTTGCTATTTTATTTCTTTTTTATTTTATTATTATTTTTTTATCAGTTACATTTTATTAACTCTGTATCCCAGCCGTGTCCAGATCCCTCATTCCCTCCCAGTCCCTCCCTCCCTCTCTCCCTCATCTCCACCTTGCCCCTTTCCAAGTCCACTGATAGGGGGGACCTCCTCCCCATTCATCTGATCCTGTTTTATCAGGTATCTTCAGGACTGGCTGCAAAGCCCTCCTCTGTGGCCTAACAGGACTGCTCCTCCCTTCGGGGGTGGGGAGGCCAAAGAGCCAGTCATTGAGTTCCTGTTAGAAATAGTCATTGTTCCCCTCACTTTGGGAAACCAATTGGTTACTGAGCTACCACAGGCTACATCTGAGTGGAGGTTCTAGGTTATATCCATACATGGTCCTTGGTTGAATGTCAGTCTCAGAAAAGACCCTGTGCCCAGATATATTTGGTCCTTGTGGAGCTCCTATCCTTGGGAAAGGATAGGAATGCACCTTAAACTGAAAGGAAACTAAATCCCAAAGTAGTAACTATCTTAATGGAATCTTTAACATCTCTAGCTCACTCTAATCTACACATAGTTACTCACACACAGGATATTTATTAAATCCTTTAACACTGGTGTTAGCCATTTTATTGGGGGTTAAGAGCACAAAACAGTGACAATAAAAACTCACAAGAAATGAGAAAGTGTTAGGCAAAACCAACTAAAAAACAGATAATTACACACATAAGAAAACCTACCTT
Source organism: Meriones unguiculatus (assembly GCF_030254825.1). Classification (NCBI taxonomy): domain Eukaryota; kingdom Metazoa; phylum Chordata; class Mammalia; order Rodentia; family Muridae; genus Meriones; species Meriones unguiculatus. The sequence goes on from NC_083351.1 coordinate 143,326,682, forward strand.
GGACCCACACCTCCTGTACAATGGAAGAATAGAAAAGTGAAGACATTCCCTGTGCAACAAGGACTCACTCCATGTTCGGTAACTCTGAGACCAGGAGGTGTGATAAGAAGCCAATGATCAGGTAATGAATTTGCAAGTAATGCAGACTCAGTAAAGAAGGTTTCATGTCTTTTACTGTTGAAATGCAAACTATATCTATATTCGTACAGTACTAGAAACTTGTGTGGGGGCTATAGATTTAACTCCTATGGAGCAAATATCTCTTCTGTGTCGATCTTTGAAGAAGGACAGAAGGCAGTGGCCAGTGTGGAAGGGGAGAAAAAGAAGATAGGATGAGTAGGAAGAAGGGAAGAGAGAGAGAGTGCAATGAGGGATGAGGAAGAGAGAAAGGGGCGAAGGGGAAGAAAAAGGATAACGGTTGGTTGTGGTGGCTCATGTCTCTAATAGCAACACTACAGAGCAACAGAGATAGAGAGGCAGGAGGATTAAGGTAAGTTTGAGGACAGCCTGGGCTACATAAAGGGTCCCAGGACAGCTTGAATTACATAGCACAGACTCTATCCCATGGGACACCTATAATCAACTCAGGTCAGCACCTGGAGCACAGTCAGTCAAAGTAATTAAAATCCTAGAAATAAAACCCATTCAATATTCACTAAATTCCAGAAAACCTTTTGAAGTTGTCACCACTCACTGTTAAAAATAGTGCACTGAATTAGAGAACCCGTCAGCATATCTTGTAGGCTTCCAGTTGCTTTATGGAGCAAATACCCTGAAGTCCATTAATAGGGGAGCTCAAAACGTATGCCAGTATTTAAATCCACACTTAAGGTTAATTTGAAACCCTGCTTTTCAAGTATTTCAGATACTTGGTACAGCCCTCCATGTTTTAGATTTCAAAACTACTGAAAGCCAGTCTCAATACCCAGCATGTACTTGACTCGTTTTTAATCTAATTATACAAAATACACAATATAATGGGATTAACCAGTATTTAAAACCAAAAGCAATTAAAACATAATTCATTCTGCCACTTTTCAAGGAAGCAAATTCTATCTACAAAGGTGAAAATTAATTTCTTTATTGGTCACTATTTAAATATGTGGTTTGTCAAACAACACATAAATATTACTTTTTTGGCAATCTTGGTAAAGAGGCTGAAAACTAAGGAGGATCCTAGGAAGGAAGCTTAAATCTCATTCAGAATGGCAAACAGGATAGACACCAGAATGAATGGAAGAGAGGCAACGGCATGGGAGCCTACTATAGAGGGTCCTCTGAAAGGATCCACCCAACAGGGGATCGAAGCAGATGCTAAACTCACTGCCTAACTTTGGGCAGACTACGGGGAGTCTTGTGGAAGAAGATGGGGTGGGATAAAGAGACATGGAGGGGACAGGAACCCCCAATGAGACCAACAAAGTTAAAGGATCTGAGCCCAGAGGGTCCTGTAGAGATTGATGCACCAACCAAGGACCATACATGGAGAAGACCTAGACCAACCTGCTCAGTAGTGGCCAGTTGGCAGCTCAGTCTCCATGTGGATCTCTGAGTGAGTAGAGCAGGGGCTGCCCTGTCATGAACTCAGTTGACTGCCTTTTGTTCACTGCCCCTGGTGATGCAGACTTGCCAGGTCAAGGAGGAAGACAATCCAGGCAGTCATGATGGACTTAACAATATAGGCAGATGGCAATAGTGGAGAACTCCCCGTTCTGTGGACTAGGGGGAGGGAGTGAGGAGAACAGTGCGGGAGAGTGGAACTGGGGGGAGTTGATAGAGGGGACTTCAATTGGGATATATAATGAATAAATTGAGAAAAAATAATAAAAAAGAGAAGTAAAAAAATGGAAATCTTGGTATCACTGCCCTCTCATAGTGTTAAAGATAGGAAAATATGTTATTTTAATTTTAAGACTGTTATAAACATATATACATATATGAATATCCTTAATAAATAAAACAAACTTTTCAGCAAATAAAAGGTGCAAAGTAACAGTTCATGCCATACTTTTTGTCCACTTGTAGTCTGAAATTCTAAGAACTTAGCAAAAGCTGAAATATATTTTCTTCCTTAATGTTTCCAGTAGAGAGCTAACCTTGGGTATTAGCTGGCCACTCCACGTCAGTGCTCCAGCTGACCCTCCAGGGAACAGATGTCCAGCGTAAGGCATGTTACAGGAAGTACCGTGTATACAGCACTCTTCACACAATCAAGTGATCCTTTTATTTCAGGTTCTGTTTTGAAAGTCAGTCAACTTTTCCCTAAAATCACAGGGAAGAGCAAAGCCTGAAATAAAAGCCCTCTCTGTTTTTGAGTGAAGACTATGCCACAAATAAGAGTCCAGAGCATCAGTCAGGACCATATTACACAGCTTCCCAACATTTTGCATTCTGATTTATCACTTTCTCTCTGCTCCATTGTTGGGACTACGGACCTACCACACTTAAGGCTCAAGCAACATGGGAGTCCAAGACTCCGAGTAACGTTATAAAGAAAAGAATATATGTGCACTAATTCACTGTGGGGAGTGAAGGGAACAGACAGTGCTGGTTTGAAGTACAACTTCCTCCAGCAAACACCTGTCTACAGTCCTTAAGTACAGCACACAATGCCTTCTGTCCTGTCTAGCTGTTTAGTTTTTTTTTTTTTTCTTTTTAACAGAAAGACAAGACTAAACAAACAAACAAACAAAAACAGAAAAAAACAATAAATAATTCTGGTTTTCCCAAGAAAGAGAAACTCTAAGTAAATGAGGAGCAATTTAATCAAAATGGCATATGCTGTACTATATTTAAAAGTCTTTGTAAACAATGAGTTAAAGTGAGAATAGGTAAAAGTGTTCCTGTAACCCAGGTGGGCTGGTATTTATTGACTAATAGCTTGTCTATAATCATGACGATCTGAACCCAGTATCCTAAACACAAGGTTGGTATTTCCAAGAAGTTATTGCTGAGATTTCGAGTCCTAGCAAGGAGTACTAAAACACTTTTTTAGCCCTGGATCAGAAATCAGTGATAAATTTGATCCAGACAAACTGCAGGAATATCATTGGAACATCTAGGTGAGCTGGTCTGAAACAGTCAAGTTCCAGGAAGGTAGTATTTAAATATTTACTGCAAATTTATGAGATTTTGACATGCTGTTCTTCAACTTAACTTTCTAATTAGCCAATAAGTTACTATACTTCCCGTAAAAAAATAAAAGATTACTCTTGTCAATAATAATAACCTATAGAATAATACCAATTAGCGTTGGCTGGGTCAAATTCTAATGTAAAAGTTCTTTACATGGACTCCCAAGTGTTATAAAATTGGAAGTATGGCAATGCCCATTATACAGATGGGGAAACTGAAACACAAACAAGTAAATAATTTGGCCCAGTGCCCACATTTGGCAAATGCTAGTATCTGCCATTGCAGAATCTTTTGCCATCCTCCTCCCTTTTCCAGAAATTTAAGAGTGACAGTGAGTACTGAATCTGATGGTCCTATGTCTAACTAACCCCTCTGTCACTTTTAGAGCAATAGCAAACCACTAAGTTCATCAGCAACTTAAGTTCAAAAGGTATGTTGAAATGCCTGACATGTGACATTAAGTTAGTATATGTTATGTACCGTGATGAAAGGATTGTGCCAAAGAGGAAATAATTGTAAATAAAGTGTAGTTGCCTTTTCTGCATCAAAACATGAGCAGACAATCAGTTCATCCAATAATATAGGTCTTGGGAGTATCATTAATAAACATTTCCAATAAAGACCTGTCAAAAAATGCAGTAACATTCTGGCGTTGCCCAAAGTGAACACAATAGAAACAGAAAAAAGAAAGAAAGAAAAAAAAAGAGAGAGACATTAGGAATGTAGTTACAAACAATGAAAAGGAATGCAATTCAAAATAATCTGTGCAGACAGAATGCAACAAAACAGAATTTAAGATAAAACTCATACCTATACAATTGACAAATAAATTTGGTGTATCAGTGACTGGGTTACAGCTTCAAGAATACAAATTTTAGCTGAGTTTTACATTTTCCCCCTCTAAATTAGGATAATCCATAAAGATGTCTAATTTGGGGAATTGTTATGAGTAAACCTCAGGGCTCATTAGGAGAGCCAATGCTCAAGAACTGGTGAGTTTTTATTACATGAAAACTTGAGTTTCATTTAACGTCACCTCCAGCTCCAATGTGCAACAGACACTAAATTTGAGGCGATTTTTAAATCAGCTTCTTAATTAAATCAAACGGTTTCCGACTTCAAGTTGCTATTGTGTGACGTTGTTTAACCTTAATTAACAGACTGCATTTTCCTTTTGTAATGAAAACTTTTTTCCTCCTTTATTAGGGGACAAAAAAAATGAATGAATGAAGTTTAAGAAACTTAACTCCATAAAAGCACCACTTACACTTAGCCAGGCATGCTGGTAAGTGCCTGCCGAGAATCTCAGCGTTCAGAAGTCAGGAGACCAGCCTGAACTCCTGTGAAATACCCTGTGCTGAAAACCCACCCTCATAGGCCTACTCAGTGCTTGCTGACTTGACCCTACAATCAAAAACAGAATCGTGGAGTGCAACCAAGTTTGCATCTTCTGTAAGGAAAAGGCACTAACTGTGTGGAAGGTAAATGCTCACCTCATTTCATATTCCAAAGTGGTTAGAAATACATCTAAGAGGCTTAATGTATTCAAAATTCTGATCAATGTCTCAATGATAAGCATGACTTTATTCAACTTTAAATATTTTAATTGATTGATATAAATGAAAGAGATACCAATTTTACACAAACCAGAAAACGTTAATTTTTTTGTGTGCTTTTCCAACACCAGTCATTTTTACCATGTAATGAAGAGTTTTTTGAAATAAATAAAACAATGAGCAAAAAGCCTGTGACAGCAGTCCTGTGATGAAGGCATTCAGAACGAAGAGGGAGGAGGATGGAAGGCCAGCGTGGACTCTGTGGGAAGACCTTCATAAACGATAAATAAGTAAGTGGGGTTGGATTTTATTTATTCTTCACTGGGTATTTATTCGCTGCTCTGTGGTAGTCCTCTCCTCAGGAACTCCAACGCTGTCTCAAAAGGTCATCTAACTGTCAGAAGTAACATGTTGTCACCCTACCTCAAACGTTGCTATAAATAGATAAATAGTAAATAAATAAAATACTAACGCTGAATCCCTTTTCAATCAACCCTACACCTTCATAAGGCCAGCCCTCTTCAACTCTCTACTCAGGCACAGAAAATTATTCATTTTGCTTTGCGATTGAGAGCTACTTAGCAAAGCAAACACAATGAAAGTCAGGCTACTTCCATTAGAGGCTTTTAGTGCTGTCCCCGCCCCACTGAACACACTCACACACACACACACACACACACACACACACACGGGGGGGGGGGGGTTAAGCTAGCACATCTTGACAAAAGAATGTGCTAGCCAAATAATTCCCCTGCTGTCATCTCTACCTGTGTTTTACTTTGTTCACCTTGAAATCAACATATACCCCTTAATATTAAAAACTGTTTAGTTGAGGTTTTGAGGCCAAGTTGATTCAACACTCCACCTCTTCACACACCACCTCATTGCGCGCGCGCGCAAGCACACACACACACACACACACACACACACACACACACACTTGCCCCCTTTTCTCCAATCCTGTGAGCTGTATTGAGAAGCCAAATCTCAAGTCTCCCCTCTGACTCCTATAACTGGACAATGTAACTGGACAGTGACGTTGGGAGCAATCGACAGAGGAAAGCCTGTCTTGTTCCTAGTTAATGGAGGCCACTTGGCATCAGCAGCCCTCATGTGCCAGCTCCCAGGAGAAGGTATTCTAGAAGCATGGTCACCACCTCACGAGTTGTGCCCTTCCAAAACCACATGCAACTGGAGCTCTTGCGCGGGACCGAACCGCAGGAGATAATCCTGGCATTGCAAGGCTCTGTCTCTATGCCAGCCAGTTCGCCCTTTGGAGAAACGCTCAGATAAACTGACCCCTTAAACTCACATCTCATCAGATAAGAGGAGGAGGGCTATAGGTCACCTCTTAACCTTTTGCAGTGTGTGTGTGGGGGGGGGCACCCAGAGCCTCTTGGAGCTAGGCAGGGCAGGAGGGCAGGATCAATAAGTTCAGGAAGAGAACCAGAATCCAGGAATCGGGGAGAGGAGGAAGCTTACTCTGCGCCGCTAAAGGGCTGCTGGCGGGAGAGCTTCTGGTACGGATTAGCAGGCTCGCCGCCAGGGCACACCTACAGGGGGCATCCCTTCCCGGTCACAGCGGGACTTCTCCCGCTTCCAGTCTGTGACGGTGGAGAAAGGGTGTGAGGTGCACACAGAGGTAGGTAGGCTGCTAACTTACGGAAGAAGATGTACTCGGTGTAACTGCTCCAGATCTTGTCGTCTCGGTACTGGTTGACAAAAGCGGCGGTGCCAGAGGAGTTGCACGCCACCATGTGGAAGCCAGCCTCAGACAGTCGATCGAACGCCTGCTCCAAGTAGGTGAACTTGAGGTAGAAGCGGGACGTGTACTTCTCGGGCTGCCGGTCAGGGTCGCGACTCTCATTCAGAGTGTCCCCAAAGACCTCCTTGGCCAAGGCTATGCGCCCGCACACCATGATACGCGCCACACGCCTGAACTTGGCGTCTGCCTGGTTGTCGCGCACTGTAGTGTAGGAGCCACGGTAGCCCAGGGTGAGGAAGCCCGAGCGCTTGTCAGGAGCGCTGCCGCCACCGACAACGCCACCGACACCGTGCGCCCCGGAGCCGGAGGGCGCGCCAGCCGCCGCCCCACGCAGCAGCAGTGCGTCGCTGCTGCCCTGGGAAACGTTGTCCTCCAGGTCGCTCTGGCAGCCCTCGTCGTTGAGCGAGTTCTGCTTGGTGACCTTGGGCGACAGCAGCTTGACCAGGTCTGTGAGCTGGAAGAACTCTGCCTCGCGCAGGAGTCGCTCCTTCTCGGGGAAGTGCTCGGGCAGCGCCAGCTGCTTGTCGCGCAGGTAATCCAGCACGTACCGAAAGAGGAAGCCGTCGCGGTCGATGAAGAAGCGCGCGCGGCTGTCCCTGGGCAACTCGCCCCGGCGCCGAGCGCCGCCCCGGGGACTAGAGGGTGAGAACATGCTGGCCAGAGTGCTGTCCGGGACGCTGAGCAACGTCGAATGCTTGGTCACATAGACCTGGCCTCCAACGTTCAGCTCCACTACCTCGGGGAAGGGCGAAGGAGCGCAGGACCCCGGGGCGGAGGCCAGCGGAGCTCCAGGAGAGCTGGAAGCGGACACCATCTCGCTGATAGGAAGGATGGTGCTGCCTCCGCTGCCCGTGTCCTTCAGAGCCATGGTCCCCGCCGCCGGCCAGGTGACCCGGGCGAGCGGCACGGCGTGCTTCCCAGAGCCTCGAGGTCCCCTGTCCTAGGCGTGCGCCCGGGCACCCTGCACTCTCCGGCTGGCCCGCGCGCTCCTCCGGACACACGGCGCGTCTCAGTGTTCCCGGCAGCAGCGGCGTCGGCGGCACCCCAACTCCATCGGGGAGAGATTCTCAGGAATGGAGCTCCGCGGGTACGGCTGCTCCTTTGGGGTGAGCGGCCGAGAGAGTGCGAGAGACTTGGAGAGGCTCGGGGGCTGCGCGTGGCTCTCCGAGGGGAGGGCAGGAGGCGGGGCCCGAGCAAAGAAAACTCACCCCCCGCTGCTCGCGAGCCAGAGAGCCCCAGCCAGGAGCGCCGGCGCCGGCACTAACTACTAGCAGCCCGGGAGGTGGCACTGACGTCAAGCTTGAACTGGGACTGGAGCCACAGCTGTCATTTAAAGGGATAGGCTCTGAGGCTGGAGGGGCGGCTCCAGAGCCAGGGAGCAGGGCTGAGAGACCAGAGGATGTCAAAGCTAGAGGGGACAACGAAAAGAATTGGGAGAAAGTGGACTGCAACTCTCTTCATTTCATCCTAGTCTCATTTATTTTCTCTCCATTTTCCTCCCTCTCCTGCACCCATTCTTATCTTCCCGCGGGAGTTCGCCTTAACAAAACTAGTTTTACTGTCCTCATGGCAAGGACCTACAACCCCGACTCCCAGCTCCCAACGCTACAGATATTGGAGTTCGGGCTGTGTTTATTAAAAGGCTGTGAGCAAGGCCGAATTGAATCCCACGTAGGGGCTTTTTAATGACAATTTTTTAAATGAAGGGCAAACTCCCCTCTACCTATGTCTTGGGATCAAATGACTTGCTTGCATGTTTAACTGATGCTCCAAGTCGCCTTAGGGTTTAAAACTCATGTTTGATTTCATTTCACAAAAGCAATAAAGGACTACGAGTAACAAAGAAACTGCTGCCACATTTATAAAAGTTGGTGCATGGCTTCTGGGGGAAGGTACTGAAAAGGAACAATGTTTCTTTTTCTTTTTTAAATCTCCAGCCTCCTGATCCACTGTTAATTTTTCCATTTTCCTTGCACTTTCTCAAAGTAAGAAGGCGGTAATTCCTTGTTACCTTCCTAACTCTGGTACTCTGCTCACAAATACAAATCGGCATTATTTGTGATGGAAAAGGACTGAAATTCAAAGAAGAAAAGTCCTTATCATTGCTAGATAATCTAACATGCTGTGCAGCCTGCGGCATAATTTGGTGACCAGACACCTGACTCACTGACTTACAAAGTACTAGAGTGAATATGCCTGCCTGTGATTCCTCCCATTCAAAATCAACAGAATAGTAATGGATTTGAGGTTCAGTTGTTACCTTAAAATTTCATAAATGATAGATGTCCTATTATTTGAGCATTACAAGCTATATTTAATTCATCGATTCTTATAAGCCACATCCACAGAAAATGCTACATCAAGTTTGAAAGTTTGATTACCTGAGGCATTCAGAGCTTAATGGACCAATGAAAGGACACAACACCTTTGCCAAATGAGTAAGACATAAAACAAGGCTTGCAATGGGCATCCTCACAGAACCCCCTTACTCACTCACATTACCTCTTCCCCAGCTTATAATGATGAGTCAAACTGAGAAGTAGAGTTTATTTAAGTCTTCCAAAAGAAGACAATCTGAAAGGGAACATCATTTTCTACCTCATTTGAAGAATAAGAAAATAGTTGCACTTTAAAATAACACTTTCTGGGAAATGAATTAATGAAAGCTTTATAACTTTCACAAATGAATAAGTAATAATGCCTCAAACCCCTACTAATGAAGCCCATTTATCATGAAGTAAATGTCTCTAATGATGAGGATGGTTCAGGCCTTAGCATTCTAATGAAGTGGATATACAAGAAATATGAATATGGGATACAGAAACAAAAGATTACCAAAGCTATCAGCTTAAAATTTATTTTCTTTTGTGGTCCATAAAATAACCTTATGAGATAGTCTAAATTTTATACTCTAGATGAAATTATGTTAGTAATTCATAATAAATTTCAAGGTGAATTGCATTGCATGATATATTGCTTTTGAAAATTATCTCTTCAACATCGATTGAGTGTTTCTCCTTAATCTCATGCTCCTGCTTATTGTTATTACCCAGACTCTCTTATCTGTAGTCTCCAACCAAACTCCTAACTGAACAAATATCAAATCAGAATGTCTCTACTCAAGGAGTTATCTGCTGAAAATTCCTTCCATCTTCCACCCACTCCCTTTCCCCTGCTTAATTTTTCTTCCCAGAATAAATACTACATATTGCAGAAATACTTCCATTATCTGAACTTTACCTTCACTACTAAGGTGTTTGCACTGGACCCAGTGCTTCTATACGGAAAAGGACTGAATTTCTGCCTACCAGACTGCAGGTGTGGTGTGCAGCCATGCGCAGTGTTTCATCCTCAGACTGGTGCCTTGCACATGAGACGCAGCCACTTTCTATTAAATATACACTGCTTGTAAATGGAAGATGTCGCAACCCTCGCATGATGGCCAGCAGGATAAGCACAGAAACTGCAGAAGCAAGTAAGATGTGGTCCTTCACAAATAAAGTGAAGACAAGGAAGAAACTTCTTGTCAAAATCAATTCAGACCCAACAAAAGTAAAAAGCAGAGACAGGATTGTAGCAATCCATTTCACACTAAGCAGTGAACAAAGGCTATAATCAGAACCGTTTCCTCTAAACCACAGACACTATTAAACCTATCTGGGAAAAAAAAATGTGGGTCCTTTAATATTTGGTGCTGTGCAAAGGCAGGAATCAAATTTCTCTGGCAGGGAAGGGATGCTGGATTCCACTCTCAGCACCTTTTAAAACAACACAATCAAACCAGTGCCTTCAAAATGCACAGCAAATAGCCACATAGGATGCATTGGTTCCATAGCATAGCACATAAGTGACTTTTAGTTTAAAACAGCAAAATGACTATTGTTTTTCAGCAGGCAGAAACCAAATTAAAGGCAGGAGCTGCATCTTCCTTGATGTGGAGAAAGAATATAAACAGGTTACTAAGGGGTTTAGAAAGAACTTGGCTAAAAGCTAGCCCTCTTTGTAATATCTGCAAGTTACTAAATCTCTGGATATAGTTCCTTTTAGACACAGTGAACATAATAAAACCACAACCTTATCTCTTCAGAAAGGGAGCCATTCAGGGTTGCAAGTGTTCCTATTTGTTACATCTCTTTCTAGGGCTGGAAACATCCAGATGCTTACTTAGATGGACCCAAGTGGATCACTGGATATCAATGTAGCTCAACAATAGAATTCTTGCTTACCATGGAATAGCCCTACATTGCAATCCTATCAACATATACATAATATGATGATAGGGTTATCTACATATATACATGTACGTATATATATATATATATATATATATATACATATATAGCTATAGTTCCTGTTATACAAACATATATGCATATATACATATACACGTATTTACATTTATACCCATTAATGCCATATTGTATATACCAATGGAGGAATCTTCCTCTGTGTGTGTGTGTGTGTGTGTGTGTGTGTGTGTGTGTGTGTGCATGCACGTGGATATTTGTGAACTTGCTTTACATACTATTCTTCTATGCATTCTACCATGCCTGCAAAGCCTGGTGAAATGTGGTCCCTTCATCCTTCATGAAGATCCTATAACACTATATTCTTCCGTATCAGTATTCAGTGCAGATAACATTACTAGATTTTCCCTAGTTCTTTTCTTTTCTTTCTTTCTTTCTTTCTTTCTTCTTCTTCTTCTTCTTCTTCTTCTTCTTCTTCTTCTTCTTCTTCTTCTTCTTCTTCTTTTTCTTCTTCTTCTTCTTCTTCTTCTTCTTCTTCTTCTTCTTTTTACTTTTTCTCAGTGCTTTGACTAAGTTGTGACTATAATAAAAATATTGGTTATTTTGTGTCCAAGGTCAACTCTGCTTTTAATTAATTTATTTTTTATTAATTACAGTTCATTCACTTTGTATCCCAGCTGTAGCCCCCTCCTCCATCCCCTCCCAATATTTCCATCCTTCATCTCCTCCTATGCCCCTCCCCAAGTCCACTGATAGGGGAGATACTCTTCTCTTTCCATCTGATCCTGGCCTATCAGGTCTCATCAGGACTGGCTGCATTGTCTTCCTCTGTGGTCTGGTAAGGCTGCTCCTCCATCAAGGGGAGGTGATCAAGGAGCCAACCATTGAGTACCTGTTCCTATCACTAGGGTACCCACTTGGAGACTGAACTGCATGGGCTAAATTGTGCAGGAGTTCTAGGCTATCTCCATGCATGGTACTTGCTTGGACTATCAGTATCAGAAAAAGAAAAAAAAAAAACTGTGCCCAGATATTTTGGTTCTGCTCCTCTCCCTGTGGACTCCTGTCCCCTCCAGGTCTTTCTATCTCCCCTTCTTTCATAAGATTCCCTGCACTCTGCCCAAAGTTTGGCTATGAGCCTCAGCATCTGCGAGGATACTCTGATATCTGTTTCTCTTATTTGAAGCTTTAAGAGTTTTATGGACATAAAATAAGACAAAAAACAAAATTCCTATGCCTCATATCATTCTAAACAAAATGCCTGCATATCTCTCCAGTATCAGAGACTGAAATGTTTAGAAACACAATGTCTTAAATTAGCATGTAAACTGTGTGTCTCATTTTAAATTTTTCCTGGCCATATGCAAAAGTATTATGAGCCATACAGTAGCATGTGCCTTTATTCTTTACTGACAGGACTCTGGAGGTACAGAAATAACAATATTTGTAAGTCTAAACCAGCTTGATCTACAGGGAGAGTTCTAGGCAAGCTGGTTTTCTGTTGTTGTTTTTACTCTTTCTCAAAAACAAAACAAAATAACAATAAAAAGTAACAACAAAACAGGCAAAATAGCTTTAACAGTATAGCTTATATGCCCTACATAAAAAAATATTATCAGCATGTAGCCATCATATGGATGAGTAACGTAAGTTATGTTTTTGTATCTAGCCACTCTGCAGCACAGCTAAGACTGTTTTGTGTGCTTGGGTGATATATGTGGCTAGTGGTCACTGCACTGTAAACAATAGCTTTATGTAACTGTAAAGTTTGTGGGTTAGAAGAATGTATATAGTTTGACAATTTGACAAGAAAGCAATGGTTTAAAGTATTTCATCACAAGACTGTAGTGAAAGGAGACTAGAATTTAGAATTGGAGTAGAATCATTTAACGAATGCAACTGAGACCATTGGTATTTTTCTAATGTATATGTCCATGTACTGTCGGGAAGGGAGAGGAGGACACAATTAATGTAATCATTAAATAACTTGTGTTCCTCTTATAAACCTTTAGAATGATGGCAACAGAATAGCACACATTACTCTTGGGAGGAAAAAAAAGCCAGAACGGGGATTATTTTATGGGCGTCCAGCTTCCTGCCAGAGCAAAAGGGGAGGGCTAACCTCTCTAGCAGCAAAGCTGAGGATGAGAACTGAAGGAAACTACACACTCAGCGATTCCTACTGCATCTGGAGAATGCTGGAAGCCAAGCAAAAATCAAGCTTATTCCCAAATCCCACACGTTAGTTTTGAGACTATCAATGATTCCACCACATGCGAAACTTATAAAAATAGGATATTAAGTAAATTCAGGCTATTTATGTTCAAGGCACATTTTCTATAGTATATTGTTGCTAATTAAATGTCTTCATAAGGTAACACTTATAGTCAACTTACATTAGAAGCTCTATATCAGCACTCTCCAAGATTAGGGCGAACTTTAATATTCCCCCAAATTATCGAAGTTTGTATAGACTAAGATTTGATGTAGATAAACTTTTAATATATTCTACGGCATCTAAAAGTGATCCTCTGGCATTGTGAAATAACACCATTGCAAACCATTATTCAATTATCATTTTTAATACGCCCATCGCCCATCGTTTCTTTGGAAGAGGAATGTGATCAGTCTTGGGTACTTTTGTGTTTAGTGTTTATTGGGAAGACACTTAGCAAGGGGTTCTAGTACTTCGTCTTCTGTAACTCTATGCAACCCTGAAACCTTTAAAGATGGCTCAGAGACCCAAAGCTAATGCAAAAAAAAAAAAAAAAAAAAAAAAAAAAAAAAGCAACACATTCCCCACTCTCTGAGAACATTGTGTGTAATAACTTTAGCTTCACTAGACAAAGGGGGTATTATCAGGATGAACTCTAAGCTTTTGCAAATAATGTCAACCAGGGTAGAAATGCTAATGGTGTTCCATGCATATAAATTTAACAAGTCCTGTGCTATTCTTTAAACTGTCCCTCATTGGAAGAAGGCTCTGAAATATAAAGTAAATTTAAAATGCTACTTTTAAGAACCAGTCAGAATGCCCTTGAGGGACAGTTCTAAAAACATTAACTTATTATTTTGACTAAAGATTCTTGACTATTGAATTTGATTGTGTCGTTAAAACCCTATTTGTGGCAGGAATTTATTATTTCTGGTACTTTTTAACTTCTACCCATTAAGTTTATCTAGAGACCATTTAGATAATGGCTGTAAGGCAACACATGTTCCGTGAATGAAATCACTATGGAAATGGGATTACAGGGAATTCATTCTCCCTTGTGATGCCTGTCCACAATGGGAGAACAGGGTGAATTGTGTTAAGAAAAGTAGTCCTTCAATATAAAGTTTTCATTTAGCAAAATGTTTAGAAAATGTCCTAACCAAGAATAGCACAATTAAAATTAAAGTCCCTAGGTAATCAACTTTTATAATATCAACTATTAATATTGTAAAAGTAGAATGTAAATAAAAATGCTCTTAGACACAATTAAACACAGTCTCTACTTAAAAACAAGTCAAATTCCTTCTTTAATATATGGAAATTTTTTAAGGGAACATGAGAGTCTGCAGGGGTGAATCATGGAGGTATCAAATGATCTTACTGCTTTGAGAGGACTTTCCAATTTGGTTTCCAGCACATTTGTTGAATAACTCCCAACTGCCTGTAACTCCACCTCTCACACACCCTTCTGGCTTTTGCAGACACCTGTATCCATACACACACACACAGACACATATAACTACATATAATTAATCATCCTGAGTGAGGTATCCCAGAAGCAGAAAGACACACATGGTATATACTCACTTATAAGTGGATATTAGACATATAATGTAGTAATAAACATACTAAAATCTGTACACCTAAAGAAGGTAAGCAAGAAGGAGGACCCAGGGTAAGATGATCAATCCTCATTCAGAAAGACAAATGGAACTCACATCAGAGGAGGGAAAAAGAAGGAACAGGACAGGAGCCTACCAAAGAGGTCCTCTGAAAGACTGTACCTAGCAGGGTATCAAAGCAGATGCTGAGACTCATAGTCAAAATTTGGGCAGAGTGCAGGGAATCTTATGAAAGAAGGGGGAGACAGTAAGACCTGGAGGGGACAGGAGCTCCACAAGAAGAGCAACAGAACCAAAAAATCTAGGCACAGGTTTTTGTTTTGTTTTTTGTTTGTTTGTTTGTTTGTTTTTTATTCTCCAAGCAAGTACCATGCATAGAGATAACCTAGAACCCCTGCACAGATGTAGCCCATGGCAGCTCAGTCTCCAAGTGGGTTCCCTAGTAATGGGAACAGGGACTGTCTCTGACATGAACTTAGTGGCTGGCTCTTTGATCACCTCCCCATGATGGGGGATCAGCTTTACCAGGCCACAGAGGAAGACAGTGTAGCCAGTCCTGATAAGACCTGATAGGCTAGGTTCAGATGGAAGGGTAGGAGGTCCTCCCCTATCAGTGGACTTGGGGAGGGGTATGGGAGGAGATGAAGGAGGAAGAGTAGAATTGGAAGGGTATAAGGGAGGGAGGGAGAGACTGGGAGGTTATGATGGAGGGGGCTACAGCTGGGATAAAAAGTGAATAAACTATAATTAATAAAAATTTAAATAAATTTTAAAAAATTAAAAATAAATCTTTGAAATAAAATACTGGGTATGCTCAGTTGGTTGGTGTGCCTAATAGGTGCCAACTGTTTAAGTTTCATGCTTCTAAACGAGGATTGATCATCTTACCCCATGTCCGCTCAATTGATTATCTTTTTTAGGTGTATAGATTTCATTATGTTTATCATATCTTATAGGTCTATATAAGTGAGTATATCCCATGTTTGTCTTTCTCCTTCTGGGATATTTCACTCAGAATGATCTTTTCTAGATCCCACCATTTGCCTGCAAATTTCATGATTTCCTCCTTTTTGATTGCTGAGTAGTATTCCATTGTATAAAAATACCACAATTTCTGTACCCATTCCACCGTTGATGGACATCTGGGTTGTTTCCAGGAGTCTACTGAGCGCATCTGAAAGACTCTAACTAGCAGTGTTTTCAAAGCAAAGACTCATGACCAAACCTTTGGCAGAGTACAGGGAATCATAAGAAAGAAGGGGAGTTAGTCTGATGGGGAAAGGATAGGAGCTCCACAAGGACCAAATATATCTGGGCACAGGGTCTTTTCTGAGTCTGACATTCAACCAAGGACCATGTATGGATATAACCTAGAACCTCCACTCAGATGTAGCCTGTGGTAGCTCAGTAACCAATTGGTTTTCCAAAGTGAGGGGAACAGGGACTATTTCTAACAGGAACTCGATGTCTGGCTCTTTGGTCTCCCCACCCCCGAAGGGAGGAGCAGTCCTGTTAGGCCACAGAGGAGGGCTTTGCAGCCAGTCCTGAAGATACCTGATAAAACAGGATCAGATGAATGGGAAGGAGGTCCCCCCCATCAGTGGACTTGGAAAGGGGCACGGTGGAGATGAGGGAGGGAGGGAGGGAGGGACTGGGAGGGAATGAGGGATCGAGACACGGCTGGGATACAGAGTTAATAAAATGTAACTGATAAAAAATAAATAAATAAATAAATAAATAAATAAATAAAAGAAAAAAAAAGTTTCATGCTTCACTCATTTTTAAAATTTTTTATTTGGGGTGTTTTAGCTTCTAACTTCCTTCCACCAATCTTTTAACCTGAGGTAAGAAGAAAAGGTTAGTGGGGAGATGGGGCACAGACCACTTTACCTCTCCTGGCTCTTTAGGGTTGAAGGGCACTTTGAGGGCTTTACCAATCTCTGTCAACAGCAGATGCAACAAAGCAGTCTCCTCCAAGCCACTGTCTTGAAACATGTATCTCCATCTTTCTCCTCCAAGCCACCACAGCATCTGACTATGGTCTCTCCAAACTGTGAAGCCTTCGCTTTCTGGATTTGCCTATTTATATCCCTCAGAGTCCTGGCCACAGCCCTCTCCATGTTACATTAGTGGTTGACAAAGATCATGCCCTACAAGAGGCAATTATCAGTTGTGGACAAATTAAAGCCCAAACTAAAATCCCACACTGGGGAGTAGAACAAAAACATGTTTACATAAAATACCTTTTTTAAAGAGACCAAAACTTCCATTACAGCTTCACATGTCATGTGCATGATACATGAGCCTCTGCTACATGAAATAGCTAATCTTTGCATAATTTTACATAGCTCAGCCTAACAGATTTTAGCAACAGCACAAAGAATATACAACCATATCAACAAATGCCCACATATCTAAAAGTATATGATAAGTAAGTTGCTTTTCAAGCAAGCATGTCCACATGTACTAAATATTAATGTACTTAGGTTAAAGAGAGTTACATCTTTCATTTTTGCTCTCAGTTCTATGATAAGTAGTATATATTTATACAAATAATTATTTGTTCATTGTTGGCCAATCATGTTCTGAGTTATTATTCATATGCGTATGTTTCTATCTCTGGCTGGATAGGAACCTCTCTGAACAGATACTATTATCCAGTTTTAATTTATTTCAGAGCTCTGCATACAAGAAATGGGAAACTATTTATCCACAGTAAGAACTAATTAGTGAGGTTTCTCCTTGGCTTCAGAAGCACTATTTAATTCTTCTATGTATTGCTAAATTAAAAAAAAAACCTTATTATTTTTCTATCTCTAATGTCTACATTTAAAAAGTACATCAGCTAGGTTCAAACCTAAAAATAGAATTACTAGCTGGAGATACTTTCAATGACTATGAGCATGTTGTGCTCTTGTAGTGGACTGGAGTCAGATTCCTAGCACCCACGTCACAATAATCTTTAGCTGAAGTTTCAGGACATCAAACCCCACTGGCCTCCACAGACACTTGCATCCAAGTGCATACCTCCTGACAGAGACATACACATCATTAAAAATAAAATAAAGTCTTAAAAAATAAACTTGAAGCCCAGTGTTTTCATCTGAGAGCACACTCCAATGTGAGGTATAAGTTCAGCTAGTATTCATATTATACGCTAACCAATTAGGAGGTGCATGCCTAGAAACGACTAATTCTTCCTTTATCCATACTTTTTAGTACCCCATAGCAATTTGTCTATAGCAGGGGTGATACCCTGGGATTGGTGTAGGCCTCCATGAGGATTTGAGGAATTGTGACTGAACTTTCCCTGATGCTAACAGGAGACACAATCAGACTTACAGCAGACATCTTATTCCCCTTGCTCATATGGTCTCCCCACCCCCTCTTCCTTAATATTTCCTAACTCTGAAGTGCAGGAGCTGTGTTGTAAACTTACCCATTGAGGCTGGGCAATGGGCTGTCCTCTGCATTTTGACCTGTTGTGGACTTCTGTAATGGTCTCCATCTGCTGCAAAGAGAACCTTCTTTGATGAGGGTGTGGATTGCACTTATATGTTGATAGTATGAAAAATATTTAAAATTCAGTTAGGAGTGTCACTGGGTTCATAAAGTAGTGGTCTAAGGCTCTCCTCTACGATTCATGACTTCATTGCCCCTGGTGGTTGTGTGGGCTTCTAACAACAAACCTGATTTCTCTTCTGTTGACCATGTCTTTAATCACGTAAGACAGCTGTTGTTTACCTTTGAGTTAAGAGTGTCAGTAGGAACACTTTGCTGTGCAGCTTGCTGTTGATGATAAGGAGCACTGAGAAGGACTAGATGGTTGCTTCCCTCCCTAGGCACCTTGCAAAGCACCTCCCCATCTATGAAAGCTAATCCTCAGAAAGGGGGCTTTCAGGTTAGATTCACCTCTGTTACTGCCAATCCTGTGTTCAAAGAGTGTGTCTCCCATCCAGTGGGAGTTCAATGAGTTCCTAAGGAGGGGCGAAAAGAATGAAGCGGAGATAAGGAGACACAAAGAATGAGAGCAAGTCTATAATCTGATCTCGTTTATTTGAAAAATTTCACACAACTTTATAGGTAGAAGGTAGGAAGGGAAAATGTGTCAGCAATATAGTTTACAAAACATAACAGGGTGATTAATGATGATGCAGAACACCGCAAAAATGTTTACTAAAAGAGATACTACAAGAATGTCAGCTAAGATATCTCAAAATGTCTAGCCTGAGGCACAGATGTCTCATAGGTTCCAGAAACGTAAATCTCTCACCTACGACCTTGTTGCAGCTGTCTGTAACTTTCCACTAGCTGGCCTTGGCTCCTGGCATGCATGGTGTTTTCAACAAAAGGGACTTATCTTCAGCCTCTGGAAGGCAAGGAAAGTTATAGCAGTGGCCTATATTATTCTAGCAATCCTTTGAACTCCCCCTACAAATGACTCAAAAGGGGTATCTCATGTCTGTTACTGAGGTTTTTGTTAGGTAGTCTCTGGCTCTTGGAAAGGAACACTATAAACTTGAGTGGTACAATTTCATCTAAATTACACATAAATACATGCACATGTGCACACATGCGCATACACACAACACACACATGGATGTTAATTTGCACATATGTGTATTTAAATGATTCCCTGTGGCTTTTTCAAACATTCTCCAGTGTTATTTGTGCCTCCTCACTTTCTCTCCCTCTGTATTGCCCTCCTTTCCCCCTTCTCATACAAGTCCTACCCTTATTTTCCCTACTTGTCATTCGATATCACTTGTAGGATATTAAGAGAGAAATAAAGAAAAAGAGAAGAGAGATCTGAAAACAGAGTCATAGATTTTGCTGTAGCATACAGTTTATAGGTTGTGAATACCTAATTCTGGTGTAAGGAATAGATAATAAAAGATACACATGCATGTACAGAGAGAGAGACAGAGACAGAGACAGAGAGAGACACACAGAGAGAGACCAATTGTAAGGCTATCTAAAATCCTAAACTAGCATTCAAAAACATGAAAGGACATCCAGGTGTTTCCTTCATTTTTAATAAGAGTCTCCTTTTTTCACCATGTTCATTTATTCTGCTCTAATAAATTGCTTCAGCCAATTTGCATTTGCTCTAGTTAATCCAGACCTCACCTCTGCTGTGTTCTCTCAGCTTCTCTTACCACATCTGCAAGCTTTAACTCACCCTCAGCAAATCAGCTCTTTATCTTTTATGTGCTGACCCAGTAAACACAGATACATCTGTGAACACTTAAAAACGTACTTGGTATCCCACTTCCCACAATTTTTTGTACTCTGATCACTACAGTGCATGTCTTGCAAAGTTTGTTTTGTTCCCTAAAGCAATACTTACTTTACAGAACTCAAGATTGCTGTTTGTATAGTTTAAATTTCTGTATGTGTGTGTTGGGGGGGAGGGGGAAAGTATATAAGATTGAGACTAGGATTTGTTTAGATTGCTAGAAGGAATTTCTTCATGTCAAATATGTTTGTTACTTTTCATCTCCTGAAATAAGCATCCCATAAGAGTAGAAGAGCAGAACAAGATCAAGTTGCCATTTTCCTTTTCCTTTTATTTTTCTTTTTTCTTTACTGCCCCTAAAATCAATTGAAAAAGTGACCCTGGAAATATGCACCCTAAACTGGGGGTCAGGAGAATACATTTCACTGTTAGCCATAGAGGTGGCATTAACTAACCTCAATCTGTGGGGTGTAAGTCAAAACAGCTTCTGGGGTCTTCCGTTTGCTCATTTAGTAAGAGCCTCAGCATCACCACATAAAATAAAGAATGTAAGAGTCTCATGTTTTTCTGATCGCAAATTAATTGTGCCTAGATTGTGCCAGCAAACAACAAACAATCTGTGGCCGTGAGTCATTCCAAGCATGTGCAGCCAGTCCTCCCTGGACACGCTTCGGGATCTGGCAGCTAGACGGGCATTCTTTAATAGAAGTGAAGGAAATGTCTGCTAGTCTGGTATTTATTCTTTACTTTCACTTCCAGGCTTTTTTTTTTCAGTAAATATTTATGCAATGCTGTCTTTGTGACAGGCATCCAGCTCAACCTAGAAATGATGCAGAACTCAGGGTTTGGTCAGCGGTTCTCTGTCCTTATTTACCTTGAACTTGGGGCCTGCTTCCTAATGTTGTTCCTGTTGTTGTTTCAATGGATAGTTTGTAGCTTCCCTTGCTTTGACACTTGTACTGCTCTATGTTAGGGCAGGTCTTGATTGTCTTAATCTGTGATGTTCCTATCCTGTCGAATTCCTAGGTTCTATCTCCTGTGTCTTGATGTCTGGTACAGCCATGGAGATAAATGAGACATCATATCATGTGAGCTTTACACTCCTTAGAGAATAGAACATAAACAGAAGAAAAATGCAAATGTGTGTGTGTGTGTATGCGTAATTTTAGCTTTTAACTTTATTTTTTCAGTTTTTCACTTTACATCCCAGTTGTAGACCCCATCTTCCTTTCTTTCTGGTTTCACTCTCTCTCCCTCTTCACCACTTCCCCATTCTCTAACCCTTAGGGAAAGGGGCCCACACTAACCCACCCCAGTACTTAGTTAAACTTTGAATGCATGTTTCAGATTAATTATGTCCTATATAATCACTCCACCTGTGAATTAATCTCACTTAATCTTCCTTCTTAAAAAAGCACTAGAGGTATTGTACCAGACATACTGTATGTGAAAACTACTAGGAAAGACGAGAACAGAAAATAAACAGGTGTTATTCCTGCCCTTTATTTTTTGTTTCAGGTCAGTGATCGCTTTTTTAAGCACAGCAAAGACAGAGAGAACAAGAATGCTCCTCTTTGCCTGCTTATGATTCTGCATCCTGGGGACACAGAGCAGATTGTAGAAGAGAATAATGCACCCACAGGACAAAGTAGAGATCCGAAAAGAAGGGGAATTCTCTAAGCTGCCTGATTTATGGTATTAATTTCGACAAAATGCAGAGACTGACAAGCCAAAGAGACCTTTGAAAAGATGATGGCAGTGATGACCAAGGTAGAAGAAAAATGGAAGATCTACAACAAAATTAATGTGCCTGTTGGGGTTTATTATGGGCACATTTTGATATTTTAAGAGACTTTCAGTTAACTGACACAATCAGAATAAAGAGGGCACTAAAGGAAATTAACAAACCAATAGTAAGCCAGATGTTAAATAATTTTGCATTCATGGTGTAGATACCTACTCTGAGATTTTCATAGCTATAAGTAATGTCATCATCTTACTGGTTTTAAAAAATCTAGAATATGAACAAAATCTACTTGAGTAGACAAGTCGCAACATTTGTACACATTTTCATGTAGCCAGCAGCGACAATAATGGTAAATTATCTCTACGCCTACAAAGTATGTACCAGGCACGGTTGTAAGCAATTGACTCATATTAAGCCATTTAATCATCAAAACCATCCTGTGATATGTCTATTGCATCCACCCTGTCATCACAGAGAATGAAATGAAGGCAGAGAAAGTGCAGTAACTTCCCTACGTTCTCATCAACCAGCACAGGGTCGATGTGCTGTTCACCATCAGGCAGTACAACTGCAGTCACAGTAGCTCTTTCCCTAGACCAGTCTCTAGGCCTGACTCTTGTTGGTTTTGTCTTATTTTGTTCACAAATAAACAGCAAGAAAGGCTTATTTAGTCCTATCAATTATATTACTTAACTTTCCTTACAACTCATTGCGCTTCTCTTTTGTCTGTTTCTACACATCAAACTCCTGACATATGTAATCTTGTGCTCCAGCTAGACGATTGTCGTTCAGAGTAAAATTTGTGCATTAACTACCATTTGGATAACTGTTCTTTTTACCATGCTTTGGCACCTCCTGCTGCCTCGGTTCACCTTTTCCTGCAGGACGTATATTCTATTCAAGCACTGACAGGGAGTGTTATAACCCACTAACTGGGACTTGCAATTTTATAGGTTCTACTCTAGCCACAGAAAATGAAGAGGATGATGTAAGTGTTCAGGGGCAGCCTAGAACCCCGCTCTTAACTTCTGCACCAGTTGCAAGTTCAGGGACTACCAAGCCACCTGCAGAGTTGTAACTGTTCAGGAAGACCCAGGATTCACTAGGCAGTATTGTACTGTTAGAGCTGAGACTCACTGACGTGAAAAGAAGAGGGTAAAATTGGTTGAGGGGAGAGACTTGCAGAGTAAAAGTTTGGGAAATCCCAGAGCTTCTGGTTTTGTCTACACAGTGCAATCCTTTCCTCTGCATTTCTCAAGAGCATCACAACACACAGGGGCTTGTCCAAGATAGCTGTTTAAGCAATAGTTTTAGTGGTCAAGATTTTCAGTGCAACTCAGTCACACAGACAATGTTTTCTGCCATATGCCTGGCCTCAGGCCCCTACCCTCCTAAGTATGAGCTGACAAAACTGCATTCAAGAGCTCCACTGACAGTCATAATGATAGGAAACTTGTGCTGTAAGCCCCCTACACAAACAGAGATGTTTTCAATCAAGAGCTTAAACAAAACTAGAGATTATCAACTAAAAGTTGTCCCTAATCAATTTTGTCCCTAGTTAAAATTAAATTCTTTATCCTCGATAGGTAGAATCAGGATATTTTCTTTTGTTTAATGTATTCTAACATAACATTTCTATAGGTAATATAATATTAATATAAAATAAATGAACACATCTTATTTTCCTCTTGCTAAGTATTTGCAATCCTTAGGAATTTTGTATCTACAGTGCCCCGGAAATTAGTCTGGCTTTGTACCCACACCAATTATGGATGCACTGGTCAGTGTTTTCTAACCATTTTAATTCTTCTAAATAAATAAAATTATTAGAGAATTTTATTTCACATGTACAATTTGTCCTATATGTACATTTATGAAAT
This sequence comes from Meriones unguiculatus, assembly GCF_030254825.1. Taxonomy (NCBI): domain Eukaryota; kingdom Metazoa; phylum Chordata; class Mammalia; order Rodentia; family Muridae; genus Meriones; species Meriones unguiculatus. The sequence goes on from NC_083351.1 coordinate 143,350,088, forward strand.
AAAAAAATATCAACAAAAACCTCTTTTATCACCCATTTGATATTTGTTATCTATATCCTGATCTCTGTGCATGCATACAAGTCCACTTTATAAAAATATGTACAGTATTTATTCTTATCTCAACTATGTAAAAATTTCAAGAAAGTTTTAGAACCTTGAAATGACCTGTGGTCTTCCTAAGCTATAAACACAACCTCAGAAACACTCTTACCTAAAAGAGAAGATGAAATCCTCTTAGAAATCTTGCAATTCACCATTTTAAGTTTTTTTTTTTTTTTTTATTTTTTTTTTAAGTTTTATATTTAAGCTACATTTAAAGAAAACTAAAATGTAGAGACAGAACACATTCTTTGGGGTAGTTTGTTTTCTTTGCACAAAACATGTAGTTAAAGAATAGTTTCAAAGCTAGAGCTAATGGTGGCTTTTGAACTGCCAAGCTGAAAAGGTCAAAGTCTGTCCAAATGTTTTCACATTCTTTCCTGGCCCCTCTAGTCATCTGGTGTGTTACCACCTGCTGTGGTAGAACACATTGTTTGCTAGTGGTCAGTAAGAATGGAACAACTTTAGTATTCAACCTTCTTCACATAAATTTTATGTCATGCCTGCTTTCCTTCTCTTGTACTCTGTCCTTAAATAATCCAGGATTGCAGTATCATCTACCCTACACTATCTTGGTTCTTCTCCTTCACAGAATCTATTGATCTCTTCACATTTTCTGTTATTGCTTCCTGCTCTGGTTTGTGTATAATCATAGGTCAGACAGTAGAGCATACAGCCATTTCAAAGTGAGAACAATTGTCCAATGCAAATATGAAAGGTTATTTATTTATTAACTATCTGGATATACATCTCCTATTGTGTAGAAAGTTAGTGTCTTTCATCATTGTTATGAATTTGAATATTGTGTGTGTGAGAGAGAATGTGTGTCCCAGAATTCATCATGACCTTTAAGTTCTTTTCAAGTTCTTCAGTGTTGACACATCTGATCACAACACATGTATTGCTTCTTCAGTTAGAACTAAGAGGACTCTCCTCCTGTGATCAGAAAATAGTGCATTTTCATCTCTTTGTCCTCATTGTCCTCACAGCATTGATGAGCACATAATTAGCAATGTGTACACAGCTAAAAAGCTCCTTCCCACTAAGCTACATTATTTTTTTTATCTGCTTTAAACATTACCAAGAGATTTCCTTCTGCTTTTAAGGTCATAAGGTCTTCCTTTCTATCATTATATAATTAGTTACCTAAAATCATTGTATGATTAGATATTGAGTAGGGCTCAAAACAAACTATGCTTTGTAAGAAGATTAGTGACCAATCAACAGCTGTTTCCAAGAAGGGAATAGAAACCTTGAGCACACGTAAAGGAAGGCAGGCTAGATGAACACCTGATGATGGGATCTCTAGCTAGAAATGTCCCTGGACCTCAACATGAAGGCATAATTAGAAAATCAGATCTTTCCAGAAAGCATGCATATAATTTAAAGACTTAAAAAAGAGAATAAAAAAGATCATTTTGTACCTAGAAGATTAGTAAAAAATATTACAAACAAAACAATAAGCCCTGGGAAAATGGTGTTGATGGCCTTGGGAGCAGCACAGCTTTTGAATCTCCATGAATCTAACTATCAAAAACAATGTAACAACTAGGATTAAAACAATTAAAAAAAAAACAATATTCACCTAAGCATATTAAAAAACAATATTCATCTAAGCATATTAAAGAAGAAACTGAATTTTTTGTCAAATATAATATAAAGCAGCTAATTAAAGTTGAATGTTGTTTTTCAATTGAAGAACGCCCCACATATTGTTAGGTGACACAATTTAAAAGGATACATTTTTGGGGGTCTGAAGAGATGGTTCAGATGGTCTGAAGAGAACTGGCTGCTCCTTCAGAGGACTCCGGTTCGGTTCCCAACTGGTGCTGCCAACCAAAAGCAGGGGAACCATAGAAGCTGAGCCAACTTTCTACATTCAACTATTTTACTGAGAGGAGTTTGCACTGAGGTCAATACCATCCTACCAATATGGAACTATCACCAACTCTAGGTCTCCTTTCTGGGTGAAAGAAGAATCCAAAGATGCCGTTAAAAGGAATAAAGATGAGCATGGAAAAAAAAAAAAAGACACAAATAAAGAGGCTAGGGAATGCCTATCTTATTTTCATGCCAAAAAGAGGAATCCTAGTTCATTTCTCCTTTCCAAATATCCATTATCTGGGAAACTGTTGAACAAACTATAGCACATTAGGCAATAGTTTATATATGACTATTCAAAGGAGAAAAGATAACCTCCATGTCAAATAACTATGCAGGATCTTCCAGGACACATTATCACATGAAAAACTATGTATAAAAATCATCCATGTTAAGGAATATTTCATGTTCAGATTAAAATGTAAAATTTGCAATAGAAGGAAATTGTATAAGTTGTAGAATTTAACAAAAAAGCCATGCAGTTTTTTGACTTTTTTTTTTTTTTTTTTTTTTTTTTTGCTTTCTCTTGTTGTGGGAATAAAATGGTAGAGCCAGAATATTGAAAAACTCTTTAGCACTGTAATCTTTCGCATATAAAGAAGAAGCTGCATGGTGATGATAAGTTAATAATAGCTTTGAATCTAAGAATAATTTGAATCTGACAAGTTTCAGAGAGAAGTGAAATGAAAAGGGAGTGTGAGTTCAGTCTTCAGCTGTGTCTGTCTCCAGAAACCGTTTGCAGAGTTGTTCTTTGCAGACTAGCATACCATCAATACCGCCATGTCACGTGTTAAAAGGCAACCACAAATTAGCAGCCTAGTGGAAAGCACAGTAACGGGAACTTGTTCTGAGTTTGATGGCTTAGGTACATAAGATGTAAAATTTAAAAGACAAGGCCAGAGACATTGAATGGCACCGCCTCGAGAGGACCAAACATTCCAGGAAAACCACTGCATGTCACATCAGCTTTTATACCACCCTGGTGAAACTATCCCGAAACTCTTCAGTTCAAGTTCCTTGATCGAGTCCACTATGACATTTTTTTAAAAAGAGTAATTGTGGAATTAAATTTCTTATCATATATATATATATGTTATATACATATATATACATATATATATGTATATATACATATATATACAAAAACTTTATACTATATTCCTGACAGAAAAAAAAACTGTTTTTTGGTCAGATATATATGCACATACATGTTGAGATATACATATATGGTCAGATATATATAGTTATTTATATGTATATTATATACAGTCAGATATATATATCATTATATAAATGTATATTATATATATGGTTTTTTTTCTGTGTCAGGAATGAGCACAAAGTTTGTTGATTGAGGTATTTTTCTTGGAGTCTTCCTATGGGATATTTTCCCCTTTGGAGCTGAGAAGGTCTTACTCTTCAGTTTATAGAACACTGACAGATTACATTCTGCATATTAAAGTCTTCTACTTATATTTAACTCTTGTCAACACTCTCTATCCTTGCTCATCGCACCTTGAGGGTCGCCCACCATCTGTATTTACTGTACATACTTAGCTCACTTCTGTACTCATAAAATCGTCAATGTTTGGTACTTATATTTTAACATTAAATAAATGGCATTGTCATATAAGTTGAATCTTATGTTTTACGTTTTCATTAAGAATTATCTTAGAGTGTATTGCATGTTGCTATGCATGCACAATGGGTTTTAATCTATGTATATTTATACCATAAATTCATATAATGTATATGTAATATTTAATATTGCCCATACATATACAATAAGCATAGAAATTGTCCTCAGGTTTGTTTACTTATATGCTACTATAATATCTTAGTAAATATCTGTGTAACCACTTAAGAAGAGGACTATTGGTTAAATGTGTCCAAAGTCCATTGGTACTCCCTCAGTTTTACTAAAATACTTTCAGTATGTTTAAATTATCCTTTGAAAATGGATATTAAAAATCTTTACCTGTTTTGTATAGTGAAATCATTGTAAAAATCTTAATTGTTGTTTATATTTAGATTAAAATTAAAGAATATCTCAAAAAAAGAAACAGTTTCTATGTAAAGGAGCATTGGAGTCACCCTAACGTGTTTCTGTGGTCCAGAGTAAGACACACAGGTCCATGTGTAGATTCTGATAAAAGCAACTGATTTAAACATTAACAAATAGGAAAAATACAAAAATATATTCAGAATAAAAAATTTTATTTAGATACTGTCGCCTACTTAGCAAGGTGGAAAATTATGTTTTTCAACCCTTATGTCTGATTGCGTCAAAAGACTGTACTTTGAGAAAGAAGGACTTTACATTGGAAAATTGTGGTAAGTAGCATACAAAAGGTCAATCTTCAGTATGGTGAGTATTGTTGGTAAATGTAGTTTTCGTGTGAGCTAAGAATTACACTCTGAAGTCCTCTTCTCTAAAAATATATGACCCAAACTAATCCCAAGAAAAGCCATAACCCACTACAGACTGAAGGACAGTACTTGTCTTTGTTCTATTGTTGTGGAAAACCTTTAGTAAGGTATGGCTTACACTTCCAGAATTTTAGTCTAGAAAACATGACAGCACACGGGCAGAGATGGTGCTTAAGAAAGTGAGAGTTCTACATATGGATCCTCAGACAGCAGGAGGAGACACGGGCCTGGTTTGAACTTTTGAAACCTCAAATCCCATCCCCAGTGACACACTTCCTCCAAGAATGTCACATTTCTTTATCCTTCCCAAGTAGTACCACTCCCTGAAAAAAAAGCATCCAAAATTTTGAGCCTCTCAGGGCCCATTCCTTTTCAAAGCTCTACAATCTCCCAAGTTGTGCAAGTCCCCAAGTGAAGAAAGACAAGAAAAGCCTTCCAAAATATGACATATTACAAAATTCCAAGGACATATAATTGAATTTCACATGCATTCATAAATGGGATCCTGAAACAGAAAAGAGTCCATTGATAAAAACTAAGGAAATTAGTGATGAGCATGCACTTCACTTGATAGCAGCACATTCAAGACTTCCTACAAATGACCCACACCCACATATGATGATAATCAATTCTGGGTGGCTGACATGCACATCTTAGATACTGGGCCTTAGGGGATGATGGTGAATGAAGAAAGGACAGACACACAGAGCTGAGATCAGATGGGTTATTGGGTTCTGGTGGAGTCACACCAACAAAGCCTAAAAACTGAGTACATTTATTATATATCACAGAACAAGAAAATGGGCTTATTGCATACAGCTGATTGTGGATGAGGCATGTGAGGTGATCTTGATAAATAAGAGGTCTTTGTAGGGAACACACCTCAGGCTGCTGTCCTTGGGGGATAAAAGTTGTTGATGATGCTCTCTGTGCATAATGTCAACATTCATACTCAGAAGGGGGAAAGGATTTGCCATTCCTGTATATCTGAGGCATTGGGGTCTCAAGGCCTTGCCCATGTCAGCCAATACACATTCTCTCGGGATTTTATCCACACTCCACAATTGAAATTTCTCTTAGGATGCGAAATAATTCTCTCTGTTCGTTTCACAATCACATACTGCATGTAAATAAAAATTACTCTAAAATTAAACTTATTTTGACAATTCTGTCAATATTTTTCCCTGAGCCTAAAAACTATGTATTACTTCTATCTGTAATGACTTCATTGAAAAGAAACCTAAAGGTGTAGTGGGACAAAGTTAGTAGCAGTAACAGTGGAGGGACAAGTTTGGGTAATATTAGAAATAATGGAAAATCAGAAATTGAACAAAAGAAAATGAGTTGTTAGGAATGGAGAAATTTTTAGAAACAAACCTTTGTTGGCCAACTCTCGGGCAGAGTGAATGGAATTTTATGTAAGAAGTGGGAAATAGTAAGAGCTGGAGAGGACAGGGTCTCCACAAGGAGAGCAACAGAACAAGAAAATTTGAACACAGGGAACTTCCCAGAGACTCATACTCCAACCAAGGACTATTCATGGAGATAACCTAGAACCCCTGCACAGATGTAGCCCATGGCAGGTCAGTGTCCAAGTGGGTTACCTAGTAATGGGAAGAGGGACTGCCTCTGACATAATCTGATTGGCCTGCTCTTTGATCACCTCCCCCTGAGGGGGGAGCAGCCCTACCAGGCCACAGAAGAGGACAATGCAGCCACTTGTGATGAGAACTGATAGACTAAGATCAGAAAGGAGAGGAGAACCACCCCTATCAGTGGACTTGGGGAGGGGCATGCATGCAGAAATGGGAGGGAGGGTGGGAGGGAGAGGCTTATAGGGGGATACAAATTTAATAAAAGGTAATTAATAAAAAAATTAAAAAATAGAATTCTGTTTTTATTTCAATTTGTAATGAATCTACTAAAATATAAAAATCTATTAATTTATTCATATTTGTATTTCTGCCCTACTCTTTTGTAGATAAGATATAACATTATCCAAGATTTCTCTGTGCATAGAACTAATCACATGATGATTTCACTGTTGACCATTAATGTGAAAAGTATATTATCACAATTTCTGATATCTACTATCCTGAGATAAATCCTCTTCATCTCACACTACAGCATTAAAAAATACATTTCTGAATTGTTCATTAATATTTGAAAACTTTTAACCCGTGCTCAAAATAAATGGTTTTATTATTTCTTTTTCTCAGCCTATCTTCACCTAGGTTTGGTATTCTGCAGAATAGTTTTTCCATTTGCCCTTCAAGAGTTATCTTTCTTGAATTGTTCTTGAGTTATTCTCCCGCCCACTCATTGTGGGGTGGGATTGAATCAGTCCATCAATGATCCTTCACACTGTGGCTTCTGATAGACTCAGTCAATATCCTCCTGGCAGATGTTGAGTGAAGTTTATCTACTATTCTGGTGACATTCTGTTCGGTTACAAGGTTCAGTGTCTCCCTCCACAATGGATCCACTCCAGATTTTAATGATAACTTTCATTTGGTGTTTTCATTTGGTGCAAAAATGTGGCTCTGGCTTCTCCCTTTGTCAAGTATGAATCCAAAGCTAATAGTGATGGCTTTATTAAATATGGCTTATGCTATTTTAGAGTAAGAATGCCTGCCTTGTTATAAAGAAACACAGAATATGAAGAAACACGTACCAGATATGTTCTTTGTTAATAAGTTGCACACTTCCTTTTCTTCTAAAAAAGCTTGTGCCTGAAATGGTGACACATGCCTGTAATTCTAGCACTCAGGAGACAGAGGCTGGATCATCACAGCAAAGTTGAGTAAGCCTTGATCTGCTTAGCAAATTGCAGGACACCAGGGGTTGCACAGTGATGTCTTAAAACAAATAAAAATAAATGAGAAGATTGTATAAATAAAAATATATTCATTACTGAACCCAGTAGAACACGGTAAATCACATTTGGAAAATCATCATAAATTATAGATTTTCTGGCTTTGCATCAAATTTTCAATATTATACTGTAAAATCAATCTATTTTTGTGATTTCAATTTAGTAGCATTTACCAGCTCATGATGGTCTAACATGACTTTTTTTTTTACCTGTGACTGTTTTCTCTTTATCTAATATTTAAGTACACATTATTGCAGATGTCCAAAGTTTGTCTCTTACTATGTCAAAGAACATACTTTTGCTTTTGAAACCAGCTTTTAATTGTTTTGATTAGTTTTTATTATCATATGGCTCATCTATTACCTTTACAATTTCACTCTTCATGTATACGTGACAAAATAGATCATTGCATTTAAGACTGTATGAGTTTGGAATGTGACATATAAAAATAAGCTTTATATATTGGTAGGGGAAATAGTCTTGCACTTTCTAAAGTAACCAAAACACCTAACACATTAATTCTCCAAGAGATAATGCAGAGAGATTGATTCTCATCTTTATATTTCATAACCGTTGATTTTGGGGTGACTGAGTCATCTGATAACACGTGAATGAATAAAGCTGTTTAACTAGGCTAGAAAATCCACTAAGAACACTCTCAAGGCAACCTGGGAACCGAGATTTAATCACAAATTCTGCTACAGTCTCTATTGTTGTGCCTCTTCAGATTCTCCACCTCGTCTGCCTTGCTCACTTTGTTCCACAATGTTCTCCATCATGACAAGTTCTGAGGAGCCAGGCAAGACCCCCCCACTAGTTGGAGTACCCACACCTCTGCACTCTATATATCACCTGAAGACTTAGGTGTATTTTGTTCCTTTGTAACTTTAATGGAGAGGGAAAAATAGCAACTGTTGAATAATATGTGTCTCATATTTTAGCTGTCTCACATAAAATCCATCCTGATATCGAAGGGACTAGATCCATGTCTAGCCAAGCCTCATACTGCCATACAGTCTAGCCCTGATTGCCTTGCACTCTTCTCCACTTTCAACAGTTTGACAAAAATACACTGTTATAGGTAAAAAAAAAACAGTTTTCTGACTCTTAGAATTCTTTTCATCCTGGAGCGGTTCCTAAAATATCAACTTTGTTCCAGGCTGTGCAAGCCTCAGAGAGAAAAGGGACAGTCTCCAAAAAATCTACTAAAATGGTCTGTCAGAGCCGCAGTAAGCTGTGGTGTCCTTTCACACTTTCTAGGATAACAATGAGAATAATTAGGACTAAAACAAAAACATCAACTATGAAAAAGGGTAAATACAAACCTGAGTTTCAAATACATTGCTAGGTGGATGCAACTTGGTACGTCCACCATGGGGATAGTCTGTGACTGTTCAATAAGCTAAACAGAACCACAGAGGCAGAACTCTGGGCCTAGATTTATTTGAAAACAGTTTTTCAGCCAAACTCTTGGGCACAGATTTTGCAGTCACTCTATTCTCAGTAACCAAAGGGCAGAGACAACTTAAATGTTCATTAAATGATTAACAGATTAAAAAGCGTTATAATCATGCAAGATCAATTTCTTCCACCAGACCAAAAAAAGAACTCAATACATTCCAAAGCACAAATAAAGCTTGAAGTATCACACTAGCTGAGAAGAACCAGGCATGAGATAACTTATGTGATTCTTCTTAAATCAAATCTTCCAAATAGGCAAGTTCATCATAGTGATTCATGGTTGCCACAGGCTTTAACGAAGGTGTCTTAGTTACTTTTCTATTGCTGTAAAGAGACATCATGACCAAGGTAACATACAAAAAAAAAGTGCTTAATTGGTGTTTGCTGAGAGTTTCAGAGGGTTAGTCCACAACCATCATGGTGAGAAGTATGGTTTCAGGAAGACGGGCAAGCAAGGCACTAGAACAGTGCCTGAGAGCTTATATCCTGATCCACAGGCAGGAAGTAAAGAGAGAGAGAGAGAGAGAGAGAGAGAGAGAGAGAGAGAGAGAGAGCCTAGTTAGGGCCTTTGAAACTTCAAAACCCACCACCCTCAGTGAAACACCCTCTCAAACAAGGCCACACCTTCTAATTCTGCCCAGATACAGTACCACCAGCTAAAGACCAAGCATTCCAATACATGTGCCTATGAGGGTCATTTTTATTCAAACCACCAGAGTAGAACAGGAAATGAGGGCTTGAAGGTACAGGATTTCCTTTTGGGTAAAATTATATAATAATGACAGGTGGGAAACACTGTGAATGAGCAAACTATCATGAACTTATATTAGGTACATTTTATTATAAAATTATAAATATATGTGTGTGTATGTATGTGTGTGTGGTGTGACCTTAAAAACATCTGAATGTTTTCCTAAAATATTTTTTAACTTGTTATTGCAACTCTCTGAAATAGAGTAGTGCAGGAAGTACAGAAGTTTATTAAGGGCACCCTGTGAGCTAATAGTCTTTATTTTATTTTATTTATTACATTTTATTCACTTTGTATTCCAGCTGTAACCCCCTTCCCATCCCCTCCCAATCCCACCCTCCCTCCCTCTTCTTCTCCTTTGCCCCTCCCCCCAGTCCAATGATAGGGGAGGTCTTCCTCACCCTCCATCTGACCATAGTCTATCAGGTCTCATCAGGACTGGCTTCTTTGTCTTCCTCTGTGGCCTGGCAGGGCTATTCCCCACTCAGGAGGAGGTGATCCAAGAGCCAGCCCATAAATTCATGTCAACGATGGTCCCTGGTCCTATTATTGGGAAACCCTCCTGGATACTGAGCTGCCTTGGGCTACTTCTGTGAAGGGGTTCTAAGTTATCTCCATGCATGGTCCTTGTTTGGAGTATCTGTCTCAGAAAAGACTCCTGTGCCCAGATTTTTTGGTTCTGTTGATCCCTTTGTGGATTTCCTATTCCCTCCAGGTTGTTCTAGCTCCCGCTTCTTTCATGAGATTCCATGCACTCTGCCCAAAGGACACAGAAATTGAGGTACATTTAAACAATGGAATACTACTCAACAATCAAAAACAAAGAAATCAGGAAGTTTGCAGGCAAATGGTGCGCTCTAGAAAAGATCATCCTGAGTGAGGTATCCCAGAAGCAGAAAGACACACATGGTATATACTCACTTATAAGTGGATATTAGACATATAATATAGGATAATCATGCTAAAATCTCTAAACCTAAAGAAGCTAAGCAAGAAGGAGAACCCTGGGTAAGATGCTCAGTCTTCGTTCAGAAAAACAAATGAAACAGACATCAGAAGAGGGAGAAAAAAGGGAAAAGGACAGAAGCCTATCACAAACGGCCTCTGAAAGACTTCACCCAGCAAGGTATCAGAACTACTACTCTTTATCAATCATCCAGAATCAACATTTTCTTCCCCTTTGGCATTGTCTGCCTGTGATGATACTTCTTACAGTGACAAAGAGCCACAGAGCTCAAGGAAGTTTTTGTTGAAATCATGGATATCACATCTGTCCACATTGGAGAACCAAGACCACGTTTTAAAATATAGGCTTATTGATAAGCTTATAATCTATGTCAATTCAGATATGACTATATATTTTTCCATTATTCTATCATTGATGAAACTATGATAGTTTAATTCTCATACAATTCCAATATACATGCGAACAGCATGTCATCAATTTGTTCAAGACAACTACAATTTTTGAAAAGAGTAGAGACTTATTTGGCATTCTAGAAAGCAATTTTCTTTGAAAACTAAATATTCGGAAAAAGATGAAAAAAGAATAGCTGAGAATAAATCTGTAAAGGAGTTGCTATAAAACAAATTAAATAGAAATTTATTAACATTAAGATCAAGGAATTGAAGATCAGTAATTGAAGGATAGGAAAATAATCTAGCCAGAATTAGGTTATTCATTTAACACTCTAAGCATGGAAGTATGCTACAATCATAACTAACCCATGGCTGAAACTGTAATAAATATACCAGATATAATAAAAGATATAAATCACTAGCAATCATATGAAAAAACAAAAAAAATACGAATTCAAAAGTTGGTATTGAGAGGTTGAGAATCTAAAAACATGAATACATCATATTAAGCATATTAACAACCATGTATTTAAATGCTATTGGAAGCTGACTAATAGCAATAGATAATTAAAGATTGACTTTAAATTTGATATGCTTTACATCCAGTTTTATTACATGAGGAAAAATAATGGTATGTGCGTAGCACAATACAGAATAGAATATGAGAAAGAACTGTTACTTGTTCCAACTACATCCCTCTCATGTTCTAGTAATTCAAAAGTTGAGATGATTTTTTTAGATTACTAAAGATGTTTTCAAGAAAGACAAAGATGTATATAAAATATGTAATTTAGTGAGCATACTTGTAGAAACGGAAATGAAATGTCTCAACAGCTTAAAGGTATGTGTTGAAATTTACACTATTGGTTCTCTTTGAGGGATTGCCAGAATTATCACTGAGACATGGTGTATATATGACTCTAATGATTAGGGCAGGAGTAATGACCAGATGAAGGAAATGCAGGTGGTCTGAGTGTGATAAGGGGTGAATTTACAGGGTAGGAAAAAAGAGAGCAGAAATAAGTACCAAGTATTTTAAAGCCAGTTCCTCACCATTGTGAGAAACACCCCAGTAGTCACAGTTAACAATTGTCTGCAAAAGGAAGAAAGTGTTGGATGAGGGTGCATCTTAGCAGGCAGGTTTATCTCTGACCTGCCCTTAGCACCACATTCAAACTCTACGAAGAATCCCTTCATGTTCTAGCACATCAGCCAGTGCTACTCTGAGCTATTGTTTCTTTTCACCGACCTTAAAAAGTCCCTGGCTTTGCTCTTAAGAGTGTACTTCTCTAAACTTCAGATTGTTCCCCAAGATTGTTTTTTCACATCAGAGCCACTATCAAGAACATCTTTACTTAACTTTACTAACTAATCTGTTTTTCCCTAAGCTTTTCTGTGTCAGAGCCACTAGCAAAAACATTTTTACCTAACCTTGCTAGACAATCTATTTTCTAAGGTTTTTTTTTTTTTTTTCCTAAGGGTAGTGGTCCTTGCTAGCAATCTACATCTGCAGGTCATTTTCAAGGGTAGTGGCTAAATTATGAATCTGCCCCAGCAACCATGCCTGAAAGAGATCAAGCTTTGTTAATTGTAATTGCCACGTATACTGCCCAGTCAAGGGCTGGAAGCCTCTTAGAGTTTTCACACAGTGTATATATTAGGAGTAGGAGACCCGCAAGGATAACAAGCAGAGCTATGCTCCATAAAAGCATGGAATCTTGGGACTGTACCACGCCCGGACACATCCATCGTGGTAAACCACATTCCATCAGTTCTAGAGCTGTTTGCTGTTCCTCCTGCAGGCAGGGACTCAGGCAAGTCACTTTGAGGACGCTCTCTACCCATGAGAACTTTTTTATTAGCCTAGAAATCATCTGGAATAAAGTCATTTTAATAATTTATGCCCAGAACTATCTTCCCGCTAAAAGACATTTCTATTTTAGAGTAAATTAAAGTCAAATTTTCCCTAAAAGTGAGGTTTCAGAATCTGTAGCACGTGAAAGAAAGACATGTGGGAAAGAAAGCGCTGGTCTTCCTGCTCTTCTAATCTCTGCCCTGCTACAGGTAAACCACTGGGTTTTCCTGGGATATTTTGGTGCAAAGTCTCCTTAATTTATTATTAGTCTTTAATTTGCTTCAGTTGATAGCTGTGTTAATCAAGAATTTTATTCTTTTTTTTAATTTATTTATTGTGTATACAGTGTTCTGTCTGCACGTTCACCTGCATACCTGAAGAGAGGGCCAGATCTCATTATAGATGGCTGTGAGCCACCGTGAGGTTGCTGGGAATTGAACTCAGAACCTCTGGAAGAGCAGCCAGTGCTCTTAACCTCTGAGCCATCTCTCCAGTCCCCAAGAATTTTATTCTTTTTTTTTTATTTTCTTTTTATCAGTTACATTTTATTAACTCTGTATCCCAACCGTGTCCCGATCCCTCATTCCCTCCCAGTCCCTCCCAGTCCCTCCCTCCCTCCCTCCCTCCCTCCCTCCCTCCCTCCCTCCCTCCCTCCCTCCCTCCCTCCCTTCCTCCCTCATCTCCACCGTGCCCCTTTCCAAGTCCACTGATAGGGGGGACCTCCTCCCCATTCATCTGATCCTGTTTTATCAGGTATCTTCAGGACTGGCTGCAAAGCCCTCCTCTGTGGCCTAACAGGACTGCTCCTCCCTTCGGGGGTGGGGAGACCAAAGAGCCAGTCATTGAGTTCCTGTTAGAAATAGTCCCTGTTCCCCTCACTTTGGGAAACCAATTGGTTACTGAGCTACCACAGGCTACATCTGAGTGGAGGTTCTAGGTTATATTTAAGTTGACTGTTTTCACTGCTCCTATACTCTCCTAAAGTGCGCCGGGTAGTGATCTCCTTCTGTGTGGTCCCTCAGTCAGAAGTTCTTCGTGTTTTGAATGACTCTGATGCAGGCAGTTCAAGTATTACAGTGGGAGAAACACTCGTGGGACTCTCTTGTCAAATACACAAGGCAGAGCAGAAGAGGGACAGTTCCTGGTTAAATAGGAGTGAGGAGCAGTGGAAACAGGCCTTACTTCCTTTTCCCTGAAGCCCCTCCATTTGCAGCTCCTCATCCATGAGGCCCTGACAGGGAGAGGCATTCATTCTCTGCAGCTCCCACCCCAGCTCTGCCCTGAGGTTCAATGCACTGAGTACAGGACACATTCATACAGATTGAAAGCAAGGCAAAAAGAATCAACCGGGAAGATTGGTGTCAGAAGAAAGGCTTTCACCTCACACAACAAATATCATAGCAGGAACTTGAAAATGGGGGAGAAGAATGTAGTATTTAAGCTTTCAGGAAAGAGAGGAACCTTTAAGCCACCCCAGAAGCCCCAATGTCCCGAAAACATATCAACATACCATGTTACTGTTCCTGAATTGTACAGCAGCTATTACTGAAGAGTGTTTTTATTTCGTTCTGCTGTTTTGTTTTTCTTTTTTTGTATAAGGATTGCAATAAGCAATGATGTTTTGAAATATGAAAATCAGTGCTTTTCTTCTAAAACTCTTTTTTTAGCACAGAAATCTTTGTACTCATTAGAATTTTTGACAACAGTTTTTTTATATTATATCCTTATGTTGTGCATTTTAAATACAGAGGTAAAAATGTTTGAAAGGTGATGCTTTTTTATAATAATTTCTAAAACCTTTTTCCAAAGCAATTACATGAATGAAATTTTTATCTTTTTTAATGTAAGGGTATAAATAGAAATAAAATATATACAGAAATCTTTCATGGCTAACAATTTATTTGTAAACCATAAACAGTCAAGGCCCCGTTGTAATAATAAATAAAGTTGTACATTGGGATCTTTTTTATTTACTTATGTTTGTTTATTTTATTTATTTATGTTTATTTATTTTTAATTATTACAATTTATTCACTGTAGCTGTAGCTCCTTTCTTCATTCCCTCCCAAGCCTCCCCCTCCTCCCTTTTATCCTCCCTTGTCCCTCCCTCAGTCCACTGATAGAGGAGGTCCTCCAACCCTAGCCTATAAGGTCTCACCAGGACTAGCTGCATTGTCTTCCTCTGTGGACTGGTACAGCTGCACTCCCCACAACGGGAGGTGATCAAAAAGCCAGCCACTGTGTTCATGTCAGAGATAGCCCCTGCTCCCCTTACTAGGGTACCTACTTGAACACTGAGCTGCCATGGGCTACATCTGTGCAGGGGTTCTAGGTTATCTCCATGCATGGTCCTTTTTTGGAGTATCTGTCTCAGAAAAGACACCTGTGCCCACATTTTTTGGTTCTGTTGCTCTCCTTGTGGAGCTCCTTCCCCCTCCAGGTCTTTCTATCTCCCCCTTCTCTCATAAGATTCCCTGCACTCTGCCCAAAGTTTGGCTATGAGCCTCAGCATCTGATCTGTTGCCCTGCTGGGTAGAGTCTTTCAGAGGCCCTCTGCGGTAGGCTCCTGTTTCTCTTGTGTTTCCTCTTTTCTCCCCTTTCCAATATCTAGCCCATTGGTTTTCTGAGTGAGGACTGAGCAACTTCCGTAGGGTCCTCCTTCTTGTTTAGCTTCTTTAGGAGTGTAGAGTATATTAGATGACTAATACCCACTTATAAGTGAGTAGGGAGTGAGCATCTACCATATCCCAAAATAAAGAGTTCTTACCATCAAAGCAGTGCCACAGGCAGCTGTGACATTCCCACTTAAATATTTGCCCTGTAAATAAGGATAAAATGTTTGGCTGGTAGTGAAGTGCAACTAATGAGTGAACACCGCAATAAGTAATTGTAAGCCTATGATAAAAGATATTATTTTATTTTCACCCACAGTAGATTAGTTTAATAGAGTTGCTTTATGAAACAAAAGTGAATTCATCTGTGAACACTAACATATCACTGTTTCTAGAACAGAGCAAGGTTCTGCTCATCACAAGATTTTCCTACCAGAGCAATAGATTTTTTTAGCATATTAAAGTATATTGAACTATATATATATATATACATATATATATATATATATATATATATATTTGATTTACTGACTTTGAACTCATTGTCAAGGGCATCATAACGTCACCTCTGCAATCTCTTCTATTTTAATTAATTAGTTATTTTTTTATTTATTAAAATTTATTCAATTTGTATCCCCTCTGCAGCACTCTCCCTCATCTCCCAGTCCCACTGACCCTCCCTCTTCTTACCATATGCCTCTTCCCTAGTCCCCTGATGGGAAGGACCTCCTCTCCTTCTATCTGACCCTAGCTTATCAGGTCTCATCAAGGCTGGCTGCATCGTCTTCCTCTGCGGCCTGGCATGCACACTCCCAGGAGGAGGTGATTAAAGAGCCAGCCATTGAGTTCATGTCAGAGACAGCCCCTGCTCCCCTTACTAGGGTAACCACCTGGAAAATGAGCAGCCTATGGGCTTCCTCTGAACAGGGGGTCTAGGTCCTCTCTATGCATAGTCCTTGTTTAGAGTATCAGTCTCTATAGTTCCCCCTGGACCCAGGTTTTTGGCTCTGTTGTTCCCCTTGTGGAGTTCCTGTCCCCTCCAGCTCTTTCTATCTCCCTCTTCTTCCATAAGGATTCCCAAAGTGTGGCTATGAGTCTCAGTATGTCCTTTGATACTCTGTGAGTAGAATCTTTCAGAGGTCCTCTGTGGAAGGCTCCTGTCCTGTTCCTTGTTCATTGTCTTCTCCTACTTCCAATGTGCTTGTCTAACTGGACGTCTATAAGTAGAAAAATGCAAATAGACCCATATTTATCACCCTGTATAAAGTTAAAGTCCAAGTGGGTTAAAGACCTCAACATAAAACCAGACACACTAAATCTGTTAGAAGAAAGAGTGGGGAAGAGCCTTGACCTCATTAGCACAGGAGACAACTTCCTGAACAGAACACCAACAGCACAGGCTATAAGATCAACAATTAATAAATGGAACCTCATGAAATTGAAAAGCTTCTGTAAAGCAAAGGACACTGTCATCAGAACAAAATGACAGCCTACAGACTGGGAAAAGATCTGCAATCTTTTCTTAAGCTCATACTGTGTTTGTAGCAGCAAAGCCATTTTGCATTTGGGGCACTTAACAACACTTCAGTACATTTTCTGTGAGTCATTTACAATAGTCAAATCACAAAACAGCACAAAAATTACAATGACTGTTTTTGTAAATCAATAATGAGTGTTGGGCTATATAATGTTTATTATTAGTCCTAAGATTAGTATGGTGGTATTATTTAACCTACTAGCACAAATAATAAGACAGACACCTGTTAAATTTTATAATTGCCTTATTTACCTTGAGCCGGGCAGATATTTCACTTACACTGTCTCAATAACCTCACCATTTACCTCCCGGCCACGATCCAATGCCATCCGCCTTAATCATTCTCATCTGGTCTACCTTCCATACACAGTCCCATGGTATTTTCTTGTATTCTTCATCTGGGCCTTCTCACACAATCATTGGAGTCCTTCCTCTGGGCCTATGTGGTTTTTTTCTCCACCCTAAAGCATCGTGGCCTCCTCCTTCCTTCTCTCTTGCAGTCTGTCTGTCTCCTGTGATTCTCCTGTCCTCTCAAAGCCCGGAAACTTAGCCATGCCTTCTTCATCCTTCCCTGTCAGGAATAGTCCATTTAATCAACCAATCAGGTATGGCTTAGGCAGGTTTACAAAACAAGGATAGATGTACCCAGATCTTTAGGACCAATAACATGCATCAGACCAACCTCCAACAAACTGAGATGTTATACAGACCTTGAAGTAAGCATATTCCAATAGCATGAGAGCTAAAGAAAGAAAAAGATGGTAGAATATGTTCTTCTGCCCCAGGTGGGAGCATGGGATCAGCTGACTTTATTTATTTATTTATTTATTTATTTATTTATTTATTTGCCATTTGGTTTGTATCTGTCAGTTGGTACACTGGTGCAGCAAATACTAATTGTGTGTGTGTGTGTTTTAACTAAACTTTAATAAGCAGGTAAATTTGTGAATATGAACTTTTTTGGAATACTTAGAATCAGTTAACTGTTTAATCTTATGATTAAAAACTTCTATTTCATCAGCAGATGAAATGGCTTTTGTCACTCAACAAACTATGTGTTTGTGGGCAAGTGGGCCATCCCTTTCAGAAAGCTATGCCTCTTTTATTTAGTAATAAATGAGAAGCTGTATTTGTGGTATTTGCCAAGTATACCTAGAATGTCAAAAAAAAAAAAACACTACAAAAATAACCATAAGTTACTAGTAAAGGAAAAGTAAAAAGATGATAAAACAGCTAACAAAAGTAGAAGTTTCTTACTAATTCCCCTAAAAGTGTTGGAGGAGGAAGGCATAATTGAGAGAACAATTTGCTGTTTCTTTTTATTTCAAATGTATGGGTGGAACAAATTTCCATGACAGATACAGTGTTATATTATAATATAAAATGATTTTGGTGAAGTATTCTGAATCAATAGTGTCCTTTTGAGGGTCTTGACTAAAGCATACATGTGCTAAGTTTTAAATGGGGGCTCATGCTAGAATTGCAATTAATGCAAATGGAATTAAAAGTTAAATCGTTAGTCCTAAATGTATTTGTCTAGATTAACGCAGGTACAAATCTGTTCATGTCTCTAAAGGTCTGGTCTCAATGTTAAACATGTAAATGCACTAAAATGTAGTAATATGGCCTTAAGATTCATCCATTTCTATATTTTAAATTATTTATTTTTAATAATTGTTAAATTTTGCTGAAAGTTTTGAATGGAAGCATTTCTAGAATGAAACATTTAACTACATTTTCCCAACACCAAAAATAGGAAAGTAAAATTAGAAAAACCACTGTTAATTATTAACCCCAGAATCCTGCTCAAGACCAGGGTTACTGAAATTGTAACTATAAACTTGAACATTTGACTTACTTTATTTTGGTTATGTACATTCAATATTCTGCTTCCAAAACGAAATGAAATAAAGCCAGACAGAGAGTAAATAAGTGTGCCACCTTTTTTTTCTGTACTTAAAAAAATTATTTATATTTTTATAAATTACAGTTTATTCAGTTTGGATCCCCTTGTAGCCCCCTCCCTTATCCCCTCCCAATCCCATCCTCCCTCTCTCATCTCTTTCCATGCCCCTCCCCAAGTCCACTGATAGGGGAAGACCTCCTCCTCTTCCATCTGTTCCTAGTCTATCAGGTCTCATCAGACTGGCTGAATTGTTTTCTTCTGTGGCCTGATAAGGCTGTTCCCTTCTCAGGGATAGGTGATCAAAGAGCGAGCCACTGAGTTCATATCTGAGACAGCTCCCATTCTCATTGCTAAAAAACCAACTTGGAGACTGAGCTGCCATGGGCTACATTTGTGCAGGGGTTCTAGATTTATCTCCATGCATGCACCTTGGTTGGAGTATGTTTTAGAAAAGACCCTTGTGCCCAGAATTTTTTGATCTGTTGCTGTCCTTGTGGAGCTCCTGTCCTCTCTAGGAATTCCTATCTCCCCTTTCTTTCATAAGATTCCTTGCACTCTGCCCAAAGTTTGGCTATGCGTCTCAGCATCTCCTTTGATACCTTGCTGGGTAAAGTCTTTCAGTGGCCCTCTGTGGTAGGCTCCTGTCCTGTTGCCTGTTTTCTCCCTCTTTAGATGTCCATCCACTTTGCCACCTTTCTGAATGAGGATTGATCACCTTACCCAGGGTCTTCCTTCTTGCTTAGCTTCTTTAGGTGTACAGATTTTAGTATAAGAGTTACATGATGATTATAAAGTGCTAAGTAGGAGTGAGATGAAACTCTTCAACTATATATTAACAAAAAATGCTACTACAGATGAGAAAGAAAGGTGTCTGCAATAGTTGCTTGTAAATGTTTTGGGTTGAGGGCTTTAGGAAGATGACAAAAACTCAAGTGGCAACACATGCAGGAGAGGTTGTGGAGAAAGGAACCCTCCTCCATTGCTGGTGGGAATGTAAACTTGTACAACCACTTTGGAAATCAATCTAGCACTTTCTCAGACAATTAGGAATAGTGCTTCCATAAGATCCAGCTATACCACTCCTAGGCATATATCAAAAAGTTGCTCAAGTATACAAAAAGGGCATTTGCTCAACCATGTTTGTAGCAGGTTTATTCGTAATAGCCATAATCTGGAAACAATCCAGATGTCCCTCAACTAAGAAATTGATACAGAAATTGTGGCACATTTACACAATGGAATACTACTCAGCAATTAAAAACTAAGAAATCATGAAATTTGTTGGCAAGTTGTTGTAAGTGACGATTAATATTTACTAATAATTATCCTTTAGTTCTTTTAGTAATGCTGCTGTTAGTCCTAAACAGCTGTATAACCAAATCACCACACAAAGACTGGGTTTATTTAGTTAACCTAGAACACAATGCTGGGCAATAGTTACTCCATCCTAAACCTCCAAGCCCTCATAGTTTCCTAACATTTAGATTTCCCACATTATACTTGCTTTTAGTGATATCTTAGGTCCAGTCCATCTCTTCAGGTAGTTTCAAGATCTGTCCTCCAGCTCTGCTCTCCCAGCTCTCCTCTTGCCCCTTCTCCTCCTACTCATTTTCTGCCCTCTAGCTCCTCCCCTCTCCTGCCTACTTCCTTTCCCTGCTCAACATTGTGTTGCTTAGCTTCATTAGGTGTACTGATTTGAGTAGGTTTATCCTATATTATGTGTCTATATGAGTGAGTATATACCGTGTGTGTCTTTCTGCTTCTGGGACAACTCACTCAGGATGATCCTTTCCAGTTCCCACCATTTACCTGCATTTTTCATGATTTCCTCATTTTTCATTGCTGAGTAATATTCCATTGTGTAGATGTACCACAGATTCTGTATCCATTCTTCAGTTGAGGGGCATCTGGGTTTTTCCCAGCTTCTGGCTATTACAAATAAAGCTGCTACAAACATGGTTGAGCAAATGTCCTTATTGTGTACTTGAGCCTCTTTTGGATATATGCCTAGGAGTGGTATAGCTGGATCTTGAGGAAGCACTATTCCTAGTTGAGAAAGTGCCAGATTGACTTCCTTGCGTGGTAGTACGAGTTTACATTTGAGAAAGGTTCCACTTTCTCCAGATCAAGGGGATACAAATTGGAAGGGAAGAAGTCAAAGTATCACTGTTTGCAGATGATATGATAGTATACCTGAGTGACCCCAAAAATTCTACGAGGGAATGCCTACAGCTGATAAACACCTTCAGCAAAGTGGCTGGATACAAAATTAACTCAAAAAAATCAGTATCCCTCCTGTATACAAAAGACAAAAGGGCTGAGAAAGAAATTAGGGAAACAACACCCTTCACAATAGCCACAAAAGACATAAAGTACATTGGTGTAACCCTTACCATGCAAGTCAAAGACTTGTATGAAAAAAATTTCTAGTCTCTAAAGAAAGAATTAGAAGAAGATATCAGAAGATGGAAAGATCTCCCATAGCTTGGCAGAATTAACATAGTAAAAATGGCCATCTTACCAAAAGCAATCTACAGATTCAATGCAATTCCCATCAAATTACCAACACAATTTTTACAGACCTGGAAAGAAAAATTCTCAACTCCATATGGAATAACAAGAAACCCAGAATTGCTAAAACAATTCTCTACAATAAAAGATCTTCTGGAGGTATCTCCATCACTGATCTTAAGCTGTAATACTCTAGAGCAAGAGTAATAAAAACTCCATGGTCTTGGCATAGAAACAGAATGGTGGATCAATGGACTCGAACAGAAGACCCAGAAATAAACCCACACACTTATGGACACCTGATCTTTGACAAAGATGCCAAAACCATACAATGAAAATAAAGATAGCATGTTCAACAATGGTGCTGGTCTAACTGGATGTCTACATGTAGAAAAATGCAAATAGATCCATACTTATCACCCTGCACAAAACTAAAGTCCAAGTGGATCAAAGACCTAAACATAAAACCAGACACACTAAACTGCTTAGAAGAAAAAGTGGGGAATACCCTTGAACTCATTGGCACAGGAGACAACTTCCTAAACAGAACACCAGCAGCACAGGTTCTAAAAGCAACAATCAATAAATGGACCTCATGAAACTGAAAAGCTTCTGTAAAGCAAAGGACACTGTCCTCAGGACAAAACAAAAGCCTACAGATTGGGAAAGGATCTTCACCAACCCTTTATCTGACAGAGGACTAATATCCAGTATATATAAAGAACTAAAGAAGTTAAACAGCAAAAAATCAATTAATCCAATTAAAAAAATGGGATATGGAGCTAAACAGAATTCTCGATAGAGGAATATCGAAAGGCAGAGAAACACTTAAAGAAATGCTCAAAGACATTAGCCATCAGGGAAGTGCAAATCAAAATGACCCTGAGATTTCACCTTACATCCATGAGAATGGCCAAGATCAAAAACTCAAGTGAGATGCTGTTTAGAAAGAGCACACTTCTGTTTATGCTGCTGCCTTTTTAATTTAATTTAATTTATTGTTATTTATTACAATTTATTTACTTTGTATTCCAGCTATAGCCCTCTCCCTAGCCTTCTTTTAGTCTTCCTTCCTCCCCCTTCTCCCAGTATGCCCTCTCCTAGTCCACTGATAGGAGAGGACCTCTTCCCCTTCTATTTGACCCTAGCCTATCAGGTATCATCAGGACTGGCTGCACTGTCTTCCTCTGTGTCCTGACAAGGCTGCACTCCTCCCCAGAGGTAATCAAAGAGCTGGCCACTGAGTTTATGTTAGAGATAGCCCCTATTCCCCTTATTAGGGAACCCACTGTTCATTGTGTTATCCTTGTTGTTCTCCTTGTGGAGACCCTGTTTCCTCCAGGTCTTTCTGTTTTCTCCTTCCTCTGTAAGATACCCTACACTCTGCTCAAAACAAGGAAATAATGAAATCTGCAGGCAAATGGATGGAACTAGAAAAGATCATCTTGAGTGAGGTAACCCAGAAGCAAAAAAGAAAGACACACATGGTATATACTCACTTAAATGGATATTAGATATATAACATGGGATAAACATACTGAAATATGAACTCCTAAAGAAGCTAAACAAGAAGGAGGACCGTAGGGAAGATGCTCAATCCTCATTCAGAAGGGCATACGGGATAGACATTAGAACCAGGAGAACAGAGAGCACAGGATAGGAGCCTACCAAAGAAGGCCTCCGAAAGACTGCTGATCAGGGTATCATAGCAGATGCTGAGACTCATGTTGTTGCCTTTTTATACTGAAAGAATTTTTATGACCTTTTAAGCCACAAAATTGTAGGAATCTTTCTTTCCAGTGCAAAGTTTAGATAACCTATTGGATCCAGTAAGCAGAGCAAAGGAAGGGGGTGGTGGTGGTGAACTTCAAGTCAAGAAGCCTCTAACAGCAAGAAATAGGAAGATATCATTCCATTCTGTTATGTTTAATGGGTGCTGTTTGGAGACATGACCCACATCTTCCATAAGCCTATGGCCTGAAGCAAACGGAAATCATCATTTTGGTCAACAAAGTGTCCTATAAATCCACAAACTCTCTCCCTGGATATTTCACAGTTCATTATGCTCCATAGACATGTCATGGGGATTCATCTCAATCACATTACAAAAACATTCTAAGGCTGGGAGTGTTTTACTCTGCAAAGAGCCATTGGTCACATCACTTGGCTTTAATAGAAATACGCTATTATGACTGCAAGTGTCATCTAGCACACCATGGTCTGGAGTTTCTATCTGATGCCCTTTGGTGCTTATCTCTGGCATCATCCAGAAGCTGTATCTGATGCCAAGCTTGGTCATGCAGAGAATGTAAATTTAAAGAGCCATTTTCATTTATAACAAACAGACCCAGCTGGGAACACAGCTGTTAAGTGGAAAAGGAAAACAACATTTCCTGCTACCTGGGAAGGTCTAATTATAAAACCACATGGACAAGGCTTCAAAATTCATAAATGAACTAGTTCACTATCAACATGGATTTGACTTAAAATGATAAAGGTGAAATTATCTCAAACATGCATTACAGAAGAAGTGAGAAAGCTGTATAGCTGAAATGAAGCTTTGATTTTAACACAGTATATTGGCTTATATATATATATATGTATGCATGAATCTAAATTATATAATTTGGACCAAAAATATGTGGATTATAGGTATTTTTGCATTCCTTTTCCAATATTCTTTATTAATGGGACACATGAGGAAATATTAGTAAGTAAGCATATGAAAGCAAAACAACATTCTGAACTTTGAGTATAATAACAGTTCATTTTAATAATCAGAGGAGATAGATGCATTTCTATGTGCTACCTTTGTGATGTTTCTTAATATTTTGGGAAGACATTAGGTTTTTATTATGGTATTTTGTTTAGATGTCCTTTCTTAAAAAACATGTGACCTTGTGAAGTGAGGTAATCTTGATTTTCATGGTTTGATCTTACTGGTCAGCTGCCCTGTTAGTATTCATCATGCATCAAAGACACCCTGATATGCCAGTTCTGGCTGCTATAGACTACATCAGATTCCTTAAGGAAGACCTGCATACTCTTTTCTTCCTCTAACCCATGGTCTTTTTCAGGTTTAGTCATTTAATGCTCTGAAGCATCCCCAACTGATGCAGGACATGTACATTTTAAGTATTTTCCTTATATTCTAAAGTGTTCAGTGTCTTCATCTTTGAGCACAGGATCTGATACATCACAGGAGGTATTTCACAGACACTAATTAGATTTGATTTTAGAATCATTTCATTTTATATTTTATCCCATTCTAGGTCACCCATGAAGATTCTTCTAAACTATAGCATAGCCCTTGGAGCAATTGTGATGAGTAAACTTGAAAGCCTTAGTTTTTTTTCAGATAGCAAATTGAATATGGGGTTTTCAATTTTAATTTCATGACTTCCTTTCAACTTATCTAATTTTTTTTTTACTTCTTTGCAGTAGAGAAAAAGTTTGTATTCTAACTAAACTCTCACAGCTTTCCTTAATGGAAATATACTTTACATAATGAAACCGTGTTTGAATTTCACTTAACAAATATCTGGAATATAATGAGTGAATTCAAAGAAAACTACTTTGAAACTCACCCTCGAATAACTGCCTATCCTGCTGTACAGTGTTTTATCGTTTGTGTCACACACAAGATTTGTGTACTCCTTTGTGTTTATAGTTAACCGATAGCTCCACAGTGGAGGTTTTACTTGTGGCAAAACCTCTGCCTATTTTACATGGAAGGCTAGTATTCAAAATCTGCTCCTTGAAATATATTTCTTATTTAAACACGTATTTCCAAAAGACAATCAAATATTTAAAAAAAAAAGTGTGCTGTTAAAAAAAAACTTTCCAAAGAAAACAATGACAATGTATCAAAAAAGAGTGTCACCAACTAAGGGACCAAGCATGCTGCATTTGAGCCTACGGGAAATATTTCAGATTCAAAGCACTTTCTTCTATTTTTTTTAATCGTCAAAGGCACATGAGCATCTCATAATACATTCATTCATCTTTAATAGTTCCCACAGTCTTGGCTGCATCACACTGTTGTGAGACTCTAATCTTGCATATATACCACAGGCAAACCAAGGAGACCAACACCAGAAGGCCTGCTAATACTCCCATGCTCGCCCATTCCTTCAGATGATTCATGGCTGCAGCAATCCATGTTGATAATCCTGTGGCTAGTCCTGCGTCCACTCCGGTAGAATTTACTGTGACAATGGCCACTCTCAGCTGCTCCATCGTAGTATCGAATTCTCCAGTCCAATTACCTAAAATATAGCTCGACAATTGTTTAGACAGATTTGCAGCACAGGAAAAATTCTCATGTTGTATGCTAGTGACACAAAGTCCAGCATACTTTCATTGACAGCCTTTACAGCCATTGAAGCAGGACATTCTCCCCAAGCATGGTTGGATACCATAAAAAGCTAAAATGATACGCTCAGGATGCGAGGCTAAGCACTGCACTCAGGGTCAGCCGCTTTGGACCCAGAGAAGAGCATGTCTGTTTGCATGCGAGTTGATGTCCCAGGTCCCGCCTCTGAGAAAAAGGTATCAGACGGGTCTGATGCTCTTTGGGTGGATGACACCTAAATGAACATCTGTACAAAGTCCCAATTTATTTCTAATATCAGAGATCAGACCTCTACTCTTGCCTCATGCGTCTAAAACAAAAAGGGGGAACTGTAGAGAGCTGCGGAATGCTATGCCTTAAAGATGGAGCTGGTTTCCGCCTTCCACCTTCCCGATGGTGAGTGCTCTCTGTCACGAACAACTCCACATTTGGCTAAGGCCGAGGATCTGGCTTGCTTCCGTGTATGTGGACCTATCTGCATTGCCCCCGTGGCACGCCTGGGTTGGCTACCCAGAGGCTATTTAAGCTGTGGGCTGGCTTTCCCCGGGGTCCGAGGATTGTTCAATGTTCCTGAATAAACTGCATTGAAAAAAAAAAAAATAGTTCCCACAGTCTTAACAATTCTAAAATTTCTGAAATTTAAATTCCTGTATGAGACTAGATAAACTCTTAACTGTTAACTCTGAGTCCCTGTTACATACTGCCAAAATACAATAACACAGAATAAAATTTACTTTTAGAGATGAGAGGAAAAAGGAAATAACTTGGGTAAAACCAAACAAACATTCAATCAGGTACATCTCTGACTGGCATTTGAGGCACAATCTATATGCTCACAGTCATCTAAATATTTAAATTACCTGAATAAATAATGATTGATGAATGCATAAGAAAATGTGTGATGTACATAGGATGGACTGTTATTCTACTGTGAAGAGGAATAGAGTCCTGATATATGCCATACCGTGGATAGGTCTTGAAAACTGTAAGCTATGAAAAAAAAAAATCCATAAACACGATTCTGTTTATGTGACATGTTCTCAATAAAGAAATCCACAGATATAAAATAGCTTATTAGTCAAGGAGTAAGGACATGAGAAATGGCTATTATCTGCTTATAGGTTTAAAGCTTTTTGGAGGTAAATGAATGTGCTCTATTATAGAATTAGATTTTGGTGATAACTGTACAACCAATACACCAACAGCCACTGAACAGAGTTATGTATTTTAAAGAGGTGCATCTGATCCTATATGGATGATCTCTTTTCTTTTTAGAGAAAAAAAATTAAAATAAATATTGTTTAGCAAATTTTTATCCAGAATTTGACTTCATAGCATCACAGTCAATATATGCCAACGAGTGTTCAGGGTATTTGCTGATCCTTGGTTGTCTCTCTTTAGCTGTCCAGAGGTTACCATAGCAACACAGCAGCAACTCCAGGATGTTCATCACTGAAAATAATAGACACTGTTTAAGAGAATTCCAAAAAGAATGTAAAATCATAGCCCAACACAGGCATGGAACGCGGAAGAAGTGGATTTGGACTCATCAGAGTAGCACTATAGGCTTCTGCTCCATGGAACGGGGTTTCTTCCATATTGAATTCATGAAATTCGTTACATTTTAAACTTGTAAAGAATGCTACACTTTTTTAAATGTTTTTTTTTTTCTTGTACTTGGAAAGTTTGTTTGTAGACAAGATATTTTTTATTAATTTATTTTTATTAATTACAATTTATTCACTTTGTATCCCAGCTATAGCATCCTCCCTCATCACCTCCCAATCCCACTCTCCCTCCCTCTTTTCCTCCCTTACTCCTACCCCTAGTCCACGATAGAGGAGATCTTCCTTCACTTCCATCTGACCCTAGTCCATCAGGTCTCATCAGGACTGGCTGCATTGTCTTCCTCTGTGGCCTAGTAAGGCTGCTTCCCCCTCAGAGGGAGGTGATCAAAGAGCCAGCCACTGAGTTCATGTCAGAGACAGCTTCTGTTTCCCTTACTAGGGTACCGACTTGGACAATGAGCTGCCATGGGTTACATCTGAACAGGGATTCTAGGTTATCTCCATGCACTGTATGGACAGAGGAGGAGGGAGAAAACAGAGAATAGGACAGAAGCCTACCACAGAGGGCCTCTGAAAGACTTTACCCAGCCGGGTATTGAAGCAGATGCTGAGGTATAGACAAGATCTTATGTGCCATTCAGGCTAGGAACTTGCTAGGTATTTCAGGCTACCTTGTAATTCACAGCCTTCCTGCCTCAGCCTCCCAAGAGCTTTAGGCATGACACCAATGGGCTTTTTCAGAGAAGGGAACATTGAGGCAGTATAACATATTGAACTTAAGGAAACAGTGCAGACACAAGTTCTGTGCCTTAGACAAGTGACTTCACTGCTTAACATCACAGCCTGTTAAGAGTTCTGTTTTTACTTTTTATGTGCTGTGGAATTAGATTCATTATATGACATGACTTTCTACAGGAGATGCCCATGTTTTACACATAATTTTTTTTCATGCTTACAAGCTTTTAATGAGTTAAAATATACTATCCTCAAAATCTTCAGTGACGGTTCGGTACACTATATATTTCCTTTCCTGTGAAGTTTATAAATAAAACACAAAACATGATTCCAGGACCTTATGCTCTTTCATTTGACAAATGAAGTGTAATTCTTTTTGCTTGCTGAAGTGAGTATTCGATTTTTGATCGTTCTTAGACTCATTGCTGATTAAGGAGGAGTAATTGCTGCTCTGACTCCTGTTGTCATGGATGAGAAATACACATAATGATTTTGTAAATTTTGAACTCCAAAATGATTCCTAAATATCCATAATTGGAGACCCAAGTAAACATGAGATGCCCATATAATTTTGGTTTCAGCTGCAGAATAAAATCATTGAGGCAAAGTAAGAATAAATTGAATGGTATGAGTTCAGGCAAAGAAAATACTCTATGGCTGAAAAAATATAAATCATTTTCTAATTATTCCTATTGACTCTTTTCTCTGTTGTATAAATAAAGAGTCAGAATAATAGGAAAAGGAATAAAAAATTTAGTTGGTTTACTGAAACGGTTAGATTATAGAAAACTAAGAGCACAACATCGGACTTCAGATATGAATCAATGGTAGAATATTCACCTAGCATGGAAAATGCCATGATATTAAATCTCCAGCACTAAAATATAAAACCACCATAAATACTGCAACTACCTGAAAATACTCCAGCATAGTTGAGAAACAGTAGGCCACAAAATACCTGTACGAATTGTTCTCATTAGGAATTACTACCTATTTCTCTTGCGTTCCATAATTAAGGCTCTATCATTGATCACCAAGTCTTTCTACACAGAATGCAAATATGTCCATACCCTGTAGGGAAACCGAGGAGGAGAGTCAAAGAATCGCTATGATTATTGCTTGGGGTAAGAGTCAGATCTGTTAACAAACCCCTACTTTGTTGTTCTTAGTAGCTCTTGTCCTTGAAGAAGTTATTGAATCCAAGTCTCAAATTCCTCATCTACAAATTATGTACTGCACTGACCTCATAGGATTTTTAAAGGAGCTATACATCCCAATGCATGGAAACTGCTAGGCCTGGATCTTCTGTACTAAATAAGTGTTCAAAGATTGTAATGTTTATTACTGCTGCTGCAAAGCAAAGCAGAGGCAGTAAATGCAAAACATAAGTGATGGCATCTATTTCAGTAATTGGTACTGATTTGCTAATGTTTAAACTGTTTGTTTGTTCCAAACAAAGCCAAACATAATTAGAAAATGATTGATGGTTTTCTGTTTGAGCTACTTATAGGTTGATTTTCTAATCTTTAAAGTTTTGTAAACCTCTAAACAAGGGGTGTGCCTATATGATCCAGGTGGTAGCATGCTCAATGAGTTCTCAAATGGACTGCCAGTTGAGTCTGGGACTTGCTATTCAGCAAGATTAGAGGTCGGATCGGACTTGTTTCTGTGAAAACTTCCATGACATGTATGAGACATAATCTAGTCGTGTGTTTAAGATCAGTACATTCCTGTGGTCAACAAACAAACACACTGGAGAAACCTGCCAGCAGTTTTAAATAGAGTTAGGACAGACTGACAGAGACTTTTTTTTGTAATAAAATGGAAACAAGAATTCAATTTGTAAGTATGCTAACAGTTTTTATGCTTGATAACTCATTATGTATCAATGCAGCCAGAGCCAAGGTTGGCTTCTTTGTCTAGAAGGGCTTGAGAGAGTCTAGAATGTGCTTCAGGGTAATAGATCTGCTACCATGGCACAGAATCATTTTAGAGAAAGAAGTTTTCAAGCTGATAATTGAAATTTGTAAGAGTATAGAAAACTATAAAAAGTAAATACTACTTCGACTACAAACTAACTAGGAATATAACACGAGGTGGAATGGAATGTTGCTCAGTGGTAGAACACTAACCTGGTCCATTAACGGCCTGAGTTTGATCCCAAACACTACAGAAAAAAATAGGATACCTAGTAATATTGGAAAGCAGACTTCCGTTATGACAAAAGTTCTTCCAAGTAAGCATAGTAATAAGTACTAAGAATCGATTCTCCTGCACTTCATTATCAGCCTGCCCCTGGATTTGCCTATAGTGCTAAGGATGCTGGTAGTGGAGCAATAGCTCTCCAGGTGTGCTCATCAGACAGTAGTGTAAAGTAGCATCTAGAAATCTGTTAAAGATACATATTCTCTGACCCCATCTCACAACAGCTAGGTTCTTTCCATCCTAGCCAATCCTCCGTGTGATTCTGATGAGGTCTCAGTTTGAGAACTACTGACATATTTGATTACGGTGGCCGGTATACAGAGGGTGGCCAGGATGGCCCCCAGAGATGGTGCCAAAGACTTTCACTGGAAAAATGTGTAAACAAGTGGCAATATTTGTAGTGGGATTTAATGAGGGAATCAGAAGAAACTATACAGCCATGCTCTGCAGAGTGACATTTTGATGAAAGGCAGACCTCATATATAATGCAGGTTGCATGAGATAAAAGTCAGCTGGTAAGTACTTGGCAGTCATCTTGATTTGTGTAGTATACTATGATGTTCCTACAGTGGCCAAAATACC
The DNA here is from genome assembly GCF_030254825.1 of Meriones unguiculatus. Lineage (NCBI taxonomy): Eukaryota > Metazoa > Chordata > Mammalia > Rodentia > Muridae > Meriones > Meriones unguiculatus. The sequence goes on from NC_083351.1 coordinate 143,380,809, forward strand.
CAGGGATGCAATGCTAGACTCATGTTTTAAAGGAAGCCCAGAAATATTCATCCTGTCACTAAGCAACGGAGGAATGTAATACACATTTTTACATTTAGGATTTGTGCTTCTTTGCTTTTGTGTACATGTGGCAAGAAGGGGTGGGTACATGTGTATGTGAACAAGCCTGGGCCAGTGCATGTTTGCGAGGCATACATGTGGAGATCAGAAGACAACCCGTGGAAGTAAGTTCCTTCCTTCCATCATGTGAGTTCCAGGCATTGAACACAGACAGCCAGGCATGACAAAAAGCACCTTTGCCCACTGAGCTATCTCACCAGCCTATTATTTTAGTCTAATTTGGTGGGAGGAGACAGCTTTTATTTACAATCTTTTTGAAAATTTCATATAATATCTCTTTGAAGCAGTATGTTTGTTGCTTAAGTGAAGAGGTTAGTGGCTATGTTTGTTATTAAGCTGATGTCTATATTAGAGAAAACAAATGTTAGAGGGACTCTTGCCTAGCTACTGTCCTTTGAATGACAGAAGAAAACACTCAAGACGAATAAAATCCAGTTAGGAGGTCAAAGGAACTTTCAGGTAGTGGAGGAAAATTAAGTGCTGTCACATGACTGTAAAGTAATTCAACGTGGTGAGTCAACACATAAATAGAGGTCATATAATCTCAGCAGAAGGTAGGTCTTACTAAATAGTTAGACCTTCTAACTCCACAGCTTGACAGCCTAGTAGGTAAATATCACATACTACTAATTATAAGGAATATTTTTAAAATTCCAGAAAGACTTGAGTGGCTAAGAGGTATCAAAGCAGTTTGACAAGATTCTTGTTATTGTCTGCTTGTTTGATGTACTGGGAACAGCACTAGAGTTTTGCTCATAAAAAGCAATTGCTGAACTAAACTCCCAGACACAGAGAGCTTATGATGCCTCCTCTGAGTAACCCCAGTGGTGTGTGAAAACATTAGCCAGAATTCAAATCTTCTATCTAATCAGTGAGGCTGCTGCTTCAGAAGACTAAGGCTTAGGAAGCGTATCACATTGGTACTGGAGTAAAGAATAAGAAAATGTCTGAGACACACAAAAATCTATATTAAAAATAATTTCAGGAAGTTGTCTCCTGTGCCAATGATGTCAAGGCTCTTCCCCACTTTTTCTTCTAGCAGATTTAGAGTGTCTAGTTTTATATTGAAGTCTTTAATCTATTTGGATTTTAATTTTGTGTACAGTGATAAATATGGGTCTACTTGCATTTTTCTACATGTAGTCATCCAGTTAGACCAGCATCATTTGTTGAAGATGCTATATTTTTTCTATTGTATGGCTTTGGATTCTTTGTCAAAAATCAAGTATCCATAGGTGTGTGGGGGTTTTTTTCCTGGGTCTTCAATTCGATTCCATTGATCCACCAGTCTGTTTCTATGCCAGGACCATACTGTTTTTATTACTGTTGCTCTATAGCACAGCCTGAGATCTGGGCTAGAGGTACCTCCAGAACAGGATTGTTTTAGCTATTCTGGGTTTTTTATTTTCCATATGAAATTGGAAATCATGAAATTTGCAGGCAAACAGTAGGATCTAGAAAAGATCATCCGGAGTGAGGTATCCCAGAAGCAGAAAGACACATGGTATATACTCACTTTCAGTGGATATTAGCTATACAATATAGGATAAACATACTAAAATCTATAGTCTTAAAGGAGCTAAACAACAAAGAGGACCCTAGGGAAGATGCTTAATCCTTATTCAGAAGAGCAAACAGGATAGATGTCCGAAGTAAAAGAAAACAAGGAACTGGACAGGAGCCTTCTACAGAGGACATCTGAAAGACTCTACTCACCAAGGTATCAAAGGACATACTGAGACTCATAGCCAAACTTTGGGCAGAGTTCCAGAATCCTATGGAAGAAGAGAGAGATAGAAAGACCTGGAAGGGACAGGAACTCCACAAGGAGTACAACAGAGCCAAAAAACCTGGGGCTAGAGGGACTTATAGAGACTGATACTCTAACCAAGGACCATGCATAGAGAGGGCCTAGACCCCCTGTTCAAAGGAAGCCCATAGGCTGCTCAGTTTCCAGGTGGTTACCCTAGTAAGGGGAGCAGGGGCTGTCTCTGACATGAACTCAGTGGCTGGCCCTTTAATCATCTCCCCCTGAGAGGGTGCAGCCTTGCCAGGCCACAGAAGAAGATGATGCAGTCAGCCTTGATGAGACCTGATAAGCTAGGGTCAGAGAGAATGGGAGGAGGTCCTCCCCTATTAGGAAGAAAGGACATGGGGGAGGGGGGAGAAAGAGTGGGTGGGACTAGCAGAAGACAAGGGAGGGGGCTGTAGCAGGGATAACAAAGTAAATAAATTGAAATAAATAAATAAATAAAAGTTTTCAAAAAGAAAACAATTAATTTCAAATATAGAAAAACATGTCACTACTTGTGATGATCAAAAATCCTTGAAACAGACTAGAGGATTAGGAAAAATTCTTAATTTAAGAATGCAGACAGGAGGACAATACAGCCAGTCCAGTCCTGATGAGATCTGATAGGCTTGGGTCAAATGGAAGGGGAAGAGGACCTCCCCTATCAGTGGACTAGGGAAGGGCCATAGGAGGAAATGAGGGAGGGTGGAGTTGGGAGAGATTGAGGGAGGGGACAATAGCTAGGATACAAAATGAATAAACTGTTATTAATATAAAAATTAAAATTAAAAAAAAATTTCTAACTCAAACCAGAAAAAAAAAAAAAGAATGCAGATAGGGCCCAGAAAATTTACCAGGTGTTTGGACACATTATTGGGCTAGAGAAATCAAAAGCTTCATTTATTTAAAAACACAAAATTTGGTATAAAATTAGGTCAAGGATAATGTATGAAAATTTACAAAGCTGAATGAGATAGGGAGCAGGTGGATGAAGTTGGTGGAAATGAGACATGACATCTTTATAGCAACACAGTCAGGACTGTCTAATCAAAGTCAGTCTAGGATGATGGTTACTTGCCTAATATAGACAGCAAATCTGAAGCAGAAATTATTAGTGGTTGGGGGACTTCAATTATCTAGACATCTGTTGGCTGTTTTATTCAGCTAAAAGCAAAAAAGCTGATTAAACATTGTGAAAAAAAAACGTCCTTTCAGAGACAGAATTATACAGTTTTAAGTACAGAAAAGATTTTTATGAAAGTTATGTTAAATTCTTCTCCTCCCACCCCGCTAAATTTTAAAAAACTGAGGGTTTGAAAGATTGTTACCACATTTGATTGTATGTGAGAAAGAAATCAAATCCCTGTTCCATTTCACTCATCAACATTTTGCTGAGGCTTGTTTGCTTAGCTTTAAGTTCATAAGCAGAGTCCAGGCTTCAGTTCAACCTGCTTTCTCAACTGTGGAGACATTTGGCCTAATCAAGTATCCCAGAGGCAGCAGCAAACTGCCCGTACTGTAGGAAAGGCAGAGGGTGGGCCCAGGAAGTCATTCCCATGCCAGGCTGCTCTAAGGAATCAATTTGTAGTAGCAACCAGCAAGTATTTCGGTCATGCAGTCACTTACTCCAAGACTAAAGGAAAGAAAAGAGTGTGCTAAGTGAACCATGATTTCTCTGTTATAAGTATTACTTACGGTGAGCTTTGTCTTTTTAAGTACAAGAGACACGACAATAAAAAAAAAAAAATGTTTCTTCCTTTTTCAGTGTAAAATATAGAAAGTCAGCAAATAAATCAGGACACAATGTGATAACTGAGACAGGACAGTGCCACGATGCAAAGTGAAGCTGGAATGTTTCAAAGAGTAAAGTGAGTGGGAGCTGTGGATTCAGATTTGGCGATGCTCTCAGCTTAGAGAAATACGAAGCAAGGGGGTAGGAAAATTGTGGAGTTATAGGGAAAGTGGATAAGAATACGTTGCCTCCCCCAGGGACAACTAGTGGCACTATGTATACTTATCTGAAAAATAAACATGCTACCATTTTTCATGCAGAAAAAAATCATTATATAGTTATTTTTGGGAAAGCAAGCCACTGTGTTCATAAAGGTCTTGTTGGAAGTTCTTTATGATGAATAGATTAAGTCTGTGATCCTTGGAACATGACTAAGAACCATTGCTGTATAAAGATTTCCCTGTTCTCTTACATAACAAGGCTTCATTATATACTGGTAACCTGCCTGTTAAAGAAAGGCTCATGGCTTACAAGAAAAAAGTCTCCTTTTCTTATTTTCTCATTTCTAAATTCTCAAGTAATTTCCCAAAATTAAGAAACAAATTAGAGTGAGGCATAGTGGTACATGCACTTGGGAGGCAGAGGCAGGTGGATCTCTGATTTAGAGGCCAGCCTGATCTACATACAGAGTGAGTTCTTGGCCAGGTAGGTCTACAAGAGAAAGCATGTCTCAAAAAAAAAAAAAGAGAGAGAGAAAGAGAAACAAATTACAAGACCTATAATCAAATGTACATATTCCAGATTTTCATTTACTAACCATCAGGTTACATGTCAATAAGACTCTCATAAGTTAAAACTATTGGAATTGGACATTTTCTTGAACCCACCTCAAATACCAGATATCACAGCTCAACAATGCTGCATCCTGCAGAGCACTGGTTGCTAACGGAGTCATTGTAGATGTGGCTGCACACTGTGAGTCTCTACCACTTCCCAACGCTACGAGAAAGTAACCTAACATATAACTAGTCCACGAGATCAAAATTCAGAAACAGAAATATGGTTTCCAGAATATGTATCTCTTTTGCGTCATCACAAAGTTTAAGGACCAGAAAATGGAACTATTATAAGTCAGGGACCATCTGCAGATAATATCTCTCGAATGAGACAATCCAAACAGTTTATCCAAGGAATATCAGCAATGTTAATATCTCGGAAGTTGAGAGTATTACCACAGGCCAGTGAGATGGCCCCATGAGTGAAGGAGCTTGCTACCAAACCTGATGACCTGAGTTCAAACTCCCGAATCCAAATGGTGGAAGGAGAGAAGCAGCTTTTGTACACTGTTCCTGACCTCTACATGGGTGCATCACACACGTGACTCTCTACCTCCACACAAAATAAATAAACACTTTTCAAATTATTTAAAAATGAACAGCATCCTTCTCATAGACATAGAACTGGTACCAGAAGTCAAACAGTAGCTCACATTCCCAACCCAACCTGTTTAATCTGGTGTTATGATTGACTGTATTTAATCTTACAATATTACAATCAGAAGATTTCTCAAGACCCAGGAAGGGGTTAAAGATAGAGTCAAAGTTAAAGTTAGGCTCAGTGCAGTGATTATTTGGCCTGTTTTTTGTTTGTTTGTTTTTGTTTTGTTTGGGGATTTTTGTTTTGTTTTGTTTTTTCTGTTTTTTCGAGACAGGGTATCTCTGTATAGCCTTGACTTTTGTGGACCCTCTTTGTAGACCAGGCTAGCTTCAAATTCACAGTGATCCACCTGTCTCTGACTCCCTAGTAAGGCTCTGCTTTTAATCACTAGCATACAAAAAAGAGCTCTGCCTCTTTATAAACTACATATTCTAGCCCAAACCTTCCTTTCACGCTGCTCACATGGTGGCAATGATTATACGAAGCAAGGTTTCCAAGACTGCATGTTTGCTGTAAAGCTAAAAAGAGAGAAATCACACCACTGTTGTTCACTCAGTGATGCCAGAGGAAGGTAAAATGTCTAGTGAAAACAGCAGGTATTTTATTCTTTTAATTCAGACAAAAGAAAAATGAGGAAAAAGAGAAGAAAAAAAACAATTACAAAGAACAAAATTTTTCTGTTGTTTTTTAAGTTTCTTTCAGTAGTATAAAGAGATGACTGAGTTATCAAGTAGATTCTAATCTGGTGTTGCATTATAGTTTGCTAGACTCTTTAAAATATGTACAGGGTTTTTTTCTGAAACTATTTCTCCAACCAAGGACCATGTATGAATATAACCTAGAACCTTTACTAGGACGAAGCTCATGGTAGCTCAATAACCAATTGGTTTCCCATAGTAAGGGGAACAGGGACTATCTCTGACAGGAACTCAATAGCAGGCTCTTTGACCTCCCCACCCCCCAAAGGAGGAGCAGTCCTGCTAGGCTACAGAGGAGGACTTTGCAGCCAGCCCTGAAGATACCTGATAAAACAGGGCCAGATGAAAGGGGAGGAGGTCCTCCCCAATCTGTGGACTTAGAAAGGGGCAGGGAGGAGCTGAGGGAGGGAGGGTGGGATTGGGAGGGAATAAGAGAGAGGGATACAGCTGGAATACAGAGTTAATAAAATGTAACTAATAATAATAAACAATTAAAAAATATGTATTAGGTCTTTTCATAGTAAAAATGGGGCTGAACATACCACAGTCATATTGTTATTTCAAGGGTTTCAGAATATGCACAGGAAAGCTGAGTGTGCAGGAGGGTAATAACCAGTACCTTGTTATTATAATTCAAGGTGAATATCTGCATCTCACCTCTAACATCTGCAGACAGAAACAGTTGTGAAGAACTTGATTTTGACAGACTGCAGTGTTCGAGGGTGACTTCTGATTATTAACCCCAACCTCACAGGCACCCAACCATCTGTTTCCTCTGTGCCTGAACCTATAAATTCGAACACAACTGGAAAATAAAAATCACACAATGGAGCAGAATCTCACTATTAATTTTGATTGCTGCATTAACATAGACTCTGAACGCTATTCTAGCAGATCTACCATGGTTTCCTATAAGGTCTATCTTTCTGTTTTGTGACGAAATTATCTCATAGTTTCTTACTCTTCAAAATGCTTACCTTGGTTTCCTTCTTGCTTACAACTGATGTTTGTGTTTTATGCTCCGATGCTTTGATGATGGGAGACAATTAGAACGCCAGAATCTGCTCACATTTCCCTCAATAAATCTGCAGGACAAACAACTTTCCCACCTTCCCTCTGGTTCCAGTGAAGGAGGTGTCACCGCCCTCCATTACAACTATTAGGTTGCATCCTTTAGTGAACATAGAGGACATTGAGTCTTTTACATTCTAGCTGCTCCCAACTAATGCTACCTTTACGAAAACAAATAGTGTCTTTAATTTTCTTCTTGTTTTGGTTTGGTTTGGTTTGGTTTGGTTTGGTTTGGTTTGGTTTGGTTTGGTTTTTGAGACATGGCCTTATGTAACCCAGGCTGACTCTGAATGGATTCCTGCTTCTCCCTCCAGCTGTGCTCCAACCAGCCAGTGTAACATCATTTGACTTAGTTTAAGACTTTTGTGTTGTTTATTTGTTTGAGACAGGGCCTCTCATATAGAGTCAGTTGGCTTTGCCATCACTAAGGATCACCTTGAACTCCTAATGGTTGTTTACACTTCCCAAGTGCTGAGAACATGTTCATCCTTGACTTTCTGTTTCCTTTCGGCAATGTGACATTTACACTTGAAGTTTTCACTCCTTATTATCCTAATCATTCAACTCTTTCCAGTCTGGCTTCAATCTTACTTAACTGGTAGATTTCCCCCATCTAACCAAAGACCTACATTTGGCTATGTAGATAATTAAGTATGTTTATCATATTTAGTGTGCGTGTGATTTTTTTTTAAATGAAGATTCGGATTAGGATATACAATGTTGGCCCAAGATTCTTCATTGTTCACAAGATCTTATCTCAAGTCAATATTTGTGTGTGTGTGTGTGTGTGTGATGGTTAGCTTTAATTGCCAACTTCTCACTACCTAGCATTATGTGAAAAGAAAACCTCAGTGGTAATTGTCTATATTGGGTACCTGTTGGTGTGTCTCTGGGGTTATTACATTAATTGAGTTAATTGATGTGGAACATCCAGCCTACTGTGAGTGAAGGCACCATCTCCTAGACAGGGGGTCCAGAACTATACAAAAGTCCAAGTCAGCAAAACCATGCATTCATTTCTCTCTGCTATTTACTGTGGATGAAGCTTCTGCTTTGAGTTCCAAGCAAGATGGACTGTAATCTGAACTATAAGATGAAATTCAGTTTTTCTTCCCCTACATTTACATTGCTTGTCTTTGCCAGGGTATTTTATCACAGCAACAGAAGGGAAAGTAGGATGTTTCTTTTTTCGTGTATTCTGCGTGTGATAGCCTTCTTATTTTTCCAGTCTCTATTAAAGCTTGACCTCCAGAAATAGCCTTTTCCTACTAATCTAAAGTGTATATATTATGCATTTCTTTCATGGCATTCTATATGCTCACAGTATTTGTTGTTACTTTCTTGTACTTGTACTCTAGGGTGTAAGCTCTAAGTAATAGAAACCCTCTCTTCACTAATCACTATGCAAGCATAAAGTTAAGCCTTTACTAACTGTTCATTAAATATTTTTAAAAAATAATAGCTAAGTAAGTAATCATTTAAGATCATAGTCTTCAAGCACATATTGAAAAACCCTCAAAAGTACATTTGCTCAATTTGGAGGGCTTTTGTGCTGTTTTGTTTTTTAGTGTTTTGTTTTGTTTCACCTAAACTTGATCCTGTGATGGATTTTCTACTCCTGCCCTCAGTCTTTTACTCCCATTATTTTTTTTACTATTACTTCTCACTGGTGATAGTTCAAAGACCATAACAAAGTCCACTTTGTCCAAGAAGAATTTTAAGTTAGAATCCATTAGTCTCTACTCACCAAATCACCCAGGACATTTACGAATGCCTTTTGCTTAAGCAGCTAAGTGGCTTCAGTTCACCATGGTATTCTTCACATCTTGAACAAGTTGGGTTTTCCCTTCTACTGTCTTCTAACTCAAGACAATAGCAGTTCTCTGGAGTTTAACAATTGTTTGATAAAAATAGTGACAACTCATTAATAACAACTATATACCTGTACTCTATGGAAATACATTGTAAATCAGAGCAGAGTAATTTTCACTGTCCTGATTTTAATAGTAGGGAAGTTATACTAGATAATATTACCTGGGGAAGATGGGAACCTGTGAATGTTCACTTAGTGCTCCTATCACTGTGATATCTTCTCTTTGGTCCCCATTACCCTTCTTCAAGATAGACATCTCTAACATGAAATATGATTCTCTTACCCAACAAGAGTGTATCAGCTGTTGGCATGACGTTCCACTCATACCCTTCCCAGAGCATGAACCAGAAAACAGCTAAAATCACTAGTGACTCCATACTTCACTTGTCTTGCTAGAACTAGCTGTTCTGAGCACTGGGAAACATCAGGCCACTAATATTCTCATCTTTCTCTTATAACTTTGTCTCCTACACAGTGAAAGAAAACTCATAATGACTCACTTTTGGAATGATACAGTCAAGGTGCTCACAGGTTTTCACATCTTTCTGGTGTTACATGGAGAGTGTTTATTGTGTATAATATGACAATAAAATCTTAGAGGAATTTAGGAACAATACACATGAACCATTTTATTTTTCAAATTTCCATGGCTTTTACTGTAGGAAATAAAAAGAAACATTGAAATAATTGGCAAAATGAGAAAAAATATGTATTTCACCTTAGATGGTTTAGGAAATCAATTCAATCCTCAACATGGGAAAGAGGTTCAAAACAGAATTCATTGTTCTTGTTATATAGGGGAAGCTAGACCCACAAACTTCTCAATAAACTCTAAAAATAATTACACAGTTGGGAAATATATTCTGCCTAGTCATAAAAATTGGGAGAACAAGCCTGTCATAAAAGTCGACTATTGCAAACACCATGGAAGAGAAATGGGAATTACCTGCTAAAATCATGCTGGATCAAGAGAAAAAAAAATTTAAAAAAAATAGACTCATGAAAACTTCAAAGCAATAAATCAGTACCGAGGCAGGTCCCAAGCTGGAAGCTGTCTGAACAACTAAAACTAAAGACACATCAATTCCTGGTAAATGGGCCTTCCTTCCCAAGGTAGATATAGCTTGCACAGAAAGGCCTCACAAGAGGCCCCAAACCAGCGTTGTGTCTTTCAGAACTCCATTGGCTTTACAGGAGAATTTGTCCTGACATGAATAACTCACATTTGATGCTCTTGGGATTTCCATGTGTATCTCTCTATTGCTTCAGTTGTGTTTATTTTTCCTTCTTTCCTGAATTCAAAAGGCTGTTTTCCTTTGTATAAAATGATTCATGATGTGAAGTTGGGCTCTGACCACTTCACTGGTTTAAATGAAGAAGCAATGATGGCTTGCTATATCTATTTGGGACACTCCATTAAATAACAGCAGTATATATACTAAAACGCTAATAAAATTGAATACACTTGTTGATAATAACGTACATTATCTCAAGGTGACGGTTTTAGGATTTAAAAATATTTTTTGTTTTGTTTTTTAAATTTTTATTTTATTTTATTTTTAATTACACTTTATTTACTTTGTATCCCCCCTCTAGTTCCCTCCCTCTTCCCCTCCCAATCATTCCCTTCCTCCCCCTTCTCCATGCATGCTCCTCCCCAAGTCCACTGGTAGGGGAGGGTTTCTTTTTCTTCCTTCTGATCCTAGTCTGTTAGGTCTCATCAGGAGTGGCTGCATTGTCTTCCTTTGTGGCCTGGTATGGCTGATCCCTCCTCAGGGGGAGGTGATCAAAGAGCAGGCCAATCAGTTTATGTCAGAGGCAGTCCCTCTTCCCATTACTATAGAACTCACTTGGACACTAAACTGCCATGGACTACATCTGTGCAGGGGTTCTAGGTTATCTCCATGCATGGTACTTGGTTGGAGTATGAGTCTCAGGAAAGACCCCTGTGCTCAAATATTTTGGTTCTGTTACTCTCCTTGTGGACCTCCTGTCCTCTCCAGATCTTACTATTTCCCTCTTCTTTCATAAGATTCCCTGCACTCTGTCCAAAGTTTGGCCAAAAGTCTCAGCATCTGCTTTGATAGTCGGCAAGGCAGAGCCTTTCAGAGGCCCTCTCTGAGAGGCTCCTAACTTGTTTCCTGTTTTCTTCTTCTTCTGATGCCCATCCTCTTTGCCTTTTGAGATGGGGATTGAACATTTTAGCCAGAGTCTTCCCTCTAGATTAGTTTCTTTAGGTGTACAGATCTTAGTAAGTTTATCCTATATTATATGTCTATATGAGTGAGTATATACCCTGTGTGTCTTTCTTCTTCTGGGATAGCTCACTCAGAAATATCCTTTCTAGTTCCCACCATTTATCTGCAAATTTCATGATTTCCTTGTTTTTCATTGCTGAATAATATTCCATTGTATAGATGTATAACAGTTTCTGTATCCATTCTTCAGTTGAGGGGCATCTGGGTTGTTTCCAGCTTCTGGCTATTACAAATAAAGCTGCTACAAACATGGTTGATCAAATGTCCTTATTGTGTACTTGAACCTCTTTTGGATATATGCCTAGGAATGCTATAGCTGGATCTTGAGGAAGCGCTATTCCTAGTTGTCTGAAGAAGCGTCAGAGTGATTTCCAGAGTAGTTGTACAAGTGGTTTACATTCCCACCAGCAGTGGAGGTGGGTTCTCCTTTCTCCACAACCTCTCTAGCATGTGTTTTCACTTGAGTTTTTGATCTTGGCCATTCTGATGGGTGCAAGGTGAAATCTCAGGGTCATTTTGATTTGCATTTCCCTGATGGCTAATGGGGTTGAGCATTTCTTTAAGTGCTTCTCTGAGAAACAGTTAAAATTTTTATTTTATAAATATTATTATTAGTGTCTTTGTATTTTCTAGGAGTGTGATTTGAGGGGCAGGACACATGCATGCCACAGCTTATATGCAGAGGTGAGAGACAACCTGATATGTCAGTTCTTTCGTTCTATCTTTATATGGGCTTGGGGGATGGAACTCAGGCCAACAGGTTTGGGCTTTAAGAGCTTTTAGCACTGGCCCATCTCAGCAGCCCAGGTTCACAGAATTGGTAGGTTGGTTGGTTGAGAATATTATAGATTGTATTTTGAATGTTTTTTTCCCAAACCCCATCTCTCACATCTACCCTCATTCCATACATGTCTACATGTCAATCTTTGTGTCCTCATTTAGTTTGTAAACTCTTTAGTCCCATCAGTGCTGCTTTGGGTGTATGGGTATGCACTGGAGCTTGTTTGATTTACGGAGGCCACACCTTTCCAGAACACTAACTTTTCCTTTCCTGGTAACCATTAGTCACCATGAGTTCACTTTGTGCCTTCCTTCATCCTCTTGCTGGGATTTTTTTTTTCTGATTTGAGCTTGAGTATGTCTTCTGAATGCTGTCACTGCTTCTCTGAGTTCATATATGCATCTGCCTTGCTGTGTCAGAAAACACTGTCTCCCTGTCATCACTCACCAACTCTGGCTCTTACAATCTTTCCTCTACTAATTGATCCCTGAGCAGAGGTGTGTTGTGGATTTGGCATTTAAGGTTGAGCACTCTGAAGTCACTGCATCTCTGCACCTCAACAAGTTTCAGAGTGTTAATGTAAATGATGCAAGGGCCTCAGTGCTCCTTTATATCCCTCGATTTTTCTTTACAGGTCTTTCTCTCATATCTCTGACGACACTTCATTTTTTTTTCCAGGAAGTTGTCTCCAGTGCCAATGAGTTGAAGAATCTTCCCACTTTTTCGTCTAACAGATTTAGTGTGTCTGGCTTTATGTTGAAGTCTTTAATTTTGTTCACATTGATAAATATGTATCTATTTGCATTTTTCTACATGTAGACATCCAGTTAGACCAGCACCATTTGTTGAAGATGCTTTCTCTTTTCCATTGTATGGTTTTGGATTCTTTGTCAAAAATCAAGTATCTGTGGGTTTGTTTCTGGTCTTCAATGTGATTCCATTTATTCAGCAGTCTGTTTCTGTGCCAGTACCATTCTCTTCTTGTTACTTCTACTTTGTAGCATAGCTTGAGATCTGGGATGGAGATACCTCCAGAAGATCTTTTATTGTACAGGGTTGTTTTGGCTATTTTGGGTCTTTTGTTTTTCTATATGAAATTGAGAATTACTTTTTCAAGATCTGTAAATAATTATGTTGGTATTTGGATGGGGATTGCATTGAATCTGTTGATTGCTTTTGGCAGAGTGGCTTTTTCACTGCGTAAATCCTACCGATCCATGAGCATCCATGAGCAGGATGCTCATCTTCTGATTCCCATCTTCTGATTTCTTATTAAATTTCTTTCTTCAGAGACTTGAAGTTCTTTTCATACAGGTCTTTCACTTCTTTGCTTAGAGTCTCACCAAGGTACTTTATGTCATTTGTGGTATATTGTGAAGGGTGTTGATTCTCTAATTTCTTTTTCAGCCTGTTTGTCTTTTGTATACCGGAGGGCTTCAGAATTTTTTGAGTTAATTTTGTATCCAGTCACTCTGCTGAAAGTATTTATCAGCTAAAGGAGTTCTCCGGTTGAATTTTTGGGATCACTTATTTATACTATCATATCATCTGAGAGTAGTGATACTTAGGCTTCTTCCTTTCCAATTTGAATCCCCTTGATCTCCTTCAGTTGTTTTGATGCTATAGCTAGGACTGAGTCTCTTCTTCCCTTTATGTCCACTTTTCTTTTAGTACCAATAAGAATAGTGGGAACTTTCTAACCAAAATCCAGTAATAGTAAATAGAAAAGTAATACACAAAGTAATGTGAATTTAGTTTATTTATTATTTAATGTTTTTTTTTTTTTTTTTACTTATTAAAAAGGAGTGATATAAGCAACCAGTTCTGAATAACCAGATAATCATTTTAGGTAAAACTTGTCCTCTTGCTCCGTTCTAACTAGTCAAGGATTAAGAGTTCTATCAGTACAGTTTATAGTCTATTAATGATAGAATTTTAGTTAAAGGGGTGATAAAAAGAAGAAGTAGAGAGTAAAGAGAGGGAAAAGATGTAGACAGCAGACCAAGGGACTGTGGGACAGTTAACCTGTGGTTTGCCAAGATGTTTGTCAGCCACTTTTGGGATAGGTGAAGAAATATTTTGAAGATAACATGGTAGCAAGGTATACAAGTAGACCTGTAATCTCAGTTGCTCAGGAGAATGATGTAGGATTATTTCAAGTTCAAGGCCTGCCTGACAAACAGAGCTTGAGGCTGCTTTGAAAAAAATTAATAACACCCTGTGTCAAAATAAAAAAGTGGATAAAATGACTGTATTAATGTGTTTGCCTAACGTTCAAGGGCCTTGTTTGAATTGCTAACACTTCAAAAATATAGGAATGAAGTACGAAAAGATGGAAGGAAGGGAGGGATGGAGCAAAGAAGGAAGGAAAGATGTTTTTATACAGGGAAAGTGCTTGGTCTACTAGGTGACTGAGTTCTTGATAAAGACTGCATTAGTTAAGTTAGTCAGGAAAGCAGGCAATGAAAGCAATACATTTCCTACTATGCCACCCTGTGTTAAATTTACCTAGCATCTCTTTTTTTTTATTTTTTTATTTTTTATTTTTTATTTTTTATTTTTATCAGTTATATTTTATTAACTCTGTATCCCAGCCGTGTCCCGATCTCTCATTCCCTCCCAGTCCCTCCCTCCCTCCCTCATCTCCACCTTGCCCCTTTCCAAGTCCACTGATAGGGGGGAACTCCTCCCCATTCATCTGATCCTATTTTATCAGGTATCTTCAGGACTGGCTGCAAAGCCCTCCTCTGTGGCCTAACAGGACTGCTCCTCCCTTGGGGGGTGGGGAGACCAAAGAGCCAGTCATTGAGTTCCTGTTAGAAATAGTCCTTGTTCCCCTCACTTTGGGAAACCAATTGGTTACTGAGCTACCACAGGCTACATCTGAGTGGAGGTTCTAGGTTATATCCATACATGGTCCTTGGTTGAATGTCAGTCTCAGAAAAGACCCTGTGCCCAGATATATTTGGTACCTAGCATCTCTTTATCCTTGTGAAATAAAAGGGTACATGGTCCCTTTACCTCTGAATAAGGAGTGTTTCTACAAAAGGTGTAATCATCATTCATTTGAAAAGATATTAAATTATGAATTATATTTTTAAAACTATCTCATAAATATCTTTAGTTGTTACTACAGATAGTTGTTGGTGATTTACGTAGAACTTGAGGGACTGTATTCATCTTGCTTTGATAAATGTTGAGTTCCCTGGGTTTTCAATAGTTAAAATATGATGATTTTCCTTTGTGTACTACTAGGTAAAGCCTGTAACAAAATCCCTCTTCTATAAGTATAAATGACTAGACATTGCCTTATGTTTATAGATACTGTTTCCTATGAAAGTTCATGGTCATATATTTTACTACTTATTATCAAAGTTTCTATCATTTTGAGTAACAACCTAGCATGTTCAATTAATATATTTTAAATGCTTTATCTTAGTTACCTGACTGTCATGACCAAATAGCATCAATTATTGATATAGGATCCAGGCTATAACTTCTAAACTAACCTTAATCATCATTGTAAGGTGCCATTTTTATTGGCATGCAGAAAGATTAGACAATAGAACCTTAGCCAGTACTGTAAAAATATTCCTCCTTATTAAGAGAAACGCAGAAACCTTAAGTGGCTTGTTTAGGCAATGCCTCCAACAATGAAGTAATTGATTACTAATGGTTATTAGAAACATAAAATTGGGGGATCTGGGCTTATCTGATCTGACACAGTGAATTAATTGTGATTATTCATCTCCAAGTATCTTGGGTCAGGAATATACCATCTGTCAGCGAAGCAGCTGAAAGTGCCCCTGTGTCTCTAGCAGGGGTTCAGCCCTTCACAGAGTTCTGCCTCTGTAAGAAGGTCACATCACAGCTGGAGAGGCAGAATCAGCACAGGGTTTCACAGGAATGACTAATACATTTTCAGAAGGAGTACTGCCTCACGGAAATTAGCAGGCAGTGGTCTTTCATATTTTATGCTTTCTTGTTTGTCTAAGCATGAGAAGACAAAACACTGCACAAGCTCATCAATATACAGAGTGGATGATAGTGGGCTTCTCTATCCATTGGTGGGTGCACCCTCACCTCTAATCCTGATCCAGATTATAGAGCATGAAGCAAATAATAAATAATACAGTACAGCCAGCACTATTAATTATAAACCAGATGTCAAGTGAGGTCACCTTATTTTTGGAGTTTAAATATCATTTATTACAGTTCCTGCCTCTCACCTGGGATAGTCCAATAACCTCTTACAGACTTCTGTGAACTTGGCAGAGGTATTTGTGTATTTTTAGTCATCTTTAGCTACAAGTTTCAGTATCAATGGAAATTGTGAACATCAGCTTCCTAGTGATAAGCAATGTTATCCCTGAAGATGTCAGAGCAGTCAGGCAGGTACAAAAGCATGAGACCAGGACAAGCTGGGCTTGTTAAATGTGCTCAAAGGAGGCCACTGAGTCTATACTGGAGTGCAAAAAAAAAGAAAGAAAGAAAAAGAAAAGAAATTTAAATACACATGTCAGCATGAGACTAGGTTAGAACTTTGAGATATGATGAGTTGTGAAGACATATCTTCAAGGCTGAGCATTCTGGGAACATTTTAGAGTAAAGAAACCCACCTGGGCTTTTCTGACAGTTACGCTTTTATTATTGGAATGATGCTGTGCTTTTTCTTCCATCTTTGGTATCACCCTCTTTGTTCCTCAGTCCTCTATTGTAGGTTCCACTTGAGCTTCTCAACAGGCTCTTCAAGTGCACAGGGCTAGCTATCCTTATTTCAGCTCAATACTGACAAATGTAAGAGACCTTGAAAACTGGCATCTGTCTTAAGAAAGCTAAACATAGTTTAGTATACTTATCCCTGAGACAAAACAAAGAGCAAAGAGGCACAGACACAAAGAAGATAAACAACATGGAGAATCCAAGGGAGTTTGCATAAAACTCACTTAGAAGGGGAGATAGAATAGACAGAATTAGCAGCTGAAGAGAGGGAACAGGGTAGAAGAGGGGCCCTAGAAAGTTTAGCGGGTGGAGATTAGACATGGGAAGAGTGAGGGTGAGAGGACAGAAGGCCTGTAGAGAAAAAGAAACTGAGGAAGGCAGTATCTCTGTGACAAGTTTTAGAGCTAAGTTTGGGTAGGCTCCTGGGAGGATATGAGGGGGATTCAAGCAGAGACTTCTAGTAGCAGGAACATAGAGACTGAAGAGGTGATCCTCTAACTAGATTAGTCTTCTATTAAAGGACGAGAAATACCAACCCACCCACAAAAACTTCTAGCCAAAATTTACCCTGCCTACGAGATGTGCAGGCATAAAGATAGAGCAGCTAGAGCACAGGTTGAGGGAATGCCCAACGGATGCCCAGCCCAACCAAAGACCCATCCTATTGGAGAGTGCCAACCCCTGACAATGTGAACATTACACTGATAAGCTTGCAGACAGGAACCTGCCAGAGTTGTCCTCTGAGAGGCTCTACCCAGCAGCGCCTCCAAATAGACTCACATTCCCAACATTGGTTGATGCACAGAAGTCTTGTGGAAAAGTAGGAGGAAAGAGATAAGTACCTGGAGGTAACAGGAGATCCATAAGAAGACCAACAGGACCAACTAACCAGGGTCCAGAGGGGATTGCTGAGACTGAAGCATCAACCAAGAACCATGAAGGAACTAGAACTAGGCCCACTACAAAGATTTAGCAGATGGGCAGCTTATGCCTCATGTGGGTCCTCTAGTAAAGAGAATGACAACTGCATGAGACACAAACCCTTTTGCCAGCTTTTTGATCACTTTCACCTGGTGTGAATGCCTTGACAGTCCACAAGAAAAGAGGAAAGGTTCATTCCTGATGCAACTTGATGAACTTGGCTGGATAGGAAAGGGAGTTCCCCTTTTCTAAAAAAAAGGCAAAGGGGGTGGGGAGAGAAAGAGACTGGGAGAGAACAAGGAATGGGGCTACAAGGATGTAAAGTGAATTTAAAGAGAAGAGAAAAGAAAGCAAATTTCCCAATGCATATTTGTGCCATATTTAATTAATTAATTGATCAATATATTACAGTTTATTCACTCTATATCCCGTCTGTGGCCCCCTCCCTCATCTCTTCTTAGTTTATTTTATTTTTTATTCTATTGATTATTTATTACAATTTATTCACTTTGTATCCCAGCTGTATTTTCCTCCCAATCCCACTCACCCTCCCTCTTCTCATCCGATGTCCTTCCCCTACTACACTGTTAAGGGAGGACCGCCTTCCCTCTGACCCTAGCCTATCAGTTCTCATCAAGACTGGTTGCCTTGTCTTCCTCTTGGCCTGGCAAAGCTACACCCTTGTAGGAGAAGGTGATGAGAGAGCTGGCCACTGAATTCATGCCAGAGAAAGCCTCTGTTCCCCTTACGAGGGTACCCATTTGGAGACTGAGTCTATGGGCTACATCTGAGCAGGGTTTTTGAGTCATCACCATGGATATTCCGTGATTGGGCTATCAGTCTCTGTGCCTTTTTAAAGCACTGTTTTGCTTTACAAGAGAGACTTGCCCATTTTCCCTAGTTCACAGGTCTGCACTGGGATCAAAAAAGGTTTGGCTGACACAATCAGAAATACATAGTCTTATCTAAACAAGAGTCTGTTGCCTATCACTTCCTGTGGAACAAAGCAGCAAAGCTTTAGCACTTACCAAGTATTTGTTATTGCGAACTGTAGCTCCATATTACTTTCGTGTTGTTTCCCAACTTTTCAGCATTCCTCCTCATCCTTGATGTGACTCTTATGGCATGTTTTTCTGTCTATTTTTACTGTCATTTTCTTGTTTCTTATTTTTATTTTTTAATTTAATTAATACATGACTACAATATTTTCACGATTTGAATTTATATTTCTGTACCCTCCAATGCCTCTCATGTCCACCCACTTCCTTATGAATTAATAGCCTCTTCTTCTATAATTCTATGTAAATACAAAACTGAATCCACTAAGTTTTACTCATCGGCGTGTATGCTCACTTAGGATTGGATAATGTACTGGGAAACTCGGCCCTAGAAAAGACTGACTCTCCATCTCTCAGCAGCTATTGATTGTCTATAGCTCTTCATCTGTGAGTGGAGCTCATCTTTATTGGCTTTTCGATTGGTGGTGTCAGTTTGTATCTCTTTTTTTTTTGAGGCAACTGCATTATTTTATTTCTTGGGTACAGATTCCTTGTCATATCTAGAATACACTCTAGAGACACACCCAAGTCTTTGGCACTTACAATATTGTCACCCTGGTCTGAAATGTTCCCTGGTCCTTATATTTAGTTCTCTGTCTCTGTCTCTGTCTCTCTGTCTCTCTTTCATACATACACACACACAGGAACAGAGACAGATATTGTTTGTGTCATATGTGTGGAAGTTATAAGACACCTTCCAGGACTTGATTCTCATCTTTTCCTATGTGGGTCCCTTGGATAAAGGTTGCCAGGCTTGACAGCAAGTGACTTTACTAGACATATCAAATAATGTCTCTGAAAGTCTCTGAAAAGTACAGAAAGTTTACATACTCGTTCCATTCTTTTAAAAAAAAGTGTCATTCTATCATGATGATCTAAATTCATGTAATTCTGGACTTTTACCTTTTTTGTAGTTCATAAAGTCTAGAGAGTCTCAAAAAAAAGGTAGCTGCAAGAAAGCCAACTTGAGCCTTTACATGAATGGCAGAGATGGAAAAAACAAATAAGCAACAACAATAATAAAAAAAAACATATAGACAAACCATTTTGAAAGTTGTCATGAAGAGATAAAAAACTGTGTAAATATATGTAAAAACAATAGGAACAGTGATTGATATGGACTAGAAGATATGATAAAGACAAATGCAGAGTTTCCACTGAAAAAGTAAGAATAGCAGATGGGAATAAAATAAGAGCATATAGTTAGCAAATAAGAACCTGGTTTAATGATTTAATGTCCATACCAGTACTACAGTAAAAAGAATCTTCAAGGTATCATGAGAGTACTGATAGGAAAGTATCATCTCTACTTAGGAGAACTGAGGAAATACTTGTGGAAAACTCTAAAGACTAGTATCTAAAGTCACATGACAAATCACTAGGAAAATAAATAAGATATATCCAGTTCCTTTGCCAAGTTCACCGCTGTATGTAGATTAGAGGCAGAGACAAGCAAATCTCTGAGTATGAGGCCAGCCCAGTATACAGAGACTGTTTCAGGGTAGCCAAGGCTACACAGAGTAATCTTATCTGGGAGAAATGCATCTACAAAAGACTATTAAGTACATCTTAGAGAAACTAACTTCTTCAAAGTAGAAAAAGTACAGATGCAGAGACTCTTATGGCCTGTTGAGAATAAGATGGCCTGTCTGTGAATTACACAGAAGACAGTGTCACTGCACTCTGGAAAAACTATTGCCTATCTTCCAAATTGTTCAGAAATTGGAGTATTAGTTTTTTACACCATTATAGTGTATTGATAATCTATTTGTGTGTGCAGATATAGATTTTGTGGAAAATGATCACAAATGTGAAACAGTAGTTTCTACAATGTGTAGTAAAAGAACTCATTTAACTACACACAATATCTACTATCCTAGGAACAGGAAAGAAGGTTCTTTATTATTTTAAAAAATGTTTTTAAGAGAAGACTGGATTTTGCAGAATGCACTTTACAAATCAATATGTGCATTAGTTCTGTTACTGTAATAGCTGAACATTAATGTCTATTCCAAAGTTTTATTGGAAGGGCAAATGCAAAAACTAATCATATGGTTTCCAAATAAAAACTATTCTGACTACTACTGTAATGGTTTTTATTTTATGTAACATTTTTCAAAGAAATGTGACTAGACCCTAATGAGGAATAACTAAGAAATATTGGAAACTCTTGTCCTCTAATAATAAGCATTTTATAGAGTAAATGGCTCCAATGTAGGGAATAAAGGATCTCTCCAGGTAAAACACAGCAGTTACATCAATCTTGCCCCAGTGTTTCCATGTGGTCCTCAGAATTAAAGCTAGAACATATTGAATTCTGCTAACCTGTCGCCACTGTGTTTCCATAAAAGGCAGTTTCTCATACTGGATGGAGAATGAAGATATTAAAAAAGAGCTTTTACTCATATTTATTGAGACTCAACTAGAGATCAGAAAATTTACTGTTTGGTTGTTTCAACAGTAATGATGGTAGATGACATATTCTAGAATAAGGTAACAAAGTATTTATTTTAGGTGTCTTCTTAAGTTGTGACTTGAATACCCTTTTCATAGAAAGGTGGTGAAGTGGTGTTTTCCATGCTCGTAGCTATGGTAAAATGAAATTATGACATTTATGAGGACTGATCATAAAAGGAAGCTGGCTTCTGTTTGATTTTTCTCTCAAAAACTTTCTCTTAAAATTAAATAAATTCATAGGTAAGCTATCACAGAAAGGAATTTACAGTGAACCAGATTGGGCCATCCGTAAGCATGACACATCCCAAATCAGGTCGCCCCAGCTGATAGGAACTGTCAACTATCCCTACCATGGCTAACTCTCTTACAGAGCTATGAGAAGGACAAGTGGTGGTTGAATTAAGACTCTACATTAAAGGGTACAGATATGACTCAGTTGAAAACAGAATTGAAGAGATGCTGGATTTTATCCCCAGTGCCACATGAAACCTAGTATGTTAGGACAGTACTCTAATCCCAACAGTTAGAGTTATAAGCAGGGAGAATGGAAGTTCAAGGCCATCCTTAGTTACATAGTGAGTTCACAGCCAGCATAAGACACAGAGATTCTATATTTAAAACATCAATACTCGGATGGGTGGTGGCAGTGCACATCTTTACTCCCAGCATTCAGGAGGTAGAAGTAGTTGTATCTCCAAGTTCGGTGACATCCTAATCTACAAAGTGAGTGCCAGGACAGCCAGGACTACACAGCGAAACCCTGTCTCAAAAGAAAAAAAAATTAAATACTCAAAATGGAATGATTTGTTACACGGCAGTAAGTAACCAGAGCACCAAGCACTCAATCTGATTTGCATCCTTCTGACTTCAACAGTAAATGTTAGTGAAATCTCAATGAAAAATTAGGGTGGGATAGGGAGGAGATAAAGGAGGAGGCTACAGCTGGGATACAAAGTGAATGAACTGTAATTAATAAAAACATAAATATATTAAAAATTATAATATAGATAGGCTAATGTATAGGAATGTGGGAAGTGTGAAGGATAGCTTTCTGAAGACTAACAGTGACAGTGTTACCTAGAGAAGGGATGAAGTTCTATATTTTAGATGTGGCAAGACAGTAATCTTGTTATTTGTCTGCCTGGTGATGAGAACAGAAAAAATTAACCTGTGGGTTAAAGAAATATACCAAAACTAAATTAAATCACATCATGAAAAATTAGGAGATCCAAAAACAGAGATGGTGGGTCTAAACAAATATTTTAATTTTAATTAGGTAAAAATTGAGTTGGATTTGCATTTCTAAAAAGCTAAGGATGAAGTTAAGCTAAAACTAGAGGTATGAATATTATTTAAGTATGAACATTTCAACCCTTTTCTACTTGCAGAGATTCTTTCTTTGATTAATGGTATATTAATTATTCTAGATATTTAGATTAGAAGCCATGACATTCCTGAGCCCTTTTACAACTTCTACCTAATATATTTGTAAATCCTGCTATTTTTTTTTCCTGTTAGGTTTGATGTAGAGTCTGACCATTTTTACTATCTTCATTGCTTCCATGACAAGACATGTCATTTTCACCGGGCTCTTTTTGAGACTAATACTCCAACCAAGGACCATGCATGGGGATAACCTGGAACCCTGGCAGAGATGTAGCCCATGGCAGCTCAGTGTCCAAGTGGGTGCCCTAGTAAGGAGAACAGGGGTGGTCTCTGACATGAACTCAGTGGCTGGCTCTTTGATCACCTCCCCCTGAGGGGGGAGTCAGCCTTACCAGG
Organism: Meriones unguiculatus; assembly: GCF_030254825.1. Classification (NCBI taxonomy): domain Eukaryota; kingdom Metazoa; phylum Chordata; class Mammalia; order Rodentia; family Muridae; genus Meriones; species Meriones unguiculatus. Next base: position 143,403,511 of record NC_083351.1, read on the forward strand.
CCACAGAGGAAGACAATGCAGCCAGTAGTGATGAGACCTGATAGGCTAGGGTCAGATGAAAGGGAAGAGGACTCCCCTTACCAGTGGACTGAGGGAAGGGTATGGGAGGAAAAGAGGGAGGAAGGGCAGGATTGGGAGGAGATGAGGGAGGGGGCTACAGCTGGGATACATTGTGAATAAATTGTAATAAAAAAATGCTGGGGAACATTAGCATGAAAAACTTTAAAAGCAGATTCCAGCTTTCACTTCTACTGTACCTACCAATGGTCTACTGTAAACACAGCATTCAGAAAGAACTTTCACAATCCAGAATCAGAACTCAGTGTTGCACCTAATGCCACAAAGGCCCTCTCATTTCACGAGGAGAAAAGCCAGTGTCCATGCTGTAGCCAAGACAGTAGGTAATATCTAGCCTCTTGTTTCCTCTCTGATCTGCCTTATACTTATTCTTGTTCTTGGCGATCTTTCTGTTCAGATACTCTAATGAAACATCATCAAATGGGACTTTTAAACCTTGGACTACAGTTTTAGCTACTTCTTAGCCCAAACAGCCTTCCACAAACATCTGCATGACCAGCAGCTTCCTAAGCTTCTTCATTGTTTTTGTTTTTGTTTTTACCAATAGATTCATCATAGACAATGCTCTACTATGTTTCTCCAGACATTTAAAATGCCCCATCACACACTGTCTCAGTTTCTTTCTTTCTTTTTTTTTTTTTTTTTTGTTCCATTGGAAAAAAAATATGCTTTGACAGAAACACCTTCAGGGGTAGAAGGGTTTTATTTTAGCTCTCTGTTCAGGGCATAGAACATTGTGGCAGGGAAGTCAAAGCATCAAGAATTTGAAACAGTTGCTAGCATCATATTTTTAATCCATAATCAAAGGGTAGTGATTGCTTGCTATCACTTACTAGTGCTCAGCTCACTTCTCCACCTGGATAGTCCAACATCCTAGGAAGGAACTGGGTCCATTCACAGTGGATCCACCTCAGTACAATCAAGAAATGGCCCCATAAACTTGTGCCCATTTCCCAGCTAATTCTGGACTCTGACAAGCTGACAACAGAAACTGCTATTCATGTTGCATAAATACCATAAAACTATTTTTCATCTCCTAGCTTCCCTTCTTGCACACATTCCAGTAAAGTGTAAGGAGGATGGGACAGGAATTTAGTGTTCACTGATAAACTGCATCGCATATGGCAGGTATTCAATCCATTGTATGGATTAATTAGCAAATATTGACAGAGATCGTGGACTTCCCCTGTTCTTTTGTTCATATGCTTTATAATTTAACATAACATTTGGCTGGCCTTTTCTCTATTGAATTTCAGCCATGAGTTGTTTGAGTTCTCCCTCCCTTCTTTCCACTCTGACTGAGATTGGAATTTAATCAACTATCAGTGTTATGGTGGCTTCTTGGCCAGGCCAAATACCAGATGGACTATTTCAAATATTAAAACTTATGTTGTCCCAGTAAGGAAAATAGGAATAGCCTATGTAAGACATCAAAAATTTAAGTGGCTTATTCAAGTTCCCTTTTTCAATCAACGTGGAGAATAACCAGTACTTTAAAGGGCAGGATTTAAATTCAGTATATTTTGAGAAGTGGATAGGATGATGAAGAGCACACTGAAAACAAAAAAGAACATATTTGCTGTTTGACATAATGTAGTTACATATAAACTGCGTGTAGTCTGGCCCTCGCTTCAGTTTTATCACAGCTCTGTTTAGTCCTCATTGTGCTGTCATTGAGATAGTGGAATGGGCTCCATTAAAGAGTGAAGCCTTGAAGAAAAAAAGAAAATTTTGGACTGACGAGTATCATAGACAAAATGCTTGATTCAAGGAGAAGCTAGTTCTTGTGTGAGTTTTTATAAGAGTAAGACTAACCTCTTCCTACTCTGGCTTCTGTCTTTCCCACGCATCCTGTGCATATGCTCCCACATGTTCAGGACAAGTGCACAAAAAGATACTCAACACTAGTTGTTACAAATACTTCAGATTAAACTCAGGAGCTATTTCATTGATTTGGAGTCTCTTAAATAAAAAAAAAAAAAGGAAAAGAAAAAAGAGTGGACATGGCGAAAGAAGAGAGACAGGGGAACTCCAATTCCCATTCATAACTCATGAGAAAATAAAACTACACAACTCACATTGGGAATCTGCCTGTAGTTTCATAAAACATGCATCTACTGTATTGCCCAATTACCAAACCCAACGAAACATGAAAGCATGTCGTGCAAGCTCGGATTCTGCGTCTTCACTTGGGGTGTTCATATACCACTGCACACCAGGCTGGACTGGAAGAAATGAGGTTTAACCAGGCAGGTGGGTTACCAGGGAGAAAAAGCCTTCTTTGAGATGGCATTCAGTGAAACAGTTCTCCATTATTGGGGGACATAAGGGCCAGATAAACCTTGGGAAAGTGGGTAGGTGTTTGCACAATGAGTGTACATCATTGGCTGGGGCTGAAGTGCTTGGAATGCTTTCTCTGCATGAAGAGAAATTCCAGGAGCTAGCAGGATATGTCCTTATAAGGAAATAGGAAGTTTTAACCTGAAACCTAGCTACCAGGCTAAGTCACTACCTCCAAAGTCACAGAGTTGGGGGTCAAAAGCCTATGTGTACCAGGGCAAGCAGGCTTAGAGCATGGAGGGAAGAGTCCTTACTCTTGTTGGTCTCAAGATGAGATTTCCAGGGTTTGGGCAGGTCTCTATCTTATTCTTGCTCAGGAATGTCTCCCCTGGTCTCACGTCTCACATGTCCCACAACATTACATATGCAGACTTATTAGCAAATGTTTATAGCAGTGTTATTTGAGTCTCCGTTTAGTTGGAAAGTACTCAGCAATAAAACAGAATAAACAATTGGTTCCCATAGTATCATGTGTAAGCCAATGTAATTATGATGACAAAACGCTAGAAAATGCAAACTAACTAATGGATAGAAAACAGTGAACTTTCCTGGAAAATAGATGTGTTCTTTTTCTAAATTGCAGTGTGAATACCACAGGTGTACTCATTTGCCACAACATATTATTTGTTGTAGGATATTTGATTACACTATGAAATGTGAGATTGTGTTGTTTATTGGAAAAACCTGTTTCAAGTTGTGGTATGGCTCAGCCCTAGCACATACCTTTAACCCAAGAACTTTCTACTTGAATTATATAAAGTCAACTGAAGGTCAAGAGGCAGAGCAAGCAACCAGTTGACGGGGAGTGAACATAGGAAAAAAACATAGAAAGTAAAAGGAAGTCAGGAGGACACATAAAGAGAAGAAGAAGAAGAAGAAGAAGAAGAAGAAGAAGAAGAAGAAGAAGAAGAAGAAGAAGAAGAAGAAGAAGAAGAATACAATGTTAGGTTTGAGGGTTTTTTTGTTGTTTGTTTGTTTGTTTTTGAGACAGAGTGGAGAAGGAGAGCTTCTTTTTTCCTTTTGGGACATCAGCTGTGTAAGAAGGTCATTTGGGTGACCTTTCTCTGAGCTAGCACACTTTCACCCCAGTATCTGGCTCCTGAGGTTTTATTGATAAAGTCAAATGTTTGAATTTTTTTTCTAAAAATAACCATTATTTATGTACACTTTATTATATGTCAATTTGACCTCTGCTTAGTCAGTTTTAAAGATAGTTATAATTTAATAATTTGTCATAAAGGCATTTTGAACTTGCAGTTTCTCGTATTGTTCTGTGTGTTTCACAAACATGAACTTAAGCTTCAGACCATCTTAATGAACACCATTAAGTTCCATCTTATGTCTCGGATGATAAATCTAAGACAGAGAAGTTAACTGAGTTTTCTCATAGTCACTGCTCAAGTGAATGTAACAGCATTGCCAAGATGTGACAGCAGGTTGCCTGATCTCTTGACAGTTTTGTGTGTTTCTGACAAATAGACCTACATTTTCAGGATTTGCTGTTTGTCATTTTCACATTTTTTTTTCCAGAGAGAATATGACATGGTAAAGCAGGAATACAGACAGAAGCCTTTGCCTCTTTTATGCTTGAATACTTCATTTTATAGTAAGAAAAAGCTCTTCTATCATTATTTTAAATGCTTTACTCATAAGCAACATAGATACAACTTTCCAGTGACATAATCTATTCATGATTATATAAGAAATACCTAATTTGTGTTCTTATTCAAATGGAAGTAATATTTTGCAAGAGAGTTATACAGAAAATGTGTTGATATTTTGGACCACATAGGCTGAAAACATATTTGTCTTTATATAATTAATATATGTATATAACACCATAATTTATATCTTATCCATTTCTAAGTATGTAGGCCAGTGGCATTGATTATATCTATATTGCAATGCAACCACACCATCATTCATCTATAGAACTCTTTTTATCTTACAAAACTGAAATTATATTCCCATTAATCATAACTTGCAATTCCTACAACACCTATTCTCTGTAAACAACCATTCTGTTTCCAATGTCAATGACCTTGACATTTTCATATGGTACTTTATGCTAAATGTAATTGTAATGTTATGGTATTTGTCTTTTATAAAAAATTTATTTTATTTGACGTTATGTTTCTCCTGTTTATTCATGCCATAGGACATGTCAAAATTTTCTTTCCATGCAGTTATTGGCCTGAGCATTCATGTATCTTCTTTTTTAGAGAATTCCTTCTTTTTGTTTCCATGCATCTCTTTTGTAAAAATAGTTTCTTTTTATTTGTTTTGTATATATATGTATATGGATAGATGAATACAATGGCACAGTGTGATAGTGTGAGAAAAAACTGACTGTGGTCCTTCCCCTCCTTCCAGCATGTAGATCCTACAGTTATACCCAGGTCACCAGACTAGGCAGTACACAGCCTCTTGCTACCTCACCATGTTTCTTTTATCAGTAATTATTGCTTGTTCCATGTTTAGTTTGGTATTCTTCTAGCTGTGGTCCACAGAGTATTTAATTAGAGTTACTTGGGATATATGCTTAGAATGAAGTCTGAATTTGTCACCATGTTTATTGACTTGGGGGCACTGACATTAAAGGAACGTCTTTGGACAGTGAAATTTAATGTACTTTCTGAGTTGAACTACAAGCACTAAATTTTCCAAAGCGTCTCTCTCAGATCACTTGTTACTATTTCCATGGTTTAAACACCACAGCCATTATGCTGACAGAGTTTGGACCTATTAGATTCTTTCCTTCTCCTTTCTTATGTCCAGCAGATCTAGACACACCAAGAATAACACAAGTGAGCTTATCATTTTCCCCCATGTATAGCTGCTGTAGCTCTAGTGTCCAAAAGTATCCAGAATCTGTTCAGCCAACATTGTTAAAACTGGAAAGTTAAAATTTTTAATTCCAAAACTGAAAACAATTAAAAGAGATTTCAATTTTTCCTTTTCTCTAGCAACATCTCAACCAATTATTTTAATACATTTAGCTGACTCTGCCCCAAAACCTTTCTCAAATTACTTTCAATTATTATATGCCTTCATACTGCTTGCTCTCTCTCTCTCTCTCTCTCTCTCTCTCTCTCCTACTTTATTTAGTTTATCTAAATGCAAAATATATTCCCTGAGCTTCTCTCATTAAACAATGGAAAATTTCATAATGGGGTAATATATAAAAGGCTTATTCACAAAAGGACAAATTTTACAAGTTTGAGTTATAGCACATTATATAATAATCAGATCAAGATGCCATGACCTCTGATCTCCATGGGTTGCAATGTGAAAAGGATTCTTGGAATGATAAAAGAAAAGATAGAGTTTTCTGCTTTAAAAGAAGCAGAAATCATTGGTTAAGTGGGGGACATGGTAGTTCAAGGTGCCCTTGCAGGAAAGAAGCCATATGTACACTCCTCTCTCACATCTGCACTCCAAGTTTTCTCCCAGCAGCAAGTTCAAAAGCTGTAATGCAGTCTGTACATACCAGTCTTCTCAGCAGATCAGAGAATGAGAAAGGCAAAGAGTGATTCAGAAAGAGCAGGAGAGAAAGGGAGTGCACAAGTCACATGGTGGCTATTATGTCTGTTCCAGAAGGAGGAGGAGGAAGAGGAGGAGGAGGGGGAGGAGAAAAATGAGGAGGAGGAAGAGAAGGAAGAGGAAGAAAGTCAGCCCTTCTGTCTTCATGCCTTGCCCAGTGAGAGACCAAAGAGTTAAGTTAGTTTTTTCAGGTTATTGGATTAAAATTTAAAGCACAAGCCTGAACAAAGGCCAGACAGGTGGAGACATATCTAGCCACCTGCAGGGAGGAACCAGCATTAAATTAAACACCTAACCTGAGCACAGGGTTTTTGCTCTCAACCACTCTGGCAGTAAGAGTATGAGCACAAGCTAGCCTGTAATAAAAAGATCTTCATGTATTTTGCAAAGGGCTTGACTCCTGGTGGTTCTTTGGGGTCCTGCAAATCTGGCACAACCACAACACCAGCAGTATTTGCTGGTTTGCCACCTTACAGTTATAGAATGGATACTGCTTGTGCTTCCCTGCTTATTGAGAGATCCAAGAATTAAAATTTAGTTCTATGAGTTACTGAATTAAAATTTTAAGCTCAAGCTTGTAAAAAGGCCAGATAAGTGGAGACATGTCTAGCCACCTGCGAGGAGGAACCAGCCTTGCTGCATTCTTTTCCTGCCGACTAGAGATATAGTTGTAAGAAACTGGCCCAGATGGCCCCCTCCCCTAGGACAGCCAAACAATGGAAGCTAGACCATTAATGGTCTTGGATCTTCCTATAGCCAATCAACTCAAAATGCAACATCCCCTTTATGTTTCAACCAGTAGATGTTTGCCAGGCAGTAATTTCCCTGCTTTGGGCAAGCTGGAAAGAAGCTTAATCTTTATATCAACTACCCAACCTGAGCATGAAGCTCTTGGTGATCAAACGCTTTCAGTGGTGAGGTTGTGAGCCCAGGCTATAGCTTGTAATAAAAAGATCCTCATGTGTTTTGCAATGGACTCCACTCCTGGTGGTCTTTTGGAGTCTTGAGAATCTGCACAACATACTTGGGGCTCAGTGGGATCCCCAAGATCTCTCAGAACCTCCAAGCCAGAACTCCTGGTAAGTGCGTTTGTCTTGGCCAAGTACTGTATTTTTGAGATCTCAAGGTGGTACACAATGGGTGGCCAGGGAGCAGTCATGTCAATAGTACACTAGTTGAGGAGCTGGCAGACAGTGGCCATGGGGGAATCTGAGAGATATTCCAGATCCTGGTGGGGACAGGGCTCCCCAATAGCACTGTGAGGAACACGGGGTCCCAAGTCTGTTTGATAGGCCTAGAAAGTGGGTCGCTCCCACAGAAATAGGAAGTTCCACCAACTGAGAGAACAAAAGATTAAAAATCAGAGGCTATTATTAAAAGTTAAGGCCTAATCTAAGGCTACCTGGGTGCAGACTTGTCCACTAATGCCCTGAGGGGAAGAACTCATCTTACTACATTCTTTCCCCACCCTCTAATTATACTGTTGCTAGGAAACCAGCCCATTTGACCAGGTCAGAACTGTTTGTAGTCTTGGCGCCTAAAGTGGACCAATCATTTCAAAAGTCGATTTCCTTTACCCAATCATGTAATGCCAAAGCATGTACATCACTGCTTACGTTTTTTTCCCCCTAAAAACTCTGTACCCCTAGACCTCTGGGCTGCATTCCTCTTATATTTCCACAGGAGGTTTCTGTCCCATGTTCAAACACGTATACAATTAAAAAAAAAACCTCATGTATTTACAGCAGAATCTATTTATTCCTGGTCTTTTGGGGTTCCAGAACCAGGCATGACACAACGTACTGGTTTGGGGTTCTTACTTGCCATCTGGAGAGATTTTCGGTTGATGTGGAATCCCACTGTGTACTCTGCTTTCTATACTTTCTTCTTCCATGGCAGGGAAGCCATGGCAGGAGTCTGTGAGACTGTGAGTCTGAGCTTTTGGATCCACTTCTGTTTCCAATCACAGAATGGCTATAGGGCTACTTTGTTCGTGTTTGTCTTTCTATTTTGTTCTTTGTGTTTGTGAATCTTTGTATTAGACCGTGACTGATACTATGGGGCAGACTTCCTCTAACCCTTCCCTGTTCCTCCGGACCCTCCTGAAGTAGCAGGATCAACTGGCGCTCTGGCAGGCATGGGATGGGTGGGAATTCAAAGGTGGGGCTGGGAATGAAGTTTTCAAGGACCACTCCCAGCCAGCTAGAGGCAGCTGCCAGATACACCTTCATCCTGGAGACAGTGCTGGACCATCTGTTCCAAGTTCTGGTGTAGTTGGGTGGAGTCCAATTTCAGGGAGGGCCACCCCTAATGGAAAAGGACGGAGGGCCCATTGAGAGACAGGCCACCATTCCTTTGGTTTTGTTTGTTTGTTTGTTTGTTTTTTTCTGTTCTTTTTGTGTGCATTGTACTGTACATTGTTTCCTTGTGTTATTCTTTTATGGGTTTGTTAGTTTATGATGGTCGCCGTAGGCAGGTGACCAAGCACCTGTGCACTGTGGTGACTTTGCCTGCCCCATGCTCCCAGTGCTACAAGCTGGGGCGCCCTTGGTCGCTGGTGGGAACATGCGTCTGGGCAGGACAGGTAGAGCACAGCCACTACTGCTGAGTGCATTTTCATCGTGAGCAGGGTGGACTGAGAGAGCTTGCCCAGGCTGATGGGATAAAGTGCTTGAAATTACAGCTGGATGGAATAAGAAAAGTGTTATCTGAGGAACTCAATGGCTGGCTCTTTGACTCCCTACCCCCCAAGGGAGGAGCAGTCCTGTTAGACCACAGAGGAGGACTTTGAAGCCAGTCCTGAAGGTACCTGATAAAACAGGATCAGATGAATGGGGAGGAGGTCCTCCCCAATCAGTGGACTTGGAAAGTGGCAGGGAGGAGATGAGGGAGGGAGGGTGGGATTGGGAGGGAATGAGGGAGCAGGATACAGCTGGGATAGAGTTAATAAAATGTAACTGATAAGAAAAAAAAATTAAAAAAAAATAAAAATAATTTTTAAAAGATGAAAAAAATTTGTTATCTGTCTGTTTAGGTATATGTATGTATGGCTATTACATGTTTCTGACCAATCTTAAATGATTAATGTGCTCTTTATGCCTTGGTTATAGATTAACAGTTATTAGATATGTTTAAAGGTTAAATTCAAATTCTTGTTTAGGACATTTATATGTGTGTATATATGTTTGTAAGATCTATAGAAGCACAGACAGCAATAGCAACCATATGGCTTGCCATGCAATATGATGTGACTCTGCCATCTTGAAATTGTCATGTGGTATGGGTCAGGGCAAAGAAAAAAATTTACAGAACCTCTTAGTCATAATGAATTTTGTTTATCATCCTATTTCCTTTTAGACTAAAAAGACAAGTCTTATTTTAAATTGGTATTGATTTAAAAATTGGATTATTTACACTACTATAACTTGGCTTTGACTTTTAAAATTATGGTTATGTTTTTTTACTTCACTCCTAAAAAGGTACTTTATTTTGATGCTGCAAAAACTGATTTCTCTAAAGATGTGTTTAAAGCTATGAATATTTTAAAGTTTATAAGGTATTTTTAATAATGTCTATGGAATATATATATATATATATATATATAATGTATATATAACTCAGGGTTGTGCTTTTGATGCATGCTGTATGTATGATTCAACCCTGCTTTATGAAGGCCTATTCAAATTAACAGGCTGACTTGAAGTGTGTGCCTGGCTACCAGGTCTTGAATGAACGGATTAATGTTGTTTCTTTCTGGCTGACATGTTTGGTAGGGCCAGAATAGTTCAAGTACAGTTTAAAATTGTTCTATATTGTTCTATTATGCAGTTGGTTCTAAAACATATTTGATTACAATGTTAGAACTTAGTTACAGGAAACTGTAAATGCTCCATAGTGTTATATCATGGGAGGTAGCAACACCATCAGTGACACCTAATGGCTATATTTTAAATTGCAGGCCACAACCTGTAGCAACAAGTGACTGGCTGCCATGTTGGTTCAGAGATAGAGGGTAAGCCGTGGTTTTACAGCCATTTTTGTTGAGGGCCACCAGCCATGTTCAGTTCTCTATTTAGTGGTGAATGCAACCTTTATCCTTTAAGCTTTTTTTCCTGTTCAGTTTTAAAGCAAAGTGGTGGATTCAGCAAGATTTGCTAGCCCCTCTATGAACTGCATCTGATTGAAAGTTTTGCTTTAATTTTAGTTCAGAAATACATTTAAAGTTATGCTAATTACTGCAGTTGGTTGCAGGAATGAGGTTTACCTAGTCTTTTGTTTATGTTTTTAAGGTTAACGCTAGGATGGGTAACTACGAAGTTTGGCCTATGTAGATCTACTTAAAATAGATATGGTCCTAAAATGCTCATCTAAGGAATATGCCAGAATTAGAGATTATAACATTCTGTTTTACAGGATGCATTTTAGAGTAGATAACTAAAGATAGACAAAGAGTCACTCATATGCTTGCCAACAAGCTTATCAGAGATCTGTGTAATATGGCATTTTAACATCTGTAAGCTTATTAGGACAGAGAAACCCAAAATTCTGTCAGTAGCTCCCCAAAGTCTCTGAGAAGATTTGGGTACAACAGATAACTTTGACTCTGGATTGTGGTATTCTAACCACTGGGTAAGACTTCCCCAACTGGCCCACTGCTAGACTCCAGCCTAAACTGTGGACAAAGCTGTGGACACATGGACAGTCATTGTTTCATGTTGCTGACGGTGGGGTGAGGCCATTCTCTCATGTTCTTTTTTTCCACAGAAACAGTCTCTCATCTTCTGTGTCTGATGGCCAGACTGCTTCTGCTCATGATGTCAGGAGACCACAGGAGGCAGGGACAGCTGCCTAGTTGGTGGACTGACTAGTCATCTCTGTCATTTTGATTGGTACATAGATTCATTTAGCTTATAATTTATCTTTCTCAGGTCTCTGATCTCACTGATGGCTAAGGTAAGCTAATGGTAGCTTTGCAACTAAAGAGCATACAATTAGATCCACTGTTAGTTCATTGGTCAATTCATTAGCTAGTCAGAACTTCTAGGTACTAGATCTTTTACTTAGAAAGGCAAAGAGGTTTGCCTTGCCCACAGGCTTCATGTTAATTGCCTGTGTCTTACAGTGAATAACTGGATAGAAAAATGTAAAGTTTGTGTAAGGTCAGAGGATATGAAAGTTTAAGTTATGAGGATATTAAAAAAGTTGAAGGTCTAGGAAAATGTTTCAAAGTTGGTAAATGCAAGGAAGATTGGTGGGTCTAAGTATGTGTTTTAAGAAATGTGAATGTAAGTTGTAATGATATAAGAAAGCAATTTAAGGCATGTTGAAAATGGGAGATATTTCAGATTTCTCCCTCCTCTCTTCTTTTGTTGTGCTTATGTTGTTATAAAATTTCAGAACTTCAGAGTTATGACATTGATCAATAGAGTTCTGATAAGCTAATGGCGCACTGACTGCTTATTATCCAGTCACAAGCTTGAGATTTTAATTTCCTTTTAGTTGTCTTCTGGAGATAGACTTAAACGTGCTTCTCATCATGATAAAAACATCTGTATTTTTTTAGTGTGTATATCTGACCCAAAGGCCATAGCTTTTACTAGGTCTTAATAGCATCAGTCTATTCCTGCTGTCTTGTAGACACCTACCTGTTCACTGCTTTTTCTAAAGTGTGGATCTTAATACAGTGGTGATACTAACATACTTCCTTTTGTAAACTAAAATTCATATGTTTCCGAAAATCAAAAAGTCATAGCTCAAACGGACCCCAAATGAGTTTTTCCTTTGGTCTTGGGATTCTTCACATTCCCATTTAGTAGACAAATTTTAAATTGTGTGTCTAGTCTGAATTTGTCTCAGCAGATTTTCACCTGGCTGACAGACTATATTCGAGGATCAGCTATGGACTGCAAGCTGAAATCTGGACTTGCTGGAAACTGACATGATTACTTCCTGCCTCTTTAGGTGGATCAACTAATCAGACATTTCTGAGGACTGCTCTATTTATCAGCCTTTGGTTGGCATTTCATCCTTCCTAGCCCTTGATGCCAACAGTTGAAACAATTTCAGAATAAGAGACCTTTGCCCATAATCCCATCTAACAGGCTGAAATGCTAAGTCAAAAGGGACTCCCTAACATTAGATATTTTCTTGGGGACTTGCTTAGCTGGAGCAGCTACTGGATAAAAAAAAATCCTCTAGAAAGAGAGGATTCCAGAGGATGGTTTTAAGTCCTGGTATAATAGTTCTCCTTGGCTTAATAACCTTATATATACCCTGATGGTTCCCCTATTCATTTGTATTTTTACCTTTGGGCCTTGTGTTTTATATCACTTGATAGCTTTCATGAAGGAATGCTTGGGAGGGATACAATTAATGGTACTCAGTTCCCATCGTGGAAAGGTAAGTCTGGAGGACACCAGGGGTCATATCTGGAAGACCCAAGATGAACATGGGAAGGTGGGAATGAGAAACCAAAGAATTAAAAACTAGTTTTTGAGTTAATGAATTAAAGTTTAAAGCACAAGCCTGAAACAAAGGCTAGATAAGTGGAGACATGTCCAGCCACCTGTGGGGAGGGACAAGCCTTGCTGCATTTTTTTTTCTGCCCATTACAGATACAGTTTTAGGAAACTGGCCCAGATGGACCCCTCCCCTAGGACAGCCAAACAAGGGAAGCTAGACCATTAATGGTTTGGTGGTCTTCCTATAGCCATCAATTCAAAATGCAACAACCCCTTTTATGTTTCAACCAGCAGACGCTTGCCAGGCAGGAATTTTCCTGCTTTGGGCATGCTGGAAGAAACCTTAATCTTTAAATCAACCACCTAACCTGAGCATGAGGCTCTTGGCAATCAAATGCATCAGTAGTGAGGTTGTGAGTCCAAGCTATAGCTTGTAATAAAAAGATCCTCATGTGTTTGCAATGGACTCCACTCCTGGTGGTCTTTTGGAGTCTCTCGAATCTGGCACAACACTTATCTTCTGTTTGTTTGTTGTTGTTGTTTTTTTCTCACTTAGTATTATTCAAGACTTTCTATGACAATAACTGCCCTTCTTTTTCCTTCACATGTTCCCGAGAAGCAGCTTAACTATGCCTTTGAATGGTAGTACATTCCCTTTTTTCCCCAAATATCTTTCTCCACACCTATGTGTCTCCTCATCCATGTTTCGATCACATTGTTTCTCTATTTCTACTCATGTGTCTGTGTCCTCATCTGTTATTACTCTAGTTGGTGGCATGAACCCAGGAGAGTGGAACCTAAAGTTTGAACCCCAGAGAGTGGAGTGTAAAGATGAGATTGACTGAAGTCTCATGCAGTAGTCAACTTTATTCAGAGCCTCAGATATTTTATATTCTGAGCATATTTTTGAAGGTTTAGCAAGGTCATATGAGCAAAGGTCATATGAATTCTGGCTGTGCAGCAAGGCTCATTAGTTCAAGCTGTGTACAACCGTAAGAGCAACTAGTGCTTGGAGACATCATTCTAAATATTAAGGGATAAAATTAAGGGTAATCTAATGTAAAACATACTCCTGTTATTACACCTGGGTGGAACATGGAATCACATTCCAAGAACAGACCATTTTATGGAGGAACACAGATTACAAGACTCCATCCATGGAACATATCCTGACACTTATCTAGATTTTGACTTCTTTGAATTAAGAAACAACATCTTGAAAAAAGAAAAAAAATAGAAGAAGCAAAAGAAATAAGATCTTATTCACCTTTATAGTAACAGTTACTTCCAATGGCTATTTGTTGAAAGAAAAATAAACTGGCAATTACTCTCTGCCTCTTTATTCTTGCTATGCATGAACTAATAGTCAAAAGAATCACTTTATGATTCCTAACAAATGGTGTGCATCTAAGCACATCTCCGTGAGGCCTGCAGCCAACATTAGCACTGAGGTATTGAGGTGATAAGTAATGGCCATTTCTCTTCCTCTGTAATGGAAATTAATGGAAGGAATGTCACCATGAATAATTAGATTGATTTTAGTTTTACTGCTTTAATATCCTGACAGATCTCGAAAGTGATTGCTTTAATTACAGAATGACAAGGTGATATGGAGAGCCATTCCTATTTTTCTTTCTTCAATCTAGATGTACTGTGAGGTAAGAAAAACTGTCTCTAGCTCTTGCTGCTACTCCTCATTTGCCTGCCTTCCTCAGAAGACCGTGCCTTCATGTAAATTAGCAGTTTATCAGTGTAGATTTGTACACAGAAAATTGAGGCCACCATAAAAGCACACAGAGTGAATTTCTGTGCCAGATAATTATCATTTCATGACTGTAGGGTATGTAGTTTGATTATAATGTAATGTGCTACATAAGATATACATTCTAGCCTGCATTCCAGAAACTTTCCTTGAAGTTGCATCTGCAAAAAGCAAGTGGACATTATAATCCTGTTAGTTGCTGGGAAAACCTAGTTGCTCTCAGCTTTACTGAGTTGTATTTCTGTCTATTCCTCCCTCCCTCTGAGGATCAGGCGACACACAACGACTTATAGACAGTGTCACAACACGTGGCTGTATATCTCAAAAATATTTTAGAGCATTGCTTGTTAGCTATTGTGATATTGAGGTGGTTTGTGCCTTTCATGCTGTATAATACTCTTCCATCGACTCAATTGCCATGTAAATAAATGCTGCCATTGACATCATAATCAGTCTCTCTCTCTCTCTCTCTCTTTTTATGATTGCAATGTTCTAGATGTGGTTAAAATTTTACTTAAGAAATTTTTGTTTGCCTCCGTTTTCCCCCATGATGCTAAGCAACAAAAACACATTTCATAAATCCTTTCTCTCATTTATATTTAGCAGCCAAATTAATAAGGAGAAAAAGGAAAGTAATTTAAAACAAAATAATAAAATTACTTTTGTGGATATAAATGTGAGAACAAGAAAGCATAATAGACACATTGAAATATCCTTGAAGATAGAATTTATATTCACCATTGTTCCTGGCATAATGAATTGCACATCAGTGGTGCTTAACAAATTTTTGTTCAGCAAACCTTACAGATTTCCGCACATGTAGTTCTGTGTTTTGAAACACTTCATTAGAAAAGTCTTGGAAAGGAGGGATGCTGATTTAGATTCATAGTTATGTTGATAAGCTGGAAGCATATTTCCCATATAACCTGATTCCTTATTAAAAGTAATTCTGGTCTTCCAGGATGACTCAGTGGGGAAAGACTCCTGCAGCCATGCCTAATGACCTAAGTTGCATCTCCAGGACTCACATGGCATAAGGAGAGAATTGATCTCTGCAGGTGTCCTCTGACCTCCACCATGGAACATGCACACACACATACACACTAAGTACAGAAAGGTAAACAATAAAGTGGAAGATAAATTTTGGAGTAAAAACACCTCAGTTAAAATATTGGAGTGGCTTTACTACCAGGGCACTGATCATTACTAACTATTTGACTTTGAGACATGTCTCTTGTCCTTTGCATCCTGAATTACCAAACTATTATGTTTTTGTAACTATCAAAAGATATGTTGTACACAAAGCTGTTTTCATGGTCCTGACACATATTAAGTACTCTATAATTAGCAATGATTTCTAATTTTAATAAGTGATGAAAAGTAACTTGAAAGGGCATAGTAATTTGAATGTATTCTCTTCAGAATTCTATTAACAACACCTGAGACTGTAACATAAGATCAAGACCATGTTGACATGGAGTTCATCAGTCTAAGAGAAATTTGTCAGGTGGCTGACGAGAAGTGGAAATAGTCATAAGCACCTCTTTCCCCAGAGAAAAAGAGGAAGCGGTCCCATCCATTATGGTCCTCTCTGATTGGCCACCAGAATCTAATGACTACTTCCTACAGCAAGGCATTCCTGAAAGGCAGATTAGATTTACTCCTTTTTAAAATTTATGTATTTATTTAGTAATTATAATTTATTTACTTTGTATCCCTATGCAGCCCCCCCCTTTAGTCTTTTCCTAATCCCGTCCACTCTCCCTCTTCCTTATGACATTTCACTAGTCCCCTAGTAGGGGAGGACCTCCTCCCCTTCTATCTGACTTAGCCTATCAGGTCTCATCAAGGTTTTCTGTATCACCTTTCACTTTGGCCTGGCAAGGCTGCACCCCCTAGGAGGAGGTGATCAAGAGCCAGCCACTGAGTTCACATCAGAGACAGCCCCTGCCCACCTTAGTAAGGAACCCTCTGGAATCTGAGCCACCTATGGGCTTCCTCTGCATGGGGGTCTAGGCCCTCTCCATGCATGGTCCTTGGTTAGAGTATTGGTCTCTACAGGATCCCTGGACCCAGGTATTTTGGCTCTGTTGGTCTGCTTGTGGAGTTCCTGTCCCCTGCAGATCTTTCTGTCTCCCTCTTCTTCCATCAGGTTTCTAGCCCTCTGCCCAGACTCAGGCTGAGTCTCAGTAATCTTCAATACTCTGGAGGGTAAAGTCTTTCAGAGGTCCCCTGTGGTAGGCTCCTGTCCTGTTTCTTGTCTTCTCCTATTTCTGATATCTATCCTGTTTTCCCTTCTGAGTGAGTTTCAGCCTCTTTCCTAGGATACTCCTTGTTGTTTAGCTTCTTTAGAGCTATAGATTTTAGTGTTTTTATCCTATACTATATGGCTAATATCCACTTACAAATGAGTATATACCATATATATCTTTCTGATTCTGGGTTACCTCACTCAGAATGATCTTTTCTAGTTCCCACCATTTGCCTGAAATTTTCATTATTTCCTTGTTTTTAACTGCTGAGTAATATTTCACAGGCTCCAAGATAAACAATCAAAAACTGGGGCCTCATGAAACTGAAAAGTTTCTGTAAAGCAAAGGATACTGTCATCAGAACAAAAAGACAGTCTACAGACTGGGAAAAGATCTTCACCAACCCCACATTTGACAGAAGGCTAATAACCAGAATATATAAAGAAGTGAAGATTTATTCCTTTTTATATGTGAACCTCCCTCCACTTATCATAGTTGTTTGTGACTCAACTTAACCAGTACATAATTGTCTTCTTTCTTACTAAAGTTCTGCATCAAATGAAAATTTGACAGATATTATGCCAAATAAAGGCACAGTTACTAACAAAGTTAACACTGAAAATGTGTTTTATACTTGTCAGTAACTGAATATTCTGTCCTCAACTATGAACATGAGACTCTCATACAACTCTCAGAGCTAATCCTTGAACATAGGCCCAACACATAATAACAGTCATAAAAATCTTGTCATTACTAATAACTTTCCTCTCACAGTGAAAAGTTTTCTGATAAAAGAAAACTTTAATTTGATTGGATGACAATTACATCACCAACACTAGGCATGATTTTATAGGTATTAACATTATCCATGTTTGTCAGAGATGTAAAATTGTCAACAAATACACAAAGTGATTAGTTTTTCAAGGTCACATGCTAGTGTTTATAGAGCTTATTATTCCAATTCAATATTCACCACAAACCTGATCACAAAATGATTGGGTCAGAAAACAGGCTATTTGTTCAACTTAGTTTTGAATATAAATTAGTGAGTTGTTGTAATCTGTAGAAGTCCTTAATTAAAAATGGATACCCAATAGTCTATACTCATTTTCTACGAATTATAAACGCAAATGCATATAAGATTCTTGATCTGTGTGTTTTACAGTGTTGTGAGGCATCTAGAAGTCCAAATAAGCATCATTTTCCTGGTAACATATCTGAATACATACAAGTTCTTATAAAATGTAAATGTCAGTGGATCTGACTATCTCTACAACCTTCTTGGTAACTCTATTCATTCAAATAGAGAGTGGTTATGGTTACCTTTGGATCCCCACTGTATTACACTGAACAAAACTAGAGAAATAATTTGAGATGGTTCTACTGGATGCAAAGAGGTGGCCATTTTTTATTCTATTCATAATGTCTGTCTAAACTTTGGGAATAGACTTGAGAGTTGAAATAGAGTTCAGATTTGTGTAAAATATATAGATTTGGCAAGAAGTGCTGTGTGCCATTGATTCTTTGCTTCAACAAATGAACCAATTACTGCATACATAATTTAAAAGCCATATTTGAGTTGACAATTCATTAAACAGCTAACTGGCTTGGCTTTTGAAAATTTGCTGTGTACAGAAAGCTGCTAGTTGCAGAGGGACTAAAGCTGCTCACAGTTCAGACAAGTAAATAAAGAAAACGACTACTCAGTAGATTGTGAAGCACAAAGATCTCGCATGTATATCATGTATGTGGTGGTATCATTTGGTTAAAAACCCTGGATGAAAGTTTTCTAGACAGAGTGAGACTTTTAGCAGTGTTTGTTTGTTTGTAATTGTATGTCTATGAGTGTTTTACTGTAAGTGTTTCTAGGTTTTTTTTTGTGTGTGTGTTTATTTGTGTGTGTGTGAGAGAGAGAGAGAGAGAGAGGGAGAGTGAGAGAGTATGTGTAATCCCCTAGGAGACTACAAGAGGATATCAAGTTCCTTAGTGTTGGAGTTACAAACAATTCTGAGCTGTCATTTAGGTGCTGAGAATCGAGCCCCTGTCCCTGGAGAAAAAAAAAAAAAAACAGTGCTCAGAACCACTAAGACATCTCCCCAACTGCTATCAGTTGTTTCGTAAGGAATTAGTAGAACTAGATGAGTTAAATTCTATGGGAAACAAACAAACAAACAAACAAAAAACCCGGAAAAATAGAAATGTGAAATATTAAACACAGAGTATGTGAAAGGGTTAGTTCAAGTTAAAGTATCATGATGATTCATACACAAGCCACACAAAGACAGCCAAATGGATCAAAGACTTCAATATAAAACCAGACACACTAAACCACTTAGAAGAAAAAAAGTGGGGAAGAACTTTGAACTCAGTGGCACAGGAGACAACTTTCTGAACAGAACACCAAAAGCACAGGCTCTAAGAGCAACAATGAATAAATGGGACCTCATGAAACTGAAAAGCTTCTGAAAGCAAAGGACACTGTCATCAGAACAAAACCACTGCCTACAGATTGGGAAAGGATCTTCACCAACCCTATATCTGACAGGGGATTAATATCCAGTATATATAAAGAACTCAAGAAGTTAAACAACAACAGATCAAGTAATCCAATTAAAAAATGGAGTATAGAGCTAAACAGAGAATTCTCTGTAGAGGAATATCAAATGGCAGAGAAACACTTAAAAAATATTTAATGTCCTTAGTCGTAAGGGAAATGCAAATCAAAACGACTCTTAAGATTTCACCTGACACCCATGAGAACGGCTAAGATCAAAAAATCAAGTGACAACACATGCTGGAGAGGTTGTGAACCCTCCTCCACTGCTGGTGGGAATGTAAACTTGTACAACCACTATGGAAATCAATCTGGCACTACCTCAGACAACCAGGAATAGCACTTCCTTGAGATCCAGCTATACCACTCCTAGGCATATACCCAAAAGAGGCTCAAGTAAACAATAAGGACATTTGCTCAGCCATGTTTGTAGCAGCCTTATTTGTAATAGCCAGAAGCTGGAAACAGCCCACATGCTGGAGGAATGGATACAGAAATTGTGGTACATCTACACGATGGAATATTACTCAACAATGAAAAACAAGGAAATCATGAAATTTGCAGGTAAATGGTGGGAACTAGAAAAGATCATCCTGAGTGAGCTATCCCAGAAGCAGAAAGACACACATGGTACATACTCACTCATATAGACATATAATAAAGGATAAACCTACTAAAATTTGTACACCTAAAGAAACTAATCAAGAGAGAGGACTCTTGGTAATATGCTCAATTCCTATCCAGAAAGGCAAAGAGGATGGACATCAAAAGAAGGAGAAAAGATGGAACAAGTCAGGAGCTTGACACAGAGGACCTCTGAAAGGCTCTGCCCTGCAGACTATCAATGCAGATGCTGAGACTTATGGGCAACCTTTGGGCAGAGTTCAGGGAATCTTAGAAAAGAAGTGGGAAACAGTAAGATCTGGAGAGGACAGGAACTCCACAAGGAGAGCAACAGAACCAAAAAATCTGAGCACAGGGGTCTTTCCTGAGACTGATACTCCAACCAAGGACTATGCAGGGAGATAACCTAAGATCCCTGCACAGATGTAGCCCATGGCAGTTCAGTATCCAAGTGGGTTCCATTGTAATATGAACAGGGACTGTCTCTGACATGAACTGATTGGCCTGCTCTTTAATTACCTCCCCCTGAGGGGGAAGCAGCTACCAGGCCACAGAAAAAGACAGTGCAGCCACTCCTGATGAGACCTAATTGACTAAGATCAGAAGGAAGGAAAAGAAGACCTCCCCTATCAGTGGTCTTGGGGAGGGGCATGCATGCAGAGGGTAGAGGAAGAGAGGGATTGGGATGGGAGGAGGGAGGGAACCACAGGGGGGATACAAAGTGAATGAAGTGTAATTAATAAATAATTTTTAAAAACACAGCCATATTTAGCCAAGCATTTACAGTTTGTGGTATTCATTTTCACATTTTCAAAATGTAACTTTCTTCTTTTCACATAATAATGGAAGAAAAATCTATTTACTTACAACTTTATATTATTTCAAAATATACAACATTCTGTTAGCTAAGAGTAACTATATATGCTTATTTTTTATTGATCCAGAGGATAGGGAAGCAGCGTTAAGGAACATGAATAATAATAAAAATGAATAATTAATACCAGAAGGGAATCTTAGGTTTGAAATATGACTAGGGTACCACGCTTGAAACTTAAGAAAGAACCCTGAAAACTATTCTTTATTCTTTGATATTCAGTTTCTTCATTGGTTAAGGGAAAGAAAGTTTTGGAATCTATACAACTGTTCATATTGTTTATTTTCTTCAACTATTAGGTCTCTGTCTCTCTCTCTCACACACACACACACACCAGTAACAAAAAAACACATTAATTGGAATACCAAACCTTATATCATTTTTATTCTATGCACTAAGCAATTATGGAAAAAAATTCTCAACAATCTAGATTCAAGTTAGAGCTACTTAATTCTACTGAACTTTGAAAAAGTTCTTATTGAATGTAGAATTACTGAGAGGCTGCCTTCATGGAGCCTTCACAGTCTAGTCTCTTTGCCATGGTAAGATACTCTGCAGGTTACAGAAAAAGAACCCTGGACACCAACCCAGCCATAAAACCCTTGACCTACAGTCTGCCCTGCCTGCAAGATGTGCCTGTTCAATAGTGGCACAGACTTGTAGGAGTTGCCAACCAATGTCTAGTTTTAGTTGACATCGATGCCTGGAGAAGGAGCCCATCCTCTACATTGCCTAGATGGCCACACACTGGAGACTGGATAGCCCAGAGACCTAGGATAGAACCAAACATAACTGGGAAAAGTCAATGAAATGATTTCTAATGCATTCTTTTATACTCAGAGACTGGTTCCTTGCCCAGTCATCATCAGAGAGGCTTTCCCTGTCAGGAGATGGAAGCAGATGCCGAGACCTACAACTAAGCATTAAATGGAGAGAGTCTAAATTGGAGATCTCTTTTAGGCGCCTTCCCATGGAGTTTGGAGAAACCCACAGAAGAGGGGAAAATATTGTAGATGTCAGAGGGGATGAAGGACACTGGGAGAACATGGCGCATCAAATCGGGTAACCAGAGACCAAAGCAGCAAGCTTAGAGCTTGAATGCATCTGCATTAAATCCTCTGCATATGTGTTAGGACTATTAGTTTGTTTGTGGGGGTTCTCCTAACAGTAGGGGTAAAAGTGTGTCTCTGACTCTTTGTCTGCTCTTAGGAATTTTTTTCTCCTAATTGATTGCCTTGTCCAGCCTCAATATGTTGGTTTTTGCCTTGTCTTGTTGTATTTTTTTTTTTTTTGTCGTGTTTGGTTGCAATATTTTAGAGGCCTGCTCATTTCTGATGGGAAATGGAAGGGGAGTAGATCTGGGGGAGACCAGTGATAGAGGAGAGCTGGGAGTTTTGAAGAAAGGGGAAACTAGTTAAGATGTACTATATGAGAGAAGAATCTATTTTCAATAAAAAACAAAAATCAATTATTAAGAAAACTTATCTGTCATTTCAGTAAACAAGAACTCATACTATATTGTATTATACATTATATTCTTTTAAAAGTAGAGAATAATATGAGGGAAATAAATTATAGTAATGAAATGAACCAAAGGGTACTGGTTTGATATAAATATTCATGTCCTCCTAAATTAATTTAAGTAGTGACCACTATGATATGTTCTCATTTCATTCTGCTGCTATTGCAAAACACTGACCAAAATCAAGTTGGAAAAAATAGGGTTTATTTTATCTTATGCTTCCAGGTCACAGTCTATCACTGAGGGAAATCAGAGCAGAAACTCAGTAACCCAAAGTAAGGAGTGCTTGCTCTTCCCTGTATTATTGCTTCTGACGTGGAAATCTGTAGCAAGCAACTTGGAAAATGCCACTTGCTAGCTAGGTTGCTCTTTGGCTCATGTTTAGTAGCTTTCTTATATATCCCAGAACTACCTGTTAAAGAAATGGCATTATCAAGTGAGTCTATTTTTTTTTTAATGACTCTAGGCTATGTCAAGTTGACAGTTAAAGATAACTGGGACATGTCAACCCAAGAAGCAAGAAATGTTTGAACAGTGAGACCCCAGATATGTAAGAAGCCTTAGAGGGTTGCCCAGCTAAGTTCACCTTACAGAAGCAGGTGTTCAAAGGGGACAGGTGCTCAGCAGACAACGAGCTAACCCCTTGGTCTCTGTTTCCTTAGACTTTCCAAGTATCACAAATAACGTTTTCCTCCATCGTTAAGTGCCCAGTATATGGCATCTTGTTGTAGCTTCTTGACCAAGATTTTCTTGAGAACCTTATTGTGAAATTATATTACAATTAAACAGAATGGTTGTAGGCCATCATTTTCATAGTGTTCTAAAGATTCAATATGATGAACTTAGCAGTTTACTAACATATCAAAGGGGTGAAAACTGGGACCTCTAACCTCATATTTTAATGTATTATTGCTTAAATGAGTGAAAGCGGACACATGCTTTGTAATTATAAATACCTCCCAGACTTTTGGAGGCTGGGGTGGTGAACTGATACGCTACAAGCGTTACTTTGCTTTATTAAGCACTCATGGAGACATGCCATTACAGTTCTGAATCTCTTTAATAATAAACTTAACATTCATTACACAACTGCTATTGGGCCCAATGTTATATTAATGTTAATATCTATAGCCAGTGTGCTACCAAAATATAGTGGATGTCGTCCTAATTATACAGATCTACAACTTCAATAACTCCAGTTTGACACAACATTATGGACAAAATACTCTCCATGCCCAAAATTTGAGGTGTTGAAATCCCTATATCCTATGTGACTTTTTTGTTTGTTTGTTTGTTTGTTTGTTTTTTAAGAACAGTCCTTTAAAAAAGAGAAAGTAATATTATATAAAGTTGTAAGTGTCAGCCCTTAATCTGACAGGGCCAATTAGTCAAAACCTCAAGAAAGACCAAAAATCTTGCTTTCTAGGGTTAACATAGAAAATCTACACGAGAACACAAGAATGTAGTCATTTGAAATCTGTAAAGGAAGGTCCTGCTTGAAAAAATGTAAACTTGATTTTTTTCTCACAATGATGCAGGCTAGAAGACTCCAGTTGTCAGAAAATAAATATGTACTATTTATGCTACACTGTGTATTTTGGTTAGGTTAATGACAACTTGAGCACACGATTAAATAGATTAAAACATCATCTAATATAATCTTAACTGGTGTATATAGTGAACATAAAATTCTTTTACAGTAGCTCTTTTAACATTATAATTTAAAATAATGATTTTTAATTCCACAGAGTATAAATATACTGTTAAAATAACAAAGATAATGCCATTAAAAGTAAAAATAATATTCCAAGATTAGAGTGTAAAAATTTATATGCTATAAGAGTTACTATCCTATATTAATTGATGTTGCATATACATCATAACAGCTGTGAATCGGACGACAAATTAAATGTCCATGACTGTACTTGCTATGTGGCTCAAGTTTATGTTAATGTTGTTATCTAAAGTCAGTGCACAGCTAAAAAACAGTGACTGGCTTCCTAATTATATACAATAATAATTATAATAATTTCAATTTGACACCACATTATCTTTTCAAGAATTTATTGCAAAGTATTTATATTACCTTTATTGGCATTTAGATAAGTCATTCCAATTCCTTACAAGACCAATTTTCTTTTAAGGTTTGGTCTGTCAAATTTTAACAGTAATGACACAGGGAGCCCTCTTCATAGTGTCTAGGAGAAAAATGCTGACCATTTGGGTCAGATTTTTTTTTTTTTATGTTTCTGCATTACAGAATTTGTTCTGAATGAGAATAGCACTGCTGACCCCTTCAAGAACAGTATTAGAGACAATCCCTGTGAATTAGACAGATGTGATCAGAAAATGATAATTCTTACTCAACTTTAGAATTACAGCATAAACATATCTGGTTCCTAATAATTACTTGCATGTTGGGGCTTTCTGATGTTCAACCTCAAAGTCCACTGAGCTTACTCCATTATTAAAGAGTCCAGGAGTCATTGGTGAATGAATTCTGGAATAAGAAATCATAGACAATTACATTTGTTTTTCATTCTGTCTCTTTGGATTTCATTTTTAATGTTGCAAGGGCCTCTGGCTTCTTTGTGTACTTGATATCAAATCACTCTGCAGAAAAGTTAAAATTCCCTGTGAAAATTCAGGCTGCTCAGGTATTTATCAGGTATAATAAGGGCAAAAAACCACAACAGACATTCTGCCTTACTCCAGAGCGCCATTAATCTGTGGAGATTCTTTCAGGGTAGCCTGATGACTGCAAGGAACTAAAGAAGAAGAAGCACCCACGAGCATTTGGACACCCTGATGTTTACTTCTGAGTTCTCTCACTGTTAGGATCCTCTGTTAGCAGGCTCCATTCAGATTCAGCTCGAGGATTTTTGTTGTTGTTGCTGATGCTGCTGTTGCTGCTGCTGCTATTCTTGTTTTAAACTGTAGAAAGGATACATGGATATGTGTTAAGGAAAAAATACAGTAATTCCATCCTATGGGAGAATGGAATAAGGCAGCAGTTGATACTTTTTAAACCTATATCCAGAGGGGAAAAATAAATAAAATACAGTTGTATAGACTCAGGCCAGCAAAATATTTTTATAACAAGACAAAGAACTAATTTTTAAAAATTGTTTCTCTGTAGTAGTTTAAAGAAAGCTCCGGCAAGAAAACCTGGGGTCCTGAATACAGGAGAGAAAGCTTTGGCTTGACCTTATTGTCTCCCATATAGTCTATATATAGCATGATTTCTTGCCCACAGATTATTCATTTTCTAGTAACAAAGTTATAGATGTGGACTGTGGTTTACGTTATTCAGCCTTTTACTAAGATGAAATCAATACCTAATAGGATTTGCTTGTTTTGAGGGGTTTGTTGGTTTTATTTTGTATTCTAAGATTTGTTTCAAGTAGTTGAAGCTGCTTCAAGCTCACTATGTAGGCAAAGATTACCTTAACATTCTGATTCTCCTCTCTCCTCCTTCTTCCACTTCCAAGAACTGGCCTCTACCATTTCACTCAAGTTTGCAGTGGAAAGAATAAAATGCAGGACTTTGAGCATCCTGGGTAAGCACTCTTTTAATTGATCTACTGTCCTAACCTTTCAGTATGAACTTTACAAAGCTGGATATCATTAGCTAAAACAAAAAAACAAACAAACCAATAAATAAATAAAGAAAAGAAGTGTGAAAAAAGAAAAGAGGCTAAAATGGTCTGGATCTATAGCAATTTTTCAATTCTCTATATTCTCCAATTCTTTATTAAAGGGAATTTAAGAATATTTGTGACATAGATAACATTTTTCTGTTGAGAAGCAGAATGGTAAATATTTTAGGGTTGGAGTTCATATACATTTGCTGGATTCTACCATTTACAGTGCAAAAGTAGGCATCAATGCATACATAGCCCTCTTAATTTTAAATATGTGATTTAACTACAAACCTTGGCTTTGATTTCTCCCTTTTACTCTCATGTTTTTGGAAAACCCAGTTAAATGCTACAGCTATGTTAGAGCCATTTTTATCATCATCATCATCATCATCATCATCATCATTGTTATCATTAATTCAATTTAAATGTGGTTCATATGCCATTCCTTCTTTTCCTCCTAGTCCCACCCTCCCTCCCTCATCCCTTCTCCCCTGTTTCACAGAATAGAGAAGCCTCCTACACAGACACCCCAACTTATCCTTTACTTGAGGACTGAGTTTGGCTTCCTCCCTAGTAGCCTTGTAAGGAAGTACCATTAGGGGGAAGTAATCAAAAAGGTATTGTTTCTATAAAGGCGATTTTACATAGTCCAAGTTTATATTTCTCTTTATATTCTTTCTATTAATATTCTCAGCAGTAGTCCTATTTCATAAGGTAATTAAACCAGAAATGCTCATTGACATTCAGTATTCTGTAAATGTCCTTGATCTTGCAGTCATGTATATAATTTCTGTGTTTTTATTATTTATTTTTATTTTTGCTATTCAGAAACTTAAGAGGACTTGGTGAAGAATAAGCAGCCAAACATTTGTTAACTGAATATTTGTGATATAGTTCTAGAGAGAATAGCTAATTTTGTACATGTTGACACATCTGTGTCATGTATCATCAGTATCTCATATGAAATAGAGCATATATTATAACTATGTATAAAGATGCATGTGCTTAAGTCTAATGTATATATATATATATATACACACACATATATATATTGCCACCTAAGGTACAAATACCCATCAACTTACAGTGTGGTCCTGATAAAATCATTATAAGCTGAATTAACATAAGTCAAGATGACATAAAATCATCTAATCTATAGAACAACCTACCTTTGCACACAGTTGCACAATAGAACACCAGCTGTTTCTTTTCCTGGGCAGCTGGAGTTGTAGCTCAATGCCCTACCCACATCAGCAGAAAGGAGTAACCTAGGAAGAGATTAACACCCTCAACTAGTTATGTATTCAACTGAATTCCTCTATCTTTTATCTGATTGTAATGCTGAAAAGTCAACTCATCTTAAATTAATACCAAGTAGGTACTGAAAATATGTGAGGATATTTTTCCATCATATATCCTGCAATGTGGTTTAATTTGAAGTAATAATGCTGGTGTTTTAAAAGGAAATATAAGAGTTCATTTATGTTGTTTCAAATATACCTGATTTAGTTTCAGCAAACACTAAGTAGCATTAGTTAGTGGCCTTAAGAGCAAATGTTAACCATTTATCACACAGGTCTTTATTAATAGAAAGATGTAAATACTGACAATTAATTTTACTGATACACCTCCAAATTTCTACTCCTCTTCTTTCCTCTTCCATTCAAACTCCTACTTTCTGTATCAAGGGAAGAAAATAGAGAGGGTGTACTTTTTACTCTCGAATTTCTTGCTCTCATTTTAAGCCACAAAGATGATTTTAGCAATTGGCTTCATTTTTTTTCATGTTAAGGAAAAGAATTAATAAATATAGTTTGCAGAATTTAAATCACTGAAAGTACCGTAAACAAAAGTTTAGTTAAGCACAAGAATATTAAACACTTCATATTAAAAGTCCACCAGTGAAACAAATAATGCTGATTAATTTTTTTTTAATGTTTCATTTTTACATGAAGATCAAAGTTAATTCCCTTATTCAGCAGAACTAGAGTCATCTAAATTCCCACCTTAATGAATTTTTCTCAAAGAAGCCAAAAGAGAAAAGATTAGTAAGAATAGTAGTTAAAGGACTATTTTGCAAGGTTAAAATTACTCCAAAAAAATAAAAATAAAAATAAAAAAATAAAATAAAATTACTCCAAAGTACAAAATATTCTTGGTTCCATATATTATCTAATTTTATTTTGGGGAGAAAACTTTGGTATTTAGAAGGACATTAGCCTTTCATTTCAAAGACATGAGCTCATTGTTGTTGGGACCAATTGAGGCAGATTGATAAAATCCAAAAACAAAATAGTAGAAATAGGAGGAGAGGGAAAATTAATAATAATCAAACAAATTAATTGTACTCATTAAGCATAAACTTTTCTCTGAAAGAAAAATCTTAAAGTTCAAATATATATCTTTGGCTGAAAATCTTCAAAATCAGTTGATATTACTAACAGCAGTGCTGAAAGTGATATGGATTTTACATTGAAGGATGTTGACACATGTTTCTATGATTCTCAAGTTTCTGTTGACAATTTTATTAATTTTAAAAAATGAATAAAAATTTTCATTTTTGACAATTTCCTACTGTGTCCCATTTTCCATGAATATGATGAAGTAGTGGTCTTTGATTGGACATATTAGTGGTCTTCATTATCACTTCTGTGTATCTCTTAAAGATCCTGACCAGGGAGCCAAGATGGCGGCTCGGGGAGAGCACTGAGAAGCGGGACAGCACCCTCCGTGCAGCGACCAGGAGACTGAACTCTGGGCCCTAAAACTACAGCGATCTTGTTTCCCAGGTGAGGGGAGGCTCCCACGGCATGGGAATCAGTCGGGTCCACTCTCCGCTGCCCAGCCAGAACCCGGAAGAAATCCCAGGTAATGCGGCTTTGGGTCTCCGGGCTGGAGCCTCAAGCCTGCATGTCCCGATCACTTTCCCAGGCTGATCGGTGGGCACAAGGGTGCCTGAGACTGGGAGTCCCAGTCGCAAGAAAAAAACCCCACAGGGAAGCAAAGTTGTGAGTCTGATCACGGGTCACCCAGTCTTTCCCTGGAAGGTCTCGAGACCTCGGGTACCCACCACCATCACAACTGAGCTACCACCGCACGGAGAGCTGCGCGCCCAGCTCACTGGTACAGACTAGTGGCACACCCCAGTGCAACAGGGACTGGGAACCACTGCCCGGAGAGGGCCCCACAGGGAAGGAAGAAACCAGGCTGCTGGGGTCACCTAGGCTTTGCTGGGGAAAATCTAGCAGACCACAGATCGCAAACAGGCGAGTATGCCCAGCTATCACAGATCTGGGCCCAAGCAGGGAGCACAGAATAATTGGGAACCCAGCTCCTGCAGACTAGCAGACAGGCGTACGCTCCGCCAGCCCAGAGGCCTGCTTTGTACCAACTACTCCTTACAGACAGAACTGTGTGCCCCAAGACACCAGAGTCTTAGAGTCACTGTCTGGAGAAACCCTCACAAGGAACAAGGAACAAAGCAAAGGGGACCGACTTAGGCAACCCAGTATATCCCCAGAAAAGGTCCCACAGATTGAACCAACCCAGGGAACTGCTGTGCCCCAGATAGCCTGCTGTTACCAGGAGAGCAGTACTCACCCGCCACAGATTACCTCTTGGATTCTGGGGCACAGAGCCCCAACCTCAGACCTACAAAAGACTGGGAACCCGGAGATCAATACCCAGATACTGCTCCAAAGGGCAACCAGTTATCCCTAACAAAACTGACCAAACCACGGGACACACAGGTTACAGCAGCTGATCACTAAATTTACAGCATGAAACCCAGAAGGAGGGCAGCTGTCTCCAGGACTTCTCCCAGTGAGAGGAGAGCCCTCTTGACTA
Source organism: Meriones unguiculatus (assembly GCF_030254825.1). Lineage (NCBI taxonomy): Eukaryota > Metazoa > Chordata > Mammalia > Rodentia > Muridae > Meriones > Meriones unguiculatus. Next base: position 143,433,011 of record NC_083351.1, read on the forward strand.
ATCAGGACCACAGTTACCACACAGATCTCTATGCCAGAGGTGAGCACCTCCTGAAAAACACCGGCCATCCAGTGACTATACCCAAAAAGCTGAGAAGGCTTCCTTCAGGAAAAACCATCTTCCTGCCAAAGGGATTCTCTCCACTACAAGAGTCCAGGAACAACCAGAAACTAAGTTCAAACAACTAAGATAGCCCAATGGGTAGAGGATAGCATAAAAGTTCAACCAACAAAAGCCAGAGCAATATGGCATCTCCAGAACCCAGATATCCAGGGGCAAATAGCCCTAGACACCCCAGCATAAATGAAATTCAAGGAGACGACCTAACATCTATGCTCACGAAGATGATAACAGAGGAAACAAATAAAATACGAAAAGAAATAGAAGAAGCTGCAGCCAAACAGTTTGTGGCCTTTAGAGAGGAAATGCTTAAATCACTGAATGAAATAAAAGAAACAGTGGATTGTTCAAATAAACAGCTGAAGGAATTGAAGGAAAAACATGAAAATACAGTCAGACAGGGGAAGGAAACCAATAAAATAGCTCAAGACCTGAAGATAGAATTGGAAAAATTTTAAAAAACACAAATGGAAGAAATGGTGGAGAGAAAGAACTTAGGGAAGAAAGCAGGAACTACAGAGGTTAGCATAACCAATAGGCTACAAGAAATGGAAGAAAGAATCTCAGGTGTGGAAGATACAATGGAAGAAATCGATGTATCTGTCAAAGAAAATGTTAAATCCAAAAAATCCCTGACACAGACTGTCCAAGAAATCCAAGACAATATGAAAAGACAAAACCTAAGAATAATAGGTATAGAGGAAAAAGAAGACTTCCTTCTCCAAGGCCCAGAAAATATTTTCAACAAAATCATTGAAGAAAATTTCCCCAACTTAATGGAGAGGCCAATAAGAATACAAGAGGCCTATAGAACACCCAATAAATTAGACCAGAAAAGAAAATCTTCCCACCACATAATAATCAAAACCGTAAGTATACAAAACAAAGAAAAAACACTAAAAGCTGCAAGAGAAAAAGGCCAAGTAACATGTAATGGCAAACCCAGTAGAATCACACCTGACTTTTCAACAGAGACTATGAAAGCCAAAAGGGCCTGGACGGATATCATGCAGACCCTAAGAGAACACAGATGTCAGCCCAGGCTACTAAACCCAGCAAAACTCTCAGTCCTCATGGATGGAGAAAACAAGATATTCAATGACAAAAACAAATTTCAACAATACCTACAAACAAATCCAGCATTACAGAAGACACTAGAAGGGAAAATACAACCCAAGAAAACTAGCTATATTCAAGAAAACACAGGAAATAAATAACCCCACTACAGTAAAACAAAAAGCAACCAAGCACACAACTGTATGACCACAGCCAACATCAAATTCAAAGGATCTAACAGCCAGTGGTCATTAATCTCTCTCAATATCAATGGACTTAATTCTCTAATAAAAAGACACAGACTAACAGAATGGATGCGTAAACAAAACCCAGCAATCTGTTGTATACAAGAAACACACATAAGTCACAAAGATAGACATTACCTGAGGGTAAAGGGATGGAAGACGGCTTTCCAAGCAAATGGATGCAAGAAGCAAGCACAAGTAGCCATTCTAATATCTGATAAAATAGACTTTCAACCAAAATTAATCAAAAGAGATGGGGAAGGACACTTCATACTCATCAAGGGAAAATTCCACCAAGTAGACATCACAATCCTGAACATCTATGCCCCAAATACAAGGGCACCCACATTTGTGAAAGAAACATTGATAAAACTTAAACCACACATAGATCCCCACACACTAATAGTGGGAGACTTCAACACCCCACTCTCAACAAAGGACAGATCAACTAAACAGAAATTAAACAAAGAAACAATATCTTTAACAGAGGTCATGAATCACATGGACCTAACAGACATTTACAGAACCTTACACCCAAACAAAATAATTTACCTTCTTCTCAGCACCTCATGGAACCTTTTCCAAAATAGACCACATAGTTGGTCACAAAGCAAGCCTCAACAGATACAAGAAGATTGAAATAATTCCTTGTATCCTGTTTGATCACCGTGGAATAAAGCTAGACCTCAATAACAACAGAAATAGCAAAAAGCCTACACATACATGGAAACTGAACAACTTGCTACTAAAAGACAGCTGGGTCAGGGAAGAAATAAAGAAAGAAATTTAAATCTTCCTAGAACTCAATGAAAATGAAGACACAACATACCCAAACTTGTGGGACACAATGAAGGCAGTGCTAAGAGGAAAGTTCATAGCACTAAGTGCCTTCAAGAAGAAATTTGAGACAGCGCATTCAAGCAACTTAATGGCTCACTTAAAAACCCTAGAAAAAGAAGAAGCAGACACACCAAATAGGAGTAGATGGCTGGAAATAATCAAAATCAGGGCTGAAATAAATCAATTAGAAACAAATAAAACAATTCAAAGAATCAAGGAAACCAAAAGCTGGTTCTTTGAGAAAATCAAAAAGATAGACAAACCCTTAGCCAAGCTAACTAAAAGGCAGAGAGACACCATCCAAATAAACAAAATCGGAAATGAAAAGGGGGACATAACTACAGACACTGAGGAAATCCAAACAATCATTAGGACTTACTTCAAAAGTCTATATGCCACAAAATTTGAAAGTCTAAATGAAATGGACAATTTTCTTGATCGATTTGACTTACCAAAGCTGAATCAGAACCAGGTAAATCAATTAAATAGTCCTATATCCCCCAAAGAAATAGAAGTGGTCATCAAAAGTCTCCCAACCAAAAAGAGCCCAGGACCAGATGGCTTCAGCACAGAATTCTACCAGACCTTCAAAGAAGAGCTAACACCAATTCTCTTCAAACTATTCCACAAAATAGAAACAGAAGGAACGTTACCAAACTCATTCTATGAAGCCACAGTCACCTTGGTACCTAAACCTCACAAAGACTCAACAAAGAAAGAGAATTTCAGGCCAATCTCCTTTATGAACATTGATGCAAAAATACTCAATAAAATACTGGCAAACCGAATACAAGAACACATCAAAGATATCATCCACCATGACCAAGTAGGCTTCATCCCAGGTATGCAGGGGTGGTTCAATATACGGAAATCCAGCAATGTGATCCACCATATTAACAAACCGAAAGAAAAAAACCACATGATAATCTCCCTAGATGCTGAAAAAGCATTTGACAAAATCCAACATCCATTCATGTTTAAAGAATTGGAGAGATTAGGGATACAAGGCACATATCTAAACATAGTAAAGGCAATATACAGCAAGCCTATAGCCAACATCAAACTGAACGGAGAGAAATTTAGAGCAATCCCAGTGAAATCAGGGACAAGACAAGGCTGCTAACTCTCTCCATATCTCTTCAACATAGTTCTGGAAGTCCTTGCTAGAGCAATAAGATAGTTGAAGGAGATCAAGGGGATACAAATTGGAAAGGAAGAAGTCAAATTATCACTATTTGCAGATGATATGATAGTATACATGAGTGACCCCAAAAACTCTACCAGGGAACTCCTACAGCTGATAAACACTTTCAGCAAAGTGGCCAGATACAAAATTAACTCAAAAAAATCAGTAGCCATCCTGTATACAAAAGACAAAAGGGCTGAGAAAGAAATTAGGGAAACAACACCCTTCACAATAGCCACAAATGACATAAAGTACCTCGGAGTAACCCTAACCAAGGAAGTCAAAGACTTCTATAAAAAAATTTCAAGTCTCTGAAGAAAGAATTAGAAGAAGATATGAGAAGATGGAAAGATCTCCCATGCTCATGGCTTGGCAGGATTAACATAGTAAAAATGGCCATCTTACCAAAAGCAATCTACAGATTCAATGCAATGCCCATCAAATTACCAACACAATTCTTTTTTTTTTTTTTTTTGGAATTTTATTTTTTTCTTATCAGTTACATTTTATTAACTCTGTATCCCAGCCGTGTCCCACTCCCTCATTCCCTCCCAGTCCCTCCCTCCCTCCCTCATCTCTACCTCCAACACAATTCTTTACAGACCTGGAAAGAAAAGTTCTCAACTTCATATGGAATAACAAGAATCCCAGAATTGCTAAAACAATCCTCTACAATAAAGGATCTTCTGGAGGTATCTCCATCCCTGATCTTAAGTTGTACTATAGAGCAACAGTTTTAAATACTGCATGGTACTGGCATAGAAACAGAATGGTGGATCAATGGAACCGAACAGAGGACCCAGAAATAAACCCACACACTTATGGACACCTGATCTTTGACAAAGACGCCACAACCATACAATGGAAAAAAGATAGCATCTTCAGCAAATGGTGCTGTTCCAACTGGATGTCCACATGCAGAAAAATGAAAATAGATCTATATTTATCACCCTGCACAAAACTAAAGTCCAAGTGGATCAAAGACCTCAACATAAAACCAGACACATTAAATCGGCTAGAAAAAAAAAGTGGGGAATACCCTAGAACTCATTGGTACAGGAGAAAACTTCCTGAACAGAACACCAACAGCACAGGCTCTGAGAGCAACAATCTATAAATGGGACCTCATGAAACTGAAAACCTTCTGCAAAGCAAAGTACACCGTCATCAAAACAAAATGACTGCCTACAGATTGGGAAAGAATCTTCACCAACCCTTTATCTGACAGAGGACTCATATCCAGTATATATAAAGAACTAAAGAAGCTGAAAAGCAGCAAACCAAGTAATCCACTTAAAAATGGGGAACAGAGCTAAACAGAGAATTCTCTGGAGAGGAATATCGAATGGCAGAGAAGCACTTAAAGAAATGCTCAACCTCATTAGCCAGTAGGGAAATGCAAATCAAAACAACCCTGAGATTTCACCTTACACCCATGAGAATGGCCAAGATCAAAAACTCAAGTGAGAACACATGCTGGAGAGGTTGTGGAGAAAGGAGAACCACTGCTGGTTCCACTGCTGGTAGGAATGTAAACTTGTACAAGCACTCTGGAAATCAATCTGGCGCTTTCTCAGACAACTACTAATAGCGCTTCCCCAAGATCCAGCCATATCACTCCTAGGCATATATCCAAAAGAGGCTCAGGTATACAAAAAGGACATTTGCTCAACCATGTTTGTAGCAGCTTTATTTGTAATAGCCAGAAGCTGGAAATAGCCCAGATGCTCCTCAACTGAAGAATGGATGCAGAAACTGTGGTATATCTATACAATGAAATATTACTCATCAATGAAAAATAAGGAAATCATGAAATTTGCAGGTAAATGGTGGGATCTGGAAAGGATCATCCTGAGTTGTCCCAGAAGCAAAAAGACACTCACGGTATATACTCACTCACATAGACATACAACATAGGACAAACCCACTAAAATTGGTGCATCTAAAGAATCTAAGCAAGAGAGAGGACCCTAACTAAAATGCTCAATCCCCATCCTGAAAGGCAAAGAGGATGGACATCAGAAGAAGAAGAAAACAGGAAACAACCTAGGAACCTTTTACAGAGGGCTTCTGAAAGCCAGAAGAAGAAAACAGGAAACAAACTAGGAACCTACCACATAGGGCCTCAGAAAGCCTTTGCCCTGCAGACTATCAAAGCAGATGCTGAGCCTGATGGCCAACTGTTGGGCAGAGTGAATGGAATTTTATGTAAGAAATGGGAAATAGTAAGAGCTGGAGAGGACAGGGTCTCCACAAGGAGAGCAACAGAACAAGAAAATTTGAACACAGGGGACTTCCCAGAGACTCATACTCCAACCAAGGACTATTCATTTAGATAACTTAGATCCCCTGCACAGATTTAGACCATGGCAGCTCAGTGTCCAAGTGGGTTACATAGTAATGGGAAGAGGGACTGCCTCTGACACAATCTGATTGGCCTGCTCTTTGATCACCTCCCCCTGAGCGGGGAGAAGCCTTACCAGGCCACAGTAGAGGACAATGCAGCCACTTTTGATGAGAACTTATAGACTAAGATTAGAAAGGAGAGGAGAACCTCCCCTATCAGTGGACTTGGGGAGTGGCATGCATGCAGAAAGGGGAGGGAGGGTGGGACCGGCAGGGGAGGAATGAGGGGCTTATGGGTGGATACAAAATGAATAAAGTGTAATTAATAAAAAATTAAAAAAATCCTGACCGAATAAAATAAATATAAACTGCCTCGAAGTCTTGAAGCATTAAGTCACTGATTTCTTCTTGGCAACAAAAACAAATAATGAATTCTAGTTTTATTGGGTTTTTTTGTTTGTTTGTTTTAATTCACTGTGTTAACCCTTTCTTTGGCATTTACTATATTTTGTTTTCCTGAGATATACCTATCATTCTTTGTGATTATTTTTTTCCCCCATGCTTGTGATATATGAAACTGAAATTACTTTCCTGCAAGGAGATCTTGTAAAGATTTGAATGAGATTAAAGTCCACAGGCTCATATAATTAAATACTTGGTTTCAAGTTAGTAGTACTTCTTGAGAGGATTATAAGGTGTGGCCTTGTTGGGGTAAATGTGACCTTGGAGGCAGGTTTTGAGGTTTCAAGAGACTTGTGCCATTTTCGGTATCCCTTTCTGCCTCCAGCTTGTGGATCAAATGTGAGCTCTTAGCCATTGCCTAATTGCTTGCTGCAATGTTCCCTGGCACGATGGTCATGGACTCAACCCTCAGAAACTGTAAGCCTCAGATAAACGTCTCTAAGTGGCCTTGGTCATGGTGCCTTATTCCATAGTGTCTTGTCTCTTTTAGAAAAGTAAAACATATGTGCATCAGGTCATAAGAATGATCTTAAACTACATGTATAAGGAAGTGGATTCTAAGCTACTTGGCACAGCCCAAAGAAGCATATACCAAGCAATTTTTGTAGACAGTATTTACAAAAAAAAAAAAAAAGTGTTACTGTTTTCAGAACTAAAAATCAAGACAATGCCTCAAAGGTCCTAGGCATATAATCCAGAGGACTCCTGGTGGAGTAGGCACCAGCATCATGACCTGAGAGAATAACTCAGATTCATTGAGTATTTTTTTCTTTGCAAAAAATGTGTGCTTTTAGTATGTTTTACATTATAAGATATTAGTAAAGGTTGACCTAGATTGCTATCACTATATACACCAGGAAGATATCAAACTTAACAGGAATTCTTCTGAGTCAGTTTTCTGAGTCCTAGCACTTCCCATGTGTATACTATCATACCCAGATTGAATTTCACTGGTTTTGTGAGAATAATGGCAAAAATTATCTAAAAGATTGGTGATAGTATGATTTTATTTGGCTAATAAGCTCCTAGTACAAGTGTATATTTATCTCACTGAAAGCTGGATTGGCAGAAATAAGCAAGTGAGCTTCCTGGAGGCAGCTCAGTCATGTCTGCACTGCTGAAGAATAGGTGAATTCATGATTTAGGTAAGGCGCCAAGGACTTTGTCTCAAGACTACTTATTGTTGCCCTGCTGTCTTTCCATGCTTTTATATGTCTGGCTTGGCAGAGACCGTGACTGCCTATTGTTTCACTCTGTTGGGCAGACTTCCTGCATGCAGATGTACCTTCATTACATAGTGGTATTTAACAAAGTGATTATTTCATAACACTGTGTGATGATTTTAAAGAATTTATGACTTGATTCAAACAATTTTAAAATCCTCCTGTAGTGTAACAAAAACAGCTAGGAGCTCTATGAACCTCCATGTGAATTACACCAAGGAGGAAAACAAGACTGAAACAAAGTAATAACTGAGGAGCTACATTCATTCTAGGTTTAGTCCAAGGATGTGTCCCTGGTGTGTACCATGATAAGAGAGACCATATGAATATAGAAAAAAAAGACTAAACGGCTAGCTATGCAAGACAAGACAGACACCTGTTTCTTAGAAAAACCTAGACATAAAAACTTGCTTTGAATACAAAAAGTACATTTGAAATAAGAAAAAGATAAAACTTCTGCTTGGAAGTCATGAGCATATAGATAAAACTACTGCTTTAAACTTAGAATAAACAAAGTATCTATTTAAATATTACTACTACTATAACTCCCTTTTATGTACCTATTTTATCTATTTTGAATGATGTAATTTTTCCATACATAGAGAACCTTTGACTAGGTAGTATAAAAACATGACAATTAAACATTTGTTGAGGCCACCTATTTCATTCAAAGATCTATCTATCTGTTTATGTCTAATTGTCTGTACATACTGTCTATATGTATGCATATATTTATATATTTATATGTATCTCTGTGTGTGTGTGTGTGTGAATTGTATCTTTGGGAGTTCCCTTGTTTTGTCTATTGATTGTGTGTGTGCATGTGTGTGTGAATTCATAAACATCGTCTTGCTTTGTCTACCAAATATGTGTATGTTTTGGCATGCTTCTAAGTTTAGTAAGTTTAATAAGTGATAATTAGTCTGGAGTGTTACTAGAATTCTAACTTCCAGCAAGCCACTGTTCACTGAGCCACTAAGTTAATAGGAGCTAAACTTGTTGTTGTTGTTGTTTTTGGGGGGAGTTTTCTTTTTACAACCTCTTGCACAGCAAGAAACTGTCAGGGCTGCAGCCTCTTGTATTCTGAGTGAAGAGAGCCGTCCAGCCTAACTGACTAAGACCTCTACTGTTAAACAATAAAAGTTTTTAGCCAGAGACCTGTTCGGGTGGCAGAGAAACCAGAAGGCCTGGATAGCTCAATTGATAAAGCTTTAGATATTGAGTCTGAAAGTTCAGTGTTCAATTCCCTGCCGCCTCTCTTTTCCTCTAGAGGCTCTTGTGACCAGCTGTCCCTGGGAGTTAAACTGTACATAGAGTTGAATCGTATACTACACACAGAGAGTTAAACTGTATACAGAGAGAGCCCCATATACAAGGCTACCAGCCTGAAATACTAAGGATTAAAGTATAAAGAGAAACACCAGCCACCAGCTGGTCATGGCTGAAGCTGAGACCCACCTTTGTTCACCCTGTGTTTCTGAGCTGGTCTACAGAGACTACCCTGGCTGAAGTTAATGTTTTTCTTCGGCGGGGCAGGGAGACAACAACTTTCTTCTCATTTCACCATCATTTTTGCTCATTCAGTATTGGATAAGTTTATTTCTCTTATAGCAGACTCTTACAGTTCACATGGCCCATTTTCATCATTTATCTGTCTTTTTGATATCACTGATGTCTGTAACAATAGATTCACATTACTGAATGTTATTCTCTAAACATTGTGATCACTGTGCTATTCCATTCCACAATCAGGCCAGGCATGCTCTCTGGAGCAGTTATTATGAATAAGGAACACTGATCATATAGATTGCAACATAAGCTACATTATCAGTTCAGATGTACTATGGAGAACAGTGAATGGCCTCTCCATACATAATCTGAGTTTATGGTTATTTTAATTTCCTGAGTCATACTTTTCTCATCTTTTAACAAGAACAATAAGGAACCTTTTGGTAGGAAAGTGTTCCAAGTCTCCATACCCATCATTCTAAATTACAAAAACAACAACAAAAAAATGAGTAATCCAAACAACTTCCATTTTTTTTAATTAAATAAAATTTAATTAGCTTGTAAAAAATACATAATATCACTTCTCAGTGTACCTATTTCTCCATACTGATTCCAGTGTTTACAAAGGTTCAATATAACTGACAAATGAGAACAAAAGGCCCATAGAATCACCTTACAAAAAAAAAACTGTCAAATTTGGTGTATCAGAACTTGGACCTCAGTACAGAACTTAAAGGTGTTTGCAAGCTGGGCATGGTGGTTCGCACCTTTAATCCCAGTACTCAGGGAGGCAGAGGAAGACAGATCTCTGTGAGTTCCAGGACAGTCTGCTCTACAAAGCAAGTCTACAACAGCCAAGGCTACACAGAAAAAAAAAAAAAAAGTATTTGCTGGACCCACAGAGGCAGCTGGGGAACCATGCTACTGATGGACAAGTCAAGGCTAAAAATTATGTAATATAGATGTTTTATAAGCCATTAAAACAGAGAGAAAATATATCGTAAAAAACAAACTGTTTAGCTCTGTACCCCATTTTTAATTGGATTTCTTGGTTTGTTGCTTTTTAACTTCTTGAGTTCTTTATATATTCTGGATATCAGCACTCTGTCAGATATAGGGTTGGTGAAGATCCTTTCCAATCTGTAGGATGTCATTTTGTTCTGACGACAGTGTCCTTTGCTTTCAGAACTTTTCAGTTTCATGAGGCCCCATTTATTGATTGTTGCTCTTAGAGCCTGTGTTGTTGGTGTTCTGATCAAGAAGTTGTCTCCTGTGCCAATGAATTCTAGGTTCTTCCCAACTTTCTTCTAACTGGTTTAGTGTGTCTGATTTAAGTCGAAGTTTTTGATCCACTTGGACTTTAGTTTTGTGCAGGGTAATAAATATGTATCTATTTCCATTTTTTACATGTAGATCTCCAGTTAGACCAGTACCACTTGTGGAAGATACTATCTTTTATCCATTGTATGGTTTTGGCTTCTTTGTCAAAAATCAAGTACCTGTAGGTGTGTGGGTTTATTTCTGGGTCTTCTATTCGATTCCATTGATCCACCATTCTGTTTCTATGCTGGTACAATGCAGTTTTTATTACTATTTCTCTGTAGCACAGCTTGAAATAATTAATAGAGATACCTCCAGATGATATGTTGTTGTACAGGATTGTTTTAGCAATTCTGTTTTTTTTTTTTTTTGTCTGTTTGTTTTTCCATATGAAATTGAAACTTGTTCCTTCAAGTTCTGTAAAGAATTGAATGGTAGAGAAACACTTAAAGAAATGCTCAACATTCTTAGTCATCAGGGAAATGCAAATCAAAATGACCCTGACATTTCACCTGACACCCATCAGAATGGCTAAGATCAAAAACTCAAGGAACAACATATGCTGGAGAGAAGCTGTGTTCCACTGGTGTGAATGTAACTTGTACAACCACTTTGGAAATCTATCCGGTGCTTTTTCAGACAATTAGGAATAGCGCTACCTCAAGATTCAGCAATACCACTCCTAGGCATATATCCAAAATATGCTAAAGTATACAACAAGGACACTTGCTCAACCATGGTCACAGAAGCTTTATTCGTAATAGCCAGAATCTGGACACAACACAGATGTCTCTCAAATGAGGAATGGACACAGAAATTGTGGTACATTTACACAATGGAATACTACTCAGCAATTAAAAACAAGGAAATCATGAAATTTGAAGGCAAATTGTGGGAACTAGAAAAGATCATCCTGAGTGAGGTATCTCAGAAGTAGAAAGACAAACATGGTATATGCTCAATTCTAAGTGGATATTAGACGTATAATGTAGGATAATCATACTAAAATCTGTACACTTAAAGAAGCTTAGCAGGAAGGGTAATCCTGGGTAAGATAATCAATCCTCATTTAGAAAAGCAAGTGGTACAGACATCAGAAGAGTGAGAAAACGGGGAACAGGACAGGAGCCTCCCACATAGAGCCTCTGAAAGACTATACCCAATAGGGTATAGAAGCAGGTGCTGAGACCCATAGCCAATATTTGGGCAGAGTGTAGGGAATCTTGTGAAAGAAGTGGGAGACAGAAAGACCTGGAGGGGCGAGGAGCTCCACAAAGAGTGCAGCAGAACCAAAACATCAGGGCTCAGGCATCTTTTCTGAGACTGATAGTCCAACCAAGAACCATGCAAGGAGCTAACCTAGAACTCCTGCACAGATGTAAGCCATTGCAGCTCAGTGTCAAAATGGGTTCTCTAGTAATGGGAACAGGAACTGTCTCTGACATGAACTCAGTAGCTGTTGCTTTCATCAAATGCCCCTGAGTGGGGAACAGACTTACCAGGCCACAGAGGAAGGCAATGCAGCCAGTCCTGATGAGACCTGATAGGCTAAGGAAAGAGGGAAAGGGAGGAGGACCTCCTCTATCAGTAGACTCGGGGAGTGGCATAGGAGGAGAAGGAGAAAAGGGGAGATTGAGAGGAGAAGAAGGAAGGGGCTACAACTGGGATATAAAGGAAATAAATTGTAATTAATAAAAATAAATTAATTAAAAGAGAAACAACTTTGCCTTCAGCAGCAAAAAAGAAGTGAAAGAAAAAGACAGGAAGAATGGAGCTGGTTTCCGCCTTCCACCTTCCCGATGGTGAGTGCTCTCTGTCACAAACAATTCCACATTTGGCTAAGGCTGAGGATCTGGCTTGCTTCCATGTATGTGGACCTATCTGCATTGCCCACGTGGCATGCCTGGGTTGGCTACCCAGAGGCTATTTAAGCTGTGGGCTGGCTTTCCCCGGGGTCCGAGGATTGTTCAATGTTCCTGAATAAACTGCATTGAAAAAAAAAAAAAAGAAAAAGAAAAAGACAGGTAGAAAGAAACAAAGAAAGAAGGAAAGAAACAAACAAAGAACAAAGAAACAAAGAAATCATCAAGAGTCAGCAATTTTTTAACCTAGAGGAATATTTTCATAAGCTATAGTCTCAGAAACAAACTCAAGTTATTTCTAATTTCTATACAAAATATTAACAGACAATATCCATCATACATAGCTATAAAATGATAAAAAGCTGAAAATAACAACTTAAATTTTCTTCTGATTATTAGTTTTCTTCTTCTTGCAAAATAATCACAGGCAGTCTGAATTAAATTGCCTTCAAAATCACAGGAATATTCATTCACACACAAAAACTTGAAGTTGTGAAGCTAGAAGACTGAATCAGCAAATCAAATGAAAATATATGTTATAAATAATAATCTGTATTACTATAACATTAATTAAATACAACATAATCAACTTTGCCATTATAAAATTATATGTAACACGTAATATACATAATACATATAAAATTTATGTATATAATTTGTTAAATACAAACGTGAAAACACACAGTATATTATATATCAGGAATAAATTAAATAGGATATTGAAATCTGGGGAAATTGAAAGGAAAAGAAAATGATGCAAAACTGTAAATAAACTTAGAAAATGCTCAAAGACTAACGAATTAAAAGATTTATTTTCTTTCCACATCAGCTTTTCCACAAAGTCTACAGTTTGTCACCTGCTTCTTTTATTTTATATTATTGCTCCTATATGTATATGTATACATATATACATACACAACTGTGATATGCATGCAAGAACAGTTGGTGAAAAAGGAGGCCATGAGTTTAAAAGAAAGTGGAAAGGAATGTATGGGAAGCCTTGGAGGGAGGAAATGGAAGGGAGAAGTGTTGTAATTACTTAGACTATCAACCCATGTTTAAAAATTTTCAAATATGAATAATATCAAATGTGACAATGACAGAATGTACCACTCAATAAAAATCCTAACCTTATAAACCCTTACGGTAAAAAAGTCAGAGGATCTCATCACAGGCTATTATTCATGTTAGTGCTGTAAATACAAGGCCATTCACATTCTGAAAGCAGGTGTGGCCGCATATCATACACATTAAAATATAAAGCCGTGTTTTATCAACTTTAATTAATTAAAGTTAATACAAAAATTTTCTTCTACAATGGAACCAGTGATGAAAACTCTAATAACATTCACAAGCCTAATGACATGTCCATGTTTTTTTAATTAATATGAAGCACAAAGGTTTTAAACTACACAGCCACAAAATTGTATAAACAACTAATACATTTTAAAATATGAGGGATAAAATAAATTTGTAAATAGTTGGCTTTCTCCTTTTCCATATATATGTATATTATATCTATGTATATACATTTTGTGTATGTAAATATATAAATGTAAATATATATGTTATATCTATACCTCTCACTTGTTTTGCTGATTATTAATTTCTGGATTTAAACTTTGTTAAGTATAAAATAAAATAGCGACCTTAGGTTAAACAATTTGTCTTCTAGTTAATAATTTAAATAGCTGAGACATTAATAAAACTCAGATACTTAGTTGACACTTATCTCTATTTTATTTTATTTTTAGCCATATTTAAGTGCAGGTTTGAAACAAAAATAAGAGGACCATTAAGTAAACCATGGGAAAACAATACAAAATAGCAAATTAAGTTTAAAAAAATACAGTAAGATAGAATTAAAATAAAAACACAATCCAAAAAACTCAGTTATGCTAAAATGTGTATTCTAAGAAGTAACAATTCAAGTTTGCAGAAGATGCATAAATGTGGGCACCATAATCAATCCCAGATAACAGGACCATCTAGCTCCACCTTGCAGAATTGCTACAGACAGCATCTCCAGGAGATACTACAATGCAATATGAAACTAATGAACTAAGATGATATTCTCCGCGGAAATTTAAAATTTGCTATTCAAGTTTTTATTGCATAGCTTTTTAAAAATTATAATATGAAACATCAAATTTATGGGATATATTAAACATTTAAAGAGGAAGTCCAAAGACATAGATATTCATTCCAGTCAACTGAAGGAATGAAGGGATAAAGCCAAGGGAATGAACGCAAGCCATAGAGGATTAGAGAAAGTGCTAGATACAGTAATATATGTAAAATACTGGGTACATTCTTGGCGTAGTGTAATACCGAGTATTTGTCCTAAGGATACTCAGCAACTTTAAATATCCCCATGACAGTGACCGAGGAAGAACATTCAGATGCTTTCTGAGCTACCTCCGTCTTTTCTAGCACTCAATCAATGCTCTTTCCCTTTTTCCTGTCTACCTTGAAATTACTTTCATCATGTCTTCCTGCTCTTTGCCTCAATTTCACTGATTTCCCAACTTCATAGTCCTTAATTGCTTGCAATTTCATTCCCGGGTTAATCATTCTCTACGGCCTTTTTCAAGGAACATTGTCAGTGTTGCACTGAACAAAACACCAGGCAATCAAATCAGGCATGAGAGGAAATGACATAATGAAGAGTTGTGTGAAACATGAGATGTGTGAGCCTGGGACTGGCCACTCCTCCTGTGCAGTTTATCTTGACTGCACCATCGTTGTGGGACGTGAAACTACCCTCAGCCATAGAAAAGCCTTTCATTTGATTGTTCTTCTCAGTATGAAAAAAAACCCACAAATTTAGAAAGTTTGTGATGATCATGCTGCCCAAACTCATTGCCACCATTTTTTTTTCCAGGACATGCACTTGCTTTCTGTCTCTTTGTCACATTTTTTTTTGTAAGTGTCACATCACAGTTAACAGTAAAATATTGTGAATTTCTTTTTGCATAGTGCATTAAAAATATTTTGAGAATGGGAGCACATAAGAGTTGTTTGAATGAAGAAGGAAGGAGAGGGTGGAAGTGGTGTAATTCTATTTCAATTAAAAACATTTTAACAAAAAGAATCGTATTGGGCTGGAGAGACTGCTCAGCAGACAAGAGTACTTGCTATGTAAGCATGAGGACCTGATTTTTTAAACTTTGTACTGATTCTTTGTGAATTCTGTTTCATAAAGCCCAATTCCACTCATCTCCCATTCCTTCATATCCCTCTACTCCTGCAACCTATCCTCCAAAAGAAAAAAGGATCTCACTATGGAAGCTGCAGTTTGTCATGATGTGTTATACAATATACCCTTTTACCAAAACAAAATTTACTTGAAAGGTTCATTGCAATGAGTCTTTGGTCTGTTTTGAGGCCTAAATTATCAACACTGGATCCTTACTGGGAGTCCTGTCAGATATTCTGTCATTGTCCTGTGCCATGAAGATCTTTCAGCTTTGGGTCTACAGGACCAGCTCCTTCACTTGCTCCAGCAATTCAAAAATAGCGTGCGTGGATTTGGGAGTGAGCCAAGTCAGAGCCCTAGATGTGAGCCTCAGTGGAAGCTGACTTGGTTGGTCCACCAGCTCTCCTGCACCACCACCAGGTCCATGTCTACTGTTATGCCCAGGATAAGTGTGGAGCTCACTCTCTTGAATAATACAGCTGTCAAGTGGTGGGGCCAACTCACCAGCCTACCTCGGGTGATGGGGGTGGGGGACATTTCTCCCTTACCCTTGACACTACACAGCAAAGGGAAGGGCCAGCCACCAGGGCCAGCTCCATTGTGCTATTCAGGTGAAGTGTGAGGGCCTGCAAAGTGCCATTCCCAGGGCATAGTGAGGCAAGCTCTCCTGAGTGTGGTGGCTGGTGAGAGGCAGGTGGGCCATCTCAGCACAGTGTTCAGATATCCACACGGTCTCAGGTAGCAGCCCATACCACTGACATCAACACAGACCTCAGCTGCAACAGGACCACAGACTCAGATTTGGCCCTCAGCAACAGCCTGGCCTGGTCATCCACATGACCCCAGGTAGTTGAAAAGGCTCTACATATCCGACTATTCCTCACTGCCATTGTCTCTCCAGTTCCACCTCTCCCCACAGTGCACAAATCACCCAGCTTTACTTCATCTCCCATCTCTCTACTAGGTATTCCTTTCTCTTCTCTCCATCACAACTCACTCATCTTAGTGGTACCCACCACCGGGCTCCAGAGTAGGCATAGGTACTTGGACCTCTCTCCCTTCTGGCCTCCGCTGGAAGGACTTGAATTTGAATGACTAACATTTACATATAAAAGTCCGTCATGGCTGTACATGTATGTGCTCTCATGACAGCATTCTAACCAAGACGACTACCTTCCAGTTCAGTGACAGCAATGGATAAAGTCATGTAGTATCCTGCTTTATCCTCACCATGTGTGTCAACATTCTACTATGAATAAAGAAAGGGTACACAAGGCCCAATAGGTACTACTGGCAGTTGATAGTTGTGATGGTGGGGAACTCAGTTTTCTTGAGGGATGTGTCCTATGATAGAGTGGCCATGCTTCAGGAAATGGAGCAACCCCTGTGTACATGTTGACAGCAATGATGAACTCAGTGGTTCACAAACAAAAGGGAAAGCTGGACATGAACACAGATGGTAGTTGTTGGGAAGTTGTGGAAGAGTTGGGGGAATGTGAGGTGAATATGGTCAAAATCCATTGTACGCATGCATGAGGTTTCCAAAGAATAAATAAAAATATTTTTAAAAGAAAAATACTCTGGTTTGTTCAAACTGTACCTGGTTATCCGATGGAACTGTCTAGTGAGATTAATGTCATTTTGGTGTCTGCTAACAGAAGACACAGTCTGTAGCCCTTGGGTCAAAAAGTCATGTTGATGGTCCAGTCTAACTATTTGAAAAATGTGCTTTACAAGGCTCTATTTGAATAGATACGGATTCCTCTGGTGGATCTGGCCAAGGCAAATTAGAAAGTTTCTGGAAATGATCCCCCATTCTAAATGTCATTAAGAACGTTGGCGACTGATGTACAATTCAAAATAGCAACAATAGCATGACCTTAAAATATGCTGATTCCAAACCCTCATGGATGACCTTGAGGCATTCTGGGCTTCAGTGGAAGCAGCCACTGCAGATGGAAGAAAAACAGCAATAGATCTAAAATCGGAAGATGAAAATGAGTTGCCACTGCCATATAATAAAAGTTAACTAAACAGTTCTTTTTGAGAATAAGCAACAAAGGTGACTCCTGGAGACAGAATCTATTCCCTTTAAAGACTGTAAATTTTGCTAAGACAGTAGAGCACTTCACTCTCATCTTGGGTGCTGCAACAACAGCCACACTTGAGAGGATGAACTCCAATTTTGAAAGAACCCCCACTGTGTGTTAAATGCTACTCAGCATTACAAGTGACATACATAGAAGCCATTTATGAAAAAAGAAGTCAGTTAATGTAGCAACCTTCACTGTTGTTATAAGAACTTATTTAGAGGACCACTGATGGTCAGACACCATCAGCATTGGGCACAAGCCTCTACTGGCAAAGAATATGACTCCCTGAGGGTTCATTTTGTTCTTAGCATTTTAACCAATAAAATATATATTTAAATGAAGGCACGTATGTTCTTTTCTAAAACTTCTCTATGGTATTATACTTTTAATGGTCTGTGACATAGTAAAATCATAGCATTTATGTTTATAATTATAGCATTTATTTGGGGACACCAAAGCAAACCAGTGCTGTTGAGTGCATGTGGCTTGTTTTCTTGAAATAACTTCTATTATATAGTTTTTGTTGTTGTTGTTTTGTTTACAAACACTCGGTGTTTCTGAGACAGGTCTTACTAGATTAGATTGAGAGTAGCCAGTTAGGAGAAGTAGCAGCAGCAGCAGCAACAACAATCTGTGTAATATTCTCTCAGTAGTAACTTCTAAGTCTTAGCTATAAAGGTGTTGCTACTCCTCCTAGTATATAGAAGAAGGTTGTTTTTCTTTTCTTTTTTTTTTTTTCATACTGAAAGTTTATTTTCTGTTTTTTAGAAAACAAAATGAAGGTCTGGGTAATTTTTTTTTTTAATTTGCTGTTTGTTTATTCCAGGTGTTCTTATCTAGTGAATATGTCAGAGTAATAGTACTGCAGGAGAGCTCCTGTAGAAGTTGAGCCCAGAGGAATGGCTGAAAAGGACTCTGTGGAGCTGAGGATGGTGGGAAGATAAACTTTGTGAGTACAATCTCAGAAGTGAAAGGTGTGAATGTTGTATGCTCCATTAGATAGTGCCCTACTTACAGAGCTCTGAACTCCTGGTGTCAGCTCATCCCTACCCAGTGTATTCAGTCAACCATAGCGTGAACCTCAGAATGAGCAGGGTGCTTCCTAATCAGCCACGGTAAAAGATACTTACATTTCTAAAACTTTCGCCAGGCCCGAGAGTGACATGCAATTCCCTGATGATTCACTAGTGTCTTGAAAATTTCATAGCACAAGATAAATAAGGAATAAATCTTTGAATAGGGAACAGATGAGCGAATGCACATATGGAAAATGTTGTTCACAGAGATGATTAACACAAAAATTATTCCTGAAAAAGGTTTCTATAAATTGTTTAAAAATCTTAACAGCATTGACTATTAGATTTCAATGGTTTGATAAATCATTGAAGTAGGGAAATCACACAGCCAACTGACCTCTTAAATCTCTTCTATAATTTTTTGATAGTTAAGTATGAATTCTAAAGACACTTTTCTTACTCTGAAGTCATCTTAATATTCAATGTCTCTTTTCAGAAAAAGAGAGAGCGCTGGGTATCTGCAGGTGAATGGGGACAGGGCAAGGAGTAATGAGGTAATATAAGATCTGACACCTGCAAAGAAAAAGTTGAGCTCACTCTTGATGACCCTGCCAAAAAGACAGAAGACCTAAAGAGAAAGCAGTTAAGGATGATTGGCAAACACCCTGCTGCCAGAGGTATTATATCTTATGTCCTGCAAAAAGGATCACGCTGAGAATGATGGTGACAGGCTTTATCAAGAGCAGACCAGAGGAGATGTAGTAAATGCATTTGTAGTTCAGTGACACCATGTGTTCCTCCTTTAATATTATTAAATTATTCTACCTAGGAAAAGTGCCCTGGATCCAGAAGGACAGGAAAGTATGAAGGCCAGAGCTCTAATGGGGTCCCAGAAGGGTTGACCATGGTGCATTCCTCTAGCTGCATGGAGATGTATCATCCTTTTAGAATATATCTTTTTACATGCCTGTACTAACTACAATTGCTCTTTAGATTTATTAATAACCTACCCATTGACAATTCCTGATACTTGAGGTTTTGCTCACAGATTCCTAGACAGTAAAAAAAAAAAAAATCTCCTCCCTTCCTCTTATCAGCTGTCAGGTTACTAGGTGTGGGAAAATTCCATTAAGAAGCGTCAATATCCCATAAGTAGGCTTCACAGTAGTAAAGTCCTAACTGCAGTCACCAATGTTTTCAAGAGAACAAAGGTGGAGTAGTCAGCTTCAACAGCTTATTCCAAAGGATCCAAAAGCCATAATGATTCATTTTTAATGTTACTTCTATCCTGTGGCCGTGTCTCCACATACACTGCAGAAGCCCAAGGATGTCTGGCCAAACAGGCAGTAGGAACAGAAGTGAAGTCATGCTCCTTTTGCCAAGATGTGTGCCCCAATATAAAGCCACACTCCTTTAAAGCACTCATCTTTTTCAAATTCTTGTGAAGCTACTCTGTGAGATTACGGCAGCTTTGCCAGTTTCTTACCTAATTCTTGGCAACGTTCTACCTAAGATGGGAAGAAAGGGTCCTCCACGAAGACTTCTAACAAATCCCCTTTCTTCCTTCTTAAGAAATTTTGTGCTATTCATAACAGCAATGGGTCCAGTTGAAACATGCAATGCCTCATATTCCTCAGTAGTAACATGAGTGTGTGTGTGTGTGTGTTCTATGAAAAACCAAGGCTGCCTAAGACGTCTTCGTCCTTTTGATGTAGATGGTCTTACACCCTAATCTTTTCAATTACCTTTTTCTCAATTTACTGAGCACCCCTCAAATGTGTTGTGATTAGACAACAACACAATGAAAAACACTCTCTACCACTTAGGAGGACCGCCCTTGAAGATGAAGATTCGCAGGACATTAACAGCATCTTGGAGGCACACTTCACAAATTCCTACCCATATCCAGACTGCCTTCTTACTTGCAAAGATACATCACTCTGTTAAGCCACTGTGTCCTGCTTACTAACGAGCTAGTTTTGTCGATGCTGTGGTAAAGACAGATGAGAAAGTTCTTTCAAGATTTTATGTCCCAAAAAGTTAGTGCACATAATGTTTATCTAGTTTAAAAGTTTCATAATTAATTTCAAGGAGGAGCTAGTTCATTGGCTCTCCCGTGAATAAATAATTCAGTTAGAGTTTAATTAAACAGCAAACATGCAGTGTTTACAATAAGTTATGACTTTTTCCAGAGTCTTGGTAAGAGTCCAAGGAAAGGGCAACAACAGTTAATATTTAGCTGAGCACTGCTGTTTTCTCTGTTTAATATGCTTAGAATAAGAACACAGAACATTTTACACAGATTCTGGCACAAGATCAGTAAATGTTGAATAATGATTACAGTGATGGCTGTATATCAATGGTTTTAAACAATTTCAAAAAAAAAAACCACAACAATTTATGCTGCAGACAAAAATAGAATGAACAAATTATGCATCCACGTACTATATAGCCTCAAATAGGAGTTCTTTCTACTTTAACAACCAAAGTTTCTTGCCTTTTGAAGAGTGGAAAGTTTCAGTGTCCTGAATGTCAGTACAACATAAAAGAAGAAACTAATCACCCAGTGATTAAGTTTTGTGCCTTATCCCTTCTTCCACATTTGAACTCTAGGGGGCAGTGATTTTTTTTTTTTTTTTAATTCTGCACAACTGTGCTTTGTACAATGTATTGCTCAAACATTTAAATGTCTCTCCTGAATTTTCTTGATACCACTGGAGAGGAAACGTTAATTCACCTTTTCTGGAATTTGTCATGGTCTTTTCATAAGATGCATTTATTTGTATATTAAGGCAAAGAAGATCTAGTAATTGAAGTGACCAACTGAAATTTTTGTAAATGAAAGCCATAAGGAAATAATTCAGAGGTGGTCAGTACAATAGCTAAATGTGCTGGCTGGGCATTTTTAAGGTCCTGGGTGCTATTTTCAGCACTGAGAAAAAAAAGAAAGATAATAGAGAAAGAGCAAAAGCAAGTCAGAGAGGAAGGAAGGAAGGAAGGAAGGAAGGAAGGAAGGAAGGAAGGAAGGAAGGAAGGAAAGAAGGAAGGAGTGAGTGAGTTGGAAGGAGGGAAAAGAGAACAAAAAAAGCATAATACTGATAAGAAAATTTATGTCCTTTAATCTCTGATGAAATTATTGAGCAATAATCATAATAAAATAACAATAAATTTTAAGAAAGACTGTTTGGATAGTCCATAGGCACAAAAGCCTCTACTGAGTAATGAATATGCTTTATAATCTTGCTTGTAAAGCTTTGCAAACAATACCCTGCATTCAGCCACAAAGAAAATCAACTATTTCGTTAAAATGGGATGCATTCTTTCATGACAACTCAATTGATCTACAAATGAATAAGTTCATAAAATAGTAAAGACTCCACTTAGAAATGTTACCAAATGTACCAAAGGGGAGGGATAAAGTCATTCTGATTATAACACTTCTACAATTCCTCTTTGATCTACTTGTTCAAGATGTGGTTACCAGATATTCTCCTCTAAAGTTTTAAAGATTAACTACAAATTCTATTTATATGAGGCTGTCTAACTTATTTTGATGTCAGAATAATATTTCCACCCATATAGCCTCCAAATGTTACGATTACAAGCAAAGCCACCATACTAACTTCTGACCAAATTTCTTCTAACACCATCAAACACTGGGCCAATGAATTTAGAATAATTTATTTTTCTAAATGTGTTGCTTTGAAATTTATCACTTATTTCACCCACTAATGCATCACTTTTGAACATGGGAAAAGAAATTATGAAGCCTGAACACTTAATAAATGTGAATATAATTATGCAAACGTCATAAAAACAATTTTACTAGGTACTAAATTATCCTAACTTAATGTACACTAAGACAAGTGACCAACATAGCTTCTGAGTATGTGCATGAGCCTTGAAAACATTAATTTCCATTAAGTATATTATACGGGTTCAAGGGATATCATAATCAGTCTCAGAACTTAAACTTGTATTCTGCATGCTAACAAATTGGCTCCATTTACTTTCATTCTGACAATGCTATTCTGTGCACAGAAACACCAGAGGTCGAAAAAGAACACACCCTGCAAAGATTCCATCATTTTATTGACAAAGAAATATATTCCATAACACGTTCTTTCTGTAAAATATAAAAAAAAAAAAATGTGTGAACACATTTATACACTTAAAAAAAAAGGATGAGTCATCTTGAAGAATATTGACCAGATGATTCAATTCAATATTTCAGAGTAATATGATTTTGACTTTTTGTCTTACTCATACTGTAAATTTTAAGAGGCCATACTACAGCAACAATAAAAAAACTGGAAAATGTTCTATATTCTTGAATTTTTTCATATATATTATTATTATCATCATTTATTAAAATTTATTCAATTCGTATCCCAGCTATGGCCCCCACTCTCTAATCCCACCCTCCCTTCCTCTTCTCCCCCTATGCCTCTGCCCTAGTCCACTGATAGGGGAGGTCTTCTTCTTCCCCCTCTATCTGACCCTAGCCTATCAGCTCTCGTTGTTTAAAAAAAAAAAATCATTTTACTTTAAAAATTCTGGAAGAGGGGAGAACTTCTTTTCCTTCCTTCTGATCCTAGTCAATTAGGTCTCACCAGGAGGGGCTGCATTGTCTTCTTCTGTGGCCTGGTAATACTGCTTCCCCCTCAGGGGGAGGAAATTAAAGAGCAGGCCAATCAGTTCATGTCAGAGACAGTCCCTGTTCCTATTTAGGGGCATGCAGGCAGAGGGTGGAGGAAGAGAGGGATTGGGATGGGAGGAGGGAGGGAACCACTGGGGGGGATACAAAGTGAGTAAAGTGTAATTAATAAAGAAAAATAAAAAAAAAACATTTGACAAGTATCATCATAATGATGAAAAAAAAGAAATTTATTTTCAGAAAATTGCTTTAAAAATTACAAAAATAAAATAAAATAAAATAAAAATTCTGGAATAGACTTTCTGCTTGAGTATGTTTTAGTAAGAATTTTCAAGTGTATCAGCTGAGGATATGAGAAGTTCAGTCCTTTCACAGCTATACATAATAGCACATAGAACTTGTTTATGATGGTATAAATTACTTTTTAGGACTTTTTAGCAAGGATATTTTACAAAATTCAATTAAAAGGTCTTCCTTAGGAAAGAGTGGTATAAGTCAAAAAGCCATTCTAAAACAATCCACTCAGCACTGTGCTAGCATGTGCTGGGAAGAGAGGTGTAGGAACATCTATGAGGATATGGCTGGAGGAGAGGAGAACAAATGACTACTACTGGGATAAACCTTGCCTTCTTGTGGTGGTTTGAATAACAATGGCCCCCATTGGCTCATACATTTCAATGTTTGGACATTAGGGATGGGTGCTACTTTGCAGGGATAAAGAGATGTGGCCTTTCTGGAGTCGGTGTGGTCTTGTTGGAGGAAGTATAATAATGAACTAAAAATGTAAGCCAACCTCAATTAAATGTTTTCCACTATAAGAGTTACCATGGTTATGGTGTCTCTTCACAGCAATAGAACACTGAATAAGACGTTTCTCCTGTATTATCTTTTCTTGGGGAGACAAGAACATATCTCTACTCACCCCAGATAATGATTCAACCACAGACCAAAGAAATTATAACACTTCAGGTATAAACAATGAATTTAACCTGGAAATGTGTTCATGTGTGCTGGGAGGAGGGGTGAACACATATGTATACATGTCTGTGTGTCACTGCCAGCAAATTGAACTACTCACATATCTGCCGGGACAGGTGGGTTCTGTGTGTCTATCCCTGCTCTATGATGGAACATTAGCAAGCCCAAACGTTTGTAGGTACTCACAGTCTCAGAGCAAATAGGAGGGTGATGTCCACACCATTCCTAGGGGATAGTATCCTACGACATCTTTATTCTCAGCCTACAGATTTGTAATGGTTTGCCTCATGGTCTCAACATATGACTGGACTTATTTTCTCCCAGCCACCAGGGTATAAAAAGGTCTCTCTTTAGCCAGCTTAAAAACATTTGCTTGGACTGAAACACCAAAAAAAAAAAAAAAAAAAAAAAAAAAAACCATATATGGACTGTACCAGGCCCCCTACACATATGAACACAATAGACCTCTTCATCTTTATGTGGGTCCCCTAGCAAACGGACAGGGGGCTGTCTCTGACAAGGAATCGCCTGCATGCTTTTCGATCACGTGCCCCTGGCAGGCCTGAGTTGCCAGGCCTCCATGGTAGGGAAGCAATCAATCCTGATAAGACTTGGACTCTATGTGCTGAGATCTGTGGTTGGGAAGAGCTCCCCTTTTCAGAGAGAAAGGGGAGGGGAGATAAGGGAAGAGGAAAGGAGAGAAGGAGGGTGGGGCCAGGAGGAGAGGAGGGAGGGCGCTACAATAGCGATATAAGCTTAATAAATAAATAATAATCAAAATTCAAATAAACACAATCTGCTGAAATTAAAAATTAAAAAAAAAATATCCAACAGTACTTCTTGATAGAGGACCTGAAGCCTTTAGAACAGCCGTTGGATGTGAAAAGAGTAGGCAACGCTCTGAGAGAGTTTGATTTTCAAGTACAGCGGAGAATCACCTCTTTCCCTAAAGTACTCCGAGGAGACTCCCTCATCCGCCAGGAGACCCACAGAAAACTATGAAATTCTAAAACAACCAAGGTTTTATTCCCTATGCACTGGCTACAAGAGGAGAGATGGGGACAGGAGAACACTGTCTGGCAAAAGACAAACCTGAGTTGAAGATGTGCTGCTTTGAGCAAACTGCATCATCTAAGATTTTTTTTTTTTTTTTTGAGGCTCACTAACATTATCAAGGTTACAGAATAGATGTAATTACATTGATTCTTTTCTCTGCCATTACTTTTGCAAGGAATGAATTTTATTTACCTTTAAATGTACATATTAGGTCGTCAAGAATGTATTTTGAATATTTGAAGTCACAGTGTAATATTAAATTAGTGAACACATAATTACTGAGGAATTCATTTGTTTAGCTTCTTGCGTCTTCATCTTGCAAATGTATCCATTTTTAACTTCCAATAGTCTACATTCAAATGATCGACAATATGATTTTCAAACACACACTCATCATTTGATATACGGAGGTATTGTTGCCTTGCATTGAAGTGTATATAGCAGTGGCTTTTCTCACTGTTGTAACCACATTCCTCTCAGAAACACTTCAGGCAGGCAGAGGTTAATTTTGCCTCATGGCTACAAGTGTTATGTGTCCATGATTCAGAAAGGGTCTCCTTAACACTTGGAACATCTCTGCTTCCGCTATAGGGAGCTTGCTAGGCGGCTTGTTCACACCTTGATGGATAACAATAAACAACTGTTATCAACAAACAGTTAACAAACAGTAAACAAGCTGAAGAAGATATCACCTTCAAGGCCCACTCCCAGAAGGCCACTTTTGACAGGTACCCACTATTCCAAAAAATGATACACTGTCCCAGAACAGCACCTCTAACTTGGAGCTAAGTGAGACTGTGGGGGTGTTTCATGCTTCAACCATAACTGTGGTTGAAGCACTTTTCAAAATACCTTCAAAAGAACACCATTAAAAATGATAGCCAACTTACTTAGAGAAAGCTAAGAAAAAAAATAAATCAAAAGTCTCACATTTTAGGTGAGGTTATATGCCACAAACATTAAAGCAATGTTAAGAACAATATGCTATTACAAACCTTCAACTTTATAAAATGAGCAATTAATAAGGGTCACATTGAGATGAAAATACTTCTCATCTTTATAATTAAGAAACACAGCCATCGAAGCTAAGCTGCTTGTGAAAAACAGTAGGAACTTCACTTGACCTTACTGATCATTCATTTTGATTCTAGAATACCCACACCTCCATCACTACTGCTTCAGTCTCTCCCACTCTATATTTTTCAGTAAGTAACAAACACTTCCTGCTTTGATTTTTTACTTGAATTGTACACTCTCCCCTTCCCCTCCCCCCACCCCACCAATGGCTGCTGTAAACTTGGTCACCAGTGAACTGAATTGCTTTGAGAGGCTCTGGGCCTTAGTTGTTTCACTGGAGAGTAAGTTCTTAGAGGATGTTTCTTCTGCAGGTTTTTCTGTTTCCCTTTCCCTTTCTAGCTTCTGTGATTCCAACATTCTCTGCCACTAACTCCCATCGCCCTCAGCCCCAAAGCAGGGACTCTGGCCAAGAAAAGTCACTGAAACCATGAGCCAACAAAATAGACTCTTTCTTTCTATAAATTCCTTCTTTTAGGTATTTACTCACAGTAAGTGATCCAAAGCTTACTGCCACATTGTTCTTAAAGAGTAAACTTTAGCAAAGTTCCTGGAACAAACAGCATCTGTCTCCCTAACACTATCTCACTGAAGGCTAAACAACATGGCTTTCTACTAATTTCTGAACTGCTTAACGTAGGGCATCATCCTGTCTTGATGCCTCAGGTGATCCTTGGCACCAATCTTGGGGAATATTTTTACTCACATTTACAATGCCCTTAAATTGACTTTCCTACTATTTTCATGAACTCATTAGTTTAACAATTATTTTGAAAAATCATTATTACATTGGGTTATTTAATTTATGCATACATAATGTTCTACAAAAACAGATTAGAACATTAAGAAACAAAGTCAATTACAGCTCAGGGTAGCCTTGAGCTCTCTACAAGTTGAGAATAACCACGAACTTTTGATTTTTCTTGGCCCCATCTCCCAAGTGTTAGGATTACGGGAATGTACCACCATACTTCCAGGTTCATACCTTGCTGGGGATTGAACCCAGGACTTTGTGCATGCTAAGGAAGTGCAGCCAATGATAATGAAATCTTTAAATTTGTATATATTCATGTCTGTAGTAATGAAGTCAATATCATGTGAATATGTAATCTACTTGGCCATGCTACTTTATCTTCTTCCTCCTACTCTCTCCTTCCACTCTCCTGGCTATCCCCAGGTGATATTAATTCTACTTCTTATTATATGCTTTCCCTACCTACCTACCTTTTTTCCTCCCTTGCTTCTTCTTTCCCTCTCTTCCCCCTTCTTCCCTCCCTCCCTTTCTCCCACACTTTCTCTCATTTTTGTAAAATAGATGGCCTGCAAATCAAAGAGCACATGTAAGGCCTGTCTTTCTGAGTATGATATAATTTACTTAATATGATAATCTCCAGTCAAATCCATTTTAATTTAAGCTGTGTTAATAGAGAAAGAGGGAGAAGGGAGAGAATAAAATGAGGCAGAGCAATAGAGAAAAGAAAAGAAGCATTTCTAAAAAAAGAAGAGAGAGGGAAGAGGAGAGGAGGGAAGGTAAGGAGAGTGAAGAGGAGAGGAAAAAGGAAAGGGAAAGGAAAAGGGAAAAGAAAGGAAAGGAAAGGAAAGGAAAGGAAAGGAAAGGAAAGGAAAGGAAAGGAAAGGAAAGGAAAGGAAAGGAAAGGAAAAAGGAAAGGAAAGGAAAGGAAAAAGGAAATGAGAGGAAAGGAAAGGAAAAAGGAAATGAGAGGAAAGGAAAGGAAAGGAAAAAGGAAATGAGAGGAAAGGAGAGGAGAGGAGAGGAGGGAAGGGGAGGAAAATGAAAAGGAGGACAGGGGAGAAGAGAATGCTCAGATTAAGATCTTGTGATCTTTCTAATATCAATGCTCAGCCATTCTGCTTTCTAAGATATACTAGCATGCTCAACTAGGAATTCCCATGGGAATCTTGTTGGCCTTGGTTTGTCTGGTCCAGATCCGCTCCTGCTATTTTTACTCAACCCTTTATTTTTTTTTCTTAAAACACCCACTAACCTTGTTCTGTTCCCAAATTAGTTTATATTAGGCTAATTACTTCTTTTTATAAGAGCTTCTATACACATTTCTGAGAATGGATCTGAGCTCACTTTAATGGAGAAACTTTCTTAACTTTGTTCCTATAACTCTAGCACAAGGTTTGTAGGTTGCTAAATTTTCCATTGATAACATTTCATTGCAAACCACTGATTCCAAATATTCCCAAATAGATGCCATTAAATACTTACAAGTGCTCTTTTGGAGATTAAAACAACCTCCAGGATAAATCTTTTCTTAGATGCAGAAAAAAGTTACCCCAATGTTTTAAAACAACTCAACATGCAAATATACCATGCTTATTAATTTTATATGCGCTATTATGTATTGACTGACACCCACAAAATATAAAATATTATATTCTATCTATTTACATTTAAACATAATTTATTACTGAATTAAATGTAATGTTAAGTGAATTGTAGGTGCCAATAAAATAATAACAAACTTACAACATACTTGAATATTTTCCAAGCTTTCTAAATTTACAAATGTTTAAAATCTATTTTTCTAAAAAACATATACAGTAGTAACAATACTTAAAATGGTAGTACTGTCCACTTCCATCACAGCTGTTAATGTTAGTATTAATGAGTTATGATTTCTAATGCACTTAGAGCAACTATTAAAAGCATATATTTATATATATTCATTCTATAACATTCTTAAATGTAAATAGAAACAAAAAGTGGTATATGAATTAGACTATTCATTATTAGAGTAAAATAATGAGCTATTGATACCCAAAGTAACAGAAAATTTAGTACTTTAGAGGTGGAAAATATTTTGTAGGAAGCTCACAATTAGAATGCATAATAAAAATCTCTCAAAGCATCAAAAAAAAAATCTATCAGCTTACAGTCCTCTTCAGATGAATTAAAAATTGTTCATCTAATAAAACAAACACCATAGATTAAATACTCAAATATGTAGATATATATGTGTATGTGTGTATGTATGTGTATATATGTAGAAAAAGAAATGGTTTCTCTGTGTAGCCTTGGCTATCTTACAACTAGCTCTGAAGACCAGGCTGTCTTTGAACTTTTAGTGACCCGGCTGCCTCTGCCTCCCTAGTTTGGGGAGGTATGTGCCACAACTACCCAGCTCTTAACCATATTTTAAATCATAAAAATAAAATTAAAAGATATATTGAGTAAATATGACATCTATAAAAATAAGTGTTTAAGAAATAAAAATTAGACTTAGAAATTTTGTTACATATTTAATATTTGCTTATAAGAAAATTGAAAAGTAAAAAAATAAATAAAACAATTTTTTATATCTTAAAGACAGTGATGTATTTTGTTTTTATTTGTTTCATTTCTTTAAATATCTTTAGCACCAGAGATAAATGAAAATATATGCTTCTATTTATTATTATTTTCCATGTAATTGATTTAATTACAGTGCACTAAAACTTAATTAAAATGACCTCCTCAAGCAAGGTAAATGTTGGCAATATGCACACACACACACACACACACACACACACACACATATATATAATTATATGTACACACACACAAGACAGACTCCTACAGAGGCCTGGAGCATGATTGTTTGGATTCACATGCTCAAGTTAATTGACAGAAAAATTCATCCTTTCCTTCTTGGCAATGTTTTCCCACAACTGGCATTATTCCATTTACAGTTAGTCCTTAAAAAGACAAAAGGCTTTTAAGGCTCCAGGGTAAGTTTTCATTTAGAAACTTTTATAGAAACTTTCTTCTTCAGCAATGCTCCATAAGAAAGGTTCCTTTGGGTCCTCCAGTGTTCTCAAGGATATATAGTACTGATTATTCAGACTGAATCACCTGGGCATAAAGCAGAATCTAAAATCCTACTGAGTTTGGTAAATGTTTTTACCCAGGGAGTATGTATCAATATACAAGAAAAAAGTGAAAACACCAAGCAAGCTTTGTGTCATATTGTAGACTTCTAAGAAAATATTGTCTGTAGTACAGTAGCCATGAGTGTGCTTTTGTGTTAATCTTACCATCTATAAATTGTCTGAAAGTTCACAAGCTAAAAAACATTAGTGGACTCTAACATACCCAGGGGTTAGGCTTGAGATAATATTTTTCAAGGGATAGAATTTCAATGACTTAATATTCTACTTGAAATTCAATATCATAGACTACAATTAAGATAGAACTCAGTGTGTAAAGCAAAGATCTACTTGCACTTTAAAGAGAAAATTCATTCCTCTGTACCTTACTTCAAAATCCTTTTTGGTTATACATTGGAATGGGGAAGGCTTCTCATCTTCAAAGCCAAGTTCAATAATACATAGGAAGATATGAAATAAGAAGAGCTGTCATCCAAGATTAACATGCATGTTTGCAACTGAGGTAAGGCTGTTGCTTTTAAGGACATTCAATGTCTTCTGAAAATTTTATCAACAAGATCAAACTGCACAAGACCAGACTTTTAAAGGGAATTTTTGCCCTACAACAATTTTTAAAGAACTTGGCCTGATGGACAATAAAATATGAATAGCTTTACAACTATGTTTAGCTCATGCTATAATAAATAATTTAGAACATTTCATTTGGAATTCTTTAATGATATAGAATATCTTCCATCAAAAGTTTTAATCAATAAATTTTATGTAAATATCCTTACTATTAGTTTTAGAAAAGATTTTGAAGCACAATCTTTAAAATTACTAGAAAAAATTTTTAAATCATACAAAAGAGCTCCTATTTAAAAACTTTCTAGGTTTTGCTGTTAAATAATAACCAAATTTGCAAGTATATTTACAAGGTTCCCAATTTGCCAAAATTTAACTAAGACAGAAAGGTATGCTCGGGATATCTTTATTCAGGAATTGAAATACGTTTCTTAATAATAATGCTCATTTCACAAAGAGCTCTTTAGAAGGTATATTCTTTCCATATTTATTTTATTTTTCAGATTTTTCAAAAATCTATCTTATGTATTTTGTACAAGTAATGTATAGTCTTAATGAACCACTAGAAGATATCAACTGCATGAAATTATAACTGACAAAATGGTAAACTTCTTGATGTAAAAATGTAGATAATTTCAGTCAGATTTTAAATGAAATCTAAAATGACTCAGTGTGGGGCAGAGCACTGAGTGTCTACATTTTTTTTTTTTTTTTTTTTTTTTTTTTTGCATAAGCAAACCAAAGTGATTCTGCCGGGGTTACTCAATAGGCCATCATTCAGAAACAAATTCTGATGCAGAACTGGTCTAGTACTAGAAAGGAACAGTCCTTTGATTTTCTTAGTAAAAGAAAATGTAGCAGAAATGGAGCGATGAATTTGACAAGTACAAATTTAAAACTGAAGCATGTCAGATAATTTTTATGGAGAATAAAAAAACAGATAGTAAAATGATAACTTATTTTCAATCAAAATTTCAACCCAACTTCAGAGTGACTGAATATTTTTAAAAATCAATTAAAAAAAAAGTGAGAAGGGGAGTTAGTATGACGTGGAAAGGGTAGGAGCTCCACAAGGACCAAATATATCTGGGCACAGGAGTCTTTTCTGAGACTGATTCTCCACCAAGGACATTGTATGGATATAACCTAGAACCTCTGCTCAGATGAAGCCCATGGTAGCTCAGTAACCAATTGGGTTCCCATAGTAAGGGGAACAGGGACTATCTCTGACATGAACTCAATGACTGGCTCTTTGATCTCCCCACCCCCCAAGGGAGGAGCAGTTCTGCTAGGCCACAGAGGAGGACTTTGCAGCCAGTCCTGAAAATACCTGATAAAACAAGGTCAGATGAAAGGGGAGGAGGTTCTCCCCAGTCAGTGGACTTGGAAAGGGGCAGGGAGGAGATAAAGGAGGGAGGGAGGGATTGGGAGGGAATAAGGGAGCGGGATACAGCTGGGATACAGAGGTAATAAAATGTAACTAATAATAAAAAATAATAAAATTAAATTTAAAAAAATAGTGAGCATCCTAACAGTAAGGCAGACTAAGCACCTGGAAAGCAGCCCGTTCATCTATTTTATATGCCCAGCACAGAAGTATGATTCACTTAGAAATGGCTGAATAAATACAAGTTGACACAAAAGTACACACTATAGAAAATACATTCATTTTCCTGTCAATTATGTCTGTATTAAGTGTTACTGGAATTAGTAAGAGGTGGAAAAATAACCCCTATGACACCTGGTGGTAAGTGGAAGGTTACATGAATCCATTCGGGAATCATTTTGTAAATGACGTATGAATGATGATTAAGCAAATAGAGGTAGGTCTGATTGTTTATCTTAAGTTTAGTAGACCATTGGATCACTCGATAAGTGTTTTTTGAGTACAAGGCATTCAGTCCTTCATCAAGCAGGTATTGATTGACCATCTACTGTGTCTCAGGCATTATGTAGATGCAGGGAGTGCAGTAGTAAATTATGTAAAGAGAAAAGCAGCTCTCTCTGTCTTTCGAATTCTAGTATGGGTGGCAGATAATAAACAATGCGTACACGTTAGCACTGTGGTACATTAAGTCGTTTTATGATAAGAAGAAACTGAGCAAATATGGATAGAAAGCACAATAGGACACGGCAAGAGACCCAGAGAGGACATAATGTCTGAGTCACCACATCTTTCACGTACGTCACTTAGCTTTGCATTCAAGCAATGGGAAATATATTTCACAGGAAACGGAAGTGACTGGCTCAGTAAGGCTGAATGAAGGACATCACGTAGTTCTCGGGTTCTCTCTCTCTCTCCCTTATCTACTTAGAGGACTGGCTTCGAGCAGCTCACAGACACCTCGGTGTAGCAAATATAATGCTGGGGAGGATGGGAGGTGGGGTGCAGCAAATGTAATGCTGGGGAGGATGGGAGGCAGGCACTATTTTTTCCTGTTGCTCTTGTTCAACCGAGGAGATGTGTTTCCTCTAAGATTTCGCCTCAAGTGCACTTTTCACCCTCACATTTTATTGGTTTGAATATCCCTGCCTTCCTAAACAATGGAATAATCATACTTGGCTTAGAACAAAGAGTTAGCCATAACCAAACCTTCGGCAGAGTACAGGGAATCATACTAAAGAAGGGGAGTTAGTATGATGGCGAAAGGATAGGAGCTCCACAAGGACCAAATATCTCTGGGCACAGGGTCTTTTCTGAGACTGACATTCAACCAAGGACCATGTATGGATATAACCTAGAACCTCCACTCAGATGTAGCCTGTGGTAGCTCAGTAACCAATTGGTTTCCCATAGTAAGGGGAACAAGGACTATTTCTAACAGGAACTCAAGGGCTGGCTCTTTGACCTCTCCACCCCCCAAGGGAGGAGCAGTACTGTTAGGCCACAGAGGAGGACTTTGCAGCCAGTCCTGAAGATACCTGATAAAACAGGATCAGATTAATGGGGAGGAGCCCCCCCCCATTAGTGGACTTGGAAAGGGGCAGGGAGGAGATGAGGGAGGGAGGGTGGGATTGGGAGGGAATGAGGGAGCAGGATACAGCTGGGATAGAGTTAATAAAATGTAACTGATAAGAAAAAAATAAAATTAAAAAAAAAAAGAACAGAGAGTTAGGGTTGTTGGTTGATTCAAGATTGATCAAGTAAGGAGATAAGTTTCACGTGAAAGTCAAATTTCCTGTAATCTCCTTTTGTTCTCTCTTTTTCTACAACACCTATAGTCAGTAACATATAAATATTAAAACTGGAATACAAAATTTGCACATTTATCTTTAACAATGCTATAATTTTAAAGTAATAATCATATGTCAATTTTTTCCCTAATGATAAAATTAAAGATGACATTGTTCTGTCCATGGTCAGTGGAAATTTTTTTCCAAGATGCATACATTTTACTAAGTTTAAAATGCATGCATGTTTAATAAATATTTATATTACATATAAAGTGAGTGTCTACCATTTATATCACATTCTGCAGCTATGTGTTGATACACTTTGGTGACTTAACTTTAGTCAAGTTCCCAATGTGTAACTTTGGCAAAGAGGCCTATGAAGCTGAGACTTTCTTAGAAACAGGCCTGCATTTTAGTATTTGCTAATGAATGTTCCTCTAAGTATCACTTTCAGGACAATCTTCAGATATTCCAAGTTCAAACATTTGTTTGTTTGTTTGTTTTGTTGTTTTTGTTGTTGTTGTTGTTTTATTTCTGAATTTAGTTTTGTTCCAGTTAAAACAGCATTTGAGAGATGGAGAGATGGCTCAGTGGGTAAGACACATGAAGTACGATCATGAGCACCTGACTCAATTTTGTGAACTGTTATTTTAAGGCCCATAATATCCCAAATTGTCTTTCACCCTCCGAAAATAATGAAATCATTTACTAAAAAAACAAGATTACATTAAAAAGAAAGAGATACTATAGAACATGATAAAACGGAGCCTTCTCCATACTGGAATGTGAGCAGAGTCCGCTTTTCACACAGCAGCCTAGGAACAGACTGAAAAGGTTAAAATCAACTGGCCTATTTCCTAATCAGTATGCTGGGAGCCTGTCAGTCCATCTTAAATCAGGAAGAAAAAATAATCTCTAAGCAGAAAGAGAATGTAAGATTTCTAAAAATGAGGTTCACACAATGCTGAACTAGCCTCACTGTCATCCTCTTCACTGAGGACTGAAACTGTGATGAATGTATTGTGTCTTATTAATGGTTTTCTGAGGACATGGGAATCTTTTCATAGAGAAAAACTATTGACACTGATTCCAACTTGAGAAATTCCAAAACTGAACAAACCAAATTCAAATGTTGTTATTGTCACTAAAAAGGACTTTGTCACGGAAATGTGCTAACAACTAAAGGAAGAGCTTCTATGTGAGTACTCTTCATAATTCATAGGCAGAGATATCTTGCCAGGTCACAGGTAATAGATTTTCTAAAAGGTGAACTTATCAATGAAGAGCGTTCAGTGTTCATTCAGGCTTCAGAAGGTTCCGCAACTTTCAGTGTATAAATTCAGCATGCAGGCAGAGCTTCTGCTGTGGGATAATGCTGTGACAGATACTTTATGTAACTCAGATGACACAAATGTAGACAAAAAATGTAATGACATTGAAGCAATGAGTCCAGGATCTGATCACTTTTCAGAGAAGGTAAGGTATTTTAGACTATGGTGTGAGTTAAAATAAAGTATAAGAATTGTAGATGTCACTCAGAGGCAGAACATGTGCCCACCATATGGGAAACCCTAGGATGTAGACTGCTCCGTGTTCTCCTCACATGTTCTTCACACTGTGGCCAGGAGGGAGTAAGAGAGGGAGAGAAAAAGAAGATGGGTCAATTCAACTCCCAACTAGATAGGATCTGAAATCAACTGAGAGACGGGGCTCTGGGTGGGTCTTTGAGGGCATCACTAGGAAGGATTACCTGATGGACAATTACTCTTCCCCAGAAAGTCCCCCTTTTGGTGGACTATGGACTACCTAGATATGAAGATAAAGTGTCTTCTGTTTGGCTGCCTTCTCTTCTTGCTAGTCAGTGTGTTTACCTCACTCTCTAAATTTATGTTATTTTACTTATTAATATTTTCTGCTACTGCTACTGTCATGGTTTCCTGACCACAGAAGACTTCTTGGATTTCTGACATGGACTGGAGGCCATGACTCTCTCTGAGAACATTCCAGGCCTTCAGCACTGGATTCAGATGCCTGTGGACTACCTTCGTGAACTGTTTAACTATGGAATTCCCACAGACTCTCAATCTTGAAAACGGCCATTGTTAAACTAGTGAACCCATATCAATTGTAAGCCAATCTATTAAATCTAGTTTGGTTTGTCTACAGGATCTAGACTAATACAAGTTTGTGAAATGAAGGGAGCATAAGAACTAGGAAGGAAAAGGAGGAAATGTTTTGGTGTCTTCTCTATAAAGGAAAATCATTAGTGCCTATTGTGTCAGGATACCCATCAACTCTTAGACTCTCATTTAAATTTACTTCCTTCTTGACGACTCTATCTGCAAATTCAGACACACTGAAAGTTAGGGCATCATCATATTAATTTGGAAGTAGCACAGTTGAGGACATAACAAGGTCTTCACTTAAAACACACGAGGTCAGTAAAAGTGCTTGCAGGCACCTGTCTCTAAATTCGACCTTTCCTTCACAATGCTACATTCTGTGTGTCTTTGTGTGTATGTGTATGTGTGTGTGTGTGTGTGTGTGTGTCTGCTGTGTCTCTCTGTGTATATTATGTGTTGTGTGTGTTTACCCATGCATACATACTATAACTGGCTTTAATGCCAACTTTTCAAAAATTATAATCTCGTAAGTAGCCTCACCTGAAGAGCTGTCCCAATTACCTTGACTGATGTGGGAAGATCCACCTCAAATGTGGGCAGCACCTTCTCACAGAAGTCCAGATACAAATGCCATAAGGAAGGTCATTGTGTAGTTTGTTCACTTGGTATTTCTTTCTGCTCTCTTGCTGTTGCTGCTGTTGCTACTGAAATTTCATCCCTGATAGCAGAGAAAGAGCATCTCCGAGCTTTCTTCTTGTATTATGGACCAGCAGATCTCCAGCCAACTTCCAGGCTTTTGTTGCTGGGTTGAACTACTGAGACACCCAGCCTTGTGGACTGAGTAGTTATCACTTGTTGCCTCCCAGTGAGAGAGAGAGATATTCAGGGCTTTCTCCCATTGTTGAGGCACCGAGCATCAAGGATGCTGTTACTTTTTGAAAACTGATTTAATAAATTCTTATAACATCTATATCTATTAGTAAATTCTTATAATATCTATATTTATATCTATCATATATATATATATATATCATCCATCTGTCCATTTACTCTCATTGCTATTTTAACCTGTTTAATTTACTGGTTACTAGGTTTGAAATGCTTGTGTGTTTTTCAGGAAGTCACCAACACACCACCAAGATTTCATGGACAGTACTTCAAAAAGTTGTTACTGTTATGAGTGTCTTCAAATTGCTCATGAAAATCTTGATTTTGTTAACAGCTTCATTACATTTAAAAAAATCTAAACAAGAGAAACAAAAAACACTCCTCTTAGTCTTCAACGCCAAGCCCAAAGTCCTTGTTACTCTATGTCACTGAATTTTCCTGGCTACTGCCATTTTTCTCAGCATCTTCATTCTCCCTCTCCCCATGCCATCTTTTACAAGCAAAGCACATGTACCTGACCACTGTTCTGAACACACACAATGTTCCCTATTTCTTTCCCTTGAATGAAGCTCCCCATGCTCTCCTGGCACTATTTATCTAAGCCCTCCCCTTTTCTCTTCTTCTCAGCTCTGTATTCTCCATTTTCTGGCAAGCTTCCACTTCTTTTCAGCCTTAAACAGGTACCCTTATTGTCTGATTTCTCTGAGCCAAGATTACCACCTTCTGTTGAATCTGAAAGCCCCTCTTTCCACAGGCTCATGTTTTGAATGCTTGTTACCTTGCTGGTGGCAGCTGTTTGTGTGTCTTAAGACATAGAATTTTTAGGACCTGGGGTCTGGCTAGCAGAGGTGGGCACTAGGGACCAGGCTTTGAAGGTTATACTTGTTTCTGGCTCTAATCCAGTCTACCTCTGGTCTGTCATACCTGGCTAGCTCTAAAAACCCATCCATTTGCCAAGGATTGAACAGCTTCCTATGACATACCTTCCCCGCCACGATGGAACAAAATCTCTCTAAAGCTATGCCAAGCTAAATCTTTTATTCCTTAAATTGTTCTGTCAAGTGTTTTTGCAACTGCAACAAAAATTAACACTACATCTTCCTGGAAAAGGCTGAACTAGTGACTGGACTGAGTGACTGTTTTCTACTTCCTGGAATATTTTTGAGATTATTCCAAACTTATATCCCCCATTTTTTTCTTCTGATTAAGACAATGAATTCCTTGAGGACAGAAAACAAGTCTTATTCATCCTATATTTTTTTTAATTCAATGAATATTTCTTTCTTTCTTTATTTATTTTTAATCAGTTACATTTTTTTTCCTTTTTTTTTGTTTTCTTTTCTTTTTTTCAATGCAGTTTATTCAGGAACCTTGGACAATCCTCGGACCCCGGGGAAAGCCAGCCCACAGCTTAAATAGCCTCTGGGTAGCCAACCCAGACGTGCCACGTGGACAATGCAGATAGGTCCACATACATGGAAGCAAGCCAGATCCTCAGCCTTAGCCAAATGTGGAATTGTTCGTGACAAAGAGCACTCACCATCGGGAAGGTAGAAGGTGGAAACCAGCTCCATCTTTAAGGCATAGCATTCCGCAGCTCTCTACAATTCCCCTTTTTGTTTTAGACGCATCAGGCAAGAGTAGAGGTCTGATCTCTGATATTAGGAATAAATTGGGACTTTGTACCAATGTTCATTTAGGTGTCATCCACCCAAAGAGCATCAGACCCGTCTGATACCTTTTTCTCAGAGGCGGGACCTGGGGCATCAACCCGCATGCAATCAGACATGCTCTTCTCTGGGTCCAAAGCGGCTGACCCTGAGTGCAGTGCTTAGCCTCGCATCCTGAGCATATCATTTTAGCTTTTTATGGTATCCAACCATGCTTGGGAAGAATGTCCTGCTTCAATGGCTGTAAAGGCCTGAATGATCATGGCTGCATCACACTGTTGTGAGATTCTAATCTTGCATATATACCACAGGCAAACCAAGGAGACCAACACCAGAAGGCCTGCTAATGCTCCCATGCCCACCCATTCCTTCAGATGATTCATGGCTGCAGCAATCCATGTTGATAATCCTGTGGCTAGTCCTGTGTCCACTCTGGTAGAATTTACTGTGACAATGGCCACTCTCAGCTGCTCCATCGTAGTATCGAATTCTCCAGTCCAATTACCTAAAATATAGCTCGACAATTGTTTAGACAGATTTGCAGCACAGGAAAAATTCTCATGTTGTATGCTAATGACACAAAGTCCAGCATACTTTCATTGACAGCCAGGTTGAGCGATTTGCCATAGGGTATCAATTTGCTCCTGCAAGAGGTCAATCCTCTGATTGACCACCATCAAGCTTCCTTTTAGTTGAGCATTAATTCCTTTATGTACAACTAAGGCATGAGCTACATTGGCTAAATGATTATTCAGGGTCTGAGCAGTCTGCCTAGTATGACTCATGGCTAATGCCCTGGTGGTAGCTCCAACAGCTGCCAATGAGATGGTAGTAACAATGGTGGCTGTAGTTCCAAGATCCCTTTTCTGTCTGAAGAGAGTCATAGCGTGAGGGGCATCAATGGGCACAGGCACCCAGTGAGGCATGCGAGTAACCAGGGCATACCTAAATTTACTAGCATTCCTGCATTGGGCAAAAAAGCAAGTATCATTACCACAATTACTTGGCTCTATCTGGCTAATAATGAATAAAAATGGGGGATATAGACAAACAGGGGTGGGCTTATAGGAAATATTATGAGAAGCCTTAACCCCTCGTTGGAACATCCTGCGTCAGTTCTAGAACTAGCAGTGGTGGTGTCCGAGGTCTGAGTAGGTTCAGGAGACCATTGCCCCCAGGGGCGAGACGTGCTCCATGCCAATTGACTAACTCCATGTTTTCCTCCAATTTTGAAAGTCATTTAAGGTTCTTAAATTATTTTTCCCTTTTTTTTAATTTTTCATCAATTACACTTTATTCATTCTGCATCCCCCCATAAGCCCCTCCCTCCTCCCCTACCAATCCCACCCTCCTTCCCCCCTCTGCTTGCATGCCACTCCCCAAGTCCACTAATAGGGGAGGTTCTCCTCTCCTTTCTGATCTTAGTCTGTCAGTTCACATCAAAAGTGGCTGTATTGTCCTCTACTATGGCCTGGTAAGGCTGCTCCCCCCAGAGGGAGGTGATCAAAGAGCAGGCCAATCAGATTATGTCAGAGGCAGTCCCTCTTCACATTACTATGTAACCCAATTGGACTCTGAACTGCCCTGGGATACATCTGTGCAGGGGTTCTGGGTTATCTCCATGAATAGTCCTTGGTTGGAGTATGAGTCTCTTGGAAGTTCCCTGTGTTCAAATTTTCTTGTTCTGTTGCTCTCCTTGTGGAGACCCTGTCCTCTCCAGCTCTTACTATTTCCCAGTTCTTACCTAAAATTCCGTTCACCTGCCCAACAGTTGCCCATCCGGCTCAGCATCTGCTTTGATAGTCTGAAGGGCAGAGGCTTTCAGAGGCCCTCTGTGGTAGGTTTCTAGGTTGTTTCCTGTTTTCTTCTTCTTCTGATGTCCATCCTCTTTGCCTTTCCGGATGGGGATTGGACATTTTAGTTAGGGTCCTCTCTCTTGCTTAGTTTCTTTAGATGCACAGGTTTTAGTGGGTTTGTCCTATCTTGTATGTCTATATGAGTGAGTATATACCATGTGTATCTTTTTGCTTCTGGGACAACTCACTCAGGATGATCCTTTCCAGATCCCACCATTTACCTGCAAATTTCATGATTTCCTTATTTTTCATTGCTGAGTAATATTCCATTGTGTAGATGTACCACAATTTCTGCATCCATTCTTCAGTTGAGGGGCATCTGGGTTGTTTCCAGCTTCTGGCTATTACAAATAAAGCTGCTACAAACATGGTTGAGCAAATGTCCTTTTTGTGTACTTGAGCCTCTTTTGGATATATGCCCAGTAGTGGTATGGCTGGATCTTGAGGAAGCGCTATTCCTAGTTGTCTGAGAAAGCACCAGATTGATTTCCAGAGTGGTTGTACAAGTTTACATTCCCACCAGCAGTGGAGAAGGGTTCCCCTTTCTCCACAACCTCTCCAGCATGTGTTGTCACTTGAGTTTTTGATCTTGGCCATTCTCATGGGTGTAAAGTGAAATCTCAGGGTTGTTTTGATTTGCATTTCCCTAATGGCTAGTGAGGTTGAGCATTTCTTTAAGTGCTTCTCTGCCATTCGGTATTCCTCTACAGAGAATTCTCTGTTTAGCTCTGTTCCCCATTTTTTGAGTGGATTACTTGGTTTACTGCTTTTCAGCTTCTTTAGTTCTTTATATATACTGGATATGAGTCCTCTGTCAGATAAAGGGTTGGTGAAGATTCTTTCCCAATCTGTAGGTGGTCGCTTTGTTTTGATGACGGTGTCCTTTGCTTTACAGAAGCTTTTCAGTTTCATGAGGTCCCATTTATTTGTTGTTGCTCTTAGAGCCTGTGCTGTTGGTGTTCTGTTCAGGAAGTTTTCCCCTGTACCAATGAGTTCTAGGGTATTTCCCACTTTTTTTTCAAGCCGATTTAATGTGTCTGGTTTTATGTTGAGGTCTTTGATCCACTTGGACTTCAGTTTTGTGCAGGGTGACAAGTATGGATCTATTTTCATTTTTCTACATGTAGACATCCAGTTAGACCAGCACCATTTGTTGAAGATGCTATCTTTTTTCCATTGTATGGTTTTGGCGTCTTTGTCAAAGATCAGGTGTCCATAAGTGTGTGGGTTTATTTCTGGGTCCTCTGTTCGGTTCCATTGATCCACCATTCTGTTTCTATGCTAGTACCATGCAGTTTTTAAAACTGTTGCTCGTGTTTTCAAAGCAAAGACTCATGACCAAACCTTTGGCAGAGTACAGGGAATCATAAGAAAGAAGAGGAGTTAGTCTGATGGGGAAAGGATAGGAGCTCCACAAGGACCAAATATATCTG
Source organism: Meriones unguiculatus (assembly GCF_030254825.1). NCBI lineage: Eukaryota > Metazoa > Chordata > Mammalia > Rodentia > Muridae > Meriones > Meriones unguiculatus. Next base: position 143,474,858 of record NC_083351.1, read on the forward strand.
GGCACAGGGTCTTTTCTGAGACTGACATTCAACCAAGGACCATGTATGGATATAACCTAGAACCTCCACTCAGATGTAGCCTGCGGTAGCTCAGTAACCAATTGGTTTCCCAAAGTGAGGGGAACAGGGACTATTTCTAACAGGAACTCAATGACTGGCTCTTTGGTCTCCCCATCCCCGAAGGGAGGAGCAGTCCTGTTAGGCCACAGAGGAGGGCTTTGCAGCCAGTCCTGAAGATACCTGATAAAACAGGATCAGATGAATGGGGAGGAGGTCCCCCCATCAGTGGACTTGGAAAGGGGCACGGTGGAGATGAGGGAGGGAGGGAGGGAGGGACTGGGAGGGAATGAGGGATCGGGACACGGCTGGGATACAGAGTTAATAAAATGTAACTGATAAAAATAAAATAAAATAATAAAAAATAAAAATAAAACTGTTGCTCTATAATGCAACTTAAGATCAGGGATGGAGATACCTCCGGAAGATCTTTTATTGTAGAGGATTGTTTTAGCAATTCTGGGTTTCTTGTTATTCCATATGAAGTTGAGAATTTTTCTTTCCAGGTCTGTAAAGAATTGTGTTGGTAATTTGATGGGCATTGCATTGAATCTGTAGATTTCTTTTGGTAAGATGGCCATTTTTACTATGTTAATTCTACCAAGCCATGAGCATGGGAGATCTTTCCATCTTCTCATATCTTCTTCTAATTCTTTCTTCAGAGATTTGAAATTTTTTTTCATACAAGTCTTTGACTTCCTTGGTTAGGGTTACTTCGAGGTACCTTATGTCATTTGTGGCTATTGTGAAGGGTGTTGTTTCCTTAATTTCTTTCTCAGCCCTTTTGTCTTTTGTATACAGGAGGGCTACTGATTTTTTTGAGTTAATTTTGTATCCGGCCACTTTGCTGAAGGTGTTTATCAGCTGTAGGAGTTCTCTGATAGAGATTTTGGGGTCACTCACGTATACTATCATATCATCTGCAAATAGTGATAATTTGACTTCTTCCTTTCCAATTTGTATCCCCTTGATCTCCTTCAACTGTCTTATTGCTCTAGCAAGGACTTCCAGCACTATGTTGAAGAGATATGGAGAGAGTGGGCAGCCTTGTCTTGTCCCTGATTTCAGTGGGATTGCTTTAACTTTCTCTCCGTTCAGTTTGATGTTGGCTATAGGCTTGCTGTATATCGCCTTTACTATGTTTAGATATGTGCCTTGTATCCCTGATCTCTCCAATACTTTGAACATGAATGGATGTTGGATTTTGTCAAAGGCTTTTTCAGCATCTAGGGAGATTATCATGTGGTTTTTTTCTTTCAGTTTGTTAATATGGTGGATCACATTGCTGGATTTCCATATATTGAACTACCCCTGCATATCTGGGATGAAGCCTACTTGGTCATAGTGGATAATATCTTTGATGTGTTCTTGGATTCGGTTTGCAAGTATTTTATTAAGTATTTTTGCATCAATGTTCATAAGGGAGATTGGCCGGAAATTCTCTTTCTTTGTTGAGTCTTTGTGAGGTTTAGGTACCAAGGTGACTGTGGCTTCATAGAATGAATTTGGTAATATTCCTTCTGTTTCTATTTTGTGGAATAGTTTGAAGAGAATTGGTGTTAGCTCTTCTTTGAAGGTCTGGTAGAATTCTGCGCTGAAGCCATCTGGTCCTGGGCTTTTTTTGGATGGGAGACTTTTGATGACCGCTTCTATTTCTTTGGGGGATATAGGTCTATTTAGTTGATTTACCTGGTCCTGGTTCAGCTTTGGTAAGTCAAATCGATCAAGAAAATTGTCCATTTCATTTAGATTTTCAAATTTTGTGGCATATAGACTTTTGAAGTAAGTCCTAATGATTGTTTGGATTTCCTCAGTGTCTGTAGTTATATCCCCCTTTTCATTTCTGATTTTGTTGATTTGGGTGGTGTCTCTCTGCCTTTTAGTTAGCCTGGCTAAGGGTTTGTCGATCTTGTTGATTTTCTCAAAGAACCAGCTCTTGGTTTCATTGATTCTTTGAATTGTTTTATTTGTTTCCAATTGATTGATTTCAGCCCTGAGTTTGATTATTTCCAGCCGTCTACTCCTTCTTGGTGTGTCTGCTTCTTCTTTTTCTAGGGTTTTTAAGTGAGCCATTAGGGTGCTTGAATGAGCTGTCTCGAATTTTTCTTGAAGGCACTTAGTGCTATGAACTTTCCTCTTAGCACTGCTTTCATTGTGTCCCACAAGTTCGGGTATGTTGTGTCTTCATTTTCATTGATTTCTAGAAAGACTTTAATTTCTTTCTTTATTTCTTCCCTGACCCAGCTGTCATTTAGTAACAAGTTGTTCAGTTTCCATGTGTGTGTAGGCTTTTTGTTATTTCTGTTATTGTTGAGGTCCAGCTTTATTCCATGGTGATCAGACAAGATACATGGGATTATTTCAATCTTCTTGTATCTGTTAAGGCTTGCTTTGTGACCCACTATGTGTTCTATTTTAGAGAAGGTTCCATGAGGTGCTGAGAAGAAGGTAAATTCTTTTGTGTTTGGGTGTAAAGTTCTGTAAATGTCTGTTAGGTCCATTTGATTCATGACCTCTGTCAGAGACATTGTTTCTTTGTTTAATTTCTGTTTGGTTGACCTGTCCTTTGTTGAGAGTGGGGTGTTGAAGTCTCCCACTATGAATGTGTGTGGATCTATATGTGCTTTAAATTTTATCAATGTTTCTTTCACAAATGTGGGTGCCCTTGTATTTGGGGCATAGATGTTCAGGATTGTGATGTCTTCCTGGTGGAATTTTCCCTTGATGAGTATGAAGTGTCCTTCCCCATCTCTTTTGATTAATTTTGGTTGAAAGTCTATTTTATCAGATATTAGAATGGCTACTCCTGCTTGCTTCTTGGGTCCATTTGCTTGGAAAGTCGTCTTCCAACCCTTTACCCTCAGGTAATGTCTATCTTTGTGTTTTAGGTGTGTTTCTTGTATGCAACAGATTGCTGGGTTTTGTTTACGTATCCATTCTGTTAATCTGTGTCTTTTTATTGGAGAGTTGAGTCCATTGATGTTGAGAGAGATTAATGACCAGTGGCTGTTAGATCTCTTGATTTTGATGTTGGCTGTGGTCATCAGGTTGTGTGCTTAGTTGCTTTTTGTTTTACTGAAGTGAGGTTATTTATTTCCTGTGTTTTCTTGAATGTAGCTAGCTTTCTTGGGTTGTATTTTCCCTTCCAGTGTCTTCTGTAATGCTGGATTTGTTTGTAGGTATTGTTGAAATTTGTTTTTGTCATTGAATATCTTGTTTTCTCCATCTATGAGGACTGAGAGTTTTGCTGGGGATAGTAGCCTGGGCTGACATCTGTGTTCTCTTAGGGTCTGCATGATATCCGTCCAGGCCCTTCTGGCTTTCATAGTCTCTGTTGAAAAGTCAGGTGTGATTCTAATGGGTTTGCCATTATATGTTACTTGGCCTTTTTCCCTTGCAGCTTTTAGTATTTTTTCTTTGTTCTGTATACTTACTGTTTTGATTATTATGTGGCGGGAGGATTTTCTTTTCTGGTCAAATTTGTTGGGTGTTCTGTAGGCCTCATGTATTCTAATTGGCCTCTCCTTTAGCTTGGGGAAATTTTCTTCAATGATTTTGTTGAAAATATTTTCTGGGCTTTGGAGAAGGGAGTCTTCTTTTTCCTCTATACCTATTATTCTTAGGTTTTGTCTTTTCATATTGTCTTGCATTTCTTGGACGGTCTGTGTCAGGAATTTTTCGGATTTAACATTTTCTTTGACAGATACATCGATTTCTTCCATTGTATCTTCTACACCTGAGATTCTTTCTTCCATCTCTTGTAGTCTGTTGGTTATGCTTACCTCTGTAGTTCCTGTTTTCTTCCCTAGATTCTTCCTTTCCATTATTTCTTCCATTTGTGTTTTCTTTAATTTTTCCAATTCTATCTTCAGGTCTTGAGTTGTTTTGTTTACTTCCTTCACCTGTCTGATTGTACTTTCCTGTTTTTCTTTTAGTTCCTTCAACTCTGTTTCTATCATTTCATTCAGTGTTTTAAGCATTTCCTTTCTAAAGGCCATAAACTGTTTGGCTGCAGCTTCCTCTATTTCTTTACGGATGGCAATATTCTGTTTGAGTTTATCTTCCTCTATGTCTTTACGAATCTTATTTGTTTCCTCTGTTATCATCTTCATGAGCATACTTGTTAGGTCATCTTCTTGGATTTCAGTTATGTTGGGGTGTCCAGGGTTACTTGCCCCTGGGTAACTGGGTTCTGGAGATGCCATATTGCTCTGTCTTTTGTTGCTTGAACTTTTACGCTGGCCTCTACCCATTGTGTTATCTTAGGTGTTTGGGGTTATTTTCTGGTGGTTCCTGGGGATCCTGTGATGGAGAGAATCCCCTTTGCAGAAAGCTGGTTTTTCCTGAAGGATGTCTTCTCAGCTTTTTGGGTGTAGTCCCTGGATGGCTGGTGTTTTTTCAGGAGTTGCTCACCTCAGGGATATAGACCTGAGTGGTAACTGTGGTCTTTATTAGTCGAGAGGGTTCTCCTCTCACCTAGGGAAGTCCTGAGGGCAGCTGCCCTGTTTCTGGGTTTCTTGTTGCAAATTTAATGATCAGCTGCTATGACCCAGTTGGACATCAGGCGCGCCTCAACTGTTTGTGCTTGTGTCTGGAACACAGCTGAGTGCTGGCGCCTCGGCCCCACTATACTGCTAGACTTTTTCTAGGGAAGGATTGGGTGATTTAGATCAGTACAGTTTCCTTCCTTCCCCGTGGATTCTCTGGAGACACGGACTCCTAGTGTCTTTTTTTGCCCTGGTGCACACTGCTCAGTGTCCGCCAGCTGGCTGGCCACAGAAATTGCCTGTGCCTGGAGCACAGCTGTGTGATGGCGGCTCAGTCTCTGCCAGCTGTCTGGTGCGCAGAAACTGCCTGTGTCTGCCTTTGCAGCTTTTGGGAGCCTGAGTGGCTCCCTAAGCTGCGTAATTTTCCGGGGACCTTTTCAGGTTGGGGGTGAGCTGAGTGCTCTGAGATCAGACCCGCCGTTTCTATCTCCGGCAGCGAATCAGGCGCACAGGCAGGCAGGGCTCTGTGCTGGAACCTGGATCCCTGGCTCTGGCTCCGGGCTGGCTCCTGGGGTGCCCATGGAACCCGCCAGAGTCTTTTCCAGGGGATGTCTGGGTGACCTAAGGCTGGTCCCAATCGTTTCCTGTACCCTGGGGTTATCTCTCGACTGAAAATTCCAGTCTCTGATAGTGTGGTGCCCACGGTTCAGTCTGGGACCGTGACCAGAGACACTGGCTTGTGGCTCTGGGCTGGGGCTGGGGCTGGCGGCCAGCAGCCAAGCATCTGGCGGAACCGGGATCTCTTCCGCGGTTTAGCTGGGTGAGTTAAAAGCTGATTGAATCCCCCACCGTGGGGTATCCTCTCACCTGGGAAACACAATGACTGTGTTTTATGGCCGAGAGTTCTGATTGCTGGTCACTGTGCTGATCCTGCTGTGCTGCTGCTCAGAATGAGAGTCCTCCCGGCTCTGCCATCTTGCCCCTCATCCTATATTTTTATATCAACATGGTGTCCGTGATTATGTGGTTTGATGTGTATAAACAATATATTAATGTAAAGATTGTTGGATAAATGAATGAGAGAATGATTAATCTTGTCTAGAAAAATAACACATTTCTTCTAATGAAGTATAAAGAAAGGAAGAAATAAGAATGTAAGGACCATAATAGAAAAATAAAGCTTCTCTAAATAGTTACTGTAGAGAGGACTTAATGCAGGTGTGTGAGTCCCAGGGGAACAAAGGTCAGGTGGTCCACCATTCAGGTAATAAGATGGTCCATTAAGATAATCCAATAAGATGATACATGTAGCAACCCAGGATACATGTAACACCTCAAGATTCTACAGTCCAAAACAGAGTAAACAATGGAGAAAGGACTATGCTGGGTCAAGAAGATTCTACATGGATGCCAAAGACCTAGTCACTGCTTAGGCATCCCAGAGAAAAGACTCTTACTCCTGTGTATCTACCAACTGAAAGGTTAGCTGGGAAAGAACTATAATCAGAGAGGTACTGCATCAAAACAGAGAAAAAATACCTTAGGCATGGTCTATAGTTAAGGTATCAGAGGAGCTTCCTGGGATGTGCTGACGTTCTCAGGCCAAATAAACATGGTCCTGATATACACAGGAATGTGAGGGGTGCTGTAGGAACCAGTCTAATAAAATTGAAATATTTCCAGAAAATCATATTGCATAGGCTATGCCACAAGGCTGGTCTGGGGAGGGTAGCTACCCTCTGGAAAGCCTTCTAGAGACTTATGACTAACTGTGGTCCACTCAGAGAGATCATCAGAGTTCAGTGAAAAGTGGAGTCAGAGAGGGCTAATATCCAGAATATATAAAGAAATAAAGAAGTTAAAAAGCAACAAGTCAAGTAATCCAATTTAAAAAATGGGGTAGGGAGCTAAACAGAGAATTCTCTGTAGAGGAATGTAGAATGACAGAGAAACACTTGAGGAAATGTTCAGTGTCCTTAGCCATCAGAGAGATGCAAATCAAAATGACCCTGAGATTTCACCTCACTCCCATCAGAATGGGTGTAAAAACTCAAGTAGCAACACATGCTGGAGAAGTTTACATTGCTGGCAGAAATGCAAACTTGTACAACTACTTTGGAAATCAATCTGGCACTTTCTCAGGCAATTAGGAATAGTGCTTCCTCAAAATCCAGATATACCACTCCTAGGCATATATCCAAAAGTTGCTCAAGTACACAACAAGGACATTTGTTCAACCATGTTTGTAGCAGCTTCATTCATAATAGCCAGAACCTGGAAACAACCCAGATGTCCCTCAATGGAAGAATGGATGCAGGAATTGTAGTACATTTACACAATGGAATACTACTCAGCAATTAAAAACAAGGAAGTCATGAAATTTGCAGCCAAATTGTAGGACCTAGAAAAAGATCATCCTGAGTGAGGTATCCCAAAAGAAGAAAGACACACATAATATATTCTCACTTATAAGTGGATATTAGACTTATAAGATAGGATAAACATACTAAAATCTGTACACCTAAGGAAGCTAAAAAAGGAGGATTCAGGATAAGATGGTCAATCCTCATTCAAAAAGACAAATGGGATGGACATTGGAAGTAGGAGAAAACAAGAAACAGGACAGGAGCCTACTATAGAGAGGCCCTGAAAGACTCTACCTATCAGTGTATCAAAGCAGGTGCTGAGACTCATAACCTAGCTTTGAGCAGAGTACAGGGAATCATATGAAAGAAGGAGGAGTTAGTAAGACCTGGAGTGGACAGGAGCTCCACAAGGAGCAAATATATCTGGGCACAAGGGTCTTGTCTGAGACTGATTCTCCAAACAAGGACCATGCATAGATATAACCTAGAACCTCTGTTCGGACATAGCCCATGACAGCTCAGTATCGAAGTGGGTTCCTAGTAAGGGGTCCAGGGACTGTCTCTGACATGAACTCAGTGGCTAGCTCTTTGACCTCCCCAACCCCCGTGGGAGAAACAACCTGGCTAGGCCACAGAGAAGGACATTGCAGCCATTCCTGGTGAGACCTGATACACTTGGTTCAGATGGAAGGAGAGGAGGACCATCAGTGAACTTAGAGAGGGGCAGGGATGAGACGAGAAATGGAGGGTGGAACTGGGAGGGAATGAAAGAGGGTGCTACAGCTGAGATACAAAATAAATAAACTGTAATTAATATAAAAATAAAAATAATTAGCAAAGAAAGAAAGGTGGAGTCGGATTCCTCACAAGGAATCCTCTAGCATTCAAGACATCAATTATGGAACTATTCATCTGAAAAAAAAAAAAAAAAAACAGTGAGAGTCTCAGCTGTATCAACACTGAATTGAATAAAAGACCCCAAAGATGAGAAAAGTTCATGGTTGCTTCTGTCAAGCCATTTTGTTTGGCTACTTCTGCTCAGAAAGAAAATATATTGATTCTGTTTCATTTTGGCATGATGCCTCTTCCGTGAAATCTCACTGGAATCTTAACTGAAACCCTTTTGTGAGGTTTTGGTAAATATTACCTCAAGGGTTTCATTTCTCTTCCCCCCTTCCTCCCACAACCATGCACACCATTTTTGTTCACATGTCAGAACTAAGAAGTGAGCTAAGAAGTGTGCCCAGAACACAACGATGTAGCTGGTCTTCTGGTTATCATCGTATTTTCTCCACTTTTAAAAAGTCTACTTGTGGAGGAGGGAGAGATTTATGGGGGGATACAAAGTGAATAAAGTGTAATTAATAAAAATTAAAATTAAAAAACTATGACAAAAAAGGTCTACTTGCTAAATTCCAGCAAGCAACTTTAAACTGTCACTGTTTTTAACTTCTCAATCCTGTCTTTAGGAATACATTCTTCACAAAAAGGCACAGTTTTATCACAGCAATCTAAACATCATCTCTAAGGGAATGTTAGACATAAATCAGATGTGTCTGAAAGCAGGAATGATACGGAATCTTTAAAATGAAACATCAGGAAGAAATTCTTATTAAAATGTGTTTTATAACATACGTATTACTTCAACTTCTACAAAAATACAATTACAAGGGCAAGCCTCCAAATGGTAATAAACCACTTTTCCATGTAAAGGTATTATGAGGCACCTATTCTCAACCCCTTTTTTATTTTTTAAAAACATTTTATGTATTTATTTTTCACAAATCTCTGTGGTCAGTAAATTTAATTTTTATAAAACTTTGGGGAATATATTTGCTGTTCTAGTTTGTAGATTTAAAAATAAAACTTCTCTGTGTGAATAGATGATTTTCCAGTTTTCTAGCATATTTCATCAAATAAACAAGAAGAAATGAAACCAGGTAAAGCTATTAAAATCTGTGTGCAGGTCTGGTAAAGCAAAAGAGCAGCAGGCTTTAGGTGGTGAGAGTGTAAGACACCTTGACATGTGGCCTGCGGAGGAACAACAGGTACCTGTGTTAGAGTGAGAGAAAAATGTCCGAATAAAAGGAAGAAACAGAAGAACTGGGAATAATAAATGACAGTATCCTGATTTCATTATGAAGTGAAAAAAAATATTGAAAAAAGAATAAAGTCAAGAGTCCAGCTATGGTTGTCAGTTGTTAAGTGGAAGACAAGAGGATGTTAGGCACCAAATCCAAGTGGATGAGGCACATGGGCTTACAGATTCCTTGTGATGGTTTATACATCTGAAAGAGGGTATTCCCCAAGGGTATTGCAGGTATGGCTGCTGTGTCACATGTGTGTCAGTGGGTGGCAGAGAGGAGAAAGGCTATGTCTATGCCCAGTGTTCTGGCCTGTGAACGTCTAAATGATTAGTACCCTACCGTCCCCTGAAAAACACCGAGCAGGAGGTGACTACTAATCTGATGCCAGGAGACCTGGACATGGAACTAGCCTGAGATGACCACCAGTCCAGAAACATGCAGACCTGGCAGAGGGGGCAGACCATGCCCAAAATGACCACTACCCAGTGCCATAATGCATGGGCAAAGCACTCCCAAGTCCACTTCTGAGACGACTCTAGACACTCAGAGATCCAGGGCACCATGAAGAGGAGCAAGTAAGTGGTGGAGAAATGGAAAGGAGAGAGAAGCAGAAGTATGTGGGCACAATGAAGAGAGGCATAGAGACTCAGGTCAGTTGAGTAGCTGATAGTGAGAGCTGGAGATGCCACCTGGGGCAATGGTGAGGTCCTAGCCTGTGCTGCCATTGGGAGCCACATCTGGGTCCATGCTACAGCAGTAGCAGTCCGTTACCACCAAAGGCCATTACCCTGGTCTGGGCTGCCAAATGGGGACATGTTGATGTCTGAGGGCTATGCATAACTTGCTTCACCCCTCAGCTGGGAGTACTTGACCTGAAGGCATGACAGCAGGAAAGCTGCCCTTGCCCCTAGCAAGCTGTACTAACTGGGAGAGTAGGGCTCCACACATCACCCCAAAAGCACAGTAGAGCTGGCCAGAGCTGTGGGAGTTGCAGGTGAGCCGGGCCTGAGGGTACGTGTGGGAAAGAGCTGGCCCTGCTGCTAAGTGACCATGTGGTGGCATGGATGGGAGAGAGATACCCCCCTCTTGCCTCGCCACCTGCAGAAGGCAGCAGACATGGCTTTGGGGTCATGAAAGCACAGCTGGTCCTGTATGTAAGGGGTATGGATAAGCCTGTCCTAAAGGACATAAGCATGGAAGAGTCACCCTTGCCTCTTGTCTGCTGTGAAGTGGCAGAGATGAGGCAGAGTTGTCCACTTGTCTCTTATCACCTGTGGCAGACAGGATAGCTGAATCAGGGGTCATGAGAGCTAGAGAGCTGTCCCTGTCCCTCACCAGCTGCAACACTCAGGAGAACAGGCCTTTCACCTTACCTGGGCAATAGGGTAGAGCTGGCCCTGATGAGGTAAGAGTGGGGGAGCCATCCCTGCCCCTCACCTATTGCAGCACTTGGGAGAATGGGCCCTGTACCTCACTGGGGCAGAACAGTAGAGCTGACATGGACATGGATGAGGCAGCCCCAAGAGCATGAAGAGGGAGATCTGGTTCTGTTTCTTGTTGGTTGTGGCATTGGATGGACCAGCCTGGGCAGGGGAGGAGAACTTATGGGTTCTGGAGATCTGGCGGGCTGGACATCTCAGATACCTCTCAGGCCCAGATACAAGGCACTGAATTGGCCCACACCAATATTTGCCCCACTGATGAACTACTGAAGTGCATGAAGACCTACAGATCGAAAATTACAGGATCTCCATGACACAGGAAACAACAGGTGTTGTAAAAAGTTATTAATATTTACTATGGGTTTAACTTCTGTAACGCTGCTGTTAATCCTCAGCAGCTGTATAACCAAATCACCACACAGAGACTGGGTTTTTAGTTAACCTAGAACACAATGCTGGGCAATATTTACTGCCTCCTAAACCTCCAAGCCCTCAGTTTCCTAACATGTAGATTTCCCACATTATACTTGCTTTTTGTGAAATCTTAGGTCTGATTCATGCTCCAAGTCCTCCAAGCTCTCTCCTCCCACTCTGCTCTCCTCCTGCTCTTCTCGTGCTCTCCTCTCCTCGAGCTCCTCCTCCTTCTTGCCCCTTCCTGTTCTCTAGCTTCTCCCCTCTTTCCTGTCCTCTGGCTCCTCTCATTGCACAACATTGTATCTAGTTGCTTTATTTGTGTCCTGTTTACACAAGAGTTAAGACAGGATGCTTATAGTGAGTATCACAATGCAATATCCAGATTGAAACCAGAGAGTTGGGGGTGGGGAAATCAGCATTTGAATTAACAAGGGTAAGGCATATACATTTTAAAAGAACATTATACCAACAAACAGGTATGCAAAAGGAGTCCTAGTGAGGTTCCAGAGGCCTTGAACTAGACCAACAGCTCTTTGCAATTAACATTTGCAAGCAAAAGAGCGTAGGCAAGAGAGTATACTGTGAGACGCTATGACACACTAGAGCTTCTGTGAGATTTATTTTTTTTCTCCATATTGGGGGAGGTTGCAAGGGTGGAGGACTAATTTGAGGGGAGCGGAGATAAGTGGGACTGGGTTTTATATTGTGAAATTCACAAAGAACCAATAAAAAGTTTTTTTTTAATTCAAATAAAAGAAAGTTAAAAGAGAGAAAGAGAATGAAGGGCAGGACAGGACACAGTAAAGATTATAAGTCCACCTAGAGGGGACAAAAACTCCACAAGAAGACTAACAGAGCCAACTAACTGAGGTCCATGGGACTCACAGAGACTGAACCACCAACCAAAGGGCATACATGCATACATACTATGCAGGTGATGGGCAGCTTGGTTTTCATAAGGGTCCCCTAGCAATAGGAGCGAGGAGTGTCTACTTTGTTGCCTGCTTTTGGATCACTTTCCCCTAGCTGGGCTGCCTTCTTGGGCCTCAGTGAAAAATGATGTGCTTAGTCCTGATAAGACTTGATATGCTCAGGAGGAGAGGTTGGTAGGGGGGCTCCCCTTTTCTGAGGAGAAGAGGAGAGGAAAAGGGGGAAGAAGGTGGGGCTGGGAGGAAAGGAAGTTTAGGGCTGGAATAGAGATGTAAAGCGGATAAATTAAAACATAATTTTAAAAGATGATCAGTCCTCTAGGAAAACAGAGAAATTAGCCAGAGTTGAGTGTGGCAGGACAGAAAATCTCACAGCATGGAATGTACAACATTTGTGGAAGAGTCACAAAGGGAACAGGATTGCTGGTGTGCATGCAAACTTGAATTCTCATATTGCTCCAATTTTTAACAACAACAACAAAACCTACCTTTTATTTCAAACATTTTTCATTATCATCACTTCTTAAAAACATGTGTTCGTATGTAACAAATTTTTCTCAAGCGCTTTTATGATTACTTAACTTCTGGAGGCAAACGATGTATAGTATCAGTTAATTTGCTTCCCACCTATCTTTACAGTGATTAATGACTGGCCATACAGAAGAGTTTGCTTTTAATTTTTTTCTCATTAAAATCACACAAGAAATGTTGACAGTATCAACTGCAACTTAACAAGCTTTTGGGCTCAAGAATATTTAAGAACCATGTTATGTATCTTTGCTCCAGTGAATAGATTTTACACTATATGAAATAGAATTTACAGTAAAAGTACAAGTTTTTACAAAAAAAACACATTAATTTATTAAACCATTAGAGGCATAGAATTTCCTCTGGGCTGAACCAAAACATCTTGGATAAGAACAGAAGACACGGGTCTGATCTTGCTTATTCTGTGTTCTGAGCTACTGAAAAAGAGTATTTTCTTGTGTTATGAATCTCATTGGTATATCCTCAGGTCATAAAATGTGAGAAAGGGATTCAGTGTCACACGATAAATATAGAAGTTGTGATGTTAAGATGGAGGTATCAATAGATAGATGCCTCTTGTAGTTAGAGTGCCCAGCAGTGCTCAAGGTAGAAGGCATATGATCAAGATAGTTTTGTCTATTCCCTCAAAAGAACAATAGACGAACACAAACCCTAATATAGGCACAAGAAACCTCCTTTTCAATGGTTGGTCAAGGTATCAAAGTGACTCCCAAAATAATATAGACTTGCTTTTGCCCTTGGCTGTCACACAGAAGTGGAAGGTAAGTTCCTGTTGTTGAAGACATTCCAAACCTTGGACACAAGACAAGGATTTTTCAATCTAGAGATAACTCAAGCTCCCTCCGGCAGCCTAGCTTCCATGGCACCAGAAAATACTGTAGTAGTTTCTAAGGGAGAGAAGCAATTAATGATCCTACTCAATTGTGACACTTCTGAACCATAGCAATGATCAGCATGGAAAAAGACCTGTAAGGGAGCAGTAAGTAGCACTCACATGTTTGTGGTAACTAATTTATATCTTATTGGATCCAAGAGCCACTTAACAGGATGGACATCATGTCTGGTAGCAGAAACTTAGTGAACTTCCTACAGCTAGTGACATCTTAAACCTTTTCTTTTTACTTTAATTTTACTTATGTATTTATTTGTTACAATTTATTCACTTTGTATCCCAGCTGCAACCCCCTCCCTTGTCTCCTCCCAGTCCCATTCACCCTCATTCTTCTCCATTTATGCCCTTTCCATAGTCCCCTGATAGGGGAGGTCCTCCTCTCCTTCCATCTGACCCTAGCCTATTCGGTCTCATCAGGACTGGCTTCATCATCTTCCTCTGTGGCCTGAAAAGGCTGCACCCCCTAAGGGGAGGTGATCAGAGAGCCTGCCACTGAGTTCATGTCAAAGACAGCCCTTCTACCCTTTACTAGGGAACCCACTTGAATCAGAGGTTCTAGGTCCTCTCCATGCATGGTCCTTGGTTGGAGTATCAATCTCTGTAGGAATCCATGGACCCGGCTTTTTTGCCTGTGTTGGTATCCTTGTGGAATTCCTACCTGATACAGTACTTTGTATCTCCTGCTTCCTCCATAAGGATTCCGGAACTCTGCCAAAGTTTATATGAGTCTCAGTATCTCCTTGAATACTCTGATGGGTAGAGTCTTTCAGAGGTCCTCTGTGGAAGGCTCCTGTCCCATTCCTTGTCTTCTCCTACTTCTGATGTCTATCCTGTTTACCCTTCTGAATGAGGAATAAGCATCTTCCCTAGGGTCCTCCTTGAAAATGGCTATCCTACCAAAAGCAATTTACAGATTTAATGCAATTCCCATCAAAACACCAACACAATTTTTTTACAGGCATTGAAAGAACAATTTTCAATTTCATATAGAAAAACAAAAATCACAGAATAACTAAAACAATTCTGTACAATAAAAGATCTTCTGGAGGTACATCCATCCCAGATCACAAGCTGTACTATAGAGCAACAGTAATAAAGATGGCATGGTACTGGCATAGAAACAGACTGGAGGATCAATGGAATCAAATCAAAGACCCAGAAATAAACCCACACACCTATGGAAACTTATTTTTTGACAAAGAAGCTAAAACCATTCAATGGAAAAAAAAAGACAGCATCTTCAACAAATGGTGTTGGTCTAACTGGATGACTATGTGCAGAAAAATGAAAATAGACCCATTTTAATCACCCTGCACAAAAGTAAAGTCCAAGTGGATCAAATACCACAACATGAAACTAGACACACTAAATCTGTTAAAAGAAAAAGTAGAAAAGAACCTTGACCTCATTGGCACAGGAGACAACTTACTGAATAGAACACCAACAGCATAGACTCTAAAATCAACAATTAATAAATAGGACTTCATAAAACTGAAAAGATTCTTTAAAGCAAAGGACACCGTCATCAGAAAAAAAATGACAGCCTACAGACTGGGAAAAGGGTTGGGATCTTCACCAACCCTACATCTGATAGAAAACTAATACCCAGAATATAAAAAGAACTGAAGAAGTAAAACACCAACAAACCAAGTAATCCAATTTTAAAAATGGGGTAAGAGCCAAGCAGAGAATTCTCATCAGAGGAATATTGAATGACAGAGAAACACTTAAAGAAATGCTCAATGTCATTAGCCATCAGAGAGATGCAAATCAAAATGACCCTGAGATTTCACCTCACACCCATCAGAATGGCTAAGATCAAAAACTCAAGAGATGATGCATGCTGGAGAGGATGTGGAGAAAAGGAAACCCTCCTCCATCGCTGGAGGGAATGTAAATTTCTACAACCACTTTGGAAATCAATCTGGCACTTTCTCAGACAATTAGGAATAGTGCTTCCTCATGATCCAGCTATACCACTTCTGGGCATATACCCAAAAGGTGCCCCACCATTCAATAAGGACATTTGCTCAACCATGTTCATAGCACCTTTATTCATAATAGCCAAAGTCTAGAAACAACCTAGATGTCCCTCAATGGAGGAATGGATACAGAAAGTGTGGTACATTTACACAATGGAAAAACAAGGAAATCATGAAATTTGCAGGCAAATGGTAGGAACTAGAAAAGATCATCCTGAGTGAGGTAACTCAGAAGTAGAAATGAACTCAGTTGGTTATGATTATATATTTGTGCAAAATATGCATATATATGACAATAATAATAAAAAATAAAAGGTACTGTCAAATCAAAAGGGGGCATAGAAGTAACTGGAGTAGGCAGGATTTGGGAAGGCTGGAGAGAGGAAATGGAAGAGGAAAAATAATGTAATTATATTTTAATTAAAATATTAGAAGAGCCAATGGAACAGTGTTTTTCCTATGAGACTGTGTCTCCTAGAAATTTTAGAAGCTACGAATTCTCACCAACATGGGTCCCTGAACATGATATGAACAAGAACCACAACAACAGACATGATAACATGAAAGAGGGATGCTCAGGAGACCTAAATCGTAGAGAAAGAACTACAGACAACTAAGAAATACATAGGGTAAGAGAAATAATCTCTAACAGGGAAGAACATGCTAATTAATAATCCAATACCAAGTGATCAGCACTGAAGACATATACATACAAGTAACAGAATACAATCTGCAAAGGTTATATGTGTACTTATTATGTCTTTGTGCATGCATATGTGTGTGTGTATGTGTCATTTGAATAGGAATGGACCCATAGGCCCATATATTTGAATGCTTGGTCATTAAGGATACTAATCAGAAGGATTAGGAGGTATGTTCTTGTTGGGGGAAATATGCCACTAGGAGGTTGGCTTTGAAGTTTCAGAAGCCAGGGCCAGTTGCTCTCTTATTTTCCCCTGATATCTATGGATGCAGATACAGAACTCTCAGCTCCTTCTCCAGTACCATGTCTACCTGCATGTTTTTCACCATGATGATAACGAACTAAACCTTTGCAAGTGTTAGAAAGCCCCAACTAAGTGCTTTACTTTAAAAGAGTTGCCATTGTCATGGTGTCTCTTCACACCAATAAAACAGTGACTAAAATCAAAGTGTGTGATACATATATGTATTACTAAAATTAAGGAAAAAAAAACCATAAATTTTAAAGAGAGTAAAGGAGAGTGCATGGGGGAGGGTTGAGGGAAGAAAGGGACATTCTGTAATTATATTATAATCACAAAAATATAATATATAATATTATATAATATATTAATATGTATTAATATATAGTATATATAATATTATATGATATGCCACTCTTTGTGGCATCTTATTCTAGCAGGTAGCTTAAATTTTCCCAGCAGTAGCCAATGTTGCAGAAACAACAAAGCAGAAACAACCAGCTCTTTCAAGTCTTTGTCTAAGAATCTGTTCAGTGCTACTCTGATGTTCTGCAGGGAAAACCAGTCACAAGAATTGTGGCTTATGGAAGGAGTGCTGCACTTATGTGCTATGAGGAAAGGAACTGGTAGATGTGTCAGAGTCTATGGAGATTTCCTCAAAGAGGTGTCATAAAAGTTACTTTGAGCCTATTTCGGAAAGTATTAGAAATTTAGTTGGATAATGGGTGATATCCATGTATTGACATTGAGCTGACATCAGTCTTCTTTCATTGAAGGATAGTCCTCGCATTCCAGACATGAACAATATTATACACTGTACTGCATACTTTCCCTCTTCAAAAATTTCTCTGTTGAAGTCCAAAGTTCCTATATCTCAGAAGGCAATAATCACAGATGTGGTCATAGTGTGTCCTTGATCCATGGGTCTGCTTACAAGCAAAGGAAAACAAGATGCGGAAAAAAGAACACAAAAAGACCCAACAAGATGCCCCAATTCACACCCTGACACATGGACACAAGTAAGAGACTAGAGTGGACAAGTGGAGCCTCCAGTAAGATTCTACCCATATGCAAAACCTTCAGCAAGCAATGGAGACAAACATGCCCACAAGTAGTCCTGTCCTGTGCAGAGAAAGAAAACAGCTTATGGTCTTAAAATGCTGTATTTATTCATTTATGTATGTAGCAGTCTACGATCAAAATACCTTATTTGAAATTCTCAAAAAAATACTTTTTAAAGTAACACACTCACACACACTCACACGCTAATGTGACTAATTTGTAACACTGAATGCTTAGTAGGATTTACTATTTGCTCTGTTAAAGTCAACTATAGAGCTGATCCTGGTGACTCAGGCTCATTCCAGGTACTCTGAAGGCAGGAGGATCAGAAGCTCAAGGCAAGTTTGTGCTACAGAGTGGGTTTGAGGGCAGGCTACACAAGTAATTGAAATCTGGTTTGAAAGAGTAAATGGAAGGCTCAGGATATTGTTCAGAAATATAGATGTGTCTAGCATGTATCAAGCCCTGGATTAAGTCCCAGCACTTTAACAAACAAACAAATAAACAAATACATGACAAAGAAGAAGATGGAAGGGGTTGGAGAGGCCACCTGAAAGCCAAGAAAATAGGTCATGGGAGAAAAAAACTTGGAGGTTCTTTGATTTTAAAGTTTCAGCCTTAAAAGCTATAAGCCAATATATTTCTATTGATTAAACCTCCCAGTCTGCATTACTTTTAAGGAAATTCAAGCTAATTGATATGATCAGTATTGAGCTGCATTGAAAATGTAGCCAAATTACTAGGAATGACAATACCTACAGCAGGGTAAGACACAAGATGCAAATGAAATATATGAAACAATCACTGTATTCTCTTGGCTTAGACTTTTCCTTCTATAACACTTGATTTTCCGATGGAGAAGTGAGACTACAAAAACACTACAGTGTGTACACCGTGAGTTAATCGTTCAGTTCCTTCATATGTCTTCCATGCATGCACACAGTTTATTTTTCCTCGTGGATAAAATAAAAGTAGAAGGTCAGAGTAGAAAAGTTTGAAAGGAAACACACACTTGGAAAAGTCCAACACACCCAGGTATGAAGTGGAGGCCTGGTGTCAGCAGCTCTTGGTTATTTAGTGTCTCAACCAAATATCTGCTGATTCTGAAAAGCTGAGACCATAAATGAGCAATTAAGTAGGGTTCTGATGAGCATTTAAAATTCTTCTATTGAGTTTGCTCTGCTCAAATTAAGAGAAATTTCCTCAAGATTGGCTCAACCAATGATTGAAAGAAAATATTAGTAAATAGAATTTCTCGTTATTTTTCACATAATCTTCTGTGAAATGCACTGTTTAAGCAAATACTAATGGCTACTTAAAGGTCTATTTCATCTAAATTTATAAATGGCAAGAGGCTTATTGAAACAAATTTATGCCAAAGGGAATTTAACTTGGGAAATCTTGCTGGAATTGGATTTCTAACAAGATCGAGAGGGTATTAATGAATTCCATTCATCAGGTACAAGTTATTCATGTGTCTGAATTACTGCTTTCCTTGAGAAATGCTCCTTACCAGCAGTCAGGACCTAGCACAGATAGAGTACAGCATCTCCCCAGACTGATTCCTTAGAGGGGTGGGCCAACGCTCATACACAGATATTGATGAAATACACTCTTCTGTAATTGTTATTTACAAAACAGTCCCAGGAACTAGAATTATTTTTCTTACTTTGTATGCTTTTCTGGAACTTGCTCCATCAAATTTCCTGGAATAATAATAATGATCAAATTTGGACCCTCTATACATAGCTACAATCAAAGCAAATTCCAGTAATAAAAAAGCATTTTGTGTAACATTCTCTAACAATCTTCTGACCCAGGAACAGCCCTGCTTATCCTTGTTTGACTAGCTTCCCTCGCCCCTGCCTGTTCAATAAACAACTCCAGTGAAAGAAGCTTAGACTGGCTGTTTATCTACAAGGTGCACACTTTTTTATTAAATAAGCATGAGCCTCTGGCTTGCACACGTCTAATGAAATTGAGATTTCAGTGCCTTCAGAGGATGATCTTACTGTATTTGGTGACAGGTGATGACTGCAGTCTTCATGCTTTTGCCTGATAGTGGAAGGACCCTCAGACTCTCATGGCTTTCACAGGTATTCTTTGCCATTCCTGCTCTTGAACTTGTTTCTTCCTCTATGAAGTATTTGACAAGTTCCTTCCTGCACTCGTCCTTTCTGCTATCTTGCATTACTCATCTCTGTGTACACAACAGATAATATTTAAAAGCTGAAGAGATTTCCTTTGGGGACAGATAATGCTTGGGTCCGTAGTCAATCCACAGTGCTTAGGAATTATACTGTAGCTAACCCAAATCTCTACCTTAATTGAATTCAGTTTCCAGTACCAACTTTCTGTACTGCCTTTTTGTGATAATAATTCCTCTAGAGTGACAGTTCCATGTCTAAATGCTCTGTTTGTGAATGCAGCATAGTATACAATTATAGTGTCCTCTCAAACACTGTAAAAGTTATTACTTGAATATATGATATCTATCTTGATGTTCTGTTTGTAGTTCAAAGTTTTCATTGCTAACAAAACTATTGGATGTTTGATATTTTACCAGTAATGCCAGAGATCTTATAAACAACCAGCAGAAATTGACTGTAGTTAACATAAAAATAATTAATATTTTTAAAATACTGGAAAGGTCATAGAATCAATTTAAGGTGAGAAGACATTGCTTTGGCATGGATCATAATTCAAAATGGCCAGAGGACAACACAAAACAGGTATGGCCAGACAGTGATTCAATCCTGATGATAGGTGATAGATAGATAGATAGATAGATAGATAGATAGATAGATAGACAGATTGACTGAGTTTAGATAAACAGATACATGATAGATATATAGATTTAGAGAGATAGAAGGTAGACAGGAGGCCCTCTGCAGCCACCTGGGGAAGACAGGTGAATCTTCACAAGCTGCAGGCCTCCAGGTAAACGGTTAGCTACTTCAGGCTCCCTGCACACCCCATTCACTGGACCTCACCCCTGTGTGCATTCCAAGAGGCTTGTGCCCCAGGGACCACCAGGTGAGTTCCCACAGACTACCTGCCCTGTCCTCTGGACAAGCTCTGCCCTGTCCCCTGCCCATCTCATTCCCCCACCCAATACTCCTATCCCTGGCAACACTTTGAGGCCACCAGGAGAAGACAGGTGAGCAGGGGGAGACCGTTCGCTGGTCCACTGCTTGCACCAGGCCCTTGAGCAAACACAGCAGGGGTTAACTCCACCTGTCTCTTTTGCACCCACCCACCCCATCTACTGCTCCTATGTGCATTCTCAGGGGCTGGCACCCTGGAACCACCAGGTGAGATGCTAGTAACTACATTATTCTAAGCCAGCCCTGTCCTCCTGGCAAACATATCAGTGAAGAGCCACCTGGGGAATGCAGGTAAATTTTCTACATACCAGCCCTTTGCTTCCACCAGGCCTCTGTGCAAACACAACAGAGATTAGCTACGCCTAGCTTCTTGCACCCTCCACTCAGTGGATCTCACACCTCCTTGCATTCCAAAGCTGATGGCCCCTGAGGACCAGCTGTGAAGAGCAGAGACAACCAGATCACTAAAAGCCAGGATAAGACAGAAGACAAGAGCCTAGGCACTATGGCAATACCAGAACTCAACTATCATACTAAAGCAAGCACAGGATAATTTAGCACAGCTGAGGAACAAAAAAGCAACCATAAATCCTGTCGCATGAAGATGATAAAGGCCTTTAAAGAAAAAAATGAACAAATCCTTTATAAAAATGTAGGAAAATTCAATCAAACGAGTAGAGGCCTTCAAAGAAAAAATGAATAAATCTCTTAAAGAAATACAGGAAAACACAATTAAACATGTGAAGGAAATGAAAAAAAACTGTCCAAAACCTGAAAATGGAAATAGAAGCAATAAAGAAAACACAATCTTTTTATTTTTTTATTTTTATTTTTTATTAATTACAGTTTATTCACTTTGTATCCCACCTGTACCTCCCTCCCTCCTCCCCTCCCAATCCCACCCTCCCTTTCCCTTCTCCACCCATGCCTCTCCCCCAGTCCATTGATAGGGGAGGTCTTCCTTCTGATCCTAGTCTATCAGATCTCATCAGGAGTGGCTGCACTGTCTTCCTCTGTGGCCTGGTAAGGCTGCTCCCCCATCAGTGGGATGTGGTCAAAGAGCAGGCCAATCAGTTCATATCAGAGACAGCTCCTGTTCCCATTGCTATGGAACCTGCTTGGACAATGAACTGGCATGGGCTACATCTGTGCAGGGGGTCTAGGTTATCTCCATGAATGATGTTTGGTTGGAGTATCAGTCTCAGAAAAGACCCCTGTGCCCAGAATTTTTGGTTCTGTTGCTCTCCTTGTGGAGCTTCTGTCCTCTCTAGGTCTTATCTTAAGGATTCTTGGAGATGGAAAACCTAAGGAAGAGAACAGGAGCAACAGGTACAAGCATCACCAACAGTATCTAAGAGATGGAAGAGAGAATCTCAGGAATACAAGAAAGCATAGAAAAAATTGATACATCAGTTAAAGAAAATGTTAAAGCAAAAAAAAAAAAAAATTCTGACATGAAACATCCAGGAAATCTGGGATACTATAAAAAGACCTGGCATATGAATAATAGAAATAGAAGGTGAAGAGTTCCAACTTCAAGGACAAGAAAACATTTTTCACAAAATCATAGAAGAAAATTTTCCCAAATTAAAGAAAGAGATGCCTATAAAGACACAAGAAGTATATAGGACACCAATTAGCCTGAACCAAAAAAGAAAATCTTTCCTCCACATAATAATTAAAACACTAAATATATAGAAGAATATTAAAAACAGCAAAGAAAAAGGGCCAAGTAATTTAAAAAATCAGACCATGAGAATTACACCTGACTTCTCATCAGCGTCTATATAAGCCAGAAGGGCCTGGACAGATTTCTTCCAAACCCTAAGAGACCACAGATGTCAGCCCAGACTATTATACCCAATAAAACTCTCAATCACCATAGATGGAGAAAACAAGATATTCCAAGACAAAACCAAATCCTAGCAATATCTATCAACAAATCCAGCCATACAGAAAATGCTACAAGGAAAACTCCTTCCCAAAGAGAGTAACTATATCCAAGAAAACACAGGAACTAAATAGCAAAAGCAAAAAAAAGGAAGCACACACAGAGACACTAACACACACATTGAAACCACCAACATCAAAATAACAGGAAGTAAGAATCTTTGGTCATTACTATCTCTCAACATCAATGGTCTCAATTCACCAATTTAAAAAAATAAAAAACTAACAGAATGGTTACAAAAACAGGATCCATCATTCTTCTACATACAAGAAATATAACCCCAGCAACAAAGCAAACAAAAACATTACATCAGAGTAAAGGCTAGAAAAATGTTTTCCAAGAAAATGGACCCAAGCAGTGAGCTGGAGTATCCATTCTAATATCCAATAAAATAGACTTTCAATTGAAATTAACAAAAGAGATGGAGGAGGATACTTTATACTCATCATAGGAAACATCTACCATGATGTCATCTCAATTCTGGACATATATGCCCCAAATGCATAGGCACCTACATTTGTAAAAGAAATATTAACTAAAGCTTAAATCACACATTGAAAGCCACATAGTAAGAGTAGGCAAGTCCAACACCACTCTCTCACCAATGGCCAGATCATTGAGACAGAAACAGCAGAGAAAGAACAAAACTAACCAACGATATGAGTTAATTGGACTTAACAGATACCTACAGAACACTCCATCCAAACACAAAAGAATATACGTTCTTCTCAACACCTCATGGAACCTTCTCCAAAACTGACCACATACTCATACTCACAAAACAAACCTCAACAGATACAAGAAAATTGAAATAACTCCTTGTATCCTATCAGACCACCATGGGCTAAAGCTGGATTTAACAGTAGAAACAACAGAATGCCTACAAACTTGTGGAAACTGAATAACTCTCTACTCAATGAACACTGAGTCAGAGAGGAAATAAAGAAATAAATGAAAGACTTTCTAGAATTCAGTGAAAATGAAGGCAAAGAACACCCAACGTTATGGGACACAATGAAAGCAGTGCTAAGAGGAAAGTTTCATAGCACAAATTGTTCCCGTAAACAAATTGGGGAGATCTCACAGTAGCAATTTAAAAGCACAGCTGAAAGCTCTAGAACAAAACGAAGCAAACCCACCCAAGAGGAGTAGATGGCAGAAAATAATCATCCCCATGACTAAAATCAATAAAGTTGAAACAAAGAGGACAATACAAAGAATTGACAAAAATAAGAGGTGGTTATTTGAGAAAATCAACAACGTAAATAAACCCTTACCCAAACTAACTAAAGACAGAGGAAGAGTATCCAAATTAATAAAATCAGAAATGAAAAGTAGGACATAACAACAGGCACTGAGGAAATCCAAAGAATCATTAGCCCATACTTCAAAAACCTGTACAACACAAAATTGGAAAATCTAAATTAAATGGATGATTTTCTTCATAAGTACCCCTAATGTTAAATCAAGATCAAGTAAATAGACCTATAACTACTAAGGAAATAGAAGCAGTCCTCAAAATTCTCCCAACCAAAAAGAGCCTTGAACCTGATGGTTTTAGAACAGAATTCTACCAGATTTTTTAAAAAGAACTAATACCAATACTCCTCAAGTTATTGCACAAAATATAAACAGAAGGAACATTGCCAAAATTATTTTATAAGGCCATACTCACCCTGATACCTAAACCACACAGACTCAACAAAGAAAGAAAACTTCAGACCCATCTCCCTTAAGAACATTGATGCCAAAATACTCAATAAAATGCCTATAAACCAAATCCAGGAACACATCAAAAATATTCATCATGATCAAACAGACATCATCCCAGGGATGCAGGGATGGTTCAACATACAAAGATCCATCAACGTAATCTACTGTATAAACAAATTAAAAGAAAAAAATGATCATCTCATTAGAAGCTGATAAATCCTTTGACAAAACCCAATACCCTTTCATGTTTAAAGTCTAGGAGAGATCAGGAATACAAGGCCCATACCTAAACAAAATAAAGGCAATTTACAGCAAGCCAACATCAAATTAAATGGAAAAAAAACTTAAATCAATACCACAAAATTAGGAAAAAGACAAGGCTTCCCACCCTCTCTGTATCTATTCAATATAGTATTTGAAGTTCTATCTAGAGCAATAAGATGACTAAATATAAATCAGAGAAAACAAATCAGAAAGAGAGAAGTCAAAGTATCGCTATTCACAGATGATATGATAGTATACATAAGTGACTTCCAAAATTCTACCAGAGATTTACATGAACAAAAGAAACATCTTCAACAAATGGTGCTGGACTGGATGTCTGCATGTAGATAAATGCAGATAGATTCATATTTATCACCTTGCACAAAAGTAAAGTCCAAGCGGATCAAAGACCTGGAAATAGTTGGTTCTTCTCCTGCCTGGGAGCTATTTCGTTGCAGCCCACAAAGTCTCAGGAGGGGCAGAAGAGAAGCATGGCTGGATGTAGGTAACACACACACTGGGAGCCAGCAGGGAGCTAATTCAACTTTAATTCCAGAGAATAAAGGTTATATACTCCTTAGGGAGTGAGGAGGGTGGTTGCTCCAAGGAAAGGTGTGCAAAATTGGTTGGAACTAGGCACTTCAAGAATGCTTGATTTGCATTATATGACACAGTCCTATCATAGGAATGGAAACACAGTACTTAATTATAGTATAGGCAGAGGAAGGGAGATCTAGCAGGGAGCTGTGTCAGAGGCCATACATCAAATGAGGTTAGGAGCTTCTCTGTCTAAAGAAGGTCTCCAAACAAAGTCAGGCAGAGAGCAAGAGGCCTTGCTCAGAAAAAGGGAGTCCTCACTTTAATGCGAAGCTTAGAATGGCTATCTGGACTAAGGGAACTAAAACCTCACAGTTGTATCACGATTGGTTCTTGCAACAGACATAATACCAGACACATTAAATCTATTAGAGGAGAAAGCTGAGGAAAGCTTGGAACTCACTGTCAGAGGAGACAACTTCCTGAACAGAACACCAACAGCACAGGCCTGAGATCAAAAATTAATAAATGGGACCTCATGAAATTGAAAAGCTTCTGTAAGGCAAAGGAGACTGTAAATAGAACAAAATAACAGCCACAGCCTACATATTGACAAAATATTTTCACCAACCCCACATAGACAGAGGAATAATGTTCAAAATATACAAAGAAATTAATAAATTAAACACCAATAAATCAAACAACCCAATTTAAAAGTGGGGTACAGTGCTAAACCTAGAATTCACAACAGAGGAAACTCTAATGACTTAAAAGCCTTTAAAGAAATGCTTAACGTACTTAGTCATCAGGGAAATGCAAATCATAACAAATCAACTCTGAGATTCTACCTTACATCCCTCAGAATGGCTATGATAAAAACAAACAAACAAACAAAAACAAGACAAAAAAAAACTTAAGCAACAACACATGCTGGAGAGGATATGGAGAAAGGGGAACCCTTCTTCATTGCTGTGGGAGTGCAAAATTGTACAACCACTTTGGAAACCAACCTGACACTTTCTCAGAAGACTGAGAACAGTTCTACATCAAGTCCCAGCTATACCACTCCTGGGAATATAGCCAAAAGATGGTCCACCACACTGCAAGGACATTATCTCAGCTATGTTCATAGCAGCTTTATTGATAATAGCTAGAAACTGGAAACATCGTAGGTGTTCCTCTACTGAAGAATGAATAGAAACTGTGGTACAATTACACAACGGACTACTACTCAGCTATTAAAAATAAGGAAATCATTAAATTTGCAGGCAAATTGGTGGAACTAGAAAAGATCATCCTGAGTGAGGTAACCCAGACCCAGAAAGACATAGATAGTATGTATGTCCTCACTTATAAGAAAATATTAGCCATACAAAGGAGGATAACCGTTCTACAATCCACAGAACCAAAGAAGCTAAGAAGCAAGGAAAGCCCGAAGAAGGCTGTCTGAATCTCACTCAGAATGGAAAAAAGATTAGACAGTGGACATGAATGAAGAGAGAGAACTGGGTAGGAGATGCAGTGGGGAGAGAAATGAGGAGCAAATTAGATAAGTGGTTAGTGGGAGTAGAAAGCGAATGAAGGGATGGGAGAGAGAAGAGAAACAGGATGGGGCCATCTCTTTGACAAACTGGAGACTTGTGACAGGGTAGACTCATGGGAGACTCTAGCTGAGACTCCTAGCAAAAAGTGGGGGCAAGGAAATTGAAGTGACCACCTTCTATTCAGGCAAAACTCCTAGTAGAGGAAAGGGACCAGCAACCCACCCACAAAACCTTTGACCCAAAACTTACCCTGTCTACAAGAAACGCTGGAATAAAGAGGGAACAAAGATTGGGAGAATGTCCAACCAATGGCTGGCCCAATTTGAGATGCACCCCACGGTAGAAAGCCAGCCCCTGACACTATTAATGATATTCTGCTATGCCTGCAGACAGGAGACTAGCATAATTCCTCTGAGAAGCTCCACCCAGCAGCAGATTGAAGCAGATGCTGAGACTCAGCAGCCAATCACGGGACAGGGAATGGGGAGTCTTGTGGAAATGTAGGGGGAAAGATAGAAGACACAGAGATGAAATGAACCCCACAAAAGCTGTCAACAGTGACCACTAACCCAGACCCATGGGGGCCTTATAGAGACTGAAGCACCAACTAAAGAGCATGCATGGTCTGGACCGAGGCCCCCTGCACGTATGTAACCGATGGGCAGCTTGGTATTCATATGAGCCTCCCAGCAAGTGGAGCAAGGACTGTCTCTGATATGGACTCTGTTGCCTCTTTTGGATCACTCTCCCCTGGCTAGCTGCCTTGCCTAGCCTCAGTGGATGAAGCTGTGCTCATTCCTGATGTGATCTGATGTGCTGTGGAGGGTTGATGGAGGGGAGATTCCCCTTTCCTGAGAAGAAGGGGAGGGGTAAAGTGGGGGAGGTGAATGGTGTGTAGGTGGTGGGAGGGCAGGACCAGGAGAAGTAGAGGGAGAGGGGCTGAATTTGGGGTGTGAAGTAAAGAAATAAAACTTACAAATAAAAAAAAGATAAAAAGAAGATAGAAGATAGATAGATAGATAGACAGACAGACAGACAGACAGACAGACAGATAGATAGATAGATAGATAGATATAGTAGTTAGATGTAGATAGACAGGTATGAATAGATGATAGTGCTAGCTAAACTTTATCTCTTTGCTTTCACATATATTTCTAATTGTTCACTTGTTTCATTTTATCATTTATTTTGTATACTGAGCAAATAGATCTGATTGGATGATCTGAATTCATGGGACTCTAGTCCTAGAGATCAGAAATAGGCTACAGCCTCCTTTAGTGTATATGGAAAACCTTCACTATAGGAGGGATGTTTGGATACTTTATAGATAAACAATGAATTGTCAACAATATTCCTTCTTTCAAACTCATAAGCTAATGTTTATGTGGCCTTACCATAATCTCACTCTCAATTGTACCCAATGTCAAAATAATTGACTTTCGGGAAATATGTTCATCATAATATTATAGAAAAAAAAAAACGGCCTTTCCTAAAATCTAACAGTAGAGAATCTCTCAAAACCATGGCAAATTTTCATTTACTGAGTAAGTCTTATTCACTCCTCAATAGAACTGGCAAATTTTGCATCATTCATTTAGTTTTTTTGTGTAAAGAAAACAAGATTCTATAAGCTATTTCTGTTTTACTGCAATATCAAATGTAACCTCTATTATTTCATCTCACATTCCTCTTCTTCCCTTCTTTCTTTCTCCTCCAAGTTTCCATCTATGACTAATTAATTGTGCATAATGTTGCATCTTTTCCTTTGGCTTGTCGCAGTGTGAAAGCTCATGTGTTTTACCTACATGAAACAAACTGTTTTACACACACACACACACACACACACACATCTGCACACACATGCAAACACACAAGCTCACAGTCACCAGCATTGTGGATTTTCTGTGATAGCAATCTTGGTTTTGAAACTTAAAGAGAAAAAGAAAAAAAAATCATTCCAGACTTCCATTCAAGAACAGAAACTGATTTAGGAAGCCGCAGGAGTGACTGCATACAAGCAGAGTGGAGGCTGTTCACAAAAAGAGAAGCAGGGTGTTGTTAAGGGCGCTCTGCAGTTGGCATTACTCACCCAGGGACAGAGGAAACAGCAGAGCATCTGTCATCAGCCCTTACAAAGGCCACTGCCCTAGTTAAGCTGTGTGAACTGGGGCACTCAAGTCTGAGTAATTCAGGCCTCTTATTTTCAGCACATGTCCCCAATCATTCTTGTCAAAATGGAGGCCATCTCTTGACTCTGAATGTGTCATTTATCTTTTGAAAATAATCTGTAACTTTCATCTAGCCAGTAAAACAGAAAGTTAAAAAAAAATACAAGGAGAAAAAGTTACTTTTCCAAATAAAAAAGATTGAACACTTCTGAGGAAAAGGGAAAGGGAAAAACTACTGGGAGACATTAAAGTGAAAGGATCTATTTCTATCACGTGTCCAAGCGTGCTTCCACTTGCTGCACTGTTTGTGACCTTATACATACTACTGGTGACAATTCCAGATTTTATGAATTAGCAAAGGGAACACCTACAATCTATGTAACGCACTCCTTGTTTTGGACTCGAAAAAAGAAATATACTTTATGAAGATTGCGTATCCAAATGCCAGGTAGGTCTTAATTGGCATCTTTAATTTCTACTGGAGTTCAGTGAGGGGGCCCTGGGGTCTTTCAGGACCCATTCTACTGCTGCCAGGCATTTGCCTTCTTCCTTTAACTCAGTCTCTCCAGCAGCTCAAGCTAATGGTCCCTGTCTAGTATGCCCCAAGGTCAAGAGTAAAGGCAAATCTAAACAGGGCAAATGGAAGACATGTCACTGCTTGAGAACAGGAATTGTTACAGTGTGATTAGGGGCTGTGGGATCAAGCTTCTTGCTTTCAAATTCTGGTCACTGGCTGAGTAACTTGGGCAAGTGACTGAGCACCTCTGTCACTGGGACCTTTAGCTGTGAGACAGAGGCAATGACAACAGCTCTTTATAGTTATTATGAAAATCAGATTTGCTAATACATGCAGGAAGAACACAGGCCAGCCTCTAGGAAGCCCTTCTTAAATGTAAAAACTGAGCGAGTTGTGAAGGAAAAGTACACAGTGACATTCTATCTAGAAAACACACACACACACACACAATGCAAAAACTTACTTGCATTCATTGTCTCATGCCATTGCTCTCCACAAGTATTTCATTTACTTAGCATTCAGTCGTAAAAGTGAACAATTTATTTAACTAACTCTTAAAACAAATTTATAGACAGATTGCTTCATGCTGTTTAACGTATCAGCTATTAATTCCTTGTTAACTCCCAAATTCTTATGATCTTTTAATGAAATTATATTAAAATATACACATTTATCCAGAGGAATTCTTCAGTTCTGTCATCCATATTCATAGTATATCTGACTACATAACCAAATTTTCTTAAATTCAAAATATGTCCTTAATATTTTACATTCATATAGAAAAATCTATATTTTTTATTATATTACCTTAATTCTTAGCTATTTCACAATTTTGTCTTTCATTATTAGAAAAAATATAACCTTATCCCAGCAGAAAAAAATGAAACCTTATTTCTTACAAAATGAAAATATTTAGCATTCGCTTTTGCATAGAGATGTCAAAAAAATTTACAGTAAATATAAAACATTTTCTATATACTTAGCTTTAGAAAAAAGTCAAGCTACATTGTGAATTTAAAGAAATTTTTATCTATAAACATTTTAATCAAATGTCTTCTCCAATGAATACAATTTTTAGTTTAGAATGTAAGTATATCTTTAAGTAACAGGATATTTTAATAAAAAATTGTGAAACAAAATACTTGTTTCACTTCCTTTGCATAAGCTTATTGGTCAAACCATCTCATCTTAAACAGAAAGGCATAAAAAAACTTCATAGTTAATTGTCATACTTAATTGCAGAAATACAACACTTCTGCAATTCTTACTTCCTTTCTGCATGATTGCACATTAGCAGTCTCATACTTTAATAGTTATCCTGACTGTTAGTTTACTGCTTATTTGCATTTCTGTCTATTCTTTTCCATACTCATACATCAGCTTCAGTTCGGCCTATTCATCACAGACATTAATTTCCAATCATTGAGTCAATTCATCCATTCATTCATTCACCCCATGAGCAGAAATAGAAATTTTTAAAGAGCAAATAAAAGTATTCTTAAAACATAGCAACAAAAATATAAGTTCAGAAATGCTGTTTATGGAAAAGGATTTTGGCGACAATGTGTTTATCTTCTGTATGAGGAAAGAAAACACAGAGAAGCAAAAAAATTAAGGTATATTGAGATTAGACAACTTCAGTGACCCGGTGCATAAAAGAAGAGAATGCATGCGCTGAGTGAAGCTGGGTGGAAGGCATACTAACAGAGAAAGAACAACACAGGGAGGTCTCAGATGAGGAGGAGGCATGAGCACAGAGCTGACTAACATGAAAAAGCTGAAGGAAGCACGTTGCAGGTAAACAGAATAAATACGAAGATTCAGAGGTGATAAATTTTAGTATACAACCACATAGAATTTTGGAGTCCTTATATCTGAAAGTTACTTAACTCAATAATCACAGTTAATAACATAATATTAGATTTATGATTTAAGGGTGGAAGACCAGGCAAGGGCCACGGGAACTGGTCGTGTGACTAACTCTTTGATAAAATACATCAAATTTGCTGTGAGAAGCAACAGTGGGGACCGTGAACGTGGAAATGAATTTGAGGTGTAAAGTTAGGAAGGCAAAGCATGCTATAAGGCCAGATCACACAGGCAAGCACTTTAAAAATTTATTGTGCATCTGATTCATCCGGGATCTTGTTAAAATGCAAACACCAATTCAGAAGTTCTGGGGCTGGGCCAAAGATTTACAACTCTTAACGGGATTCCAGAGAATGCTATCCGTTATTCCAAAGGCCAGTCTTTGACTAGAAAGTGTCTGAACTGTGAAAAGGAGGTTGAAGATTACTCTTTCTTTCTTCCTTTCTTTCTTTTTCTTTTTTTTTTTTTTTTTTTTTTTTTTTTTTTTTTTTTGTAAATCCAAATGAAAGCCATAAAAGGACCTTGGGTTGGCATGACCATAAATAAATATACATATTCAAAGGCTCTTGCATACTGTGCTATAAATAATCCTGCTACAGAAAATGCATGGGAGAAAGAAGTCAGTGAGTAGATTTCCTTTAGCCAGCAGTTAAAGTGGTGTGGGTGATGTTACTTGTGAAAGAGCTTGTGTCAGTGACTTTTTGACACTTTGGCAAGATAGCTGAGCAAACAATTTAAGAAAAGAAAGACTGTTTTGGGCTCAGAGTTTGAGGAGTTGCAGTCTGTAGTCATTTTTGCTCCATCAGTTCTATGTCTACCTATGGTGAGAGACAAATTCCTGATGAGGAGCATGAGTAAAGCAGAGAGGCTCACCCCACGTTAGGGCAGGATTGGGTCACAGACTAGATATGCCCTTTAAAGGCAGGATCTCTCTGATATACTTCCTCCAAGTTGGCTCAGCCTCCTGGTTTTTATTGTCTCCCAGAATCATTATCAAATTAAGAATCTGTCAATGCATTAGTCCATTGACTATGTTTGTGATATCATGAGCCAGTCGTGTCTGAGTAATTGATTGCACTAGCTGAGAAGCAAGCCTGCCACATAAAAGAACTTTGGAGAAACAGTTCTTATCCAAACCAGATCAGAGCTCATGAGACACAGTCACATTTGAAAAGTATATTTAGGGCAGGTTAAATTAAATATTGAACAAGATGTAGATGTAAAAAAAAAAAATAGTGATGACAAGACACTTTCATGACAAGACTCCACTTGCCATAAAAGTGAAAAGAATTTAAAAAGGAATGTGGAGAACATAATTGAAATTTGGGATTATGAGCTTATCATAAGAAATAATATGTATGAGCTTATCATATGAAAAATCAAACTGAAATATTAAGCGTAAATTAGATATATACCAAGTGTTTAAGGAAGAGAATATCCAGTGCAGATGGAATTTTGGAGTCACTATATTGAAAGCTACTTAAATGAATGATAACAGCTAATAATTTAATATTAGATTTATGATGTAAATGTCGAAGAAAGACCATCCAAGTGGAGAAGGCTAAAAGAATATTGGCTGTTGGAAATCCATATGAAAAACTTTATGTTGTAGTGTAGCCACCAAGCCAGAAACTGGCAAAAAGAGCAAGCCAATACCCTTTATCAAATGAGGTGACCCTGAAAAATAATGGCTGGATGCAGCATGTTGTGTTATCACCCATTTGACAAAGGTGGTCATGTTAACAGGGAGTGAAGAGGAGGCAAGAAGGTGGTTATGAAGATAGATAACCCTTTCAGGATTTTTCTCCACAAAGAGGATTAGAGAAATGGGTCACTCTTGAAATTTTTATTTTGAGTTAGAGGACACCAGGTCATGTTTTTGAGTTTATATGAATAAAGGACAAGAGGAGATACTTGTGATGGAGGGAAAAGTGATGCGGAGAGAAGAAAGTGATAAAGAGAAGCAGACATAAGTAGAATCTCTTATAATCAAATAGATGTAGTTGGAAGATGAAATGATTATCTAGGTGCTTACAGCTTTAAATAAAACAGGATCAAAACAACAGATAGTAGAGAAAGAAAGATTAGAGAGTGGAGCAGTAAAGTACTGGTGATGTTTGGTCATCTTAGTGCAAAAACAAATCTCAAACAAAAATGTAGTGTCGAATTAAAGGGCAGTGTGCTTAGGAACGATCTCAAAAACATCAGTAGCGTTAATACGTCATAGGTAAAATTTCCTGTAGGAACACTTATCTGTTTAGAGAGAATATAGCAAATTTACTTGGGACTATGCAAGGGAAAGCTGAAGTAGTAATAGACCATAGCATTTAGACCAGTTGAGAGAGAAGTGAGACCATAAAAATGTGGTAAGTCAATACATTATCTAAATGAGACCCAACAACAGTTGTTAAGGTAAATGAAAGTGTTTCTTTGACTCTGGGTAGATAAAACCCCAAACTCTCCAAAGGTTCTGAGCTGTGTAACTTTTAACCACATGCAGAGTCATGAAAGATTTTCAAAAACATTTATTATAGAGTTAATACATGTTAAGCATAATATGGTATGTTACTTGCAATTTCTCAGAAACATTTCTATTGAGAAAAAAAAGAAAACAACATCAAACAGCACTGAGGCTGTATCTCTTAATATTTCAAAATATTTTAAGTGTTTTAATGCTCCAAGCTGAAAAACCAAAACATCGCCCCCACCAAACAGGCTATTAGAGCACTATCTTTGAGTGCTGTTTTGAGTCTCTGCTTAATATTCTTTCAATGGCAATAAAATGGAAGTTATCTCACTGAATTTGAGTACTAATGCATTTCCAGAAAAATCTGAATGGCAAACAAGTAGGATCTTGCAAAGCCACATAAAGCATTTTAGAAAACTGTCAGAAGAGCAAAGAGCCCGTAAAGTAAGGCACAGGGGTAAGCAACAAGCAGCTGTTGTCCTTCCATGGCCAAGGCTGAAATGAAGATCTTAGAAGCTGAGAGACTGCACCACGTGATGATGAGCAGGGCTGCCACAGTTCCAATAGTACCCCTGGAGCAGAAACAAAGATGAGAGTTACCTTATGCCTGGAGGAAAGGGGGGAGACTCAGACAGAGCTGTCTCTGAAATACAGGTGGTACATCTATACAGAACATCAGTCTCCATTTGCAAAGGAGAATGATTACCTGAACGAGCTTACAAGGGCCCAGCCAGCCAGAAAATATTTCATTAAAATCCACCATTTATGACTGATATTTTTGTATTTTGTTAAATCTAGAACAAGCAAAAAAAAGTAAAGTAAAGCAGAAATCATTGTTGTAATCAGTCTCATTTATCAACATTCTCATCTAATTGCCATTTTAGGTAATGTATTTCTAAATTGTCTGTTAAAAGGTTTTGGATTTTAACAAAGTCTGTTTGCTAAACGTTCGGTTTCCAGCTCTAGCTGGAAGTGGTAGAGCTAACTTTGAGAGGTAGAACCTAGGGGAAGGAAGTTTGGCCAATCAACCACTGACTCACATTCTCTTTCCTCCAGAGTACTAAGGAGAGCGGTCTCTCCTACACCAGTTTCCTCGTCACCATCTCTCCTAAAGAAAGATAACAGCCATGGCCCAAAACTAAGAGCCATAATAAATATCTCCTCTTTATAAGATTATTTTTTCAGTTATTTTGTCATGGTAGTGAGACCCTACCACACTGTTCCCTTTATAATTTTAGGATGAAAAAAATCTAATTGTCTAGTGGTTTTCCAAATCTAAATTATGTGAATTGTCTTCTCTTTGTTCCCAGTGCCCAAGTCGTTTCAGATATTCTAAATACCAAAGTCACTGAAAATATCCTTTGAATTTTAAAATGGTACATCATAGTATTATTATTTTGCAAAACCCAGCAGACAAAGTTGTAGAACCAAATTACACTAACATGTCAAATTTCTGTGTAGGACAGCCTTGTAAACAAAACAACTTGCTAGAGTAAACGGTTATACTAATGGTAGTATTTTTCTGTGGATAAAACTCAGTAAGTATAACTTGTTCTATTTATGCTTTCATGCTGTCCATTTCCTGTCATATTCTTTTGTTAAATCTGTGTATTCACTGATAAATCAATATTTGGCTCCAGTAATTCTCAAGAATGGTATAATAAAAAAATGATACCATATTCAAACAGAATGAAAATGCTTAAATCACTCAGTAATTTCATAAGAATAACTATTAGTGATAGCAAAATATCATAAGCCTTTGCTTCTTTAATCTGATTATCCTTGTACCAATAAACTCTCTGTATGACAGCATTCCTTCGAATGTAGCATTAATAACCTCAGACCTGCATCATCCAGAAGGAAAATGCAAGTCACATCCCCTTTTGAGTTGAAAGAACAAACACAAGGGCCCATTTATTTCCAAGCTCTTTGTGGACAAGGCAGGTAACTGTGCAGTTTCTTGCTTGCTGTCACTGAGTACTACAGTTATGCATGAGCCTTGGGAAAGAGCTGTGGGGAAAACATCTATGGTATCTTTATGAATAGTTTAGAATTGCAAATGCCAGCTGCCTAAGTGAAGGAAGAAAAAAATGAAAATTGTATTGACTAAGCATGTATGCCGCTAAGTTCTCCAGAATTAATGTCCTCATCGGTGTTCCTGGGAATTCTCTACTGAGAGGAGTCCAGCTGAGAAAGAACAGTTGCTTCTAGCCTAGAAGGCAGATGCATGGGCACTGAAGTAATTTGTAAGAATTCAGCGGGCATTTACTCTTCCAAAATCAAATAAGTGAATTTTCTGTAGTTGTTATATTACCCATGCCAATAGTTTAGATCGAAGAATGTGACAACTTAAAAGTACAAGTTTTAAATATTACATGGTTAGATTTATTTTTTTAAACTAGTTAAATAGAAACAGCACCCTAGCCAAACTGACCTACTTTTTTTTTCTGAGTCTATGTGTAGATTTTAATAAGCGTGAGTCCCCCAGTTCCACCAACAAAATGTTAGGAAACCTTCATGATTGTCCTGGCCTGGCAGGCATGGGAAAAGATTGTGCATGTGGGGTCAGTTAGTGCACACACTTACTGCAATGAACAAAAGACTGCACAGCTGGACAGGATGACCATGGGGAGCAAGCAGTATCCCAGCACACTGGCCACACAGCCGTAGGACACCCCTGAGGAGCTCATCAAGTTCAGCAAGGCATGAATCCCAAGGCAGCCAATGGCACTCATGCCATATACGTAACCAAACTGGACTTTTCCTGCCTGAAACAATGCAAAGAAAGCACTTAGAAATATCAACAAGCATGAGAGGAAAAAAAAAAAAAAAAAAAAAACCCAAGAGAATAACAGTAATACAGAAGGCATTTGAATCTACTCGGTGCTGCTGAATATTTGAGTCTACTCTGCTGCTAAATATCGCGCTAGGTACTATCACCCGGGAACTGAGAATTCTGGGTAAGTATAATGAAACAGTCGGTGAGATGAATTACAATCTCCAAAACAAGCACCCTGGATATATATAGTTTGGGACAGGCTAGGAATGCTAGAGAAAAACATTGCTAGATTGAGTCCTCCTCCTCCTCCTCCTTCTTCTCCTTTTCCTTTTCCTCCTCCTCATTCTCCTCCTCCTTCTAATTCTTCTCCTTCTTCTGTTGTTGTTACTGTTGGTTGGTTGGTTTGGTATGGTTTCTTGGCTTTCCAAGACAGTGTTTCTATATTTTACCTCCTTCTGTCCTGGAACTCAGTCTGTAGACCAGGGTGGCATGGAACTCACAGAGATCCACCTACCTCTGCCTCCTGAGTGCTTGAATTAAAGTTGTGCACCACCACCCTCTGGCAGATGATTTCTTTTTAAAACTATGCATTTTCTTTAGAGAGTGACAGGAGCGAATCACATCTTTTTGCCCCCTATTTACTGACTAGCTGAAAGACTGAGCAGAAGGCAAAATATCTAGTATGTTCTTGGAAACTGACAAGTAGAATCAGTAATACTGCAATTTTAAGATTTTGTTGCAAATCTTAACAGAGTTAACAGAGTTTTAATATTGAAATAGAGAATAAATTATCTGAGTTTTCACCTCATATGTCTAGGATCCTCCCTAGACAATTTACCTTTGTTAGTATATCATGATCTGAAGTATTTAGAGTTCATCTAATCAATCACTTAAAAAAAATAAAGCTTCTTGTATTTCAGGAGATCAAGTCCCAGGCCTTGTAGATATTAAGTAAATGACCTACCACTGAGCTACATCCTGAGCCTTGTTTTGTTTTAGTTTTTCTTTTTCTTTCTTTCTTTTTTTTTTTTTTTTCTTTAATGAGACAGGATCTTGTTAAATAGTTCTTTCTGGTCAATTCATGTATCTTATACTTCCATTTCCTGAGTGTTAGAATTACAGATATGTCGCACAATCACCAGCCCTAACTGTACTTTTGGACTGCTTAGGAACGTTGCTTTTCAGACCATACTAAGAGCTCTGCTAGAACAGTTAAGGGAAGAATATCTTTAAATTATATGTTGCTATTGGGTAGTGAAAAACACTGGAATTGCTGTAGTTTGTGTGTTTCCTTAATGTCAGTATGCTAAGAACTCAGATGCCTGTAGTGCTTTGGGTGGTGGTGTAACCTTTAAGACATGGGATCAAGGAGGGAGAAGGGAAATCACTAGGGGCAAGTCACTGTGGAGTATAATGAGACCCCAGGCACTTCTTACTTCTTTTACTTTTTGGCTGCCATGAGGTAAGTAAGCACACTCCTAGAGATGACTGTGAATCTTACATAGCCAGAAGTACTAAATGAGTTTGAATATTGTTTCTGAATTCAGTATTACTCTTTCTAATATAATGGATGTAATAGCCTATGAAATGAACTTTTAATTATAGAGGCAGAGTAGATCAGAGTTGACTTGGCAGCAAATAAATTCAGACTGAAACCTGATTTCAGCTATTTTCCCATTGGAGTTTTTGGAGTGCCGGTTGTTGGTGTTGCTGAAGTTATCATCGCTAATGGTACAATATATGAAATACTTGTATAAAATATTCATGATATATATTTCATGATATATATTTCATATATATATCATGAATGTTAAAAATACAAGAAACTTGAATTTCTTGTAAAACTTGTAAAAATAAAAGGTAAACCCTTTTTGTCTTGAAGTGAAGAAATGAAGGGATAAAAATGTGCAGACTACATTTTAAGATCATAGCTATTGGGAGTGAGAGGCAGAATTGATTTTATCGCCTCTAGTTAAGATTTCTTCATTGGTAATTATTTGTATTCGAAACACAAGAGAAGATATTTAAGTAACTACTACTACCAGTGTGTATCCACCAGTGATCTTGATAATGAAATTAACACTGTCCTTTAAGGGATGGTACTCATACTGTATTCCACAGAAAAAGAGACAGTTGTTGTATTACAAATGACTTGCAGGGGAAGGATGAGTTAATATGTTAGATTGATTGTTTCTGACTATTTGATTAATTGGCACAGGCTTGCACGGCATCTTAATCAAGATCACCATGTTCCTGTGAAAAGAGAAGAAGGGAGCTCTAAGACTAAGCGCGAACTCTGGTTGACAGGGTTTGGTTAGAGGGTATTTGCATTTTATTTACTACAGGGAAGTTTACTATCACTGTACCGCTATACTGGATGAAAGGAATGTGACCACTGGCCACTCAGAAACTAATTATTATTATCTATTACTCTGTATCCTGGCTGGCTAGTATTATAAATTGACAAAGGGAAGGAAACATGCATGTAATTTTTAAACCACATGTGAAAGTTATAACTGCATTGGAGGAGACTGCTTTTGTATGGGGAGGGGTTGCTGTTCATGTGTGTGTGTTCATGTATGTGCGTTCATGGGTGTGCGCAGGCCACGTTTCTGCTGAGAAGGGTGCCTAACTTGAGCCTATTGCTCACAGACTGGCTACACTGCTGACTAGTGAGCATCCTGGTCCTCAGCGCTGAGGCTATTGTCAGACGTCTTTATACTCAGTTTTAAATACGATAGAATCCAAGCTTATGCCCTAATGCTTATTAGAAAGCAAACTTCTTCTTTTTTCTTTTTTTTTTTTTTTTTTTTTTCTTTTTACAAATCACTTCGAAACTAGCACTGGTAAAGTGGTAAAGGCCGGCCAAGAAATGTTGGTTTCCCTGTGGGAAGCTACCATAAGCAGTGTCGCTCCCAGAGCCACACAGAAGAGGATGGGTCCTGCGAGATCTGTTTCATTCATGATGCTGCCATCTGCTGGCTTCATTGGGTTTAGCACCGTCAAGGTTTTCTGCCATATGTGATCAAAATTAATTCCAAGTTCTGCAATAAGAAAATAGATAGTCTAAGGTACATATAGCAAACAAAGATATTATTTCAAGGTTAGTATATGTATTCTTTTGGATATCAAGGTGCAATATCATAAGATGATTGCTCTATTTTGCTATCGTAGTCTAAAGTGTGAGGTAGTATACAGTGAGCAAATAATAGGGAGGACATCCCCTATCAGTGGACTTGGGGAGGGACATGGGAGGAGATGAGGGAGGGGGGTGGAATTGGAAGGGGACAAAAGAGGGGGCTATTGCTGGGATACAAAGTAAATAAACTGTAATTAATAAAAATAAATTTAAAAATTAAAAAAATAGTTTTAGAGAAAAAAAAAACACTGTTAAGGAAAGTGTTATCGGGTTTTAGCTAGAATTTTAATTCCAGGTAAAAACATAAGAAGTGACATACGGTAAAACCTATCATTGCGGCTAAAAGAATAAAAGTGTCTCAACTGCCCCTTCAGCACACACATTTTCAATTGCTAGCACTTCAGGAATCAAGCAATATCACTCATGGCATAATTGTGCAATGACATTCAGCTTAGGTCTAGGGTTTTCCTTCAATTCTGCCTAATAAAAACAATATTCTTGCTCTAAATCGATAAAACCTCCACAAGGAGGAAAGAGTGGGATGCTTTCTGCAAAGAGCAGTAACCATGATGTACATGCAGATGTGTATAAGTCAATGCAGTGTGAGATGGAATCAATATACTCAAAGATTAAATACAAAGGACAGGTTAATCTTTTCCTTTTGTAAGTGAGAGTATTAGAATAAAATTGTTTCACTGCAGCAAGTTCTGATTGATTGCTCAAGGTTTACTGGCTTCTCAAGATCTACAAATATTGGTCTCACGCACATGATAAAAGTAGTGTCGATTCATTTCTGTTTTATTCATCAGATGGCTGGGAATTAGAGAGGTTAAGTAACTTCCAAAGTCTAAAAGTGAGTGACAGAAAATCTACATTTCTACATTTACCCGTCCCACGCCTGTTGAGGTAGGTCCATGTGCATCTAGTCTAAACTACCATCTATCTATAACCTCTCTCTCTCTCTCTTTCTATCTATCTATCTATCTATCTATCTATCTATCTATCTATCTATCTATCTTTATTTATTCAGTCTTTCCTGAAAGAAAGGCTCTCTTCCTAAATTCAACTGTATATCTAGCTATCTCTGTCTATCTATCTGTTCATCCATCTATTCATTCATCTATCATTCTGTCTATCTATCTACCTATCATTACATCTATCATCTGTGTATCGTCTATCATCTATAATCTATCACCTATCTATTTATATCTATCGTATATCTAATCTATCATCTATCCTCTACCTATCATCTTTCTAGTCATCTATCTATCAATTCATTCATTATCTGTTTTCTATCATTTATCTTTTTATCTTTCTATCATCTATCCATCCATCTATTATCTATCTTCTTTTCATATCTATCTTTCATATATCTAGCATCTATCTACCTGTATCTAATCTATCATCCATCATCTATATATAGTCTATCTATCTATCTATCTATCTATCTATCTATCTATCTATCTATTTGTTCTGTCTTTTCTGCAAAAGACTATCTTCCTAAATTCAATTGCACATCCAGCTATCTATATCTTTCTATCTACCTATCATCTATTCATCTATATACCATCTATGTACCTATCTGTCTATTCATCCATCTATAATCTATCATCTATTATTCTATCTATTATCTAGCTATCCATCCATCTATTTTCTGTCATCTATGTATCATCTATCTATCTATCTATCAAATCTATAATCTATCATCTATTTATCATCTATCTATCATCTAGCTATCTATCTTATATCTATTCCATTTTTCCTACAAGAAAGGCTAGCTTCCTAACTTCAGCTGTTCACCTATTGTTCTATCTATCTATCTATCTATCTATCTATCTATCTATCTATCTATCATCTATCTAATCTACCATCTATCATCTATTCATAATTTATCTATCATCTATCTATCTTTCTGTATATCTATAAATCATCTATTTATATCTGTCATCTATCTACCTCTTATTACTTCTTTCCTATAAGGAGGCCTATCTTCCTAAATTCAACTGTACATACATATGTATATATATATGTACATATATATACATATATATGTGTGTGTATACATAATTTATCTATCAACTATTTATGTAATGTATTCTATCTTTTCTTTGGTAAAGGCTATTCTTCCTAAACTCAACTGCACTTCCAAGCATGTACAAATACCTCTGGTCAGATAATGAGAACAGTTCAGCTACTTATTTATTTATTTACTTACTCACTCACTCACTCACTCACTCAGAGATATTGGGTACTAGGCCAACTATCTCCCACTGAGACACATCTCTATCCTCATATTTTTTTTAATGGTGGCAAGTATGACTTAAATACTTTCCAAAGTTGACATTTTGCACAAGATGGTTTTCTAATGATCCTCAGGTCATAGACGGGCCTTCTTTCAACAGTTTAGAAACTGTCGGAAGACAGGTGGATAAACGTTTGCACATACAGTCCCTGGGTAGAAATTTGTCATCCTAAGCATGGCAGAGGGTGTAACTTCACATATGTAAGGGTCCAGATTTGTCCCCCAGCAGTGGGTTAGGAAAAAATATTAACAAAGAGAGGAAAGTAAACATTAGGAAAAAATGGGCACCTGAAAGCATACATACAAGTAACATTATACACACTGAGCAGGTTGTATTTAGGAATATTATATATATATATATATATACATATGTTCATGGAACAGCAATTAATGAAAAGGGAGGTCACAAGTTTGAAAGAAAGCAAGGAGGATTAGGAGGGAGGAAATTAGGAAATAGTGTAATTATACTATAATCTCAAAAAATAAAAAGAAGTAATTTTAAAAAGAGTGAGCAAGCTGTGTAAATGTCCGATTCCATGCTTTTCCTTTACTTTAAGTGTGTAATATATGATGTCCATGTACCCTAGCAGAGACCAGTGGTTCAAGAAGCTTAAAACAGCTTAGGATTTTAATGTGATTTTTAAATATCAGAAGACAATAAAAATTATGAAATGTCACTTTTTAAATTCATTTCACACCAGGCTTTTGTCACTTTCAAATTTAGTTTTAGTTTTTATCACAGCTAAGTGACTGGTACAAACTATGTTATTTTTTCCTTCAAAAAAAGAGTAGTTATTTCTGTAAAAACATGGAAAAATGCTTCATTCAATATTATTACTGATTTATACCATTTATTGGTAGGCATAATTAAGGTTTGAGCACATTTCAATACTGAGTCATAAAATTATGGATGAATATAGAATGTAATAAATATTTTCATGAAAAGAAGACATTTTGTATTTTCAACTGAATGTCTACAATATTTTGCTTTCAATTTTATTACAAAATATTCATTGTAGGAATCTTGATATAGCACCTTATTGTATAAAATAGAAGATATAACCTCTGTAAGTCTTGAACATAAAATTTATTGTTTTGCTGTCATCTAGTGGTAGTAAAGTATATGATACAAAGTAAAAAAGTGTAATAAGCCAACGAGGGGGTTAAGGCTTATCATAATATTTCCTATAAGCCCACACCTGTTTGTTTATATCCCCCATTTTTATTCATTACTAGCCAGATAGAGCAATGTGGTAATGATACTTGCTTTTTTGCCCAATGCTGGAATGCTAGTGAATTTAGGTATGCCCTGGTTACTTGCATGCCTCGCTGGGTGCCTGTGCCCATTGATGCCCCTCATGCTTTGCCTCTCTTCAGACAGAAAAGGGATCTTGGAACTACAGCCATCATTGTTACTGCCATCTCATTGGCGGCTGTTGGAGCTACCACTGGGGCATTAGCCATGAGTCATACTGTGCAGACTGCTCAGACCCTGAATAATTTTTTAGCCAATGTAGCTCATGCCTTAGATGTACAAAAAGGAATTAATGCTCAACTAAAAGGATGCTTGATGGTGTTCAATCAGAGGATTGACCTCGTGCAGGAGCAAATTGATACCCTATGGCAAATCGCTCAACTTGGCTGTCAATGAAAATATGCTGGACTTTGAGTCACTAGCATATAACATGAGAATTTTTCCTGTGCTTCAAATCTGTCTAAACAATTGTTGAGCTATATTTTAGGTAATTGGACTGGAGAATTCGATACTACGATGGAGCAGCTGAGAGTGGCCATTGTCACGGTAAATTCTACCAGAGTGGACACAGGACTAGCCACAGGATTATCACCATGGATTGCTGCAGTCATGAATCATCTGAAGGAATGGACGGGCATGGGAGCGTTAGCAGGCCTTCTGGTGTTGGTCTCCTTGGTTTGCCTGTGGTATATATGCAAGATTAGAGTCTCACAACTGCGTAATGCAGCCATGATCATTCAGGCCTTTACAGCCATTAAAGCAGGACAGTCTCCCCAAGCATGGTTGGCTACCATAAAAAGCTAAAATGTTACGCTCAGGATGTGAGGCTAAGCACTGCACTCAGGGTCAGCCGCTTTCGACCCAGAGAAGAGCATGTCTGATTGCATACGGGTTGATGCCCCAGCTCCCGCCTCTGAGAAAAAGGTATCAGACGGGTCTGATGCTCTTTGGGTGGATGACACCTAAATGAACATTGGTACAAAGTCCCAATTTATTTCTAATATCAGAGATCAGACCTCTACTCTTGCCTGATGCGTCTAAAACAAAAAGGGGGAACTGTAGAGAGCTGTGTAATGCCGTGCCTTAAAGATGGAGCTGGTTTCTGCCTTCCACCTTCCCGATGGTGAGTGCTTTCTATCAGGAACAACTCCACATTTGGCTAAGGCCAAGGATCTGGCTTGCTTCCATGTATGTGGACCTATCTGCATTGCGCACGTGGCTCGCTGGGGTTGGCTACCCAGAGGCTATTTAAGCTGTGGGCTGGCTTTCCCCAGGGTCAGATGATTGTTCAAGGTTCCTGAATAAACTGCATTGAAAAAAAAAGTGTAATAGATCTTTATTTTTACATAAACTATAGCACCGATCTTTCAGATGTAAGTATCAAGCCTGTGCTACAAGTAGAAAACAACAACTAACAGCAACTTTTCTAGTTTGACCATTATCCTCTGGTGAATTTTTAGGTTTACTTTATAGTGTACGTATAATTTAGGAAAATATGAAACAAAAATATTACTTTAAAATCTGAGTAGCTTTAAGGAAATTTATATAAATGCTATGTTAACCTGGAGAAGCAGGTTGTAAGCAAAAGTGCAATTGGATAAAGCCTCTAAGAAATAT
The DNA here is from genome assembly GCF_030254825.1 of Meriones unguiculatus. Classification (NCBI taxonomy): domain Eukaryota; kingdom Metazoa; phylum Chordata; class Mammalia; order Rodentia; family Muridae; genus Meriones; species Meriones unguiculatus. The sequence goes on from NC_083351.1 coordinate 143,519,298, forward strand.
TATTCTGAAATTTGAAATATAAATACTAAAATTTTATGTGTCTCCAAAGACCAACAAAAAGCCAAATAGGTTATTTTTCAAATGCATGTTCTAGAAAGTTATTAACATATTGTTATCTAAATATATCTTAAAATGAGAAAAGGAAAATTAATTTAATACTAATATGGCAAAAAACACAAAAATGGGAAGAAGTAAAAGCCATCAATAGACATGAAAACCTCTCAGACTTCTAGTAATAAATATAAAATATAAAGTAGAAAGTCTTACATATAGTCTTCATTTTACTTTTTTTACTATCAAGTTGGCATAGACATTGAATATTTTACTATAAAGTACAGTAGAAAATTCATTTTCAGCTGACAATGTTCTAAGTGCATTCTGAACAATTTTTTTTTCACTGTTACAGTTATATACCAACGGCTGCACAGGCCAAAAATTTTTAACTAAGATATTTATTGATATTTATCAAAATATTACTTGTAATAGGCTATAAACTTTAAGGAACATTTACATTGTGGCACCTGAATTTTTTAAATCATTATAAATCCTTTTTTTTTTAACATTTAATGACTTTAAAAAACTCATAGGTAATAATGATTATGATACAATAACTGAAAAGAAGACCTTATAAAATTGTATGATTCAAATTTATTTTAAAATACTTAAAACAAATATTTTCACTGAAGAATAGTACATTCTTTTGGAGTAACTATACAATTTGTACACACACATAAGATAATAGTATAGTAGCTGGAAAGAACCATTCAGATTTTTCTATATTTTTCAATTTATATCTGAATGCACTTAAAATAAATATGCTTTTTAAGGCAAAGACATTGATGAAGTAAAAAATGCTCAATAAAAATGGTTTATAAGGTTCAGTTGTTTCATTATTGCAGAGGAGAAATAGACTGAGCTTGTTAGACACAGCTGACCACAAAACTGCAATAGCTTTTATAGTACTAACAGATCTATTGCCCAATTTTCTGTCCTAGTCAATACTGTTTGAATCTTTCTCCTTTTTACATTATTTTATGCAAAGAAAAAGGCTGTGTTAACTTCGTCTGGTTATTGAATTCAAAGGAGGTAAACAGTATATTTATGGAAAATGTTGGGAATTATAATCTTCATTTTCACTGGATTCTACTTAGAGCTTATAGAGTATGGAGGATTTGGGGAATTTCCCCATTGGACATTTCTTGTTAGCTCTCTAAAGTAAATCCAGGAGAGTTTTAAATTCTCTCTTAAGGTTGTTACTTCCAACAAAAACTCTTAATTAAAACATAGCATGCCTACATATGCATAGAAAAATCCTGAAATCTTTCTGGACCTTCATATGCAAGAGTCCTGGGTTTCCTTCCTAAGAACATTGTTATGAACTAGAACTGTATTCTCCTTCACCTAGCCTTGCCAAGTTCAGAGAGAGAGAGAGAGAGAGAGAGAGAGAGGAGAGTGAGAGAGAGAGAGAGAGAGAGAGAGAAAGAGCATGAGAGCCGGAGACGAGGAAGTGTTGGCTTGCCTTCATGTCAACCACAAAGAAATATTAATTTGAGAAACCATCTCCTTTGCTCTGAGGCAAACAGCAAAGAATATAATAATCCTGTTATGAAGTGCATTATGATGGTTGAGAGGTATTGTTACTCTGATATAAACCCCTTCCCATAACATGTCTTTCCTGTTTTTGCATAGCCAGAGTCAGTATCTAAGAAACAGTGATGAAATATTGAATAACAGCAACAGTTCCACAGCAACAGAACAAACATGCTTGGAAACTTCACCAAAAAATGCAGCAAACTTACAGCAGTTTAGGTTTATGTGTCTTGGTTTGGCAGAGTCCTGGTAACTGTGTAAAAATTACACATAAAGCATTGTGTGCAGCATTCTGGCAGAGAGGTTAAGCGCTGATTACTGTTGTAGTTCTCTGAGCTGTACACACATTAAGAACTTTGCCTTAACTTACCTTCCAGCAAAGGAGGTTCTTCATCAAAACTGTCAGCTGAGGGAAATTGTGAGTAATAATCTGGGTTGGATGCTGGCTGAAAAAGCTGCCCTGTATAACCTGGTGGCAGGAACATCTCTGGTGGAACTGGAGAGGAAGGCTGGGGATGTTCAGTAGCTTGAGTTCTAGAAAAAAGAATTAAAATGTCTATATTTTTACATACAAGAAAGAAATATCCTGTCAAATCAAAGAATGAAAGTATAAGTTTCCTCTGAATGAATTCACCTAAGTTTAAGGGATACTTACTAATGTTATAATGAACCTGCTGAAAAGCTGATTTTAATTCAATAATTTGAAGAGGTCATAAAACGCTGCTACAATAATGATCTACAGTAACAGTGCTAATTCAGCACATACAATATGATAAGCACTGTGTCTTTTGTCATTTAAAACTCTGTATGGTCAAAGGTACCCTTTAAATGTCAGCTTACAGAAAAATAGAGTTGGGAAAGTAAATGACCCTCACAGAATCATACTTGGGTTTCCAGACTGAAGTTTGATGAGCTGTGCTCTGCCCCCTACATTGGAAAGCTCCTCTGCTTTTCATGAGGAAGTTATCAATATTAAAGTTTCTAAAACCTGCAGAAGTAGCTAATAAAAATTAAAACTTAGTAGTATCATCAACCCAAGTAAAATAAAAATCTATAAACTCAGTCTTGCTCACGGAGAAATGTGCTCTCCACTAAGGACTAGTCCCAGAATATTACTGTCCATCAGATTATGCATGAACGTCTACAGCACCTTGCACAGCATGCGAGTGGGGAACTTCTGAAACTCTTTATGCAATGTGCAATTTGCTTTTACCAAAGCACGATGCTTTTACATATCCATGAGTGTGTATTTTTGTCTTATCATATGCATGACAAACTTGAAAAAAATATTTGATCCTTGAAAATAACTTGCAGTAGTTCTAGAAAAACAGGAAAAAAAAGACAGCCTATGAAACTAGTTTATTTTTTCTTTTTTATTTTAAATTTTTATTTTTTTATATTAAACACGGGTTATTTACTTTGTATCCCAGCCATAGCCACCTCCCTCATTCTGTCCCAATCCCACCTTCTCTCCCTCATCTCCTCCCTGCCCCTTTCCAAGTCCACTGAGAGCAGAGGTCCTCCTCCCCTTCCATTTGACCCTAGCTTATCAGGTCTCTTCAGGACTGGCTGCAATGCCCTCCTCTGTGGCATAGCAAGGCTGCTCCTCCCTCGGAGATGGGAAGTCAAAGAGCCAGCCATTGAGTTCATGTTAGAAATAGCCTTTGTTCCCCTTACCATGGGAAACCAATTGATTACTGAGCTACCACAGGCTACATCTGAGCAGGGGTTATTTTTTCATACGCTCTTTTTTACTTTCAGTACAGGAAATAAAAGTCAATAACTCTCTAGCACATATTTAAGGTCTTTGAAAATATTTTGTTTTACTTCGTCTTTGCACAAGGCCATTAGCCTAAGAAAAATATAGAGTTCAAGATTCTAAACTTTGTAATTCTTGAGATCTCTTTATACTAAGTTTTTTTTTTTTACAAAAATGACTTTTGATAATTTTTTTTTATAATTTATCTTTTTTTTTTTTCAATGCAGTTTATTCAGGAACCTTGAACAATCCTCGGACCCTGGGGAAAGCCAGCCCATAGCTTAAATAGCCTCTGGGTAGCCAACCCAGGCGTGCCACGTGGGCAATGCAGATAGGTCCACATACGTGGAAGCAAGCCAGATCCTCAGCCTTAGCCAAATGTGGAATTGTTCCTGACAGAGAGCACTCACCATCGGGAAGGTGGAAGGCAGAAACCAGCTCCATCTTTAAGGCATAGCATTCCGCAGCTCTCTACAGTTCCCCCTTTTTGTTTTAGACGCATCAGGCAAGAGTAGAGGTCTGATCTCTGATATTAGAAATAAATTGGGACTTTGTACCGATGTTCATTTAGGTGTCATCCACCCAAAGAGCATCAGACCCGTCTGATACCTTTTTCTCAGAGGCGGGACCTGGGGCATATAATTTATCTTAATGTAATAGAGATCTCTTGGGCAGAGTGCAGGGAATCTTATGAACAAAGTGGGAAATAGTAAGACCTGAAGAGGACAAGAGCCCACAAGGACAGCAACAGAACCAAAAAATCTGGGCACAGGGGTCTTTCCTGAGACTGATACTCCAACCAAGGACAGTTCATGGAGATAACCTAGAACCTCTGCACAGATGTAGCCCATGGCAGTTCAGTGTTCAAGTGTGTCCCATAGTAATGGGAACAGGGACTGTCTCTGAAATGAACTGATTGGCCTGTTCTTTGATCACCTCCCCCTGAGAGGGGGAGCAGCCTTATGAGGCCACAGAGACAATGCAGCCACTCCTGATGAGACCTAATAGACTAGGATCAGAAGGAAGGAAAGGAAGACCTCCCCTATCAGTGGAGAAGGGGGAGGGAGGGAGGGTTTGGGAAGGAAAAAGGGAAGGAGCTACAGGGGGATAAAAAAATAAAGTATAATTAATAAAAATTAAAAAAAGAAATCTCAAAAAATCATATTCAATTGTTTTTATGTACTTAACCTTTACCAATAAAATGAATTACCTTGGCAAATAGAAATATATAAATAAAGGGAAGACAGAGCCTTGTTGTCATACATTAACCCAATACTGGCTTATTAAGGGTGGAGATATGGTTTAATATCTTTGAATCTTGCAGCATGCATAGGGTTCAATGCAGCTACCCAGTCATGTGACATATTACCTATTTTTCAATGTTGGTTGGAACCAGGTTTTTATGGGTCCCAAGTTCAGCCACATTGATGGAGTATATAATCTTGATCTTTCCTCATTTAGTTGAGTTGACATCTCTCACTTTGTCATCTTAATTTCTGAGAAATGTTGTTATGAACAATCAAACAGTAAAAGAAGGTTGGTTTGGGCAGAATGAAAAAGAAAGCTTTAATCTACCCACAGTTCCTGGCTTAAGATGAAATCTTTTGCTTCCTCTCACTAGACTTTACTTTAGTCAAAATTATAGGTAGTACTCAAGTAGAAATACCATTTAGAAATGAGAATGGATAAAAGGAATAGGGATTTCCAGGCAATGTGCTCCTTTCTATATAACAAGACACCTGAGCTGGAAAGCATATCACATTTTTTTTTTCACTTCAAGTCATTATACTGACTACTATGAAACACCCTAATACTCATCGCACTTGTTCCACCTCGAGCACTCTATTGCTGTCATCTTTTTAGCTCTCAAAGGATAAATCATAGATGGTGCAATGGGAAGAAGTTTCATAAACTCACCATTTGAAGCTGTAGGAACATTGTACAACAGAACCTCTCTTCCGCTTATATGACCGCTCAGTAAGGAGTGCAGCACCGACTGCTTATGTGTGTAGGATGATCATTTAGCAAGAACAGGGTCCACATTCTCCAGGCAAAGATGGAACTGACCACTTCACATTCCACTGCCTTATGTTTATTCCACTTTCCTCTTCCTTTCTGTAGCTTTTAAGGTAATTTGTCCACACCTTAAACAAGCTTTCAATAATTTATATATCTGAAGGATTTTGTTATGAGGTTATTTGGCCTAGATCTGGTGGGATGATTTAGTCAACATATATCTTAGTTGCCTACAATGGTCCAGTTCACTGCTATTTTTCAAACATTCATAGAACCTATTTATGCTCTTTGTTTTATAATAAACCATATGTTCACCCTCACATAGAATGAATCAAACAAACTTAGTCCCCATACCTTAAGCCTGTTACAAGCTGACCGGTATGGTTAATGTGTATTATTAGTTTGACTAGATTTAGAATCAAGTAAGAGACAAACACGTGGGCACATGTGTGAGGGAGAAAGACTCTAGATCAGACTGATTGCAGTGCAAATAGCCTCATTTAGGGCTGCAGCATCGGTGGGATGAGGTACCCTAATGTGAACAGCATCCATCTCTCCCCTTCTATATCCTGATTGTGTCATAACGTGAACACAAATCTCACATTTTATCTTTTATGACACCCCATCACCCTTTGTGATGGGCTGTAACCTCAAACCATGAGTCCAAACAAAACTAACGCCTATTTCCTGCCTTAAGTTGCTATTGTGATATACAGTAACAAGAAAAGTAACTGATTAGAAATTTTGAAAAAAAACAATTTATCTCTGTGGCTGGTTTCCCAAAAATAACAGCTACCTCTTAGGTTTGCTCAGGGTTCCAGGGACATACTTTATAAAGGCCAAGGCAGTTCATAACACACAAAGAGAGCTCAGGAAATGTTAATTATCACAAAAGCTGAAAGGCATGATCCTTATTCCATTTCACTAAAGTAGACCCAAAGAAACAACATGCAGAAAAGCAACTGAGCAACCAAAATCAATAGGATAACAGTGATTTGAAAGTTCTGCTTATCTAGCACAACCAATGGCTACTGAGAAAAGGATAATCAGTTTTCTCCAGGGATGCGCTCCCTGATAAATCATCTGTTCTCAAGTGGTTAGCATTAAACACATACATGTAAGAGAGCAACACTGAATGAACTCAGGAGATTCAGCTGCCTGTGTGTGTGCAGTGTGTGTGTGTGAATGAACATGCTTGTGTGGGTGTGCACATATGGTGAGAAGTATTAACTACTAAAGAAGAGATTGGGAATTTGAGAGGCCATGAGTTTGGACACAGGAGAAGCTGGAGATGATGTGACTTCAGTACATATGTAGAAATTTTTCATTTTTAAAACAAATAAATTTAAAGACCTTTAATTTCATCCTTATTTTGATTTTGTAATGTAATAGTGGTCTTTCTGAGAGAAACTAGGCAAAACAAATATTTTTTTAAATAGATGAAATCTATTTTTAGCATCCTAATAACTGTCAGGTAGAAGGCTCCTAAGTATTATTTTTAAAATAATAAATAAAGCATTAACTTGGCATGAGCACCAAATAAAATTACTACTCACAGAAAACTGCAGTAATTTGTCTGCCCTTTCTTGTCATTTAATGGGACTACTTCATTGATGACTGCTCAGCTAATTTTGTCTTCCCTCAAGAAAACCTACCCACCAGGAACTAACCAATGGAACACTGACACTTCTAAAAATAGGATCATGCTTACTCAGTACTTACTGTCTGGATCCCGAAAGATTTCCATAAGCGCAAGAATCATTGTAACTCTGCTCCTGATTATCAATGATATAATTAGATTGGTAAAAGTCCATGTCATACTGTCCCAGGTTCGACATCCTGAAAAAATTAGGAGTTTGTTTGTTTTTGTTTTTTACTTAGTTTATTAGCCAATTAAGCATTTCGAAATTTATACTAGGATTAACTGATGTTGTGATTATCGCCATCTTCCTATCAAAGAAGATATTATTTGGAAGACTAAGTCAGCTATTAGGGGAAAAGCAGAAAATATATGCTGGAAAGTCACTTACAATACCTGTCATCTTCAACTACTTGGCTAAGTTTTCACTTTTTTTTTTTTTTTTTTTTACTGTGACTCTAAGTTAACTTTAGTCTTCCTAAATGAAGCCATCTAAATTCTTTTCCCCACAGACCTCATTCTTAGCAATTTAAAGAAATGTTTTAAACTTCCTGTGGTACATATATACAAAATTATCCTAAGCACTCAAGTTTCTCACTTTAAAACGATGCACAAGTACACAGAAAGTAACAACTGATAACAAAATTTTTGAATTTGATTTTCCAGAAGACATAGATTTTACCAAATGTCCTCTTACTCCCCTAAACAAAAAGTAAATCTTTAAAAGATATTTCCTGATTCTACTTAGGAATACCTATTAAGAATCTGGAACATTTTCTTCTCTTCTCCCAGAATGCTACCCATGGATTCTAGATAAGTTAGAGCGGAAAAGATGCTATACTGCTAGGGTAAGGACACAGTTCTTTCACCAACACTCACTAGTTAGCTAATAATCACTTCTGGTGATTTGGAGTACACGATGCGGGAAGGGGGAAGAACAAAGTGAGACAAAGAAGTGACAGAAGAGGTATTTCAAAGGCAGGGATGGCTATTTGGATTAAAATTCTAGAAAAGCAAAGACTTCTGGATTTTTAATCCTATGTTTTTTTCACAACCATTTTATTTTAAGAGAGTGAGTTAAGAAACCACTGGGAGTAATTATAATAAACTGTGAGTTACCAGCAATGATGAATTTTAAGTTAAACTGCATAAACAGCCTTGACTCTAAGAACTCTGTGAATCAGAAATACTCAACTCACAGTTGTTAAATATACCAAAGTTATTCAGTTCAGTAACGTACAGAAAGCCTTGCTAAACGTGGATATAGCAATTCACATAGCTGATTTTATAAATAAGGGCTTTTTATTAGTGATGTGCATGAAGTAGCTGTGCGTTATAAAAACTAAAATCAAGACTTAGTAATAATTCTTTTCACAATTAATAATAAAGAACTTAAAACTTAACAGCATAGGTTTCTCAGCCCATAAGAATTGTTACTCTAAAGCATAAAGTGAGAACGCTAACTTTATGTAACATGCCAAGCTATTTGACTTCTTACATAACCATGTTCTGTAGTTCCTTTAAATGCCAAGTGTTTTAGAAGGATCAGATAGATCAGACACATACCTGCCTCTGTGTATGCTATGAGGAAAGATCCTCCAACAAACGTAGCTGTACTTGGGAAAGTTAAACAAATCCGTGGGTAAAGCGATGACACACTGGCTATATATAAAAGTTTCTAAATTTGTACTCTGACACAGTGGACAGATGACACAGCCAGGAAAGCTGCTAACAACCAAATGCAGTATCTTATAACACTTTTTATGATTTGCAAACACAATGAGCACCAGACAGACGTAAATCTTATAGTGTGGGGAAATAAATCCAACATCCTATATGCATGTCCACTAAAATTTGGAACAAGATTATTTATTGGAGTAATCCAAGGAGAGTAAGGGGCTTAGTGTGCCTTCTCCGACTTTGGTTTTCAGCCTAGTAGTATTTACTGATAATCTGCTATAAATTATATATATATATATATATATAGTACTTGATCTTAACATGAAGATCTCAGCACCAAAATAAAATGAGATGTTATCATTTTATCCAAATCTGAACATTTTTAGGAAGATAAATTATGGCCTGACCTTTACTTTACCCGCTTTTAATTTCTGCAGCTAAGATTAAGTTATATTACTCTGAACTAGTTTTTGTGGGTTTATTTTGGTGTGCAGGGAAAGGCATTCAAAGCTCTACATGTGGCCAGAAGTAGCTGACACCAGGTATCTTCTCCATGTTGTTTTCGAGACAGAATTTTACTGAACCTGGCTAATGGATTGTATATTCTGGCTGGTCAAGAAGTTTCCGGGATCCTGCTGTCTCCATCTGGTAGCACCAGGATTTTTACATAGCTACTAGGACTCTTATCTCAGGTCCTCATGCTTGAACAGCAAGTACTTTTTAACCATGTGCTAAATCCTCTCAGCCTGATCTAGTATATTTAATTTCATATACAGAAGGCACTCTGTTCCATTTTCAAGCCAATTCCAGCTGCAAGTGTCTTTCTAATTCACCCTTGCCTTAGAACAGTAAACACTTGGCTCTCTGTGTTATATTACTGAGTCACTACCAGGAAACTTCTGGCTCTGACTCAGGTAAGCCATTATAGCTTGTACACTCTATTCTCTCAGGATCAGACAACTTTGTGGGCCATTTCCCTCATGCTTTGCTTTTTGTTGAGTCTCCTTCCTCAAACTTTAGATTCCTTACATATCGAAACCCTGATGTTCAATTTTTTTAAAAGATAAATTTGTTTAATAATTTCTATTTTACGTCACAGGCAAAGTAACATATGTCCACACATTTACTGAGGACCACCCATTGAGTACCAGAGTCTGCTCTTCTTATTTGGAGGAAAGGTTCTTAGATGGGCTAGAGCTACATAGCCCAAGCTGGCCTTAAACTAACAGAGATCCACTGGCTTCTGCCTCTGGAGTAACAAGATCAAAGTTGTGAGCCACCATACCTAGGCAAATTCCAGTCTTGATGCATGACTACAAAAATGGATATGCAGGAATGAATTCAAAGTCATATATTTTGGTACATATTATACTACATTTGCACCTAATAATGAATAGCTCAACACTGTCTACATACTTTAGGATTAGGCAATTTAACTGTGGTAGCAATTTCATGAATTTTTACTGTGCCATTTTATAAAAAAAATAAATAGGGAAGAAGAATTTGCCCAAAGACATAAAATACTCAGTAGAAGAGTCATTTTATTTGAAGTGTAGCAGACAAGTTCAAACACTGCATGGCTGATTTATTTAGGGTTTCCATTACTGAAAAAAAAAAAAATACCATTATCACAGCAACTTGGAGAGTAAAGTGTTAATTTGGCTTACACTTCCACAACACTGTTCATCATTGAAGAAAATCAGGACAGGAACTCAGACAGTGCTGGGACTTGAAGGCAGGAGCTGTTGCAGAGGCCATGGAGGAGTACTCCTTACTGGCTTGCTCCCATGACTTGTTCAACCTGATTTCTTATAGAACCGATGACCTCCAGCCCAGGGATGGCACTAACACCACCAAGGTGAACTCTCCTACATCAATCACTAGTTAAGGAAATTCCCTACTGACTTGCCTGCAGCCTCATAAAGGCATTTTTCTCAACTAAGGTTCCTTCCTGTCAAAATACTTTAGCTTGCATGAAGTTGACATAAAACTAACCAGCACAATGATCATCCAAGACTGTTAGAAATCAACCACGTTAAAAAATGAAGACTAGTGAGGGAAGAGGATCTTAGTGATGATCCATGAAAAGGCTCATCTGACTAGAGAACTGATTGATGAGAAAGAAGGCCAATGGGGGGCTGTATGAAGAGCATCACTTTTTTAAATTAAATTTTTATTTTTATATTAATTTTATTTACTTTGTATCCCAGCTGTAACCCCTTCACTCATTCCCTCCCAATCCAACCCTCTCTCACTCATCTCCTCCCTGCCCACTCTAAGTCCACTGATAGGGAAGGTCCTCCTCCCTTCCATCTGATCTTAGCTTATGAGGTCTCTTCAGGACTGGCTACAATGTCCTCATCTGTGGCCTAGCAATGCTGCTCCTCCCTCAGGGGGTGGGGGTAGGTCAAAGAGCCAGCCATTGAGTTCATGTCAGAGACAGTCCCTGTTCCCCTAACTAGGGAACCCACTTGGATACTGAGCTGTGATGGGCTATATCTGGGCAGGGGTTCTAGGTTATATCCATTCCTGGTCCTTGGTTGGAGAAACAGTCTCATAAAAGACCCCTGGGCCCAGATATATTTGGTCCTTGTGGAGCTCTTATCCTCTTCAGGTCATACTAACTCCCCCTTCTTTCATATGATTTCCTTCACTCTGCCCAAGGTTTGGTTATGAGTCTCAGCATCTGTTTTGATACACTGCTAGGTAGCCTTCCAGGGGCCGTCTGTGGTAGGCTCCTGTACTGTTACTTGTTTTCTCCTATTTCCAATGTCCATCCCATTTGTCTTTCTAAGTGAAGATTGAGCATCTTAAAATGGGACCTCATGAAACCAAAAATCTTCTGTAAAGCAAAAGACACTGTCATCAGAACAAAAGAACATCCTATTGACTGAGAAAGGATCTTCACCAACCCTATATATGACACAGGGCTGATATCCAGAATATATAAAGAACTAAAGATTCTTTTATTCTATTATTTCATTTTTATTGACATGTATCAATTTTATTCATCAATGAGGTCCAGCCTGATAAACACACCCACATAATGTGATCAAATCAGCATAACTGGCATCAAAGTTTCTTTCAAAAGAATATAGATCTTTAATAGTAGAAAATGAAGAAACATTTTTCATGACATGTAAAATGGAAAAGTTTACCAAAAATATTTTTAATTTTATTCCATTTAGATAAAATTGAAACTTTTGAGACTCTACATTTTTAAATGCAATTTCCTTCATGAAAGCCTGGTTTGATTAAATGAATTGCAAAAATACATGAAGCAAAAATGGTATATAAAAATAAAATTAATCTAAGCCTCAAGTGTACTGTAAGCCATGAAACATTGAGGACCAAATGAGTTCAATTTCCTGAGAAATGCATTAACGCATCATTAATACAGATGCTAGAGTCCTTTAAAGCTACTCTTATAAATGTAATGTTTTACATGTACAAAATGGATTTAAATGTTTTTCTCCATTAAAAGAGCATCTGATTGCTTTAGTGTGTCTTAAAGGACAGAGTTTAGATTAATCAAAAATATAGTCAGAATAATCACCACTGATAATTCTATTTAAATAATAATTTCTAAGTTCAAAATAACCATAAGTGAATATAACCAAAGCTCTCATTGAATAAAAAGAACATCACCATCTCCCCCAAAAACCCCTTTATTTTCCTTCTTCACAATTCATTTCTTCTACTCCTCTCCTTCACTTGTTCCTTTTCTTTTGTTTGATTTCATTCATTTTCACTGCTGTATAAAATATGTATATATCAACAATTTACAGAGCCCTGGACCATTATTCTCAACAGCAGATACCTGATACACATTCCAAGCACAAGGCAATCCAAAATTATTTTTCTCTTACATTCCCTCATTGTCTTCTTCATCTCAAGAAGTGATACTGAAACGTAGCCACTCATTGAAATGGAAAAATGTCACCTAATTTCTCAGTAAGCTCCTTTAACACGGAGTCTAAGCTGTATTTATCACTAATTCCCTTTGTTTTTACCGCTATGGCCTTGATTGAAGCCATTACTATCTGTTAAAATTCTATTGTTTTCTGTACTCTACTTGTGCAATAATATGAAACATTGACAATAAGCTGCAGAAATAGTAGGAAGTAATATAACCTACACAAGCAAACTAAAAAAAAAAAAAAAAAATCCCTTTACTATTACAATGACTTACTAAAGTCAGAAATGATCCCTCTGTGGTTGCTAACTGTAGTGAAAATCAACCCTAAAAATCCTTTTCTTTATTTTTTTCTCATTTTGTTTTTATTAAAGATGAATAAAAAAGTCTCAGTATTTAAGCTTAAAACCTTTTTCTTTGAACTTTAATGATACCATGTTTTCAAATGTAATTTTTCATGTGCTTTAATATTCTTTGCTAATTTGATATACATAAACAAAGCATTTAGAGCGTACACACCTTATCCGTTTGGAAGGAAAGATCAGTTTTCTTCAGCAATGTTGTCCACAGTAGGTTACCCCTACTCCAGTGAGCTGCCCTATACCCTTGTGCATATGGACTGTATTAATCAGACTCAATGTGAGGAGAAGGAAGAGGAGGAGAAAACATGAATTGTGAAGAGATGTCGTGGTGGCGGGTCATTTGTCATTCCTTATCATCTTTTATGTGAACTTTCAAGTGTGGAAGAGACTATAAGCTGTGCAACATCTGTATCTGTAACAACTCACTTTATACATGACAATTAAGCATATAATATTCAATTAAATGATTGCCTTGTAGAGGAATTCTGCATACTCAGAACTCTATATGTAAACTGATGAAATGTCACACTAACTTATATTTTCTTTTCTTTGTTACAAACCACTTAAAATTCTAGTAGGTTAACCATCAGAGAAGCTTCCTCCTGCAGCACATGGGAACAAATAAAGATTTACTGCCAGACATTATGCATATGGAAGGAGAAGAATGGAGGGAGGGAGGGAGAGAGAGAGAGATTTTGGAACACTGAGCTCTGAATGGAATGTCTCCATTAAATCCCTCCCCTCAGAGCACAGGGAACCCTGCAGAAGAGGAAGTAGAAAGAGTGTAAGACAGACAGAGGGGAGGGAGGATACCAGGAGAACAAGGCTTTAAAGGTCAACTGAACAAAGCTCATTTGATCTCAGAGAGATGAGAGCAGGCACAAGGCTTCCACAGGTCCTCTGTGTTTATATTAGGGCTTTCAGTTTAGTGTTTTTATGGTACTTCTGAGTGGGTGAACAAGTGGGTCTCTGAATCTTGTGCCTTCTCTTGGGGTCTTTAGTTCTGTAGTTTGCCTTGTCCAAATTCATTGTGATGGTGTTTGTTTCATCTTATTATATTTTGGTTTGCTATGTTTTGTTATCACTTAGAAACCTGTTCTTTTCAAGTGAGAGACGGAAGGGGAGTGGGAAGGAACTGGGAGAAGTAGAGAGACAGGCATCTGTAATCGTGATATATTGCATGAAAAAAGAATCTATTTTCATTAAAAGGGGAAACTTTAGTGGCATAAAACAGAAGATATTCCTGTCTAGCACACATCAGCAATTTGGACAAGAGGAAGCACAGATGATATTTTTCTGTTCCATGATCTCTATGGCTTCAACAGAGATAAACTAGAGACCCAAGAAAACATAACATTTCTTTCTCTATGTTTTTTGCTGTTAGAATTTCTCTCCATGGGGAACTCTCCACATGAACTCTTCCATCATCACAATCTCAAGATTGGCAGTTATTACATGGCAGTTGGGCTTTTTAGAAAAGTGCTTCAAATAACCCAGGCAAACACTAAATGACTTCTTAGTCTTCCTTAAAAGTACGATTGCCACAGAGGGGGAGAAGAGAGATGAAGGGTTGGATTGGGAGGAGACAAGGGAGGGGGACACAGACGGGATACAAATTGAATAAATTGTAATAAATGATGATGATGATGATGGTGATAATAATAATAAAGTTCATAAAGTTAAAAAAATACAACTATATCACTTCCATTGCACTTTGTTATTATCCAAGTCACTAAGTACATATTCAATGTAAAAGTATCATAGTCCACTTGTTGGAATATTGCCAAAAGTGAACAAGATTTAACTCACCTCGAATTGCATAGTGCTTATTTCTGGAGATTTGTAGCCTAAGAGTCAGGTCCCAGTTCCCATTCATTACTAAGCATCTCTGAAAATACTGCCTGTATTTGTGCTAAATTCTGGTGTGAATTTACCTATTTGAAAATTCTATTTAAAAAAAAAAAAAATATATATATATATGAAATATTCTGGTTTGCTGCCAGCAAACCAAAGGGGGAGGGCTATTATCTTTTTTTTTTAATCTGTCAGTTGACAAATGGGTGGATACTGTCCTGTGAATTCTTGGCCCCCAAAACCCTCAAGATAATGCATATTTTCAGGGTGCTCAGCTAATCTCTGTCTTTTCTTAACACACAGAAACTAATAAACAATGAGTGTACATTTTTCTGAAGCAGCACATACATAATTTACCTATCCTGACAGAAAATGATATATTTATTGTTATATTAGTTAACTTAAGTTTAATAACTATGCAAAAAGATATTCACAAATATCATGTCAAAATTATATAACTCTTATTTTCCAGAAAAGCAAGATAGTCAGCCTGGCTAGCCAAACCAGTAACCATTATACCATTTCTCTTCATGTATTTTTTTTTCCTCCAAATCATCTGTTCTCAAAAGAAAGATGGAAAAGATTCCATTAATCCACCCTTCATTACTTTCTAAAGTCGAGAAAGTATCTCAATGCTGACAAACATTGTTTTGTCCCAGAGGTTCCCAAATCATTGTTTTTACACGTTTCTGCAGTATCTTGATCTGTTCTTGCTACTCCTATGTGACCTCATGAAATTAATTTAGCTCCTTTGTGCCATGATTTTCTCCTAAAAATAGTATTTTTTGACTATATGACCTTAAAATACACCTACTAAAACTACTGAAATATTGCAAACAATGAGACCTAAAAACTGCTGCATTGTTAATATGGTCACAGCAGAAATTCTGAAAGACACCTATAATGGAAGTCTATTTGATGACTGCCCGAATGTGCCAAAAAAAATCTGCTAATACCTTTTATTGGAATCTTAATTTCTATCTTATCTGAAGAGTCCCTTTGCAAGAAAGTTTCTTTGCACTTTTGACAGTTATTTTTCTCATGTTCCTAGAACAACTTTAAAATTCTGTGTTTATTTCTCATGTTATTTACTCAAGATGTGGCATTTCTCTTCCTCAGGAGCGAAAATAAAGAATTTTTTTATAACTGTCACAGAGAAATAAACACACCGGGGGAAGACTGTCCCTGAGGTAACTTGTCTTCAAATAAATGAATACTAATGTGCAGTGTTTAACAAATCAGAGGAATCAGAAGAGGAAAATTAGCCAGTGTTATATAAATAAGTATGCATATGAAAGAATAAAGTAAGTGAAAGAAATAAGAAAGAAAATAGTAATAAGTAAGCACTAACAGTTATTTTTCTTGCTTTGAGTTTTACAGAACTTAGGGCATCAGACTTAGGGCCTCCTGCACACTATGAAAGGGCTTTACAACAGGGCTACAACTCCAACATTTAAAATTAATTTTTTAAAGATAAATTATAAGAAAAACACTTCCTTGAAGAGACAAAGATCAATTTTCCTAGGCAAATGTGCATCTAAAGTTCATTTTCTAGATTGTTTAGATCTGCTTGAATTCTGAAATTCTTGGAATGGATACTGAAGACACGCCATATCCAATCCTGATAATGTCCTGTCAGCACCCAGATTCCTTCCAGAGAACTTCCACCTGAAACAGTGTGTGCTGATTAGTTCTTTGTCAACACAACATACGTTGTAGTTATTTAGGAAGAGGGAACCTCAGTCGAGAAGAGACTCCCACAAGACAGGCCTGTGGGAGAGCCAGTGACACATTTTCTTGATTGGTGATTGATGAGGGAGGCCCCATCTCACCATCCGTGGTGCCACAACTGGCTTGATGGATGTAGGTACGATTTAAAAAGAAAGAAAGAAGGAAGGAAGGAAGGAAGGAAGGAAGGAAGGAAGGAAGGAAGGAAGGAAGGGGAAGGAAGGAAGGAAGGAAGGAAGGAAGGAAGAAAGGAAGGAAGGAAGAGGAAGGAAGGAAGGAAGGAAGGAAGGAAGGAAGGAAGGAAGGAAGAGGAAGGAAGGAAGGAAGGAAGGAAGGAAGGAAGGAAGGAAGGAAGAGGAAGGAAGAGGAAGGAAGGAAGGAAGAGGAAGGAAGGAAGGAAGGAAGGAAGAGGAAGGAAGAGGAAGGAAGGAAGGAAGAGGAAGGAAGGAAGGAAGGAAGGAAGGAAGGAAGGGGAAGGAAGGAAGGGGAAGGAAGGAAGGAAGGAAGAGGAAGGAAGGAAGGAAGGAAGGAAGGAAGGAAGGGGAAGGAAGGAAGGGGAAGGAAGGAAGGAAGGAAGGGGAAGGAAGGAAGGGGAAGGAAGGAAGGAAGGAAGGAAGGAAGGAAGGAAGGAAGGAAGGAAGAAAGAAAAAAAGAAATAAGGAAAGAAAGAAAGAGAAAGAAGGAATAGCAGGCTGAGCAAGCCATGAAAGCAAGCCTGTAAGCAGAACACCCCCATGGCTTCTGTATCAGTTCCTGCCACCATGTTTCTGCCCTGACTTCCTTCAATGATGGACTGTGATGTGGAAGGGGAAGTTAAGTTAACCCTTGCAACTCCAGGTTGCTTATTGCTGGACTCTGCTGTTAAGGTGGCAGTCTGACAATACCAGACTGCTCCTTAGCTCAGTGATCAAACGATGGACTGACTCTCTTCCTCATTTGTGTTTCCTCCTCTCTGCCTGATCTGGGGAAACTACAGATCCTCTAACAAGTGTCACATAGTCCTCATTAAGATTCCAAGCTGCACCTTTAAAATAAATTAAAATAAAAAGAAACAAAACATTCAGTGTGTACCTGTGGATTCCTGGAAATACCCTACCCCATGCTAAAGAGATATATTGGTATCTTAGCTTTTAACCAATGACCTTTACCATACCTCTGACCGTACCTGAAGCTGTTCCCCACCCCTGATGCCCATGGGACAATTAAGCACTGTGTTTCTCTTCTTATGGTAGGACTGTACCACTGTATGTACGTGAAGTATCCCCTGCACTTCTAGCCCCAGCAAATCAAACATATTCACCCCAAAATAACTCCTACCGCCCAAGGTTTGTAAGTCTCCATTTCACAAGAAATAAATGAGCCAACGTTATCTATTTTATCAAAGACAGTCTAAGATTCCCTGAAGAATTCATAGCTGGATGCTGGCTCAAGCAGCCACTAACAGCTGGCCGTGTGGCCATTGCAAACTTCTGCCATTCGCTGGCGTGGATCACTGGCATCATCTTTGTTGTGCTTCTCCATCCACCAAAGTGCCCATCTGCTGGAGCAAAAGGCAGGCTGTTCTCAAAGCAGCCATTCTGTATGCCCGAACAAATCTGGGTTCCCACCTCTGCCTCTCTCCATTTTGGACCTTCAAGTCTCCATTACCGGCTGCTCACAAAGCTGCTCTCTGATGTGTCCAAGTTAGGCTGGGTGGCACTCTGCAGTTCCCTGAACTCCAGAACCTGCATCCCTGTTGTTCTTTTAAGGCCAGGACTCCACTGGGCTAGAAGTGTAGGAATGGATGAAATCCAGAACCAAAATTCCTCAGCAGAAGACCTCCTGTCAAGCCAGGGAGTGCGGAGTGGGAGAAAAGATTTCTCCAGGGGAAAAAAAAAAAAAAAAAAAAAAAAAAAAAGTTATGCTTTTTTTAGGCTAGGCTTCCAGCACCAGGCCAGATGGCCGCGAGGCACCCAGGGCTCTAAAGCCTGAGTCAAGGGGCAACTAGGGCATGGCTTGACCCAGATAAGTCATTTGCTCCCAAACATAGGCTTTGGGTGCCAGCCGGGTGGAGCAGTACTGTAAAGATGGCAGCATTGATCCACACTGAAGCACGAGGGCATAGCAAATCTCCAGGGAGGAGTGGGGCACTCCCTTCCCCAGAATAAATGAAAATCCCAGGCGGTCACGGTGGAAAGCTGATTGTACGGCGCAGCACACAGCACACAGCACGTTTATTTATTTATTTATTTATTTTTGTGAAGTCTGGGGTTTGTAAACCTTGGGCAATGGGAGGGGTTTTGAGGGTGAATGTGTTTGATTCTCTGGAGCTAGAGGTGCTAGGGATACTTGATTTACATGCACAGTACCTCATTTACATTCAGCAGCACTGTCTTTTGTCAGGAAGCAGAACATAGTACTTAATTATCCCATGGGTAGGGGAAGAGGTCCAGGTAAAGTCAAAGCTCATAATGAAAAGTTAAGGCACCAAGACATCTTATTAGCGTCGGGTGGGTAGCTCCAGGAAATCCCAGGTGCTTGCTGAATAGGTTTATTATCAGGAAAGGGACTGGCCTGTGATCTCTGAGTGCTATGTGTTGCTCCTTACAAGATCTGGGATATCCAGATCAGGTGGACAGAGAAAACCCTGCTGAGAAAAGGGAGTCCACCATTATAAACCAAGCTCTGAGACTATCTGGAACCTTCAGACTTCAACCTCATCCAGCAAAGTCCCACACATCCCAGCCATAACCTGACCAGGCCAGAGCATTCACCCACACTGCACCATCTGTTTCTCATGCAGCTTTAAAAAAGAGCTGAAATCTTTTGCTACTAGAGCGGCAGATTTAAAACAGTAAAATTTTTTTGCAGAAATTCCTTTTCTCTAGCACCCCTAGCTGAACTGGAAATCTTGTGACAGGAAAGTTTTGTTCTTTGTCTGAGCCTTTCTGGAGATGCAGAATGACACTTATGGCTATGGTATTTTATCACAGCAATGGAAATCCTAGTTAAGCACTGTAGAAGAGCCACAAGGCTTAAGTCATAATGATTCCTTCTCCAACATTCTAGGAGGTTCAGATCCTCACTTAAAAAAAAATAGTATTATTCATTAGCTATGAAAACTGATGCTTTCTTCCTGAATTAGAGGGGAAAACACTCTTTCTACTAATGCTAATGTTTATTTTTATAGACATCAACACAAGACTAAACTAATGTGCAGAGGCAAGCATTGAGATGGGCTTAGTAGATAGAGTCCACATAATAGAGCCTGCCAGGTCCCCTCACAATTTTTTGACCCTGACTGCAAGACACAGGTCATGCTGATCACCCTCTGACCACACCAGCTGTCTCCATTCCTGTTGAACATTCCCGGACACTAAGCTGCTTCTCAAACCACTAATAGAAATTGATTACTACCTTGAGCCAAATTTCTTAAACCCACTTTATGGGCACTCCACTTTATATAAACCCACTGTATGTAAACTCAAGTGTTCTTTGGAACACACTTGAGGTAACACAACCCTCTGTCACTGTCCTTTGAAGGTATGCCACTCTGTTTTTCAAAGACCTTTCTGTGGTAAATTTGTTGGGCTAATTACCCCAAGGAAGAGTGCGTCCTTGTCTGGAATCACAACTGGACTCATCTCAGAACTGTTTGGACCTAGCATCCATTAATATCCATTATTAATTCACTTTTATTAAGTTGTGTGTGTGTGTGTGTGTGTGCGCGTGCACACGTGTGTGTGTGTGTACAAGGTGTGCACACAGTAAAAGACCATAGGTCACTAGTCGTTTTCTGTTACTCTTTTCAAAGCACTGTGAATTTTACTACATAAAAGCACTCATAAGCCTTCAATTTATGCTCAAATTTTGAAAAAAAATGTTTAAAAGTATTCATAGAAGGATTTTAAAAATCAGGCTAATAGTAAATTTTAGGCTTTAGTTAGATTATAGACACATGATGTCAACATCATAACTGAATATTAGCAATGTTAAATACTTTCAACATTGCATGGATACTTTATAAAATTGTGTAGATAGTTGTAAATGACTATTGCAAACATACTTTCATGGCATACTAGAGCTAAAGATGTTTCAGGATGTCAAATATCTTGATACAGACTTTATATGTATTGATTATATTATTGTCCACATAATTCCATTAATTATAGACTGAATTTTGTCACTTCCCCACTACCAATAAGTTGAACGGCGAATGTCCTGTACCTCAAAATGTGACTATATCTGGATATTCTGTGTGTGTGTGTGACAGAGAGAGACTGTTAATATTTATTGTCAAGTTGGTTGGGTTTGGAATCACCTAAAAAACCATATATCTAGGCATGTCTATGAGAATGTTTACAAAAAGATTTGAATGATAAGGGAAGACAAACCCTGAATCTTCAGGAATTGGGTACCAGAATAAAATAAAAGGCATAAAAAAAGGAAGACAGGTGAATCTTCTATTCATCTTCTATTTACTGACTTCGGACAAAATGTAACAAATTGTCTCTGGTTATTTTTTTAATGATTTATTGTTGGTATAATGTTCTTTTGGAATGTATACACCTTACCCTTGTTCATTCAAATGCTGATTTCTCTGCTCCACTCTCTGGTTTTGCGCTGTGATACTTATTCTAAGCATCACCTGTCTCAACTTTGTGTAAAGATGCCAAAATAAAGCAACCAGCCACAATGTTGAGCAATGGAAAGGAAGCAGGAAGAGAGGGAACAGAGTACAGGAAGGTGGAAGGCAGAGGAGGAGAGAGGGCAGAGGCTGGGAGAGCAGAGGCAGGAGCAGAGGTCTTGGAATGACGTGGAGAATGAACCAGACCTAAGATTTCACAAAAAACAAGTATAATTGGTGAATCTAAATGTTAGGAAACTATGAGGGCTTGGAGGTTTAGGATGGAGTAACTATTGCCCACAATTGTGTTCTAGGTTAACTAAATAAACCCAGTCTCTGTGTGATGATTTGGATATACAGCTGTTTTGGATTAACAGCAGCTTTAATAAAAGATAAACCAATAGTAAATATTAATCATCACTTACAACAATTTATTTTTATTTTAAGTGCATTGGTGTTTTGCCTGCATTGTCTGTGGGAGGGTGTCAAATCACTTGGAGTTGGACCAAAGACAATTGTGTGTTGCCATGTGGGTTCTGGGAATTGAAAGTGAGTCCTTTGGAAGAACAATTTGTGTTCTTAACCACTGAGCTGTCTCTCCATCCCTTGTCTCCTGTTCTTGATGTCATCTTTCATCCCATGTATCCCTTAAAGCTCTAGCAATAAAAGTATACAAAATTTGGTGCCAAAAAAAAAAAAACCAACCCAAACCAAACAAATAAAAACAAAATGGGGTGCTGTTGTCATCAACCTGGTCCCATGGCTCTTAAGCTTTTAAAACTGGTTTGCAGGAGGAACATTGAAAAGTTTTGTGTCAAAAACAAGAGAAGCCCTGGAATCAGAGCCTACTGGACCATTTGATGTTGGTGTGGAATGCTACAAATCTGACAGACAATTAAGCCTTATCAAAAACTTAACAGCATTCTGTACCTTTTATTTATATAATAGTGGGTTAAGGAGTAACTGCCAATGAATTAATAACCAGCATTAATATTAAATTAATCACTAATTTATTATATTATATTATTAATTCAATAATTAATCATAATTAATAATTATATAAATAGATATTAAATACCAATTTTATTTTACAGTGCACTTTAGAGCTAAGTGGAATCCTTGTGAGGAGCCGCATGCACACTGCATGCTGGGAGTGGGCCCAGGGCATTTTCCAACGTATGTAATCTCCCGAGTAAGCGCGGGGACTGACAGGACACCCTACCCCCAGCTGTAGTAGCCTAGACAGAGGCAGCCACTGAGCCCTCTCCACAGGCCAAAACCTAGGCCCGAACCAACCTTTCGACCTCTGCGTTGACGCCATGACGTCACAAGTGGCGCGACACGAGGGCGGCGCGCTGTACTTGCGTCAGTCCCGGCGCACGCCTCGGGCTGGGGCGGAAACGCGGCCCTGGAGATGGCGTCTCCGTGGCAGACTGGTGCCTGAGCCGCCGCGGCATGTGGGCGCTCGCCGGGCGGGCTCTCGCAGCCTGGGCCGCTGGGGCCGCGCGCTCGCTGCCTCCCTGCCCCCGGCACGCGGCGGCTTGGGAGCTCCGGGCTGCCTGCAGGGCCTTCAGCGCGGCCGAGCTCAAGGTGACCGGCTCACCCGGGGAGGGCGCTGGGCTTCCGTGCGAGCTTGGTGGGCGAGCCCTTCCACCCTGGACCCTGTCGGCGTGGCCTGAGTTGCCCTTAGCTCCTCGGCTTTGGGCTGGTGGTTTCTGAAACTCCCCCGAGAAGCTGCTCCTTTATAGCATCGATTTTTCTGGAAGTTTTAGTTACGCTCCTTGGGCAGATAGATTGATTTGCATCCAGTTCTGCCACTTCTTTGCCGGCTGACATAGTAATCAGACTTAGAGGTTTTTAGGATGCAAAGACGAGGAACTTTTGAACGTCATGCAAGGGCGTGGCTCCAGCATGTAGCTGCTTTGTGGTTAGAAAAGTGGATTTGACCTGTCACAATTCAGGGTTTTTAAAAGGCATGCGGTTCTGTAGAACTTTGACCTGAATACGGGAGTCGGGAAAGGGTCGCGAGGGAGACTACAGTGAAGCTTTTATGGTTGTTTGAAGACTTGTTCTGTACCTTTATCTGCCTTTTTGCAGAGTAACTAATAGAAAGCTAAAACAAATATAGTCATTACAGTTTCATTCCCAAAGATGAAATACCAGCTGGGGGTAAAATCCCAAGCCTCGCTTCACACACACTCCAGACTATTTGGCTTGAATGCAAGTTTCCATCAGTTTGTGATGTGTCTCACTACATAAGAGATTTCGAAGACTTCTGTTGTTTGTTTGTTTTTTGAGAAGGCCTTCTCAGACTCTATCCATGAAAGTAAATTTTGATTGGTTTAATGTGATGGAAGTATTAAGTAAGGGGTTTTAGCTTTGCTTATAAAACTGACATATTTGTTAGGTCTCTTGTAATTTTTTCTTTCTAGTTAGGCTTAGTCATACATCTTTAATGGGGGGGGCAAAAAAGTTCAGTAAATAAAATTGTTCGTAGTTTGAAAGACTTTTCTTTGATTTGTACTATGTTAAGGCAGATTTTGTCCCTGTAGCTGCGACATTTCCTTCTCTTCTCAGGAGAAACCTGACATGTCTAGATTTCCCGTTGAAGATACTAGAAATTTCTGTATCATTGCACACGTGGACCATGGCAAAAGTACTTTAGCTGACAGGCTCCTGGAACTAACAGGTATTTTTATTTTATATCACCTGCTTATGATTACCTGGAATTATTGGGCATTTAGTTTTACCGTGGTGCCTTATGTTTTGGCATTATATCTTTAATGTTTTCTGTTAATGGTAGAGTTTTGTTTTAAAACCCAGAGAAAACAATAAGTTCTTCTATTTCTAGGAACGATTGATAAGACAAAGAAAAATAAGCAGGTTCTTGATAAATTACAAGTGGAACGAGAAAGAGGAATCACTGTGAAGGCACAGACAGCGTCTCTGTTTTACAGCTTTGAAGGAAAGAAGTACCTTTTGAATCTCATCGACACACCAGTAAGCGTCATGGTGACTCTGCAAAAACTGCAAAAGTTAATCTTGTTAATATTGCAAACTAAATATGTTCATTTTGGAGCTGGATTTTGCACACACACTTCTGGTTTTTATTTTCTCGTTTTTGAACAAGTGTAACTTCTTTCAAATATTTTCACAAAAACCTCACATCTTATAGGTTTTCTTTTTTTCTTTTCTTTTTTTAATCATATCAGTAAATTGGCTATGCTTATTCCTTTAAAAAATAAAGCTAATACTTACAGGTACCTATGTCTTGCTTTTTAGGGCCACGTTGATTTTAGTTATGAGGTATCCAGGTCACTTTCTGCTTGCCAAGGTGTTTTACTGGTGGTTGATGCAAATGAGGTGAGATCTCTCATATATGATCTGACGTGCTCAGTAGGCTGTTTCGTAAAGTTCTGCTTAAAATGGATTTTGGAAATAGAATTTTTGCATCAGAATAACAGATTTGCTGTGCTACTTTAAATAATATACTTTAATGTTGGTAAATTGAGGTGTTGACTCATCCTGCGTAGTTTGGCTGTTTCTTTACCAGTGGTAATACTGGTTTTCAATCCTAAAATATGAATGGTACAGAAAAGTAGGAGGTGGTGTGATTTAGATTTCTTTCACTGTATGGAAATATGTGAAATAACTGTAAAGGCAAGTCTGTTTTGGCTCACAGTTTTGAAGGTCGAAGTTCATGGCTCCTTGGCCTCATTGCTTTTGACTTGGAGCAAGGCAGCAGAACATAATAACAGCAATGCTTGCAGGTGGGGCTGGCGGGGTGGGGCAAAACCACTCTAAGAAAGGAGAAGGAAAGGCCTATGTCTCAGTCGCCTGCAGCACATGGCTCTACTAAGTAGATGGCAGGGTTTTGGCACGATTTAAAATCTCAGTTTGATGATGATAAATGGTATGTATTGAGTTAGTAATTTTGTGGTAATGTACTGTCAAAAGATTCACCTTGTTCTCTCTTGTCTTGGTGCATCAAGGGTATTCAAGCTCAAACTGTAGCAAACTTCTTTCTTGCCTTTGAAGCACAATTGTCAGTAATTCCAGTCATAAACAAGGTAAGAGATGCCAGTGCCATTAATTATTTTACCTATATCTAGTGTTAATTGTGAAGTATAGTGTTTTTATGTAAGGGATATATATTTAATATATATTATATATATATATATAATATATATATATGCATACACATATAATACGAAGGATCTGTAGTTACTGTTCATTCAGGTTATCAGTGTGATTTACCCCTGAATTTCATGTGATGAAACGGCAGGTCAAATATGCCTTGCAGAAAGTTGGAAAGGTTCACCTGAACCACACGTGCCATTTCTGTAGTAAAGAGGTACAAGGTAAAGGTAAACAAAGAGCTGCCAGTCACACCACTCTGGAGAAAAGGGGCTTAGACCTAAGAATCAGTGCAGACCATGACATAGGTCGAAGCTAACTTAACCCTTACAAGGCTGTCCAATCCTGTAACGTTAAGAATCTTGATTTAAAATTTTGGACTGAATTGAGTTACTGAATTGAATTCATTTCTTGATATCGGTGCTAACTGTAAAATAATAAGAGTGCCCATAGGAAACAGCTGTAACCATCTGTTCTCATGATGTTCATTGATAAACTATCCTGCTTACATATTTTTGTCTGTTTTATTGCTTGAATTTAGTTTTTCAGTAGCCATGCTTGTTTAAATCATGTTGATATATAGATTATTTTATATATTCTTTTGAAAAAGTCATGGAGACATCAGTTAGGTTAAATCACAAAGACTTCTTTCATCTCCAGACATTATCATTATGGACTAATTTTAATTTTGCTATGCTCACTCAGTAATTTTTTTTAAAGATAGATCTGAAGAATGCTGATCCTGAAAGGGTTGAAAAGCAGATTGAAACAGTGTTTGATATCCCTGGTGATGAATGTATTAAGGTAAAGGCCTTTTCTAAGGTCTTAGTTGTTCTGTTGCTGTGATGAAACACCATAACCAAAGCCACTTGGGGAGGAAACGGTTTATTTGATATACTTACACACAAGCGTCAGTGAAGGAAGTCAGGGCAGGGACCTGGAGGCAAGAGCTAGTGTAGAGGCCATGGAGGGGGGAGCGTGCTGCTTACCTGCTTGCCCCTCATGGCTCGCTTAGTTTGCTTTCTTACAGAACTTGGGACCACCAGCCCAGGGGTGGCACACCCCCCCCACCATGGGCTGAGCCTTCCCACATTAAACACTAATTAAGAAAGTGCTGTCTAGTCATGTGTACAGCCTGATCTTATGGATGCGTTTTTCTCAGTTGAGGTTTCATCTCTCAACTGACTCTGGTCTGTGTCAAGTTGACAGAGAACTAGCCAGCACAACTGTTGATTGTTGTTTAGAAAATCTCAGGTGATTGACCTAACTGAAATTAATGGGGTTTGATTACTTTGCACGTTTAGCATTTTTTTTGTAGTTTTAGAGTGTTCTTTTATAATTAGTTCATTAGATTCAGATGAGAAAACTTCCTTTATGTTGTGAGAATTTACAGATGGTTGCTGTATTACTTTTAAATGAACTAAGGATTAAATATTTTATCACTTGCTAGGATCACAGATTTAGCCTGTGTCAGGACTAAAACAAAGCCTTTTGAAACTCAATGTAGCATTCTTTTTTTTTTTCCTAAAGGATGTGTTTACTTGATTTAAGCTTATGTGTACGTGTGTGTGCCAGCACAAGGCTCTGCGCCCTGTGGTACAGGTGCCCAGGGTGGCCAGGTGCAGGAGTTGGATCCCACTGTAACTGCAGTTACATAAGGAACGAGCCGCCTGCCGTGGGTGCTGGACTACTGGTAAACTCTTAAAAGGCAGCAAGTGCTCTCAACCGCTGCGCCATCTCTCAGTCCTTAGTATTACTTCTTACAAGTCACTTTGTGTAGAAATTTCGTCTTTGAAGAACAGTTATTTTTAGACTTGATAGGTATGTGTTAGACTGATGCATTCCATTAAAAGGCATTTTTCCTCATCAAGACTTTTGATTCTTATTCCATTGCTTACTGAACACTTAGAATAGTCTTATACTTTAATCCTAGAACCATATTGCCACTGACACCTTACGATGGGAAGAAATCCTTATCATTTCCTTTTCCTGTGTTTAAAGAAATGAATAAGAGAATTCTTCCTCCTGATCATAAATGATGAGGTCCCAGGAGTGTAGCCTCAAATCTCAGTGCTTTTGTTTCTGCATACTTTCAGATTTCTGCGAAAATTGGGACAAACGTTGAAAGTGTGCTTCAGGCAGTCATTGAAAGAATACCTCCGTAAGCATTCTGTTGTTATACTATAGACACTCATGTTCAATAGTTTAAATTAGACTTAGAGTTTAAAGGTTTAATAGGTAACGTTTTTATAAATTTTAATCATCCAAATTGTAATTTAGAGTTTAATAAATTAATACTTTATAGCTATCTATAATTTAGTAGTTTAGATTAATAAGCCATCATCTTGTTCTATCATTTTAATCGACTGAGTATGGCAAATGATCTTGCCATAGGTTGAAGTAAATTTTTGCTTTTAATAATGCAAAAATGTCTTGTTCAATATAGTAAAATAGGAAAAAAGCAAGGATGATGGCAATCTTTGATAACTGTAGTACAGAGCCTTAAGTACATTTGCAGTTGGTCTTTGCTTTGTAATGAGCATACAAGCATAAATTTCAAAATTTAAAACTGATGGTTGAATTTAATATATTTATAGAAAGGCCTTTTTGCTTTCACCTTTGAGTAATTATCTTACAAAATTAAAATCAACTAAACATACTTCTTGAGTTGAAAATATTGTCATTTTCTTATATGGACTTAATTTTATCTTTTATAATAGTCCAAAAGTACATCGTGAAAACCCACTGAGGGCATTGGTATTTGATTCCACCTTCGACCAGTACAAAGGTGTGATAGCCAACATAGCACTATTTGATGGAGTGGTTTCCAAGGGAGATAAAATTGTATCTGTACACACTAAAAAATCATATGAAGTAAATGAAGTAGGCATTTTGAATCCAAACGAGCAGCCAACTCATAAATTGTAAGTAATGTTATAATATTTCCAATAAATTTATGTATTTCTCCTCCTAGTGTGTTCAGGATAATCACAATGTAGAATTAAGGAAACTAATGATATATTGCAACTATATATTCAGATACTTGGTTAAAAGGATCTCGTGTGTGAATAGTAGGTAGTTTAATGGATATAAAATGATCAAGTTTTATTAATTAGAAATAACTTAGTGATCTAGTGTAGACTTGGTCTTGTTTAATGTATTTGATGGAACAATTAAATATTAGGGCTCCTCAACTACTAGTCAATGAATTTTTTTCCTTTTACATTTAATCTCATCATGACTAAATTTTGCAATATAAGGTATTTCAAAAAAACAAAATAAACTCTTCTTATCCTCACTGTGGTTAAACGTAGATTAATTAAAATTTGCAGGGGAGTGGGATTAAGGAAAACATCTGAGATAGCTGTGAAACAGCTGCTTAGTGACTTTACAAGTACTAAGAAGACATGACACCTGTGCTTCAGTTATGTTTCTCAGGTCGTCTCTGAAAATTAAGGTGGTGAATATTTTGTGTACATGGTTCATATTGTACAGTTTCATGTTGTATACAAACTCAAAGGCCTCCTGTGAATCATCACATGTTGAGTCTGTTCATTTTAATTTTAGTGGAGTCTTTCAAGTTCATGTATTATAGTATGTATTTACAATGTGTGTATATATGTTTAGAGCAATAACATTGAAAATTACTGCTTCTGCATTGAAGGCTCCTCTGCTGCAACAAACAATGCGAATGAGTTTGTTACTATGAAGGTTTTTTTAATTTTTGTTTTTTAAAACTAAGCTGCAACTGAATTCTTGGAGTCTTTTCTTTTCGTGTGAAAGTCAGAGATATGATAGACTTGTTATTTAAGTTTTTCTGTTTGGTTAAAATTTTATCTTTTTTTCCTTGCTAATGAACCTTTAACATAATAATAGACATGACAGTCTTCTGAATTTTTCTCTAGTGATAATAGTTTTACACTGTATGTCAAAAGCTGGTGTTTAATTTGCAAAAGGTGGGCAGAATCACAAAGACAGGTTTAGGTCTGTGTAGAAATTGTGGGCAATGGGTGAGACATGGTACTGTTTTCCTGCTGAGCTTTAGAGGTTGAAAATTGGTACGTGGTGCCTACTTGTTTGGGAAGTATGTGAGTTTCCTAGGGAGATAGAACTATGAGTATGCACTTAACAACAGAAAAGCAGTAAATGTTTGCATATACTGATTTTATTTAGATATGCAGGACAGGTGGGCTTTCTGATTGCTGGGATGAAAGATGTCACTGAAGCACAAATAGGAGATACATTATTTTTACATAATCATCCAGTGGAGCCCTTGCCTGGGTTTAAATCAGCGAAACCAATGGTATTTGCAGGTGAGGAGCTCACACATTCAAGACCAGGGGCCCAAATATTTTTTAATTAAAAGTTTGGTTTTGTGGTGAAATAAAATGTACTAGAAGATTATATACATTCTTAAAGATCTGTTTTGATGACACTTCATTTGCTTATGTAGAAGTATGTGGTATTTCTATGTATCAATTTACAACTTCATATACATGGTGACATTTTATGAGAGGTCATTTAGGATTTAAGTGAATATGTAGCTTTTAGTAACATGAATTTTCTTATTTCTCTGAGAAGGTGGTTGAATATATTTGATTTTTTTTTAAATTCAGATGTTTTAATTACGGTTCTCAGAATTAACTAATTCCCTCCTTTTAGTTGAGTTTTTCTTTAATTTCGCTGTGCTCCAGTTGATCAGTGGACAGCCATGTAGCCTTTAGTATGTGTAAAGTCAGAACATGTATTAATTACTGTGAGTATTCCAGACATTTAAAATAATGAAGGCTTGATCGAGGGTCACCTGGTTACTCTAACCTGGGAATCTAGCCCTCAGTTTCTCCTCATAGTCCCCTCATCAGAGATCACAAACTTTATTACTGCCATCTTACACAAAGTCCGTTACTTGGATTTCAGAAGATTTGTAAAGCATACACTTCATAAGCAGGAGATGAAGAGAGTCTGAGGAGTAAACAGTAGCTCCCTTTATTTTAAGCAGTAAATTTCTAAAAGCCAAATTTACATTTACTTTAATAATTAGTCCAGAAACTAAATCCAGTGTTTTTTTTTTGTTTTTTGTTTTTTGTTTTTTTTTCATTTTTGGTGCTATTTCCCATCTGCTAATTACAGTGGTGGAATATTTTGTGCTTTTGTTTTTTGAAATAAACATAATTTGCCTAAATTGTGAGTAGACTTAATTCTCTTGGCTTTTTATTTTTTTTTTTTTTTCTGATTGTGTTTCTCCAAAAGCATAAAACCACCCTTTGGTGTGTGAACACAACTTTATATTCATTAAAGCTAATGGATTCCAAGATACCTTGCAACCAATCAAAGAAAAGTAATATAGATTCCAAATGGTTAATTTTGAACATGACAGCACTTCATATTATGCTTGTATCCCCAGGAATGTACCCCATAGACCAGTCTGAATATAATAACCTGAAGAGTGCGATAGAAAAACTGACCTTAAATGACTCCAGTGTGACAGTGCATCGGGATAGTAGTCTGGCCCTGGGTGCTGGCTGGAGGTAAGGTACAGTCACATCACAGTCACATTTTAATTGGAAGTGTTCAAAGTTCTGATTGGATGTGTTGCTCCTGAATGCTTCCGAAGATCAGGTGTAATATTTCTTTTGGGGAGGTGGGGGTTTGAGACGGGGTCTTGATGTGTAGCCCTGGCTGTCTTGGAATTAGCTCTGTAGACCAGGCTAGCCTCAAACTTCCAGAGATCCACCTGCCTCTGGACATACTCTTTTTGTGTATTTGTATACATGCATGTGTGTGCATGTATGCATGGTTGAGGGGCTGAGATCAACTTGAGTCCCCATGTTAGTTTTGAGATTGCATCTGTCACTGCCCTGGAGTTCACCCTGGCCCCTTGCTGTGTCCTCCCAACCCTGGGCTCACAGTTGGATTCTCTACCTCCTGGCTTTTTCATGTGAGTGCTGAGGATCCAAATTTGGGCCCTCATGCTTGTACAGTGAGCACTAACCCTCTCAGCCATCTTCCCAGGTCCTAAAGATAAGTTTATATGAGTAAATAAATAAATCTCTTCATGTTTGCTCATTTCTCAAGTGGGTTCATGTTTTTTGGGGTAGTTTAAAATAGATTCACGGAAGATTTGGTTTTTATGTTATAAAATTATACAAGAGATGGAAATTGCTGGAATGATTCTTGATTTCCCCCTATCCTAGAAGGTAGCAATGTGTTTACAACAGGAAACAGCTCAGTCAGACATCCATTTGAAGGGTTTTCTTCCCCTTTTCCCCAGGTTGGGATTTCTTGGACTTCTGCACATGGAAGTTTTCAATCAGCGACTAGAGCAAGAATATAATGCTTCTGTTATTTTGACAACTCCTACTGTTCCATACAAAGCTGTTCTTTCATCTGCAAAATTAATAAAGGTGCCATAATTCTTCTGTTTTATATCAGCCTAAAAGGGAAAATTTAATAAGGTGTACATGTTCTATACTAAGAATGACAGAAGAGTTTTATTTGTAAGTGAATCACTATTAAGAATAATCTGAAATCAGGGTTATCTTGCCTTGAACAGATAGTTTTCCCACCTTCTATATAGCATGATTAGCAGTTATGGCCCTTAGACTTACCTCCTGCTCTTATAAATAAAATATTATTGAAACACAGCCAAAAAATGAGTAATGTGTGATTATTAGTAATAAAAATGTTACCTTTTAAAACTAATTCATGTATCATTGTTCTTAGCTTGATCTTTTCATTATCAAAATTAGTCTTATACTGACAGTAAAAAGAATTAGTAAATGAGAGGACCATTGGACATTCCATGCAGAATTTCAAAGATAATTTTGATCATAAATAATTGATGTTATTCATTCTTTTTTATTTTTTTATATTAATTATGGTTTATTCACTTTGTATCCCAGCTGTAGTCCCTCCCTCTCCTCCCAATCTCACCCTTCCTCCCTCATTTCCTCCTGTGCCCCTCTCCAAGTCCACAGATAGGGGAGGTCCTACTTCCCTTCCATCTGACCCTAGCCTATCAGCTCTCATCAGGACTGGCTGCATCGTCTTCCTCTGCGGACTGGGAAGTCTGCTTCCCGATCTGGAGAAGGCATTAAAGAGCTAGCCACTGAGTTCATGTCAGAGACAGCCCCTGTTCCCCTTACTAGGACAATTAAGTTAGTGATAGAAGTAGTACTATATTCCATTTAACTGGCGATTTATTCATTTAAACCACTGCCTCCTTGAACATAAACTGGGTTTTATATGCTAATTATAATACCCTAAAAGGTCAAGTTAAATGTAGCATTTTGTCATATTTTTTTTCTAGATGGTTCATGGTGTGTTTTGTAAATTTTAATAAATGCATATATAAATAAATTTTAATAAAATACATCAGTGTATTTAGTATTTTAACATTTTAATGTTAAAAGGTGATAATTGGTAGATCATTATTCTTGTTTTTAAAAGAAATGTATTAAGTAATAGTGTAATCTTTAGGTGTTTTGTTATTGTTGCTGCTACTTTGTTATTCGCAGTAAGTTCAATAACTATGTTCTAAAATGTACTGTGTTAAAAGCAAACCTTTAAGAAACATAGTTATATTAGTGTTTCTTTTTATATGCTGTTCCCTTTTCTCATTTTTAGGAACATAAAGAAAAAGAAATCACTATCATCAACCCTGCACAGTTCCCTGATAAGTCAAAAGTAGCAGAATATTTGGAACCGGTTGTTTTGGGCACCATTATTACACCGACTGAATACACTGGGAAAATGATGGCTCTGTGCCAGGTACAAACACAAAGTGGGTTTCAGTCCTCTGGTAGGGCTTGTCAGCTTGTGCGTCATAAGATTCCTTCTGCTGAGAAATTTACACTGATACACCGTCTTGATCTTACACACCAGGTTTAAGACTGAGTATCAGTATTTGGTCAAAGGAATGAAAAAATGTTATGTACTTATCTCAAAGGGACTTCCAGTATGATTTAGTCTGTTTATGTACTCGAAAGTGAATATAATGTGATTTTAAAAATAGAACTGTGAGATAAACAGCTTTAGTTTAAAACTAACATATCTGAAATACAAAGTATTGTTTCTTCCTGTATTAAAACTCATGTGCTTATAAATTTTTGATAAACTATTAAATAACATTGTTGACTTTTGTTTATAGAATTTATAGTTTGGAAATTACAATATTAATATATTTGCATCTGTATTTGTATGAATTATCAAACTATTTCCTTCTTTAGGCACGAAGAGCAGTTCAGAAAAACATGATTTTTATTGATGAAAATAGAGTTATGCTGAAATATCTTTTCCCTTTGAATGAAATTGTGGTGGATTTTTATGACTCTTTGAAGTCTTTATCATCTGGATATGCAAGGTGAGAAAATAATGGTAAGAAGTATCTCACAAGCATCTCAATATTTCTCCTTTTAGTAATTTCAGCTCTTGAAGACAACTGAACTCATACGAGGTTAGGAAACTTGGTACATTACAGATACGACACAGTACTTGACATTTATGCATAGCAGGAAAAATTCTATAACTTACGAGATGGTTAATCTCTAAAAAAGGAAGCTCCGTCTTCATTAAGAGTTATATATCCCTGTGTCTTAAGAGTTGGTCATAATTTCAAAAAGCATCTGTAACTGAATGACAAAAAATATATGTGTATGTTATTTGATCCCTGGAGCATCAACTTTGAACAATGATGCAAATATCGAGTATGAGAAATGATACACTGCATTTACCAATGCTGTCGTCAAGAACTGAGTCCTCCAGGAGTCTGTGGTCTATCTAATAAAAATCTGTGTATCTTAAGGGAGTACATGAAGCCCAGCCATTGTTAAAAAGCATGAAGCCTCTTTTACTGCCTTCTGGCAGTCTGTTTTGTTGCAGTGCTTTATGAGTTAGCTTTGACTACACTGATGATAGCAACTAATCTAAGTGCTTGTTCATGGCTGGCTAAGATTTCCTCCAGTACTCCATATGTATTAGGTGCTACATATATTAGCTCATTCACAAAAACTCGTAATGCGCAACCTGCATATCTGTGTAGGAAACCCAACTGTCTTTCTTAATTGCAGCTTATCAGTGCATTATATGAATGTGTTGTCATTGGTAACAAAAAACTCATAATGATCCACCAGCTGCTGTCAACATTAGAAAGGTGCTGACATTTGTTTTCAGTGACTGCTTTTCTTAGTTTACCATAACCAGTTCCTTTTCATTCTTATTTATTTCCTGTACTTAGGACCCTAATTCTATGAAAGAAGGTTGATGCATTTGGTTCTTTACTGCGGACATACATATTCATTGAATAAAACTTTATGTATGATAATAATTTAATCATTTTTCTTCAAGGGAGGGCAGGTAATGAGGGTTTAGGAAAAACCTTGAGTATAATCTGATAATATCATGCTTTTCAATGTTCTGTTGTCCTCATTAGTTTTGATTATGAAGATGCAGGTTACCAGACTGCAGAACTTGTAAAAATGGATATTCTACTGAATGGAAATATCGTGGAAGAGTTGTGTACTGTGGTACATACGTAAGTAGACTAGAAACTGAACATAATCACTCTGGATGTTTTCTGTAGTTAAATGATTCCTCACTTTTACTGGAGCAGATAAGACTTTTTAATTTAAAACTTTGAAACGTAATTAAAATAGGTTTTAGTCTACTTACTTTTCCTTATGCTTTTATACCACTTTCCCTATTATTAAATATAGAATTATAGCCAAAGGAGTGCTGTCATGGAAATAATTCTACTGTTAAAGTACAAGAAAATATTTTTAACTTTATAATGTTGGTTTTAGGATTGAGAACAAAAAGATTTTCATATTCATGAAAATCATTTATTATAATGAAAAGTAAGTGTACATGTTCACACACTGATAGGCTTGATACTATGCCATATCCATGCAATTTTAAGTCATAATATAGATTAAAACAAAAAAAAAGTGTTGAGTTCTATTTGAGCCTTATTGTTAATTACTGCACATGAACTATTAATATAATTTAAAATATTTGTATTTAGGATAGCTGTATTTTTTCTGTCTCAGAGAGAAAGCATACACTGTTGGCAAAAACATATGTGAACGTCTAAAGGATTCTCTTCCCAGACAGCTGTTTGAGATAGCAGTTCAAGCTGCTATTGGAAGCAAAGTAATTGCAAGAGAAACGTGAGTTGAAATTCATTTTCGTCTGAGGCTGCCTTTAGGAACAATATACCCAGAAAACAGACCAAACTTTTAGCTTAATCTTGCCTTATGATTTATTTCTTGCAGAGCATGAACTAGCCGAGGGCTCTGATTCTTCCACTGATGTCATGTACTTTGCATTACTCACACCGAGTAATACTACTTATAGTTGATATAACTTCTGAAGGCTTAGGAATTTCTGCTCATTTCCATTGAGTTTCTAGGTTGAGGGATTTCTGTAAAGTTCCTTCCATTCAGTGGATTATTTTTTGAGTTAGGTTGTGATAGGAACATAATCTAAAGGTAGTAATAAAATTTTTTCTCTGAAGCATTAAATGAGAAAAGATTGTAAATATCATATTAGGTTTTGTTGTCTACATAAGTCCCTCTCGTGGTTTATAGTGGATGTGGACAATAGGTTAGTATCTGAAAGACACTAGCTTTGTTGATAAAAAGGAGCAAGTGTAGTCTCCAGTAGCACTTCCCTTGCCCAGGCTTTAGGGATCTTAAGACCTTGAATGTTAGAAATATCTCACTAGTTGTGACAAATTGGGAATGGCTATTTAGTTATACCTCTAAACCTAATGTGTCAGTTCTATTAAGTACCATTTTTATATGGATTATATTATATGTATTGCCATTATGAGCATAATTTCACTTTGTATGTTATTTTGTTTCAGTTATTCGGTGTCCGCAGAAATCCAGAGGTTAGGGAGACTACCAGGGACCATCCTAGAGTAGAACAGTAATAAGCACATGGTCATGTTCACATAAATTGTAGTGAAAATACATTAAGAAGAACAAAATAAACTAACAATATTAAAAGAATCCCTTAAAATGAGATACCTTTTCAAAACTAGTGATGATCTGGAAATATCATGATAATATAGTAATATAATTGATGGTTGGATATATGAACAATAGTTTGTCTTGAGAATGATTTTATGAGACCCTAAATGTAGTAATAAATCCTTAATAGTCATTCTCCATTTGCAATTAGGTGAGAATGTGATGATTTAATTTTTCAAAAATTGCTATTCCATAGTATTTCTAGGTTGATCTTGGAATTATGTATTTTTTTTATTAATGTCATAAATCCTCACATTTTTAGTCATGTATACCACAAGCAATGATCAAAAGTACATGGTGACATTAAAATGATTTTTTGTGTGTGTATCTTACACTGAATATATAAAAGTAAATATAAAAATATTTGAGCTAATTACATAAAACAATTTTGTTTAAATAACACCATCACTAAAATATTTTATTAATAAGTTATGCATAGAAACCATACTTTTAAAATGTATAATATTTTGAATCTAAACAAAATTTCTTCTTTTACAGTGTGAAAGCCTATAGAAAAAATGTTTTGGCAAAATGCGTATGTATCTAGCTATATTTTTCTACTTTTTTATATTTAATGATTTTAAGATCAATGATGTTATAAAGTAATTGGTTTCTATTTTAGTTTTCATGCACCATGTATTTCATCTTCAAGTCTCATTTTAAATGAGTAAATTTCTGCTTAACCATATTAGAATCTTCACTTTTACTACATTTTTAAAAGCTTTTCATTTCTCTTTTCTTACGTAATACCATCTAAAAAAGAACTTATAGCTTCCATAATTTTTTACATAGTGAAAGATTTATAGTGATTACAGTTGGAATAGAAATTTACCTTGCTATGTTGATTTTTGAAGTGCTATTTTTTTTTAAGTGAAAAAATCTCCATTATTGTAAAAACAAAGTGCTTTTTCTAAGGGCCTAATACAGTTTCTGGCATAGGTCTGCTTCTGAGAGTCTCTGTAGTAGGCTATAACTATGCAAAATGTTTATCATAAATAAATAATTATGAAGAGGGTGTCAAATGAAGACCTGTGGATCATAATGATATGGTTATGGTTGTGGTGTTTTCTTGGTAAAATTATGTAATCATTTCCTTTAAACCAATTTAGATTTCTTATTTTTCAGTATGGTGGTGATATTACCCGAAAAATGAAACTTTTGAAGAGACAAGCAGAAGGGAAAAAAAAGCTGAGGAAGATTGGCAACATTGAAATTCCAAAAGACACTTTCATAAAAGTTCTGAAAACTCAACCTAATAAATGATTCGCTTAAAGCAGGAGTTTTGCTCTTTTTTTTTCTTTTAATTTATATTAACAATAGAATGAAAACTATGAAATGCTTTAACTTTGACCTACCAGTGGTTCTCAGCTTTCCTAATGCTGCCCTTTTAATATAGTTCCTCATGTTATAGTAATTTCTAACCATAAAATTATTTTTGTTGCTACTTCATAGATACAGTTTTACTACTTTTATGAATTATAATGTAAATATTTGAAATGCAGGCTATCTGAGATGCAGCCTCTGTGAAAGGATCATTTGACCCCAGGTTGAGATCTGCTGACCTACTTACTGGTAGGGAAGAGGTTAAATATATGCTTCACTGCCTATTTATTTTATGTTCCACTAGGCAGCAGTAATCTTGACAACATTCTTTCACCCATCTTTAATATAAAATTGTGATTATGTTACTATACTTTCCACAGGTAGCTTTAAGAAACTGAAATGTTAATAGATTTTAAATATTTAAGAGGGAGTGTTATACATTTAATCACAGTGAATTTTAAACTTTTAAGATTTTAGTGTTTTGAGACAGGATCCTGCTATGTAACCTTGGCTAGCCCAGTGTCCTAGGGTTCATTGCTGTGAAGAGATACCATGACCACAGCAACTCACAATGGAAAACACTTAACTGGGGATGGCGTACTTAGTCCATTATCCTCATGGAGAGAAGCATGGCTGCCTGCAGGCAGACACGGTGCTGGATAAGGAGCTGAAGAGTTCTATATTTATTTTTATCCTCAAGTAGCAGCAAGAGATGACCACACTAGGCCTAACTTGAGCATTTGAAACCTCAAAGCCCACCTCCACAGTGACACACTTCCTCCGTCAAGACCACACCACCTAATAGTATCACTCCCTTTGGGCCATTCTCACAC
This sequence comes from Meriones unguiculatus, assembly GCF_030254825.1. Taxonomy (NCBI): domain Eukaryota; kingdom Metazoa; phylum Chordata; class Mammalia; order Rodentia; family Muridae; genus Meriones; species Meriones unguiculatus. Next base: position 143,557,774 of record NC_083351.1, read on the forward strand.
ATGAGTCTGTGGGGGCCATACCTATTCAACCACCACACTCGGCAGCAGTCATTATGTAGTCCTGGTTGATCTTCAACTTGCAAAAATCCTCCCACCTCAGCTTCTGGTTTCTGGCATTATACGTATGTGTTATGTACAGCTTGTGTGTTTTATTAAAACAACACTTAGTGACACCTAGTTAATAGCTTTCCAGAATCACTTGTCAACATTTTTAGCTCAAACAATATAGATAGATAGATTACAATACGTCAATTATTAAGAAATGGATCAAAGAACATGTTACCAGAAATTTGGCTTTTCATTACACATTTAGTCTAGCATTTCTGAAACTAAATGGTTTATGTTACACATCTAAGTTAAGTTTACATTAGGGACCCCTCGTTTCTGGCCTTCAAAGTACATTTATACAAAATGATAGACTTTTGATACTAGCACTAGCTGCAAATAACTAATTCTTTTTTTTTTATAGTCCACATTTTTTAATTCATTGCATTGATAGATTGATTTTACATTTTGGCTATGGTGAGTCATAGGCAGTGTACAAGAAAATACAGATCTTTCCTCTTATTTTATTTCCTTTGATAAATACACAGTAATGGGATGGTTAGATCACATGGTAACTTTGGTTGTTGTTTGTTTTTATCTGTAGTATCTATGAATTCTTTCCTTCCACATCTTTTTTTTTTTTAATTTTATTTTTTTCTTATCAGTTACATTTTATTAACTCTGTATCCCAGCCATGTCCCGTTCCCTCATTCCCTCCCACTCCCTCCCTCCCTCCCTCCCTCATCTCCACCGTGCCCCTTTCCAAGTCCACTGATGGGGGGGGGACCTCTTCCCCATTCATCTGATTCTGTTTTATGAGGTATCTTCAGGACTGGCTGCAAAGCCCTCCTCTGTGGCCTAACAGAACTGCATTTATCCAAAATGATAGACTTTTGATACTAGCACTAGCTACAAATAACTAATTCTTGACAGAGCTAGTAAATGGCTGTTTTGTGTTCATTCACAACTGAACTGAACTGTATTGCTGTAAGAGTCTTCATGTTGGATTTTCTGCCTTTTTTCATGAGCATGGAACATAATCTTATAGCAAGAAAAGTTATTGATGGATATTAGCATTTTTATGAAATTTTAAGGTGAGGATTTAGAAGTTACGTAGTCTCAGCTTAGCCTATTTTATAAATCTCAACTTCTCCCAGCTAGATTAGGTATAAAACACCAAATTACCACAACAGTATTCTTAAAAATGGCAATGCATTTGAAACTAAGACAATACAGTTGTTAAAATGTTCTGTTCGTACATTATTGCTGATACATGTGTCCTAATACACAGTAACTGCAATGTAATACTTGAGCTCTTTTGATTTGGGCTGTTTATTCATCTTTAATTCATAACGCTTTTAGGACTTAACCTTGTACTAACAATAGAAAGGGGTTTTTTGTTTGTTTTTTTAGCCTAAGCTTAACTTCTCTCCCATGATCATTCCGCAGTGTTAATTTTGAGTTAAATACCTTGAGTTTATTCTCTCAGGTTCTAATATAAAAAAAGAAAAAATGTGTATAGTTGTATGACTAAAAGTAGTTGCCACTTAATAAATTTGGCATGGGTTGGCCAGTATGCTGAATTCAATATACTTCTTTGAATCTACATAACAGAGGGCAAGATGTTACTATTTATATCCCCAGTGACAGGTGGAATTCAATTTTTTTTTTTTGCTTTAACAACAGATTATTGCTTCATATGAATTATCTTCAATGGCTTCTGAGCTCTTTAGTAGGATCTCACATTAAGCCACGGAACTACAGGGGCTAGAGAAGTGCTGAGGAGCTTGCGGGCACAGCTCTACTAGAAAACATCAATGCTATAATGAAAAAGACGTGTTAAGACCTTAGAGCATGAAAGTAATGAATGGTACATCAAAAGAGACCACTAACTTTTCACTATGAATCACACCTAGAGGTAGGTAGGGTAGTCTTGAGTAAACGTTATTGCCAAAATCATTAGATCAGGGTAAATGCCTCCTATTGACTGGTTAACTAAAATATGTAAAGGACACAGGGATCCTTTTTGAGCAAATTAATGTTTCTGCCAGTGAGAAGTTGATTCAGTGTGACTAAGATGTGTAATATGGGAAGATTGAGTCGGGAGGGTGATACAGAGGAAGAACACTGTGAAGGCTAACTTCTACCTGCTGGGGTGGCTGTCTCAATGGTGCCACCAGTTTTCATGTTAAGTAGGAAGGCAAACTAGCCTATGAGGGATTTGGAACTCAGCTTAAACTATAGTATTCCTATGTCGTGCTGTTCAGAAAGCTATCTGAAATGTGAGCTTGAAGGTCAGAAGACCTCATACTGCTATGAAATTATAAGGGGTTCCAGAATATTGAAGTACTCTGGGATCATGTGTAAGTCTTGTACAGGGCTTCCCAGCTTTCAGCAATTTGTATAGCACCTTTATAGTCCCACAATTTGACAGTTTCCAAATTATGTTTTTCTTTATATTGGTTTACTTTCACACATAAAAATAAGGCTGTTAAGGCACCTCTGAAAATTAAAGCACCACTATTGTTAATAACATGTTTTGACAGAATCTATGTCTATACTACATGTATGGCTGGTGTCCTTGGGGACCAGAAGAGGGCACTAGAGGATTCCTTGGAACTACAGCTACAATGGGTCTGTGTGCTACCATGGAACTAAGCCCAGGTTCTCTGCAAGAGAAACCAGTGCTTTTAATTGCTGAGTCTTCTCCAGTCTCCATTTCCCCCCCTTTTTAGGTATTCGCTTCAGTTTTGTAACTACATGATGGCAACAAAATAGAAGCAAATGCAGTGTCATGGTTTCCATTAATTGTCCCCAAATGAATGTTATTTCACATTTAGAAAGAAAGTTTATTGTAAACTTTATTTGAATTAACAATAGAAAATCATATTTTTATTTGAAACTTAATTATACAAGTTACTGCAATTTAAATATTTACAATAATTATTTTAGTATATACTTAATATTCCTTTAGATATATATGATTTATAAAATTTAACAACAATCAGAAAATGTTCTTCAAAAGGAGTATCTTAAATTTGTAGCTAGGTATAAAGCTCATAATTGCCAATATACTTATTTATTAAAGGCATTAGCCCAGGTCTTTAAATAAAAATAAGCATATCTGTAAAAAAGTACGACGTAAGAAGAAGGTGCATAGAAGCATGCACTTACACATACTTTCTGAAAGGATGTAAACTAATTTGGGATACTGTCATCTCTTCAGATTTCCTCGATTAATGAATAGCAGGGCTTCTGATATCCAGATGCTACTGCAGAAAGATGACTAAGGCAACTACAGGCAAAAAGCATGTGTGTGATGCACAAAAAAATGTACATTCCAAGAGTGAAGGCTGGTAATGAAAGCAGTAGGATACTGAAGGGGGCTGGAGTGTCTTATAAATCATATGTCAAAGAGATTGTTAAACCGATACCTGATATGCAGACTCTCTTAAATGCAGATACTTTACTGCTAGGCTGTTTTTATAGGTAGCTAAATAGCTCCTATACTTTATAACAGCCAACCAATTTTGGGATCTGATTACTTCTAGGCCCCAGAATAAAGCAGGCACATTCTAAATATGGAATGTTTGACACACTGTTCTTTTTCTTTATAAATTAGTCTTCATATTTCCCCATTTTTATCATATTGCATAAGCTAAAAATTCATCTAGTAAGAAAAGGTTCTTTTTCCAAGCAGAATTTTGCTTCCGTCTTTTAGTTTCCATCTTTCATACTGTATAGCGGATCCACAAGTTTATTGTGCACATGCATTAAACCTTAAAGAAAGAAAAGCACAATTCTAGTTGTAGTTTTGTTAATTTTGAACCTTAACTTAAGAAAAGATTTATAAGGCACAATATTTCATTCTTATATGATTACAAGGTCTTCTGAAACTAAGAAATATGACTGATAAATTATCCGTGCAGATGTATAACAGAACATATACTTCGGAGACCCAATGCACCTTCAGTTTTTGTCTTGAGCATTAGAAGGGTAGGCTGGTGAATTTGGATATGATTGGTTAATACCTTTGTATAGAAGCCTATATTTCGATTTTATGGTCATTGCTCTAGCTGGTGATAATAAGGGACACTGACTATCTTAATACGATAGCTGTCTTCTAAAGTATTACCCTATGGGTTTGCATGTGCTAACATGTTTATGAATATGTGTATGAGTGCCAAAAATTGTCAAGTGTCTCCCCTTTTCACTGTAACTCACTGTTAAGAGGTTTCTCACTGAATAAAGAGATCATAAACTGGGAGGAATTGGCTGGTCTGCAAGTTCCAGAAATCACTGTGTCTGACTTGCAGCCATAGGATAAAACGCTTTGCCTTTTAGATTTTTGAGGGATCTATGAGTTCCTTATTAATATAAAGCTGGCTCTTTTCCAACTGAGCCACGTCCCCAGAGTCTATATAAACTTTGAAATGTGTAGTTACAAAACTGGTTTATTACAAGCTTACCCATAGCATACTGAGGAAGCTTATCAAAACAACACAGACATCTGTTTTAAATGATTTGGGATGGAAACTTAAGATTCTAAATCTAAGTAGACTTTAGTAACTATTTTATAATTCGTATGTATGTTTTAGAGTGGAAATTTTCTAATGGGTATGTATGCTTGTGAATCATATGTTAAAGCTTCTTTTCTAATTGCATGTGTTAGTTAAGTACCAAGTATCTTTTTAAAAGAGCTTACATGATTGTCTTTGACAGAATCAATAAACTAAGTAAAAACTGTATAGTTTGAAAGTCAAAGAAATCAGTTAAATTTTCCCGATCAAAAAAGCTGTAGGGAAGCTATTTACTTTCTTCAGAAAACTGGGTATTGAATTTGGGAGAAAAGTGTTAGAAATGCACGTTCCTTGTTAAGGAGGCCTCAGAAAGCCCTCTAAAATCCACATAGTGAAGAAGATCATGTCCAGAGGACTGACAAAGAGCAATGGGAAGTGTTTCAATAAGAGAAAAATACTAAGAGGCATCTTAAAATCAAGGAAGGAAAAAGCATTCCATTCTCTAGAGCAACTGAAAATGAGAAGGCTGAGTTCCTTCTCAGCTCCCTTCAAGTCAGCACCTCAAACATCACAAAGCCCAAGACTAGAGGGGGCATCAAAGGTAAAGGACTTTCAAGCCATGGGATTTACCTGTATCATTTTAAAGAGGATCTGATTGGCCTGCTCTTTGATCACCTCGCCCTGAGGGGGGAGCAGCCTTACCAGGCCACAGAAGAGGACAATGCAGCCACTTTTGATGAGAACTAATAGACTAAGATCAGAAAGGAGAGGAGAACCTCCCCTATCAGTGGACTTGGGGAGGGGCATGCATGCAGAAAGGGGAGGGTGGGGTTGGGAGGGGAGGAGGGAGGGGCTTATGGGGGGATACAAAATGAATAAAGTGTAATTAATAAAAAAATTAAAAAAGTTAAAAAAAAAAGAGGATCTAGACTAGTGGTTTTCAACCCTCCTAATGCTTCAGCCCTTTAAAACAGTTTCTCATGTTGTGGTGACCCCCAACCATAAAATTACTTCTGTTGCTGCTTCATAACTGTAATTTTGCTAATGTTATCAAACCTAATGTAAATAATTTTGGAGATGCTGGTTTGACAAAGGGGTCATGACCCACATGTTGAGAACCACTGAAACAGACAGTGTTCTACTTGATACAGACTTATCATTTGCTAACAACATTAAAGCTTTAAAATATACATAGAATATTAAGATAAGTAGTAAAGTTGTTTAAAATTATATACTGTATGTAACTTACTAATCAGAAAACTTGCTTCCTAACAAAATTTTTTTATGAAGTTTTACTAATATTTGACTATTAGGCCAGGTAAAAGCTGACTATTTTAAGAAGTGTAAATAATTGGTAAGTAATAAAGAAAAATAAGAAAATACCTCTTCTGATAAAAATGTACTGGTTCCCTGATATTTCTTGTAGAGATGCTTCAATGATACAGGTTCTAAATACCAGTTTTTAACAAAGCGTCTTATGAGTTGGACTTCATCTGAATTCTACCTCTGTGACATTACTCGGGTAAAGCAATAGAACAAAGCTTATTTAAATGACAACAGTGTTCTGAAAGTACACTAGTACAGAAACTTAAGTTCCATTTAAAAAAAAAAACAGCTTGTGTGAATTACATAAATTCTTAAACATTCAAATTTATCTTTTGAGAGATAATTAGTGGATAAGTTTCCTTTTACTAACAACTATTACTGTTAGACATCTAATTAACCTAAATCTTTAGAATTTAAAAGATTTCTGTGACCAAAAGAAAGGGCATTTCAAATATTATGGATAATTGCACAGATTATTCTACATAAATTATTCTGGGTAGATTTTATCACATCAGTGTTCTGATGTGACACTGGGGAAAAATGAACATATGTCTAATATGTAAAACTATATTTGAAATAAGGACATAATGTGGCTTGCTCTTTGTGACTGGCAAAGTGGCTTTGTCTTTTCTTAAAAGCAAGGTAAAGACAGCTCAAGGCATGGTATAACTGTGAGAATTAAGTAGTTCAATAAGGAAGATGTGTTTACAATTCTTATTAAAACAAATTATGAAAAAACTTATAAAAACTGAGGTGTAATATATTTATAGCTTGTTATAAACTATTAATTTAAATGGTAAAAAGGAGAAAATAATTTCCAGGAAATATTTAAGTAAACCGTGAAAGGTACTTATCTATATATCTTCATTAAAATGTTTTTTCATAAATATTTAGTGAAAGGAGCAATAGAACATGTAGATGCAAACACAAAAGCACATACACAGTATGGTCGAACTGTGCTGTAACTACAGGATTATTTTCAGTGCTTACTCGGCTTCAACCTATGTATATCACCTTTAAGAGCTTTCTCATGTACAGACATTTACATGAACTGTAACTTACTGATTTCCTCTAAGTCGAGTTATAGTGTTTATCTATTTCCTAAAATAAATGATACATGATAAAAGCATATTTTAAGGTCACTAAGAAAAAAAAACACAGATAAGCAAGATGACACTCATTTTAAGACATATCCCATCCCAATTTAAGTCAAGTCTTAGCGTCAATAAAACACAACAACACTGTTCACCTTTCCTTCAACAGTGATACTTGTGAAATAGAAGTTCAATTTGTCATCACATTTTCTACACTTGCTAATCAATGTTACAATAAAAATGTACATTCATCCATGTCCCAATATTATAACATATACTCTACATATTGTAAAGCACTGACTTCTAATTAATGATGCCCAACAAATCTGCTCTAAACAAGGACCTCTTTCTATAGTTATGCTTTTGAGCTTCAATATAGAGCTCACTCATAACCATGAAACGGTACGCTTAATCTAAATGCTCTTTGAAGCCTCCTGAAGCATTCATTATGTCAAAGTTAGTTTTTTTCTATAAAAAGCTTGGTAAAAAACAAGGAAATTATGAAATTTGCAGGCAAGTGGATGGAACCAGAAAAAAAATCATTCTGAATGAGGTAACACAGACCCAGAAAGACACACATAGTATGGACTCACTTATAAGTGGATTTTAGTCACATATTACAGGATAGACACACCACAATGCACAGACCCCAAGAAGATAAGCCCAGTGGGTATCTTACTCTTCATGTAGGCCCCACTAGTTAGGGGAGTGGGGGATATTTCTGACATGGAGTATGTTGCCTGCTTTTTTGGTCACTTCCCTCTAATAGGACTTTCCTACCAGGCCACAGGGGAGGAAGAGGAATTCAGTCCTCATGTGAATAGATGAGCTGGGGTGTTTAGGTAGGGGGCTCCCTATTCTGAGGAATAGAGGAAATGGGATGCAGGACGGAGGGTAGGAATGGAAGGAGAGGAGGGAGGGTCCTATGACCAAGATGTAAACTGAATTAATAAAAAAATTCTGGTTAATATAAAAAAAAACCTACAGGAAAAAGAAATATCAATATGCAGAAGTGTAAGCAAAAAACTGCTGCTTTGCTATTTATTTCAAATATTTTCAATTGTACCCACTGTAATATCAACTTTAGCATACTGGAGTGTATTCGTCTGACATTAGGAAGTTTAGCGGGTGATGCCTTTTAACCATGGATTTGGTACAGTTAGAAAGATGAGGTAAAACTCAAACCAAATGTCACACACACACACACACATACACAAAAGATCCAGAAAGAACACTTACTTTAATTAAAGAGTTATTTAATCTTGTATGTTTAATATGAACTAAAATACTTCAATAATTTTTGAATTTCAAAGAAAAAGATGTCATGAAATGCCTGAAAACTTATCTGAGAAGTTTTACTCCTTGAAAAACCTGGTTATTGTGTTAGCACAATGCCAGTTTTCAGTAGGCCATACTGTAAGTTTAAAGGCCACAGTCATTAAGTTTTGTTATCCACTTCAAGCATCTCATATAAACACTAAAAATCAATGCTCACCTTTAAAGTATTTCACAGTCTTAACTCTTAATTCTAAGGTAGCATCTTCGTCACAAACAAAAATCGTGCGGGGATGCTGCTGGAAAGCTGATACAGTCCACATGTGATTGACCCCTTCTTCAATTGCTTTGTACAGCGCAAATGCCTTGTGTGCACCTGTTATGAGGATCATTACCTGCAGAGTTAAGAGCATCACTTGTTAGCAGTGAGCAGGAAGCTCTAGATAACATGTAAGTGAGGGCCAGACCTAACATGTTAGGGCTGGTGTGTAAAATACATGCCTGGGAAAGTAAAAAGAGGGCTTCCTTGTTTAAAAAAATAAAGTTATGTGGTTGTATTTCTTCCTTGAGTGTACATAATCTGGGCTCACACCCCGAATCTCTCCAGTGCAGCTAAGAAATATGCCTTACATTAGAAAAGCAAGTGCTCTAAAACAACAGCAACTTGAAAGATACCTAGAAAAGCCCGAACTTCGCTTCAGTTAATGGGTATGATCATCTTTAAAGCTGTTCCAAACACAAACTGAGCAAAGGGTGTGAGCTCTCCTGAAACACAAGCACTCTAGTTGAAGCAGAAGAGTGAGATACTCTGGGAAATTACAGAAACTGCAAATTGCAAGTTCCTGATTTTAAATTCCTAAGCACTATAATTCAAGAAATAATTCAAGAAACATGCAAGTGTGTGTCAGAAGGGTTCTTAGAATCTTTCAGCTATCAATTCCTTCAACAACCATAAACTATAAAGGGTTTCATTTTGACATTTTCATAAATGCACTTAATTCATTCATTAATTATTTCCACTTTATTTTTTTAGTTTTTTGAGACAAGGTTTATTTGTGTAGCCTTGGAACCATGCTGGCCTCAAACTTACAGAGATAAGCCAGCCTCTGCCCCCCAAGTGCTGGGATTAAAGGTGAGTGCCACCTTATTTCCACTCTTGACTTCCCTTCCTTATCCACTCCCCATAACTGATCCTCTTCCTCTTCCCAAAGAGTGTTCCTTCCTTAAATCTTGATCATATGAGAACAAATATGAATTATTATCTTTCTGAATTTGGATTATTTTGCTTATTTGTTCTCACTACAATTATTAAAAATTAAGATGATTGTTCTAAAATATTTAAAATAATGTTATATTTATGTATGCATATTTTATGACTAATTGAAAGTATAGGAAATGAAAGATGAATGAATCAAGATATTTATAAAATCATAATTCAAATTGATTTTCATTGTGAAACTAAATCTTAACTAAAGCTGAATGAATCACCCTCATTAAAACTGTCTTTTAAAAAAATTAAGTAGTTTTGATATAAGGCAAACAAAAAAATTAATGGATTTATTAATTAATTTTCCTTGCTGGACATTATTAGCCAGAGTACTAGTTCAAGAATGAAATATTTGTTTTAGAAACAACCAAAATGAAATGTGTATGTGTGTATACATGCCCAAGTATACACATTACTGGCTGACTTGCATCTTTAATAATTCGCTATATTTGGAGCTTTGTTGCATTAGCATGACAGCAGTCTCACAGGAAGTCCTTAGAAGGCAGCTGAATTTCTGCAATGCTTAAGGTATTAACCAGCCTTTTACTTTTTTGTGTGTGCACAGCCATCAGCTCTCTCCTTCCCACATGTAGCCCTCAGGGACTGAGCCGTGGGAATCCGGTGTGGCCAGCCCTCCTAGTGTAGTCACCAAGCACTTTACACTACTCAACCCCGTGTGCTCCAAAACTGTGTGACATTAGCTCTGTACTATTGTGCCACCTGCCTGTTCACAAGACTATGCAAATGACAGAAAACACCCAATTACTAAGATTTTAGGACCTCAAGCTGTGAAGCATGCATGGGCAGTGAAGCAGCAGCTGAATGAGGGGCTCCTGGAGCCTGGTTTATAACTGCAGACTGACATTTAGTTGATTCTTAACAAGTCAGTGAGTTACTCACTGAAAACTAAGCATTTTTACTGAAAATCAGAGGAATCTACAATATTTAACACCATAATTACTCAACATCAAAGAAAAAACGATCAAAGAACATTTCTTACCTCCCTAGCATCCATCACTGTCCCCACACCAACAGTTAGAGCCATTGTTGGCACTTTTGATAAGTCTCCATCAAAATATTTAGCATTTGCCAAAATGGTGTCCATTGCTAGAGTCTTTAATCTTGTTCTTGATACTAAACTGGATCCTGGTTCATTGAAAGCAATATGACCATCTGGACCTATTCCTTTCAAAACAGATACACATACTCATATAAACATGAAATAAACAAGATTTCCAACATATGGTAAGCATATTTTCTCAAATTTCAATATAGTGATAAAGACAAAAAATAAACATAAACCTACTTACCTTATTTTAGAGCTGAATTCCTAATATTAGATTGAAATATTTGTTTCTATATTTCATTTAGTATTTCCATATGTGCTGTAAACACAGCATGAAATGCCATAAAGTTCTAACAATAGCAGGGAAGCATCACATTTATATAACACTATAGGTTTACAAAGTGTTTTTTACAACAGATAATATCTGATAATTTTGTGGCTACTTTCCTCCTTGCCACTTTTTTACTAAAAAGAAACTGATATGGAAGAAAAAGAATCAGGACCACAGCTTAGTAAACCCCAAGACATACTCATACCTTAGCTTTCCGACTAATAAATGCCTTCGGTCTTTTATACTCACTTTGCTTTGTTTCATTGCAGTTTGGGTGAGACAGTTAACTACTGTGCCCTTTAAATTTCATTTCCTCATAAAATAATATATTTTTGCATAATATAATACATAAGATACCAGAGTTTTATTTTTCAAGCTTTTTGATTTTTCACTGCAATCTAATACACACACACACACACACACATACCTAAAATAAAATAAAGAAAAAAAAAACAAAACAAAATGCATGAAATTACACTTAGGCTTACTGGGAGTCATGCAAGATCTTTTCTGTTAAACTCCATTTCTTTAATAGTGCAAGAAGGTAATGCTGGATGTTACCAGCTGTCCAGATTTCAGGACATACAGGTATCAACCACAGTGGCCTACACACACCTGCTATATTCTAAGATGGCTTCTAAAATATAGAAAAGAACACAGTATTTCTTATTTGAAGATAATCGGAGGTAATTACCTTCATAAAGTCAATAACCTTTAAAAATCAGACTTTATATACATTTATCCTAGTTGTCAAATTTACAGCAACTTCATTAAAAAAACTAAACCCACCAATTCTCTAAGTAACTAAAATACCTTTTACATTTATACTCAACATGTTTACTTTAAGGAGACAACAGGTTTATCTAATACTTGCCATATAACTAAGTTCTTCAAGCCACAGTAAAATATAGCAAGCTATACTGTAGTTTTGAAGGGTTAAGAAAAATGAACACTCTATGAAGCAAAATGTTCTAAAGCACAACAATCTAGCAATAATTAATGTGGGGATGTACATTTTTAAGGAGGACTTATATTGAAGGATTGTTCCCACTCCTAAGTAAAGAGCTGTTTCTCATATGTTACTTATATTTAAACATTTTTCTCTTTGTTTTCCAAAGTATTGTTTTACTCCAAGGTATGCAAATGTACCATACAAACACACATGCTTACGAGACATACTTTCTCTCTCTCCATGCACACAGAAGCAAGGTAATAGCTAGGAATGTAAAAACTTCAGAAAACAAATCTGAGGTCTCCTAAAACCCATGTTAATGTTCTTAATGGCAAACTGTGTCACTTAGAGCATATGGCTGACAAGATTCTGATCAAGGGTGCTGACAGAGAAGGAACACTGCATTTGCTTTCTGTCACAGTACAATGACAGATTGTGACTTCTGATAATGCTCTGTGTTCAGCTAATTCTTTGGCCTTCACATCTAAATTAGGATATCAGCATCATCTCAAGACCTCACTGGTCTAATTATGTTATGTGTTTTTCCTTTGTTCCTGTGTGTAGTTTGTCAACTTCCTTTGAGTTAAGCCTTTTGCGTGTCTTTAACTACTACTCAGAACAATATACTATACACATGAGACATTCAATAAATCACAGCTGAATGAATTACTGCATGTTACTTCTGTTTGTTGGCTCAGCAGTTTCTCCCAGCTACACACGTTTCTGCTCCACACGTCACTGCAGGTAGCAGGGGTGGGGGTGTGTGGTGATGTGGGGATCTCAAAGGTAATTCTTTATCTTACTGAGTGAGAGGGGAACAGAAAAGGACTCCAAGCTGAAACGATACAAATTACTGTCTAGAGCTAATCTTTACCAGGTGAATACAAACAAAGGAAACACAGACAAGGTACTACATGACAGCTGCTGCTTAATGAACCACTGCTCTGGGAGCTGAGGCTCTTTGGTTCTTTCCAAACAATCAGGGTTTGACCCTTCCCTACGTTTTGTGAATACTGAATCATTCCAAGTAACTACTAGTTAGTTCCCTTCCACTAGTTATCCCGCTATTGTCAAACCAAGACTTCAACAATTTAAATTGTATATAAACAAAATATATATTTCATATAAACAAAATATCAAAATTTTTAAAAGTTATTACAGTTAAGTTTTATCTACAAAATTCCATGGTAGTGTATCTTACTGGTGGGTCCTCCTTAGAAACTCAAGATATACCTTACCTCTCTCAACATTTCTGCCATCAGAGGATAAATGAAAGCTCTCAAAGTATGTTTCCTCTGTTCCCATTTCTACCAAGGGAAGGGAACCCATGCTCTATCTAATCCCCTGGGGCAAGCAGCAGCAAATTTATACTCTTAGGCTCTTCTAGTCCTAGTCCAATTTACAATGAAGGGGAAAAACAATACTGGCTTCAAGCCCAACCTGCAATCTCTATTCCAACTTTACCTTTAATAAAGCTGATATTTTGATCCCATTTGGCACAGTTCTTAGTGTTTTTATTAACCAAACCCTGGAACAAAAGAAGGGTAAGTGGTAAGATCCAGATACCAAGCCTCATCTTTAAAATTCCAAATACCTAGATCAAGAAATGCGAAGAATCAAATGAGAGTCTTTCATGAACAAGCACATGCTCAACAAACATTACCCCAACTGGACAGCAAAGTGTATGCTAACTCCTCTCTCCAAGCACAGAAATCACATTCTCTAAATGGTACATATAAGATGTCAGGCCCTGGATCATCAGACTCCAGTGAAAGTATTAATGAAAGAGGTAAAGAATTTTCTTAAAAATGTTTTCTGTTTTGGAGGTAGTAAAGAGATAACTGACTATAGGAAGCTGAAGATAAAGATGGTTAAAAAACCAAAGTGACAGTAAGAGTCAGAGATATGTATAATTATAACCAGTGTTCCATTTACTTAGAAGGGAGAGGCAGTGTTTGTCTCAAGGTATCATCAGACCAAAAACATAAGTGAAAAAAAAAAAAGTGACCTAGAGCAAAGGGAAATGATGAGCTTCCACCAGAAATATTGGATAAGAGAGTTGCAGCCCCAGAAAACCTACTACAACCTGATTGCTTCCTACAAGGTAGACAAGAACATGAGACTCTTCATAAGGTATTCCCGTACCCAGTACATTGTTTTTCCTTGCATTGAATCTGTAAGGGATTTGTCACATGGTCTCTTCTGTAAAGTCAACAGATTAACAGGGAAAATAAATGTCTACAAATGAAAAGATTTTTCAAACACCCATTTTAACCATTAATCTCTAACAGGTAGCATGTGTGTTCAATATAACAGTAAATCAGTGACAACATTTCTTGGAAAAATAAAACTGTTTGGGAAAAGTAATTTTATTTGATATGGAAATCACCAGAGTCCGTTCATACATTTCCAAACATCTAGTATCTCAGCCTTAGTACTGGCAGATTAAAAAAAAAAAGAAGGTAATTATTTCAAAACGGAACCATATTTACAAAGAACATGAAAGTGCTCTATAGGATTACTAAAGTGATATTAGCAAGATCTATTTAAAAATGGTTGACATTCTATTAAAAATGAGAAATAGTAAACATATATTCTTGCTTGGACAAATAGCAATTCTATCTATACAAGAAAATGAGCAGTATTGGCTCTGCTACATAGATAAAAATTTCCTCAGTAGAGAGTTAGTTCAGTCTCACTTGACCATCCATACAGATAATTCAGTAAGAACCACGAAGGTCAGTGGAGTAAGGGACAACTACACTAGTCTCTGCAGCTCATGGCAGACAGCAATAAAGGCATCTTAAGCATGTCATAATACACTGAATTTTCACAAATGTTGAGAAAGTGAGACTTAACCCTGTCTTACACACGATCTATTTACAGTGAACTTCAGTAAACTTAGCAGGCATACACAGATTGAAGACGCAAATACAGCTCTTACTGTAAAACCCACCAGCATCCAAACACCTCAATCGTACTCAGCCACTTCAACCTGAATCCACCTCAGTATAACCCTGGTGCATACAGTTCTGGGAATTTTCTCATGAATCAGGTATAAACATATACAGGTAGTTTAGAGCACTAGGTATTAGTTGACTACTAAAGACTTGCATAAAATGGTTTTGGCTTTAGTGTAGTTGATTTATATTTTTTTCTCATGGCAACAGCTTTCTCAAGCTGTTTTGTGTTGGTAATAGAGATCCATAGCTATTACAAAGGAACATACTCCTATTTTCATCATTTTTATACACACACATATAAATACATAATTTTAATTTAACATTCATTCCTTTTGGAATTTATTAAGGCATTTATAGAAATTAACTCCTCTAAAAACTGGTGATAAAAAGTCTTACATCATTCTTAACTGATTTGAATGATTTTAGCATAACTGAATTTATTTGACAGAAATCTATCCATTTCTCATATACTCAATTCTAACCTGTTAAGTAGCCCATGCTAGAGTGAAATAATAAAACATAGGTTTTCACCCATAACAATGAGCCAGCAGCACATTTTCAGGATGTGGTAACGTGTCGACCCTATTAGGTAATCGGAAAAGTTTAACAGGGATGGTGACCTATTTCTCAAGGCATAATTTAAACAATGTTTTAACTGTTACAATTTTAACTTTACTTTTACTCTATCTGAACTTTTTAAGTGAAAATAAAGTAAAAATTGTAATCTTCCTATTTCTCTAGTTGAATATTAACAGTAACACGTGTTCTTTGCATTATGCAATGGTGACATTTTTGTTTTTTTTTTTAAGCATTACTTCAAATATTAGCAGACATACGATTCATGACAATGTCTTCGTCCATACCTCCAACAAAAAGATCTATTCCTCCAGCTTCTTTTATTTTCTCCTCAAATGCGTCACACTCTGCCTGCAAATCTGCAGCGTTGCCATCCAGGATGTGGGCATTGTTAGGATCTATATCGATATGCTTAAAGAAGTTATTCCACATATAAGAATGATAGCTTTCAGGATGACTTCTTGGAAGTCCTAAATATGAAGGGAAGAGTAAAATAGTAACTATTTCCAAAAAATTTTCTATACTACATTAAATTTTAAAATGTTTGGCATAAAACATGTTTAATATATACATGTCACTTTACATATCTAAAGTAACAATTAATTTGTAAACACACATGAAAATATTATCATTCTCATGTTATAGACAAGCACATGAAATCCTGAACTTTCCCCCAAATCTTAATGCTGACTAAGGGTTTGAGATACAAACAATGGAACATGCACACAAAAACTTGTTATCCAATAGTACTGAGCTCTGTATTTTTAATAGGGTGTTTTGTTTTGTTTTGTTTTGAGATTACAACACAGTAAGTGTATACACATAGACGTGTGTGTCTGTGTGTACATTCATATATTCCTAAAAGAAGTTGCTTTGTCCATGTAGAATCTTATTCGAATGTATTTGTTTTCAGGGCTGGCCATTTGGTATTGATTAACTAGTTGGTATGTCCTTCCCTGTGGAATACTATTTCTCCCATTCTCAGAGTTCCTTAATTGCCTTTAGTTCTATGTCTAGGGTTGAAGCCTCTTGAGATTCCACTTTCCACATTAGCATATACATTCTTGACATTTTTGTTAATGTCATGTTTAGGCAGACAGGCTGGTGAGACATCAGGGGTGTAAGCTACACCCATGATTTATATATTTTTAAAGAATTTACTGTTGGCCACATTCCTCTTGTACTCATCCTACATGTATGCAAAGTATGTTGAATCATAATAGTTATTTGGCTCTAATTTATACAGACACTGAAAATGTATTCTGATATTTATGCTTTAACAAAGATTTTCCAAGCTCCAAAATCCTTCCAGTTAATAAAGTTAACAAATTACACAAATCTTGTGGGTGTTAACACAAATAACACTTAATTTGAAAACAAAAGCTATATGAACTACATTTACATATGTATCACTTAATTTTCTATACTTTTAATTATACCTTAAGGAAAGTAGAGAAGCAGCAGCAGAAGGGGAGGAGGAGAAGGAAGAGGGAAAAAAGGTGAGGGGCACCGCGGGGGGGGGGCGGGGAGAGGCTAAGAGGAAAAGGGGAAGAAGGGTAAAGTGACAGAGGGATAGAAAGACAGAGGGACAGAGGGCACAGAGGCAGAGAATATGGATACAAATGGCTTATAAATGGACTGATGCTCAAAGTTAAATCCTAGGTAAATAGCAGAATGGATGCATATTTTCAGATTTGATTCCATTATACTATGCTATAATTTCACCACAAAGCAGTACACAAATCTAGAAATTTCTAAAGGTATACAATATTCAAAATATAATACAGTATATATAATATAGAAAATATAATATTGAACATATTCAAATACCATATTGAAATACATCTTACCTACATATTCATCCATATTAAAAGTCTTCACATATTTAAATGAAAGGTTTCCATTCTTGTGGTACTCAATTAATTTTTTATAACATCCTAAAGGTGTACTCCCTAAAAGAGATAAAGTATCCATTTTCTGAAATAAATTGAAATCTATTTAAAATACTTAAGATTTTATCCATAACATTCTACATCTCAAAATAGGCAAGCAACTTAAATACAGATTTAAAGTTCATGGTAGGCTGAGGTAGTTTCTTTCCATGATGCCTGGAAATTTCATTAAGCCATAATTTGGTTAGTGAAGGTGGAAACTCATCAACAAAAATAGAAGTTGTAAGGCTATTCTGAACACTTCTCAGTATTTGTAATTGCCTTTCCAAATTATAAGAATAAAATCTTTTAGCGTATAGGCCCTGAGTGAAAAGAAAAATGACTACCATACTTATTGAAAACATTTTGAGTTGTAGCATGAGTGAGACAGAGACAGGACAAGAGAGGAAATCTTTGCAACTTGTTTTTCTTTCTTGTTTATCTTCAACATGTTTCCCTTAAAAGGCTTAGGTGAGGTTACACCTTTAACACAGAGAGGACTTCTAGGAAATCCTCAGAGCAAACATACCATGTTTTTACAGGGTGATTATTTTATTTTACATGTTCTACAAAATTACTTGTTAATTTAGCAAGCAATTTTTTTTGTTTGTTTCATGATGTGACACAATAAAAAGTTTACCAGCTTATGAAGGGCCTCCCACTTATGTTTACTAAATTCGTTTTATATTTTTCATTATAACCCCAAGAATAAAGGCCCCTTATCAACATTTGACCTGACCCTTTCAGTCCTGGATGAAATGGATTTCTAATCCACACATTATAACAAAACAAAAACAAAACCACCACAGAAATATTTTGTGGAGGAGTGGCTAGGCTTAGGCAGCATTTAGATTAAAAAGCAATCTCTCCACAAAACAACAAAGGGGGTTGGGGACTTCAGGAGTAGTAAAATGCCTCTCACTTGAGGAGACAAAACAAGTGGCTATTAATAATAAATACCATATAGGTGAAGAGAACAGATGAATAACAGATTTTAAGACTAAGCATATGTTAACTTACAGGTATTTACTACTCATAAGTTATGGATAAACAGATGGGTAACTACGCTTCTCTTTTTTCATTTCTAGTAGCACATGAATCTTCCACTATTACACAGCCAGGACTCCCTGGATTTAAGGCTTTCTGATTTTGTTCAAGTGAGAAGTTGCCATAATGGTAGTGATAAAGAACACATTCACTTTCTGACAGTTAAGAAAGAAAAAAAATGAAAGACGATAAAAGTGAACTTGTTACAGATATTTCATTTTATTATTTGCTGTGTGATGGTCACTTAACTACATATACAATGCATAACAGGTACCTCCTTTGGTTCAAAGATTGTTAGGGCTTTTTGTGTTGAGAACATACAAGACAGATACCAATTCTAAAACTATAATATAAAGAAAAACAACCTCAGAGAATTCCAGGGTATGGCGATGAAGCAAAAAGACTACAAACTTGCTTTCCAAAAAAAGAATCATCTCTTAGATCATTTCAACTGAGTCATGAATGGCTGAAGTCCTGACAACCATACAGTGATTTGTAAGACAAACAAGAGATAAGGATAAAAAAGGTCCAAGGATAACATCTATGTGTCCAGCACATGGTTACATACTATGCAGGCGTTTCCACACATTACCTTGTGTAAATCTCAAATCTTGGAAAACTGGCAGTCTCTTTCTTACTGGAAATATAAGAACTGGGTTGAAAAAAATGAATAAATTTGCTAAATATCAAATGGCAATGAGGCCAGAGATTCAAAACCGGGTTAATTTCAAAACATGTACAGGTGTGACAGGGCAGTGATATGAGTGAAAAGATAGTAAGCCAGAAAGTTCAGGCTTAACCTCTGAACCACAAGCAGTCCAATTTAATTCAGGGTAGGGGAATGGAGAAAATAAGGTTCCCAGGCAGGACAACAAAATGCAGATCTTTTAAAAAAGAATCACTTAAAAATATACACATGCCCAAAAATTGTGCTCAGTGGAGAGTAACTTATGTACAGGATGTTGTCTTTAACCTCAGACATGCATGTTCCAGATTCGGAAGCAGTGCAGGAAGGGAAAGGAACAATCAGCAGGGGCAGTGCTCAACACCGATGATGCATGAAAGTCCAGCAAAGGTTCCTCAGCTCGCCCTTGACACATGAACTAGTTGTAAATTTAAACACATAAGAGACATGGCTAGCACTCACTGCTAACACTCAGTACTTTGAAGCCTCTTCGTCCCCAACTCAGATTATTATTTCTGAGTCATATTTAAGACAAAATGATCGACATAGGTAGCCTGAGAATAAGCCATTCGTAGTGTACAGAGGTGCAGAGGGTGCCTTAACCATCTAAGCCTACGTGAGGGCACCGATGTGAATGTGTGGTATCAATATGCCTGGCTCACAAAAATACCCCTTAGTCACGCTCAGCTAAGACGTTCTGTCCTAGACAAAACGACAGAAAACAAAATAGCCAACCAAATCATCCAGAAAAATATAGTTCATAAAAATCACCAAAGTAAAATGAATCATGACTATAGATTTTTATATTCTTAGAATGTAGGTGGGGACAATCAGGAGAAAACAGTTTACACAGAACACTCATGAGGGCCTAGAGTTACATAGCATTTACTGCATTTAAGAGATCTGCACATACTCCATTTTAGCTGAGTGTTAAAACAGTATTTAAACTATTATAATTATTACTATTTTATCGTTGGTGCATTTAAAGAGCTCAAGATATGTGGAATGAACACATTGCTGACATTAAAATTCAGTTCTGAGACTAGGTCTAATGCTTTTAAATAAAGAACAAAAGTTACCAATATGAAAGTACCAAAAGCACAAGTGTTACTACCTAAGAGTTTTTAAAAGGCAACTCTTAATAGAAAACCAAAGCCAACAGAACATGTAATTGGTATTTGAGTTTATTTCTGTGAAGAACAAGAACTTTTACAATTTTCACATAAGAAATGTGTATAACAGAAAAACAAAAATTAAAAGCCTAAAATATAAGAACTCATAAATTAAAGTAACATGAAATCTCTAAGTAGCAGTGCACAATTTCATCATCACCTGTTAGTGATAAAGGAGCTAAGCTAATGAAAGCTAAGTAATGAGAGTGAAGTAATGAAAGCAGTGCCCTAGAAACTCAAGAGTACAGAAACTCAAAGGTACAGAAGTAGTTTGATCATTTAATTTAGGATACTTTTTGAAATTTCAATTTTTGGAGTAGTGGGTAAAACAGACTTTTAACAAACAGAATCAATATGTAGATACTGCAATCGACTGCATATAATTCTGGCTTTATGTTCAGAGCTATAGAAAATAATAAAAAAGTATTTTGCTAAGAAAAGCCCTATTACTTCTACAATCTTATATAAAGTAAGTTAATAAAACAGGAAGCATGGTTTATACCTGTTGGTAAGCCCAGTGTAAAGTATCTGCCCTGTCCAGGTTTAAACTTAATGATCCGGTTGCAGATGTACTTGGCTGCCCATTCACTGGCCAGCTCATAGTTATCAAGGATTACAAGCCTCATTGTTGGTGATGCACAGCTCCTAGCACAAGCGGTTCACACCTGTGAAAAGTCCATTGCAGAGTGCTTCAGGCATATTTCAGACTCCAGAGGATCATATACTGACTTCTAAAATGGACAGTACTTAAAGAGGACATGCACATATTAAAATACAATCCATACTTATGAAATAGCAGTAACAGCATTCTCTTCTGTCAAACAGACACTGAGCTTCTGGCAGTGGGCTAGGTCACTTAGATGCATATATTAATCCGCCTAACAATCTTGTGAAGTAAATTAGTTTCAGAGAAGAAAATGGACTCACACAATTTGCCTGTGGTCATGCAGGTAAGTGACACAGCAGAATTCAAATTTCAAAGAAGACATCATTTTACACTATATCCAAGTATAATATATACTCTTACCAAAGCACCCATCCCTGAAGAAAGGAAGCAGCATGCAGTAACTACTGGAATGACCTAGCACTTTTGAATTACTTACCAAAATCCAGAACTGTCCCTAAAAATACCCTTATGATTAGATTTCCTCTGTTAAATTGTTTAAATTCCACCAGGGATAATTTGCATTATCACTGGTTATACACCATTGAGATACTCAAAGTACACACTTACACACACACACACACACACACACACACACACACACTCACATACACGAAGCCAAGATGCTGAGAAAGGGTTTTAATAACAGCATACTTGAGTGAAAGCGCTGGCTTCTTGGAGAAAAATTCTTCACAAAAATATAAATTTAGTTCCAAAGTGCTTAGTCTTTTTTTTAACTTTATAAAAGTAATATAAAAACAAAAACTTGTAACATGTTCTATAGCTGATAGCCACAATTCCAAGATTTAAATTTCTACTTTACAGTCAACACCAACCATCACTTCACACATAATACTTAGTCAAATGTTTAAGCTAACAAAAACATGACAAACACATAGAAACTCCATGATATTCTTAAGAACACGACTTAGAATTATAAAACAACAAAAAGTATGATCACTATAATCTGGAATTCTAAGACAATAATAAAGGAAAAACGGCGTTTATATAAGAATCACAATGTTTTTAAAACGCTGTCTTCACTTAGGTATATCGATAATTTAACATCAAAGGTAACTTCATAGTTTATACCAAAACCCCAAATAACTGCTGGCTGTCACAGCCATCAAAAGATATAAATTTACTTCTACTGTGCTTACTCAGCAACAACAAAAAGAAAAAGGAACTTTAAGAAGAGGCATTAGATCTTCCCAGTGTTCTGGTTGTTTCTCAGGCCCTGGTTATAACCCTGGTTATACCAGGGTTCACTCTGTTAAACACTATGTCTGACTCTACAGATACAAATTTGAAGCGAAGGACCCTGCTGCTAAAGGGTATTTGATTAACTTAATACTCTCTGAATTTGCGATTATTCTCAATTTTCGATATAGAATCTATGACTCGAATACTCCAAACGAGTTACAATACCACTAAGTTGTGAAGAAAACTATACTTAAAACTACGCGTATCTGACACAAATACCCACGTTTCAAATGTGTGGAATCACTAATAATACTGGCTCAAAGACTCTGTCAAACATTACCTGCGATACTCAGACTTGAGCTAAAATGAGACAAGTTTAGAGCAAGCCATTCAGACCAAAAGCTTGTGGTTTTTACTCCTAGCAGAGTTCACCCCCCAAATTCCTCACTGACTCCCGCTCACTCAAAATAAATTCTTCTCTGCTTTTATTCAGCTGTTGGATACGGTCTTTTTCCAGGTTTTTTAGTCATCAGAAAACGAAAACTGTCGATGCTCTGTGACTTCTTGATCAGAGAGCCTGAAAAACGCCGATGTGGCTCTAAGGGCTTCCTGCAGGTGCTGATTCATTTGGGCAGGGCATCCACTCCCCAAGAAAAGTGGCTGAACTCGAGTCCCTGAATTCTCCACGGGGTGGGAACTTCCTCACGGTGGTTTAACGACTGGGCCAGCACCCTCAGCCTTGCAGCACCCCGCCCTGGACGTGAGCAGGTGCGATGCCCCAGAGCCGCACTCGTCCAGGCTGCCCGCGCAGGGAGGGACTGCTCCGGGACGGGGCGGTCCTGCCCTAGCAGCGGGGGGCAGCGTGAGGACCCGGAGCGGGCAGGGCTGGAAACCGCCGGCGACCCGCCTGAGGACGAGCGCACGCCGGGCTCAGGGGCGCCCGGCGGGGACACCCCAGCCGCGCCGGACTCTGCACCCTGCCCAGGGGCTCGGCGACCACGAGCCCAGTCCACTCCCCGCATCCGAGATGTGTTCTCCCTAAACTCACCCGCCGACCCACAGCCTCCTCCGACGCCCGAAGAGCGGGAACTAACACACCCTGCAACCCGCCAGCGACTCCAGCCAGTGAGGCTCGATGAAGCCTGAGAACCCGGATGCAAACACGAGCACAGGAAGGGACCCAGGAGGACCCTGCGCATGCGCGCTGCCTAGGGAGGCGCTGGAAGGAGTGGGTTCCTCCTACCTGTGGCAGGACCACCCTTCCAACAGGAGGTAGGGGCTTGTTGGGCAGTATTCAGTTCTTGGGGCATCCACCAGCCACTGCTGTTTTTACTTAAGTCTTCCAGAGATTGAATTGTGGTAGATTCTTTGCAGACCTGTAATGCCTAGGAATGATAATGTGAATTCGATCTCTTTACCCCACTTATTGAACATTTACTTTTCTCAACAGAATACAGTAGCTCTCAACCGAAAGGGAATAAGAAAGTTTATTCAGGAATCAATCAGGGATGGCTATGGCTAAGGGGCTAGAATCCAGTTAGCCTAAATACTGTGTTTCAATGAGGCAACAGTTTCATGTTGTTTTTTGTTGTTGTTTGTTTGTTTTGGTTTTTTTTTTTGTAAGAAAACAAAACTAAAATCATAACCCAATGTGATTTTCAAATACATCGGTGAAAGCATCAGATAGAAACTTACAAAAAAATGATAAAGCTTTCCTATATACTTCGGATCCTGCCTGGTGACGTCCCTAGCATCTAAGATTCTATCCATTTGTTCCAAGAACATTTCCCTACCAGTCACAGGATGTTAGGTCACACACAAGATAGGCAATAACTGGTTGTATAAAGTGTTGAGACATTCTAAGATAATTCGTCTCTGGACCGGCAATATTTCAGCTTCCCACAACGACTGGGTTATAGTCAGCTCAGAAGGTTAAAATAGATACAGTGCTCTTTTCTGAGAACTTAATTCATGCTTTGCCACCATGACTACTTTGAATCCTAAGATCCCCATCAAAGTTAGGTTTGCAGAGAGGAAAAGTGAGTATTACAAAGTTTGCAGAGAGGAAAAATTGAAACCCAGGAGGCACTCAGGAAAGGTAATGTACACAATTACAGCGTTGTGTGGCTTGTGCTGAATGATTTTAACGGGTAGAGGAAGCCGGCATAAACTCTGAATGTGTGTCAAAGTTCTTTGTAATGGAAAAAAAAATTAAGTAAGCATCAGTCACACACATACACACCCAATTTTTGTACTCAGTGACAACTTGATTCAGGAGCCTGTTTGCTTAGACACTACAAAATTAAGATAAATATAATGTGCTGTTTATTCAGATTTCTGAAGTTAGGAAACCTCAGAGTAGATCCAGATGGAGTCAAACACCAGTCTTAGTAAATCCTTCCTGCAAATCAAAATGTTCCAATCTTGCTTATGAGGACTCTCAGAACACTTAATACTTTGACAAGGAACTTTGGTTTTTATGACCATTGATTTAAGCTAATTTTAAAAGCAGTTGTTAGCTTTTATCAGTCCTATCATCTTCTATCAATAGTTTTTATTGTGCATTACTGCAACTTTACTGGTGCACGAATAGCATTTTTTTTCACGAATAGCATTTTTAATTAGATTTTTTTTTCCTTCACTGTTTTTACGTAAGTCTTTTGACCATTCTAACATAAAATTAATTCGATCTATGCTGTAAATACCTATGACAGGTGTTTTCATCTTGTTTGCAGAATGTTATATCCTATCTTCTCATTTCTCAAACTTGTAACCCCCACAATTTTCTGTGCAGAATTTATTGCAGTTCAAGACAAAATTTTTAGTACTCAACAGAGAAATTTTTTTGGATAAGGACAAGGATATGGAAGCTGAGTCATTATCTGATCCTTTGCTGTACCTGAGAGCACTTTGATGTTGGTAAATATTGATTAAATGTTAATAGGGATAGAGTAGACATAGTGCCTGTCACCAGTGAAGAGAAAGACTTACAGAAATACAGATGTAAGCTAACACCTCATCAACTAGTACCTCCTTATATGTAAAGTAATCCTAGTCAAGACATTTTTTTTTTCATATCTCTATGTTTGGGGATAAACTATACACAGAAAAGATGTGTTTTCTCCAAATAAAGTCTTGAAAATGTGAAGGAAAAGTAGAAATGTCCCCAGGATCACATGTTAGGCAGAAGAGTTTGGTAGAGCAGTTTTAACAGGTTATATTTGTGGAGAGCGACAAAGTTACAGCAGCACAGCAATAGTACAGTGCAGAAACCTATGGAGGTGACAGGAGAGAAAAACACCAAGGTGAAGTCAGACAATATTTTCCTCGGTAGGTGAGATAGTGTGTGAAGTTGACTGGGCAAGTAGCTTGACGCAGAACCTAAAGTAGGTTCAGTCAATCTGCATCATGCCAATGGAAGCTCCTTCCTCAGTTAACAATGGGAATGCATGCTGACAACCAAAATAACACAGAACAAGATCTTATTCCATTATAACAGAGGTCAGAGGAAAGAGAATGACCTAAGAGCAGGTACATTGACTCATTCAACATTACCTTCGTAGAAGGTGCTTAGAGTTCACAGAATTTACAGAGTGGAAATGTCTAGTCTAATAAGCCACCAAAACAGTTAAAAAGATGGCCATATTTACTAAAAACAATCTATATATTCAATGTAATATTTTTAAGTTTCCAATTAAGGCTATACTCATTTGTATAAGGACAAGCATTTAGAATGTTAGTTGCAGATTAGATTGGTTTAGTAAGGTAGCAGTTGTAGACTGTCCTCCAAGATCCGTGACTTCACTTGCTTGGGTACTTGACTAGGTTTCCAGTAGCAGGCATGGTTTCTTTCTTGTTGAGTGGGTCTTAAGTCAAATTAGAGAGCTGTTTGCTACCACCAAGGAATGCATGCCGCTACTATACCTTTACTGTTTTTGTCATACTGCTTATTGTTGTAGTTCTTAGGTTTAATAGCTGTGTAGGACTGTTGGACCTTTTCCTTACTTAGAGGCTTGCATAGCAGCTTATGATATCATGAAACATATTTCTCAGAGAATAGGATTTTAAATCAGTTTTAGTGCAGGGGCCTCTGGGCTCTGTTTCAAGAGCATGGAATCTTCAGCAGCAGTATCCTGTATGCATGAGTCTTTTAGGCAACCCTAACCAACACGTCAAAACAGGTATTCTCATAGTCAGTGTTGTGGATTTTGTTAGAGGGCCTCTGGCTCTTAAAAAGTGGATTATTAGTCCAGAAATGAAAATTCCTATTTAAACTATATGTGTATATTTATACATATACATGCATGTATATAACAATTAATTTAAAAATCCATGATTTTTAAAAGAACAAGGAGGGGTATGTGGAATGGCTTGGTGGGGGGAGGAAAGGAAAAAACATAACAATACAACATATTGTATGAAAAGTCTTATTTTCGATAAAAATAAAAACAAAACTGGGTGGGGGATAAAGATGACCAATAGAGATGTAAGGAAGGAGGTGTGTTTCACAGGAGATTGCATCAAAGTTTGGGGTATACTTGTTTTTTTTTTTTTTTCTTTTTTTTTAATTTTTTTTTTATCAGTTACATTTTATTAACTCTGTATCCCAGCCATGTCCCGATCCCTCATTCCCTCCCAGTCCCTCCCTCCCTCCCTCATCTCCACCGTGCCCCTTTCCAAGTCGACTGATAGGGGGGACCTCCTCCCCATTCATCTGATCCTGTTTTATCAGGTATCTTCAGGACTGGTTGCAAAGCCCTCCTCTGTGGCCTAACAGGACTGCTCCTCCCTTCGGGGGTGGGGAGACCAAAGAGCCAGTCATTGAGTTCCTGTTAGAAATAGTCCTTGTTCCCCTCACTTTGGGAAACCAATTGGTTACTGAGCTACCACAGGCTACATCTGAGTGGAGGTTCTAGGTTATATCCATGCATGGTCCTTGGTTGAATGTCAGTCTCAGAAAAGACCCTGTGCCCAGATATATTTGGTCCTTGTGGAGCTCCTATCCTTTCCCCATCAGACTAACTCCCCTTCTTTCTTATGATTCCCTGTACTCTGCCAAAGGTTTGGTCATGAGTCTTTGCTTTGAAAACACTGCTAGTTAGAGTCTTTCAGATGCGCTCAGTAGACTCCTGTCATACGTTCAATGCACATCCCATCTGTCTTTCTAAATGAGGATTGATCATCTTGCCCCATGTCCACTCAATTGATTATCTTTTTTAGGTGTATAGATTTCATTATGTTTATCATATCTTATAGGTCTATATAAGTGAGTATATCCCATGTTTGTCTTTCTCCTTCTGGGATATTTCACTCAGAATGATCTTTTCTAGATCCCACCATTTGCCTGCAAATTTCATGATTTCCTCCTTTTTGATTGCTGAGTAGTATTCCATTGTATAAAAATACCACAATTTCTGTACCCATTCCACCGTTGATGGACATCTGGGTTGTTTCCAGGTTCTGGCTATTACAAATAGAGCTGCTATAAACATGGTTGAGCAAGTGTCCTTTTTGTGTACTTGAACAAACTTTGGGTATATACCTAGCAGTGATATAGCTGGGTCTGGAGGAAGCACTATTCCTATTTGTCTTAGAAAGCGCCAGATAGCTTTCCAGAGTGGTTGTACCAGTTTACATTCCCACCAGCAGTGGAGGAGGGTTCCCCTTTCTCCACAACCTCTCCAGCATGTGTTATCGCTTGAGTTTTTCATCTTGGCCATTCTGATGGGTATAAGGTGATATCTCAGGGTCGTTTTGATTTGCATTTCCCTGATGGCTAATGAGGATGAGCATTTCTTTAAGTGTTTTTCTGCCATTCGATATTCCTCTGTCGAGAATTCTCTGTTTAGCTCTGTTCCCCATTTTTTAATTGGATTACTTGGATTGCTGCTTTTCAGCTTCTTTACTTCTTTGTATATACTGGATATTAGTCCTCTGTCAGATAAAGGGTTAGTGAAGATTCTTTCCCAATCTGTAGGCAGTCGTTTTGTTTTGATGACGGTATCCTTTGCTTTACAGAAACTTTTCAGTTTCATGAGGTCCCATTTATTGATTGTTGCTCTTAGAGCCTGTGCTGTTGGTGTTCTGTTCAGGAAGTTGTCTCCTGTGCCAATGAGTTCTAGGCTGTTCCCCACTTTTTTTTCCAATTGATTTAGGGTATCTGGTTTTATGTTGAGGTCCTTGATCCACTTTGACTTTAGTTTTGTGCAGGGTGATAAATATGGATCTATTTTCATTTTTCTGCATGTAGACATCCAGTTGGTCCAGCACCATTTGTTGAAGATGCTGTCTTTTTTCCATTGAATGGAATTGGCTTCTTTGTCGAATATCGAGTATTCATAGGTGTGTGGATTTAGTTCTGGGTCTTCTATGCGGTTCCATTGATCCTCCTTTCTGTTTCTATGCCAATACCATGCAGTTTTTATTACTGTTGCCCTGTAGTACAGCTTGAGATCAGGAATGGAGATACCTCCAGATGATCTGTTGTTGTACAGGATCGTTTTGGAGATTCTGGGTTTTTTGTTTCTCCATATGAAGCTGAGAATCTTTTTTTCAAGGTCTGTAAAGAATTGAGTTGGTATTTTGATGGGAATTGCATTGAATCTGTAGATTGCTTTTGGCAGTATGGCCATTTTCACAATGTTAATCCTACCAATCCATGAGCACGGGAGATCTTTCCATCTTCTGATATCTTCTTCGATTTCTTTCTTCAGAGACTTGAAGTTTTTCTCAAACAGGTCTTTCACTTGCTTGGTTAGAGTCACACCAAGGTACTTTATGTTATTAGTGGCTATTGTGAAGGGTGTTGTTTCCCTAATTTCTTTCTCAGCCTTTTTGTCTTTGGTATATAGGAGGGCTTCTGATTTTTTTGAGTTGATTTTGTATCCTGCCACTTTGCTGAAAGTGTTTATCAGCTGAAGGAGTTCTCTGGTTGAATTTTTGGGGTCGCTCATGTATACTATCATATCATCTGCAAATAGTGACACTTTGACCTCTTCCTTTCCGATTTGTATCCCCTTGATCTTCTTTAGTTGTCTTATTGCTCTGGCTAGGACTTCAAGTACTATGTTGAAGAGATATGGGGACAATGGACAGCCTTGTCTTGTCCCTGATTTCAGTGGGATTGATTTAAGTTTCTCTCCATTGAGTTTGATGTTAGCTATAGGCTTGCTATATATTGCCTTTACTATGTTTAGGTATGTGCCTTGTATCCCTGATCTCTCCAAGACTTTAAACATGAATGGGTGTTGGACTTTGTCAAATGCTTTTTCAGCGTCTAAGGAGATGATCATGTGGTTTTTCTCCTTCAGTTTGTTTATGTGGTGGATTACATTGATGGATTTCCGTATGTTGAACCACCCTTGCATGCCTGGGATGAAGCCTACTTGGTCATGGTGGATGATATCTTTGATGTGTTCTTGGATTCGGTTTGCAAGTATTTTATTAAGTATTTTTGCGTCAATGTTCATAAGAGAGATAGGCCTAAAGTTCTCTTTTTTTGTTGGGTCTTTGTGTGGTTTAGGTATTAAGGTGACTGTGGCTTCATAGAATGAGTTTGGTAGTGTTCCTTCTGTTTCTATTTTGTGGAATAGCTTGAGGAGAATTGGAGTTAGCACTTCTTTGAAGGTCTTGTAGAATTCTGCGCTGAAGCCATCTGGCCCAGGGCTTTTTTTGGAGGGGAGACTGTTAATGACTGCTTTGATTTCCTTGGGAGATATAGGGCTATTCAGTCTTTCTACCTGATCTTGACTTAGTTTTGGTAGATGGAATCTTTCAAGAAAATTATCCATTTCATTTAGATTCTCAAATTTTGTGGCATATATGCTTTTGTAGTATGACCTAATAATTGTTTAGATTTCCTCAATGTCTGTGGTTATGTCCCCATTTTCATTTCTGATTTTGCTGATCTGGATAGTTTCTCTCTGCTTTTTAGTTAGTTTGGCTAAGGGTTTGTCTATCTTGTTGATTTTCTCAAAGAACCAGCTTTTTGTTTCATTGATTCTTTGGATAGTTTTATTTGCTTCTAGTTGATTGATTTCAGCCCTTAGTTTGATTATTTCCACCCGTCTGCTCCTCTTGGGTGTATCTGCTTCTTTTTTTTCTAGGGTTTTCAGTTGGGCCATTAAGTTGTTTGTATGTGATGTTACGAATTTCTTCTTGTAGGCACTTAGTGCTATAAATTTTCCTCTGAGCACTGCTTTCAATGTGTCCCATAAATTTGGGTATGTTGTGCCTTCCTTTTCATTGAATTCTAGGAAGTCTTTAATTTCTTTCTTTATTTCTTCCTTAACCCAGCTGTCATTGAGTAGTAAGTTGTTCAGTTTCCATGTGCGTGTCGGCTTTTTGTTGTTTCTGTTGTTGTTGAGGTTGAGCTTTAGTCCATGGTGGTCAGATAGTATACAAGGGATTATTTCAATCCTTTTGTATCTGTTGAGGCTTGCTTTGTGGCCCACTATATGGTCTATTTTGGAAAAGGTTCCATGCGGTGCTGAAAAGAAGGTGTACTCTTTTGAGTTTGGGTGAAATGATCTGTAGACGTCTATTAGGTCCATTTGATTTAGGGATTCTGTGAGTGCTTTTATTTCCCTATTTGGTGTCTGTCTAGTAGACCTGTCCCTTGGTGAGAGTGGAGTGTTGAAGTCTCCCACTATTAAGGTATTAGGATCAATGTATGATTTAAGCTTTAATAATGTTTCATTTACGAATGTCGGTGCTCTTGTATTTGGGGCATAGATATTCAAGATTGTGATGTCCTCTTGGTGGATTTTTCCTTTGATGAGAATATAGTGGCCCTCCTTATCTTTTTTGATTAACTTGGGTTGAAAGTCTATTTTATTAGATATTAGGATGGCTACTCCAGCTTGTTTTCTGGAACCATTTGCTTGAAAAACAGTTTTCCAGCCCTTTACTCTGAGGTAGTGTTTGTCTTTGTTGCATAGGTGTGTTTCTTGGATGCAACAGAATGTTGGATCCTGTTTCCTTAACCATTCTGTTAGCCTGTGTCTTTTTATTGGTGAGTTGAGTCCATTGATATTGATAGATAATAGTGACCAATGCATGTTAGTTCCTTTTGTAATGGAGTCGATGATCTAACCCTGTTTCATTGCTTGTTTTCTTTTCATTTTTGTTGGGATATTATCTGTATGCCCTGTTTTCTTGGGTGAATTTGTTTTCATTGGATTGGAGTTTTCCTTCTAGTATCTTCTGTAGGGATGGTTTGCTGTGTAGATATTGTGTAAATTTAGTTTTGTCATGGACTATTTTGTTTTCTCCATCTATGTTGATTAAAAGCTTTGCAGGGTATAGTAGTCTGGGTTGACATTTGTGATCTCTTAGAGTCTCCATGATACTTGCCCAGGCCCTTCTGGCTTTCATAGTTTCTGATGAGAAGTCCGGTGTGATTCTGATAGGTCTACCTTCATATGTTACTTGGCCTTTTTCCCTTGCTGCTTTTAATATCTTTTCTTTGTTCTGTAGATTTAGTGTTTTGACTATGATGTGACGTGATGTGTTTCTTTTCTGGTCTAGTCTATTTGGAGTTCTGTAGGCCTCTTGTATATTTATGGACACCTCTTTCTTTAAGTTGGGAAAATTTTCTTCTATGATTTTCTTGAAAATATTTTCTGGACCTTGGAGTCTGGAGTCTTCTTTTTCGTGAATTCCTATTATTCTTAGATTTTGTCTTTTCATAGCATCCTTGATTTCTTGGATATTTTGTGATTGGAACTTTTCTGATTTTACTTTTTCTTTGAGAGAAGTATCCACTTCTGCAAGTGTGTCTTCAGCTCCAGAGATTATCTCTTCCATCTTTTGTATTCTGTTGGTGATGCTTACTTTTGTGGTTCCTGATCTTTTCTCCAAGTTCTCCAGCTCAAGGGTTTTCTCATTTTGTGTTTTCTTTATTGATTCTAATTCTGTTTTCATGCCTTGCACCATTTCTTTCATGTGTTTGAATTTGGATTCCTGTCTCTCTATGATGGCCTCTATTTCGTTTTTCATTTCCTTCTTATATGCCACTAATTTTTCCTCTACTTGTGTATCTATTTGCTTGGCTATGTTTGCCTGTGTTTCTTTAAGGATATTGTCTATTTCTTCTTTCTTTGCCTCCAATTGACTGGCCATCTCTTTGAAAGACTTGTTCCTTTCCTCCTTATGAGCCTCAAATAATTGGGCAAGCATGGCTTTAAAATCATTTTCCTGTGCTTCTGCTGAATTGGTGTATCCATCGATTTTGGGGTTTGCTGGTAAAGTCATGATGTCCTGATTTATGTTGGAAGTGTTCTTTCGCCTACCTCTGGCCATTGGCTTATCTGAAACCTTCCCTGTTTGTTTTTGGATTCTGCAGATCAGACTGGTGCTGTCTCTCTGGTGTCTGGAGAGTTCTTCAGGAAGCTGAGCACTCTCAGCGTGTGCTGAGGACTAGCTGTACCTGTGGGAGGAAAGTACGCAGGCGCAAACGGGGCAAATGCAAGCGTGTGTGTGCGCGCACGCGTGTGTGTCTGTGTGTGTAAGTGTGCGTGGATGAGTTTTTCGAGGGACAGGGTGATGGCTAATGTTGAACCCTTAAGTGTGTGGGAGGGGCTCTGCACTGTATATGTCGCAGGCGCTAATGATGATCGCAGTGCAATTTCTGGCATTAACTGTCTTAACTCCTCAATCAGACCCACAGGGCAGGAACTTCAATGTCCCTAGTGCCCCTCTGTTTCCCAAATGATGTGGGTGGGAGGGGGGTTCGATGCCTGGCTTCTGATTTAGAAGGACCCGGGATCTGCAGATTCTCAAGGGTGCACTCACTTACAGGCAGGTCTCTTGGCAGAGATCTTGGTATCTGGGGCTCTCTGCTCTCTGGTTTGGCCCTGCTTCTTTGATGTGTTCCGCCAGTTCTGTGCTGCTGTCACTGCCAGGTTCTGAGGTCTTGCTGCAGCTGGAGATTTCAGGGTGGTCACTTCAGCAGGGATGGGGTAACCAGGCTCTCTGTTCTCTGGTTTGGCCCTGGTTAGTCTTAAACTGGAGGGCTGTGGTGCCCCGCCAGTTCAGTGCTGCTCTGCTGCCACATCCCGCTGTAACTGGAGACTGGGTTGCTAGTCCCAATGCTTTCTGGGAAGTCCTGGGATCTCTTCGTTGTGCTCTCCAAGCTTGGGAGGCCCAGCACCTGGTGTGTCCAGGTTGTATGATGTTTCTGCCTAGTTTTGGTGAGTATATAGCGTATTCTCTGTCACTGTGGGATTGGGTGGGCCGTACAGTCAGAGCTAGTATGGTGTCTAGCAGATTCGCGCCCTGGGAGGATGGTGCAGCCGCTGCGCGAATCTGGGACTCCGGGGCACGTACTGCTGGCTTTTGTCTGCCGCTAAAGTGCTTGGGGCTCCGTCTCAGCGGCTGTATACCCCAGGCAGTTAAGTCTGCGCTGAGAAAGATGAGTCCGCTGTGCCGCTGTGCTGAGGAGGAAGGAGGTCTGGGGGAAGGGAGTGCCGCAAGAACAAAGGATCGTTTCTCTCCTTCCCCAAGCAAGTCTCCGGGTGACCGGAGGCCAAAGTTTTCACCTCCTGCGATGTTCCCTGGTGTTCAGAAAGCCTCGCTGTGGTTTTCCTGGGTTGGGGGTCCTTCCATTCTCCAACTCAGAAGATCAGGTATCCCACCGCTCAGAAACTGTGTGTGCTAGTCACCATCTTGGCTCCTGGGGTATACTTGTATGAAAATATCTTTATAAAAACTATTACTCTGTTGTTGTAAGTGGCGATTAATATTTGCTAATAATTATCTTTTAGTAATGCTGCTGTTAATCCTAAACAGCTGTATAACCAAATCACCACACAGAGACTGGGTTTATTTAATTAACCTAGAACACAATGTTGGGCAATAGTTAATCTCTCCTAAACCTCCAAGCCCTCATAGTTTCCTAACATTTAGATTTCCCACATTATACTTGCATTTTGTGAAATCTTAGGTTTGGTTCATGTTCCACGTCCTCCAAGATCTCTTCTCCAGCTCTGTTCTCCTAGCTCCATCTCACCCGTTCTCTCCCTCTCATTTCCTACCCTCTGGCTCCTCCCCTCTTTCCTGTCCTCTGGTTCCTCCCTTTGCACAACATTGTGGCTAGTTGTTTTATTGTGGCCTGTTTACACACAACTGAGACAGGATGCTCAGAATAAGTATCACAATGAAATATCCAGATTGAAATCAGAGAGTGGGAGCAGGGGGAGAAATCTGCATTTGACTGTATGTATTTCAAAAGAACATTATACCACCACTGTATAATAAACATATTCCAATATAAAAGCAACCAAATACAAAGAAAAATTTACAAACAAAAAAGAAAATTATTAACTCAAAATAGCTTCAAGAAGTACCTGAAACTGACCAGATTCACTAAACCCTTCCCTCCGAAGAATAAATATTAAAGACTGTTAAGAGTACCTCTCAGGCAAACCCAGTGCAAAGAAGACTTTTTTTTTTATTACTTTATTTTTTTTTATCACTTACATTTTATTAACTCTGTATCCCAGCCGTGTCCCGATCAAAGAAGACTTTTGGAGGAGTCAAACTGCAAAGAACACTCTGAGAACAGACCAGAAGCCTGGAAGAAGCAAGAACCAGTCAAGCTACCTTGAAGATGTGTAGACCAACAGAGTCACTTAGAAAGGACACTCTTCAGTCTGTTGAGCCTCCTTAAGGTTGTGCAGCGTGCTCCAGCTTCCCAGCTTCTGTAAGCTGTCATATATGCTGGGATGGGCCTTGGTAATGCAGCTGGGCTTAAGTCATTTTTGCTTCCTATCAGTACCACCAATAAAACCAAGTTGTATTTTGATGGCATCTGTACTTGCTCTTCCATGGGCTCCCTATCTGGAGTGAGTAGATGTGTGTATGAATCTCCCTTGGAAAAGTCTTGTCACACAGTATATAGGAACAAAACCTCAGCCACAGATTGTAATATGTGGTGGTATTGATCCAAGTTTCCCCAAAGACTAATGACTGAACATCTTTTACTTTTCTGTTATTATTGGCTGTTTCTACATCTGCTTTAAAGAGCTACCTGCTCACATCTCATGTTACTTTTAAAATTACGTATTTTCTTTATTGTAATCACTTTTTGTTTGTTTTTTGAGACAGGGTCTCACGATGTATTCCTGGTTTGAGTCCAGTTTAGAGAGGAGTCTGGCTTCACACTCACAGAAGTAAGCTGCTTCTGCCTTCCAAGTTCTGAGACTGCAAGATTGTGCCACCATACACAGTAAGTGGTTTTTTGTTTGTTTTAAAATATATCATCAGTGCTAGATCCTTATCAGATTCTGAATATGTGAATATTTTTTTCTCATTCTACAGTATATCTTTTCACCTTCCTGCTAATGTCCTGGTAAAATGTTTAAAGCATTTTAAAATTAGATGGAATAAAATTTGTCTATCTTTTTTCATTGTCTAGTGATCTTGGTATACTGCCTAAGAAGATTAGCAAATTCATGGGCAAGGTGATTTACATGTGACTTTCATTCTAAAATTGATAGTTTTAGCTATTTATATTTAAATCTTTTATCTAATTGCTAAACATAAAATGTGGTAAGGATACAAATAAGCTCCTTTGCTTAGTTGTTGCACACTTGCATTGAAAAGATGATTCTTTTTCCATTAAATGGTCTTGATACACTGTTTGAAAATCTCTTGGTCATAGATACATGGACTCACAATTCTATTCTATTGAGTTGTGTGTCTGTCTTTATGACAATGTGTTGTTTATGATAGTGTTCTAGTAAGAATTAAAATATGGAAATGTGAATCTTCCATGGTTGTTCTTTCTGAAGATTGTTTTGACTAGACAACTTAGGATGACTTATATTTCCATATGTATTACAGGAGCAGCTGTGAGCCTTTCTGAAAAGAAGAAAAAGTCCTAGGGATTTTACAGTAATTGCTTTGAATGTGCATATCAATATAAAGAGTACTGTACCACCTGTGTTTATTACTTAGATATGAATATCTCTCTAGCTAGTGACGTTCTAGAAACCTAGGAGGTGGGATTTCACTGGGTCAAATGTGTCATTAGGGGTATTTCCTTAGTGGTATCTTGTCTCTTTCTCATTCCTATCCTTCTTGTCTACAATGAAATGAACAGCCTTGCACACAACTTCTTGCCATCATGTTGGATTTTGTGAACTAAAATAAACCTTTTATCATTTTATTTATTCTCTCAGACATTTTGATCATGACAATGGGAAAAATAGCTGAAATTTTAAGAAAAGCTAAGTAAATCATGAGCACAAGGCATCCATTCTATTAACTTAGCTTCTCTTAAAATTTAGGTAATCTCTTTTTCTCTAAGTGCAAACATCCTAAACTTTCTTCATTAAATTCATTTATTTATTTATTTATTTTTGTAGAATGATTTTAATCCAGCAATATTGTTACTCTGGATGGAATACAGACACTCTGTTAGCACATATGTTTAATCCCTCTGGCAGAAACACCCATAGTACACCCCTTTAATCCCAAACAATGATGGTAATTTGTAGAATGAAGCACCCAAATTTGAAAGCAATATCTAATTGAGCGGTAGACAAAATGACTAAAGGGAGGAATCAGGGAAAGATTTGACAGAATAGGATATACCAGCTCTCAAGAGAAGACAAGCAATGACACACACACACACACACACACACACAGAGAGAGAGAGAGGGGGAGGAACATGAGCAGTATTACCAAGAGAGTTTTACAGAGAAAGGTTGAAGAGCGAAGGTAGATACAAGTGAAGACAGGGCATGAGAAGGAGGTAGAAAATTAGAATAGATTGCTGGAGGTAGTATGAGGCTAAGCAGAGCAATTCAGTCAGAGGCTGAGAGAAGCCAGCTTGAATCAGTCATCTTGGACAGGAGTTTGAGCCAAAACAGCTGAGTTGAACCAGCCAGCCAGAGTTGAGAAAGAGCTAGAAAGGGTGAGCTTATTCAGCAGTAAGTTTCAGAGGCAGAAAACATTCTAGGCCAATTTAATCACCTGTATGATCTTTTGTTCTATTTTATGAAATATAATTTATATTGATTGTGTATTTGTGATAAATACTGTTTGATAATGAAGAATCTTTTAATATACAAGTAAGTTTAGTATTTATAGAGGATATTTTAAAATTATGTATATAATTTTTGTACCATATTTGGCTTACTGTGCATCTAGGTGGTATTGGCTTCATAGAATTAGTTAAGAAGTATAGTACCCTCTTCTAGAATTATTTTTTGAGTCTTTGTAAAATAGCCTCACTATTTTTTTTTATAAGTTTTGGGTAGCTAACTAAATCTCCATGTTAATATATGCTATTTAGGGTTTACAGTGTACACATTTCCAAAGCCATAATGTTTTTTTTGTGATAGGTGTTCTTGGTTGTCAACTAGACTATATCTGGAAGAAACAATAATCCAGAAATGGAGGGCACATTTGTGATCTGAATCTGGAGGAGGGAAGACAGCATGACTCTGATCAAGATCTTGAAGTGGGAAGACACCTTTAACCTGGCTCACTCCTTCTGCTGGAAACTTATGTAAGAACAATGGAAGAAGGGAAGTATTGCTCTCTACCGGCTTGTCCTCACCTTGCTAGCACATCCATTCCTTCACTGGCATTGGAGCTTAATTCTTTAGGATTCTAGCATATACAGAAGACTGGCTGAGATACCAAGCCTGCAGGACTGAGCAACTACTATATTCTTCAACTTTCCATTCACAGTTAGCCATTGCTGGATTAGTTTGACTGCAGCCTGGAAATCATGCCAATAAATTCCATGTATATTCATTCCATAAGTTCTGTGTCTCTAGAGAACCCTGACTAATACAGTTGTTAAATCAGTTATTTTACCATTTAAGAAAACTGTTAAAATTTATCATGTATTTATTTTTTTCTATTTGTTTCCTGCTTTCTAATGTCCTGTCATCAGATACATAAATGTTTGTTAACTATGCTGACTTAATGGATTGAGAATGTTAGGCCTAAGGGGGCCCCCAATTTCCAGAGGCGGATGACGAGAACTGAGGAGATTGGATTATCGATGCAATAGCAAGAGGTTTATTTAAGCCATTGTAAGATGGGGCTGCCCCCACAAAACCAGCAAGGAACCAGCCAGGAGAGACAGAAGACTGAGGTTTTTAAAGGAAAGAGTGCGGGGAATCTCAGAGGTTGCAAGCTTGGCCACACTGGGTTGGGTAGAGTAGTTGACTTTTAAAATGTTTGGTTCATTCTAGGTGCCGAGTCCATCTGGTCCTGCCTGATGTGGGTGGGGGAGCTATGATGTCTGGACTGGCTACCAGGCAAAGTTATCTGGACCCTCCTCCACAGCAGGGAGGAGACCTTTCACATTCCTTTGCAATGGGGTGGGGTCTTATTTCGATTTACCCTCTCCTCCTCCTGCTTTCTGGAAAAGTACTGGGAGAATTCAGTTTATCATGGGGTATAGAATTTACAAAGAAACCTGTAGAGCTGGCCTGTTCCTTTCAGAGAAGGATCCTATTTACATCCAAACTGATATTCATTGTTTTGAGATCTGATTTGCTGTTAATCAGTCCACCTCTCTTTTGATTACTGTTCACATGCTGTATTTCCATTCTTTTTCTTCTACCCTATTCATGAGTGTGTGTTTGGACCTCTTTACAAAAACAGCATATAGCTGATATCTTATTCCATTTTATTCTTGTTTCTCCCACTATATTGCTCTTAGGCATCTAGACAGCATATAAGGAAAAAGCTTACAGCCCACAGTTTGTAGACTGAAAATAAATGACCATGGCACCACCATCTGCTTATCTTCTGCTTGAGAGCTTGCGCTGAACCACATCATGGCAGAGAAACCAAAGTGGGTAGCATGAATGTATAGGAACTAATGTGTGGTACAATGACTGTTGGGGGTTGCTCTGAAGCTTTATGTTGATGCTAATTATTGCTCTTCAAGATCTGGTTACCCCTATCCTTGTTTTGTAAACCTACCTAAGACATTTTACCTGATTGGAAGATCTATGTCTAATTCTGTACCTTGGTGTGGCTAAAGTTCTCAGGCTATGGAGTTCAAGAGAATCACTGGAAACAGAGGGACAGGAAGAGAGGAGGAAGGAGGACTCCACCATGGGTTATTGTGGAGAAGGAGCCATGTGGACCAGGAGGAAGGACTCCAAGTATGGTGTGGATGGAGAAAACACCAAGATAAACAATATAAGCTCATATTTATAAGATGATGGATGGAAGGTGGCCCAGATTAGGATGGTCAAGGCAGATGTCACTGGATGGGAGCTGGAAGACAGATGGAGAGGTTATTGAGACAGCGTAGGTAAAAAATACCTGCCTGGCCCAAGGTAATAAGGCTGTTATAAAATCTAACAGGTGTCTGTGTCTTATTTGTGATAGCAGGTTAAATAATACCACTGCAATAATTATAGGGCAAAAAAATATAGTTAACATTACATAGCCGAACACTCACGGTTTTTTCTGTTGATACAACAAGAGACAGAAGTGTCAAGCTTGCTTTATCACAATCAACTGTTTCACTGAACAGTCAGGTCCCATGAGGCTAAGAACTCACACCTCTGGGGAAGGGGTTAATATCTCTCAACACTGCATGCCAGACTAAGCCACAGCAGAACAGTACAGTGCTGTGGCTCTCCTGTACAGTCTCAGTTCAGACTACCTATATTTAATGTGCTATAATCATCTTCATTTTTAAATTTCAGTTTAATTTCTGATGTGTTACGGGAGTGTATCGTGTGGTTTTGGTGAATGTGTGTGTGGAAGGAAGGGGAGGTTGGGTGCCATACTTCCGTCTTATTGCCCTGAGATGGGGGTCTTTCTGAGCCTGAGCTAGGCTGGCAGCCAGGAAGTTCCCTTGATTGTCTGTCTCTGCTCCATCATAGTGCTGAGGTTTCACATGTTCATGTGGCCAGGACTGGCTTTCTTATATGGATTCTGGAATTTAAACTCAGTTCCTCATACTACTTCATCAAGTACTCTGACTCACAGAGCCATCTCCTGGTCCCCCTTATTCAGTTTTTCAGTTGTTTTAGTCAGCAAGTAAATAAGGAAGTTGGTGAGTCTGTCTCTACTGGATTTTAAAAATGTCACTGTAGTTGGTCAAAACAAATACAGTTTTTCCAGCTTGTTACAACTTTTTGTCCTTTAACAAAGAGATTTTCATTGAAAAGTCATTATTAGGAATTACTTAAAGTCATATTGAATATGAAGCATTGTAAGATCATTAAATTCATGGAATCAAGTCAAAATATCTTGAGAAAAACAAAATTATATTACTTAGAAGCCACATAAATTAGAAGTATCTTTCTTAATACTGTCTAAATTTTTGTCTGAATTATGTAATGTGCAGAAGCAACACATTTTTTTACTAGCCTGATATAGATACCTTTAACCCACCACAAATATATGCATATGCAATATGTTTTATACATGTGATAATTTTCTGGGAATCACAACACATTAAAACATTTGTAAGGTCCAGAGAAATATCGGTCTTAGAGAACCTTTGAGCTGTAGGATAATGCTTCAAGAGTTTGGACTGGCATAAGAGAAGTAATATATCCTAAGACAAGGTGTCCAGCATGTATATGTATTGTTTAGTTTGTTTTTTTTTTTAAGAGGACATTGTGCAGGCAACACTGAAGCCCAAATTGTTTCAGGAAATGATTTTATACTGATCCTTATTAGACATCTTTTAAAATACTGATAATAAAATAGATATAATTCTTTTCCTCCTGACAATCATTCCCTTTCTAATGTAACTGAGCTTTTGAGTGGATGATTTTATAAAATTTCTATAGCAATTGCAAGTCTTCTGTAATGCATTGGAGGTAGGGTCTAGTCAGAAAGGAAGTCATCATGGACATTACCTTCAGATGGAACCACCATTTTTCTTGTGGACTATTATATCTTTTTAAGAGTAGAATGATATAAAAGCGAAAGCAAGGGCCCCTGTTCTCTGGCTTCCCACTCTTCTAGTGATCCTTCTAACACTTGCTTCTGTTATGATTCCATTTGTTGTAAGGCTCCACCAGACTCCATAACAAATTAGAACCACTTCATTTTAGAATGTTGATCTCCAAAAACTACCGGCCTTTATACACTATGTGGCATAGGTAATTTTTATAGCAATGGAAAAGAGATTGGTGTGACCTCTGTGTGCAAAACTGAAATATAATAAAGACTTCTCACATTAAGACAATTAAGACACAGAAAAAAAAAAAAAACAGGTCATTGATTAAGTGAGAAGTGCACACAAGTCTTCAGGCTCATAAATGAAGGGACAGTGTCCCACGTCACAGATATGATTTAACTTCCAATAGAGAAGCAGCATTTGTTTTATAATCGAAGGCTACAGTAAGTTTCTACTGACTGAAGTGTTTTATTAAAATCTAATTCTGCCAAATCTTCTGCTGTGGCTTACATTTTATTGTATCCATATTCAAGATGGGGAGACCTATTCTAAGCCATATGATAAGCACTTATACTCGAGCATCAGGACTGAGCCACTGTTCCTTTAAATTAAGACAAAAAACTTTTGTTCTGAAAAGCCCCAAAATCAGATAGTAAAATTTGGGAAATTTATATCAGTGCTGAGACTTCATGAAAATGTCTTTAGACAACAATCATAAAAATGCAGATGGTAAGAATATATAATGAGATTTGGGGAATTTCAATTTTAATAACAGAATAAAACACTGTCTCTTGTCTGTAATTTAATAAGGAGAGTTTTCCTGGGGTTATAAAATGTGAAATTATAGCCTGGAGTTTCTCAGTGACAACTAAATTTAAATAAGAGCTTTGGAATGAAACATCACAAGGTTTTATGGTGAAGAATGTACTTTTGTAAATAATGTCCATAAAACTAAGTCAGTGTATCCTAAATATTTTACCAGTAGATGCTAAGGAGAAGCTTGAGGCAGGCAAACAGAATCAATAATTGAATACTGTGCACTAAAGAATTATTGATGATATTTATTTTATACTGATGCAACTATTTGTACTTTCAAATGAACTCTTCAGTCTTTCTACAGAGGTATTTTGAAATTAAATTTAAACTTTTAGAATGATTTTTAAAAGTTCTGAGTGATCTTCATGGTGACAAGGGGTCCTTTAATGTAATCTTTGGCATCCAGAATAAAAGCAGCATTTGCAAATGGTCCTGTTTACAAAGTATTTCAATTTAAAGTAAGAGTTGCTTTGCTACACTTTCACACAAGAGGGCAGGATTGAGACAGACGCAATTCACCAGACAGCTCTGTTTTTGTTGCTTTTTTTCCCCCTTTAGAAATGGAAACATGAAACAAATTCAGCAAATTATATTCATATATTAACATGTATGTATATATACATATATATAATAAACAGACACAATATACATATATATTTACATATCTATCTATCATCTATCTATCCATCTATTTATCTGTCTAAAATAATCCTAGAAAAGAGGTCAATATTTGAGAGGGAGTAAGAAGGGGTGGGGCATGGGAAAGATTAGGAAGAAGAAAGTGAAGGAGAAAATGATGAAATAATTTAATTAAAATAAAAATGTATTAAAGAAAGAAAAATGCACAAGCTTGTTTTTCTTCACCTTTATAGACAGTGGGTCACTCTGGAAGAACGTCCATATAATAAAACAATGTCAACAAAAACTGTACAAAACATATTTTTGCTACAGTACAAAATAATACATCCATTTCCATTTGTAACATTTCAAGGGTTTGCTAGGGGGATGAAGAGAAAACATAGAATTGGAATTCTGAATTTTTTTCTCTCCTAAGGTGTGTAGTTTTGGATTTGTTTTGTTTTGTCTGTTTGTCTGTTTTTGATACAAGATCTCATGTATCCCAGGCTATCCTTGAACCCACTAAGCAGACAAGGATGATCTTGAACATCTGATCCTTCTGTGTCTGGAGGATCTTCTTGGATTACAGACACCAGCCACAATGTATTTTTGAGAATTTAATCCAGAACCTCATGCCAGGATACCAGCACTCTATTAACTAAGCTACTTTTCTATTACATCAGGATAAGTTTCTTTAGCAATAGCTAAAGAAATGTGTAAATGTACCACAATTTTTGTATCCATTCCTTCATTGATGGATATCTGGGTTGTTTCCAG
The DNA here is from genome assembly GCF_030254825.1 of Meriones unguiculatus. NCBI lineage: Eukaryota > Metazoa > Chordata > Mammalia > Rodentia > Muridae > Meriones > Meriones unguiculatus. Next base: position 143,601,003 of record NC_083351.1, read on the forward strand.
GTTCTGGCTATTACGAATAAAGCTGCTATGAACATGGTTGAACAAATGTCCTAGTTGTGTAATTGAACATATTTTGGATATATGCCTAGGAGTGGTATAACTGGATCCCGAAGAAGCATTATTCCTAATTGTCCAAGAAAGCGCCAGATAGATTTCCAAACCAGTTGTACCAGGGTAAGAGGATCAATCCCCACTTAGAAACACAAACAGGATGGACACTGGAAGGAGAAAATAAGAAACAGGACAGGAGCCTACCACTGAGGACCTCTCACTGAGACTCTACCTAGCAGTATATCAAAGCAGATGCTGAGACTCATAACCAAACTTTGGGCAGAGTGAAGGGAATCACATGAAAGAAGAGGTAGTTAGTAAGACCTGGAGAGGACAGGAGCTCCACAAGGAGAGCAACAGAACCAAAATATCTGGGCTCAGGGGTGTTTTCTGAGACTGGTACTCCAACTAAGGTACATTCATGGATATAATCTAGAACCCCTGCTCAGATGTACCCCATGGCAGCTCAGTATCCAAATGGGTTCCCTAGTAAGGAGAAGAGAGACTGTGTCTGACATGAACTCAGTGGCTGGCTGTTTGACCTCCCCTCCCCCCAAAAGGGAGAAACAGCCTTGCCAGGCCACAGAGGAGGACATTGCAGCCAGTCCTGATAAGACCTGATAAGCTAGGGTGGGATGGAAGGGGAGGTGGACCTCCCCTATTGGTGGACTTGGAGAGGGGCATGGGAGGAGATGAGAGAGGGAGGTTGGGATTTGGAGCTAATGGGGGAGGGGGCTACAGCTGGGATGCAAAGTGAATAAAATGTAATTAATGTAAAAAATAAAAATTTAATTAAAAAATAATAGCTTCCTCATAAATTGAGCCTCTACCTTGGATTATTTTCCTTAGGAATTATATTTCTTTTTAGGTAACACACACCCTACATTCTCTGTTTTCTATTTTGATGTATAGTGAGAAAATTAATGAAAAAAAAGTTAACTTTGATACAGAAAATGCATTCTTCACAGAATGGCCAGGTATCAATACGGAAAAGATAGATCTGGAGAAGCATCCTCTACAGCTTTATATTTGGGGGGAGGAAGAAGTGAGAGATTTTCTGACCATCCTAGACCCTAGGCAGGTGGTTGTGCTGGCTCTTTAATATTCACAGAAACCATTGCTGCTTCCTGACAACCCTGTTAAAATGTGTGGCCACTTAGATAACCTTTATTGCCCTGTCTTCCTAATTTGTTCCGGGGAATTCAGATCATCTTCCATCAAGAATTAATAGTATAATAACCAAGTACCAAAAAATTTCTAGAACAACTTTCTTAACAAGTTTTTCTTCATCAGCCATTGTAATTATTGTATTTTTTTGCTGGAGTCATTGGGAATTTGGTATCTTTTTAATTGATCTCTGCGAAGCACTTAGTTCGGCTGACCTCTCTTCTACTTAAAAATATAGCTGGGGGAGAGAGAAGGGGGGCTTCAATAGGGATATACAGTGAATAAATTGTGAAGAAAAACATTTTAAAAAGTAATCAAAAGATACATCTAAAAATTTTGTCTTAGGCTGAGAAGGATGGCTCAGTGGATAAAACTTGCTGGGTAATCACAAAAACACAAACAAAAACAAAAACCAACCAAACAAACAAAAAACTCAGAAATGTTGCCTGTAAACATGTAAAAACCAGGCAGGTGTGGTGGCCAACTGTAATCCCAGTTTATGTGAAAATTGTGTAATTTTGGTTTATTTAAAAAAAATTATAGAAATCTGTTTTTTTGTTTTTTTTTTTTTAATACCAGGTATGGGGATATAGGGTTGTTTCACAGCAGCTGACTATGATTTGCCTTGTGCTCTGGCAGAGACGTAGTTTTGAAAGCTGTAGAGAGTTTCTACAAGTGTGTGACATTTGAAATTCTGGGAACTTTTCAGAAGATAAATAAATGCCAGGAGCCCGAGAGGAAGGGTAGGCTGGTTGGAGGCTGGTTGTTGTTTGAAGGTTGTTGGTTGCTGTCTGTTGCAGTTTGTCAATGGTTGTGTGCAAAAGGACACAAGAGGAAGAAATTAGATATTCTTACTGAGAAGATCAAAATTACCTGAAGAAACTTCACTTCCCTGATCAGCAGGAAATAGTCAATCAATAATGTCATTCTCTTTCAAATGTGCTCAAATAATTGTCATTTCCTCTTATTCAAATCATTTTTTCCTTCTTTGACTTAGCTCAGTAAATGACAATGCTTCCTACCAAATATCACCCAGATCTTTAGGCCATGATGTTGATTTTTTCTTCCTTTCTCAGGCTCCACATTTAAACGGCTGCTCTGCAAGACATCATTCTTTGATCAGCTTAGCAGTCAGCACTAACATTCTTCTCTTTTGTTCAAACCTACAACCCACTAAAGCAGTGGTTCGCAACCTGGGGGTCTCAACCCCTTCAGACAGCCGGCATATCACATATTTACATTATAACTCATAACACTAGCAAGACACAATTATAAAGTAGAAATGAAAATAATTTTATGGTTAGGGTCACCACAACATAAAGAAATGTAATAAAGAGTTGCAGCATTAGGAAGTTTGAGAACCACTGCTAAAAAGAGAGCAGAAGGACTAGATTCACTTTCTGGGTTTTTATTGCATTTAAAATATGGACACTTGATTTAATCCTTGTTAGCAGGACTTTATGGGAATATTATTATTATTATTAATTATTATTATTACAATTATAGTTACTTTGTATCCAGGCTGTAGTCCCCTCCCTCATCACCTCCCAGTTTCCCTCTCTTCCTCTCGCCTCCCAAGTCGACTGATAGGGGACATCCTCCTCCCTTATCTGACTCAGGACTGTCTGGACATCTATGGCCTAGTAAGGTCACCTTGCCAGGGGAAGGTGATTAACGACCAGGCAACCAAGTTCATGCCAGTGACTGCCACTGTTTCCGTTACTAGGGAACCCACATCGAAACTGAGCTGCCCATGGGCTACATCTGAGCAGAGGATCTAGGTCCTCTCTATGCATGGTCCTTGGTTGATTGTTCAGTCTCAGTAAGACCCCCTGGGCCCAGATGTTTTTGGATCTGTTGATCTCCTTGTGAAGCTTCTGTCCCCTCCAGGTCTTTCTATCACCTCCTTCTTCCATAAGATTCCCTGCACTCTGCGTGACTATGAGTCTTAGCATCTGTTCCAATACCCTTTTGGATAGAGTCTTTCGGAAGCCTGTTGTGGAATATTAATATTTACTATTGATTTATCTTTTAGTTAAGCAGCAGTTATTCCTAAACCAGCTGTATACTCATATCACCACACAGAGACTAGGATTTATTTAATTAACCTAGAGCACAATGCTGGGCAATAGTTACTCTATACTAAACCTCCAAGCCCGCATACTTTCCTCCATTCAGATTTCATCCATTTGTAGTTGCTTTAGTCATATCTTAGGTCCAGTTCTTCTCTTCTTGTGTTTTGAAGTCCCCTCATGCCTCTTTCTTTCTCTCTCTCTCTCTCTCTCTCTCTCTCTCTCTCTCTCTCTCTCTCTCTCTCCTACTCTCCCACTCGCTTCCTTCTCCTCCACTCATGATCAGAATGTACCACCCTACTCTCTCCCTTGCTCAGCATTGTCCTGGTTGTTTTATCGACATCACAGAGAACAAATGATGGCATGTTTCACAAACTTGAGATAGGTGATGCTTAGAATATGCATCACAGCGCAATAGTGGGGTAGAAAAATAAGCATTTAAATAAACAAGGGTAAATTGTATACACTCTAAAAGAACATTATACCAACAGAGGCCCTCTGTGGAAGGCTCCTGTTCTGTTCCCTCTCTTCTACTTCTGATGTGTATCCTATTTGCCCTTTTGAATGAGGATTAAGCCTCTTCCCTAGGGTCCTCCTTGCTGTTTAGGAGCTTATTTAGGACTATAGATTTTAGGATGTTTATCCTATATTATATGACTAATATCCACTTATAAGTGAGTATATACCATGTGTGTCTTTCAAAAATCAGCAAGGTAGAGAAACCCTTAGCCAAACTAATTAAAAGTCAGAGGGTCACTATCCAAATCAACGAAATCAGAAATGGAAAGGGTGTCAAACACTGAGGAAATCCAAATTATCATTAGGTCCTACTTCAAAAGGCATATTAAACAAAATTTGAAACTCTAAACGAAATGGTCAGTTTTCTTGATAGATCCATCTACCAACGTTGAATCAAGAACATTTAAATAAATTTATGGGAGTATTAAAGAATTCTTCATTTTGATTCAACAACAAAGAGATCCCTACAGAGAAACCTTTTCCATTTGGAAGATATTATGTTGAGATAAGTGATTAAGAATGTGAAACAGAAGAGAGCAGTCACATGGAGACGGCAACAAGACGTTTGGACAAGAATGTAGCAACTGGTCCTTGTGGAGCTCCTATCCTCTCCACGTCATACTAACTCCCTCTTCTTTCATATGATTCCCTGCACTCTGCCAAAGTTTTGGTTATGAGTCTTAGTATCTGCTTTGATACACTGCTAGGTAGAGTCTTTCAGAGGCCCTCTTCAGTAAGCTTCTGTCCTGTTACTTGTTTTCTCCTACATCCAATGCACATCCCATTTGTCTTTCTAAGTGAGGATTGATCATCTTACCCTGTGTCCTCTTTCTTTTTATCTTCTTTAGGTATATAGATTTCATTATGTTTATCATATCTTATAAGTCTATGTAAGTGAGTATATACCATGTGTGTCTTTCTCCTTCTGGGATCTGGGCACAGGGGTCTTTTCTGAGACTGACACTCCACCGAGGACCATGTATGGATATAACCTAGAACCTCTGCTCAGATGTAGCCCGTGGTAGCTCAGTAACCAATTGGTTTCCCATAGTAAGGGGAACAGGGACTATTCCTGACAATGGCAGGCTCTTTGACCTCCCCACCCCCCAAGGGAGAAGCAGTCCTGCTAGGCCACAGAGGAGGACTTTGCAGCCAGTCCTGAAGATACCTGACAAAACAGGGTCAGATGAAAGCGGAGGAGGTCCTCCCCAATCAGTGGACTTGGAAAGGGGCAGGAAGGAGATGAGGGAGGGAAGGTGGGATTGAGAGGGAATGAAGGAGTGTTATACAGCTGGGATACAGAGTTAATATAATGTAACTAATAATAAAAAATAAAAAAAAGAATGTAGCATCTGTGCTATGATGGCTAATTCTACATCAGCTAAAATGGAAATGGATTTCAATATAGGTTGTAAACACTCTTTGTGGCTATGAGTAAAAGAATATTTCTGTACGAGATTAACATTTGAGTTGGTTTATTGAATTAGGACAACCTCAAAAATGTGTGTAGCACTATTTAATCCACTGTGGATCTGGTTAGAATAAAAGACAGACAAAATGCTACTTGTTCTCCAGTCTTGAGCTGGGTTGACCACTTCTGCATACTTGTCTCTTGAGCCTTCAGGCATGGGCTGGGACTTACATCATTGGTTCTTGTGATTCTCAGGACATTAGTTGTGGACAAACCTGTGCCAATATCATTTCCAGATCCAGATGGTACTGAGACAGGTGTACATATTGAGCTCTGTTCCTTGCTAGAGGCTGGAAGAAGAAATCCATATACATAATTAAACATACTTAAACATAAAAATTAATATTAAAAAGTGCACAGAGATTCTATTTATCTAAAGAACCCCGGTTTTCCCATGCCTGTTGTGTAGAGAAAACAAAAGCTTATTATTTTTTTTATTGACAATTACTAGGAATCATCACTTACTGTTTAGATAAGCAGCCTGATTGATATATTTATTTCCACATCAAGTCCTCCTTTCCAACTTTCTCTTTGACCTTTCAGAGATTTTCTTTTTATGTATTTCAAGTCATAGCATGCCTGCACCATTTTTTACAGAACTTGCAATAACTTCTATTAATTCTCGAAACAAAGATAAATTTCCTCCAAAACAGAGTTCAAAAAGTTCCAGAATTGTTTCCTCCCTGGCTTCTCAAGCTCATCTTCAGCTTCAGTGTACTCTATACCACATGCACTAAGACTTTATCTAGGTGTAGTGAGGTATGGCTTTCACTACTATTCAACTCCTATATGTGAATGAACCTCTTTTCTAACTCAATTTGCCTGCCTGAAATTTGTATCAAGGTATTTTGAAGATCCTGAAGAAACTGTTAAAAGTGAGATACTACATCACTTTCCCCATTGTTATTAACAGATCTCTTAGTAGAGGGCCAGACATATCCTCATTTCCTGACATTGCCTGTTTTGTAAAGCAGAGATTACCTCATGGCAATAGTGTGCTTATCTTCTTGACATTTAACAATTAATCTTTAAAATAGCTATAATCATGACTTAAATATTCATTAAGGCTAGTAATATCTGTCTTAGTAATTGTTTTGACAAAGAAATCTATTTAAAAAATTTCCCGTAGTGCAAATTACAATGTTTATCTTACAAATAAAAATTGCTTGGGAGCTAATGTCATGAGTAAAAATGAAAAAATTGCTGCTATAGATTTAAGGTGCAGTCTATGGGCTGCTATGGAAGGTTAGATTAATTTAGTGCATGCAGTAATTTCCTATTGCTACTGTAAAACAAAATTACCAAGAAGCTGATAGATTAAAATAAAACATTTATTGTCTTCCATTTGTGAGTGTCAAAAGTGTAACTCATCTCATTGGGCTGGAGTCAAGGTGTTTACTGAGCTGTACATTTTCTTGGAGGCTGAAAGTAATTCATGTATGTGTTCGTGGAAATCTTCTTGAATTTCCCTGGTGCTACTGGCTCATCATTGAATCTTTTCACAACACATGTCTCTGATATCACTCTTACAACTCTCTTTCACATTAAAGGGCCTTTTGATTACACTGAGCTACCTAGGTAAAACAACATAAAACTTTGTTTTAGCTTCTGTTGCTTAGCAGATTTAATTCTATCTGCAACCTTAATTCTCCACTTTTCAAATAATAAAGCATATTTAAAGGCCTTTGGGATTAAGCTGATAATAAAAACTAACCAGCACAACTTTGATAAAATTTATCACCATGTATTTAACTTTCATACATAAAATTATCATTTTTTTATCTTCGCTTCTCATCAATCCAACTTACTTGGCATAGTGATATTTCTTCTAATTATGAAGGTCTTTGGAAATGTTACTCTTGGGCCCTCATTTTTTTTTTTTTTTTTTTTGCTTTATTGATCTTAAATTTCTTTTTTTCCCCTTTTTATTAATTTTTTTATTATTAGTTACATTTTATTAACTCTATATCCCAGCTGTATCCTACTCCCTCATTCCCTCCCAAACACTCTCTCCCTCCCTCATCTCCTCCCTGCTCCTTTCCAAGTCCACTGATTGGGGAGGAATTCCTCCCCTTTCATCTGACCCTGTTTTATCAGGTATCTTCAGAAGTGGCTGCAAAGTCCTCCTCTGTGGCCTAGCAGGACTGCTCCTCCCTTGAGGGACAGGGTGGTCAAAGAGCCTACCATTGGGTTCATGTCAGAAATAGTCCCTGTTCCCTTACTATGGGAAACCAATTGGTTACTGAGCTACCATGGGCTTCATCTGAGCAGAGGTTCTAGGTTATATCCATACATGGTCCTCAGTGGAGTGTCAGTCACAGAAAAGACCCCTGTGTTGGGCCCACATTTTAATGTCTTGAATATTCTGGCAACATTGATCACTCCAAATTTAATTTCTGTTTCTGTTAGGTCAAGATTCCTACTTCCTTGACTCTGAACTCGATCTTTATTAACTTTTTTCCATTTCTGTTTGTTTTCACCTTATATATAGTTTTGTTCCACTGCAAATCAAAGTCCAGATTAAAATATGCCTATTCTGAAATTTTTATAATTCACATCAGTAAATTGCACTTTTCTTCCCATGAAAGCATTTTACATCTGTATCTAAAATGATGCATGCTTGTTTTATCTCTTCAATTAGACTGGAAGCATGTACGAATAAGAACTATGTTGGACGCGTTTTTGTGAGTCTCTTTGATCAAGGGGACACTTCATGAATACTTACACACATGTACATTTAAAAATGGATCTGGGGTCTGGATGGAAACGTCGGTGATACAGCAGCTGGCTAGTGTGGCCTTGAGTTTGCATGCTAGCACTGACAGACTCTAGGAATAGTAATAAGTAATGAGAGAGAGGATTCCTATTGTTATAAAATGTGCAACACACTGAAGACTTGCCTATTTCTGTACAAACTGGAAAATGTTCCATAGAAATATTTGCAATAAAATATAAAATATTTTATAGCTTAAATTTTATAATATACTACGTACTAAAAACAGCTGTTCTGAAAGAACAATTTTTAGCAACTTGGAGAAAATGAAAGTATCTATTTTCTTCACATGGGTGTCAGAGCTAAGCCTTCTGTGTGGGTAGACAGCTATGCTTCAGGCGAAGCTTTAGGACCTGGCTTTCCTACTGTTTCTGGGTTATACCTGAGAGAGTTGTCCTCATTTGCTTGTGTAAAAGGCTCAGACACTTTTTTTTTCCTTCCAGATTGTGAAAAGGGAAGTGAAATTCAAAGGCTGTGTAATGGTTTGAGAAGCCAGGCCTTGAAGTGGTGTCATTTCCTGCTGACACCAATGATAAAAACTCAGTTAATTAGTGACACAAACTTACAAGTGGCAACAGGGAATGCCAGTGCTTGCTAGGCCATCACATCAGCAATAACTTTCTGAGCATTCTGGAAAGGATGGGTTTGCAGACAGCTATCAGTGTCCTCCTCCATATTTATCTGACCAAAACTTCAATTATTAATGAGAAAACTGGTGCTACAGGGAATATTATTAACCATCTGTGTGACCTTGAATTTATGACTCCTGCCACAGAATACTCCGTTGCCTTAACATTTCTAAGCTCTTACACTTTTCCCCTTTACTGGTTGAGGATTTACTTATGCTAATGTATCTACTCACCCAATCAGCCCTTTGTCATGGAAAACAAAAAAAATGTCTCTGCTGTATGCAACCAGGCACTACATTTGAACACCCAGCTGACAATGAAATAACTGGCAAAAGCTGGGTGTTCAAAGTTAGAGAGGTGAGTGGTTGAGAGAGAGAAAGTGAAGGGATTTAAAACTTAAAAACACAGTAGTATTATGTGGTGGGACTTAGGAATCCCAAGTTCCACAGGTAGTTGGTAATAGTCTCTGCAGCCCGAGTTTTCTCCTTAGTAAACTGTGGGGATTTGTCTGGATACATTAATAGTCGGCCACAGCCAATTTCATCTTTTCCAGAATTCTCAGAAAGTTATAGTTGATATGATGGCCTAACTACTGGTTACTAGTTGGTCATCAAGAGTACACAATATCACTTATCAAGCACGTGACCTTTGAATCATAACCTCTACTGTTCGGTGCTATTGAGATATTAGAGACATAGTATTTGCCATTTATTTATCTATGAATTGTAGTCTAGGGTCTCTATCACCCAACAGAAATATGACATGGAACCTCACTAAATATACATTCTTTCAACTGTATGCAATGCAATGAAATTAGTTCAACGCAATAAACATAAATGTATTAAAATAATTAGTAACACCTGGTGCTCAAATAATTTAGGCTCCTCCTGCTGTTTCTGTAACTGCTCTCAAAATACTGAATTTGTTATCCATGTAAGGGAAAGACACTTAACTCTTGTAACTAATCTTTCCTTAATATATAGTAGATATTTAAGGGACTCTATGTTACTAATATGTATTTTTCTCATTTTTAAGCATATATATGCACATTAATAAAACTTACAGTTAGTATAGTACCAAGATAAGTACTTAGTAAAGACACTTTAATACTCTGTAGCTCTTATAATCTCAGAATAAATGGAACACTAACAGATTTATGTACTCTGGGTCTGTATATTAGTTTGGTAATTCTATGACTTGCTAATTTAATGTCTTCACAGGGACATTTAGAACATCCATATTGTCATAATTTGTTCTGACTACATTCTTAGATATAAATTCAGCTTGTTAATTTCATTGATTCCTTTGTTATGTTAATATCTCAGGAAAATTAAGTATATAAATGATTGTTTACTTGATAAAAAAATCATTTAGTTTGAAACAAATCCTGGAACTAAAACAGTCGTATGGTGCATTACTAGTGTTTTCTACCAATTTGTAAACAGGCTTTTCAAGGAAATGATTTGTCTGTTCTCTCATACAGCAAAATAACAAGGGTAGCTGAAAGGTTCTCATCCTAGATAGAGCAATCAAGCGACTGTCAGAGGCACAGTTAGTTTTGCTATGTCTTAAGAACAGAAGTAGCAGCAATTTTAAACGTTTAGCTTCTGTCCATGTGTGGCTTCCCTTTTCTATTTTCTTAAATAGGCCACACCCATGCACATAGTGGCTCCACTAAATGGATTCTGAGTTTTAAAGAGGAGAGAATAAATGATGTTCGAGTTAAAAGGAGGTGGAATGCATGAGAGTAACTACATAAGAGGGAATAAGAAAATACATCTAATCAAAACATTTTATTCATATGTGAAATTATTAAACTGTTATTTTTATTGCCAATAACTCTTTTCAAAATGTATCAATATCTCATTTCAGTGAGAGTTTGTATATCTACTGAACTCATCAAGGTATGGTTTTCTTTTTTTTTTCAGAGTATAATCTTCTTTTACTATTTCTGAGCACAAAGCTAAAACAAACAAATGAAGTAAACATGTACAATGTATTTTAAACATCATCACCTCCCCTAACTTCTTATATACAACCCTACTTCCAACCCCCACCTAACTTCATATCTTCTTTATATATATATATATATATAATTTTTTTATTTTTTTTAACTTTATTCACTTTGTATCCCCCATAAGCCCCTCCCCCCTCCCCTCCCGATCTCACCTTCCCTCCCCCTTCTTCATGCATGCCCCTCCCCAAGTCAACTGATAGGGGAGGTCCTCCTCTCCTTCCTTCTGATATTAGTCTATCAGATCACATCAGGAGTGGCTGCATTGTCATCTTCTGTGGCCTGGTAAGGATGCTTCCCCCCTCAGGGGGAGGTGATGAAAGAGCAGGCCAATCAGATTGTGTCGGAGACCGTCCCTCTTCCCATTACTATGTAACCCACTTAGACACTAAACTGCATTGGATTACATCTGCGCAGGGGTTCTAGGTTATCTCCATGCCTGGTACTTGGTTGGAGTATGAGTCTCTGGGAAGACCCCTGTGTTCAAATTTTCTGGTTCTGTTGCTCTCCTTGTGGGGTTCCTGTCCTCTCCATAATCTACTATTTCCCACTTCTTACATAAGATTCCATGCACTCTGCCTAACAGTTGGTCTTAAAGTCTCAGCATCTGCTTTGATAGTCTGCAGGGCAGTCTTTCAGAGGCCCTCTGTGGCAGGTTCGTAGGTTGTTTCCTGCTTTCTCCTTCTTCTGATGTCCATTCTCTTTGCCTTTTGGGATGGGGATTGAGCGTTTTAGTCTTTCTTGATTAGTTTCTTTAGCTGTACAGATTTTAGTAGGTCTATCCTATAAGTCTATATGAGTGAATATATACCGTGTGTGCCTTTCTGCTTCTGGGACAGCTCACTCAGGATGATCCTTTCCAGGTCCCACCATTTACCTGCAAATTTCATGATTACCTTATCTTTTATTGCAGAGTAATATTCCATTGTGTAGATGTAGCACAATTTCTGCATCCATTCTTCAGTTGAGGGGCATCTGGGCTGTTTCCAGTTTCTGGCTATTACAAATAAAGCTGCTACAAACATGGTTGAGCAAATGTCCTTATTGTGTACTTGAGCCTCTTTTGGATATATGCCTAGGAGTGGTACAGCTGGGTCTTGAGGAAGCGCTATTCCTATTTGTCTGAGAAAGTGCCAAATTGATTTCCAGAGTGGTTGTACAAGTTTACATTCCCACTAGCAGTGGAGCAGGGTTCCCCTTTCTCCACAACCTCTCCAACATGTATTGTCACTTGAGTTTTTCATCTTGGCCATTCTGATGGGTGAAATCTCAGGGTTGTTTTGATTTACATTTCCCTGATGGCTAATGAGGTTGAGCATTTCTTTAAGTGTTTCTCTGGCATTCGATATTCCTCCACAGAAAATTCTCTGTTTAGCTCTGTTCCCCATTTTTTAATTGGTTTACTTGGTGTGCTGCTTTTCAGCTTCTTTAGTTCTTTATATATGCTGGATATTAGCCCTCTGTCAGATAAAGGGTTAATGAAGATTCTTTCCCAATCTGTAGGCAGTCGTTTTGTTTTGATGATGGTGTTCTTTGCTTTACACAAGCTTTCAAAGGTATGATTTTCAAACAGAATAATGTTTTACAAATGTTTCATGTTGTGCTTTGAAACAAATCAAATAAATTTTTGCAGATACTTGATATGATTTTATGTACATGGACACTCACATATGCAAACATAAGAAATTAATGGATTTGAGGGTTTTGATCCACCACCTATGTCATAGAGGGCTTGATTTCACATAAGTAAACTTGAAAAGGAAGGAAGCTGCCACTGACATGAATGGCTTCGATGAGAAAAAGTACCGCGAAATGGCCTTTTACAGGTTTATAAATGTAAAATGTGCAGAATTTTCTAAAATCAATAATTCAAAACCTGAAGTTATTGTGCTTATGTATCAAATTATAAACCTCCTGAAATGCCCATTTAGAAAGCAATTGATCACTGCTCTGATCTCTCATTAAAATCACAAGTCAATCTAAAAACCTACACAAATAATTGAGTTCTGAATATTGATTAATTTTATAATAATCAATTATTGATTATATATGCTAACATAAGAATGCGGTTATAAAATTCCTTGAATTATGCTCATTAGTGATACCATTTTTGAAAATCATATTTTAAAATAAAGTAGAATGATAAATAGCACTACTTAAAATTAAGCAGTACTTTCTTTTATTTTGGTGCACTTGACTGAATTGCACCCAAGATGAGAAGTGTCCACTTCATATTTTTGTAAATATTACGTTTATGGAAATTTTTTACTGAAAGCACAAGGATGCCATTCCTTTTATTTTCTTTTATATTACTAAAGTGTTTATCAGTCAATAATATTTTTCTCTTAGGCAAAACATTGTCTCGACGCCATTTCATTTGAGTTTTTCTTTACAATTTGAGGGCTACCAACAAGCTGTGCCACTAGAGGTCACTAGAGATCCATGTTTTACCAGGCGCCGCTTTAAAAATGATGTAATTGGATAACTTGTAATATGTAGTTTCTGGGTCAAAGAAACATTGCTACCGTAAAAGTCTAAATTTAAACAGAGGTGCTTAAAGGTAAAATGTCATCGTTGGAAGTTAAGTGATTCTACAGAGATAAATAAGTAGTAGCTATGTTCATGTACGCATGCGGGGTTAGTGAGTGCTGTTACCGTGAGACAGTCTTCGGGATGGATGCTCTTCAATATAAGAATGGAATGAGACTACCTTTAGTGAAATGTGATGTGCGTGGAAAGTGGCTGAGGACTCAGTAAAGACAACTGGGTTGCGCTTTGCCTCTGTGGCTCCCTGGCTAGAGGACGGAGGATCCGGTCTCGATTGTCCAGGTTCTCCCCTTGTTAAATGAAGGTGGCAGGTTCCATGATCCATTAACCTCTTCTTGGCTGTCAGATTCTGAAGTTTGGTTGGAATAGAATGGGAGACACTTTTACTCTTTAATCTCGCAGATAGACACATCTAAAAAAATCGACAACAAAAGTTCGTTTTATGATTGTACTTGACATGTACAAGAGGAGGAAGAATTAACTGTGGCTGGTAATAACTCCTTAATGGAGAAATCATGCAAAGGTAGGAACCGTCCTTTCAAGTCCCAGTGACAATTTTGATTAAGCATACCTGTTTTTCCATCAGATGCTTTATGAATTATATTAATGGTCCCTCATTCACTGTTTGGCAGTGATTTATCTATAAATATTCCTGTTGAGCAATTTAATTATTCATTCATCAGTTGGTGGTCATCTGTGCTGTTTCCAATTTCTTGTTCTTACGAGAAGAGCAACAGTGAACACGGATGTAAAATCATCCCTGTATTAAACGTTGAGTTCTTTGTGTATATGCTAAAGACTAATATATCTAGATATAGATAGATAAATTCTCAGCTTCCTGAAGAATAACCATACCGATTTCCATAATGTCTAGAAAAGTTTACACTCCCACCAGCAATGAATAAGCATTCCCATTTCCCCACATCTTTGCCAGTAATTTATTCTTTTCTTTTCTTTTTTTTTTTTTTATTGATCTTGGCCATTCTGACTGGAATAGGATCAAATCACAAACGATTTTTTAATTTGCATTTCCCTGATGTCTTTAGGAGATGGCCATTTTTAACATTTTTTTTATTGTTGTTGCCATCTGTGTTTCATCATTTAAGGACTCTGTTTTTTATCTGTATCCAGTTTTAATTTGGGTCGTTTGTTTTCCTGATGCTCACCATGTTTCATTCTTTTTACCTTCTAGATGCTAACTTTATATCAGATGTGTAAGGTAAAGATCTTTTCCAATTTGGTAGGCTGCAATTCTGTTAAATGATGGTATGGTGTCCTTTGTTGAATACAAGGTTTTTAGCTTCTAAAATTCCAGTGTGTAACTGTTTATCTTAAGGCCTGAGCTTTCAGTGTCTTTTTCAAAAAGTTCTTCCTGGGTAAATAAGTTCAAGCCTACTCCTCACTTTCTCTATTTTCTGTTAGATTTGGAGTACCTGGGAGTTGAGAGGCATTGGGAGTTGAGAGTTGTGCAAGATGACAGACAAAAGCCTGTTTTTATTCTTCTACAAGCTGCCATCCGGTGTGACTAGAAGCACTGATTGAAGATACTGTCTTTTCTTCAGTTCGTATTTGTGGTTTCTTTTTTTTTTTTTTTTTATTTTTGACTCTATTATAACATTTCTTTTTTTTTTTTTTCAATGCAGTTTATTCAGGAACCTTGAACAATCCTCGGACCCTGGGGAAAGCCAGCCCACAGCTTAAATAGCCTCTGGGTAGCCAACCCAGGCGTGCCACGTGGGCAATGCAGATAGGTCCTTATACATGGAAGTATCCTCAGCCTTAGCCAAATGTGGAATTGTTCGTGACAGAGAGCACTCACCATCGGGAAGGTGGAAGGCGGAAACCAGCTCCATCTTTAAGGCATAGCATTCCGCAGCTCTCTACAGTTCCCCTTTTTGTTTTAGATGCATCAGGCAAGAGTAGAGGTCTGATCTCTGATATTAGAAATAAATTGGGACTTTGTACCGATGTTCGTTTAGGTGTCATCCACCCAAAGAGCATGAGACCCGTCTGATACCTTTTTCTCAGAGGCGGGACCTGGGGCATCAACCCGCATGCAGCCAGACATGCTCTTCTCTGGGTCCAAAGCGGCTGACCCTGAGTGCAGTGCTTAACCTCGCATCCTGAGCATAACATTTTAGCTTTTTATGGTATCCAACCGTGCTTGGGGAGAATGTCCTGCTTCAAAGAGGATGGACATCAGAAGAAGAAGAAAACAGGAAACAACCTAGGAACCTACCACAGAGGGCCTCTGAAAGCCTCTGCCCTTCAGACTATCAAAGCAGATGCTGAGCCTGATGGGCAACTGTTGGGCAGAGTGAATGGAATTTTAGGTAAGAACTGGGAGATAGTAAGAGCTGGAGAGGACAGGGTCTCCACAAGGAGAGCAACAGAACAGGAAAATTTGAACACAGGGAACTTCCCAGAGACTCATACTCCAACCAAGGACTATTCATGGAGATAACCCAGAACCCCTGCACAGATGTAGCCCAGGGCAGTTCAGAGTCCAATTGGGTTACATAGTAATGTGAAGAGGGACTGCCTCTGACATAATCTGATTGGCCTGCTCTTTGATCACCTCCCTCTGGGGGGGAGCAGCCTTACCAGGCCATAGTAGAGGACAATGCAGCCACTTTTGATGTGAACTGACAGACTAAGATCAGAAAGGAGAGGAGAACCTCCCCTATTAGTGGACTTGGGGAGTGGCATGCAAACAGAGGGAGAAGGGAGGGTGGGATTGGGAGGGGAGGAGGGAGGGGCTTAGGGGGGGATGCAGAATGAATAAAGTGTAATTGATGAAAAATTTTAAAAAAAGGGAAAAAATAATTTAAGAACCTTAAATGACTTTCAAAAGTGGAGGAAAACATGGAGTTAGTCAATTGGCATGGAGCATGTCTCGCCCCTGGGGGCAATGGTCTCCTGAACCTACTCAGACCTCGGACACCACCACTGCTAGTTCTAGAACTGACGCAGGATGTTCCAACGAGGGGGTTAAGGCTTCTCATAATATTTCCTATAATCCCACACCTGTTTGTCGTTTCTTTAAAACAAAACGCCCCTACCTCCCCCCCAAAAAAACAAAAAGAAACCACCATCACCAACAACTAAAACCCAGGTATATTTAGGTGTGTGGAATTATGTCAGGGTCTTTGATTTGATGCCACTAATCAACATCTCTATTTTTTTTTTAATAGAATGAAGGGTTTATTTGGACTTACAATTCTTTTTTTTTCCCTTTGTACACTTTGTATCCTCCCTGTGGTTCCCTCCTTCCTCCCATCCAAATCCCTCCCTTCCTCCACCCTCTGCATGCATGCCCCTCCCCAAGTCCACTGATAGGGGAGGTCTTCTTTTCCTTCCTTCTGATCCTAGTCAATTAGGTCTCATCAGAAGTGGCTGCACTGTCTTCTTCTGTGGCCTGATAATGCTGCTTCCCCCTAAGGGGGAGGTAATTAAAGAGCAGGCCAATCAGTTCATGTCAGAGACAGTCCCTGTTCTTATTACAATGGAACCCACTTGGATACTGAACTGCCATGGGCTACATCTGTATCCAACAAAGAAAGAGAATTTCAGGCCAATCTCCCTCATGAACATCAATACAAAAATACTCAACAAAATACCTGCAAACTGAATCCAAGAACACATCAAAGATATCATCCACTACAACCAAGTAGGCTTCATCCCAGGCATGCAGGGATGATTCAATATACGGAAATCCATCAATGTGATTCACCACATAAACAAACTGAAGGAGAAAAACCACATGATCATCTCCTTAGATGCTGAAAAGGCATTTGACAAAAATCTAACATCCATTCATGTTTAAAGTCTTGGAGAGATGAGGGCTACAAGGCACATATCTAAACATAGTAAAGGCAATATACAGTAAGCTTATAGCCAACATCAAACTCAATGGAGAGAAACTTAAAGCAATCCCACTGAAATCAGGGACAAGGCAAGGCTGCCCACTCTCTCTATATTTCTTCAACATTGTTGTTGAGGTCCTGGCTAGAGCAATAAGACAATTGAAGGAGGTCAAGGGGATACAAATTCGAAAGGAAGAAGTCAAATTATCACTATTTGCAGATGATATGATAGTATATGTGAGTGACCCCAAAGATTCTACCAGGGAACTCCTACAGCTAATAAACACCTTCAGCAAAATGGCCAGATACAAAATTAACTCAAAAAAAATCAGTAGCCCTCCTGTATACAAAAGACAAAAGGGCTGAGAAAGAAATTAGAGAAACAACACCCTTCACAATAATCCACAAATGACATAAAGTACCTTGGTGTGAACCTAACCAAGTGAGTCAAAGACTTGTATGAAAAAAATTTACAGTCTCTGAAGAAAGAATTTGAAGAAGTTTTCAGAAGATGGAAAGATCTCCCATGCTCATGGCTTGGCAAGATTAATATTGTAAAAATGGCCATCTTACCAAAAGCAATCTACAGATTCAACGCAACTCCAATCAAATTACCAATACAATTCTTTACAGACCTTGAAAAAAATTCTCACCTTCTATTTTTTTTTTAATGCTAGTACCATGCTGTTTATTACAATAGCTCTGCAACACTTCTTGAAATGTGAGATGGTGATATCTCCAGCAGTTATTTTATTATTCAGGATTGTTTTAGCTGTTATTTTCCCACTATATTCTACTCTTTGAAGTCAGCCGACTTTGAACCAAGTAAGAATCATTTTCAGATGACAGTTTCGTGTGCATGATCAGTATTGTTTTGGCACCTTGCATTGAATATAAATCAGGTGAGCCTGGTCTTAACACTGACACCTATCATTAAAAAGATTAAATGTTTTTTTTTTAATATGATGCAAGGCTTAAAACTAGAAACTCATAGTATTAATAATTTGAAACTTGAAATTTAGTGTTTAAGACTCCCAGACAACTAGAAATTAAGAGAGCTGTTCTTTTAAATGAGGCAAGGCCCAAAACTTCATAAAATTTTTCTCATAATTATTGGATAAGTTGGACCTCTGTACTCACAGGGAAAGAGTCTAAGGAACATAAAGGACTAACTCACTTTGTACTCTAAAATGCTAAGCTGTGAAGATTTCCTGCGTATCACAGGGCTGACAGAATTGACATTTAAATCTTTCTAATGAGGACACTTAATTGAAACCCTCAAAAGGACTATGACGTGGAAATAATGCTAATATCCTCAGGACTGAACATGCATCATAAGATGAAGGCCAAAGTGAATCCCTGTCTAGAAAAATTTAGAATGAAAACCACCCAAGTTCAAGATATATCATACATATTTTATTATACATATTTTATTAGCTAAACCAAATCATTACCATGTGGTATAGATATTTGCTTCAAATTTAACCATTTCTCCTGGAAGGAGAAGGAGGTACACAGGTCTTAGGAAATTATAGAAACTTATACAGGTCAGAAATACCTGAAAGTAGGAGAGTCATTTTTTCTATTTAATAATTTTTTTTTTATTCCTTTTACATCCTTATCATAGCCCCTTTTCTCCTCTCCTCCTGATACCACTCTCATTTCCTCTTAACCCAGATCATTGCTTCCCTACCCCTCAGAAAAGGGGAGCACCCACCTACCAACCCACCCCAGCACATCAAGCCACATTAGGACTGAGAGCATCCTTTTCCCCGATAGGCAATTCTTAAGGCTCATCTTCAATATGAAGAAAGATGCAATAAGTACTTGATTGCTGAGATGAGAGTCTGACTGGCAGAGCAGCCTCAAGGCTGTACAGAGAACTAAAGGATGCAGACTTGGACATCACCTATATTGGGGTGAACTATTTGGTGAGACAATTGCCTTCTTGTGGCCTATATTTCTATAAGCAACAATAGTGCAGAAAATTGCTAAAATAAATTCATAGATTCACTAAGTTATACCTGGGTAGAATTGTTGGTTTAGTTTCTTACCAGTGTGCTTTCTAGTGTGAACAAACATTTGTTTACATCCTCCTGGGAAGGCTGTAGCCCATAGTTTTATTGTACATGATTGACAGTATGTGAATGTTAAGCAAAGTTACTAAAGGTATGAAGGGATAAAAGAAAACTGGACCCACAGTCAAAAGCAAAAATAGATATCAGAAACAATTCTTAAGATGACTCAAATTTTAGTATCAAAAAATGGATTTTAAATTGGCGTTTGTGTATGTGTTGAAGGATTTAAATTAAATGATGCTGAACAGATGAAGAATATAGGAAGCAAAACTAATAGTATTGTGCTGGCTAGTTTTTCATCAACTTGACACAAGCTGGACTCATTTAGGAAGACTGTGCCTCCCCATATGCTCATGACCAAGCCAGTGAATTTACATGAAGCTGATTCAAAACCTCAATCTGAGCTGAGCATGGTGGTGCATACCTGTAATCTCAGCACTCAGGGAGGCAGAGGTTGCCAGATCTCTGTGAGTGCAAGGCAAGCCTGGTCTACAAAGCGAGTCCAGGACAGCAAAGGTTACACAGAGAAACCCTGTCTTGAAAAACAAAAACAAACAACAACAAAAAAATCCCTCAATCTTTAGATAAAATTATTAGATATTAGTCAACTTCAGGTAACTATGGAAACAAAAACCATAATTAAGAAAGAAAATACGGATTACATACATAGGTTGTGAGGATTATGACATGCATAACTGTAAAACCCTTAAATTATAGGTTTGTAGTAGCAAAACAACCAGGGGGAGGATGACAGAGTGCTGCATCAGCAACGCTTTAATTTTTCGTAAAGTAGAAACACTAAGTGTAAAAACAATGTCATCAGAATTAACCTTTGCAATTAGTCATGTAACTATCTAACACTAGCAACTTTGGATAATTATATGCTTAATATTAAACATGCTATTTAAAGAAAATAAGCCCAGAACTTAGATTTAAAAGTAGACCTTGTGCCACTGGCTTACTATAACAAAGCTAAGCCTCAACAATATGTTGTTTTCAAGGTTTTTGCTCATTGAAAAAAAAAAGTGATGTCAGTAAGTACACCATGCAAACGGTAAGAATTGATAGCTGATGTGACCGTATTAAAATAACACTAAATGCATCTCTAAGCAACTAGCTCTACCTGAAAGAAATAGGGTCATTTTGTCATTTCCTCAAGATAAAAAGATAAATTAACCAAGAAGACATATCAATCACATCGAATATACGAGTGTGAGACATATATCATGAACAAACAGAGTTAATAGGAACAACTGACTCACAAATATGATTGAAGACTTTAGCACTTTTCTACATGGTATTTGATAGATCAATTAGTTACATTATTGAAACATACACCCATTTTAATTCTTGACTGGATTGTTATACAGCACTTTTTTCTACAAGTTGTAAAATGTATTGTTTTCAAGCAATCATCATTTCAAAGATAAAACATCCACTGGTCAGTAAATATTTTCTACTATTTTTTTTTAAAAAAACTTAACATGACAGTATGTACTAAATTGTAAAATACATAAATATCAGTAATTATCTATGAAATGTCACATATTTAGAAATTAGATAATACTTGTATACAAATAAGTTATTTTAGAAGGAGAAATCTGAAGAGTAATCCAAACCTTTTCGTAAAAAGAAAATGAACCCTCCCAAAACCAGATGGGGATTTCCTGAGGAACAGCTTCTGGGGTTTATCTCTGGCCTCCACATATCTATGAATTCATGTGCACATGTACCCGTCATCTGCAAAACATACACCCACATACAAATGAGCATGCACACACACAAAACACCAAATTGTACCTCATTATTGTGCACAAATATTTTGTGTTGAAATAATAATAAATTAACTTAATTAAAGAAATCTAGGCAAGGATATAAACTTTTGCATAGCTACCAACACAAAAATGTACTCAATGGAAAAAAATGAACTCAATGGTATTTTTTGGGGTTTTTTTTGTTGTTGTTGTTGGTGGTGGTGTTTTGCTTTGTCTTATAATGCTTTTGTCTGGACTTTTTACCCCCTATAGATATTTGGCTTTTACGTCATTATTTCTGATTTTGTATGTATGGCATTTTCTATGTACAGACTTTTCACTTTTGTATGATTATTTCTGATTTTGTTTGTCTGGTGTTTTCTGTATGTGCAAATGTGTGTGTGTTTCAACGTCTGAATGTTTTTCTTGTGCTTTTTCTTTGGCTTTTTTTCTGTTTGTATTGTTCTTATATGTCTTGTTTGTTTTAATTTTATCTATTCATTACTATTACTATTATATTTAGGAGGCTGTATTCTAATAGGAGAAAAAGAAGGTGTAGATTTGAGTGTGTGGGGATGTCAGGAGGATTTAGAGGAATCGGGGGAGATGAAACCATTATGAGAATATATTTTATAAAAACATATTTATATTTTTATTAATTACAGTTTATTCACTTTATATTCCAGCTGTAACCCCCTTCTTTGTCCTCTCCCAATCCCATCCTCCCTCCCTCTTCTCCTCTCATGCCCCTCCCCCAGTCCACTAATAGAGGAGGTCCTCCTCCCCTTCCATATGACCCTAGCTTATCAGTTCCCATCAGGAGTGGCTGCAATGTCCTCCTCTGTGGCCTGTTAATGCTGCTCTCCCCTCAGTGGGAGGTGATCAAAGAGCCAAACACGGAGTTCATAAATATCTATTTTCAATAACATAATGATTTTCTGTAGAAATATTTGCGCTTTGAGGAGAAAGCCAACACAACACGGCGACTTAAAATTAGGTCTTTCGTATGTGACTTGTGAAATTCTACAGTAAGTATTTATGCTGTTCCCCTAGCCTCACATGAAGCTTAGCATCATCCTGACATAAAGGCACTGGGGCGAGAGGGCAAGGTTACATATCTAGAAGCTGTCTTCATGTTCTAATTTGTGCCTGCCTAACTGAATCTATTATGAGTACT
Organism: Meriones unguiculatus; assembly: GCF_030254825.1. Lineage (NCBI taxonomy): Eukaryota > Metazoa > Chordata > Mammalia > Rodentia > Muridae > Meriones > Meriones unguiculatus. Next base: position 143,623,121 of record NC_083351.1, read on the forward strand.
TGAGTAGGAATTGTATAGCATTTTTCTACTTCTGGAAAGGATCTCTAGTAAAAGCAGTCTAAAAGAAGCACTGGAAGAGCCCACAATACTACCCTCCAGGTTTACTTTGAGTGGACCTAGGGATCTCAGCAGAGGCATACTTCTCTCATTTTCTTTCCCTTGCTTTTCTTCTCTCAAGCTGCTTCAGATTTTCTTCCACTGCACAGTGGCTTCTTCCTCTTATCCAAATCATCTCACAAAAAAGCCAAACAAATGAAGGAACAAAAGAACTCATTTTGCTGAAAATATTAAATCATTGTTTGGAAACCTTGAACCAACTGGATCTAAGGCCTACCATAATCTGTTGCCATCAATAATTTATTAGACTTCAGCATATTCTTTGTTCCTTAGTCTGCATGCCAGTGCGCTTTGCATCCTCCACTCCATTTTCTCTTCTTCTCCTTCAACTAAGAATTCTTCATTGACAGTCTCTTCCTAAGCAAAAAGTGTTACAGAAGTGAATTTTTAAATTCTTTATTTAAATTGAAGGACTTGAGTAATAAAGCCCCTTTTGTGTTCCACCATATATATTATAAGGTTGGGAAAACCAAGTCAAGGCAGACACTATGACAGATGTGTGGGTAGAGGATGATCTTTTGAAAAGGATTCTCAGGACAGCCAAAAACTTGCAGTAAACCAGGAAATGAGTCACAAGAATGTCATTAAAATCGTACTGGATAGTACAACACGACACATGTTGGAGTCACTTGAGAACAGGGTACCTCAATTGGGAAAATACCCCTATTAGTTTGGCCGGGGGCAAGCCTCTGGGGAACTTTCTTGACTACTGATTTTAGTGCAATGGTCTAGATCACTTCTAGGAGTAATATCTCTGGGAAGTTGGTCCTGGGTGTTCCCAAGGAAGGTTAAGCAACCTACAAGGAACGAAGCAATAAACAGTGTTCCTCCATGACCTCTGTTTTAGTTTCTGCTTCCAGATTCTAGCCTTGAGTTACCACTATTATTTACCTTAGTGATGGAGTGTGACCTGAGAAGGATAAAATAAAATACACCCTTTCCTCCTCCCCACATTGCTTTTGGTCATGGTTTTCATCAAAGTAAACATTCCAACATTCCTATCAAATGCCAAGTTTTACATCTTTCCAAATCATTTCTAGGTTTGCTTCCTAGTAATTCTTTTGTTGGTTTATGTTGATAAATATCTCCCCTTGAATTCATTTTTTTTCTGACTCACCAAAGCAATATTTATAATAAGACGTGGTGATTCTTGTCACTTTGTTCTCCATAATTAGTGCACACCTGCTGATGAGTGGTCAAATGCTTTAAAATTTTAAGATTTAAAACATTAAATTTGCTGTTTTGTAGCTTTTTCTACGTAATCTCATTCCCATTCTTTCAAGGAAAAATACTATACTTTCTAAACTCCAATTTATACTTTTGCTTGGTATTGAAAGCATCTCCTTCAGAAAAGCTAAAGTTACCTTTGTGAATTCTGCCTTATAAAAACCAAGCAAATGGATGATTAAACAAGTTATTTTTTCTTTTTTTTAAGGTGACTATATGTTTGGAACAGATATATCTGTTATTTTCATGTACTGTTTCACTTTTTTCTTTTTCCTTTTAAACTTTATTTATTTATTCACTTTTGCTTATTTATTTATTCACAATTTGTTCACTTTGTATTCCTGCTGCAGTCCCCTCCCTCATTCCCTCACAATTCAGTCCTCCCTTCCTCTTCTCCTCCCATGTCTCTTCCCCAGTCCACTGTTTGGGGAGTTATTCCTCCCCTTCCATCTGTCTCTAGCCTATCAGGTCTCATCAGGACTTTCTGCATTGTGTTCCTCTGTGGCCTGGTAAGGCTCCTTCCCCTCAGGGGGAGGTGATCATAGAGCCAGCCACTGAGTTCATGTCAGAGACAGTCCCTGTTCCCCTTACCAGAGTACCCACTTGGACACTGAGCTGCCATGGGCTATATCTGTGCAGTGGTTCTAGGTTATCTTCATGTATGGTCCTTGGTTGGAGTATCAGTCTCAGAAAAGACCCTTTTTTGGGTTTTGTTTTGTTTTGTTTTTGTTTCTGTTGCTCTCCTTGTGGAGCTCCTGTCCACTCCAGGTCTTTCTATCTCCCTCTTCTTTCATAAGATTCCCTGCACTCTGCCCAAAGTGTGGCTATGTGTCTCAGCATCTGCTTTAATACCCTGCTGGGTAGAGTCTTCCATAGAAATGATCCCTGAAAGTATAGTCTTACTGTTTCACTTTTGAGAAACAAATATTGAAGAATGGAAAGGAGGAGGAGAAAGGATACAAACCTGTACTTAGTCTTCAGAAAGGTAGAACCAAAATAACCCCTGCTACTTTCTTTCCCACCTGACCAAAAGTGGCATGGTCTCAGACTGGGGACAGATTGTCTCCTTGACTTTTCATAAATCCTTTGATGTCCAAATGCTATTGGGAAGAGTTTCAAAGCTCAGCTTAAATAAAACTAGAAATATATGTAGCGCCACTCTGCATTTAGTATAGTAGATAAAGAGAATGCAAACACGGGTGATTTTTACTGTTTCGTATGCCTCTCCTCTTTGCCAGTATTTTTACCAAAGCCTCCCATTCTATTTTTAAATACAAACTACCAAAGGGCTGACACATTTTCTGAGGATAGGTGAATCTTTAATCCTTTATGATACGCCTGGGAATTTGCTTAAAGCATAAGACTAAAAATACACCAGAAACTATGAAAATATAAACATCTCCATCTCTCCAAACTACATGACTGGCACATGACCCCTGTGATAACAATCATATTTATAAGACATTTCCAAGTAAGAATCTAATGTACTACTGAATGAATAGTATTGCTTATTTGGGAAATAGCTAATGCAATTACTTTCAGAGATACCTATAAAATTCCTGAGCAGACTTCATTATTGATGTGCAGATATATTTGGGGTTATGTGTGTGTATGTGTGTTGGCTGTTGCTCTGATGCATGTTACTGGCCCTCAAGATTAGTTACACCTATCATTGTTTTGTAAGCCTGACTAAGACATACCTGATTGGTTGACTAAACAGCCTATACCTGGGCAGGACAGAATGGGGTAGGTGTGGCTAAGGTTCCTGGGCTTTTGTGTGCAAGAGAGTATGATGTGACTCAGAAAGACTTGAAGAGAAGGAGAAAACAGCCATGGGTAAGCCTGGAGAAGAAACCACATGTGGCCGGGAGGAAGGACTCCAATAATGCCATGGAAAGGTCCAGATGAAGAGTAAAATGAAGTATTTATAAGATTATGGATGGAAGATAGGATGGTTAAGGAGGATGGCATTGGATGGGGGCTGGAAGATGAATCGTGAGGTGGTTCAGACAGCACAGGTAGGAATATCTGCCTGGCCCGAGGTAAATAAGGCAATTATAAATCTAACAGGTGTCTGTGTCTTATTATTTGTGATAGTAGGTTAAAATATACCACCATGATAATCATAGGTCCAAGAATAGTAAACATTATATAGCCCAACACTATTTTTATTTACGACAGTGTGTGCATGTACATATTCAATTGGGTGCTTCCAGTATACAAGTCAGTGTTATTAGATACAATCACAGTTCTGTGAAAACTTCTTCATTATTTGCAGACAGACGTTTGTTCTATGCAACCACTGAAAAATCCCTGCTCATTCCCTCAGCTTCCAGACACTGATGCTGGTTATCTATTTTCATGAACTCATCTATTTGGTATGTGTTATAGGCATAGTAATACATATCATTTTGAGCCTGGCAACTGCATGCTCTCATGTTAACAGGTTTGTACATGTTATAGCTGATATCAAGAGTTTATGGTGTTTTAAGACTGAATAATAATAATACATTAAATGGATATACGACATTGTGTCTGTTGAGCATTTGGGTTTCTCCTGCTTTCTGCTTACTTTTAGAAGTAATGATTATATATACATATGTTCTTGCATTTTGCTCTTCAATTTGGGAGCATATTTCTAGAAGTAAAATTTGGATCATGAAGTAATTCTGGGTTCTTAGCAATCATACACAATTATCCTAAATTCATAAAGATATTTTCTTTTTGTAAATGTTTTTATTTACTCAGATGAGGGGATGAGATGAGACCTGTACCCAAGCTTTATGATTACATAGCTTGGTCTGAATCCTTATGTTTCTATCTAACTATGCCTATGCCTAGGCCTGGAAGCTTTCAGCCTGCATGCAATCTAATCTCCATACAATCTAATATTCTGTAAGCGTGGATCTTGAAGGATTCAGCTTCCAGCCTTCATTTGCTAACCTAGCTCTAGAATGGTTTCACACACCCCCAAAGACTTATGCTAATAAGCTTATCTTTTACAGCTTTTTTTTTTCTTACACTCTGTCTTCCTGGTTCAACTCATCTATTCTGGCTGAAACGCCTCTTTAAGCTGACTGATTCAAACTGGCTTCTCTGCTTCTCATTGTATTGATCTGCTTGGAAAAACTACCTCTGAACTCCACTGAACTGCATGAACTCCACTGAACTGCAGCAAACTGTACTGTACTCCTGAATTCTAATGTACTGTTTCTCTCTTTCTCTCTCTTTCCCACCTCTGTGCTGCTCTTAAGTAGCTTCTCTTTCCTGTCTGTCTTTAGGAAAGTTGGGCATATCCTATCTCTGAATCATTCTATCAAGTCTTTCTCTGATTCTTCACTTTGTTCCTCAATTAAAGGTCATTGTTTGTGAGAAACAGACTTCTCAGGAGACAGAGTTCAATGAGACAGCTCATTTAATTAGTGGAAGTAAAGGCTATTTAAATCTTTGGGAAGTAGTAGAGGCCTTTGGGATGAATGTACATCATTGGCTACATATGTGCAGAGGGTATAGGTCCAGCCCTTTGGGTGGCAGTTTAGTCTCTGTGAGCCCTCATGGGCCCAGGTTAGTTGACCTTATAGGTCTTTTGGTGTCCTAGACCCCTCCGGCTTTCTCAATCCTTCCCCCTCTGTCTTTGATGAGATATCCTGAGCTACTCCTAATGTTTGGCTGTAGGTCTCTGCATCTGTTTCCATCAGCTGCTGGGTAAGGACTCTCAGAGGACAGTTATGCTAGGCTCTAGTGTGCAAGCAGTAAGTGTTTTAATCACTCTGCTACCTTTCCAACCCCAGAAAGTTATTTTAAACAAGATGCCAAGATGTCAAACAGCCATAACCAAGGAAACAAACCATATAGTACAACAATTTGAATTTGTTACCTGAAAGAAATGAAAATTTCAGGGATTCAGAAAGAAAATCTAACCTGAAATTACATGGCTTCACTTGGGAATTTTCCCAGCTCAGAACCCCTTGATCCCAAGGCCAAGTAGCAACTATAACACCTGTTAATTCAATGACTTACCAGAAAGTCTTGAAGCCATGGCAGTTGGAGTTGCCAAGAAAAGTAGGTGATGATGCTTGTAAACACCAAGGCCAGTGACCTGGGACCTGAGATGCTTGTGTCTCTTTTGCTGTCACTTTTTGCATTTTTTTTTGTCCTGGATGGCTGGACTCAGGTATTGCTTAATATTCTGACTCTAGTGAGTATCTGACTATCAATCTTCTACTCCTCTAACGGAGGTTAAATCAGAACAAACACCAATTAATCTGTCTGTGTTAATTTGTTAAAACATACACATGTGGACTCTTTGAGACCATGACATTGTAGCTCTTTATTCTTTTTTATCTGTTAACAACATGTATGTGTGTGGATTCCTAGAGATCATAACACTGTAGTTCTTCCTTTTTTTTCTTCCTTTCTTTTAATCTTCTCTTGTATAATACATACAGATTGCAGTTTCTACTCCCTTCTCCCATACCAGCCTCTTTTGCCCTCTTCCCCTCTTCCAGCCCTCCGCATCCACTCGTCCATTTCTCTTCAGAAAAGGGCAGGGCTACCTTGGGTAGAAATCAAACATTGCATATCAAGTTGCAGTAAGACTAGGCACCACCCCACTTATTAAGGCTTGGTGAAACAAGCCACTATGAGGAAAAGGGTCCCCAAAACAACCCAAAAAAGTCAGAGACAGCTCCAGCGACTACTGCTAGGAATCCCATAAGACCAAGGTACAAAACCATAAAATATATGTAGAGGACCTAGGTCAGACCTATGCAGGCTCCCTGATTGTCAGTTCAGTCCCCATGAGCACTTATGAGCTAGGTTACTTGATTCTGTGGGTTTTCTTGTGGTGTCCTTGACCCCTCTTGGTCCTACAACCTCCCTTGCTTCCCTCCCCTGCTTTTGCAGAATTCCCCGAGCTCCAGCTAATGTTTGGCTGTGGGTCTCTGCATCTGATAAACATGTCTGTCTAAGACAGACTATAAAAGTGCCCTTATCAGTGCTTCCTGTCCCTTCTAGTCCGATTCTTAATAGATTTCTTGTTCTATCTGAAACTTCATAGGTATGCTCATTAATGTCCGATTCTCTTTTGCCTTCTTGTCCACCATTGTTTCACAGGGTATCCATAAGCAAACCTGATAGTATAGGATTTTCTCTAGCATATATTTCCAAACTTCCCCTCATTTTCCCAAAAAACAAATTCTAAAGTTCCAAGAACGACATGTTCAGGTTTGATCACAAAAATGATCCTACCTTTCTGGTGCAAAATTTTTGTGTTAGTTACTTTTCTGTTTTATTCTGGCAGAATAACAGAGAACAATTTAACAAGAGACAGAACTGTTTTAGTTCAGGATTCCAGAGGGATTCCAGTCTATAATTTCCGAGACAGAACATCATGGGAGTATGTGAGAGAAGTATTCCCATCATACCAGACAGGAAACAAAGGCAGTCTGAAACCAAGAGTGACTATAACCTTCAAAGCCCACTACTACAAACTGCTTCTGCTAAGCAAGCCTCTATCCCGTTAGCTCCACAGCATTTAAAATGACATGCAAGACAAAGATGGATGCTTAAAACAGACACCTGTGAGAAGCAGTTCAGATTTAAAACATCCTTTAATTTTCATTATCTTTCTTTCCTGTATTATAGGAATTATTTTGTATTCATTTATTTGAATATTATAACTGAATGCATAAAATTGTCTTGATTGCTGGATAAATTTATAGAATTATATTTAAAAGATTAAGTTATTTGTTTTGATAATTTCATATGTATGTTGTATACTAAATGTAGTGTATTCTGTTTACTCACATTATATTAACCCCTTTTACTACCTGCCTGTCCATTTCCAAGACTCATTACTTTTGGTTAAGAGTTTTGTGACCAATTTAGTTTAACTATTTAACTGTGTGACTGTTAGACTACCCTGGTGGGATCAAGGTGTGTACATGGATGAAAGCAGTAACTGACGTGTTCCCCGAATCTGTCAGAAGGAAATAGTTCAGCAGTGAGGGTTAAGGTCTCCTGAGCACTTCCTCAATCATGTATGGCTGTTGGTGGGCCGGATCTATTGACCTAATGGAGTCATCTATAGTCTATAATCACATCTGAGTTTGTGATTGTGTTGACTGCATATTTCTCAAATGATGACATTTCGTGGACCTTTATGCTCCTAAAATATTTCTCTCTCTTTTACTTAGCCTTGGAGAGATGGCATAAATGTCTTGTTTAGGGTTGACCTCTTAACTTTTACTTTTCTTAGTATCTTACGAAACTGTAAGTCTCTGCTTTTATTGTTATTTCCAGGCTTCTCTGATTAAGGCAGAATATGGCAACAGTAAATGAATATAGACATATCCATATGGTGGTTCAACACTATGTAAATATAACTGATGAATTAAGTTCCTTTCTCAGTCCTATGGACCTCCCCACACATGCACGGGCTTTATAATGGGCTTGCAGTAGCAGGTATCATTTATTTCTTATGGAAAGGACCCTAAATCCACTCAGATATGATTAGTTTAGCAATCACTGAATGGTTGTGCAATGATTCCTTTACATGTATTTATATAACCCAACATTTTAGGAAATCATAAGTTCTCCAGAATTTGTAACAGTACTATGTATGTGCTCATTTACAATGGTTTTTTTTTTTTCAAAGACTTGGTCCTTTGTAACTCTTAGTATTCACTTCCTACTTTGCAAAACTGTGACCAGCCAGAGATGATAAACTATGGTCTTTTAGGGTCATTTCAGGACATATGCACAGATCACAGTCTTGTAGGTAACTGGGTATAAGGATTCCCAAGAACAGTTTATTCCCATTTAATTGCATTTCAAAACCACAAAACTTCATTTTATTAGTCTTTTTTGTTTGCTCCAACAGATATTGTTGCCTAATATCTGTAATATAGTTAGCACTATTTGGTTTTGAAAATGCCCTGGAGATAGTGTTTATAGCATGGAGTAATGTTGACTTTATAAATAAGAGGAAAAGATGAGTTAACATTCCAATAGGCAGCAGGAATTAAACTTACTAGGTAACTGAATAAAAGAGAGAGAGAGAGAGAGAGAGAGAGAGAGAGAGAGAGAGAGAGAGAGAGAGAGAGACTATGAATATGGAGCAGAGGGACATGTGGGGAGGAATCCAGGGAAAGTAGGAGTGGATGAATTAAAGCAGATATTACCAAGATGTATTATTTATATGTATGAAATTTCCAGTAGATGAATAAAAGTTATTCCAGACCTCCCCAAATAAAAGATATACGCTTAGATGAACTGTCTTTATGGAGCAACTAAGAGTCATTTCTTTAAAACAAGTATTTTATAAAGTGCTAGCTTTCTTTCTTATAGTTGCTAGATGGATGGTTTTATATTTACTCCAATTGTTAAAATTTGTTTTAAATGAAAGTATAAAGCTATGATAGAGGAGTAAAAATTGGTAACATTTTAATTTCACAATTAGATATCTTTACAAAGATCTGGGTGTTTTTCTTCAAGAATTGCTGCTAAAATGCTACAATCCTTTGGCTAATTTGTAGACTTCTTGTAGGCATTTCTCTTGACAGTGTTTGCAATGGTCCATTTTCATTTGGGGTTGAGTAGAGTTAATTTGTTACACGAATGTATGTGATAGTGTCTTAACTAGAATTATTTTCACTCCTCTTTTCATCTCACAGTGTTTTCTATTAAAAAAAGTTTAGAGTATAAGTGTGTAAGTCAGCTCATTCTGCCTTACTGATTAGAACTTTAATTATATATCATAATACTTGGAATAAATTTCATGCTTCAGAGTATAGCTGCCAAAACAGTTTGGTTTAAGAGTCTTCATATAAGTGAGAGTCATAAGCAAAAATTTGGTATATGGCATAACTGAAGTTAGTACCTACATAAAACACATTCCTTTTATTGGAGGAAGACTTAGTGTTGTTTCATTTAGTGCTGGCAATTGTAGTGTTAGATCTAACTTTTCTATTATTTTAGTCCTTCTCTAGCCTTTTACATGCTTATTTCCCTCTGGAAGCTACATCCTTCTGTTTCCTGAGTTCTTAGAGCATCAGGACCCATTTACAATCACATCTGGATTCAATTTTATTGTTATAGTCAAGGGACTTGGTAGACATTATTCTTTCAAGGAAGAATGTGCCCAGATGTGAAGAGTCTGATAATCAAAAAATTCAGTGCTCAGTTTTTTTCAGAGTCAGAGTCTGCCAGAGGGAATAAATGTCACAAGGTAGTGCATTCTTTTGGTAGTCCCTATCTAACTGTGAACAAAGCAGATGTATACACTTTGTTAAAGAAAGTATGACAGGCTATTTCCCCTTTGTTCTATTGGTGAAGGCTTTGTTGATTTGCATGGAGCTTGTATTTTATTTTCTTTTGAGTCTTTTTTTCTATTCATTCCCTTCACAGCTGCTATTCCCTAATAAATACTTTGAGTTTCCAATTTATATTTCAGAAAAAAAAGAATAATTTTCAGAAACTTAACCTTTCACTATTGGGATTAGTTGTTTTCTAAGAATCTAACATCTAAAAGAATGGTCAAGTCTTAAAAATAACCAGCGATGAGGAATGTTTTCCAAACAGAGGTAATATAGTAGAAGTTTGAGAAATATGAATGAAAGCAGCTGTAGAGGTATTGAGTTTGTATGGCTAAAGCTAAATTTTATTGATGTACACTAAAGATAGGAGAAATACATCATGCTAAAGAAAGCTAGATATTCAGCACAGATGGCTATCTGGTTACACACAAAAATGCTGTTATTCCTTCTGAGAAGAGAGTGAAGAAGTGAAGAATCAGTAGGTGCATTTTAAAGATGATGAAAAACCTGTTGAAAGCAATTCTATTGCATCCTGAGTAGGATGTTAATTAAGAAAATAGAGACTGTGACATATAGAACCGAAACTATCTAGGTGAAGATTTTTTTATTTTCCTTCAGAGTCTTCTGAATATAGAAATACTGCAGATGGGTGTGCTTCTTCTGTTTAGGACCTTGAAAGAGCCATTTGCCAAGATTAAATGCGAGACAATCCATATCACTCACCCCCAACATTTGTCCTAAGGGTCTCCTAGCAATTCCTTTAATTCCTGTACTTAGTACAAAGTGATATCTACTAGAATATGAGTAAAGTATCTGTAGTGATGACAGAAAATAACTGTACACTAAATTAATCTCAAAACACAGGGAGTAGTGACTGGTAGATGTAATTTTTTGAAAGAACATTGTGGTCACTCACATTCAGAGCCTGATTTCCACCTCCAGATTGTAAAAGTATGCAGTGATTGGGGACTTTTCTGACCAGATATGGCTTAAAGTGGAATGTCCTAAACATTGTGGAAACTTCTACTAAGATTGCTCCAACAAGTACAGGAAAATTGAAGAAGCATGCTGAATCAAGTTGAAGCATCAGACTTTAGATGCTTCATGGTGCAGGCAAAAAAAAAAAAAAAAAAAAAAAAAAATATATATATATATATATATATATATATATATATGTGTGTGTGTGTGTGTGTGTGTGTGTGTGTGTGTGTGTGTGTATCTGGGAAGTACCATACTTGTGGTATTATGTACGCTCCTCAAATTTTCAGATGTTGTGATCTATAAAAAAAACTCAAAGTTTTAAAGTATTAATATCTGCCAAAAAGTTTGGTGATGTGACTAGGATGGGACACAATAAGGAGGGCATTTCCAGCTGTGCTCCTTCGGGTGGTGTGATAGGACTCTCAACATGTGAAGGTCTGATGGCTGTGCTTGTTGTGGACAATGAAATGGCAGCTCACAGGCTTTCACCTACAAGCCATGATTGTTATTTAAACGTGGAATCCCAAAGTAAAAATACTTTGAGTGTCTCACAATGCTGAAAACATACGCAACCAAAAGTCTAATGAGAATGGCTAATAAGGACAAAATTGAGAATTGTTAGATAAGAGGCCAAGAGTAGCAACCTAACAAGAAGTTTTTAAACAAGAATTCTAGAGGCTCAAGAAATCATATGGATGAAGCTAAATGTAACTATCTTAATGTTTTAAATTCTATAAGTCACAAAATAATGGAATGCCAACAATAATTCATTGTGAGACAGAAGAGGCAACTCTAAAGTTGAGAGCAAACATGTTTTAAGCAAAAATGAAATTTGCTGTAATGGGTAGTCACAGTTCCTATGGTAACTACTACAAAAGGCACAAGTACTTCCCTATTAAGCTCATTCTACTGCTGTGTTTCTGGAATAAGAAAGAAGAAAACTCCAGAATTTAGTTTACTTATGTATCAGATTGATTTTAGGACAGCAATTATTACGTAGCTGGTGTATTATCTGTGTGTGCATATACAATACCGATGTGCACTCTTGGGAGAATGTCTGGGGTAAAGGCATGGGTACAGGAGTGAACTAATCTTGAGCATTATGTATTGCATGTAATACCCATCGGTGAATATCCACAACTGAAGAACACCAAACAATCAAACAGATCAACGCTAGCTCAGGGTTGATCATTGTGGCTCTCGTTTTAAATACTAAAATATTTTCATGAATAAAGAAGTAACAGTTGTACAGGGAGGAAGTATACGTGTGTCTGAAATCATGGATGTCCCCTTATAAATACAGATGTAGCTGCTGTGGCCTCAGAACATTTTATCTACTAGCAATAGCTACTAATTCAAAATCCCTAATAGAAAATGTTTAGTGAAAAGACCAGCCTTCCATGAAAGTTGACTTCATGAATGTCTCCATCCTAGAATAGATAACATTTTGTTTGTACAAACCTATGTTCTGTTTATCAATCTGACAATTTAGGTACAGAATTTTAAACAGTATACTGTCCATAGACTTAGAGAATATTTCATTTACTGACATATGATTGTAAATAAAATTTCATCAGATTAAACAATCCACTCTACAGCAAAGGAGGTACAGGAAGGCCACCATTAGAACAAGACCCTCAGGTGTGTCTCATACCTCATCCCTTAGAAATTGCATTAGAACTGGGAGATTATTGAAGCAGTTTATTGAAAATGTAATGAATATGCTAAGTTGCCAATTTTCCAAGAAGATAATATATTATCCTATAAGATGCCCTGTGAGCATTTAAACAAAGTGATGCCTATCTATTTATTTTAAATAAAGAGGTAACATACTTTCAATGGAAGAAATGTAAGAGTCCTCAATCCTAAGAGTAAAAAGAAGAACGATGTCTTATGACATTATTTTCAATTACAGAATCATGTATTTTCTCTTTTGACATTTCTTTTGGCTTTTTTTCTTTTTCCTGTTTTTCTAAAAATTTTTTCTTAGAGCGAGTACATAAAGCCATATTGGCTATTAAGAATAAATTAAAAATAATAAAATGAAACAAATCATAATTGATATTGAGCTAATTTCAGTTAAGTTATACAGCTTTTCATTTAGCTTCTATTTTTAGGCCATCTGGAATAGCACTAAACAGAGTTCTAAAGTCTTCTATTTGTACAGCAGTTGCTGTCCTAGGGGATGGGATCTCCTAGGGGATTTCCCAGATCTGATGGCTTCTCAGTCTGTTTGCAGCTGGAGTGATCTCTCTGTCTGTACAGTCATGCCCCACATTGCCCACCAATGTTGTTATATAAAAATGAAAATCCCCAGCTCTTACTATTTCCCAGTTCTTACCTAAAATTCCGTTCTCCTGCCCAACAGTTGCCCATCAGGCTCAGCATCTGCTTTGATAGTCTGAAGGGCAGAGGCTTTCAGAGGCCCTCTGTGGTAGGTTCCTAGGTTGTTTCCTGTTTTCTTCTTCTTCTGATGTCCATCCTCTTTGCCTTTCTGGATGGGGATTGGACGTTTTAGTTAGGGTCCTCTCTCTTGCTTAGTTTCTTTAGATGCACAGGTTTTAGTGGGTTTGTCCTATGTTGTATGTCTATATGAGTGAGAGTATATACCATGTGTGTCTTTTTGCTTCTGGGACAACTCACTCAGGATGATCCTTTCCAGATCCCACCATTTACCTGCAAATTTCATGATTTCCTTATTTTTCATTGCTGAGTAATATTCCATTGTGTAGATGTACCACAATTTCTGCATCCATTCTTCAGTTGAGGGGCATCTGGGTTGTTTCCACCTTCTGGCTATTACAAATAAGGCTGCTACAAACATGGTTGAGCAAATGTCCTTTTTGTGTACTTGAGCCTCTTTTGGATATATGCCCTGTAGTGGTATGGCTGGATCTTGACGAAGCGCTATTCCTAGTTGTCTGAGAAAGCGCCAGATTGATTTCCAGAGTGGTTGGAGAGGACAGGGTCTCCACAAGGAGAGCAACAGAACAAGAAAATTTGAACATAGGGAACTTCCCAGAGACTCATACTCCAACCAAGGACTATTCATGGAGATAACCTAGAACCCCTGCACAGATGTAGCCCAGGGCAGTTCAGAGTCCAATTGGGTTACATAGTAATGTGAAGAGGGACTGCCTCTGACATAATCTGATTGGCCTGCTCTTTGATCACCTCCCTCTGGGGGGGGGGGGAGCAGCCTTACCAGGCCACAGTAGAGGACAATACAGCCACTTTTGATGTGAACTGACAGACTAAGATCAGAAAGGAGAGGAGAACCTCCCCTATTAGTGGACTTGGGGAGTGGCATGCAAGCAGAGGGAGGAGGGAGGGTGGGATTGGGAGGAGAGGAGGGAGGGGCTTATGGGGGGATGCAGAATGAATAAAGTGTAATTGATGAAAAATTAAAAAAAAAATGAAAATCCCAACTGTTCTATTTTACCAATAAAGACTCAGGAGCCAGATGTTGAAAACATGCTAGCTCAGAGAGGCAGAGAAAGTATCCAGATAACCTTCCTTCTCATCTCAGGGTATGGATGGGAAAAAATCCAAAGGCTCTCTACCTCAACTGACAGCCCAGGAGCAAAAGGCCAAAAATCCCAAGCCAAATGCTTGCTAGGTTCAAAGCCCAATTAACAAGGGAGCCGAGGATCTGAAGCCTAAGTTGAAGTCAGAGCTTAAGCTGAAACCTTTTTCTATTTCTCCATGCTTTCTTAAATACCCTTCAAATCAAAGTTTCTCCTACTCTTTAACCCTTATCAGCTGGTTTCTTGCTCTGCCTCTTGAGCTAGGGTTAACTTTATTAAATCCTGTGTACAGAAAGCTCTTTGATTAAATGTGGGTGCTAGGTCTGTGTGAACCACCTGTTTACAATAAAAAGTTCTTGGATTAAAGGTGCATGATAGGGTTCAACCACACCAAACAAGAAACAGGGTTTTATAGTTCACAACTTTGGGGATCACAATGGCTTCAAATATCCTACAACAGTTGTTCTGCACATGTTTAAGAACCACTTTGCTGGGGGAAGACATTTACAGGTACCACTGCTTTTGATACTAAACTATTAACTAGCGCGTTCTTCCTTGGAGAAAACCACCTCTCTCGCTCCCAGCTTTTCTTAGATGCCAGTAGTTATGTGTAGGACTGAGACCTCATGAGTTGTTTTTTTTTCCTTGGTCCACTTTGACATGTCCATTTTCTGTCATGCCTGTTAAGTTCATTCAGTTATGTTGATGAGATGGGAAAGCATGCCTCATACTGGAAATGTAACTAAACTGCTACATGCAAGCAAAGTTATGGCTATTGGAGGAGAATCTACAACCACTAATGTAACTAAACCAAAATCTACAAACATTTAAAGTGTAGTATTTTCCCCAGTCATGGAGACTTCTCTTTGCAACAGATGAAAACTAGTATGGAAAATCATAATCACCCGAAATGCAGACCTGTTTATCCAAATCCCAGTGGACACATCTATAAAACACTCCCACACGAAGGCTCAGGGAAAACTGTTGAAGAGGTGATGGAAAGATTTTAAGAAGCAGAGGATCAGGGAATTTATTGTGAGATCATGCCTTTTAGGAATATCCAGAAGCTACACCCAATTATTTATTTTAATCAATTTGTTTATGTACACAGAACCTAAACACTAAAATATGGTTTGGGCCTCTGCACACCCAGAGGAAGCCACTAGGGTACAAAACTTAACCCTGTCCCTTTCTTAGCTGGTCTTCCAATTCTGCAGTGGAATGCTTTGCATCTTATTCCCTTTTCAATATCAGTGCCACCACCAGTGCCCACGTGGTGTGCTGGCAGGCTTTCTTATTTATTTTTAAAAATGAGAAATTTTATATAGCAAAAGAGATCTTGCAAATAAAGCAAACAAACAGTTTTGACTACTGAATATTTCCAAGATGTCATTCACCTTTTTCTTGCTTCGTGCGACCACTTGCAGCGCCTTCTCAGCAGCCATTTTGCATGTTATACAAAAGAACTATAGGTGAACTATAGAGAAAAGACTACTCTATTTCAGGGTAGCAATTAGTAGCAGTTGTATTTGTTCTAATAAAAGTCAGTAAACTGCCGCTCAGACTTGGCCCAGTTTTGATGGAAGAGATTGATTTCTTGGCAACATTTTCAATCTTTGTGCTCCATGCTGACAGCAGCTGGGTCAGAAATACACTCCACATTGCTCTTGTGCTTGGCAGTTATAGTTGTGACCGTGTTAATTACCATCCTGTCTTATAACACAATGGGAGCACTACAGGGTATTGATAGTGATTATAGCCTTGCCTTTTGCAGAACGACTTTATTGGAAGCCATGAGTAATTTGTAATTAAAGAAGAAGTTCCAATCATCCTTGGTAAATATATCTTTCTTCTACCATAAAATCCTATTTCCTTTTATCTTAATTAGATATTTTTCAAGTCAGATAAGTCTGGGAACGAGATTCTAAAATTCTTTTGTTGGGTGGCCTGCAACATTTGGAATGAGATACATTTAGCCTATGACGTAAGTATAAAACCTAAATATGTGAAGCAAATGCATGTTAGCAGAATAATTTGTCCTATAATTTTTCTTAAGATATATCTTTAGTTATGTCTGCATATTTGTGTCTGTGTGTAGGAATGTCCATGTTTTCTTTCAAGTGCCCACAAAGTCCAGAAGAGGTTGTCAGATCCCCTAGAGCTGGCATTGTAGATATTTGTATTATACAACATGGCTGCTGAAACTGAACACTGGTCCTCTGCAAGAGCAGTAAAACTCTTAACCACCGAGCTGTCTTTCTAGCTCCTGTGTTTTTATATTTACAATATAGTATTTTTAGAAGTGAGTTAGCAGAAAGTACAACTTAATGAATTATAATGTGGAAAATGAACAACCATAAAAATCGTTGTGTAGAGCAAGGTGCACTATACCAGCAGGATAGTAGAAATCACCTATGTGTCCGACAGCAATAATTAAACACTGCTGTATCATCCCAGTGCCCAAAGTAAGCACACTTCTGAACTTTATAATATATGTATTTTTATTTTTAAGGCTTATATTGAAGCATAAATTTCAATGCCATTGAACTCATAGAAATGAATTAATCTAATAAATATTTCAGTTATCTCTGTTCTTTGGCTGAATGTTGCTAGACTCAACATTTCATTAAAGCGACCTCATCCTCACTATTTCACTTGTTATAGCATTTCATAAAATACCTTCCATTTTAGTGTTGGTAACTATTTGGATTAGGTCCAGTTTGAGTGTTTATAAGTAATACACATATCGATGCATTGCCACACATGTGTACATGCATCTTGGGTGCATGTGTAGGAGTAGAATTCCCATTTTAATATGTTTATATATTCAGTTCTACTTCTGTGTTCCAAACTACTCCCAGAAGGTTATCCCAGTTTAAAAAAAACAGAAAACAAAAACCAAAAAAAACAACTCATCAGGTTTGCCAAGCAGCTTTCTGTAGCCTTGACGGTTTTGTTAGTATCTGCACATCTTGTGATTTCTTTTCTCTCATAGTGTGGCATGTTTCACTTGCATGTCCCTGATGACTTCTCAGACTGAAATGATTTCATACATCTTCTGTCTGCTAGGGATGTCCTCTTCACATCTTTCTTCTGGATCAATTACCTTTTTCTGTTCTGAAATATAGTTCTCCTTATATTCAGATATGTGCATTATATTTACTCAGTACGTGGTTTATCATTTTTCTTCTTTCATGATGCTTTTTGAAAGATATACAATTTTCATTTTCTGTAGCTCAGTTTCTGTTTTTCTTATTTCTTTTAGTATTTCATTTAAAAAATTTTAGACTCAAAGACCAAGAAAACATTTTGTTATATTTTCTCCAAAACTAGTTTTCTCTTTTACATTCATAATTCTATTGAATTGTTCAGTATTTATATAATATGAAGTAAAGATATATTTCAGTTTTCTCCAGATTTTATCCAACTATTTCAGAGATCATTTCATTCTTTTATTTGAATAACATTAAACGCACAGATAATTATAATTTTAAGGATTCTGTAGAAGTCTGAGAATTCATCTCTTCTGTAGTATGAAGGTCACTCCATAAATAAACATATTTTATACCTATATTAACTTATACCTATATTAATTTCCAATTTTTCAGTTCCTAAGTAGATATCCTATTATTTAATTGCTAGATTTCATCATTTTGGTGCATATGGTAATTAGTGTATTCTTTACCACATTTCTGAACATTTAATTTTTCTATGTTGTCCTTGTAATTGAAAAATCTTATAAAGTAATTTTATAAACAAATTTTAAATTATAATCAAATTTTAAAATGCACATGAAGTCAACTGTTTATTTCCTGTATCATATTCTAGAACAGTGTAGAACCCTGGTTAGAAGTAGAGGTTTTTGAACGTGCTTTCCATGTTTCAGTTTTAGCTTTGCCATGTCTTGACAAAATCACTTAAACTTATGGTCTTTTATTTTACTAATTAGTCCGTCATAATATCACCTGACTTTTTGGATCTTTTGAGCTCTAATTCTATACATAGCTGGATGAGTTTCCAAGGAATCTATTTAGTTATAGCTTGCAAACTAAGAATATGGAAGTGGAAATTACTCAGTTGATAAAGTGCTTGCTGCACAAGCAAAAAGAGTTTTTATTCTCAGTGCACATATAAAACGCTTTCCTATTAAGGTTCTTTCTGGCCTTGTACCCTTCTGGTCATCAAACCTCATAGAATCAATTAGCTCTAGGTTTAATGATAGAACCTGTCTCAATACACAGTATTGAGAGTGACTGAAGGAAATACACCTTGTCAGTCTCTGCCATTCAAAAGTACATGTATGGACAGGCATACATATGCACATGCTCATTAATACATCTCTCTTTCTTTCTCTCCCTGACACACACACACACACACACACACACACACACACAAACACACACACACACACACACACACACACACGGAAACCAGGAATACCTATGTCTATTTATTTAAAATAAAACTACTATAGCTGGGCATGGTTCCACATGCCTTTATCCCAGCCCTCATGGAGACAGAGGCAGGTAGATCATTGTGAGGCTAGCCTGGTCTACAAAGGGAGTCTAGCTATAGAGAAAACCTGTCTCAAACAAACAAAAAACTACTTATTGTTTTAGTTTTATGAAAATATTGCAAGAATAGATTTTATGTCTGATTTTCTGTATTACTAATATAGTAATATGGTGTATTTGTTAAGATTAATAAATATATGTGCATATACGAGCATTACTGAATAAATCCATATATATACTTAGTAATAACGGTACATTATTACTAAGGAAAGTCTGTGTTAAGATTTATTAGTTTTCAACGACTACCATTTTAATCATCCCCAGACTCCATCCTGGATACTACATTGCATTAATTGTCATGTTTCATGGAGCTACTCAAATTTGTGAAAATCTTCAACTTTTTTTTTCATATTTTCTATAATCATGACAGTTTAACATATTGTTAAGCAGTTTTGTAGGAAATGCTTCCTATGAATTTTGTATATCATTACTTCATGTTTAGACTGAATGTTTAGATGGATGTTTGGGGGGAAACCTCAAAGGTTAAATTTCATTTTCACCATATCTTCTCATGCATGCATGTTATGAACATGACTTATCACTGTTGATTTTAACCCTGACCACATGACTAAATATCTAGACTCATCAGTTTTATCCATTCTGATGAGAGCATCCACTCACCTTTTCACACTGTGTTTTGTGGAAGAATCATGCTATATTGATTTGAGAACACACTATATACATAAGTTATTGGAACTATTTTTGCCCTTTTACTTATAAACCATATATACTTATAGTAGCATAAATTTAAATGAATTTATTTTATACTTTGTAGTCTCCCTTTAAAATTATTTTAAATTAATAAATATTTATATATTTTTAGTGTGTTGAGGAGTGTCCATGCCAGTCAATTCTCATAAGTCAGTTCTCTCATTCTATCATGGGGATAAAATCAGTTGGATTTTATCCATGGGGATAAAATCAGTTGGATTTTAACCATGGGGATAAAATCAGTTGGACAAGGCTTATTGCACTGTGCCCTAATCTGATCACCCTTCTTGCTTTTCTTATCTTTGAATTCTAACAAAAGTACTCATTTATTAATTATATATTTTATTTTATTAATTAAAAATTTATAGCCCTCATATTAACTGTATAGCAGTGGCCACATGATGGTCCTTTAGTCAGTTTCCAGGTCTCAGTCATTTGACTACAGCCTAAGATTCTGTTTTTCTTAAAGTCTTAAAAGCATTTAATGAAGAAGTCTTAATGTATTTGGGTTGCTATAAGACATAACCACAGACAGAAAACTGAAATACATGATTCATAGCTCTGGGAAGACTGACATGATCCTAGTCTAATCAGAGCCTGTTTTCAGATTCAAATCTTATGACTTCTTCTTCTGGCATTCTATGGCCAAGGAGCCTAAGGTAGCATTCTGGTGGTGGGTTTGGTCTCATCTGTAAAAGTTGTTTTTATTTCTTCACATGAGGGGATGAGATTAGAGTGAGAATTGTACCCAAGCTTTATGATTACATGGTTTGTTCTGAGCCCTCATATTTTTATCTAACTATCCCTATGCCTAGGCTTGGAAGCTTCTAACCTCCATACAATCTAATGTGCAAGCCTGGACCTTGAAGGCTTCAGCATCTAGTCTGTCTGTTAACCTAGGCCTAGAAAGTTTTCAGTCTCTGAATCGTACTGCTGATCAAGCTCATACTTTCTAGTTCTTTCTGAACTCTGGCTGGCTGGTTCAACCCAACTGTCTGGCTCAAACTCCTCTCCAAGCTGATTGATTCAAAGTGGCTTCTCCCTGTTTATCACTGAATGGCTCTGCTTGGAAATACTGCCTCTGAACTCCACAAACGGAACTGCATGAACCCAACTGAACTACACTGAACTGCATTGAACTGTATTGTACTCCTGAACTCTACTGTACTGTCTCCACAAGCTCTCTTTTTGACTTGCTCTTAAGTAGCTTCTCTTTCCTGTCTGTTTTCATGAGAGTTGGGCATGTTCTATCTCTGAATCACTCTGTCAAATCTTTCTCTGTCATCCAGTCACAACTTTCACTTTGTCCCTTAATTATACATCACTGTTTGTGGTTTATATTCCAGCCAGAGGGATTAAAAATGCGTATGGCTGGAAGGATTAACAGTGTGTACTAAGGGCATGTCTGTATCTCAGGCTGATCACAGAGACCTAGGTCTTTGGATGTCATCCAAAGTAGCCGGAGTAGCCAGGTTGCTGGATTAAAATTGCTGTAGACTCACTTATCCAGCCGTTAATCCCTCATGAAGACTGTGCTTTCATCCCTCACCTCCCTATTTCCTAAGGTTATCAAATCAGCATAACAATTTGGAGGACAGGAACATTTATGCACTGCAAGGGAAAATGAATAGACTAAAACATAAGTAGAGGAAGACACTCTGAAAAGACATATCTTTATATCCAGTGGGAGGAAGAACCTGTGAACACTCTGTGTCTGAATGTGAAGGCTGAATATCCAGGTGTTTAGAACAAGCTCTATCAAGCTCAAGAAGAGAATATCGACAAAATCAGAGGTTTGTTTTTAAAAATGTGTTTACATGAAACTATAGAATGTTTAATCCAATATTTCTTTGATTGTTGCCATAAATAATAAAATGGGAAGACAAAGGAGGCAGTGGGGAGGTTAAACCATAGTCTAGAAATTTGTGTAAGTCATGTAATTTGAAACTACTGTCTTCCTCAGATGTTTTTTTCTGACCGTGGGATAAATTTATTTTCTTATTAACATGTTGCCATGTGGATCTCTGACTCATGCAACAGAAGAATTTCAAGAAGCAAGGGAGGTTTGTTATTTTTGTAGGAAGAAGTCATATTCTATATCAGTTCTGCAGACATGACCTTGTTGCCCCTCAGCTAGTCCCCTTTGCAAATTTCTAATCACTAACTGCAAGGTACAGAGAACACCCAGCACAGCTTGTTCTCTCTGGCAATGCAAGTGTCTTCCTCCTTAGGCTTACCAAGAGCATACCTGCCACTAACTCTTATAACCTAATCTGCTGTTGCTGGTAAACAGTCTTCAGGAGAATGGTGTTGGGGACCTTTGGCTCACACATGATGCACGATATTTGGAGACTCCAACTGGGAACAATCTATTTTCTCTGTTGTGGCACTGACCTTGGATTAACACCTGCTTTTGGTCCAAATAATGAGATTCTCGGGTGAAATCACACATTTTTACCACCTCTGATTCAAAAAATGGCAGGGACTGGCTAGGTTATTACCAGGCTAAGCAGGGGGCCTTAATTTCCAGACCACCCCCGCTCTCTTTATAATAGCCCTTCTATCCTCTTGCTTCTAACGTTCCCAGAAAGACACCTAAGAGTTTTAAGGCTCCTAAAATATCTTCAAAGCCTCCCATGAGCTCTTTTTAGACAAGGATTTTTAACTTGTATTTGAAGACAAGCACATTTAACCCGCATTTAGACAGAATAATACCCCTCATTCATTTAAGAGATCCTTTTAAGTACAGTTTCTTTAAAGTTTTATTCCTTTGGCTGTCATAACAGATCACTACTTCATCTGGTACCCGTAAATAGCAGAAATTTATTTACTTTGTTCTGCAAGCAATAAGCCAAAAGTCACAACATTGGCAGTGTTATATATTTCCTTTGATAGCGGTAAGGGGACTATCCTTTGCTTTTTTTCTAGTGTCAAGTGGCTCCCAACATACTTCATGCTTCTTGGTATATATTGCATCTTACACATTTCTGCATCCATCTTTAGATTCCTATTTTCCCTGAGTAAAGACAATGTATATTCCACTTTAGAGGCCAGATAGTTCAATTAAAGTCTGACATTGAAGATATGAAATAAATGTCAATAAAGTCAAATGCTTGAACAAATAAAGACAATAAAAAATGTTCCTTGTTTTTTTTCTTTTTTTCTCTGTAGTTATGTGCTTTCTTGAAATATTTTTCTTCTTTATGGTCTAGCATGGTTGTTTTTTACTCACATCCCTAGATTCTGGGTGGATCCAAATTTTGTAGAATATCTTAAATCCAGGCTCCTTCTTTTCTCAATTTGAGTGAAATAGGCATAGGTCAGGAGTAGATTAGATTGACAAGACTGCATGTGGAAAAAAATCACCAAGAAATGCTTCCTAAGAAAAATGAATAAAGAGGGAAGGTTTGAAAATGTTAAAACACACTTAAGATATTTTGTGTCTACTACATAGGAGACCCTAATTGTGTATATACAATCATTATATAAAGAACACACTTTGATATGGAAGTACTGATTATAGTTTTACCCATTACTAGTTTTTAGAGATTGTTTTATAAACATAAATTAGGTATGTAATATGTATTACATATGCAATAAAAGAAAAATAATACAATAATTATCTGTTAAGGGATATACACATTTAATTGTGAAGTTAAGAAAACATATGTGTATCATGTATACACATTAATATATGTACACTTTACACACACCTTTTACTGACATTTTATTATATTAATTATAAATAGTATTACTCATTTAAAGGTTCAGAAAGATATATGTTCTTGAGAAAATTAAAATATTTATATTTTAATCATGTATATATATATATGTGTGTGTGTGTGCATGTCTGTCTTTGTATTTGTGTGTGCACTGAAGTACCTATAGGAGCCAGAGGCTTGTGATCCCTTGGATCTTGAGTTACAGGTGGTTCTCAACCCCTCACTGTGGGTGTTGAGAACTGAATGGGTTATCTGTCTGCCAGAGTAGGAGATGCTTTTCATCTGGCCTCATGAGACAATTCTCCAGCTCCAGGATATACACCCTTTACAGTGCTTTCTAGCCCAGGTTGTGAAATGACTGAAAGTCTGAAACTAAAGACATAAAGCAAATGTCAGTAACACCAAATCCTCAAGCAAGTACCAAGCAGGTAAACTTTTGATGTTTATTATTCTTTTTTTAATCTTTGTGCTTATGTGATATCTGAGATATTTTCCATCTTTTATGTACTAAAAGAGTTAATTAACTTCCTGCATGCACACAACCGCCCTTGGAGATCTCTCTCTCTCTCTTCTCATCAACACACCCTTTTGCTATTTAGTAGACTTTTTTTGATTACCTACTATTATGTCCAGTTAGCGCTTTCTGTATATGCACAGGTGCAGAGTCATCCACAGACCATGGAAAACTACCAGTGGCCACATCCCCTGAAGGAGTGGACCTGTGTGATCAGTTTCCTTCATGTTTCATTTTGAGGCTAGAAAGTTAGTGTTAGAGGTTGAAGGGGGCTTGAGACACTCCTTCACATGTTGCTCTTCTTTCTGGCTTTAGGAAACCATCCTCAGTAGAGCTGCTTATAAACAACAGAAGCTTAATGTTCATCGTTCTTGTGGTGGTAGGTTCATGATCAAGACTTCAACACATCTGATGTATACTGAGGTACGTGGTTGCTGCCTCCTCATATGCTAAAAGGAACAGGACAATTTTTTGGATCTTCTTTCAGAAAGGCACACATTCTGTTTATGAAGTCTTTGATTGCCTTGAAGTCTACATATGCACAGAGCATCGCATAGCAAATTAGATTTTGCTGTTGTCTGAATGCCAATTGGAACCGAAGGGCATAAATATTGAGCAGTTGCTTTCTTGCTCGTGATGCTTTTTGAAGAAGGTTGTGAACATTTAGCAGGCAGAGACTTATGGAAGGCACTGGTATCACTGGGTATACCTTGAGGCTCATCGCCCAGTTCTGCTTCTTGACTGCAGATGGCATGTGACTAGCCCTAGCTTTGAGATACCATGCGTCCTGCCAGGGATCTGGTTCCAGTAGTGAGAAATGTAACCAACACAGGTGTCAGTCTGTGAATGTTGAATAAAAAGAGACATCTAGACCATAGAATGTTGATTATTATGGCCAAACATTATTAAGCCAAGAGAGTTTTACCTCAGTTAAAATTACTGTTAAGGGGATCAGTTGACAAGAACATGTAATCCCTCACAAACTATGCTATATCAAACAAGAGAAAAGAATTCTTTTTTTAATTTTTATTTTTTTAATATTAATCATAGGTTATTTACTTTGTATCCCAACCATAGCCCCCTCTCTCATTCCCTCCCAATCCTCTTAATCATACTACATTCTAGTGCATCAACATGAAGTCTATGGTTTCTTATAAAGATCTTTGTTTTGCAAATAATTTCTAATTCAGTTTCTTCTTTATTAGTCACAGGAAAAAAAAAAAAACCTCTGAAGTTAATTGTATTAGTAAAAGATTTAAAGATATTAATCATCCTGATCATTGAATAATACACATTTTCACCTAAGAAGATTTTTAATAACACCTTCACATTTTCTGTTTTAGATTGATGGCCTGAGGGCTTCTTTGTAAAATCCTAAATCATTCAATTTACTTCCTCTTATTTCCTTCTCAACTTCCAGGGGCATAAACTGGATTAACTTCATTTTATGAAGAATGCTGGTGTAGAGATAATTCTTAATATAAAGTCCTTTTCATTTCTCCTTATATTTGCTTGCTGTCAGTCAATAGGATCCCAGATTCAAATTAGATTTTCCACAGAAATCCCTGAGTCATTGGTCCTCTCTCTGGCAGCACTTGGTTTTGCTGATGAGAAGTATGAATTTGGTCAGAATACATTCCTTTGTAGATAGTCTGGTTTTTCTTTTAAAGGCATTTTAATCATACTTCTTTTAAGCATTCATTTTTGTGCTACCACCTCACAGTGGTAGGTTTCTTCTTTCTTTCTTCTTTTTCTTTGTTTTGTTTTTCAAGACAAGGTTTCTCCGCTTAGCTTTGGCTGACTTGGAACTCATTATGTAGACTATGCTGGCCTCAAATTCAGAGATCTGCTTGCTTTTGCCTCACAAGTACTGGAATTAAAAGGAAGCAGTACCCCTGCCCAGCTATAGATTTATTTTCACATACTCTTTAACACAAAGTAGTCTCTTTTGTTCTTTCTATGTTTTGCTCATATTTCATTCTTCTAAAATTTAAATCTTCATTGTATTTTTCATACAGAGATCTATTTTTTTCTGCACTGAATTTTTCTATTTTCTAATTAGCAGTCAATATTATTAAATAAACTACTTGGATGGAAGTTTTATTCATGCTAAGATTAAAGCAATATTCTCTTCTCCAAATTTTCAACTTCAAATATTCAGCTCCACATTTTAAAATGTAATCTGTTCCTGTCTGTGCAGTGGGACTACTGATCCAATGTTTTGTGCTGCCTTACATTGTGAATTGAAATGGTGAGTTTTAGAAATCATTATAGCAGGTGACTCTCATTACTATTGAAAAATTTTTAATGGGCTGATGGGAGAGATTATACAGAATTATCTGTTGCTGTAGGAGGCGTCATGACTGGCAGGAGTAAGGTGGAGTGATATTTTATGCATGAAGTTCCATTAACTATAACTCCCTAATGGAATTTCGCACACCTAATATCCTATAAGCACTCCCTGTTTCGATAAAAAAAACAAATCTTTCTATAACTCCTCTGATGTCCTCTAACATGTTACATCCAAAAATGAAAGACTGATTTGGCCAAGGTATTTTAGACATCAACTTTTATCCACTTGCACTATATAAAGAGTCTTCATGTCTGAAATGAAGGTTCCCATTCTTGTTCAGATAATTGAGACATTGAGAACATTTCAGGAGTGGCTACATTTTGACAGGGCATGAGACTGTGCAGTATGCATATATTAATATCTACCTGTCTTTTTTGTTGTTGTTGTTTGTTTGTTTGTGAGGCAGAGTCTCAAAGGGTCACCCAGTCCCAGGCTGGAACTCACCAGGTAGCCTTTATTTGCTGGAGATTCCTGACAATCCTCTGATTTCAGCTTTCTTGCTTAGCTTCCTTAGGTGTACAGATTTTAGTATGATTATCCTATATTATATGTCTAGTATCCACTTATAAGTGAGCATATACCATGTGTGTCTTTCTGCTTCTGGGATACCTCACTCAGGATGATCAGCTTTCATGCAGAGATTACACATGTGAGCTACCATGTATGGCTCTTTTAAAATTTAGATTCTAAAACACAAGGACTATTAGAAGGGAACTTTTAAAATTATAAAGAAAAACAAAACAAAACAAAACCTTGCATTTCAAATGTGAACACTTCAAAGTTGATTGCTCTCTCTCTCTCTCTCTCTCTTAAAGAAATTCTTTGTGTAGGGCAGAGGCCTCCCAGGCTTTTTACTGTCTCCACTAGCATGTCTAATGTTCTTCTTCATTTCATATTTAGCCAGTCATTTTGGTGAGACTCTATGGGCATAGCTTTTGACATTCCTAGAAGACAATCTCGTCGATCCTCTGGCTCTTACAGTTTTTCAACCCTATCTCCTGCAATACTTGTGAGCTTTATATGTGGAAGTATTAATGTAGATGTATCCACTGGGGTTGTAATTTAAAAAATTAAATGAAATATTTTTTAAAAAAGAATATGTAATGAGATGAAGAATTATAATCTTAAAAAATAAATGAGATATTTTTAAAGTATTATGTAATGAAATGATGAACATAATTCCATTTTTGTATGAAAACTTAGTAAAACAGGAAATTTAATCATCTTGTTAAACTCTCACAAATCCATGCCTTTTTAAACATTTATTTATTTTATTACAATTTAATCACTTTGTATTCCAGCTGTAGCCCCCTCCCACATCCCCTCCTAATCCCGCCCTCCCTCCCTCTTCTCCACTGATGTCCCTCCCCCAGTCCACTGATAGGGGAGATCCTCCTTCCCTGCCATCTGACCCTAGCCTATCAGGTCTCATCGGACTGGCTATATTGTCTTCCTCTGTGGCCTGGTGAGGCTGCTCCACCCTCAGGGGGAGGTGATCAAAGAGCCAGCCACTGAGTTCATGTCAGAGACAGTCCCTGTTCCCATTACTAGGGAACCCACTTGGACACTGAGCTGCCATGTGCTATATCTCTGCTGTGGTTCTAGGTTATCTCCATGCATGGTCCTTGGATGGAGTATCGGTCTCAGAAAGGACCCCTGGTCCCAAATTTCTTGGTTCTGTTGCTGTCCTTGTGGGGCTCATGTCTTTTCCATGTCTTTTTATCTCCCCCTCTTTTGTAAGATTCCCTGCACTCTGCCCAAAGTTTGGCTATGAGCCTCAGCATCTGCTTTGGTACCCTGCTGGGCTGAGTCTTGTAGAGGCCCTCTGTGGTAGGCTCCTGTCCTGTTCCCTGTTTTATCCCTTGTCTTTTGAACATTTATTTTATTATGTTTTTGAGAATTTCATACACAGGTAATAGACACACAGACACACATAGAATTCTCTGAAGAAGGATATAGAATGGCAGAGAAACACTTAAAGAGATGTTCAACATCCTTAGCCATCAGAGAGATGCAAATCAAAAAGATCCTGAGATTTCACGTTACACCCATCAGAATGGCTAAGATAAAAAACTCAAGTGACAATACATGCTGGAGAGGTTGTAGAGATAGGGGAACCCTCCTCCATTGCTGGTGGGAATGTAAACTTATACAACCACTTTGGAAAACAATCTGGAGCTTTTTCAGACAATCAGGAATAGTGCTTCCTCAATATCCAGCCATACCACTGCTAGGCGTATATCCAAAAGAGTCTCAAGTACACAAGGACATTTGTTCAACCATGTTTGTAGCAGCTTTATTAGTAATAGCCAGAACCTGGAAACAACCCAGATGTCCCTCAATTGAGGAATGGATACAGAAATTATGGTACTTTTATACAACGGAATACTAACTCAGCAATTAAAAACAAGGAAATCATGAAATTTGCAGGCAAGTGGTGGGATCTAGAAAAGATTATCCTGAGTGAGGTATCCCAGGAGCAGAAAAACACACATGGTATATACTCACTTTTAAGTGGGTACTAGAGTTTTAAGATAAGATAGGACAAACATACTAAAATCTATACACCTAAAGTAGATAAACAAGAAAGAGGACACAGGGTAAGATGATCAATCCTCACTTAGAAAGACAAATGGGATCGACATTGGAAGTAGGAGAAAACAAGTAACAGAACAGGTGCCTACTACAGAGGGCCTCTGAAAGACTCTACCTAGCAATGTATCAAAGCAGATGCTTACACTCATAACCAAACCTTCAGCAGAGCACGTGAATCATATGAAAGAAAGGGGAGTTCATATGTCCTAGAGAGAACAGGAGCTCCACAAGGACCAAATATTTCGGGGCACAGGGGTCTTCTATGATACTGTTTCTCCAAGCAAGCACCATGTATGGATATAACCTAGAACACCTGCTTGTATGTTGCCCATGGTAGCTCAGTCTCCAAGTGGGTTACTCTAGTAAGGGGAACAAGGATTATTTCTGACATGAACTCAATGACTAGCTCTTTGACCTCCCCCACCCCCGAGGGAGGAGCAGCCTTTGTTAGGTCACAGATAAGAACATTGCAGCCAGTCCTGAAGATACCTGATAGGCTAGGGTCAGATGGAAGGGGAGGAGGCCTCCCCTATCAGTGGACTTGGAAGGGGGCAGGGAGGAGATGAGGGAGGGAGGGAGGGAGGGTGAGTTTGGGAGAGAAAGAGGGAGGCTGGGATACAAAGTGAATGACTCATGATTAAAACAAAAAAATAAAGTAAAAACTTTACCTCACACTCTCCCCACTCTAACTTCTCCCATGACCCCCATACTAATTCTCAATTCAATGACCTCTTCTTCATTTATTATTATTACATATGTACATGTATGTACATGCAAATCCATTCATATCAAAACCACTTGAGCAATATATGCTAAAAAGGAGGACAGCTCAGAGTTCCTTTTCAAGCCCCTTGACCCTAATGCTGATTTTCCAGTCCACTGCTGGTTGTACAATGAACACAGACTGTTTAGGTACTACCAAAATGTTGCAGCAGAGGAGCTAAATCTACTAAGCATTCCTTCCAGAGCATTTGGCAGAGTTGATAGCAGTAAATTATGCTTCATACATCACTCAAGACACAACAATTTTTGTACAAAAGAGTTCTATCATCTCGGACTTTATAGGCCTGAAGCTTGGACTCCATGAAACCATTTGAACTCAAGATTTGGTTCAGAAAAAAAACTTTATAATAAACCTAATACAGTTTCAAGTTTAGTAGGTTATGCATAAAATCCTGCT
Organism: Meriones unguiculatus; assembly: GCF_030254825.1. Lineage (NCBI taxonomy): Eukaryota > Metazoa > Chordata > Mammalia > Rodentia > Muridae > Meriones > Meriones unguiculatus. The sequence goes on from NC_083351.1 coordinate 143,652,940, forward strand.
TGTTTGGAATTTAATGGCGTTTTAACTAATTTAAATGTAGCCATATGGGAGGGAAAATATTACTGACAATTTTTAAGGTCTGTGAACCCTGGTATTACATGTCTTCATTTATCACTTGGGACCAAGCCAGATAAATTACATCTGATCCTGAAGGTAAAGTCTGAGGTCTTTCCTATTCAAATTCAATTCTGAGAAACAGCTGTAATAAACACACAGAAACTGCACCAGTGGCCTGGAAACGCACTCCTCATATCTTCTCTCTGGGTGGCACTCGCTTCAGATCACAACAGCTGGTTGTTTCATGGATGTCTGCCTATTTTATGGAGAACTGCCACACACAAGGTTTCTTAAAGTAAGCTACAAATGACTGATCATAGTGGTGGATAAAGGCCTGCCCACTTCCATTCACCCACAGACGGATCATATCTGTTTCAAGGTCTGTATGAGATGTGGTAGAAACTGCATTGTGTTAAACTGCTTATTCTGCCGAGGGCTGCATGCTCAGCGTTATTCTGCCTGTTGATTTTTTTTTTCTTATTGATTGCTTCTGAAAAACTGGGCAGGAACAGGCGCATGGAAAAGCTATGTCTGTTAGAAAAATGCCAAGCCCTAAGTCCTCTTTGAATATGTCACAACAGTCAATGCTGCCTGGAGATTACTAACCAAATACTTGTTACTACCTTGCCAGCAACCGTGGAATGGAAACATGTGGGAATTTGCTGGGGTTTACATGTTTCTTTAAAACAGCAATTGAATAAGTTACCTCTAAAAGGCAGAAGGTTCTCAAGGCAAGAATATGTGGAGACTGTTTCACAATAACACGTAGGCTCACCTATGACCAATTTCTTAATGGCACAAGCTCTAATCAGCCTCTATGCTTTGGATGAATCTTAAAATCCTATAAGGTAAAGAAGCCTATTCATTTAAACAAACAAAATAAAACAACAGAGGAAAATAGGAATCCTATCAACCCATCCCCAAACCTTTCCAACTTGATTTAAAATTGACTTTTTTTATTCTCATTTTTGGTGTTTTCCTAAAGGTACATGCCAATGTGTTTCTCTCAGCTTTGCTTCTTGGGCAAGGGTTATTGCAGAAGCTCATAACCAGTCGAAGTTCTGAGATTAACCTTATTCCTCAGTGAGATTTATATATCACTTCCTCCGCAGTCCAAGGAACATTACAAAAGAGGAGGCGGAAAGACTGTAACAGTCAGAGGAAGACCCCCAGAAAATGTCTTTTGGACATGATGTGAATAGTGGCTGTTTAAATTATGAGCTCAAAGCAGCTATGGATACCTAAACAGATATATACAAAATGGCGCCTGTGACCACTATGTATGGAGGGTAAGCACATGAGCGACAACTATGAGGTAATCAGTGGCTGCTCTGGGAAGTAGCATCATTTTCTCCAGTAATGCAGACACTGGTAAGTTTCCCATGCTCTAATAACCCTCAACCTATGCTTATTCAAGCAACTATAGTTAATTTCATTGACACACACACACGAACATTGAAGGAGGAGACTAATTGGGGGAATGCTGGGAGTTGGAAGGAATGAAAGAGGGATAAGAGGTGGCAATAGGGTAGAGTATGAATATATGAATATGATCACAATACATTGCATACATCTATGAAGTTGTCAAAAGTCAAAAAACAAAAACAATTATAAAGGTGATTCTCCCTCTGGGGAGCTTTGTCCTCTGTACACATGCAAGGTAATCATGACATAATGTGACTTGGTGGGATTAGGCTGCTGTGCTGCGATTTAATCCATTATATGGGGAAAGTTAGGGAAGCTGAAGGCTGGTTTCATGGCATTATTCAAATCAGTCTGTTCTTGGATTCTTCTAGCTCCAACTGCATTGTACTTATTGTAAATGGCCTCTCCTGTTAGAGACTGTCCCTGTTCGCCTTACTAGGGACACCACACGGAGACTGATCTGCCTATGGGCTACATCTGAGCAGAGGTTCTAGGTCCTCTCTATGCATGGTCTTTGGTTAATGCATTTGTATTTGCAGATCCCCCCTGGGTCTAGATATTTTTTTGGCTTTGTGGGTTTCCTTGAGGAGTCCCTGTCTTCTCTGGGTCTTTATCTCCCCCTTCTTCCATAAGACTCCCTGTGCTCTGCCAAAAGTTTGAGCTTGCCTGCTCTTTGATCAAATCCCCCTGGCAGTGAGGCCATGCCAGGCCACAGAGGAAAAGGATCCAGGCAGTCCTGATGAGACCTGATAGGCTAGGGTCAGATAGTAGAGAAGGAGGATCTCCTCTATCAGTGGACTAGGAGAGGGGGATGGGCAGGGAGAGGAAAGGATCATGAGACCAGGAGGAGATGAAAGGAGGGCTACAACTGGGATACAAAATGAATAAATTATAAATAATAGATAGATAGATAGATAGATAGATAGATAGATAACAATGATCTCTTCTCTCCAAGGATAATTATCAGAAATGGAAATATCTCTTACAGTTTTAAGTCCTTATTAAAATAATAAAAATCCAATTTATTCACATCCTTCAACTTTCTTTCCACAACTGTTAGAAATAGGATACTGACAGATGCTGATGGATGCATTTCAAGTAGAAATTTTTATTTTTAATCTCTTATCATGTCAACATCATTGTTAACCCCCTTAAAGAAAAACAAAATTGTGGGAAAATACAATCTATTACTGCACATGCTTTATCATTTCTCCCAAATCTGAAGATTATCTTGTTAGGATTTAGAGTCAGAATTTTTGGCTGGTTGAACCCAAGGTGTCACACAAAGAAATCACACAATGCAGCATATCTAATGCAAGAAATTTACTGGGGTGAGGAGGATTGAAGGCTGCCTCAGTGGGGACTTGATGGAGAAATGAGACAGAGATACAAGTGAAAGACTCCCAAGAGTCTATCTAGACGGGGAGACCCCGCTTCCCAAGGAACAGCGAGACCAGCCTTCAGATGCAAGAGGTTTATTTTGATACACGGGTACCCGGGGCGACCAAGCCTATCGGAGGACTTGCGCGCCTCTCGGTTGGGGTGACGGGTTTTTATAGGGCTCGGGAGCAGGAAGCGCGGTTACAGAAGCGAGAAGCATAGTTACAGGGGTCTGATTGGGTGGTTTGAACAAAGCCATAGTTAAGTCACGTACCCAGAACAGGGAAGGCGGGAAGGCAGATTGTGAGCCGAGTCACGTACCCCGAACCAGGAAGGCGGGAAGGCAGATTGTGAGCCTAGTCACATACCCGGCCCTTATCTCGTGTACCCAGAGTGCTTTTCTCAGGGACTTTCTGTTTCCCCTCAAAGGCCAGGTGCCCAACCGCAGATATCCTGTTGTTGGACACCTGTCCTGCCTTGCTTCTGACCTTGCACTGCTCCAGTCTTGCCAAATAGTGTTGCCAGCATTATGCTAGGACTTTATTCTTTCATTCCCCCATTTTTCTTCTAGCTTAGAATGGAATCCTTCATTCTACGGGTCTAGGGAGAGTCACTCTCCGTCTCCAGCTGCTTGAGTTGATGATACTGCTGGGTTAGCACTAACGTCTGTATGACGGAGAGCCGGTCCTTCATAAACTAAACTAGCCGATTTAGGGTACAAGGCCCAACTAGTAGAATCAGGAGAATTATGATTAGGGGACCCATAATGGAGGAGATCAGGGTGGTAATCCAGGGGGACCGACTAAACCATCTCTCGTACCAGCTCTGTCCTGACTCAAAGAACTGCTGTCTCTGTCTGAGTCTTTCTCTGAGTTAGCCATGTTATCCCTTACCAATCCAGTATGGTCAGCATAAAAGCAACATTCTTCTTTTAGAGCTGCACACAGTCCTCCTTCTTGTAAGAAGAGGATATCTAGCCCCCTTCTATTCTGCAAGACTACTTCCGAAAGGGAGGTCAAGGATTTTTTCAGAGCACTAACTAATTCTTCTAATGCTTGCAAGTCAGTATGCATGGCCTGTTGTAGTTGTCAGAACTGAGTAGTTTCTACCAGGGCAGCTGAACCAGTCCCTACTCTGGCTGCGATACCCCCGACTGTGAGTCCCCCTAGTATTAAGGCCAAAGTTAAAGATACAGGCTCCCTAGAGTACCGGGTGATCCCCTCAAAATGTTTGTAGACGTATTCAGATTCATGGTAGACAACTTTAGGCCAGAGCTCAATGAGGACACAAAAGTCAGAGTTCTGGTTGAGAATTAATGCGGATACACAGGGCGCTAAGCCAGAGCTGCAGGCCCAATAGGTCCCAATGGGGCCTGTTAGGTAGTAGGAGCCTGGGTGGATCCTGGAGGTTGAGTTACAAAGTTTTTGGTGAGTTTTGGGGACTGACCCGATACAGGTTCCCCGGCCAGACACTTCAGATAGAGTTAGCCTATTTTGGGAGGTCGAAGTACAGTGTGTTGGGGGTGTGGTGTAGTTTACAAGGTCCCCCGTTACTGCAACCCCTTCGTAGTAAGGGGGAGTTGAGACCAGGCATAGCCAGCATTCTTGGGTTTTGCTAGGATCAATATAATTAAGCGTCTGGAAGGCTCCCTGTATTAGACCAAGCAGTCTATCACCTGTACTTGATCAGAGAAATCATGGTGTGGGGAAAGAATGCAGCAAGGTAGCTCTCCCCTCAGGGAACTTACTGCTATACCGCTCCTACTCTACATAGTGTTAACAATCGCTGCTTATATTTTGGTCTCTCATTTCCCCCTTTCCTATGATCATTTGAAGACCCAATCTTGGGTCTTCCAGATATGACCCCTTGTATCTTATAGATTTATTTTTTTTTATAATGGGATCTGGGGTCCCTTTAGGGTGGATATAGGGGCAGTAAGCCAAGGAGAACTATTATAGGGTCTCTCTAGGCTTTTAGCCCAGTTGCTGCAATATTAGTGTCCATTTCAGCTAAGCAGATGTCTAAGATAATAGCTAATGCCAGGGAGCCCCTTTTGACTTAGCATTTCAGCCTGCTAGGGGGGATTTGGACGTAGATCCGTCTTCTGGAGCTTCTTTGAGCTGACCGTTGGACCGTAGGCATCAGGGGCTAGGAAGGCTGAAATGCCAGTCAAAGGCTGGGCTATGGGGAAGTCCCAAGCATCTGGTTAGTTGACCCACCTGAAGAGGCAGGGAGCAATCATGTCAGTTTCCAGGAAGTCCAGATCTCAGCTTGCAGTCCACAGCTGATCCCGGAACAGAGTTAAACAGGTGAAAATCTGCTGAGACAAATTCAGACTGGAGACAGAAGTTAAAATTTGTCTATTAAATGGGAAAGATCAGGGAAAACTTTATCTGCGATCCTTTTGAGCTATGCCAGATCCAGGTCACATCCTGAAACTCTTATGAAATTTTAGTACACAAAAGGAACTACATAATTTTAAATACTCAGAAAAGTAACATATCAGCAAATCAGACATTGAGAGTAACAGGTAAAACTGCATCCCACTGAATGAGTATCAGTTAGCTGGTTTTTTTTTTTTTTTTTTTTTTTTTTTATAACCTGTATATACAACTTAAGTGTGTCCACAGTAACATTTTTTTTCTGTGGGCATAGCTGTCTGTAATTAGTCACGAATGAAGCTTGGCCATTTTTATATACTCAGCATATACTTTTAGTTTTCACTTTCACTTTTATGTTTACACTGGAAAGTTAGGCAGAAATACATTACTGGCTTTTAGTGCTAAACCCTGGATGCTTGGACTTTCCTTAACAAAGCAACTAGAAGGAATAGGTTTAGGATATTTCTGTGTCAAAATCTACCTCAGAAATGGCAGATATTAAGAATACCATACTAAAAGCTATGACTTTTGGGTCAGATACACACATTAAACAGATGTTTTTAAAATAACGAGAAGCACCTTTAGTCTATCTTTAGAAGCCAACAAAGGAAATTAAAATCTTAACCTGGTGACTGAATAATAAGCAGTTATTGCTCCATCAACTTATCAGAACTCTATTGATCAATGCCAAAACTCTGAACTTTTAAAATTTTATAACATAAGCACAACAGTAGCAAAGAGGGGGGAGAAATTTAAAATATCTCCCATTTTTAATCTGCTTTAAAATATTTATTCTTTATAACTTATAATTATATCTTAAAAAAAAACTTAGACTCTCCAATCTTTTGAATTTATCAACCCTGAAACATTTTTTAAACTAAATAATAACACTCTAGATTTTTACAACCTAAACTCCTATATTCTCAGACCCTATATAAGCTCCACTTATTTATCTTAAGACATGAGTCCTGTGAGCAAGGCAAACCTGTCTTTTTTTCTAAATAAGGTATTTAGTACTCTGTGGTTCTAGCTAATGAACTGATCAATGAGCTAACAGTCGATCTAATTGTCTTTTCTCTAGCTGCAAAGCTACCGTAAGCTTAGCATAGCCGTCAAGGTGTTCAGAGACCTGAGAAGGATAAATTATAAGCTAAATAAATACCAATCCATGTGCCAATCAAAATGACAGGGATGACTAGTTAGCCCATTACCTAGGCAGTGTCCCTGGCTCCTGTGTTTCAGCATCCTGAACAGACGCAGTTCTGCCAGGCACATAAGATGAGAGACTGTTTCTGTGGAGAAAGAAACGAGAGAATGGCCTCACCTCGCCCTTAGCAATGTGAAACATTGACTCCAGGTGTCCACAGTTTTGGCTGGGCCCTAACAGTGGGCCAGTTGAGGCAGTATTGCCCAGTGGTTAGCATACCACAATTCAGAGTTGCAGTCATCTGTCCTTGTGCCCAAATCTTCTCGGAGACCTTGGGGGAGCTACTGCCAGGATTGCGGGACTTCCTGTCACAATAAGCTTACACATGTTAAAATGCCTAATTCAGATTTCTGACAAGCTTGAGGGCCAGCATATCCGAGTTACTCTGTTTTTATTATCTGCTCTAAACTGTGTCCTATAAAACAGAATGCTATTATCTCTAATTTTAGCATATTTCCGAGATGCATGTCCTAGAAGTATATATTTTAAGACAAATAGGCAAACTTCATAGTTACCCATCTTAGGCTTAACCTCAAGTTTAAAAAAAACTTGAACAAGGAGACTAGGTAAGGCTCAACTGCAGTATTTAGCATGACTTTAAATCTGCTCTTTCTGAAGTAAAATCAAAGCAAACCTTTTAATCTGATACAGTTCATAGAAAGGCTAGCAAATCTTGCTGCTCCTACCACTTGCATTAAAATTGAACAGTACCTGAACAAAATGGTGGCAAACTCATAGGTCCACCCTCTTTATCTCTGGACCAGCATGGCGGCTGGCCATGTGCAACCAATCTCAGCTGGAATCCTTAAGCAAATATGGCAGCCGAACTACAGCTTCACGTGCTTTTCATTGCTGAACCATCATGGTGGCTGGCCATGCGCTAGCACAGGCTGTGACTGACAACACCAAGCACAGCCACTAGGTGCTGCTGATACAGCAAACACTGTGGAGCATCCATAATCCCCCACAACCAAAAGTTCTTAGTGATTAAACAAGTTTTAGAATCAACTGCATAACAGAACAATTTTAAACTGTAAGAATTATTTTAGCCATACCAAACCTATCAGCTAGAATTTTTTTCCTTAAAAGAGCATAAAAAACATTTTGTAATGAACAATCACCAGCCCTTTAAATGAATTATAACATATTTAAAATACAGGTTTTTTGTTTCTTTTTAAATCATATTAACTCTCTGGCTTTTTATAACACATCCACTAACCTTCTGCAACATTCCATACCTTTAGGTTTCTAGCTTTCTTTTTCTGGCTTAACCAGACATGCTTACTTTCTTGCTCTCTTCCTTGCTTTTCAGACAACATAAAAACTCTCACTAAAATCCTTTCCATTCTGACATGATCCTGCTGAAGCCCAGAGTCTACGTACGATTTGCTTTTTATAGGCAAAGCAAAAGCAAGTTACATTACTATAAAGAGGAGTTCTGAAACTGCCAAATTTTTAAAATAACTTCCCTCTAGCAGATAAGATGGTCACAAATCAGCTTAACAAACAAACATCCATAAACAAAGCAGCTTATCAAACAAACAGCTCTCCACAGGATACATTTTAAAAACTGCAATTTTCTCAGTTATCACAAACAATACGGCAGGGTTTTATTTAGTAAAATTAATAAAATACCCAAGATCATTGTCATACCCAAATGCCTGATAAACTTTAAACATTTTACAGCCTTAAACATTTAAACATTTTTTAAAACCCGTTTTTGCGATATTAAAACAAAGTACCCCTTTTGTAGGAGAGAAGTCACAAGGCATAACCATAATCTCTAAAATCAAAACCAGATTTTAAAACCAGAATTTACCAGTGCAAGCAATTTAATTTTTAAAACCAATACCAATTTAAAATAATTATTTGACCAAGGTTTTCCTTTCTTTTTTTTTAACCGTAAGATGGCGGTTACATTATAAAATCACATGGTGAAGTCAAGATGGCGGCGAGACACTGAGACACTTTAGACCACGTGGCAACCTATACAATATGCACTTATGGATCTAATAAAGCTCATAGGCACACATTTTAAACAAGTTTCGTGAGGCCTTTCAGAACAGAAAACAAAAGGTAGACAGACAAATACTGCAGAGACATTGAGACAAAAACATCCACCAGCTGGCCAAATTTCCCGGGACTAAAACTGACTCTTACAGAAATTCCTCCAGGATGGGCCCAAGTCCCTTCCAATGCTGTAGAGTGAGGCTTAAGGGGGTAGTTAGAGACTGTCCCATGGTTTCAAAGAGACTAACACCAAACACAAACCCGACGAACAATAGACAGACAATAACACAAACGCAGCGCGCGGCACGACTCTGGCGCCAAACCGAAAGCAAAACTTCAGATGGAGACTGTGAAGAGGGTCCGGATCCCTCGTCTCCCAGATGAGACACGTAGCCCTCAGACAGGGGCGAAGCCCCAAAAAGTCCGGGGCGAATCGTGTCCCCAGCAGATGGGCCCCGCAAATCGGGCCCCCAGACACTCCTGGGACGTCTCCCAAGAGTTGCGGAAAAGAAGTCTGAGCTCGTCAGCTCCTTCTAGTTTCTGCCAAATACAGAGCGACTCAGCTGAATCGTACCAATCTCAAGAGATGGAACAGGCAACAAACACATGACAGAACGAAGACAAGAGACACTCTGCTGGCCAGCTTACCTCCCGATGATGGGTTGGTGGTCCCTGGGCGGGGATCTCAGATCTCGGTGGAACCTCCAAATGAAAGACTCCCAAGAGCCTATCTAGACGGGGAGACCCCGCTTCCCAAGGAACAGTGAGACCAGCCTTCGGATGCAAGTCGCAAGAGGTTTATTTTGATACACGGGTACTCCGATAGGCGACCAAGCCTATCGGAGGACTTGCGCGCCTCTCGGTTGGGGTGACGGGTGTTTATAGGGCTCGGGAGCAGGAAGCGCGGTTACAGAAGTGAGAAGCACAGTTACAGGGGTCTGATTGGGTGGTTTGAACAAAGCCATAGTTAAGTCATGTACCCAGAACAGGGAAGGCGGGAAGGCAGATTGTGAGCCGAGTCACGTACCCGGCCCTTATCTCGGGTACCCAGAGTGCTTTTCTCAGGGACTTTCTGTTTCCCCTCAAAGGCCAGGTGCCCAACCGCAGATATCCTGTTGTTGGACACCTGTCCTGCCTTGCTTCTGACCTTGCACTGCTCCAGTCTTGCCAAATAGTGTTGCCAACATTATGCTAGGACTTTATTCTTTCACAAGCAGACAGAGATACCGGAAGACAGAAAGTAAGAACAAGACAGAGACATCTGGGATGGTGGGGAAACAGTTGGGGAAGAGTGACGACATCGTTTGGGCCTGCTGAGACTCTGAGGGCACCCTGGGGGAGTGCCTGTTTTCCAACATACCTAATAAACACAAAATAAAACTAAATGGTCAGTGAAGTGAAATTTTTCCACCACTCAGTATCTTTCAACTGCCCATTCTAGTTTTCAAAGAACACAAAAGACACTAGTGTGGCAAACAACTATAAAAACATTAAGAAGGCCTGACTGCAATCTTGATGGTCACGAATCATCCATATTTGAATCTCAGAGTCTGTTTTCAGATTTTCTTGAAAGTAAACTCATCTCTCTCATTTTCTTGCTCATCCTTAGTCTTTCAAGATCTCTTCTGAATCCTTTGGCCTTTGCTACTGAGCTCTTCTTCATGCCAAGCATACTGTAAGACAAAGTATATTATTTTACTACTTTGAAGAGTCATGACAAGAATGACTATGGAATAAGAAAAAGGTTGGTAGATAGTTTGATCTGATCTATCCCAGGCTTTGGATAGGAAATAGAAGCAGCTGTAAGTTTTCAGAGGAGTTTCAGTGCAGGTGAGAAAGTGCTCTTCAGGTAGTTGGTGGGGCTGGAACACAAAGGGCCATGAGGGCACTGTTAACTTGCAGCCTTGTAGTTTACAATGAATCTTAAGTTACTGTGCTGGCTCAGGGAATTCAGAAAGCCCCCACCCTTGGCACAGCTATATTCAATGCCACAGCAGGTGTTCCCTGCAAGGACAGCAAAGGCTTCAGCAAAACTTGTCATCAGCTAAAGCCAACAGGTCCAACTGAGCAGAAGACAATGGCTTTTTCCTCTCCCATGGCTGCTCCCTGATGGGATCTCAATAAGAGCCATAATAAAAAGTCTTCTAAGAATTACAGATCCAGAGCTGTGCCTGTTCCTTAAGCTTTTGTTTTCCTCTTGAAAAAGGTTTTAGGCCTATTCTCTCCCTCAGTTACCTAAAAAATAAAAATAAAAAAAAAAATAATCCTATCTCGTGTTACTTAAATGATTACCAAACCATAGTTAGTGGAAACATTGCTGATTAGCTTCATTTTTAATAAACAAAATGCAACTATTTGAAATGCTATACATTTAGGAAGGCTACTTGCCCTAGGGAGTGCTTGGAACAATGATGAGGATGGGAAAGAATACTTCTGTCTAGTTTTTCTATGAAGTTAGTCACCATTATTCTGCTCTTTTGAAATTCTAATGTTACTAAGTTTTGTACTTTTCGGGGAATAAGTGTCACTCAACAATCTAACTTTTTTTTTTTTTAATCCGGCATTTTTTTTTTGTTTTTTTTGTTTTGTTTTGTTTTGTTTTTATATTATTCCTTTGTTGGGATTCCTATTCAGAGATAAACCTTTAGCTGAGTTGTAGAAATAATACAGAATAGGAGCATTTGCAACAATTGTGTGCATTTTAGCCAGAATATTAGGTCAATTTTGTAGGAATTGAGATGATTAAGAGTGTTAGTGATTCAGAATTAAATGAACATCCATACTGTAATTCAAACAAAATGTTTTATAGATGTCATGACTCTATCAATCAAATTAAAACAGGAAATAGATAATGCTGTTTAAAAATAGTAACAAATTAAAGTTTATATGTTAATATGCGGGTCATTAATTAAGCATGCAATTGTGCAGAAAGCAAAACACCAGCAGGCTGCTGTTACATGTTATATTTTCTAGGCCTGAAAAGCAGGGAGATGGATGGATACACACACACACACACACACACACTCACATATATACACACGTGTGTGATAGATAGATAGATAGATAGATAGATAGATAGATGATAGGTAAGTGATAAATAGCTAGATGATAGGTGATAGGTAAAAGATAGATAGGTGATAGATAGATAGATAGATAGATAGATAGATAGATAGATAGATTGTTTGATAGATAGACAGATAGATTAGATAGATGATACACGAGAGTCCACACACTCTACGGATAAGGGAGGAAGAGGGCAGCAGAAGGTCAGTCAACTTTCTTAAGAGCTATGTGGACATTGTTGTGATTGCTATTCAGAGAGAGAGCTTCAGCTGGGTTCTAGAAGTAAGAAAGAACAGGAGTATTTGTAACAACAGTATGCATTTTAGCCAGAAGAGTTAGGTCAATTTCATAGGAAAAGGAACAATTGCAAATTGGCGTCAGAAGAACTAAGAGTTTGTACTTCATGTTGGCTCTCTAGCACCTGTGCTGGATCTCACTGACATTTTTACAAATGGACACAGAGGGTAACACACAGGTAGTAGAGCCTGCTGTACCTTGATGGGGCAGTTCTCAGTCCCCTCCATTGTACCATCTGTGATGTTTGTCATTGCAAGAAACCATTCAAAATGTGTTAAGGTTGATAGAAAACCTAACCTTAAAATCCATCATTAAAATTATCTTATCAACCCAAGTTTCAGATGGAGTGTTCTCCATCCCAATCATCAGATGAGTTAGAGTACATGTTCTCTTATAATAATCAAATCTGAAAAATGCAGGTAATTAAATAAAATAAGTTAGTAGCAGATGTTTGTTTAAATTTGGAAAAGCTAAGAGAAAAATAAATCTGTCATTTTAAGTAATCAAGCCAAATTAAAAATGGAAATGATTATTACAGTACAAAAGAATAATTTTTTTTTCTCTTTTAAATACAATGTAAATTTATAAGCTGCTGCTGCAAATGAAAAACATCTTTCTAGAAATTAATATTAATACTGATATTGAATTATAAATATGTTTATTTATAGAAGCAGTCAGTTGGCCAAAACTATTTAAGGGAACCCAGCAGACTTCTTACGAATTCTAAATTTTTTAAATTAAATTTTATTTTTTTATTATTAGTTACATTTTATTAACTCTGTATCCCAGCCGTATCCAGCTCCCTTATTCCTTCCCAATCCCACCCTCCTTCCCTCAGCTTCTCCCTGTCCCTTTCTAAGTCCACTGATTGGGGAGGACCTCCTCCCCTTTCATCCCTGTTTTATCAGGTATCTTCAGGACTGGCTGCAAAGTCCTCCTCTGTGGCCTAGCAGGACTGCTCCTCCCTTGGGGGATGGGGACGTCAAAGAGCCTGCCATTGAGTTCCTGTTAGAAATAGTCCTTGTTCCCCTTACTATGGGAAACCAATTGGTTACTGAGCTACCACGGGCTACATCTGAGCAGAGATTCTAGGTTATATCCATACACGGTCCTTGGTGGGGTGTCCATCTCAGAAAAGAACCTGTGCCCAGATATATTTGGTCCTTGTGGAGCTCCTATCCTTTCCACATCATACTAACTCCCCTTCTGCCAAAGGTTTGGTTACGAGTCTTCGTATCTGTTTTGAAACGCTGCTAGGTAGAGTCTTTCAGATGCCTTCTGTGGTAGACTCCTGTCATATGTCCAATGCACATCCCATTTGTCTTTCTAAGTGAGGATTGATCATCCTTCCCCATGCCCACTTTCTTGTTTATCTTCTTTAGATGTATAGATTTCATTATGTTTATCATATATTGTAGGTCTATATAAGCGAGTATATACCATGTTTGTCTTTCTCCTTCTGGGAGAAGCAGTTTAGAAAGAAAAAAATTGCCTTTGGGAATCTGAGAGAGGTACTCTCAGGTTCAAGTGGGATATCTACAAGACTTCACAGTGCTTACAGGTCAACATAGACATCTCAGTGCAGCCACTGGTAGTTTCTAACCATAGTTTCAATGCTGTGAATAAGCCATATAACCATTTTTCTGGGTTATTCATCTTAGAACAGCTGAAAGGGAATGTTTCCATGTCAAGTTATGTGATGTCATGATGGCTGCCTAGTTAAATCCCACTACTGGCTTCTTAGATTAATAGAGCTGGATTTAAAGAAAACAGCAGGTTATGTCATTTCTGTTAATTTAGCAATCCTCTTAATAAAACAACCTGGAAAAAACAGTACTAATTAATCACAGAATAACTTACATACTATGAGTTATCAGTCACTGTGATTTAGGATGTTATTTTGAGTGCATAGGTGTAGTGCTACCTTTTCAGCTCATGAGTAGCAGATCTCTTACTGCACCAGGATTCTGGGAGCAATTTCATTCTTAGGCATTGAAAAATTGCTCCTAATGTCATTCTAACTGGCGCTAGATTTAAGTGATACATAGCCATTCTAGTTAAAGATGTGAGCTCTCTCTCTCTCTTTCTCTCTCTCTCTCTCTCTCTCTCTCTCTCCCTGTGTGTGTGTGTGTGTGTGTGTGTGTGTGTGTATGTACAACAAAATGAAAGAAACCATTGAGGAGCCATTTGTTTCTTAAAGTACTGACAGGTCTAATTGTGAGCTTAGGACAAAAAACATGATGCTAATTATTATTGTCTCAATTAATCAATTGTTTATTTGTGTTACTATGTTCTTTGTGTAATAATATGCATACTATCCCTTAGAAGAACAGAAAGTGCTTTATAGTTGCAATTTACTATTTTGCTCTGTTTCCAATAAAAAGCTCTGAATTACTGAGTAGAACCAATACATGGAGTTATGAGGAAGAATGCTTATCCTCAGATTGTAAGTGGAGGCATTGTTCCATGAAAGTTCATGTTTCAGTGAGTTTTCAAAATTGCTATGAATGCATTGACAAAAGAGTAGGTGTGATGGCTTAGGGTAGGTAGACAGACATTGAGATTTTAAGCCCCAGGATGCAGCTGCTGAAGTTCAGCAAGCTAGGAGGTCATATTCTCCAATGTCTCCTCTAAACCGGACAAGACATTTATGGAAAGAATCCCCAGAGTGTATCTAAGTCCGTTTGACAAATAGATTCCATCTTTCTGTTTATTTTATCTCTGCACTCTTAGAGCCATTCTAAGGTCACATTTGTTAAAACACAGAAGAAAAATGTTGAGTTGTACACACTGCTCAGGGCTTTGCCTGCCTACTTCAGTTACATTCACATTTTCATAGCTAGAGGAGACCTGAAATTAGCTCATTCTATGAAAATAAGTCTTCCCAGCAAAGACTTGCATATGGTCTAGAAGTTTTTCTGTGGCAACTCAAATGCATTTTGAGTGAATTTCCCAGTGGCAAGGTCAAGCTGAAAATCAGTTTCTTTTTCTTTTGTTTTTTTGCATTGGAAAGTAAGTCTTCATGACTCTTCTTTTTGAAATTTTGAGTTATTATTTGCTTAATGCCAAAAGTTGATTATTGTATCTAATCCTGTATATGCTAAAATATGTTAGCTAAATTTTCCTTAGTTAAATTTTTTTCTAAGAAGAAATCTAATCAAATAATCTTTGATATGCTATGCACGGAAGCATGGAGATCTCCTGGCCTAGCTGCCTTTAATGGCATGCCCCATAGGTGTTTTCTATTAGAGTCCATGGTTCCTGGGGCTCTGTGCACCTTTCACTTTCTGAGAAACCGAGGCACTCCCTTAGACAGTAAAGCATTCAGGCTGCTTTGTGTTTCTCTGTATGTTCCCTTAGAAGAGAAGGCAGCACAGAAGCTTGACAAGACAATTGATTTTAGACATTAATCATGTGTACTTGTATAGCTTGCAGATATCATTGTATCCTGGCAACTACAACTGCATTGATCCTGGTAATTGCAATTATATTCTGTCTCTGATAGGGTATAAAAAAATCTGATTGCTCTCAATAAAGTTGTCACAGCACCAATCTTATTATGCCCGTTCCAACCCAAGCCAGTTTTATTTTCTTAACTGGCCATATCAGGTAACCTTGGTACATAAGTAAGCTCAAGCTCATACACTAGTAGACTATCATAATTCTACCACTGATTGCATTTAATTATTGGATGACAATTCACAGAATCAAGTTCCTCTATATTTCTTAGATATTAAAGTGTAGTTTAGAAAGAGACCTTTATTGCCCTCTTTCATCAGAAAATATAAATTTTTAACACAAAATTCTCTTAGAGAAAGAGAATTGTTGCCTTATTTTTAAACTAAATATTTGAAAATGTTTATTAAATTGAATTGAATATGGTTAGTGTACAGGTACTTTTTTTTTTCTGTGATCAAATACCTGACAGGAAACAGTTTATAAGAGGAAAGATTTATTCTCGCATAAAGTTTGAGGCCTTCATTCCATCATGTTGGGGAAAGAATGGTGGCAAGGACAAGAAGTTAGCCTGTCACATTTTGTAATGTCGGGGAGCTGGCATGGAATGGGCAGTGTGGTCTGGCAATATAACTTTAAGGACAGACCCTCAAATGATCTCCTTTCTCTAATAAGGCCCAACATCCTAAAGAGCCCAAACCCTCGCAAATATTAACTTCAGCTAGGAAGCAAGTGATCATACACAAGAGCATCTAGTGGAATATTTCATATTTAAACCACATCAGTAAGTAACCAGAAAGAGTACAATGATGGAAGGAAAGGGTCAACCTCGAAAAGACAAGATTGTTAATTGTTTAACATAGGACATACGAGCGAGGCATTTAGTTTTATTCTTTAATCATCAGAGGTAAAATGGAGGGAAATAGCAAGACCCATTACCAAATGCATCACTTAGTGGAATTTCACCAGTGATATCTGTAATTGATAAAACCATATTTAAAAGAAAATATGTTAATTAAATTTTGTTTATATGAATTTATCTTAAATAACTAGAGAAGAGAAAGATGGATTTGGGTTCTTCTTATTACTTATCTCCTAGACTAGTCTAGTAAAGAGTGAGGAACACCAATCCACCCACAAAAAATTTGACATAAATTTGACCTGCCTACGAGATATACAGGGACAAAGATGGAGCAGAAATTGGGAAAATGCCCAACTAATGATGCCTGGCCCAACCAAAGACCATATCAGAGTATGCCAAACCCTGACACTAGGAATAACTCTGGTAAGTTTGCAGACAGGAACCTGACATAGTTGTCCTCTGAGAGGCTCTACCCAGCAGTGCCTCAAAACAGATGCTGAAATTCACAGCCAAACATTGGTCAGTGCTTAGGAAGTCTTGGGAAATAGCGGGAGAAAAGAGAAAAAGGACCTTGAAGTGACTGGAACTCCACAAAAACGAAACAAAACAAAAACTCAAAACCAAAACAAACAACTGCCCTCCAAAACAAACAAAATCAGAGCCAACTAACCAGGGTCCAGAGGGGTTTGCTGAGACTGAAGCATCAAGCAAGGACCATACATGAACTGGGCATAAGTCCCCTATAAAGATGTAGCAGATGGGTAGCTTAGGCTTCAAGTGGGTCCTCTGCTAAGGGAAGTGGGGACTACATTACACAGGGACTCACTTGCTAGCTTTTAGATCATGACAGTCCACAGGGGAAGAGAACACCTTCAGTTCTGATGCAACTTTATGAGCTGAGGTGGTTGGGAAAGGGAGATCTCATTTTCTGAGGAAAAGGGGAAGGGGAGAAGGGATACTCAAGGTAAAGGGGGTGGGACTGGGAGGTTAAGAGGCAAGGGGCTATAAGGATGTAAAGTGAATAAAATAAAGACATGAGAAAAAATTGAAAAAAAAACAAAAAAGTATGGATGATAAAACATTCACTAAATAAAAAAATGCATCCATTATTTCATAAATTCCATAATTTGAAAACAGTGTAAAGTTAATGTAGAAAGAAAAATACTTTGAGGCATTAGAGAGAGGTACTTTGAGATTAAATCAGGATGTCTATAACACTTAATGGCACTCACAGTTAGATCTGTTGATGCTTCCACTTATGACTTCTTTACCATAGTTTTATGACCAGGGGCAACTAATACGATCACATTTCTGCTTTATTCTTCTTGGAGCAACTGGAACATTGAGAAAGTCCTATATCAGGTCATATAATATCAGGATGGCCACTTAGTGGAATTCCACCAGTGATATCTGTAATTGATAAAACCATGTTTAAAAGGAAATATGTTAAATAAATTTTGTTTATATGAATTTATCTTAAATAACTAGAGAAGAGAAAGATGGATTTTAATCACATAATGCCTTTGTCCAGTTCTTTTGTGAAACCTTCATTTTAGTGGAAAAACCTCTAGATATTTCAAGCCTCTTTCTATCAGGACAAAATTATAAGCACAAAATTTCATCTCTGGTTTTCAGTTTTCATTCCTCTATGAGCAACTTCAAACTCCATCTTATTACTTCTCACTGACTTATGATAATGATATACACAGATTAGTAGTACTTAGCAAGTCTTTAAGACAAAAATTTAGACTCTCAGGTAACTTCTGGAGTGAGCTGTCTGTCATGAAATTCATTCAGGAAAACCAGGTTGTGATGTGGACCTAACTACAATAGGAAGCATTGAAGGCTGTGCATGGGAATCAGCATGATTTTCAGTCATGAATACTTAACAGTAACAGTGAGACTGAAGAAAATAAAACCTAAATATATAAGATTTATAACCTTTAAAACCATGTCATTAAAAAAAAATCATGTCATTAATGTGATATCCATTTTCAGGATTAAATAGATTGGACAAAATAGCATTCCTGCTAATTCTCAAAATGCAACCAGGACTAGAATACACTATTAAAATTAATAAGTGTTCTACAATTTAAAAGTCTTTACCATGTCGTTTTGTTATAGAAAGTTATTAAAATACAACCAAGGACTCTGGAATGAATCCTTAAATACTAACTGCTTAGACAAGACAAGAGCACTTTCTCATTTAAACTTTTTTTTTTTTTTTCACATAGCACAGAGCAGGGATCTTGGGACATAAGAAAGTCACGCTTTATATAACATGGGTAAAGTTGTAGAATAGAGGGTAGAGTCTCGTGGTGCACAAATGAGGAAACTAGCTGGGTAGCTTTTGAGAGGCACTGCTGGCCTGTTGCGAGCTCTTGTGGCAGACCTGCCTGTGAATGCTAGAACATCCTCATGGACTTACGTATGGCTCCTACACCCCTTCAGCTAAGAGGCTGTGTGGTAGAAGCTGCAGTCTCCATGGCTTAATGTTGGAAGTCACACTCTGTTATTCCTGCTGTATTCTGTTGTTTACAAAGTCAGCTGTATTCCTGACGGGCAAGCATTTCACAAGGGTGGAATGACAGGATGCAGGCAGAACTGGGGCGAAGTTTGGTAGCCGAGTAGCACAAGCCTTGAATTTGTTCCACTTGCTTCGTTTCCTCTTGGTATCAGTCACAATTTTTGCCTCTGCCTAATTTGTATGCTTAGAAATGTGATTGCAATGATGTGTGTTGTTTTTAAAGAAACATTATTGTGGCTAGAATTATTAGTATTTTAATATAATATTCTGATTAAATCTTTAAAAATTTGCTATAAAATATATTTTTATAACTTTCTATCACTTCCCCTATCTTCTCACAAATCTCCCACTTACATATTTTACCTTTGTATTCTTTTTACCTTTTCAAATTAAACACAAACCCAAAACAAACAAAAAGTACACACACACACACACACAGAGGGAGAGGGGGAGAGAGAGAGAGAGAGACTCTTTTATGTTAGCCAACTACTCCAGAACATGAAATCCTGGACTGT
The DNA here is from genome assembly GCF_030254825.1 of Meriones unguiculatus. Taxonomy (NCBI): domain Eukaryota; kingdom Metazoa; phylum Chordata; class Mammalia; order Rodentia; family Muridae; genus Meriones; species Meriones unguiculatus. The sequence continues at coordinate 143,672,120 of NC_083351.1, forward strand.
ACATAATATACCCAATGTCGCACTATTGAAGACACTCTCCCAAAAGCTATCAGTTGCATTTAGCTTTCAGGAGAGGGCTTAGAATTTGCCCACTTCTCCATGCTGGGATATTTTCTTTTTTAATTTTTAAATAATTTTATACATTCACTTGTATCCCAGCTGTAGCCCACTCCTTTTTTCCCTCCCATTCCTCCCCTCCCTCCCTCAACTCCTCCCTGTCCCCTTCCAAGGAGGGGGGTGTCTTCCTTTCCTTCCGTCTGGCCCCAGCTTATCAGGTATCTTCAGGATGGTTGCAATGTCCTTATCTGTGCCCTAGCAAGGCTGCTCCTCCCTCAGGGGGGAGGAGAAGCTCATGAGTTCATGTCAGAAACAATTCCTGTCTCCCTTACTAGGGAACCCACTTGTATACTGAGCTACAATGGGCTATGTCTGAGCAGGGGTTGTAGGTTATATCCGTGCATGGTCCTTGGTTGGAGAAACAGTCTCATAGAAGACCCCTGTGCTCAGATATATTTGGACCTGTGGGGCTCCCTGTTCCCTCTAGGATATACTAATTCCTCCTTCCTTCAGATGATTCTCTACACTCTGCCGAAGGCTTGGTTATGGGTCATATCATCTGCTTTGATATACTACTAGGTAGAGTCTTTCAGGTGCCTTCTGTGGTAGGCGGATATTTTCTGATATGTGCAGATCTTGTGCTTGACATGCTGACACTGTCTCTATGAGCTCACATGTGCATTAGCCCTGCTGTTCCTGAAAAATAATGTTGGTGTGGAGTCATCCTCATGAAGTGTTTTCAACCCCTCTTCTGCAGAGAACCCTGAGTTTAAAGAGGTGAGGTATGATAAAGACATGCCACTTTAGATGGAGTGCTTCAAAGCCTCTCATGGTATGTGCACTGCCCTGTTTTGATCTCTGTGTTAGTTGCTATCTTCTGCATGAAGTTTCTCTGATGAGGGTTTGATTTATGAACTGTTGTACAGGTGTAACAGTATGTCATCTTATGGCTGCCTTCATTTATTAGAAATTAGTAGCATGTGTTCCCATAGGGTCCATGACTTATCTAAATCAGGTATATTTTTGGACTCATTAACAGTGTCAGACATGGCTTACAATTCATGCAGGGGGCCTTCCACTTAGTAAAAATCGTGTTGTTGTTGTTGTTGTTTTTGCATCATTTGTGTCATCATTGTACAAGTAGGTATATCTTGTAGGCAGGTTGCTATTGTAGTCTGCAGCATTTGTAGTTGGGTGATATCAATGCTTACCTTCTCCCGTGGTATTGTGTATAGTAACTTCCAGTACTGTAGATGCTAGTCAGTAGATGTGAAATGTCCAGTTGGGCACTAGATTGGTTTTTACATATTTGGTGACATTAGTGTGTGGTGTCTTCTGCAATAGATCCTCACTGTCTTGATGTAGAGTATAATAGTAGCTTCAGCAATAGCCTGTGATGTTTTGGAAGGTTCTATAGGACCGCTTTGGGCAATTACACAAAAAGATGTGAACCATCCCGAGCACTGGGCATTTCATCTGGTACATATGTTGTCTGTGTAGGGCATTTTCTTTCCCATTATATGATGGCTTAATTAGGGTTCTATTGCTGTGAAGAGACACCATGACCAAAGCAACCATTATCAAAGGAAGCATTTAATTGGGGCTGGTTTAGAGTTTCAAAGGTTTAATCCATTATCACCAGGGTGAGAAGCATGGTGGCATATAGTCAGAAATGATGCTGGAGAGTAGCTGAGAGTTCTACACTCAGATTGGCAGGGAGCAGAAAGAGAACAAGAGCCACTGGGGCTTGGCCTGGGCTTCTGAAACCTCAAATACCACCCCCAGTGACACACTTCCTCCAATAAGTTCACACCTACTTCAACAAGTGGTTGATCAAAGGCAGATCAAAGGCCTTCTTTGTAGAGCTACCACTGGCCTCTGCGTTAAGATGGGAAGACTCCAAGGAAGCCTCTTGAGCACTTTACTTATCTCCTCTCAGTCTTGCTTCCAAACAGCAGAACAGACTCCTCTCCCTGGGAGTTGGCCTTTGTGGTGGTTTGAATAGGAATAGCCCCCATAGACTTATGTGTTTGAATGCTTAGCTTAGCCTATAGGGAGTGGTATGATTAGGGGCCTTGCTGGTATGATTAGTGTGGCCTTGCTGGAGCAGAGGTGTCTTGGTTGAAGGGAAGTGTATCACTTGTGAGGGCAGGCTTTGAGGTCTCATATGCTTAAGCTAGGCCCAGTGGTTAATATCACTTCCTAATATTAACATTCAAATATATGAGCTTATGGAGGCCATTCTTATTCAAATTTCCACATATGGTAACTTCATTTAAATTTCTTTTTTGTATGTGTATATATTTTAGGGATCTTCAACAGTAGTAGGTTTTTGACATGGCTTTTCAAAAGGGCTTTAAGTGTCAATTACCCCCTCCCCCCATATTCCTTCTTCTGCCTTGCCCTCCATTCCCCTCTCTACTTAATCATTCTTTGTCCTTTTTTAAGACTGTATTCTGCTTCACTGTTCTTGGACGATCCTGTCTTGTTCCTTGGTCCCTCACTACCTACCCAACCCCTGTGGATATTCTGTATGAAACACACATGCTTAAAGCTTAAATGCTAGTACCCACAAATAGGGGGAAACATGCAATATTTGTCTTTTGGGTCTGGTTATTTCATTCAAGATGATCATTTCTAGTTCTATCCATTTACCTGCCAATTTTGTAATTTTATTTTTTTAAGAGTTGAGTAATATTTTATGTAAATGTACCACATTTTTTTATTTTTTTAATTAATTAATTAATTTATTTTTTTTTCAATGCAGTTTATTCAGGAACCTTGAACAATCATCTGACCCTGGGGAAAGCCAGCCCACAGCTTAAATAGCCTCTGGGTAGCCAACCCCAGCGTGCCACGTGGGCAATGCAGATAGGTCCACATGCATGGAAGCAAGCCAGATCCTCAGCCTTAGCCAAATGTGGAATTGTTCGTGACAGAGAGCACTCACCATCGGGAAGGTGGAAGGCAGAAACCAGCTCCATCTTTAAGGCATAGCATTCCGCAGCTCTCTACAGTTCTCCCTTTTTGTTTTAGACGCATCAGGCAAGAGTAGAGGTCTGATCTCTGATATTAGAAATAAATTGGGACTTTGTACCGATGTTCATTTAGGTGTCATCCACCCAAAGAGCATGAGACCCGTCCGATACCTTTTTCTCAGAGGCGGGACCTGGGGTATCAACCCACATGCAATCAGACATGCTCTTCTCTGGGTCCAAAGCGGCTGACCCTGAGTGCAGTGCTTAGCCTCGCATCCTGAGCGTAACATTTTAGCTTTTTATGGTATCCAACCATGCTTTGGGGAGAATGTCCTGCTTCAATGGCTGTAAAGGCCTGAATGATCATGGCTGCATCACACTGTTGTGAGACTCTAATCTTGCATATATACCACAGGCAAACCAAGGAGACCAACACCAGAAGGCCTACTAACGCTCCCATGCCCGCCCATTCCTTCAGATGAATCATGGCTGCAGCAATCCATGATGATAATCCTGTGGCTAGTCCTTTGTCCACTCTGGTAGAATTTACTGTGACAATGGCCACTCTCAGCTGCTCCATCGTAGTATCGAATTCTCCAGTCCAATTACCTAAAATATAGCTCGACAGTTGTTTAGACAGATTTGCAGCACAGGAAAAATTCTCATGTTATATGCTAGTGACTCAAAGTCCAGCATATTTTCATTGACAGCCAAGTTGAGCAATTTGCCATAGGGTATCAATTTGCTCCTGCACGAGGTCAATCCTCTGATTGAACACCATCAAGCTTCCTTTTAGTTGAGCATTAATTCCTTTATGTACAACTAAGGCATGAGCTACATTGGCTACATGATTATTCAGGGTCTGAGCAGTCTGCCCAGTATGACTCATGGCTAATGTCCCGGTGGTAGCTCCAACAGCCGCCAATGAGATGGTAGTAACAATGGTGGCTGTAGTTCCAAGATCCCTTTTTCTGTCTGAAGAGAGTCATAGCGTGAGCGGCATCAATGGGCACAGGCACCCAGTGAGGCATGCGAGTAACCAGGGCATACCTAAATTTACTAGCATTCCAGCATTGGGCAAAAAAGCAAGTATCATTACCACAATTACTTGGCTCTATCTGGCTAATAATGAATAAAAATGGGGGATATAGACAAACAGGTGTGGGCTTATAGGAAATATTATGAGAAGCCTTAACCCCCTCGTTGAAACATCCTGCGTCAGTTCTAGAACTAGCAGTGGTGGTGTCCGAGGTCTGAGTAGGTTCAGGAGACCATTGCCCCCAGGGGCAGGACGTGCTCCATGCCAATTGACTAACTCCATGTTTTCCTCCACTTTTGAAAGTCATTTAAGGTTCTTAAATTATTTTTTTCCCTTTTTTTTTAAATTTTTCATCAATTACACTTTATTCATTCTGCATCCCCCCATAAGCCCCTCCCTCCTCCCCTCCCAATCCCACCCTCCCTCCTCCCTCTGCTTGCATGCCATTCCCAAAGTCCACTAATAGGGGAGGTTCTCCTCTCCTTTCTGATCTTAGCCTATCAGTTCACATCAAAAGTGGCTGCATTGTCCTCTACTATGGCCTGGTAAGGCTGCTCCCCCCAAGAGGGAGGTGATCAAAGAGCAGGCCAATCAGATTATGTCAGAGGCAGTCCCTCTTCCCATTATGTAACCCAATTGGACTCTGAACTGCCCTGGGCTACATCTGTGCAGGGGTTCTGGGTTATCTCCATGAATAGTCCTTGGTTGGAGTATGAGTCTCTGGGAAGTTCCCTGTGTTCAAATTTTCTTGTTCTGTTGCTCTCCTTGTGGAGACCCTGTCCTCTCCAGCTCTTACTATTTCCCAGTTCTTACCTAAAATTCCATTCACTCTGCCCAATAGTTGCCCATCAGGCTCAGCATCTGCTTTGATAGTCTGAAGGGCAGAGGCTTTCAGAGGCCCTCTGTGGTAGGTTCCGAGGTTGTTTCCTGTTTTCTTCTTCTTCTGATGTCCATCCTCTTTGCCTTTCCGGATGGGGATTGGACATTTTAGTTAGGGTCCTCTCTCTTGCTTAGTTTCTTTAGATGCACAGGTTTTAGTGGGTTTGTCCTATGTTGTATGTCTATATGAGTGAGTATATACCATGTGTGTCTTTTTGCTTCTGGGACAACTCACTCAGGATGATCCTTTCCAGATCCCACCATTTACCTGCAAATTTCATGATTTCCTTATTTTTCATTGCTGAGTAATATTCCATTGTGTAGATGTACCACAATTTCTGCATCCATTCTTCAGTTGAGGGGCATCTGGGTTGTTTCCAGCTTCTGGCTATTACAAATAAAGCTGCTACAAACATGGTTGAACAAATGTCCTTTTTGTGTACTTGAGCCTCTTTTGGATATATGACCAGTAGTGGTATGGCTGGATCTTGAGGAAGCGCTATTCCTAGTTGTCTGAGAAAGCGCCAGATTGATTTCCAGAGTGGTTGTACAAGTTTACATTCCCACCAGCAGTGGAGAAGGGTTCCCCTTTCTCCACAACCTCTCCAGCATGTGTTGTCACTTGAGTTTTTGATCTTGGCCATTCTCATGGGTGTAAGGTGAAATCTCAGGGTTGTTTTGATTTGCATTTCCCTAATGGCTAGTGAGGTTGAGCATTTCTTTAAGTGCTTCTCTGCCATTCGGTATTCCTCTACAGAGAATTCTCTGTTTAGCTCTGTTCCCCATTTTTTATTTGGATTACTTGGTTTGCTGCTTTTCAACTTCTTTAGTTCTTTATATATACTGGATATGAGTCCTCTGTCAGATAAAGGGTTGGTGAAGATTCTTTCCCAATCTGTAGGTGGTCGCTTTGTTTTGATGACGGTGTCCTTTGCTTTACAGAAGCTTTTCAGTTTCATGAGGTCCCATTTATTGACTGTTGTTCTTAGAGCCTGTGCTGTTGGTATTCTGTTCAGGAAGTTTTCCCCTGTACCAATGAGTTCTAGGGTATTTCCCACTTTTTTTTCAAGCCGATTTAATGTGTCTGGTTTTATGTTGAGGTGTTTGATCCACTTGGACCTCAGTTTTGTGCAGGGTGATAAATATGGATCTATTTTTATTTTTCTACATGTAGACATCCAGTTGGACCAGCACCATTTGTTGAAGATGCTATCTTTTTTCCATTGTATGGTTTTGGCATCTTTGTCAAAGATCAGGTGTCCATAAGTGTGTGGGTTTATTTCTGGGTCCTCTGTTCGGTTCCATTGATCCACCATTCTGTTTCTATGCCAGTACCATGCAATTTTTAAAACTGTTGCTTTATAGTACAACTTAAGATCAGGGATGGAGATACCTCCGGAAGATCTTTTATTGTAGAGGATTGTTTTAGCAATTCTGGGTTTCTTGTTATTCCATATGAAGTTGAGAATTTTTCTTTCCAGGTCTGAAAAGAATTGTGTTGGTAATTTGATGGGCATTGCACTGAATCTGTAGATTGCTTTTGGTAAGATGGCCATTTTTACTATGTTAATCTTGCCAAGCCATGAGCATGGGAGATCTTTCCATCTTCTCATATCTTCTAATTCTTTCTTCAGCGATTTGAAATTTTTTTCATACAAGTCTTTGACTTCCTTGGTTAGGGTTACTCCGAGGTACCTTATGTCATTTGTGGCTATTGTGAAGGGTGTTGTTTCCCTAATTTCTTTCTCAGCTCTTTTGTCTTTTGTATACAGGAGGGCTACTGATTTTTTTGAGTTAATTTTGTATCCGGCCACTTTGCTGAAGGTGTTTATCAGCTGTAGGAGTTCCCTGGTAGAGTTTTTGGGGTCACTCACGTATACTATCTGCAAATAGTGATAATTTGACTTCTTCCTTTCCAATTTGTATCCCCTTGATCTCCTTCAACTGTCTTATTGCTCTAGCAAGGACTTCCAGAACTATGTTGAAGAGATATGGAGAGAGTGGGCAGCCTTGTCTTGTCCCTGATTTCAGTGGGATTGCTTTAAGTTTCTCTCCGTTCAGTTTGATGTTGGCTATAGGCTTGCTGTATATCGCCTTTACTATGTTTAGATATGTCCCTTGTAGCCCTGATCTCTCCAATACTTTGAACATGAATGGATGTTGGATTTTGTCAAATGCTTTTTCAGCATCTAGGGAGATTATCATGTGGTTTTTTTTCTTTCAGTTTGTTAACATAGTGGATCACATTGATGGATTTCCGTATATTGAACCACCCCTGCATACCTGGGATGAAGCCTACTTGGTCATAGTGGATAATATCTTTGATGTGTTCTTGGTTTTGATTTGCAAGTATTTTATTAAGTACTTTTGCATCAATGTTCATAAGGGAGATTGGCCGGAAATTCTCTTTCTTTGTTGAGTCTTTGTGAGGTTTAGGTACCAAGGTGACTGTGGCTTCATAGAATGAATTTGGTAATATTCCTTCTGTTTCTATTTTGTGGAATAGTTTGAAGAGAATTGGTGTTAGCTCTTCTTTGAAGGTCTGGTAAAATTCTGCGCTCAATCTATCTGGTCCTGGGCTTTTTTTGGATGGGAGACTTTTGATGACTGCTTCTATTTCTTTGGGGGATATTGGACTATTTAGTTGATTTACCTGGTCCTGATTCAGCTTTGGTAAGTCAAATCGATCAAGAAAATTGTCCATTTCATTTAGATTTTCAAATTTTGTGGCATATAGACTTTTGAAGTAAGTCCTAATGATTGTTTGGATTTCCTCAGTGTCTGTAGTTATATCCCCCTTTTCATTTCTGATTTTGTTGATTTGGGTGGTGTCTCTCTGCCTTTTAGTTAGCCTGGCTAAGGGTTTGTCGATCTTGTTGATTTTCTCAAAGAACCAGCTCTTGGTTTCATTGATTCTTTGAATTGTTTTATTTGTTTCCAATTGATTGATTTCAGCCCTGAGTTTGATTATTTCCAGCCGTCTACTCCTTCTTGGTGTGTCTGCTTCTTCTTTTTCTAGGGTTTTTAAGTGAGCCATTAGGGTGCTTGAATGAGCTGTTTCGAATTTCTTCTTGAAGGCACTTAGTGCTATGAACTTTCCTCTTAGCACTGCTTTCATTGTGTCCCACAAGTTCGGGTATGTTGTGTCTTCATTTTCATTGATTTCTAGAAAGACTTTAATTTCTTTCTTTATTTCTTCCCTGACCCAGCTGTCATTTAGTAACAAGTTGTTCAGTTTCCATGTGTGTGTAGGCTTTTTTTATTTCTGTTATTGTTGAGGTCCAGCTTTATTCCATGGTGATCAGACAAGATACATGGGATTATTTCAATCTTCTTGTATCTGTTGAGGCTTGCTTTGTGACCCCCTATATGGTCTATTTTGGAGAAGGTTCCATGAGGTGCTGAGAAGAAGGTAAATTCTTTTGTGTTAGGGTGTAAAGTTCTGTAAATGTCTGTTAGGTCCATCTGTTTCATGACCTCTGTCAGAGACATTGTTTCTTTGTTTAATTTCTGTTTTGTTGACCTGTCGTTTGTTGAGAGTGGGGTGTTGAAGTCTCCCACTATTAATGTGTGGGAATCTATATGTTTCTTTCACAAATGTAAATGTACCACATTTTTATTATCCATTCATTTCATTAACATATAAGCTGTATCCAATTTCTGAATATTATGAGTAGAACAGTTATGAACATGTTGAGTAATTATCTACAATAAGATGTGCTTTTGCATTGAAGTGCCAAATAAATGTTTTTAGTTTTGCTGTTTTATGTTTGTTTGTTTGTTTGTTTTCTTTTTTCCTTAGAAAGACAACAAGAGCTTTGATGTAGTCACATTTATTACTTCTTGGTTTTGTTTCCTTTATAGTTAGGTGACCATGGTAGATTTATTTAAAATAGAAGCATGAATATAAAAAGGAGTGTATTGTTATGATGATATACCAAGATAAAAAGCCTTTCCTCTGGGGAAGAAAGGGTTTATTTGGCTTACACTTCCACATCCCTATTCATTACCAAAAGAAGTCAGGAACTCAAGCAGGGCAGGAACCTGGAGCCAGGAGCTGATGCAGAAGCCATGGAGGGGCTGCTTACTGGCTCACTGCCTTCTGGTGTGCTCAGACTGCTTTCTGATAGGACTAGGACTGCTAGCGTAGAGATGGCTTCATCCACATCCTCCCAATTCAACCACTAATTAAGAAAATTCCATACAGGCTTTTCTGTAGCTAGATCTTATGGGGGCATTTTCTTAAACAAGGTTCCCCCAATTCAGATGACTTTATTTCATTAGAAGTTGACAAAACCATCCAGCACAGTGTTTAACTTCTCCCACTCCATTTCTTGTTCCCTCCTCTTGTGATTTGAAAATCATAACACAATCATATCTGGCTCTGCTGTTTTTGAACATGATTGAGGACATAAACAAAAAACAGAAGTCTTGTATTGCATGACAGTAAGACATTCATAAGAACATAAATGTAAATAGATAAAAGTGAATAAATATATAATTAACAATAAATAAATAAGCACAACCAAACATTAGGAACTTTGAAATACACTTTTTTAAAATTACTTAAACATGATATTTTTTTGTGTATATATTTTTATTTTTTTAAATTACACTTTATTCACTTTGTATCCCCTCCATAAGCCCCACCCTCCTCCCCTCCCGGTCCCACCCTCTCTCCCCCTTCTTCACACATGCCCCTCCCCAAGTCCACTGACATTTGAAATATATACTTTATCACAGAACATATCTGCTCCCATGAAGAACTGGGAGAGATGGCAAATGGTTACTTTTTTTTTTAGGAAATAATAAAAGAAAAATAATCCATCGATGGCAGGCTAGATCCAGAGCATTTGTTATGCCATTGCCAAATACGTTCTTATCTTGTCCTCCCTCTATGAATGGAGTAGGTAGACCGTAAAGGATATATGAGCAGGAAGAAATTTTGATTTTCCACATGAGAGTGATAATCAAATGAGAATGAGAAATTCAGGTGGGAAAGGCTGTGGTTGTTACAGTTCCGTGCTCTCAGCGGGCTTCTGGTACCAGCTGAGTAATTATTGGCAAGTCTCTTAACTCTAATCTTTCAAAGTGTCTCAGGATAACAACCAAGAGCAGCATTGCATAGTAAGTCTTTAGAAGGCAGGCCACTAACAAAGGTAGCAAAATTGGCAGGCAGGTTTCCTTAAAGTTGGTGGATTTCCCCTGCTAGGATGGATGTGAATAAACAACTGTTCAACAAAGACTGGGTGCTACTGTCAGATCATATAAGAGATTCCATCAACGTTTAGCCTCCTGAACCAGAGATTCAGAAAGCAATGTATCAATTTATAGGAAAAAGCTACATAACTTGCACTAAGACTTCAGAAGAGGGAGAAAACAGGGAGCAGGACCAGAAAGGCAAACAGGACAGGTCCCATATGTGGAACTCATGAGACTCTCACTTGTGTGTGTGTGCGTGTGTGTGTGTGTGTGTGTGTGTGTGTGTGTGTTCATGCTCATACACTATGAAATGAGAAAGGGGACCTCCCAAAAAGAGAGGGGTATCTTAATGGTGGAACCAGGAGAAAAAGAGACTCTTATGGAACACATAAAAGCAGATGGGGGATTATTGGGGACGGATCAGCAAGAACATACAGGGAATGAGGGAATGCCATGGGAAATGGATAAAGGATGTATGAAAATGCCATAAGGGAATCTATTCTTTACGTGCCAAACTGAATAATGACTAAAAGGACAACAGTTTTTATTTTGGAAGAGCTTTTACCTCTTCCTATTTCTTAGCAGTGGTGGTATATTAACAGCCAAATCAGGAAGTATTTTTAAAGTTTTAACATAATTAGAAGTTATGTCAGCATTAAAAAAAAATCTACTGTGTCAAAGAGTTGAAAAGAACAAGAGTTGGCAATAATCACCAACAGAAAAAGAATTCACACATATATCTATATACACACAGTAATAGAGCTCACTTTTCTTCTTTGCACTGAACTAAAATGTTTGTGATTTCATATTTCTTCTAAAACTTAGAATTTATGTCCCTTTCATCCAAATATACTCATGCCCTGGTGTAATTCAAGCTGCTCTGTTAAGAATGAGGTTATCATCTTCAAGGGCGGGGACATCTCTGAGAAAAGCTGGAGGCCTACAACAGGGTAGGCTCCTGGGTGGATATGGAGGTGACTCTAGCTAAGACTCCTACTAGCAGGGGTTTTTTAAACTGAAGAGACCACCTTTTATCCGGACAGGACTTCTAGTAGAGGGAGGGGAACACTAACCCATCCATAAAAACTTTGAAACAAAATTTAACCCACCTACAAGATGTACAGGGATAAAGACTGAGCAGAGATTGAGGGAATGACCAAACAATGACTCAACTTGAGACCCACCCCATGGGAGAGAACCAACTCTTGACACTATTAACTATAGTCTGCTAGGCTTGCAGATGGGAGCCTAGCATAGCTGTCCTCTGATAGGGTCAACGTAGCAGCAGATAAAACAGAGCTGAGACTCACAGCCAAATATTAGGTGGAGCTTCAGGAGTCTTTTGGAAGAGTGGGAGAGGATGGAGGTTAGAAGGACCTGGAGGGGACAGAAACCCCACAAGAAGACCAACATAGTCAACTAACCTGTGAGCCCATGGGGCTCACAGACTGAAGCATCAATCAAAGATCATGCATGGACGGCACCTAGGCCCCATACACGTATGTAACCGATGCACAGCTTGGTCTTCATATGTGTTCCCTAGTAAGCGGAGCTGGGAATCTCTCTGACATGGGCTCTGTTGCCTTCTTTTTAATCTCTTTCTCCTAGCTGGGCTGCCTTGACTTGTCCTGCTATGGCTCGATGTACAGGGGAGGGTTGGTAGGGAGTGGGGTGGGGATGTTCCCCTTTTTTGAGGAGAAGTAGAAGGGAGGAAAGAGGAAAGAGGGTGGAAGAGCGGGACAGGGAGGAGATGAGGGAAAGGGCTGTGTCTAAGATGCGAAATAGATAAATTTAAAAAAGAATCAGGTTAATAAATATTCTGCACAAAGTTATTCTATATTAAGGTATTACCTTACATTAATTGTGTGTCATTTTGAGAACTTTGCATATTTTTATAATTTTATATTTAAAAATAAGTGTTAAATATTGCAGAAAGAAGCACAGTTCTGAACAGAGGTGCTCTTATCTGCTTGTATTGGTGCACAATAGGAGTCTCAGACACGTGACAGGATAGGTAGGAAGCTCACCTCAGCCTAGGTATCTAAGTGAGATCCTCTATCAAAAGCATGAAAATTAAAAAAAAAACAAAAACAAACAAACAAACAAAAAAAACCCGATAAATGTAAGTAAATGAAGAATAGTTGCAAAGGGTTTATCTCAGAGCCAGATAGGGGGTAGGAGTCTGTGATGTCCGGAGCTCCTGAATTGCCAGCAGAAAGGTGCCCGTATTATGTGCTCTGTTTCTGAGTGGCAATTCATAGGTAGCTCAGACCTCAGTTATGCATATACCATTCTTACTTTAGGCATCAAAATTACCATTAAGAGGCAATATTAACTATGATTAAATAATAACCACATATTACTCAAAACAGTGTTCTAAGTGCTCTATAAATATTAATGTGTTTAGTTTTCACAAACATACAATGTGGATTTTATAGTCATTCTGAGTTTTCTTTTGAGAACTAGCAACACTAGTAAGGTCATATAACTTGCAGCAAGAAATAGAGTAGGAATTTATATTCCAGCCTGGCTAATTTCAGTCTGGTATTAGCCTTTATTCAAGTTACCCATTTCCACACTTAATTACATATTATTCCTTAATAGTCCCCATATGTCTTCTTGCTAGCATTGACTCAAGTAAAGCCTCTATTTAAACCGGCTCTGTAAACCTAAATTCCACCTATTGATTAAAGTGTGTAATTTTAGCTTTGAAGTCCAAAATTGGTTAAAGAGATACTAAAACATCTATGCCAAAAAAATCACTGCTGTTGTATTCCAATTTTTAGTTTGAATGTATTAACACTTATATATGGGAAACTTTCATTTTTCTAAATGGTTCACAACTAATTTTCCCATGGGGGCACAGTTTTCATTGTCTGCTAAGGCATAAAAAGAGAAACTGTTCACATTTATGCACAGATAATTACTGTATTCAAAACCCTGAGTTTTTTTTTTATCAGTATTTTATTTTCTTTCAATGTTTCTGAATTTCCTGAATTTTTGACTGGTCTAAACACAAGGACTTCTTCCAGTTTGCACTTAATCTAATTTCAGCGAGAGAGAGAACCACATAGTTTATACTGTATATGCTTAGCGTTTATGAAACTGAATTAATTAATGCCTTGCAGATGGGTTTTTGGCTCATTGGTAGTTTTTCCTGGTTGAACTGATATTTGGCTAAGTTATAATAGCATTCCCTCTCCCGATCTCTGGACATTTCTTCATCAAACACAAGAAAAATCTATAGCTGGGTGCTAACTACAAAACTATGATTCCTCAGCTTTTCAGCTAACAGGTTTAAAGATCTCTTATTTTATCTTGATGTTTTCATTACATTTTAGAGTGACCGATATATTTCTATGTCTTTGTTCCATGTTCCTTCAATAAGTATTAAAAACAGACTATTTTTCCTCATTACTTAGATGAAGATAATGGAATACAGTACCAACTGTGGTTCGATATTGACTATGAAAGCAATATATGTGACTTCAAATCTTTTTTTCAGTACTTTCCAAACTGTATATTCTTGTGTTAATCCCATTTTCTCATCTTCAAAATAGGGTCAATACAAGAAATAACTAGCAGTTATTGATTATAACATTTGTGAAGATTTATGTTTAAAGCTGTGTGGTCATAAACATACTGAACCTCACAGCAGCTTAAGGAGTAGATTTAATTACTCTTTTTATATGACTGAAGTAAAGTAAGGGCATGGAGATGGAGTATGTTTTTCAAGATTTGCTAAAACTGCAGGAAGTGTTAAAACACTGAACATGAAATAAGTAACAGAATCCTTGACAAACAATGAGGGAAATTCTGTTCTCTGGAATGCTAGAAGTCTTCTTGCTAAGCCAATTTGTGCATCTTCAGTAACCAATGAAAGAAAGGTAGCTGTTGGAATTGATATGGAGCTACTGTGTATTCAAATGTTAATTGTTGCCCCCCAAGATCTTCACTGTCCTATGAGCGAATCTTCCTTTAGCCAAAATGACACTGTGTGAACTTTGCATTGCAAGTTATCCCTGATTGGCTGATAAAGGTACTTGTAGCCTGGACTAGGCAGAAGGACGATGGGTGGAGCCAAGGTTTAGGGGCTTATGAGGTGACAGGAGGACCAAGAGGAAGAGGGAGGAAGGAGGAAGAAAGGAATAAGTCACCATGGGTTCATGTAACCAGGAACACGTGCCCAAGAGCAGCTTGCTCTGAAAACTGGCCAGATGGAGCAGAAACAGCCAAAGCGGAATATGTGCGAGTATTTAAGGGGATTTGGGGTGGGAAATAGCCAAGATAGCTTAATGGGTTAATATCTGCCCAGCTCCGGAGTTTAAAGGCTTATAATAAATTTAACAGGTTTCTTTGTCTTTTATTTATAAAATAGCAAGTTAAGGAATTTCTGCCATTGCATTAATAACCAACATTAATTACTATTAATAGAATAATTAATTCCTTTCACATATATGTTAATGCTTATATGAATCAATATTAAGTATTAATAATTCCACAAAAGGCAGCTTCTTCTCCAATTTCTGGACTCTTGCCTGATTGTCTGGGGTCACCATTCTGAAATTTGGACAAGACTAGCATTTTCATTTTGTAAATGATGGCAGAGAGATCCTTCTAGCCCAACAATATGGCTAAGGAAAATGAATAATATTATTCAAAGGTGAGACCACAGTTTCAAACTAACTATAGGTTTATTTTCTGTATTTCTCTTCAGATTTGTCTTGTTGACAATTTGATTTTGGTTAGAAATAGCTAAGTTCAAGAACATGTTTTATTTTTTAAATTTAGTTTTTAATTAATTTATTTTTTATTAATTGCAGTTTATTCACTTTGTATCCCAGCTGTAGCCCCCTCCCTCAGCCCCTCCCAATCCCCCTCTTTACAGCTCTTCTCCACCCATGCCCCACTCTCAGTCACTGACAGGGGAGGTCCTCCTCTTCCAACTGATCCTATTCCTAATCAGGTCTCATCGGAACTGGCTGCATTGTCTTCCTCTGTGGCCTGGTAAGTGATCAAAGAGGTGATCAAAGAGCATCCCACTGAGTTCATGTCAGAGACAGTCCCTATTCCCATTGCTGAACATGTTTTAATATTTCTGAGGAGATAGTGAAGACAAATGACCATGATACAAGGATTCTAAACTTTTGACAAGAAAAAGAAACAACTTCTATATATACAGTGTCCTTTGCTGCACAGTGTATAATTGGCTAAAATAATTTAATATAGTTCCAATAGGTGCCTGTCATTATTTGGGAAGTGTTGAAGACTCACATTAATCTTTCAAATAGCCTAATCAAATTACAAAAGTCACTCTTTTTGCTTCTCCAAAGCATTGGAAAATGATTGTCAAACTGATGGTCAGAAAATATGCTGACAAAGAGCACTTTAGGATGAGCACATTTTTCCAATGCTAAGAAAAAAAAAAATCTTGGTAGATTGCACACATTTGCATCAGTCGTGCTGTGCTTGGGACAAAGGTTGCAATTGCACCTCAAAATCAAAAATAAACAACAGAGCCACCATATATCTATATTTAATACAAGTGCTTCTAGCTACTAAGAGCTGAAGTTCTCCCAATTTTAATTTTTCCCATGATGTAGTAGGAATAGAATCTGTCAAATGAATAATTGTGTCTGATATGCGCCCAATGTATAATGTCAAGATCAGTCCCAGAGCAATTGTGGGTTCAGTACACACAACAAATATCTAACCAAACTATTGCTCTCCTGGCTGAGTAGTTTCATAAAAATGCATGCTAAAACTGAACTGAATTGCTCCCATTTGTGTTCTTTGCTACTGTCTGTTAAGACCCATCTTTTGCTTCACTGATAGCTTCTCAGCATGCTCATCAGCAGATATTCAGTGTCAATAAAAGACCACCATAGTGATGGAGAATCTGAATGAGAATAAGTTAATTTAACTAACATTGATTTTCACAGCAAAATATCAAGGCAAACTACATGTCTCTGAGCATTTAATATTATCTCCCCACTTTGTCCATGAGACAATATTTAAAAATTATATATAATATAAAAGTATTCATATTGTATAGGCTTTAATTAATGGGGTTGGTTAATTTGCTAATAAAACATGTTGTCAAAATATGCTTAAGTGGTTAAGTGTTCGGGGTTTGCAGCTAGACTACCTCACTTTTGTTTGACATTTGGATATTTATTTTCTTTCTTGGAAATTATTATTTTTATAACTTTTATTTTTTATATTAATTACAGGTTATTTAATTTTTATCCCAGCCATAACCCCCTCCCTCATTTCCTCCCAATCCCACCCTCCCTCCATCATCTCCTCCTATTCCCCTTTTCAAGTCCGCGAATAGGGGGAGGTCCTCCTCCCCTTCCATCTGACCCTAGCTTATCAGGTCTATTCAGGACTAGCTGCAATGTCCTCCTCTGTGGCCTAGCAAGGCTGCTCCTCTCTTGGGGGGTGGGGAGGTCAAATAGCCAGTCACTGAGTTCATGTCCAAAATAGTCCCTGTTCCTCTTACTAGGGTTACCCACTTGGATACTGTGCTACCATGGGCTACACCCGAGCAAAGGTTCTAGGTCATAGCCATACATGGTCCTTGGTTGGAGATACAGTCTCATAAAAGACCTCTGTGCCCAGACATATTTGGTCCTTGTGGAACTCCTGTCCTCTCCAGGTCATACTAACTCCCTCTTCTTTCATATGATTCCCTGCACTCTGCTGAAGGTTTGGTTATGAGTCTCAGCATCTGCTTTGTTACACTGCTAGGTAGAGCCTTTCAGAGGCCCTCTGTGGTAGGCTCCTGTCCTGTTACTTATTTTCTCCTACTTACAATGTCCATCCAATTTGTTTTTCTAAGTGAGGATTGATCATCTTACCCCGGGTCCTTTTTCTTGTTTGTCTTCTTTAGGTGTGCAGATGCACAACATCGTTAGCCATCAGAGAGATGCAAATCAAAATGACCCTGAGATTTCACTTTACACCCATGAGAATGGCTAAGATCAAAAACTCAAGTGACAACACATGCTGGAGAGGTTGTGGAGAAAGGGGAACCCTCCTCCATCGCTGGTGGGAATGTAAAGTTGTACAACCACTTTGGAAATCACTCTGGCGCTTTCTCAGACAATTAGGAATAGCGCTTCCTCAATATCCAGCTACAGTACTCCTAAACATATATCCAAAAGATGCTCAAGTGCACAACAATGACATTTGTTCAACCGTGTTTGTAGCAGCTTCATTTGTAATACCCAGAACCTAGAAACAACCCAGATGTCCATCAACAGAGGAATGGATACAGAAATTGTGGTACAGCTAACAATGGAATACTACTCAGCAATTAAAAACAAGGAAATCATGAAATTTGCAGGCAAATGGTGGGAAATGGAAAAACATCATCCTGCGTGAGGTGTCCCAGGAACAGAAAGACGTGCACAGTTTATAGACTACCTCAATTTACATGACGATTTTGTTACTATAACACATGACATTGGAAAGATTGGTTGCTTTTTCTTTGCCATTGTTGCCCTCCTCTCACAGAGGAGGATAATCATGAAGACTGACTCAGCTGTCACAGAGTGCTTCAACCAGCATCTGCACAGCTTACATGAGCTTGCTATTTCTATTGCTTAATTGTCATAAATAAACTGGGATTAAAGTTTTCCATTTGGCCATTTCTGTCTTTTTAATATCCATCCTTGATTATTTTTATTACTGTGTTTCTCTTTGTTCTTAAAAAAATTTAAAACCTAGTGTGTGTGTGTGCCTGTATGATTTATTTACATGGTTAACATGGTACTTTGAGTATCAATCAATGTTACATAAATTCAAACAACATCAAAAGTTATGACCATTTTACATACTGTATTAGGTATTGGGAAGAAGAGAAAGCTTCTTCGATCAACTCCCCCTGAAGGGGGAGCAGCCTTATCAGGAAAATGCAGCCAATCCTGATGAGACCTGATAGGCTAGGGTCAGAGGGAAGGGGAGGAGAACCTTCCATATCAGTGGAGTTGGGAAAGGGCATGGGAGGAGATGAGGGAGGAAGGAATTGGAAAAAAATGAGGGAAGGCGATACAGCTGGGATACAAAGTGAATAAACTGTAATTAATATAAAAATAAAATTAAAAAAGAAGAGAAAGCTTTAGTATTTTTCCATCCCTTGTAATTTTTAACATAGGAAGGAATGTGAACCTCCAAATTACTTATTCTGTACAATGTGCCTTAGTAAGTGCTTTCATATTTGTCCCTTTGGTACATTGACAAGGGACAGATTGGTTCACATTGGAACCATTCCAGGAGCTCTTGGAGGAGATAAAAATTGTGAGTAGAATCAATAATGAGCATACGTTTGAATATTAGAGGTAAGTGAAGAGGGTCATTCTACTGAGATCAAGTGATGGGGAAGTGAGAAGATGGGTTGCTTCCCTTAAGTACTTTATTTTTATCCTTCTATAAGTGTGTGATACCTGTTTTTTACAAGACAAAGCAAACAACATGTTCATTTTCTTCTTAGTTTTAAATTAATTGTGAAATATAAAATTGTACTTGTAAAAAAGACTAGGTCAACAATGTATTATTGGTACAATGATTCACCTAATGTTGCAATGTATGTAGAGTATAGATCACTTTATAGGACTTAGAAATATCTAGTCTTCTGATACATGTACACACATCCACCTGTATAGGTATGCATATTTATATTTATTTTTGAGGCAGTTTTATAGTACTTAGTAAATAAAATTTGAATATCTTTTTATGAATCTATCCCTAAGGTCTCTAGTTTACAGCATTATAAATAATATCTCATACTTAAGTTTTTAAATGTTCATATCTAGTTGATGGTAATATGGTAGGAATATATTTTGTTAATTAGTTTATGTAAATGTTTTGATGAAGCATCTAAATATGCAATCTAGATTTCATCTCAAATTCATTATAGCTTGAATTGGCCTTGAGTTAAGCTCATTCTATGTTAGACTCTCCAGGCCTAGGATTAAAAATTCTGGATTTAATTATTTTTGAAGTGTTTGTGTGTGTGTGTGTGTGTGTGTGTGTGCGAACACACACATGCATGCACTCACACATATATGCGTGCCTGCATATAAAGGCCATAAGACAACCTGTAGTGTCACCTCATGAACACCATCGAGCTTCCTTGACTTTGGGCTTTTTCTTAGCTTGGAGATCACCAATTAGAATAGAGAGGGCTAGGAGACAAGTCCTAGGAATGCTGTGTCTGCCTCGCCAACACTGAGATTACAAGCATGTGCAACAATGCTGAAATATTTAGGTGGATGCTGTCAATCAAACTCAGGTCACTATGCTTTCAAAGAAATCACATTGTAGACTAAGCCAGTCCTCCAGCATGCTGGTTTGATTTTTATATGCTAATGTTGAATGCTGAAATTCAGCTGTACTTTTATTATTTCCATTTGTTTACATGTAGATTTCCTTCCAAAAATTCTTTTGTTACACTTAAACAGTGTATACAACCATCAGGATAATTTGAATACCAGTGACAAAAATGTGTCTCCTGACTATTTTCCTTATCACCAAAGGGAGACAATCGGTCTTTTGGTATTAGCAGGAGAACTACCATTTGATTACGGAATGGTGTAACATTTCAAAATTCTCATGTTTTGAGTTTCCAAACTTTGTGAAACTATGAATTCGCATTTTTCTTCAAAGTGGGAAATATTTTTTCTTCAGATATAAACTTCCACAGCCTTTCTCTTCTTTGTTCAGTGTCTGTAACCACTCATGTACATGCATGTGCATGTTGTCCCATATTTCATTCCATTCTTCTGCCATCTCCACAGTCATTGATTCTCGCAATGTCTGATCTTTCAGACATTATTACCAGAAGCATGTTTAACTCAGACATTTTATTTTACTTGGTTAATTAATTGCAGTGACTGAGATTGAATCAAGAGACCTCTTAAGGTTAAGCAAACATTCTTTCACTAAGGCATATCCCCAGCCCAGAAATTTGTAATAGAAATGTATTCTCATCTGAAAAAAATTATTTTTCTGTTCTATATTTTGATCATCTCTTCCCTCACTTCACATCTCTCAGTTCCTTCTCACCTCCTTTCCTTTCCAAGATCAATTTCTTTCTGTCTCTGTCTCTCAGAAAAAAATACAAAAACTCATAAAAAACAAAACACAAAGATCAAAAACAAAAATCAAAACAGACAAACAAAAAAATCAATATGAAAAAATACCCACAAAACCCAAAATAAAACAAAAAGTGTACAAAAATCCATGGAGTCCATTTTGTGTTGGCCAAATGCCCTGGACATAAAATAAGCTCTCCCTGGAGGGTGGTTGATGTAACCAGTGATATCCATTGTTGAAAACTGATTTTCTCTTTCCCAGCAGGCACCTATTAGAAATTGCTTCTTGGGTAGGGGTAGGACTTTGTGCCCACTTCCCATCTTAGTGCAGGGGTTTTGTCTGTCTTAAGCTTGTCCAGGTCTTATGGATGCTGTCAGAGTTTCTGTGAGTTTCTATGTGCATTGGTCCTATAGTATATGGAAGAAGCTGTTTCTCTGGAGTCACCGACCACCTCTGGCTTTTATGTCCTATCTTCTTTATAGATCCCTGGGTTTTGTAGGTTGGTGTTTGATAAAGACATCCTATTTAGGACTGAGTACCTCAAAGTCTCTGACTCTTGACAAAATTTTCAATTGTGTGACTCTGTGTTAACTACCAGCTACTGCAAGAAAAAAACTTTTCTTGTGAGTATTGACTGATCTATGTCTGTAACAACTTACCTAATACGGGAGTTGTGGGTCCCCAGTAGGGAGATCTGCAAGTTAGCAGAACACAAAGGACTGGAGATTTATTTTTTAATTTTAATTTCCTCTAGCATTATGTTATTATCATTCATTGTTGTCTCTAACTTCGTAAGCATAAGAACATCAATATTAATTGTTGTTTTAATGCACTTACCTATTTATTATCTCACTAAGGGTATAGAGACTTAGTTTGTTATACTTTTTGTTCTTTCTTGATCCATTTCTTTTCTATTTTGTTGCATTTCTGCTAATGTTTGACTAGAGGTTTGATATGGAGAACATTTAGCATTACTGAGTGCTGCATATTTTTCTAGTTTATAAAAGTGTTTGGCATTGTTCTGTGACATAATTAGTTGACTTGGAAATAATTTCCTTCTCACTGAGTCTTGTTTCAAAACAAAGGCAGAATGAGTGCTGTATTCACTCCTCCAGGGCTGGTTTTACCACACTATTAAGACACAACTTCTGGTCTGCCTATGTAAGCTATTGTTTGAATTCTAAAATTCTTCAGAAATTTTGGCTGGTAGGGACATAACTATTGTGAGCCTCCTTTTAGCTCTGGGTATTTAATCTAATGCTTTAGGATAATCATTTTCCTGACTTCAGGTAATTTAATTACATGCATGGGCTGTTGACTCCTTAGCTGGAGTTCTCCAGGAGAAAATGGTCAGAACCTCTGTCACTCTCCTTAGGAAACTCTCCTGCTACATTTCCCTTCTCATCTGGGGGCTCCATCTTCTCAACTCAGGGATGCCAACAAGCTCTACCTAAATTTCATTTTTTTTTTGAGCAAAGTAGGATAAACTTCTTATTGGTCTCATTAAAAATTTTTGATATTGTTGTCTCTTTCATCTTCTGTCCTCTCTTAGATTGCCACTGGTTTTAGATGAGAAAGAGAGAGGGAAAAAAAAGCTGGATATCTTCAACTCAAAAAAGTAGTAAAATTCTACTTTTTTCCAAAATGATCTTGAATTCCCTATGTGAAGATTTATGCAACACAAAAGCATTGGAATATAAACACTCATTTACTCTTTTAGATATTTTAGAAAAGAGGCCATGAATTTGAAAGAGAAATGAGAGATATATAGGAAACTTTGGAGGAAGGAAAAAGAAGGCGATGTTATAATTTTATTCTCTTAAACAAACAAATTCTCTTCCTTTTTCACATTCTTAGCGATCGTTCAACACAATTCCATTTTAGTTCCGACCTACATGTGAAAACTTGTTATTGACTTCTACTTTTATTTCACTAGGGCTGAAAAGATAGTTTACATGATCTTAATCGTCTCATGTTTGTTAATGGAATTTGACCTAATATGACTATTCTGTAGAATGTATACACTGCTCTGGAACAATGTATATGCTGGTGATGTTGGATGAAATAAATATCTGTAAGCAGCAAAAGTTTTATCTTGTTATTTCAAAATACAGAATGTGCATGTTGTAAATTCATATGAAATGAAGAATATTCAAGCATATATAACAGAGAATTAAATAAAGAGAAAATTCCAAAATAAATGCTTTTAACATATAAAACATTATTATTGCTACTTAAAATACTATATTGTGAATTTCCCTGTTAAATACTTATTATCAGAAAAAGATGCAAAAATTGGACCTTCCTGCTAGAAACTGGATGTTGTGTGAATATTTACAATAAATATTTTAATACATAGCTTCATTAAATAATGTAATCTCATGACTATTTCTCAACACACATACTTACTTAGATGTGTCAACACCTGAGCAAAGAAATTAAACAAAATAAAAGTAAAGAGTTTAGTTTCTGCAGGTGGAGTTAAGAGGGTCAGCAGTTCAAGATAATTGTTGGGCACAGAATGAATTCAGTTCTAGGTCAGTGTCTTCTCAGTGAGATCTTGTATCAAATAAAACAAAAAGATCAGAATACAAGCCAAAGGAAAATAACTTAATATTTCTAAAACTAGACTTTTGCTTAAAAACTGAACTTCTGAAAAATCATATGTGAAATGCTATTTACAATAGTTCATATCATGAAAAAGTCTAAAGATACTGACTTGTTATGGTACGAAGGAGCCATTTCAACTGGTATGCTATTTTCGTTAATGTACGCAGAATATATTGTTATAAAGAAAATCAATAGAATTTTAGAATGTCAATACATTTATAAACAAATGGTGATTTTGATCACCTTTTTGTCATTATGTTTGAAGGAGGTTTTCTGTGAGTACGTTGTTTCTCATCATCCCATACATGCATCCGGTAGATTCTAAAGACTTCCAAGTTTTGACTGACACTTAACAACCATACCTGTATCTGCTGCTGTATTCCTTTCCATAAACCAGCCGGCTTTTACTTTATATTATTTTTATTTATTTATTTTATTATATTTATTTATTTAAAATAAATATTATTTCATTTATTTATTATTTTTATTTATTTATTTATAAATATATTTATAAATAAATCTATTTATTTATTGTATTTTTATTTATTAATGTGGATGAGCGTTCCCTCCCTCCACTGTGTGTGTCCAGTCTATTGTACATAGTTTGTCTGGCTTTGAACCTGATAATTTTTCCCACTGAAACATCTTGCAGGTTTAATCATGTCTTTTTTATAACAATTATTGCTTCCAAAAATGTTTACATTCATATAATTCAAATTCTAAATGAAGCCCCTGTTCACCATTTTTTTTCCATTAGAGTAACTGTTTTCCCAGACTTTTACTCCTGAAATATTATTCTCCTGAACTGAACATGACAAGCCGTAATTATTTTTCATGGTTGCTTAAACTCACCTCAAGGCTCCTATTTCTTCTCTAACACACGTGGGTTAATAATTAAGCCTTTTTAACTGCCTGCATAATAAAAGATCAGGTTTTAATAATCTCTTCACATACTTTATCCTTATGTATTTATTTGAGAAGAACTAATAAGTGCTGATCAGACAGGAGGTCAGCGCCATGAGATAACACAATCAGTTTTATACCACTCATCCTTTCAACCTCAATAAACTGATAGGCTCTGCCTCTTATGCAAGGTTATAGGGATAGGGAGATGCAAATATAAGGGTTTTAAAACTTTAGGGGGAAATTTCAAAGTAACCGCACTAACCAAGTAATGAAGTTTTATTTACAGAGAGTGATTTCAGAGGGGTTTGGAAAAATGTTCAAGAGAATGATATTTCAAGTAGAGTTAAGCCGCAGGTAAGATGCAGTTCAGATGCTTTTTTAATGTTTATTTTATTATTATTTATTACAATTTATTCAATTTGTATCACAGCTGTGGCCACTCTCTCATCTGCTCCCAATACCACCCTCCCTCTCTCTTCTCTGCACATGCCCCTCCCCTAGCCCACTGATAGGGGAGGTCCTCCTCCCTTCCCTCTGACCCTAGCCTATTAAGTCTCATCAGGATTGGTTGCATTGCCTTCCTCTGTGGCCTGGCAAGGCTGCGCCTCCAGGGGAGGTGATCAGAGAGCCTGTCACTAAGTTCATGCCAGAGACAGTCCCTGCTCCCCTTGCTAGGGTCCCCACTTGGAGACTGAGTCTACAGGCTATATCTGAGCTGGGGTTTTAGGTCCCATGCCATGTATTGTCCTTGGTTGGGGTATTATTCTCTTCAGGACCCTAGGGCTCTGTTTTTATGGCTCTGTTTGTCTCCTTTATCCCACAGTGCAGCATCTGTACCATTGGATTGCTCTCTCCATCTGAATCATGCTTGAGACTGTAGGAATTGTCCAGGCTCTGTGACTTTAGGTATGTTTATCCCTCTGAGGCTGCACTTCCTCTATTAACACAGATGCCTGCCCAGAGAGGAGACTGGTATCAGTTCCTGCCCACCTCCTTCTTCTGACCTCTCTATTAGTTTTAGGTCCTAAGTTTTATGTTCTAATAACTTCTGTAGTTCTACACAAGTCCATGTGACCACAAGAAATGAGATTAATCTAGAAATTCTCTACAAAATTCTTTTGCAGCATGATGTAAAAATCCAAAGATAAATTTAAATAATCTCTATTATTATAACCAAATGCAAGTTTGTATCTTTTAATTATGACATCACCAGGCAATATTAATTTGGAGGTAATTATTTTATGTAAATGTGAGTGAGCTGGAAGTGAGGAGGGAACTTATTTAGATTTCTACTACTACTAAAATAACAGCATAGTTTGGCTTTAAAGAACTGTATGTTCGTCAACCTGTAATTTGTGAGAGCTACTTTAGCATTCTACAAATCAATGAAGGAATTTTGTAATTCCAACTTCTTAGACAAGTATGTTTTTTAAAATGTAGCATTATGATATAAAAAAACTGGTTTTCAAAAAGTACTCAATGCAAAGTAATTACATTTACCATGAAGCAACACTTAAATTCCATGAAGTCAGAATAAATTTGCTGAAGTTGATTCCTTCCCACCTGCTGCTCCTTCAAACCAGTATTATAACCCCTTGAAACCCACAGGCTTGTAGGAAATTGTAGTGAACAGTATTTAGATATACGAGAAGCTCTTACCAAATTATCTATGCCCTATCATTTAAAAAATATGCTATTAGCTTTGTTGTCCTATGAAGTCTAGACAAAACGATTCTGTTTGTTTAAGAAAAACCAGCTTCTTATAGAGCTGGAATGAGGTGATTGCTTTCAGCTGTTTGTGCTATAATCTGAAACCAGATAGCTGCTTACTCCCTTAGGGACAATCACTACACAGCAATTCATTTTACACCAAAATGATTAACTGAACTTAATTGGGCATAGCATTTAATAAAAAATGAGGGTCCTTGGGGAAAAGCACTTTTTATATGTTTGCAATGGCAGAGTGTAAATTGTTATGGTTGCTGCTGCTGCTGGTGGGGTGGTGTGTGTTCAGAAACAGCTTTAGAATGCTCTGGAGCCAACATGATTTTGGTATAGTTTTTCTCAAATTGTTGACTATTAGAAAAACAAAGTCAATTTGTTACACCCTCTTTGAAACTTCAGTTTCTCCTGACCCACAACATAGAAGGTGAATAAAGGTGTTTTCCTTTGTACTATCCCACACAAACTTCATGCATGTACCTCATATTACATAGATTCTTTCCTTCTTTTTTTCTAAAAATTTTTAATCTGTTAAAGTGAGGTATCATTACAGACTGAAATAGAATTTACTGCTGTTCTTTCTGAACAGTTTGCTTACCCATTAAAATGTAACATTTTGCCTAATGACTATAATGTTAATTCTTTTAAGAAATGCATTTACAACTGTTTTGTGAGGAGTTTCAATTCATGTCATTTGTACAATTTATACTTTAGTTTAATATTAACATTGAATATCTTTGAATTTCTGCAAATACCCCAAATAACCATAAAGTGTGAGATTAAGCTTAAAAAGGTAAAATTATAGTCTCTTTATCTCAAATGAAAGAGATAATATAGACACATGAGAGGGTATGAAAAAATTTGCTCATTTCTCATTTTTATTGCTTTTTAAATTAAATTTAAAGTAGATCAGAAAGGTTTATTCTGACTCTTTTAATGATAAACTTAATCACTCATAAGGTTCTGAGACACATTTTCTGAGAACATTGGCACATATATTTGTGAAATTTGTGCCTTAAAGCAAGAGATAAAAGTTTCTCAGAGGAAATGTATTTCTGTCATAGATAAAAGCATTGTCAAATAATCTGTTTTAAAGTAAATGTGAGACACAGAGTCTCTGCTGCTTTGTGTTCAAAATAAATCAGGGTACACTGAAAACATTGAGATTTCTGGAGTTTAACAGTGAGAAGTCTCCTCTTGAATTCATAGATGTATTTGTTTTGTATAAAATTGAAATATAAGTTTGGAAACTGAGGACACACAACTGAAATACTAGTTTTGAAAAGGAGGACACAAATAAAGAAATCCATCTACCCCAATTTATGCTGAAATACGACTTGATTAACCGGGCTCCAATGGTGTTTGTATTAGACTGACTTTTTTTTTTTTTTTTTTTTTTTTTTTTTGGTTGCTTTAACAAATGCTTTTGGTCTCTATTCTAAAGAAAAATATTACTTGGTTGGTAATTTTGGAGGCTGAGGCCCAAGCGGCATGGAGGTTGACTCTAATGCCTGTTCTCTGGAATGTGTTACATTGCTGTAGATAGCAACATGGCAGAAGCAGTGGCATATGGTGAAATGGGAAGCCACAGAATGTGGGCATATTGGCATTGCTCTGCATTAAAGCCTCTCTCAGGAGCTGACCAGGTCTCACAGAAGTTATGGTTGTTTTTTTCTAAGGGAAGCACACTGAAATCCCTTCAGCACCCTATACTAGGTCTCATGGTTAAAGATTAAATCTTCTCTGCATCACTTCACTGGAGAAAAAGTCTCTACCACATTCACCTTTCTAGTACACAGTCACAGCATTTTCCAGGCCTGGTCAGCACACCAACAATCACACCTATACAACTGGGAATATTTATAGAGAACTAAGATTAATTATTCCTCTGCTGTTTGTTTTCTGATTTTGTGATTAGCTTGTTGTATGATGGTAACCTACAGAGCAAACCAGCCTTACTCTATGTTCTATGTGCTCATTTACAAACTATTTGACCTCAGGTAACTTAAAAAAAAAAAGAAAAAAAAAAAACCACTTTTCTATCCTAACTTCCTTATCAATAAAATGAAAACATCAGTCAGTTTGTGGGTTTACTCTGAAGGCCAAGTGACCACTTTGTACCATGCTAGGGACTAAAATAGCACATTAACCTTAATGGAGTCAGCAGTGTGAATAATGCTTTTCTGTCATATGATGACAAGGCTCCAATAAAGATTTTATTTGTCCTCTTATTTTCTTTCCCTGAATACTGAAAATGGTTGCATATTTAGTCTTGAGTAACTGGAATCAACTCACAGGTTCTCAAAGGAATGAATGGGTAAATCAACAAGGGCACACATAGATTACAGAAAGCTCCTCAACAGGAAGAAAACAGATGTCTAGGTCCAGAAACATGGCGGGGGCTCCAGGGAACATTAACAGGTAAATAAGCAAACTGCAAAGACTCAACACTCTGCACTCTATTTTTCTGTTCACATAGCATTTTTGAAATGAAAGATATTCAGGTAATGTGGACGGAGACTGAACAATGTGAAGTGGATAAGCTTTTATAAGGAAATATCCCAGGAATTAGGGGATTTATTTAGTCCTATAATTTTCCAGTGTCTCAGTTCAGGTGGTGCAATACAAACCTGTATATTGAAAACTTATTAAATGTATAAGTACAGGATTAAATGTATACATGCATGTGAGTATAAGTAAAACTGCAGAAGTTCAAATAAATTATGTGGGTTGTATCTATTTAATATCTTGGCTACATGTTGAAAAATGTTATTATTCCACTAGGTGTAGTGAGGCCAGGTTCTTTTTTTTTCCACATAATTTGATTTGAACCCTCAGCTACAAAAGAACTTCAACTAAGGAAACAAAAGTAACTAAAACCCCATAAGAAATTTGATTATTAATTTAAGTATTTAAGGTAAGGAAAAAAACAAAAAATTAAAACTGGCTTCTTCCATAAAATATAACACATAAAGTAGAGTAAAATAAACTGCAAATAAAATCATAGGACCCAAACAGACACAAGAGACCTTCTAAACTGTAAATCATCCAATGAAGATTATATTATTTGTTATATATTATATATTATATATTATATTATTTGTTTTGTAGCAAAATGACAGCTATATGGACGATGTTGTGCACCCAAGCATGGGTGATGGCAGACGTTTTCTAGCTGTCATATTATTGGAAGAATCTATCATTTATTTGGTGTCTATTTTCTCCCCTGACTCTGATGTCATGATTTTACTTCTTTTACAAAGTAGTAGTTGTCATTGCTCTGTGATATCCTTTCTTAAAATTTCATAGAAGAAGAATATCATAGAAACCCTGAGTAGGATTAAAGAATTTCAGGTACCTCTGCCCCCGGGGGTGGGTGGGTGAACAAATGGAAACAGCACTAACTATAATAATGTAATGTGTAATCAGTAATTATAAATGTAATATAGCATGATATTGACCAATGAATAGGAAAAAAAGAGTATTAACTGTGAAAATGGTATTTATAGCCGGGAAATAGGTGACAAGCAGTCCTTCAGAGAAGGTGGGGAGACAAAGCTGAAAAAAAATTTGGCCGGTAGGAAAGAAAATAGGAAGGAATGGGATGGTAATAAAGGATTAATGACATCGACTGCATCTTTTCGGAAAGAGTTCTGTGTTTTGGGAACCTTGCGTCCCCTTGGAGGATTACTGATGTATATTGTGCCTCTTTACCCGGATGCTTCTAGTGTTCATTAAGAGACACTGTGACACTTATCAGTTTGTATACACATTGATATAACAGTAATCTCAACCCTTGGGTGACTGAGGCAGCAGAATGGGAGTTCAAGGCTATACTGGTCAACATAAACACTGCCCCAAAACAAAATGAAGAAGCAAAATGTCTACATTCTTTATATTCAAATATTTTCTCCCTTTATGAACTTCATCAGTGAATTCAGGTTCAGGCTATAAAAGTTATAGAACCACACTCATGAATCCCCAAGCACACATTCTGACTGATTCTTGTTAGACTGAGTGAGAAGGACATTCTGGGAGGGTTTCAACATTATTATTTGTACATGTTTTCCCCCTATCCTCAGATGATCACGAGCAACAAATTGTTACAGAAAATTTTAAGATGAAGCACATTTATGGGGCCTGGTATGTTTGTGGGGTCTGCTAAGAGTAACTCTGAGGGAATGCAAAAAGCAGTCTCCAATGGTTCATGGGTGGTTATGACTCTGTCCTAAGGAAGCCTGCTGTAGGCAGATGCAGCTCCTCAGAGAGCCTCTCTGTATGCTCTTCTCCAAACCTCCTAAGACCAACTTCGACCACAGTAACTGTATCAACAGACCTCTCTTGTTGCTTGGATATCTTCAGATCTTGTGGTGGGTCATCATCAATAAATCTGATATGCTTTGAGGCCAATTCTTTTACTATTTTTATAGGGAACCATGTCTCCATCCAGTCCTGCATCTTCTCCAACTGAAGTCTGAGACTCAAGGCAGTAGAATAAACACTAATGATGTGATGTTGCTGACCTCATTGCTAGAGTTTGCAGTCTGTAGTGTAGCCTACATGCAATGGACTTGCTTCATAGAAGCCGACTCTTTAAAACTAACCTCTAAACATACCTTCGTGTATCCATCCTATTGGCTCTTTTTCCCAGAGAACCAAGAATGACACAATCAATATTTATCATTTTATAATTGTGATTGTTATAAAGGACATTTAGTGCAGTTAATTATATATTCTCTAGAACTATGCCTTATGTGACCTTACTGAGTGACTCAAAGTGACATGGAATACTTTCCTTATAATACACAATGCTCTTCACCACATTAGTCTTCACTGGTGGTTTTAAAGACCTAATTTTACATTATTGGTTTACTAAATTGTCATGAAATCATTTATATGTTTATTTAAACTTTAGACTTGCTCTGTATTTTGAGCTAATAAAAGACTAGATCCAAAAACTGGATTCAAAATGACCTGAATTGTGCTGAAAATTGGAAATGTTTGAAAATGAAAGCAGTCTTCTCATTTTATGTCCTAATGTTACTCAACTTATTTACATGCATACTAATAAAAATCGTGATTACTTTTCATGTGCCATGAATCAGAAGGTTTGGCTATGTAGACATTACATTATAAACCCCACATTCTAGTAGAATTTGGCTATTACCGTATTAATTAGATTCTGTATTTGTTTTTATTAATGTTATTAATATATATATCTTCAAAAATATTTTGACTTTTTCACACTTCCAATTTCAACATGAATATAAAAAAATGACAGCTCTTTGAAACCTAATAATTTTAATAAGCTTGGGGTACGAAATAGCAGAAACTTAATTCAGAGGCATCTTACTGTAATTCATAGTTGAGAATATAATGAGCATGACACAGACCCTCTCTACATTTTTCCAATATTCACCACATCTACATGCTGATCCTTATATTAATATACCATACTTATAGAGATACATGTATACAATACTCTTAGAAAAGAAGAATGGTTATTAACTATTTTTGGTGTGTGTATAAATGTATGTATGTACACATATGTGTTTAGATATGCATGTGTAGATTAACTATTCCGGTGCCCTCTTCAAGAGCTCTCATATATATGTATATATAAATATGTATGTACATATACATATGTATATGTATATATACATAATTACATATATATGAGAGTATATATGTATATATACATATATGTATATGTACATATGTATATATACATATATATTTACACATTTATATGGCTAGACTTGCTGATCAATGAACTCTGAGGATCGTATACATCTCCACTGCCCTGGAATCAAGCACATTAGCATGTGGGATTCTTACAAGATCTATCTCAATGACTCCTGGCTCTTTCAGGATTCTATCTCTATGGTCTTTCCTACACCATTCCTCTCACCTAACATTACTTTGACGAAGCTAAGAATTGCACATATGGGTAGATAGAGTAAGTGGGCTAAACTATACTCTGTTTTAACTCCCATGTCCTTCTGTATTTTCCCCTTGTAATTAGTAATTTTTAAAAAAGAAACGTTGCTTCCACACTTATTTTTATGTCAGTGGAGGATTCTTCTGTAGTCCTATGCTGGAACTTCCACTAGGTGTGCTCTTAGCATTTGTGCAGGTCTGTGCACACTACTTCTTTCTGCCTTTTTGTAATGGTCACTAAGCTACTGGGGGCACCAGCAGAGTTGGCTGCATGACATACACTAACTAATAATAAAGAAAGGAAACACTGTTTTCACAGTTCTTTTGATTTTTGCCTGATGAGGACGCATCTGTGAGAAAAGTAAAAAAAAAAAAAAAAAAATGGTTGTTAGTGGCCCAAAGCAAGTGAAAGAGGATGTGGAGGTTTTGAAAGCTTAATGTGATATTAACATATTGTTAAATCCTAATGTAGTTTTCAAGCTTTGCTCTCTAATTACCTGAGCATAGTATGTAATGCTTATATAACAGAAACTATGTAAAAAACTATTTTTGTGGATGCTTATCAGAGAGAATAAGAGAACTGAAAGAATATGAGTTCCTGCACTGCATTTTAATATATATTTTTTATATTTATATTGTCATTTACAAATGGTGATCTGTTCTAAGTGATGAATGGAGAAGACATTTTTGGAGGGAGTCAAATGTAATTTTGCTATTTATTTATACTTTTCCTTTATCATTTCTTTTTCTCCTTTCTTTCTTTATTACAATTTATTCACTTTGTATCCAGGAAAAGACATTTTAATATGTAAGTAATTTATTCAATCATATAAAATATATTTATATTTTACATTCATATAATTGTGTGATTACTACATATTTTATAAAACAGTGCTTCTCAATATCCCTAATGCTGCAACCCATTACTTCAGTTTCTCATGGGGTGGTGACCTCAACCACAAACTTATTTTTGTTTCTACTTTATTACTGTAACTTTGCAACTGTTAAGAATGATAATGCCTACCACAAAGGACCTCTGAAAGACTCTACCTAGCAGTGTATCAAAGCAGATACTGAGACTCATTACCAAACCTTCGGGAGAGTGCGGGGAATCCTATGATAAAAGGGGGAGTTAGTATGAGCTGGAGAGGACAGGAGCTCCACATAGACCAAATATGTCTGGGCACAGGGTTTTTTTTTTATGAGACTGTATCTCCAACCAAGGACCGTGTATGGATATAATCTAGAACCTCTGCTTGGATGTAGCCCATGGTAGCTCAGTATCCAAATGGGTTATCTTAGTAAGGGGAACAGGGACTATTTCTGATATGAACTCAATGGCTGGCTCTTTGACCTCCCTTTACCCCGAGGGAGGAGCTTCCTTGCTAGGCTATGGAGGAGGACATGGCAGCCAGTCCTGAAGATACCTGATAAGCTAGGGTCAGATGGAAGGGGATCAGGACCTCCCCTATCAGTGGACTTGGAAAGGGGAGGGAAGGGATGAGGGAGGAAGGATATGATTAGGAAGGAATGAGGGAGAGGGCTACAGCGGGCTACAAAGTCAATAAACTAACCAATATTAAAAAAATAAAAATTTAATTAAAAAAGAATCATAATGTAAATATCTGTGTTTTAAGATTGTCTTAACTGTGACCCTGTGAAAGGATTCTCTGACCCCAAAGGAGTTGCAACCCACAGGAGTTGAGAGCTACTCTCTAGAGTAATATAATTGTTAGCATGGCCAAATATATTTCATATACAAAGAACTTAGAATAAAGTAACTCTAAGAACTGTAAAGTCAAACAATCTACAAAGTAAACCACTAAAATTTGTTAATATTTTGATTACCTATGATTCTTTCTCTTTTAATTTGCACAGTCAGAGGCAAGACATTGTTTTGTGATCATCTAATTACAGTGGAAATTTTTTGCTTTGGGAGTTGGACCAAATGTTGTACGCATGTCAGGTAAAATTAAGAAGACCCATCTATGGTTGCTATCAAAGAGACATCTACATCCATCACTTCCTTGTCTAAGAAGAAGATGGTTGTCTTTCCAGCCTAATATTCACATAACACCTTACTCCTTCTGGTGGTCTTTTGCCAGTTTCTCTCAGTTTTAAAGTTGGAATGGTGCATCTCTCAAAACGACAAACTTTTTGACACTTTCTTTTAAAATTGATTTTCTAGGAAATACACTCTTTCTCCTGATGAATGTCTTTGTTTCCTCTTCAACAGTTTTGAATGAACATGGCTAACTCTCAGAATATCATCATATGTCAGGTTCCTTCATATATACTTCACATCTTCATGTTGCATGTTCATCAACACATTTCTTACTGTCTTATTTCATTGTATTGATCAAAATCACAAACATACATGGAGAGAGGGAGGGGAGAGAAAGAGGCTACATTTAAAATTGTAAGTAGAGTAAATATGCATTCGTTCTTGATATTTTTATTTTATAATGGTAGGCCATATTCCTTCTTACTTTTCTCTTTGAAGGAAAAAAATAAGTTCGGAGCCTCCCCATTCTAATTTTAATTACTTTCTCTAGTCTTAGCTTTTATGTTCCTAAAGCACAGCTGGACAGTTGCTATTAATAATAGGTGGTTTAAAAGATTTGCAATGTTCAAAGATCTTTTATGTTTTGATCCTACAGAGAAAATGAAAAAAGAAATCACCCTGTTAGGGATTAATTCTCCAAGCCTTTCAAAAATGTAGCTTTAACCAATTAAAAAGAGTTGAATGAGCTGGCAATGTTAAGTACTTTAGTAAATATTATACATTATTTCATCATTTTATTAGCAATCTCCCTACCATATCTGTTGTAATATGCTGTGGTCAAAAGATGAAAAAGACTTCATATAAAAAAGTTATTTTTATCTAAATGTGAACAGGAAAGGAATATAGAAGCCCAAGCTTTACTATCCACTACTTTTCAAATCCATTTCTCTAGGTTAATGATAGGTAGGAGGGAGACACAGCTTCTCCTAACTCCTCATCAGTTCTTCAAATTTAACATAGTACACAATGCTCATTAAAGATGCTTGTGTTTCTGGTGTAGTGAGGGATTATGAAGAAGAAGAAACAAAGGAGCTGAGATTGCCTCATTCCCTGATCCTCTCATTCTGGGATCTTGGTGGTGATAGCCTGGTAGGTGTTTTATATCAGGGTGTACATGCTGAGAAGTGACCAGTCCTAGTCCTTTCACTGCTATTTGCTTTTTGTTGTTGTTGTTGTTCTTTCTTCTCAAACTTCCTCCTATCTTCTCTGCACAGAAAAGTCTACTAAGCCTTGTGCAATTCCTTAGAAAATGACTTTTTTTCCTTAAGTTTCCCCAGGAGCTACTCAGGGAAGTAGATTTGAAGCATTATTAGATCAAGTGAATTACTTTGCTTCACAAAGAAAATTAAAAAAAAAAAAGAAAGAAAGAAAAAAAAAAGCAAGCCCTGTCTTATTTTTTATGGCCAGCTGTTGGAAAACAGCTGTAAACCTTTTCTGCACATTTATTTAAAGTGACATATTTTATTTATTCAAAATAAAATGATATCTAGAACAATTCTTTTGTAGTAAATTTAATTATATGAGTAACATTAATTTCATTGCCTTTGATAATTAAAAGTCACAGCTGCATGTTGGTGCTTTTTTCTCAGCTATGATGCCTTTTCCTTTGTCCTTTTCAGAACCACACAGGGGTACAACACCTGGGTGTCGTTCTAATGTCTTTTTCCTCAATTGAAGCCACAGAAGCAATTATAGCTGTAGAAAATACAAAGGACTGCTTATTTTTAACACAAAGAGCCCATGGCCTTTTACAGTTTCCTCAATTCAATATTCCATATCAACCTCCTCTTTCTTCTGGATTGTGGAGATTTTAGCCCATTTTTTATTTCCTTCTGGGCTGTAGTCCTCACTGTAGTGTCTAGTCCTGCAGCTGTGGTTATCCAGAGACTTCCAGCTACTACTACAAGCCCAGCTAGTAGCTTTGACTTTGCACGTTTAAATTCAGCGTTGAGATTTTTCACAAAATAGAACAGGAGGTCCACAAGGACCAAATATATACCACAAGGTGTAGGGGTCTTTTCTGAGACTGTATCTCCAACCAAGGACCACGCATGGGTATAACCTAGAACCCCTGCTCAGATGTAGCCCAGGGCAGCTCATATCCAAGTGGGTAAGGGGAACAGGGACGGTCTTCGACGTGAACTCAGTGGCTGGCTCTTAAACCTCTTCCCTCTCCCCTCCCCTGGAGGGAGAAGCAGCCTTACCAGGCCACAGAGGAAGACAATGCAGCCATTTCAGATGAGACCTGATAAACTAGGGTCAGATGGAAGGGGAGGAGGACCTCCCCTCTCAATGGGCTTAGAGAGGGGCAGGGAGGAGATGAGGGAGGGAGGGTGAAGATTGGGAGGGAATGACGGAGGGGGGGGCTACAACTGGGATACAAAGTAAATAACCTGTAATGAATATAAAAAATAAACAAACAAACAACAAGAACAACAAAAACAGAATAGAGCGTGAAAGTAGAGGTGAGTGTGCTCAATTACCTGTTTCCCATAATCTCCACAGTATTTGGTATGAAGCTTCAGGTTTTTTCTTTCTTTTCTTTTCTTTTCTTTTCTTTTCTTTTTCTTTTCTTTTTTCTTTTTTTTTTTTTTTTGCCAGTTTCATGACTACAAAATGGTTTCAAGCTAATTGTTACTTCCCCCTCCACCACAAGGAGAAATTTCACAATAAAAATCTTTTAAAATGTTGCCCTGTCAATGAGTTAAGCAAACTACGAAAGGATGCATTAATATTCTTTGGTTAATAATTCATCACATCACTCAGCCACGGCTTCTGTTCAGGCAATCTTCAAGAGTTTTTCTCTTTAGGCAGAATTTCTTCCTCACATCCTAGCAGGGCTATTAATTGGGTTTTATATCTGATTAATGATACAAATTGGATCAATGGCAAAGGCCCTGAGCAATTTATTACACTTCCACAGTCTATTGCTGAGAGATAGCTGATAAGTTTCTGTGAAACTGAGAGACCATCCACTGTGCTAAACAGTAAACAAGGAAAGAGCATCTGATCTCGGGGACATTATTAGAGGAGCTGACCATCTCTGTGTGTCCTTCCTGTTTTCCGTGGTGAGGAGAATCGTAAACGCCTCCACTGCCCTTTGTACTGTACAAAGTCATCAGCGTTCTCCGGTAAAAGCTGGAGGTGAGCTCGCAGCCTGCCGTTTCCAGTCAAAGTCTGGACTTGAAAAATCCCAACCAGCTGTTTTTAATTCTGAACCCACCGCCACTCCGGGAGCACAGTGACAGTGATAAGGAGGTCCAGGGCTCCAGAGATTCAGGCTTTTGAGCAGAACTAAAAAGCCCCTATCTCACTGAAGGTGTCAGAGAAAAATGTGCTGAGCTCTTCATTATCCACAACCAAGTTGCAGCGCAGGTGTGGGCCGCAAATGCTAGTAATGTGTGAAAAGCCTACACACTTTATAAGAGCAAGTGCTTCTCACTGAAGAAGTGGTTGGGAGAATGAGGGTGGCAACACCGTCTAATTGTTAAACCAAACTGAAATTAGCAGCAACCTAGTAGCTAAGTTTATGGTCTGTGTAAAAATTTCATCTTTCTCTTTTACTTTCTATTCATTCATATCTAAATGCAGAAGGACTACTGTTGTGTTGCCAACTTCTGTGACCGTTATGAGAGTAAAAAGGTTTGAATCACTCAATAATCAGTTCGAGAAATATTTATGAAACCTGTATTATATTCCAGGAAAACACACACAATCAGAGAGAGACAGAGATTCAGAGACAGAAAGACACAGAGTATATTTACATGCATAACAAATAAATGTGAAGAAATGTAGATCTTTTTAGCAATCTATAGACAGAATCCGCACTCCCCACCTCCAAAAAAAAAAAAAAAAAAGTTAAAGACAGCTGAATGATTAAACTGAACAGAGACAGAAAATCCAATCACTGAAGTTCAGGATGTGAAGTTTAAGAGTCAGATTGACTTAAGAAAAGTTATTATCTTTTAAGTTCTTTGAGGTTTTTTTTGTTTGTTTGTTTTGTTTTTTACATTTTTTTTCTTAAGGTAAATTTCAGCTTGTATAAGAGGACACATTGGTGACATAATCAGAATATTTTATTTAAAAGTCTTTCTTTGGGAGAAAAAAAACATGGTGGAATGGATTGATTCTTGTGGAATTGCTATGTTCTGGCAGAAGATATGCCACTAGTTGCTTCAGTCACACTGTTTTGCTGAAGAGTTTTTGATGCTGCTGTCACTTGCTCAGTTTAATCATTAACAACACAATGCCCATTACCCACCCACCTCTGCTCAGCAAATCCTGCACTCTTCCTGATGAAAATTCATATCAGGAAGATTTTATAAGCAAATTGAGTCAGTGATTCTAGTTTCGTTCATTAAATAAAACAATTCAAAGAATCAATGAAACCAAGAGCTGGTTCTTTGAGAAAATCAACAAGATCAACAAACCCTTAGCCAAGCTAACTAAAAGGCAGAGATACAACACCCAAATCAACAAAATCAGAAATGAAAAGGGGGATATAACTACAGACACTGAGGAAATCCAAACAATCATTAGGACTTACTTCAAAAGTCTATATGCCACAAAATTTGAAAATCTAAATGAAATGGATAATTTTCTTGATCGATTTGACTTACCAAAGCTGAATCAGGACCAGGTAAATCAACTAAATAGTCCTATATCCCCCAAAGAAATAGAAGCGGTCATCAAAAGTCTCCCATCCAAAAAAAGCCCAGGACCAGATGGCTTCAGCGCAGAATTCTACCAGACCTTCAAAGAAGAGCTAACACCAATTCTCTTCAAACTATTCCACAAAATAGAAACAGAAGGAACATTACCAAACTCATTCTATGAAGCCACAGTCACCTTGGTACCTAAACCTCACAAAGACTCAACAAAGAAAGAGAATTTCAGGCCAATCTCCCTTATGAACATTGATGCAAAAATACTTAATAAAATACTTGCAAACCGAATCCAAGAACACATTAAAGATATTATCCACTATGACCAAATAGGCTTCATCCCAGGTATGCAGAGGTGGTTCAATATACGGAAATCCATCAATGTGATCCACCATATTAACAAACTGAAAGAAAAAAAACACATGATAATCTCCCTAGATGCTGAAAAAGCATTTGACAAAATCCAACATCCATTCATGTTTAAAGTATTGGAGAGATCAGGGATACAAGGCACATATCTAAACATAGTAAAGGCGATATACAGCAAGCCTATAGCCAACATCAAACTGAATGGAGAGAAACTTAAAGCAATCCCACTGAAATCAGGGACAAGACAAGGCTGCCCACTCTCTCCATATCTCTTCAACATAGTTCTGGAAGTCCTTGCTAGAGCAATCAGACAGTTGAAGGAGATCAAGGGGATACAAATTGGAAAGGAAGAAGTCAAATTATCACTATTTGCAGATGATATGATAGTATACGTGAGTGACCCCAAAAACTCTACCAGGGAACTCCTACAGCTGATAAACACCTTCAGCAAAGTGGCCGGATACAAAATTAACTCAAAAAAATCAGTAGCCCTCCTGTATACAAAAGACAAAAGGGCTGAGAAAGAAATTAGGGAAACAACACCCTTCACAATAGCCACAAATGACATAAGGTACCTCGGAGTAACCCTAACCAAGGAAGTCAAAGACTTGTATGAAAAAAATTTCAAATCTCTGAAGAAAGAATTAGAAGAAGATATGAGAAGATGGAAAGATCTCCCATGCTCATGGCTTGGCAAGATTAACATAGTAAAAATGGCCATCTTACCAAAAGCAATCTACAGATTCAATGCAATGCCCATCAAATTACCAACACAATTCTTTA
Source organism: Meriones unguiculatus (assembly GCF_030254825.1). Lineage (NCBI taxonomy): Eukaryota > Metazoa > Chordata > Mammalia > Rodentia > Muridae > Meriones > Meriones unguiculatus. The sequence goes on from NC_083351.1 coordinate 143,711,435, forward strand.
CAGACCTGGAAAGAAAAATTCTCAACTTCATATGGAATAACAAGAAACCCAGAATTGCTAAAACAATCCTCTACAATAAAAGATCTTCTGGAGGTATCTCCATCCCTGATCTTAAGTTGTACTATAGAGCAACAGTTTTAAAAACTGCATGGTACTGGCATAGAAACTGAATGGTGGATCAATGGAACCGAACAGAGGACCCAGAAATAAACCCACACACTTATGGACACCTGATCTTTGACAAAGACGCCAAAACCATACAATGGAAAAAAGATAGCATCTTCAACAAATGGTGCTGGTCCAACTGAATGTCTACATGTAGAAAAATGAAAATAGATCCATACTTATCACCCTGCACAAAACTGAAGTCCAAGTGGATCAAAGACTTCAACATAAAACCAGACACATTAAATCGGCTTGAAAAAAAAGTGGGAAATACCCTAGAACTCATTGGTACAGGAGAAAACTTCCTGAACAGAACACCAACAGCACAGGCTCTAAGAGCAACAATCAATAAATGGGACCTCATGAAACTGAAAAGCTTCTGCAAAGCAAAGGACACTGTCATCAAAATAAAGCGACTGCCTACAGACTGGGAAAAAATCTTCACCAACCCTTTATCTGACAGAGGACTCATATCCAGTATATATAAAGAACTAAAGAAGCTGAAAAGCAGCAAACCAAGTAATCCACTTAAAAAATGGGGAACAGAGCTAAACAGAGAATTCTCTGTAGAGGAATACCGAATGGCAGAGAAGCACTTAAAGAAATGCTCAACCTCACTAGCCATTAGGGAAATGTAAATCAAAACAACCCTGAGATTTCACCTTATACCCATGAGAATGGCCAGGATCAAAAACTCAAGTGACAACATATGCTGGAGAGGTTGTGGAGAAAGGGGAACCCTTCTCCACTGCTTGTGGGAATGTAAACTTGTACAACCATTCTGGAAATCAATCTGGCGCTTTCTCAGACAACTAGGAATAGCACTACCTCAAGATCCAGCCATACCACTCCTGGGCATATATCCAAAAGAGGCTCAAGTACACAAAAAGGACATTTGCTCAACCATGTTTGTAGCAGCTTTATTTGTAATAGCCAAAAGCTGGAAACAACCCAGATGCCCCTCAACTGAAGAATGGATGCAGAAATTGTGGCACATCTACACAATGGAATATTACTCAGCAATGAAAAATAAGGAAATCATGAAATTTGCAGGTAAATGGTGGGATCTGGAAAGGATCATCCTGAGTGAGTTGTCCCAGAAGCAAAAAGACACACATGGTATATACTCACTCATATAGACATACAACATAGGACAAACCCACTAAAACCTGTGCATCTAAAGAAACTAAGCAAGAGAGAGGACCCTAACTAAAATGTCCAATCCCCATCCGGAAAGGCAAAGAGGATGGACATCAGAAGAAGAAGAAAACAGGAAACAACCTAGGAACCTACTACAGAGGGCCTCTGAAAGCCTCTGCCCTACAGACTATCAAAGCAGATGCTGAGCCTGATGGGCAACTGTTGGGCAGAGTGAATGGAATTTTAGGTAAGAACTGGGAAATAGTAAGAGCTGGAGAGGACAGGGTCTCCACAAGGAGAGCAACAGAACAAGAAAATTTGAACACAGGGACTTCCCAGAGACTCACTCCAACCAAGGACTATTCATAGAGATAACCCAGAACCCCTGCACAGATGTAGCCCAGGGCAGTTCAGAGTCCAATTGGGCTACATAGTAATGGGAAGAGGGACTGCCTCTGACATAATCTGATTGGCCTGCTCTTTGATCACCTCCCCCTGGGTGAGAGCAGCCTTACCAGGCCATAATAGAGGACAATGCAGCCACTTTTGATGTGAACTGATAGACTAAGATCAGAAAGGAGAGGAGAACCTCCCCTATCAGTGGACTTGGGGAGTGGCATGCATGCAGAGGGAGGAGGGAGGGGCTTATGGGGGGATGCAGAATGAATAAAGTGTAATTGATGAAAAATTAAAAAAATATTTTCCTCATAAGAAATGTTCCTTGGAATTCTTATTCTTGATGTTTGCATAAAGGTGAACAGATCTTATGTAAATGAGCACAGTTTTCTTATTGATAAATATTTAAGTAATTTTAAATTTATTACTTCCAGTAATGCTAAAAAGCATCCATGTATATAACCTCTTTGGGGTTGTATCTGAATTTTTCCTGATGTTAAAGATGATTTTATTGGCTAGATCCAAAACAATGTTCTTGAAACATGTTTTTTTTTTTTTTCTCCCGATGGTGAGTGCTCTCTGTCACGAACAACTCCACATTTGGCTAAGGCCGAGGATCTGGCTTGCTTCCATGTATGTGGACCTATCTGCATTGCCCCCGTGGCATGCCTGGGTTGGCTACCCAGAGGCTATTTAAGCTGTGGGCTGGCTTTCCCCGGGGTCCGAGGATTGTTCAATGTTCCTGAATAAACTGCATTGAAAAAAAAAAAACTGAAATAATTTTTCAGGGACATATTCTCCAATTCCTTTTTGGGCCTTTCAGATGTTATTTTAACTTTGTCGTTACACTGAAGGAGGGAGTTGTTCCACACTTGCTCTGACACTACAGTGTATTTCTGAAACTAAAACAGTAATCCCTGTCACGCAAAGAAACTTGAAACAAATTTTAATATGTCATCTTCAAATACCTCACAAGTTTGTGAATCACAAGTCTTTTCTTTTCACATAATCAACAGCACCTGAGAGCCACTTGATACTTTTCTAAATGTATCTTGTTTTTAATTGTGATTTTTTTTTTGTCTCAAAGGAAGATTGTATTTTGCTATTTAATGAAGTGCTAGGATTATGTGTCTGATTAAAAAAAAAAACAATTGCTGATTATATTCTTACATATAAAAGTAGTGAAGAGTTGCTAAAGAAAAATTTTAAGATATGACCAGATTAAAAATATTAGAGGTTAGTGTGTCTGGTTTTATATTGAGTCTTGATCCACTTAGTCTTTAGTTTTGTGCAGGCTGATAAGTATGGATCTATTTGCATTTTTCTATATGTAGACTTCCAGTTAGACCAGCACCATTTGTTGAAGATGCTGTCTTTTTTCCATTGAATGATTCTGGCATCTTTGTCAAAATTCAGGTGTCCTTAAGTATGTGGATTTATTTCAGGTTCTTCTATTCAATTCCATTGGTTCACCAGTCTGTTTCTATGCCAGTACCATGCAGTTTTTAGCATTTGTTGTTCTGTAGTACAGCTTGAGATGAAGGATGGAGATACCTCCAGAAGATCTTTTACTGTAGAGGATTGTTTTAGCAATTCTGGGTTTCTTGTTGTTCCATATGAAGTTGAGAATTTTCTTTCGAGGTTGATAAAGAAAAAGTAAGAAAAAGCCTTGAACTCATTGGCACAGGAGACAACTTCCTGAACAGAACACCAACAGCATAGGCTCTAAGAGCAATAATAATTGGGACCTCATGAAACTGAAAAGCTTCTGTAAAGCAAAGGACACTGTCATCAGAACAAAATGAATGCCTATAGATAGAGAAAGGATCTTCACCAACCCTATATCTGACAGAGGACTAATGTCCAGTATATATAAAGAACTAAAGAAGTTAAACAGCAACAAATCAAGCAATCTAATTTAAAAAATGGAGCACAGAGCTAAACATAGAATTCTCTGCAGAGGAATATCAAATGGCAGAGAAACACTTAAAGAAATGTTCAATGTCCTTAGCCATCAGGGCAATGCAAATCTAAACAACCCTGAGATTTCATCTTATACCCATCAGAATGGCTAAGATAAAAACCTCAAGTGACAAGGCATGCTGGAGAGGTTGTGGAGAAAGGGGAACCCTCCTCCACTGCTGGTGGGAATATAAACTGGTACAACTACTTTGGAAATCAATCTGGTGCTTCCTCAGACAGCTAGGAATAGTGCTTCCTCAAAATCCAGCTATACCACTCCTAGGCATAGACCCAAAAGAGACTCAAGTACACAATAAGGACATTAGCTCAACCATGTTTGTAGCTGCTTTATTTGTAATAGCCAGAACCTGGAAACAACCAGATGTCCCTCAATTGAAGAATGGATACAGAAATTGTGGTACATCTACACAATGGAATATTACTCAGCAATAAAAAACAAGGATATCATGAAATTTGCAGGTAAATGGTGGGATCAAGAAAAGATCATCCTGAGTGAGCTATTCCAGAAGCAGAAAGACACACACAGTATATACTCACTCATATAGACATATAATATAGGATAAACCTACTAAAATCTGTACACCTAAAGAAACCAATCAAGAGGGAGGATTCTTGCTAAAATGTTCAATACCTATACAGAAAGGCAAAGACGATGGACATCAGAAGAAGGAGAAAACAGGGAACAAGTCAGGAGCCTGACAGAGAGGACCTCTGAAAGGGTCTGCCTTGCAGACTATCAAAGCAGATGCTGACCAACCTTTGAGCAGAGTGCAGGGAATCTTACAAAAGAAGGGGGAAACAGTAAGATCTGGAGAGGACAGGAACTCCACAAGGAGAGCAATAGAACCAGAAAATCTGAGCATAGGAGTCTTTCCTGAGACTGATACTCCAATCAAGGACCATGCATGGAGATAACCTAAGACTCCTGCACAGGTGTAGCCCATGGCAGTCCAGTATCCAAATGGGTTACATTGTAGTAGGAACAGGGACTGTTTCTGACATGAAATGATTGCCCTGCTCTTTAATTACCTCCCCCGAGGGGCAAGCAGACTTACCAGGCCACAGAAGACAATGCAGCCAGTCCTGATGAGACCTGATAGGCTAGGGTCAGAAGGAAGGAAAAGAAAACCTCCCCTATCAGTGGACTTGGGGAAGGGCATGCGTGCAGAGGGGGGTGGAAGGGAGGGATGGACGGGAGGAGGGAGGGAACCACAGGGGAGATACAAAGTGAATAAAGTGTAATTAATAAAGAATTTAAAAAATATTAGAGCTTAAAGGTCAAATATCATTTAGTTTTCTTTTAAAAAGTTTCCTGCTTATTTTAAGGATACAAATAAAATATTGCTTAGTTAGCCTGTCGTAGTTAGAGGTTATATTGCTGTGATAAAACACAATGACCAATAGCAACTTGAGAAAAAGAGAGTTTATTTTGCTCATACTACCATATCACAGTGTACTACTGAGGAAATTTAGAACAGGACGTCAGGACAGGAACCTCGAAGAAGAAATTGAAACAGAGTTCAAGTCCGTAGATAGAACAGTGCTGCTTTCTGGTTTGCTTCGCTTGCTTTCTTAAACCACCTGGAACCACCTGGCCAGGGGTGTAACCACAGTACAGTCATTAATGAAGAAAATGCTCTACAATGTTGTCTACAGAAGACATTTCTCAATTGAGAGTTCCTTTCAAATGAGTCTAGCTGTGTCATCTTAACCAATACACAGTTAATTACATCGCTTCTACAGTTGGCATTTACTTTTAGTAATTTGGTGTTTTAAAGCAGGTTACATCTGGATATGTTTAATGTACTATTAGAAATTCATGTATTCATTATATTTTGAGAATTATTGACTCATCTGTTCGCTATCGTTAACTTCTCTAAAATATTTTAGTCTCTCTTGTGTTGATGCCTCAGTAGAATTGCCTACAATGTTTGCATTAGACAATCAATGGCTTTTCTAGTGTTGCCCGGATCCCCTGACTGATAAGGAAACTTCGGTACTTTCTCTGTGATCCAGGCTGGCGGTCCTTGTTGCTACCTTGAAAGCCACTCCTGGCTGTCAGCCTCTGTGCAAACATGAGGTCTCTGCCACCCTCCTCCTCTGCTTTCTCCTCCTCTTCTTCCTCTTCCCCCCTTTTTTCTCCTCTTGTTCCCCATATTCTTTCTTTTCTTCCTTCTCCTTTTATTCCTCCTCCTCTTTTTCTTCCCCTTCTTCCATTTCTTCCTCCTCCTATTCTTTCTTCTTCCTCCTGCTCTTTTTTCTTCTCTTCTTCCTCTTCCTCTGAATCCTTTTGTTCCTCTTCCTTTTCTGCTTACTTTTTTCTGGTTTTCCTCACTCAATCTCTTTCAGACAATATAATAAATAGATCACACAATTTTTTTTGTTTCTATTTTCGATGACATTTTGCACTCCTCTTTGTCTGCTATTGCTCCCTTCTTCCACATGAATAATTTGTGACTCTACTTTAGAAGACTAATTTTCTTCCTGACCTATGTATGATAATATTTCTTAGCTGTACCATAGAATATATATTTTCTAGTACACTAGACAATTAGCCTCTTTTCATTGTTAACTTCAGTCTTTCAAGAACTTGGTAATTTGTCCATTTATTGCCTTTCTAAAGAATCTAATTAGATGCTTAAAGTGTCTGTAAACAGGTGTCCCTCTGTGTAGAATGTTGAGGATTGTGAGAAGAAGTTTAAGAAAATGCACTTTTCATAGATGCTCTGTAAACATCTCCCTATATATACCAACATGAGCAAACAGCCACTCACAGTACACACCCTCAGACAGTAATATCAAAACTTGTGTTTTCTTAAGTCTAAGCCCTGCCCCATAAGATTTTTTAATATACTAAGAGAATGATTGAGTATCTTCCAGGGAATATGGGTGATGGGAGAGAGAAGGGCATGAGGGGATAGTTGTTAATAGCCATGCTCATTCACTCCCATAGGCAACTCCTCCCTAGATTCTTCCATCTTTGTTGTTTGTATTAAGTTTTAATTCTTTAAAATAAAGTTTCTTGTTCTGAAATCTATTAATAACTGAAAGCAAAAATTCCACTAAGGAAATTATAGCCCTCCATCATTCTTTTGATTCACCCCTTTTCTTTATCCCTTCAGTTAATGTCACTAAAGTCTCATCCACGGGGCTCTTCATTAGTAACCAGTGAAAAACTTAGATGTGTGAGTAGTCACAGCAATACACACAGAACCTTGGGACTTCATTTAGAAGCCTGTGGAAAACTTCAGCACACAAACACACTCAATGTATTTGAAGGAAAGTGAGCAAGATATTACAAATAACTACAGTGTCCTAATATCTTGTTATTCATCATGTGCCATGCTAAATACCTTTTTTAAGACATTTCACTGAACTATCTCTATAACATATTTAAATCATTCCTTTTACTTCAATTTATTTATTTTTTGTTTTTCATATATTACATCCTGAGCAGTTTTTCCTCTTCTCCCCCCAGTCTCTCCTCCTCACCTCCTGTTTTTCCCTGATTCACCCTCTTCCATTTCATTCCAGAAATGATCAGTCCTCCAAGGGATATCAACATAAACGTGGCAAAAAAATCAGAGGAAGACTGGGCATACAACCTCATAGCAAGCCTGCAGACAAGTTGGTAGGAGGGAAAGGGTCTCAAAATCAGACAAAGGAGTCAGAGACAGCCCCAACAGAGGACCTGGGTCCGACCCACATTGGCTTCCTGATTCTCTCTTCAGGTTCTGTGAGCCCCATGCCATGGCTAGTTGATTCTGTGGGCCATGTACTTGTGACTTCATGTACTTGCGATACACTCTTTTCTTCCCATTTTCCACAAGATTCCTGGAGTTCTGCCTGATGTTTGGCTGTGGGTCTCTGCATCCTTTTAGCTGTTGGATTAAGGCTTTCTTGTGATGATCATGCTAGGCTCTGACCTGTGAGTATGGCAAAACATTATTTGGAATCAGATAATTTACATTTTTTATTTTTTTCCAATCTTGTCTGGTTTTATCCCGAGTCTCTGGACTATTCAGCCTCTGGTTCCTGGTCATCCAGACAGTGTCAGGCATGGGCTCTCTCTTACAGCATGGGTTTCAAGAAGGGCCAATCATTGGTTGGCCACATCCACAAACTGGACCACCTTTAAAAAGAAGCAAAATCTGAACCATGCAACTAAGTGGTAGAGTTAACTATACTAACTATAGATATTAAGTACCTCTATATTTTTGCTGCTGAGTTGGAAAATTAATCTCTCATTTTCAGTTTGTTATTGAAAGAAATGATCACGTGGAAAACAAAGAAAATTTCAATTGAATATAAGTCACATATTTCAGAGTAAGTCTGAAAATTTGATAAATATTTAAAATCTAGGGTTATCATTGCATCACTCTGCATGGGATCCCACTGTCTGTTATGTCTCACTGTGAATTCTGTCTTCTAAGTTTCCATGGTACCTTCTCCAGGAAGATCTGCCCTGTTTTATTAGGATACCATTATATCCCCTTAACTGTGACAGTAAACTAATTGGTTAGACTAAGCTAATTTTGTGTTAACAAGCAATAACCACTAACTAAAAATTCTTTGTAGATGAATAGAACATTATCATTTCTCTCTTATTGGACTGAAGTGTGAAAGTGTCACCAAGACCTGAGGAAGAATGAGAGAAGAGTATTTAGAGATGTACTAAAGAGGCATTATATCAATATATGCACCATGTAAATTTGTTCACTTTGTAAATATCCTTTCCCTCATTCAGCAGGAACTGGACTTCCCAAAAGCAAGGTTAGTTTTCAGTGCTGAGGATGCCATGGTGAAAATGAGCACAGTGCTCAGGTGTTCTTCCTCTAATTCTGTTGTGTGACACCAGCTGATCTAGAGCAGTGGTTCTCAACCTTCCTAATGCTGCAACCCCTTAATATGTTGTAGTGACCTCCAAGCATAAAATTATTTTTTTTTGTTTTTTCTTTTTTTTATTAATTACAATTTATTCACTTTGTATCCCCCCATAAGCCGCTCCCCCCTTCTTCTCACATGCCCCTCCCCAAGTCCACTGATAGGGGAGGTCCTCCTCTTCTTCCTTCTGATCTTAGTCTATCAGATCACATCAGGAATGGCTGCATTGTCATCTTCTATGGCCTGGTAAGGCTGCTCTCCCCTCAGGGGGAGGTGATCATGACTGTAACTTTGCTACTGTTATGAATGTTAATGTAAATATCTCTGTTTTCTGATGGTCTTAAGAGACTTGCAGAAGGATCATTTGACCCCAAAAGGGTCATGACCCACAGATTGAGAACCACTGCTCTTGAGGCTGCATTATCTTCTAATAGTAGAGTGTTGGCTTTACAGTCAGAACTAAGCTGTTCTTGTGTTTTCTCCAATATAGGACAGTCACTGCATTGATGGGGGCTGACATCCATGTGCTCTTTTAACTGAGTCCATAGATGGTGTGCTACAAGCATTGCTTTAGCAAATTGATAGGAATGAAAATCAAGGTTCATAAGTCCTGGCAAATACACATGCACACACATACATGCACATGTGTGCTCAACAGGCCAAGAGAATGAAAAGGGGAAAAATCAACTGGGTATAGGACAACATGGGTTGTTGAGGATGGTTAAGTTAAAAAATGTACTATATTATTTAAATATATTCCAACCTCAACGTGAATAGAAAATCTCCAGACAAGTAAAACACGGCAGAGGACTTTGAATCTGATCTTCACATATTATATCTTTGGTCTGATTGGCAGGATTGACCACAGTGTTGAAAAGGTAAAGACTCTTTAACAAATCTGTACAATCTGATTGCATCCGGTGGGATAGAGATTACATTGAAATATCAAATTGTATTCAAGACAGAAATTGCATGACTCACATGTCTGAGGCCGTGTTGTATGTGTTTAGGATGCTCTGATGGCAAAAATATCCATTTTAATGGAGCTTTCATGTGGTGTAAGTGAATAAATAAAGAACAGAAATTATTTTTAAAACATTTTGGGAGGGGATGGGGTTGAACGGGAGAAAGGCACTTGTGCAAACCTGAAGAGCTGGGATTCACATAAAGGTGGAAGTGAAGAATTGATATATTACTTCTCTCCCTCTCTCTCTTTCTCTTTCTCTCTCCCACTACTCCCCCCCCCACCATGTTTAAAAACAAAGCAGTGAACACCAAGAAGAGACAATCTCATTTCAGTCTGTAGAAAGAATGAAACTATTTTAAGTACAGAGGGCAGGAGAATGGGCACTTTGACCCTTTGTGGAATAAAAGAATCAGTGTGGCTAGAATACAATAAAAGTGAGAGATGAGTCTCACAGAGCAGACGATGAGTGGAATAGTGTCCCTTAGGTGAAGACTCTGTTTGTTCAAGTTCCGAAGTATCACCCAATATTGGGAAATAAAACATAGTTTCATTGTTAATTTTGCTTTCTTTCCGAAGAGGAAAACTGGTCTCATCCAGATATCACTGTGGTGTGGTTGGTTGAGTTCTGAAGGAAACAAATTGTTATTATCATGCTACCTTAATCTGTACTGCCCACAGGATGGCAGTATAGGACAAGACAAGGAATTTTCTTGTGCACCTGACCTGCTACTGACATTTTCAGGAAGGCTGATAATGTATTTCCAAAACCTTCTGTAATCTGCTAATTGTATTCATGGAATGCATCCTTTTTTTTTTTTTTTTGGTGGCAGGAAGATGGAGGCTATGAAAAAGCCACAACAAGCATCCTAATGAACACAAGACTTTATTTAATAAAAAAAATATTATATATATATATATAACATATATAATATATATTTTAAAATATATATAAACATTTTATATTTCCTTTAAAGAAGTTCCTTTTATTCTTTATAACAATATTACAAGCAAGGTGCATACATTAAAGATCAATTATGAACTAAAAGCTGACTCAGTTCTTTGGGCTGCTGCTGGTTCAGCCTTTCAATAAATGCCAGGCTGTCTGAGAGTCAGGACTTCTGGAGCTTTTAGCTATCTTTGAGAAATTTAATGTCAGACTTTCATTAAATGCTAGTATCTGCAGTGAGATTCTGTAGTAAGACAAATTAGCATGAAAATCAGAGTCACCGAGGTCTCCTTGATGGAAAGTGCAGACAGGTCAACTGCCACCAAGGAAGTCCAGGCACAGCTAGGCAGACAGGTGGCTCTTTTGGCAGGAGTCTCGGGAGAGAAACATTTGGAAGCAAGAAATAGACAAAGCTTTAGGAAATTTGTCTATGTCTGGGTAGTAAAGTAGGGTCTTAGTCACTTGAATAGAACTTAGTCTTTAGATAAGGAAAAATAATCATTTCTAATGGAATCTGCCCTATGAACACTCTCTAAATATAGAATAGCGAAATGCCTGTCCCCTCTAATTGTCTCTGGGAGAGGCTCAGGACAGCCAGCATAGAGTTGGATACAGATTTTGAACAGATGGATGGAGGCTAAGACCAGACAAATGCTGACAGACCATGCCACTAACAACGTCTGCTTAAAAAGCCTTGGGCTTTGCTTGGCACATTAACCTCTAACTACAAAAAGTCCCTCTTTGTAGCTCAGCAATGATCAGGGTTCATTGTCTTGTCTGGTACCACACCTTCAAAAGAGCCAAAAGTAGATGGCATTTCCTGGGTTCAACTACAGTGCTTAACTTACAATGGAAGAATGAACAGCAGGTTCATAAAATAGGATTTTTAAAGGTCTGGAGCTGAGCAAATTGAGCCTATCCTCATGAGTGTCTAACCCTTTATATTAGTCTCCATTCTAGTCATGTACCAGACAAATTCAATGTTTTTATGCATTTGTGCTTGCTGTGAACACAAAGAAATTTCTGTTACAAACCTTTCCAAAGATTAACAAACATGAAAGATTTTAAAGGAAGTCACCCTCTTGATAGATTTACATTGGCTGACTTAATGCTCTTGGCACTGTACAGGTCACAGAAAAACATCAATAGCTGTCTTAAACACTGTTATTAAAAGTAAATCTCTTCCTATTGCTTATCTCAAATCAATGTGCTGCCTTTGCAGAAACTCAGTAGTTAATTTTAATCTTTTACTTACTGCCTAAGACTTTTGTCATTATGATGATTGTAATAATTATTAGCTGCAAAAATAATCAGCATGCTTAAAAATTCAAAGGGTATTCTGGAAAGAACAAGAGGATAAAAATAGTACATCTCAAAGGAGTGGTATGACACAAGTTTATTTCAACTTCTACAGACTGAGATGTATTTGCAAACTTTATTTCCATTTTCACTCTCAGAGAGGACATAATGCTCCTTGCATAAATTTACCTTTGGTATGTCTTCTAAAATAAAGTGGAGTCTTAGACTTAGATTAATCTGAGATAAAACCTTGTTAAAATTGCCTAGAAGTTGGTGTATTAAAACCTGGTATATTCAATTTAGAGATCAATATAGAGATTTCTCAAGAAATTAAAATAGAACTACCATCTATATACCCTTATCTATACCCTCACCTACATGTATCCCAGAACATAGTCTCAAATATCATGAAGATACACATACACCCTTGCTTATTCTCACTCTAGTCACAGTAGGCAGGGAATGGAATTAGCCAAGTGTTCATCAACAGATTAATTAACAATGAAAATTTGATACATTTAGACAAATTTGATTGAACTGTAAATAAATATACACTTCACAGTAAGACCGATGGTTCTTCACAGTATATTAACTAAGGTGAACCAAACTCAGAAAGAAAAATGCCTTATATTCTTTCATATGCGAATCCTAGGCTTTAATATAAACATATATGTGCATAAAAGGCATCAATGTGGGTAAAATTAACACTAAGAGTGGAAAAGGAGGTGCTAAGAAAGGGCAGTTGCAAAGGACATATGTGTCATTGAATGGAAAGGAGACTGGGGGCAGGCACTTATAATGGGAGAGTGCTCAGAAGGAAGTGGTGAGTTGAAAAAAATGAGAGATGGAATTCCAAAATCATATTTTTTTGAAAACGTCATAACATCTAATCCTCTGTATGATAATTAAAAACATTATGACTGGATGGATAATAAATATCAAGAGATTATACATTTCATTTATACAATGTACCAATTTATGAAAATAATGTAGTGCTTTCTTCTAGAGAGATCCAATTAGTGCTCAGAGAGCTATGACAAAGTGAGTTACATAAGGATCATGATGACTTCATAGGAGAGAAAGTACCACGGGTTCTGAAATGGCAGAACAATTATGGAGGAGCACAGAACAACAGAATGACAAAAGAGCCATTTGTTAGGTTATTGACTCATGACACAGTAGTTAAATCTATTCTTTTTGTACTAGCAATCCTGACAGACACTGAAAAGCCTATGGTTTTTAAAATTATGAACCACAGCAGAAAGGCTGAGGAGAAGTTTCCAAATTATCATTGGTTGACTGCCATGTGAATATATCTACATAATAGTAGTTAAAATACCAATCTACTCCATAAAGCAAAACAAAACCAAAAAATACCCTCCTTCCCCCCAAAAAAACCCTTAAAACCACATTTGAATCCAATAAACAGCATTGAATTAACTATACTTGGAACCTCTACAGCCATTTCTTACTGGCTTTCTCCTGTTACCTCTGAAGTTAAGAGCTATTAGATATATTTCTATGAACTGCATTCTCTAGCATGTAATATATAGATAATGTAGGCAGCCATGGATGATTCATTGTATTTGCTTAATCACTGGCATCAGCTCTGGGAAAGACACACATTTGTTAACAAAAGTGATTCTCCACTGGTTCCTCCCAAGCTTCCTGTAGCCCATAGACATGTCCTTTGTCTTGAGTGGCTTGATATATTGAAATAAATCAATATTTTAAACTTACATTTACATAAACATTGGATTCTGAAACTCTCTGGAGTTCAGATCAACATGTCTGCACGTCAAACACCTTTTACAGCTAAATAACAGCTGTCCGTCTTAGCCCAGGAATGTTCTCATGGTCTGTCACATCCCATATCAGTGCCTGTTTCCTCCACAACACTGAGACAACATGTCAGCTTTCACATTCTGTCAGTAGTGCTCTGCCCCCTTCCGCCTTCTAGTGTATGCTAATCATTCTTCTTGTCTTCTCTGTGTAAGTAAATGTACTTTCACCACCTCATCTATGTTATAGAGAGGGCGTTTTATAGAAGTGATAGATATCTTGAGGGCATGAACTAATGCCAATACCTATCAATATCTGAAAAATAAATAAAAATAATGTCAAGGAAGAAAAGAAAAGGGTGAAATGAGGTAAAATAATTCTAAAAGATTTTATACTTGGACTACAAGCTATAGTTTTGAGCCAGTTCCTGATGTTAAAGGTACTGTAGGCTATTTCACCAGGGGTGTGTTACTTCATTGCTGTTATCTACTTTATGTTAGCCTATATGGGATGGATGGCTAGAAACTTCCACTAAAAACAAAAACAAACAAACAAACAAACAAAAAGCTACAAATCAGTGGGAATATTGTACTTTTCCCCCACCAGAACTTCAAGGAAAGCAGGAATATTTATCCCATAGAGCATATAAGAGGAATTTCATGCAGGTCTCATTCATAATTGTATTGGTGACAAATCATTTTTGTGTTCTTTTATTAATATTGCTTTTATATTAAAAATGTCTTCAAAACTTTAGAGTGCTAAACCACTTGAGGACAAGGGGAAATAATGAGGAAGAATAATTAGGTAAGTTCATTAAAAACAAGTTATGTTTTATTAGCCATTCCTATGCTTGTAAAAGCAGGATAGGAAAATGTATTAGGTTGTATTTGATACTGTGTGTGTGTGTGTGTGTGTGTGTGTGTGTGTGTGTGTGTGTGTATGATGTATGTACAACCAAGTACATGAGTGAAGGGTAGTGGCTAGTAAATACCACAGAATTTGTGTTGAGATCAGAAGAAATCTAGGATTTTATGCCTTCCCCACTTGCCTGAGACAAGGTCTCTTTATTGCTTTGATTGTGGGAATACCACATTAGCTGTCCCAAAAGTGACCCTTGGTCTTCCTGTCTCTGCCTCCTGTTTTCTCACAGGAGAACTAGGATCAGAGATATTCATGGTATTTGTAATAGTCAGGGTCCTTGAGAGTCCCAGAACTTACAGAATGAATCTTTCTCTGTATAAAGGGAGTTGATTGGAATGACTCACAGGCTGAAGTCCAACTAATCCAGCAATGGCTGGCTGTGAGTGGAAGGTCAGGAATGTAGTAGTAGTTCCATGAGGCTGGGTATCTCAGCTGGTCTTTTGTATAAGGTGGAATCCTGAAGAAGTACACTCTAATGCCAATGAAAGAATGGATGAATGAGTTAGCAAAGTGAGTACTGAGCAGGTGGAGAATGAAGGAACCCTTCCTTCACTGTCCTTGTATAGGCTTCTAGAAGAAGATATAGTCCAGATTAAAGGGGTGCCTCGAGATCTGGATTATAGGAGGACGTCATGATCCAGATCAAAAGCCTGTACCCTCCTGCCTCAAGATCTGGATCACAGGTGTGCCCTCCACTTCTGGATTGTAGTTCATTCCAGACACAATTAAGTTGCTAATGGAGAATCACCATTACAGTCTGCATCTGTCTTTTTTTATGGGTTCTAGGATTGAAACCCAGACTCTCACACTCGTCAACAAGCACTTTACCCACTGAGCCCTTTCCAGCCCTTCTGTGAGCTTTTGGCAAATCACAAATGATATGAAATAATAGACTGCTTGCTGCCTTAGGTTGTTAATAATCTGGAAAACGGCCTGTTTTGCTAAATATTGGACTAACGGTACGGAAAGGCAGATTGCTACGAACAGTAGACATTCTCACGGAATCTACTGTCTGAGAATTTTAGCAGCAGCTCCGTCTCCAAGTGGGTTTCCTAGTAATGGGAACAGGGTGGCTGGTTCTTTTATCAGGAGGAGCAGGCTTATCAGGCCACAGAGGAAGAAAAGACAGCCAGTCATGATGAGACCTGATAGTCTAGGGTCAGATGGAAGGGGAAGAGGACCTTTCCTATTAGTGGACTCAGGGAGGGACATGGGAGGAGAAGAGGAAAGGAGGGCAGGATTGAGAGGGGAAAGGGAGGAGGCTACAGCTAGGATATGAAGCAAATAAATTATAATTAATAAAAAATTGACAAAGAAATAAAATGGTCATTTTATAGATATTAAAATAACGCTTTATGATTTTAAGGTTTATTTTTATTTGTGTTATTATTATTTATTACAATATACTCACTTTGTATCCCAGATATAGCCTCCTTCCACATCTCCTCCTGGTCCCGCCGTTCCTCCCTCTTCCCACCTCCATGTCCCTACTCTAGTCCACTGATAGAGGAGGTCCTCCTCCCCTACTATCTGACCCTAGCCTATCAGATCTCATAAGGACTGGTTGGATCCTCTTTTTCTGTGGTCTAGTAAGGCCACTTCCCCAGGGGGAGGTGATCAAAGAGCAGGCAACCAAGTTCATGCCAATGTGAATGTCCATCTGTGCATACATGCATCATGGGAATGCCTGGTACCTTCACAGGCCAGAAAGGAGAGCCCAACTACAGTGGAAGTTTTGGTTGTGTTATGCAAATATGTTTTTGTTGTAATCTCAAGTGTGGGATGGGAGTATTCACACCTGATGACAACCTTGAGAGAAAGTGAGTGATATTTGTCAGCTGGAAACTGCCTCACGAGGAGGGCTTGGTTTTTGCCAGCTGAAAAGCATCCTTGTATGGACTTTGAGAAGGTATAAATAGGAAGGGAGAGAGAGAGATGGAGAGAGAGAGAGAGAGAGAGAGAGAGAGAGAGAGAGAGAGAGAGAGAAAGAAAGGATGGATGCATCGATTCAAGAAGCTCCAAGAGAGAATGCTTTGGAGAATGCTTCAAGGAGATTGCTGCTGTCCTTGCTGCTGCTGGTCCTTGTTGCTTCATTTGCTATTGAGGGATTGCTGGATTGCTGCTTTGCTGGACTGCTCTATATCCTGATGACAAAGAATGGAATCTGCTCAAGGAACTAAGTCTAAAAAGGCCTATATCCCTTCTTCTTAGTAACCCTCTTTCTCTCCCACCTAGGATTAGGGGGTTGGAAGGGAGACAGTAGTTGAAGGAATTCCAAATAAGTAAGGTTTTTTGTTTGTTTGTTTGTTTGTTTTGTTTTCTTTTATGTCAAAACCTACAGGAAGCCTATGCCAACCCTCTGGAATTTGAGCTATAAGATAGTTGTGAGCCTCTTTAATCATAACTGGTGCTGGAAACAAGACCTGGGTCCTCTGATATGTACAGCAAGTGCTATTAATTGCTGAGAAGCCCCCTCCTTCTTTTTCTCTCTTAACAGTTCTTAATTTTGATCTAGCTCTTGTTTTTATTTTATTATTTAACTTTTTATTGATTCTTTGTGGATTTCACATCACGCACCACAATCCCACCCATCCCTTCGTACCCACCCTCTGCCCTCGTGACCTCCCTCCCAAAAGAAAAGAAAATATCATTGTGGAAGCTGTACTGTGTCACAGCATGTCAGCATGTTTTTCAAGCCTCTTTGCTTGCTAATGCTTATTGCAATGTGTCATCTTGTCTTGTTCAAGGCTGCCGCTTCTGCTACTCTATCAGTACCGCATTCTCACTGGGACTCCCCTCTGATAGCCTGTTGCTGCCCTGTGTTATGGGGTTTCTGCAGCTTTTTATCTGCAGGACTGACACTTTCACATTCTCAGCAGTGTATAGATGGGTTAGATGTGTGTGTGTGTGTGTGGGGGGGTGTTCAAATCCAAAGCTGTGGATCTGGGCATGGGTGGTAGCTGAGCAGCACACCAGCTCTGCTGCACCCATACCGCCAGGGCAGGCAGTCCAGCACTATCCCACATAGCTCACCCGATTCTGCATTTGGCAAGGTGCAGAGCCAGCTTTCCAGTTTGCCAGCTCTCATGCCCTCACGGTGGTTCGCTTGCACCCACTCCAACAGGGCCAGCTCTCCCATGCTGCTCCGACAAGGTACAGGGCCTGCTCTCCCAAGTGTTGCAGCCAGTGATGAACTGTGCTAGCTCTCCTGGCTGAGCCCTCTCCTGCGCCCCACAATGTACAAATAATTCTTTATTTTTTCTTTTTGGTTTGCAAATGTTCTGAGCTAGAAATGCAGTGGGGTTTTGTTTCAAGGGAATCAGATTTCAATATCTCCATGGGCTGAACTACACGTCAAAGCAACAGCTTCTAGTCGAATAGATACTCAACATCCTGAATGTACCCATACAGACAAAAGTAGGCTAAGGTATCTGGCAGACAGAAAAATTTTGTGAGTTAATAGATTTATATGATTGCCAAAATAGCTGTGTTCATTTCAGAACGCATCAAGAGAAACGCAGCATCTGTAACAGGTATGAAAAATTGATTTCCCTTCACATGCCATCTCTGGTTAGTAACGGGTTCTGCCTAGAATGCTATGTTGACAGGGAATCTGAAGCCTCATCTTAGAGTGGCAGAAAAACATAGGCATTAACTGGTGACAGCAGCCATGGCCACAGCAGGGAGAAGTGCACTTTGGTGCACTTGCTGTCCTTGTTGGAGAATGAGGCCTGCGGTGGAATGTGTTATTCTGCATTAAAAGTTCTTAGAGCACTTGGAAACAATTTTCTTTGTGTGAAAGGGAAAAGCTTTATTTTAGAGTATTGATTGGGATAATTTTATTCTTTGGTTGGCATGGGTGCAGGAGCGAGACGGAGGCCTTGGGGTTTGAGGGAGCTTTCCCAATGCACTGCCTCTTTGGCTGTGTATGGGTCAGTTACATTTGTTACATTTTTACCTTTTCTCAGGTTCATGGTTGTTTACAGTCTCCGTGTTGTTGCACTGAGATTCTTTTACCAAGATTTGATGCTTTTCCCCTTGTGTTGAGCCAGAGAATTTCTTATACTTGTCCAGAAGTTAGAAGTTGTTGGCCAAAGGTGAATGTGAATTCCTGGGAATATTTCCTAATGTCTGGAGGCATTTGAAGTTGGCACAGTTGCGTGTTTGCTTCTGGTAATTAGAAAAGGAAGGTCAGAAGAGGTGGTAAAAAAAAATCATCCGAAGGACAGAGACCTCCACAACAAAGAATCATCTGTTCAAATGTAATCAGCGTTTTGATGGAGAAGCTTGCCGTATACTGATCCTACTTTTAGTGGTTGACCTCATTGCTCAGCTTTCTTTGAGTTCTGTCTCGTTATATAGCTAATCTGAGCTGACATGAGTTATCTTTCTGAGTGGAATCTACCTCTCTTTATACACAATGGACTTTGAGCTATTTAAATCTTTTCTATGATGGTAAAACATGTCATATGTTAGGTGAACCGTGAGCTTTACTAGTTCAAACCCAAATTTCTCCACTCTGGAAGAAAGTACATGGATTTTCGTTTCTGTAAAAGGATCAACATGGATATTATAAAAGTTAATAGATACAGTGATGCTCTTAATCCCATAGGATTATGTAGGATTCAGTAAATGAATAGGCACCTATCTGTGTGTATATATGTACAGACAGCATCTTTCCCAGAGATAGAAAGGCAACATTTACAGCAGTAAATGCTTTGCAAGTGTTATTTTGTTGTTGTAGTTCCTGAAGTTCTTTTTCCTGTAGATAAAATGGTTTCATTTGTGTCAGCTCCTCAGAACACAGCATAGTTTGCAGGGACTTTCTTGGGTCACTTATTGTCAGTTCGGCACCTGTATTGTCAAGATTCTGCTGTGGGTTCTGAGATGGAAAAGTGAAGATTCTGCTGTGGGTTCTGAGATGGAAAAGTGAAGATTCTGCTGTGGGTTCTCAAGTTAATCTCTTAGAACCACATGTTCACCAAGCACATCAAAGAAACTCCTCCTTTCCTTTTACAAGTAAATCCTTAAGGATTGTCTCACATTAAGATAATCTGAACAATATCTTACTGCTGATCAAATTGATCATTACAAGACCAGTAAAGTCAGTGCCAACAAGGTAATATTCAAGAGGACAATGAGTAAAATCATTTTACAGTGACAGAGGGACTTGCACCTTCAAGAGGGATACAGTGTCCTACAGCAAGCATGCTGGTATATGCAGTATCTTATTACAAGAATGAAGAGTCTGAGAGCACAGCTACAGACAGGGTCAGATTATTGTCTTTCTTAGAAGTTAGACTCAACTTTGTATTCACAAGTCACAGCAAAAAAAAAAAAAAAAAAAAAAAAAAAAAAACAGATCCAATGTAAATACTGTAGTAACTGATAAATATTCAGAAACTTCATTATCTATGAGCCTGAGCAAAAGACTAGCACTTAAATATGTGCTCTTCATTTTCTTTGGATATGTATGTGCATGGTGCCTATGCGCTTGTGTATATGTGCAAGCGTGTTTGCCCATGCACATGGCAAAAATAATAACTTTAAACATTCAGCAGCTGATCTACACATTCACTATGGTAAAATATTTAGATTTAATATGAAATCATAATTATACCAAAGGGACTAGTAATGCAGCTGATATGACTTGCGTTATTGTGGGTCTGAAGAATATCCATTTGTAATTCTTCCTGGTTGCCTGTATACACTAAGGTAGAAATCATACCTTATTTTCAGAAACATAGGGAGATATATTGTACGTACATAATGTCTATAATATTGAGGCTTATTTATAGAAATTTTATTTCTATACAGTATATAATTTATTTGGTTATGATTCCATGAGATAGTTAATTACACTTCAGCATGAGGTCATATGACTTTCAAATACCATGAATAATGTAAGTTTCACCACACACCCTTTGTGTCGCTTATCTTTATTTATACAGGGGAAATCTCTTAAAACCTTTGAATAGTGAGCTTGGCATGCATTTCTTGGATGTAGAAACTCTAGACAGAAATTTGCTTCAGAAGATTTATTGAGGATGTCCTGTTCATAAAACATCTCCTACAAGACATGTGAGGGGTTATCACATGTAAGAGAGAGCTTTAGCATTTATGTGTGGGCCTGTTTGCGGCACAAATGGCTCCTAAAACCTATTTCCACTCCCAACGAGATGAGAGTGTGTCATGATCTCACCTGGAGGATGCTCTGGGGGCAACGTCTGGAGACTCACAGAGCTACCGTATTTTATTAGCACTCGTCAATCACAGCAGATGGGACATGGGTGCAGCACCCATTTAAGAAACTACTCTAACTGAGCAGAGTATTTGCAGCATTCATAAGCCTGCTAGCATTCTGCAGATATATTTGTAATTTAAATATCAGCAAAGAGTTGTCTGAAAACCAGCCTTCAGCGATCAAATATTTTATGAAATATTGAAGCTAACACATACTAAAACTAGATCTTTATAAGCAATAATGACACAGAATGGTTTTTTTTTTTCATTGTTCTCATATATTTTTTGAGCAAAATATTTAAGAAGGCTGTTTGCACTGGAGGAGTGGAATTATGAAACAAAAGGTGTTCATCCTGGAGGTAGAGGCATTGAGAAAATGCAGGGAAGGTTGGGAAGAATTAGAAATAGGAAGCCAAACCCAGGAATAAAATGAGTGGTTGGTAGTGTTGTCTTATGAATACTTATTAATTTAATGGGTCTATTGTGGATTTAATGCTAGCCATATTTGAGCAAATTAAGGCTACACATGGGGCAGAAAATGTGTTCTTATAATAGGGCATATTTGGGTATACCAAAAAATGAATAGTATTGATTTGTAGGCTAATGTATTTGAGAATGATGTGGTTTTGTTATCTAGGTCTCTGGCTTTAATTTATATTTTCTCAACCAGCCAGCTTTAATCACCCATATTTTGAAAATCAAAACTGCTGTAATGATGGAACAGGGAAGATTTAAGTTTTCTGGAAAAAAAATTTCAGCTTTAACTATACCACAATCCTAGATCTTTAACTGATTTTTTTTTTTTTTTTTTTTTTACTTTAGTAAGATATTATAGAGAAGAAGAGAACGTTGTCCTTGGAACAGATTGTGGTTGAGAATAAATTTAGTGACTAAATATATTAATAAATATATTTAATTATATTATCTTTCAACTCTTCAAAGAAAAAAAATACACATGCATTTATCTAATTTGTTCTTGGTAGCAACCTGATGAAGAGAACATATTAAAGCACTTTCATGAATCTTTTTCAGGTTCAAATATCTTTGGGATGCGGCTGCAAGTAGTAGATCAAATAATAGGAATGACAGAGGTCAGCTTTTCTGGGTGCCCGTGTGAGTCAAACCATATTCAGCATCATTATACAGTCTTGTCATCTCACAGATACTTCTCTCTCAGTGTCAATCTTATTCCTTTCCCACATTGCTTTCCAAGTTATTTTTAAAGCCTCTATACTGGTTCTGTGAGGTACCTTGGCTTGTCCTGTAAGTTGAGTTCAAGGTCCCCTGACCTATATAAAGATTGTGAAGAAGAGATCTAGTTGTACAAAGTTGCTCTCTGACTTCCATATAAGTCCTGTGGTACATGTGCTCAGCCACACACTTCATGCACACCCATTCACAATCACAATAATAATAAAAAAATTTTTGCACAAAGTATTTGGTTCTTCCACATTTTCATGAATGGAGACTATCTGAATAGTAACACCCCACTAAATTTTATTTTAATTTGTTTCCTCATTTCAACACAGTTAAAACAATTTGGAATAGTCATGAAGCTACCATTTTATTCACCACATTTGTTAGATGAATTGTGTCTTTCCTTTAAGCTTTATTTTATAATTGGGAATATCAATATTTATAAAGGCATTCCAAAGAATTATTCATTTATAATCCATAGCCAAAAGGACTTCAGACATATATCTGTACTCAATCCAGTCTGTTATATTGCCAACTAGAACAGTTTCATGTTGCAGAGAAGATGTAGTTGTTTTCATCCCAAGCAACCAGCAAGAGGAATTGGTAGAACACAACCATTGGGAAAAAAAAAAAAAAAAAACCTAAAATCAAATGGAGAAAGAATATTAGAAAAGCCTTAAGTAGCTCTTACTCTATGTCTAATAAGGCACTCTGCATGTTCTGACATCATTTCCTCTTGGCAAGAATCTGATTTCCTGCTGTTAAAGAACATAAATGATTTACCAGAGCTCTGTGGTTATAAGCTGGGATTTAAACCCAGTTAATCTGGTTACACTTGGAAAATTAATATCTTAGATATGATGAGAGAACTCTGAGTTTATCTTTCACTTTAACTTTCTGTCAAATGGAAGTGTACTTGGGGTTTATCTTTGGTTTTTTTGTAAGCATACATGATATGTTTACATCCACTTTTAGTTAACTAATTGGGACCACTTTTTTATGTGTTCTTTTTTCCCAGGGAAAAGTCCTGGCAACACTTGTCAGTTTACTTTAAAATATTCTTAATGTAACTTTTAATATAAATGTCATTTCTGCCATTTTTTTTTCTGTTGA
Source organism: Meriones unguiculatus (assembly GCF_030254825.1). Taxonomy (NCBI): domain Eukaryota; kingdom Metazoa; phylum Chordata; class Mammalia; order Rodentia; family Muridae; genus Meriones; species Meriones unguiculatus. The sequence continues at coordinate 143,734,471 of NC_083351.1, forward strand.
AGCTTTATAAATGTTTCATGATTTTCCCGGCTAGTTTTATGTCAACTTGACACCAGTTATAGTCTGAAAGAAGAAAACCTCTATTGAGAAATTTTCTGCATTAGATTGGGCTGTCAGCAGGTTAGACTGTTTGGCTTTTTAAAATCTTTTTAAAATATTATTATTATTATTATTTATAATTTATTCACTTTGTATCCTGGCTAGCAACCCCTCCCTCATCTCCTCCTGGTCCCACCCTCCCTTCTTCCTTCTTCCCCCCCATCATGCCCCTTCCCTGGTCCACTGATAGGGGAAGTCATCTTCCCCTACTATCTGACCCTAGCCTAGGTCTCATCAGGACTGTCTGGAGCCTTTTTCTCTTTGACCTAGTAAGTCTACCTCACCAGGGGCAGGTGATCAAACAACAGGCAACCAAAGTCATGCCAGAGACTGCCCCACACACTCTCCCCATGGAGACTGAGATGCCCATGAGCTACATCTGAGCAGGGGTCTAGGTCTTCTCCATGTAATTTTTAAATTAGTGATTGATGATGGGCTCAGCCCATTGTGGGTGCAGACGCCGCAGGCTTGACAGTCCTGAGTTTAGAAGAAAATGGGATTAATAAGCTGTAAGGAGTAAGCTCTTCCATAGCTTTTGAAACAGCTTCCTTTGCTAGGTTCTCACCTAGTTTGAGTTGAGTGCCTGCCTTGGCTTCCTTAAATGGACTGTGATTCAGGATATGCACACCAAATAAACTCTTTGTTTCCTAAGTTGTCTGGACACCATCTAATGATTTAATTTATATTCTGAATATCTGACTGAGTAAGGCCCCTGAGGCTTTTGATGAAATTATTTTTCCACAGGGAAATAATACAAATTTCACCATTTGGTGTAATTTCTCTCCCAAATCTTCTTGACTAATAACACACGTAGAAAAAAAAATTAACCCACTATTTCTTATATACTGCAAGTGAAATTGAATCCTTATAGAAGAAGAGGGAGACAGAAAGAACTGGAGGGGACAGGAACTACACTAGGAGAACAACAGAGCTGTCATAGCTGGGCCAGGGGGTCCTACAGAGACTGATACTCCTACTAAGGACCATGCATGGAGAGTACCTAGACCCCTCTGTTCAAATGAAGCCCTTTGGCTGCTCAGTTTCCAAGTGGGTTCCCTAGTAAGGGGTACAGAGGTACAGAGGCACAGAGTTCTCTAACATGAACTCAATGGCTGGCTCTTTAATCACCTCCTCCTGGGAGTTGCAGTCTTGCCAGTCTACAGAGAAAGATGATGCAACCAATCCTGATGAGACTTGATAGTATAGAGTCAGATAGAAGGGGAGGAGGACTTCCCCTATCAGTGGACTAGGAGAAGGACATATAGGGAGAGGAGGGAGGGTGGTTTGTACTGGGAGGAGAAGATGGAAGGGGCAGCAGCAGACATACAAAGTGAATAAATTGTAATAAATAAATATATAAATAAAATTTTAAAAAAGTTATAAAGAAAGAAAAAACCCTAAAATGTTTGTTATTATTAATGCATATGTATAACCAGAATGATTAAGTTGGCTGCATGAAATGTAACAACTATGTATTTATAAGTGTGTATTTACATGATCATGCCTTTGTGAGTCTAGCTTAATTTGCTTACAATTATTCAGTTTTTTCTTTAATGTGTGGAATCCTTAAAAAATGTCACAAACTTGGAAAACGAAATTATTGAAGGATAAGATGGGAACAAGAAGGTGAGGCGAGGGACAATAAGTATGTGTAGATACTATGTGAGAACCTCATGTACATGTATGGAATGTCATAATGAAATCTTTATTTTGTACAAATATATGCAGTAATCAAGTTACATTTGCTGGCTTAATTTCTTTTACGCTAACATTTTCGACAGCCTCTATCAGTTGAGCCTAGAGCTCAGGAACTCTGCTAGTCTAGTCAGATCCTGAGATTACAGGAAGACCATCATGCCCACCTAGAATTCACCTGTATTCTGGGGCTTTAAACTTTGCTTCTCAAGTTTATGTACAAACTGAACCCTATCTCCATTCACAAGCTCCTCTATATGTTTTAATGGAATTCCACACTGGTTTCACTCCCTGATGGTTGTGAATAGCTCCCCAATCGTCATGGATGTGCAAGTGCCTCTGTAGTATGCTGACTCGGAGCACTTTGAGCATTAACTCAGGAGCGATATAGCTGCGTCACATAGTAGTCTATTTACAGTTTCTGAAGATGTACTATACATTTTCCCCCCACAGTGGCAGTATACGTTTTCACTTTTGTTTTGTTTTCCTCCCTCATCACCAACATTAGCTATTTGTTTTCTTAATAGTAGCTATTCTAATTGCTGTGAGATGGAATCTCAATGTAATTTTATTTGGTATTTCTCTCATGTCTAAGGGTATTGAACACTTTTTTCCAATATGTTTTCATCACCTGTATCTTTCTATAAGAACTGTCTATTTAATTAATTACTCCAAGTATTGATTTAATAACTTGTTTCTTTTTTTTTTTATAGTGTTCACGGTTTTGGAGTTCTTCATGGAATCTACACATTAGTTTTCTGAAAGATGAATAGTTGGAAATGATTTTTCCTGTTTTCTAATTGCTGTCTCCAAAGTGCTGACAATCTCCTTAACTGTGCAGAAGCATTTTACCTTCATACAATCCCACCTGTCAGTTCTGGAAATTGTTTCCTATGCTACCAAATTCTTTTTGTTAGGAAGTCATGGTTTGTGCTTAATCTTCATGTGATTTGTTCATGATTTTCTCTAACAGCTTCAGAGCTCCAGATTTAAAGGTTTTTATCCTTGCATTAGGTATGAAATATTTATTTACCTTGATTTTTGTAATCTAATATCCAGTTTTCCCATCAGTGTTTGTTGATGAACCTGTCTTTATTCCAGTTTGTTTTAAATTTTTTCGTCACAGACTGGTTGTACCTTGGTAGGTTATTTCTGAGTCTTCGATTCTCTTCTGTTGATACTGTTGATATATATACATACATATGTGTGTGTGTGTGTTTTGTGTCATTAACATGCTGTGTTCAACACTGTTGCTTTTAGTCAGTTATTATATAACTGACTGCTTAAGATTACTTTGGAAACTTGAGTGTTATTTTTTAATTTTAGCATTTTTTTCCCTAATCTTGTGAATATTGTCACTGGAATTTTTATGGCGACTGAACTGGATCTATAGACATCTCTTACTAATATAGTTGTTTCATACAATATTGCCATACTTATCTTTTAATGATCATGGGATATATATATAATATATATGTATCAAATAAATTATCTTTGATATGTATGTATATGTCTATCTCTATACTATCTATCCATCTATCTATATCAAAAGATTATTTTGTTGATTAGCTTACAAGATGTAGACTGGAAAATACAATAATGGCTTTCTCATAATGAGTAGGCCAAGCATCTTGAAGTTTTTGTTGTTGTTGTTGTTTTGTTTGTTTGTTTTTAGTCCATAATGTGGGATGCCTCAGCAGTCCCAATATGGTTTTTAAATTTTTTAAAAATTTTTTATTTTTTATATTAATTAAAGTTTATTTACTCTGTATCCCAGCTGTATCCCCCTCCCTCACACCCTCCCAATCCTACCCTCTCTCCCTCATCTCCTCCCATGCCCCTTTCCAAATCCCCTGATAGGGGACCCTAGCCTATCAGGTCTCATCTGGCCTGGCTGCATTGTGTTCCTCTGTGGCCTGGCAAGGCTCCTCCCCCCTCAGGGGGAAGTGATCAAAGAGCCAGCCACTGAGTTCATGTCAGAGACAGTCCCTGTTCCCCTTACTAAAGAACCCACTTGGACACTGAGCTGCCATGGACTACATCTGAGCAGGGGTTCTAGGCTATCTCCATCAATGGTCCTTGGTTGGAGTATCAGTTTCAGAAAAACCCCTGGGCCTGGATGTTTTTGTTCTGTTGCTCTCCGTGTGGAGCTCCTGTCCCCTCCAGGTCCAGCTATCTCCCCCTTCTTTTGTAAGAATCTCTGCATTCTGCCCAAAGTTTGGTTATGAGCCTCAGCATCTGCTTTGATATACTACTGGGTTGTCTTTCGGAAGCCCTTTGTAATAGGCTCCTGTATTGTTTCCTGTTTTCTCCTTCTTCCAATGTCCATCCCATTTGCCTTTTTGGTTGAGGATTGAGCATCTTACCCAGGGTCCTCCTTTTTGCTTAGCTTCTTTAGGTGTACAGATTTTAGTAGGTTTATCCTTTATTATACGTCTAGTGTCCACTTATAAGTGAGTATATACTGTGTGTGTCTTTCTTCTACTGGAATACCTCACTTAAGATGATCTTTTCTAGATACCACATTTTGCCTGCAAATTTCATGATTTCCTTGTTTTAATTGCTGAGTAGCATTCCATTGTTTAAATGTACCACACTTTCTGCATCCATTCCTAAATTGAAACAATCTGGGTTGTTTCCAGTTTCTGGCTATTACGAATAAAGCTGCTACTAACATGGTTGAGCAAATGTCCTTGTTGTGAACTTGAGCATATTTTGGATGTATGGCTAGGAGTGGTATAGCTGGATCTTTAGGAAGCACTGTTCCTACTTCTCTGAGAAAGCACCAGACTGATTTCCAAAGTGTTGTACAGGTTTAAATTCCCATCAACAATGGAGGATTGAAGATCTGAAAAATTCCTAGAGAGCTGCTGGTATTCATTTTTCATTGAAACCCATAAGAAGTTGATTTTAATATTAGTGAAGGGGTGTCAAAGCCACAGAACAGATGAGCTTCCCAGTGACAGAAGGGCAAGTAGGAAAAAGGATTTCCATTTTCTAGTCCCTTCTTCAATTGCATTTTCAGTACATTAAAATTTTCATTCTAGAAACCATTCACTTTGACTATTCCTGTCAATTTCCTGTCCTGCTACTGTGTTAAATGTCCTTATCACTTCTTATAGTTTTCTGATGGAGTCTTTAGCATTTTCTAAGTATAGAATTATAGATTCTGCAAAGAGGGAAATAAATCAATTTGTCTGTTTTTAGGTTCTTCTTAAGAGACTTTATTGCTTCTTTAGTCACGTTGACTGTTATGTGTCTGTTTAAATTGTTTATAGCTTCTTATTTTAATTTTAATGGATCATGTATATATGGAAATTTATCCACTTCTGTCTTTTTCCAAGTTTGAAAAACATAAATTGTTAAAATTTTCCTTACTTGTTCTCTGAATTTCAGGGGACCATTTTGTAACCTCCTCTGTTCACTTCTGGTCTCTCTGCTGTGACAAAATACCTGTCCGAAAAAACTTCAACAAAAAATATTTATTTGGGTTTATGGTGTCCGAGGACTCGGTCCATTGTAGCAGGTAATATATGGCAGAAGAATGGCAACATATCAGTTACATACCATCCATGGTCAGCAAGCTGATAGCTGTGAACACTTGTGTTCAGCCTGCTGTCTGTTTTTAATTCAGTGTGGGATTCCAACCTAAGGCACTGTGCTTCTCAAAATTAGGACAGTTCTTCCCATCTCAGTTTAATAGAGATAACTTCTCATCATCACACCTAGAGGTTTCTTTCCACAGTGCTTCTAAATCTCCTGTATTATCACAAATCATACCTTCCACTTTTTCATTTTTCATTTCATTAATTGGGGATATTCTCTCTCTCTTTTTCTTAGTCTGAATAGGAGTTCATCAAGATGATCTATTGTTTAAAAGAACCAATTCTTTTTTAAAAGGAAGATTTATTTATAGTTAATGTGCGTGAATGTTCTCTCTCTGTGTGTGTCTCTGTATGTGTGTGTGTCTATGCATGCATTATGTAGGTAGGTATGTATGTGTACCATGTGAATGCCTCCTCTTCACAAAGGCCAGAAGGGGGCATTGGATTTCGTGGTACTTGATTTACTCATGGGATCTACAATGTGGATTCTGGGAACTTCACCTGAGTGCTCGGCAAGAACTACCAGTTCTAATCAGGAACTCATTTCTCTATCCTGTCAAAGATCCAGTTCTTTTAAGTATTGCATATAACGTTTTTTCTTTTCCATTTAATTAATTTCTCACCTGATTCTTTTTGGTCTATTAATTATGGGGTCAGGCTGCTCATATTTTCTAACACCGTAAGGTATATCATTAGTTTATTTATTTGAATGATTTTAACTGTAATCGTTATATATAAGAACATTTCAGAAACGTGTGTCATTGTCTTCTCTTTTTCTCTTTGTAGTAACAGGCTATTGAATCCAACACATCGTAAATGTTTTGGCTTATGCAACCAGAGAGTTATACCTGTAGCCCCTAAATAACAACTTATTTTATTAGTTTTTAGATAATATCCAGACAAACCAGTCAAAATTTTACAAATAATCAGTCCAAGGCTTCAAGAAGTTTATGGAAGTGTGAGAGACATATCTGGATTGGGTCATTTGAATGCTGAGAACAGTTTATCTGTTCCAACAAGTAGTTACACTTGGGTTAAGACTTGAAGAAAGGGTGAGAGTTATAACAAAAAGGTTATGATATTATCCAACATTATAGGCGGAGCCTATATGGAACTAATAAAAAAATCTTAGAGGTCCATGGGACACTGTAGCCAGAGTGTATGGTGCACTAGAAGTTGACATAGGTATCAAAAGAATTCACTAGAGCAATAATCTGAGTCAGGACACTGAAGAATTTGCTCCAAGTGTCACTGGTTTAACTCAAGAAAGTCTATTAGAGCAAGATAGGGAGATACAGTGACTTGAAAATGAGGTGGAATAAGAGTTTAACAGTTACCTAATGAGTGCTTACATTCAATTATATCAAAGTAATTTATTTATTAAGAATAAGCCTGTATCATTTCAAGCTCAACTTAATTTTAAATGATGCTTACAATGAAGGCCTCTGTGATCTGAATACGGTATTGAAAGTGTGCTTGCATCCCCTGGAATGAGTTACTGCTTTTTTGGAGGCTGTCTTCTGAATGAAGTTCCATATAAATTAAACATCTCATGTTGATGAGCACAACACACTTCAAATTAAAACATTCAACAATATTAATTAAACAGGAGAAATTTCTAAACTGATGTTGGCACACATTTTTATTTCATTTATTTTTAGAGAACTGGATTGTTAATGTCTCCTTTAAAATGAAAGGCTAGATAGCATGTTGTCACTAGAAATGTGTGCCCCACTCACTGCATTTATGAAGGTGATTATATATGCATATATATATATATATATATAATTGTAATGAGAAACAAACTAAGAACAGCAGAGTATGTTCTATCAGCTTCATAGTTATTATTTCAGTATTTGAATCATACAACACTCAGGAAAAATATCTTACATGCTTTTTAAGCATTTCATTTAATTAATACAGATTTTCTTTTTTCAATTTTTTATTTATTTTAAATTATAATTAATTACATTTTATTAACTTTGTATCCCAGCTATATCCCGCTCCCATATTTCATCCCAATCCCACCCTCCCTCCCTCATCTCTTCCCTGCCCCTTTCCAAGTCCACTGATAGGGGAGGACCTCCTCCCCTTTCATCTGATACTGGTTTATCAGGTGTCTTCAGGACTGGCTGCAAAGTCCTCCTCTGTGGTCTGTCAGGGCTGCTCCTCCTTTAGGGAGTGGGGAATTCAAAGAGCCATCCATTGAGTTCATGTCAGAAAGAGTCCCTATTCCCCTTACTAGGGTACCCACTTGGATACTGAGCTACCATGGGCTACATCCGAGCAGAGGTTCCAGGTTATATCCTGACATGGTCCTTGGCTGGAGAAACAGTCTCATATAAGACCCCAGTGCCCAGATATATTTGGCCCTTGTGGAGCTCCTGTCATCTCCAGGTCATATTAACTCCTCCTTCTTTCATTTGATTCCCTGCACTCTGCCAAAAGTTTGGTTATTTGTAATAGCCAGAACCTGGAAACAACACAGTTGTCCATCAACAGAGGAATGGATGCAGAAATTGTGGTATTTTATACAATGGAATACTACTCAGTAATTAAAAGTGAGGAAATCATGAAATTTGCAGGCAAATGGTGGGATCTAGTAAAGATCATTCTGAGAGAGGTATCCCAGAAGAAGAAAGACACACATAGTATATACTCACTTATTTAGACCTAGTAAGATATGAAAAACATAATAAAATCTACACACCTAAAGAAGATAAACAAGAAAGTAGTAAGATGATCAATCCTCACTTAGAAAGGTAAATGGGATGGGCATTGGATGTAGGAGAAAACAAGTAACAGGACAGAAGCCTACCACAGAGGGCCACTGAAAGACTCTACCTAGCAGTGTATCAAAGCAGATACAGATTTCCTTAAAACTGTATGTAAATGTAAATAAATGTAAATGTAAATAAGAAATGTAAATAAGGGCATGCTGATTTCAGTAATATATATTAGAAAACTTGAGAAAAAAGTTAAAGTGCATACAAGTCAAAAAATCAAGAAAGAATATATCATTTATGATTAGTCCTGAAAATATACCAATAACATCACATGAACCATTAAGTTATATTTAGGAGAATATGTGTATACAAATATATACATTCATGCAATAACAATTGGTGATTAAAGAGTCTGTAAAATTGAGGAAGACCAGGGATGGGTAAATGGAAGGCGTGGAGAGAGAAAATGAAAAAAAAATGTAATGATCCATACACATGGGAAAATAATCTATTGTCATCCATGAGACATAATTAACTTCCAACATTATCAGTTTTCTACACTTTACAGGCTTGTACAATACTTCAGATATAATAAAATGCCACATTTTCATCTTTGCCACATTTTTCTCCCCTTTCCCCTCTCCTTAGAGCTCAGAGAACCCTGTGAAAGAGTGTAAAGAAAGATTGTAGAAGTCAGAGGTAATGGAGGACAAAAGGAGAACTTGGCCCACCGAATCAACTAAGCATGTCTCACATGGCCTCACAGGGACTGAGGCGGCTAGCACAGGACATGAACAGGTCTGAGCTAGGTCCTCTGTGTTTATGTTAGGCTGTTAACTTCGTGTTCTTGCGCATGGCTCTTCTCTCTCTCTCTCTCTCTCTCTTTTCCTGTTGGGTTGCCTTGTCCAGCCTTGATATGAGGGCCTTTGCCTTGTCTTATTGTTTCTTGTTTTGTCATGTTTGATAGTTGTCATTTAGAGGTGTGATCTTTCTGTATGGAAACACAGGGTGAGTGGATCTGGGAGAAAGAGAAGGTGAGGAGATTGGAGGGAGTGAAAGCTCTGGTTGGGATATATTTTATGATAGAAAAATCTATTTTCAATTAAAAAAAAAGAATAGACAAGAAGTTGATGAGGGTACTAATATTTCCAGGATCACGTGTGCTGTGAATCTTTTCTCAGCTGGCCCTTAGCTTTCAAGTCATCTTGCTGATCATATTCTAGTACATTCTAAGGTCACATCCCAGCTAAGAACATACCACTATCACTGTGTTTATTTTGTTTTAACTCTATGTCTGAATTAGCATCGGGTCAGTTTCTGTGTAACTGATAACAGGTGCCTGGACAGTGAAGAGCAAATTGTGTCAGCCTGAATGGAGCTGGCATTCTAGAAGAGAATACAACCAGGAAGTCAGGAAGCCATGATCCTTTGGATAAAAGGAGGGTGATAGATCCAGGAAATTTTGTTAAAGAAAATGAAGCAAAGACAACTATCTAACGAGTGTGAATTATACTTAATACTAAGGCAAAGTAAGAATTACGTAAAGAGAATGTATAGAGTATGGTAGAGAGTACGAGTCAGCGTTCACTTCATACCCGTGTGTGTGTGTGTGTGTGTGTATGTGTGTGTGTGTGTGTGTCTATGTGTATGTCTGTTAAGACAGTCTGTACTGAACTCATAACCAGCCTTTTGCCTCTGTTTCCCAATTGCGTGCTACCAGCATGAGCCACCCTGCCTGGATTCAAGGTTTTTTAATACTTTATAAAAACAGAGCTCCATTTTGATTGATATATAAGGATAGGCAGTACGGAGGAAATTACAGATATCATTTACCACTTTTCTTTGTCTGAAATTTTGTAACAACTTCTAAATCACCACACTTTCTATAATTTATGTTAAAATAATGGAACGAGTTAGAGAAAGTAATTCAAACATTTAGAATTTAGGAGCACTTCCATTCATTTTAGTTTTCCATCTTTTTCTATCTTTTTTATCATACAATCTGTTCCCTCAGTTCTTCAAATCCGTTAATCTCTTTACTCCATGACCCATAACACGTTTTCTAAGTAGAGAAATCTTTTTTATGCCAAGCATGGGATATTTCTTGCCCTCTGTGTTTTTAAAAAAAGTAGGTCTGGAAGAAATTCTTTGCTCAGAGTTCAGGAAAAAGAAAATAATGATCGCAAATTAATGTTCCAAGGGAAGACAATGTGTGGCTTCCATTTTAACAACAGAAGTATAATGAAACACTAATTTTTTTCACAATTGAGACACACATCCATACACTGCACTAGTATAAACTCTGTAAGGCTACTTCATTTTGTTGATTAACTTGTGGTTTACAAGCTATACTTAGATAGTTGATTACATATGTATCAGATCATATCAGATTAGAAAAAGGAGACTATAAAATGTGGGACATTTGTCAGTGTGTCAATGGTGATGACACTATGATAGAGTAAAGAAACATATTCTATGAGACAGTGATAGATGTTTTCAATACCATTTTATAATCCTCTGAAAGAATAATTCTTTCTGTAATCTTCCATGTAAAAAAATTATATATTGTACCTTGAGATTTTTTTTTTTTTTGGAAAAGAAGTGGTTAAGCTTTTGACTTGTAAATCACATTGGTGGTAGTTTCTAGTTTGCAATGAAATTCAGTAATATGATATGCAATAATAATTAAATTGCTTTAAAATGAACAGCAGCTTAAGATTAAGAAGAGGAGTAATTATCAGAGACCGGGGATGGGTGGAATGATCTATAGATGGAGAAGGGATGGTTAATAGCCATAAGAACAATGACTCTTGGTGTAAAGTTTTGTAACTAGAACAAGTAGGTCATGTATTTCAAAACGGTTACCAGGATGTTTAATTTTCATAATCCATAATTTAATTTAATAGTTTAATTTCCATAATTCAGAGACGATAAACTTTTGAGGCCATGATTATGACAGTTATCTTTATCTTATCATTACACATGATGTATTCTTGCATCAAAATATAACATTGATCCCCCATAGGGGCTCATTGTTTTTGAACAATTGAGTCAGTTGACTGTACAGTTTGGGAAGTATTTGTGGTGTTTGGGAGGTAGATCATTTCTAGATGAAGTATGTCATTAGGGAAGTTTTAAGGGGTGATAGTTTTGCCTACATCCCGTTAATCTCTGTTTTCTGTGTTTGGATGAAAAAGAGGATCAGCTGGTTTCTTATTTTTCCATCTGTGTCATAGTTTCCCTTCCATTATGGACTCTGCCTGGAGCCTGAGACAAGAAAGTCTCTTCTGTAATTTACTTTTGTTTGTTGTATTTCAGCACAGTAACAGAAAAAAAATTAATTAGAACAGCCCCAGAAATACTTCCAGAGTATCAAGTAAAAATAAAAATGAAAATAGTCGCAGCATCTGTTTTGATACACTTCAAGGAAGAGGACTTTGTAGCCAGCCCTGAAGAGATCTGATAAGCTAGGATCAGATGGAAGGTGAAGAGGACCTCCCCATCAGTGGACTAGGAGGGGGGCAGGAAGGAGATGAGGGAGGGAGGGTGGGATTGGGAGGGAATGAGAGAGGGGTCTACAGCTGGGATACAAAGTAAATAAACTGTAATCCATATAAAAATAAAGAAATAAAAAAATGAAAATAGTCTCACATGTTACAGAGTGTAACTGTGGAATTTTTATTTGAAGAATTAAAGGTCACTATGAGAAGCCAAGGGATGAAAACAGCATGCTAGTTAGAGCAAATAAGGATATAAATCAAGAGAACCCAAGTGATGTCAAGCGACAGTAATTAAGGGTCTTGGCTCATCTTCATGCTGATTTGGAAGGGGTCTGCTGTTGTTATTTGCAGAAGATCCAAATAAACAACCAGTGATTATGGAAAGAACTTCAGCCGTTTTGGCAGGTGGCTGCCAAACCAGATTGCTCCATAAGTATGCAGGGGACTTCTTCATGCTGTAAAATCATTCTCATTGCTTGAGAATGATAAGGTCAATGTGCTGAATTTCCAGGGTGGTGTAGACAACAAGGAGTCATTGCACATTAGGCACATTTTTTTTTTTTTTGAAACAGTTTCCCTCTGCAAAGCCCTGGCTGCCCTGACACTAGCTATGTAGACCAGGCTGGTCTGTCTCTGCCTCTCAAGCAAAGAAATTAAAGACATGAAGCACCACGTGCAATCGGGGGCACATGTTTTAATTAAAGTAAATAGTGGTCTACTACTCCCTGATTGTCACTAGATTACAGTCTAAATCATTGGTACTCATCACATTGTATCTTCTGTTTATTAAGTTTTCTCCAAGTGTGTATGAAAAATGTTATTCTAATGTGCTATGTATTTTCAGTAAAGTAAATAAAATCAGTCTACCCCTGACACACACATGCACACGCACACACAAACACACACTCCATAACCTATCTATGAATATTTTGGGGCCAATGGAATAATTATGCTAGGGGTGTGACTTTAGCCAGCTGAGAACATCTGTGGGTGGTTTCTAAGGACAGGATATATAGAGAGGTCTACACACAGTCAGATATCGCTTTTTGGATCCACATCACTGTGCTGATCTTCATGCTTCAACACTTAAGTTCGCAGAGAAAAATATTCCAAAGAACTCCTCAGGGCAATCCTTGTCTTGAGGCTTTCACTGACTTGTCCTGATTTTCTGAATCATGGTGATTTGTGTTGGTGCTTGGTGTTGGCCTTTGGACTGTCCTGCTGGTATCCTGATGACTGAGTTTGGTAATCTCCTAAAGACCCATCAACCCTAATCAATAGGAAGTAGATGAAAGAGGCCTACAGCCCTTTTTCCTACTAATCTCCTACCTAAGGTCTGGGGGTTAGAAGGGAAGTAAGGTTTTTTAAGGACACTAAATAAAGCAAGTTTGGTGAAAAATCTAAGCCTACAGTTTTTTATGTCTTTTATAAATTTTTATTTGTTTAAATTTTTGCTTATATGCTTTTTAAAGGAAATGTAGAAAACGAAGTCTTCGCCTCGAGCCTATAATCGGCACTGCACTTCTTTCCTTACGAGAAGGTTCTGTAATTATTTGGGGCTTTATAAACTTTTTGAACTCATAGGATGTTCTTCAGTGTGAATTATGTTTTTCGAAGGTTCTAGAAAAACTGAGTGCTTTTTCATATTGTGTATACATGTAAGATTTCTTACCAGTGTGATTTTATGTATTTGAAAAGACCTGGAAATAATAAAGTCTTTGCCATACTTCTGACATTTCTGGGACTTCCGAAGAGTATGTTCTTTCATGGATTTGACTTTACCATACTTCGTATATTCACAGGGTCCTTTGTTGGTGTGACTATTTACTTTCAAAAAAGCACTTAGAACAGTAGAGTGCTTTCCCACAATTCTTAGTTTCATAGAGAATGTGAGTTATGTTATGTTATGCCTTTGAAATAAACAGGAATGATAGAGCTTTAAGCACATTGTTTATAATCACAGAGCTTGCCTTCACTTTGTAATTTTTCATTTATTTGAAAGGAAATAGGGTTAATGAATGCGTTTACACATTCTTCACCTTTATGGAGTCTAATTCTGGTGTGCATTACCCTGTGCCCTTGAAACATTAAAAGAGAAATAATGTCTTTCCCAAATCCCTTACTTGCAGTGAAAGTTACTTTCAACATAAAATCTTTTGTGAAATTTTAATTTATTTTTATTTTTGAATTAAAAAAAAAAACTCTTTTCTTTACCCCAGCAAATCCTAGTTACCTTCTTTGAACTCAACCTAACAACCCATCCACTCTTCAGTTGATGGCTTTATTTCTTTGCTTATCACATTTACATGTATACACACATACATATGTATGTATGTATGTATGTATGTATGTATTATATATGTATGTATAGGCACAAATATAAATGCTGAGTCTGTCTTTGTGCAGATGGTTTCAAAATTGATTTCTGTGGGTTGAATACTACATTGGAGAGCCCGTAAAGGGACTCATACCTAGAAAAGTTTAATTCTCCTTTTCCCAGAAGTCGTTAGTTGGGTATATATTTGGTCAAGGGGTGAGTTCCTAAGAAATATTTTCTTTTGACATCAGCACATTCTTGATACTGTCATTGTTCCAGTCTTGCTTAATCAGAGAATTCTGGAAAAGACTGTTACACAGCTAACTAGTATTCAGGAACCTATAAACTTTCTATACCCTCCTCCATAATGCTCCATGGGCTACAGATGCAAGTGATGTAGATGTAGTGACTGGGGCTAGGCTCTCATGATTTGTTGATTTTTAACAGTGAGTCTACTGTGGTTTCTGTCATGCTCTGCAAGTGCTGTCGGAAAGGCTTCTTTGATTAGTTTGCTATCTACACTTCTTTGTGGGTATAAAGATCAGATTTAGAATGTAGTGAAGAATTACACTACACTAGCAAGGTGGTGGTGGCAGATTCTTTTCTAAAGTCCATAATCTCAACATCCCTCGGAAGATGACAGTTTTATAATAGCAGGGGTTATATCCTTCCAGTAGAGCGGGGCTTCTCTTCAGTCTGCCAGCCATTGTGCGCTCTCCGCAGGTGAGTGCCTCTTAGCTTACCTTTATGCATATTTTGCTGTCATGGTAACTGTGCTGGTTTATAGGTGCTTCCGTTAGAAATTACTACTTAATTGCCTCCCTACCTTGGGAGCTGGCATAGTATTTTCTAGAACCATGAATCTAGGCTGCAGGAAAGAGGCTTTCTAATAAGATCCAGCTCAAATTATCTGAGACCTGTGTCCTAAATGTGCAGTGTGTTCAGCAATACAGGCCAACCTCAGCCCCTGAGGCAAGGAGGGCTACATCTGTAAACTGTGTAATCTTGGGAGTCACTTGTACTTCCTTAATATCCCTTCCAAAGGAGGTTCCCTGTGCCTAAATTCATTTGGGAAGTGACTTAGCATATGTAGTTTGGATTATATAACAATATATAACATATATAAAATATTTTAAGATATATATCTTAACATACTATATATATATGAACATATACTTATATATTCTGTGTAATTTCAGGTAAATATAAACTAATATGGATACTTGATGCTTTATCAAACACGTGTGGTGTTAATCATCCTCATTCTTCTTCCATGTTGACCTCCTTCATTCTTCCTAATTGAAGCCCCTTTCTGTTGTTTCACTTCTACCTCATATTACTGGTATTGTGCTCTTTTCATCATACCTCCATGTCCCAAATCCCAATGATGATCCTTCCTTGGTGCTTTTATTCTTTTCTGGGTTTTGTGGTTGCTTCATGTTGTATACACATATACACACATATGAGGATATGGAGTATGGGCCATATAGTGCTTATTTCTGAGTCTGGATTACCTCTCTCAAATATACATATTTGTAAACATATATATTGGTAAATATATATTATATAGTTAAATATATACATATACATTTATCTACAAATTTCATTTTTTTTTCAATGCAGTTTATTCAGGAACCTTGAACAATCATCTGACCCTGGGGAAAGCCAGCCCACAGCTTAATTTGAGGAGTACTAAAGTACCTGAAAGATTTACCACATTTTCCAGTCACAGGCTTATTTTATTTTATTATTTTTTTAATTTTATTTTTTCTTATCAGTTACATTTTATTAACTCTGTATCCCAGCCGTATCCCGATACCTCATTCCCTCCCAGTCCCTCCCTCTCTCCCTCATCTCCACCGTGCCCCTTTCCAAGTCCACTGATGGGGGGGACCTCCTCCCCATTCATCTGATCCTGTTTTATCAGGTATCTTCAGGACTGGCTGCAAAGCCCTCCTCTGTGGCCTAACAGGACTGCTCCTCCCTTGGGGGGTGGGGAGACCAAAGAGCCAGTCATTGAGTTCCTGTTAGAAATAGTCCTTGTTCCCTCACTTTGGGAAACCAATTGGTTACTGAGCTACCACGGGCTACACCAGAGCAGAGGTTCTAGGTTATATCCATACATGGTCCTTGGTTGAATGTCAGTCTCAGAAAAGACCACAGGCTTATTTTAATAAAATTTTGAAGCAGTTACTCCTATAGTATTTCATTTGAGTTTCAAACTTACTTCTTAAACAATATTTCAGATATGGAAATAGAAATGCATAGTCATTATTCATTATGTCTACTTTATTATTATCTATTTTATTCAGAATAACATTGAACTAGCACTTCTATAACACTTAAATATATGAAGTTCAGATAAGTACAATTAAATTTAATAATTCTATGACACTGGGAAAAAGAGATTTTATATTATGAAGAAAATTAACATTTCAGATAAGCTTAACAGAGCAGCAGTGAATTGAATTTTTTTCTACACTGTAGTATTTGGACATCAAGTATAGAAAATAAGGGAAGACTATAGTTCTTTTACTTAGAAACAATCAGATTTTTTTTAACCAGTTCATTTTCACCAATTAATTTGCTTATTCATTAGTTCAATACGATCTCAAATTGGACACAATCATTAGGAGTCGTTGTAGATTCTCAGGGATACAGAAAAGTGCAGCCATTCAAAGAACTCCATCCTCATGTAAATTCCATTCTAATAAGAAAATAAAAAAGGAAATAATAAAAATCATAGAGGAAGACATAGTGAATAGACATGTAGAGAACTCTATGACTAGGAGAAGCAACCAAAGTGAATCAGTATTGCCTCTTTTCTAAGAAGAGTGTCCAGGGAAGTCCTCAGTGAGTGAGTGAATCTGGCAACAGAATTATTTGGAGAAAGCAAGAGAGTTCTTTTTGCAGGTAATTATCCCAGATAGTGTGAAATCATAAATATAAAATTTTGAAGGAGATTGACTCTGAAACATCTAAAGGCTTGTGATTCCATTACATTTTCTTAGAAATACTACTTTATCAATGATACTATTTATTTTAATACCAAAAGATTGAACTACATAAATATTTTGACAATCAGTGAAGGTTTGTAATAAATTATTCTGGCTTCAGAAACTTTTTTACCACTTAAGTGTTTGCCATTTGAATGTTGGAAAACTGTTTAATTATAGGGACAAAGTTTAGTTGGACTGTCCTTAACACAGTTCTATAAACAAGGGGCATGCAAACAACAATTTTCTTTCTCATGGTTCTGGATGCAAAAAATTCCAAGACCATGTTGCTGTCAGAACTGCTGTGTGATGCTTGCCAACTTACTCATCTGTATACTGTGACTCCTTCCCCCCCTCAGATTAGAAGTGACTGGCCTCTCAAGAACTGTTTCTTAGGGGCTCTCAACCTGTTAATGAGGGATGCCCTGCAGCTCTTCTATCCTCCCAAAGGTCCCATCTCTTAGTACCTCGTCATATTTAGAATTTCACAGCACAGAAGTGGAAGTGCACATTCATTCTGTTCATTGTCTGGGACTTTCAAATGTCAGGTCATAATTCTTTGTACATAGGTGGTAGTGCTCGTGCACTTGAACTAAAACTAAATCATTTAAAGGTGCCTATCAATAAAGAAAAATGAAGACATGTCTGAGACTGTGCCTGTGTAGCGCATGTGCCCATAATCCTTAATGGTCTGATGTACTGAATCTGAAATCAGCGAAACTGTCTTTGACACAAGTAATATATATATATATATATATATATATATATATATATAATATTATATATATATATATTATAGAAAGTAACACTGATTCAAAGATGCACTGTGACTTGACAAGTCATGCTGTCATTTCTTATTTATATATCTGAATGATTAGATTATTTTGCATAGAATAATTCTATTTAACCACTAAATATGTAAGCCAGAAAAAGAAAAAGTTCCAAGATTCATAACAATAATCAGTTCATACAAGCAAATTAAATTATTTATACATGTGCAATAACTTTATTCTCTATTCCTTTCCTATAATGCATTTGCTTTCTCAAGCACTTGCTGGTTGGAAATCTAAGTTTTTTTTTTCCTTATAGGAACAAAATGTATAAACATCAGTAAAAGAGATACTATTTCCAGTGTCCTGGGGACAAATAATATTTTCTAAATTTCTGAAAATTTGAATAAAACAAAAACTAATACCTTTTGTAAAATGTCAAATTTACCATCAAGCGAACTTCCCACATTAGCCTGGAATGGAAGGTATGCCTAATCATTTGATATGGACACAGGACATCTCTATGATAGTCATTCTTAAAAACTGTGCATTGAGATACCCATTAAAAAGCTGAAAAATGCAGCCAATCCTGATGAAACCTAACAGGCTAGGGCCAGATGGAAGTGGAGAAGGGCCTCCCCTATTAGTGGACTTGGAGAGGGGAATAGGAGGAGATGAGGGAGGGAAGATGGGATTGGGAAGGAGTGAGGGAAGGGGCTACAGCTGGGATACAAAGTGAATAAACTGTAATAAATATTAAAAAAATTAAAATTACAAAGAAAATAGAAAAAAAAGAGAAGTAAATGGCTTGTTACCAAGGGTATTTTATGCTATGCCAGGTAAGATCAAATGTGCTTGCTCTATTTCAAATGCTTTTCCTGTCAATTCTTACATATGAATGATCAACATTTATTGCTGGGGTTGTTTTCTATGACATAAGGAGATGGCAGTAATGCGAGGGAACAAAACGTGAACACTCATGAAATTTCTAGTCTTGTGGGAGAGAAAAAATATATGGAATCAATATTTTAAAAAGATTTTCAGAGAGCGGTCAACAGAGTTCATCATAGAGGCAGCCTCTGCTCCCCTCATTCAGAGATCCGCATGAAGACTGAGCTGGTAATTGGCCACTTCTGAGCAGGGTGTCTAGCTCCTTTCCATGCATTGTCCTCAGTCGGTGCATCTGTCTCTGCAGGACCCCTGGCTCAGGTCTTTTAGTTTTGTTGGTCTCCTTGTGACGCTCCTGTCCCCTCCATGTCCTTACAATACCATCCCTCTCTTCCTCTGTAAGGCTCCCCGTACTCTGTCCAACTTTTGGCCCTGAGTCTTGCGCCTGATGACGCAGCCATGCCAGGCCATGCAGGAAGAGGATCCAAGCAGTCCTGCTGAGACTTAACAAGCTGTGGGCAGATGGCAATAGTGGAGAACTCTACCTTTCAGTAGACTAGAGGAAGGGGATGAGGGGACCAGGGATGGAGGAGCTGAGGGAGGGGGTCTTCATTCAGGATATATAATGAATAAATTGTGAAGTATAATTAAAAAAGAGTAATTATATAAAAAAGATTTTCAATGATTCCATTAACTAAGATTGTTGTTCTTCATTCTTTGCCTTTTCGTCTTAGAGACTGAAGGATGAATTTGTGTCAGTGCCTCTTCTGCTTAGCTGGTTCTTTTGTAGTTGGAATGAGAGAACATTTTCTCCCAACAGAATAGCATTCAATGGATAGTGCTTTGGTTTGGCTAGAATTTTAGACTCCATGTAACTGATCTACAGCTTCATCTCTGTTACAATCATACTCCTCTCCATACCTTTGTGTTCACAGCCCTTTAAAAATGTTCATTTAATGAAGCTTATTTTTAGAGTTGTATAATTTCTAAAGATATTCATTTTTATCTACTACATTGAAAATATCTTTCAAAAATTGAAAAATTGAAGTTTTCATTATGGCAGAAACTTCCAAAATAGTAAGGTAGATTCTCCCCACCCCCATCCCAGGTTCTTTGGCTAATTTCTGTCTGTTTAGAATTATTCTTCTTAGACCATTGTTTTTTGTTGTTTTTTTTTTTTTAATCATTGTATACACACACACACACACACACACACATGAAATTTAGTACTTTATTTCAAAGAACATATTTTTTTACCAGTGGGGGAAAAGATAACTTCATTTATTAAATACATTCTTTTTTATTTAAAGTATTTTTAGGTATTTTTGACCATTTCATACAAGTATACAATATATCTTGATTATAATTCCTTAGCCACTCTCTTTAGATTACTAAAAGTTATATTCACATAAGAGTATTCTTTCTTCTATTATAAAGATGAAAAATGGAAGAAGTAATTCTGAAACACAATAATTTTATACATTCCAGATAATTCTAAGGCAAATTGATTTTTTCACAAATGAATAGTTCTTATTCGTTAGGTCCATAGAAAACATTTAACTGTATAAAACTTACATTAAAATGCTTGTATTTGAAAACTGATATTTAAATAGGCACATACACAGATTTTTCGGTAAGGTAATTATCATTGATTTTTTTTAAATGGATACATTTAGAAGTTTATTAGGTTGAAATTAATTTTTATTTTATTTAAATTTTTATTTTTTATATTAATTATAGTTTATTTATTTAGTATCCCAGCCATAGCCATCTCCCTCATTCCCTCCTAATCCCTCCTTCCCTCCCTCATCTCTTCCCTGTCCCTCTCTAAGTCCTCTGGTAGCCGAGGTGGGGCTTCTCAGACTTAGCCCATAGAAGCTCAGCATCCAAGGGGGATTCCCTATTAAGGGGAGCAGGGACTATCTCTGACATGAATTCAGTGGCTGGCTCTTTGACCTCCCCTGCATCCCCAAGGAATGAGTAGCCTTGCTAGGCCACAGAGGAGGACATTATAGCCAGTCCTGATGAGACCTGATTTGTGTGTGTGTGTGTGTGTGTGTGTGTGTGTGTGTTAAAGCTTTTTTTTGTTGTGGATTGTTATTTTATACTTTAACCTGTTTAGCTTGAAACTCTTGCATATTATAATTAACTTTTTGTGAAATGTGTATGGTCAGCAAATTGTCTCAAATATTTTAAAAAATGTCCATAGTGACCTCTTTGTCAGCAGTTAAGTGAACCTAATCTCACCTTTAAAGTATAGGTCTTATTGATGTAACCAGGGTATTTGGTTATGACATGAAATTTTGATCATTATAAAAATTGTGTCTTCTTGAAAAAAAGATTCTCAGCTTCATATGGAAAAACAAAAAACCCAGAATCTCCAAAACGATCCTGTACAACAACAGATCATCTGGAGGTATCTCCATCCCTGATCTCAAGCTGTACTACAGGGCAACAGTAATAAAAACTGCATGGTATTGGCATAGAAACAGAAAGGAGGATCAATGGAACCAAATGGAAGACCCAGAAATAAATCCACACACCTATGAATACTCGATATTTGACAAAGAAGCCAAATGCATTCAATGGAAAAAAGACAGCATCTTCAACAAATGGTGCTGGACCAACTGGATGTCTACATGCAGAAAAATGAAAATAGATCCATATTTATCACCCTGCACAAAACTAAAGTCAAAGTGGATCAAGGACCTCAACATAAAACCAGATACCCTAAATCAATTGGAAAAAAAGTGGGGAACAGCCTAGAACTCATTGGCACAGGAGACAACTTCCTGAACAGAACACCAACAGCACAGGCTCTAAGAGCAACAATCAATAAATGGGACCTCATGAAACTGAAAAGTTTCTGTAAAGCAAAGGATACCGTCATCAAAACAAAACGACTGCCTACAGATTGGGAAAGAATCTTCACTAACCCTTTATCTGACAGAGGACTAATATCCAGTATATACAAAGAACTAAAGAAGCTGAAAAGCAGCAAACCAAGTAATCCAATTAAAAAATGGGGAACAGAGCTAAACAGAGAATTCTCGACAGAGGAATATCGAATGGCAGAAAAACACTTAAAGAAATGCTCATCCTCATTAGCCATCAGGGAAATGCAAAGCAAAACGACCCTGAGATATCACCTTACACCCATCAGAATGGCCAAGATGAAAAACTCAAGCGATAACACATGCTGGAGAGGTTGTGGAGAAAGGGGAACCCTCCTCCACTGCTGGTGGGAATGTAAACTGGTACAACCACTCTGGAAAGCTATCTGGCGCTTTCTAAGACAATTAGGAATAGTGCTTCCTCAAGACCCAGCTATACCACTGCTAGGTATATACCCAAAGTTTGTTCAAGTACACAAAAGGGATACTTGCTCAACCATGTTTATAGCAGCTTTATTTGTAATAGCCAGAACCTGGAAACAACCCAGATGTCCATCAACGGAGAAATGGGTACAGAAATTGTGGTATTTTTACACAATGGAATACTACTCAGCAATCAAAAAGGAGGAAATCATGAAATTTGCAGGCATATGGTGGGATCTAGAAAAGATCATTCTGAGTGAAATATCCCAGAAGGAGAAAGACAAACATGGGATATACTCACTTATATAGACCTATAAGATATGATAAACATAATGAAATCTATACACCTAAAAAAGGTAATCAATTGAGCGGACATGGGGTAAGATGATCAATCCTCGTTTAGAAAGACAGATGGGATGTGCATTGAACGTATGACAGGAGTCTACTGAGCGCATCTGAAATACTCTAACTAGCAGTGTTTTCAAAGCAAAGACTCATGACCAAACCTTTGGCAGAGTACAGGGAATCATAAGAAAGAAGGGGAGTTAGTCTGATGGGGAAAGGATAGGAGCTCCACAAGGACCAAATATATCTGGGCACAGGGTCTTTTCTGAGACTGACATTCAACCAAGGACCGTGTATGGATATAACCAAGAACCTCCATTCAGATGTAGCCTGTGGTAGCTCAGTAACCAATTGGTTTCCCAAAGTGAGGGGAACAAGGACTATTTCTAACAGGAACTCAGTGACTGGCTCTTTGGTCTCCCCACCCCCCAAGGGAGGAGCAGTCCTGTTAGGCCACAGAGGAGGGCTTTGCAGCCAGTCCTGAAGATACCTGATAAAACAGGATCAGATGAATGGGGAGGAGGTACCCCCATCAGTGGACTTGGAAAGGGGCACTGTGGAGATGAGGGAGGGAGGGAGGGACTGGGAGGGAATGAGGGATCGGGACACAGCTGGGATACAGAGTTAATAAAATGTAACTGATAAAAAAATAATAATAAAATAAAAAAAAGAAATATTTAGATTTCATGGCATAATGTTTACAAATTATGACTACATGATATATTGACTTTGGTGTTTTATGTATCAATAAAATAATATTTTCTAAAAAAATAAATAAATAAAAAATAAAAAAATAAAAATAAAAATTGTGTCTTTAATTAAATTTGCATTCTAATATCAATTCAAAGTTTGTTTCTCACACAAAAGCCCAATTATACAGCCAAAAGTATTCACATGCTTTGATGAGTTGTCTTATGTTTCATGCTTCAGTGAGTTGTTTTATATTTAATATAAAAAATAAAAATTTAATTTAAAAATTTATTTTTTTGAGACTCTAATCTTGCATATATACCACAGGCAAACCAAGGAGACCAACACCAGAAGGCATGCTAACGCTCCCATGCCCGCCCATTCCTTCAGATGATTCATGGCTGCAGCAATCCATGTTGATAATCCTGTGGCTAGTCCTGCGTCCACTCCGGTAGAATTTACTGTGACAATGGCCACTCTCAGCTGCTCCATCGTAGTATCGAATTCTCCAGTCCAATTACCTAAAATATAGCTCGACAATTGTTTAGACAGATTTGCAGCGCAGGAAAAATTCTCATGTTGTATGCTAGTGACACAAAGTCCAGCATACTTTCATTGACAGCCAGGTTGAGCGATTTGCCATAGGGTATCAATTTGCTCCTGCAAGAGGTCAATCCTCTGATTGAACACCATCAAGCTTCCTTTTAGTTGAGCATTAATTCCTTTATGTACAACTAAGGCATGAGCTACATTGGCTAAATGATTATTCAGGGTCTGAGCAGTCTGCCCAGTATGACTCATGGCTAATGCCCTGGTGGTAGCTCCAACAGCCGTCAATGAGATGGTAGTAACAATGGTGGCTGTAGTTCCAAGATCCCTTTTCTGTCTGAAGAGAGTCATAGCGCGAGGGGCATCAATGGGCACAGGTACCCAGTGAGGCATGCGTGTAACCAGGGCATACCTAACTTTACTAGCATTGGGGTTTAAAAAAAAGCAAGTATCATTACCACAATTACTTGGCTCTATCTGGCTAATAATGCATAAAAATGGGGGATATAGACAAACAGGTGTGGGCTTATAGGAAATATTATGAGAAGCCTTAACCCCTCGTTGGAACATCCTGCGTCAGTTCTAGATCTAGTAGTGGTGGTGTCCGAGGTCTGAGTAGGTTCAGGCGACCATTGCCCCCAGGGGCGAGACGTGCTCCATGCCAATTGACTAACTCCATGTTTTCCTCCAATTTTGAAAGTCATTTAAGGTTCTTAAATTATTTTTTTCCCTTTTTTTCTTAAATTTTTCATCAATTACACTTTATTCATTCTGCATCCCCCTATAAGCCCCTCCCTCCTCCCATCCCAATCCCACCCTCCCTCCTCCCTCTCAGGCCTTTACAGCCATTGAAGCAAGGCATTCTCCCCAAGCATGGTTGGATACCATAAAAAGCTAAAATGATACGCTCAGGATGCGAGGCTAAGCACTGCACTCAGGGTCAGCTGCTTTGGACCCAGAGAAGAGCATGTCTGATTGCATGCGGGTTGATGCCCCAGGTCCCGCCTCTGAAAAAAAGGTATCGGACGGGTCCGATGCTCTTTGGGTGGATAACACCTAAATGAAAATCTGTACAAAGTCCCAATTTATTTCTAATATCAGAGATCAGACCTCTACTCTTGCCTGATGCGTCTAAAACAAAAAGGGGGAACTGTAGAGAGTTGCAGAATGCTATGCCTTAAAGATGGAGCTGGTTTCCGCCCTCCACCTTCCCGATGGTGAGTGCTCTCTGTCAGGAACAACTCCACATTTGGCTAAGGCCGAGGATCTGGCTTGCTTCCATGTATGTGGACCTATCTGCATTGCCCCCGTGGCACGCCTGGGTTGGCTACCCAGAGGCTATTTAAGCTGTGGGCTGGCTTTCCCCGGGGTCCGAGGATTGTTCAATGTTCCTGAATAAACTGCATTGAAAAAAAAAAAAAAACTAATAAAGTAAAATTACTTATCAGTTAAAAAAAATTTATTTTTTTAATTAATTACAGTTTATTCTCTCTATCCCAGCTGTATCCCTTTCCTTTGTCTCTTTTCAATCCCATCCTCCCGCTCTCATCACCTGCAATACCTCCCACCTCCAAGTCCACTGAGAGGGAAGGACCTCCTCCCCTTCCATGTGACCCTAGCCTATCAGGTCTCATCAGGACTGACTGCATTGTCTTCTGTGGCCTGGCAAGGTTGCTCCCCACCAGGGAGAGGTGATCAAAGATCCAGCCACTGAGTTCATGTCAGAGACAATCCCTTTTTCCCTTATTAGAAAATCCATTTGGAGACTGAGCTGCCATAGGATACATCTGTGCAGGGGTTCTAGGTTATCTCCATATATGGTCCTTGGTGGGAGTATCAGTCTCAGAAAAGACCCCTGGCCCCAGATTTTTTGTTTCTGTTGCTTTCCTTGTGGACCTCCTGTCCCTCCAGGTCTTACTATCTTCCCCTTCTTTCATAAGATTCCCTGCACTCTGCCCAAAGTTTGGCTATTTGCCTCAGCATCTGCTTCGATACCCTGCTGGGTAGAATCTTTCAGAGTTCCTCTGTGGTAGGCTCCTGTCCTGTTTCTTGTTTTCTCCCTCTTCAGTCGTCCAGCCTGTTTGTCGTTTTGAGTGAGGATTGAGCATCTTACTCAGGATCCTCTTTCTTGCTTAGCTTCTTTAGGTGTACAGATTTTAGTATGTTTATCCTATATAATGTGTCTAATATCCACTTATAAGTGAGTATACACCATGTGTGTCTTTCTGCTTCTGGGATACCTTACTCATGATGATCTCTTCTAGTTCTCCCACCATTTCCCTGCAAATCTCATGATTTCCATGTTTTTAATTTCTGAGTAGTATGCCATTGTGTAAATACCTTTTTAAATAGTACTTAATTACATTGATAATATAGAACATTTTTCTACTCTCAATGTCATTAAAATAATGATGTGAAGATAGTGATGATAAAAGGCCATCTACACATATGTAACAAATGTGCATCTTAGTCTTCATGTGGGAACCCTAACATCAGGAGCAGGGTCTTTCTCCTACTCTGTCGTCTGCCTTTGAATCCTTCTTCCCTAAGTGGGCTTCCTTGACTAGCCCCAAAAGAAGATGTGCCTAATCCTTCTCCAACTTGATATGCCAAGGTTGGTTGATATTCATGGGAGGCCTCCCCTTTTCTCAGAAGAAAAGGGAGGGCTGAAGAGTTGAGATGGAGGGACTAAGAGGAAAAAAATTAGTGGAAGCTGCAATCAGATGTAAAGTAAATAAATTAATTAATTGAATAAAAAAGGTATCCCTAGGGAAAGAGAATTTAGTCTTCAGAAATAAAATATGACTCAGTCAGAGTGGAAATTAATTTAAAAATTTGAAGCACCTAGAAATGATAAACTTCTGAGATGACAGGTTAAAAAATTTTATTTGAACGTTAAACAATCAACACATCGATCAACATATCACATTCTGTCACATAACTACATGTCCATGAAAAGTCACATAAGGGGTGGGGAGAAAGTTCCAATAACAGAACGCTTGATGCAGAAGCACGAGAGACTGAGTTCAAATCCACAGCCCCACAAGGAACTGTGCATGGCTGTGTGCATAAACCCAACCTCAAGGGGAAGAGACAGCTGGATCCCAAGGGCTCACTGGTCAGCCACCATCACTGAAAATAGTGTTTCAGTTTCAGTAAGGGCATATGTTTAGAAAATTAAGGTGAAAAGAAATGGAAAAAAAGTCCTCCAAAGATGATCCTCTGACCTCCACAAGCACATGTATGGGTATATGCTTCCATATACATGCATGGTCATATGTCCCACACAATACAGCATATATATATACAACACAAATAAACAAATTAACTAAAATGAAATACATTTAGAAAGTCTTTAAAGGTTTGAATACATCAATATGTGCATTTATGCCTTTTATTTATTAATATTAATTTTATTTATTAATATTTATGATCTTACATTGTTATTTTGCCATTTTGAGTTTACATTTAGGAGGCAGAAGTTATTTGTACTTTTATTTGAATCGTTTTTACTTTGAAATTTAAGTATCCTGAGGCTTTTAGAGAAGATCAGGTAAATTGAAAAAAGAGCATTTTTATTGCTTCGATACTGAATTATATTTTGAAAACTAGAAGGTAAATATATTACTTAATTTAATGGGAGTTAAAGGCTGAAGATCATTTGCACTGCCAAGTTACCAGTGGTGCTTTTCCATTTACGTGGTGAATACAGCTGCAGGCTGACCACTGAAGAATGAAAGCTGAAAACTTCAGCTTAAAGGTCAAGACCGTTTTTGAACACTTTTCTGACAGAGGTAGCAACTAAAATTGAGTCAATGTGGTTAATTTTCTTAAAAATCTCCTGTTTTGTCATGTTAGAATTGGGAGCTCTTTTTTTTTTTCTTTTTGATTATCATTTCTTACAATTTACTCAATTTTTATCCCACCTGTGGCCCCCTCCCTCATCTCCTCCCAACTCCACTTTCCTCTTCTCCCCCATGCCCCTCTCCTAGTCCACTGACAGTGGAGATCCTCCTCCCCTTTTATGTGGCTCTAGCCTATCAGGTCTCATAAGTTCTGGTTGCATTGTGTTCATATGTGGCCTGGCAAGACTGCACCCCCCCCCCAGGGGGAGGTGATCAGAGAGCCTGCCACTGAGTTCATGCCAGAAAAAGCCCCTCCTCCCTTAGAGGACCCCACTTGAAGACTGAGTCTATAGGCTTCATCTGAGCCAGAGTTTTAGGTCCTCTCCAAGCACTGTCCTTAGTTGGTATCAGTCTCTGCAGGGATACCAGGGCTCAGTTTTTTAGGCTCTGTTGGTCTCCTTTTGGAGCTCCTGTCCCCTTCAGGTCTTTCTATCTCCCCCTTCTTTGATAAAATTCCATGCCCTCTGCCCAAAGTTTGGCTATGAGTCTCAGCCTCTGCTTTGAAACCTTGATCAGTAGAGTCTTTCAGAGGTCCTCTGTGGTAGGCTCCTGTCCTGATCCCTGTCTTCTGCTTCCAGTGTCTATCACATTTGTCCTTCTGAATGAGGACTGAGCATCTTCCCTAGGGTCTTGCTTGTTGTTTAGCTTCTTTTGGAGTATAGATTTTAGTAAGTTTATCTTATATTATATGTCTAATATCCACTTATAAGTGAGTATATACCATATGAATATATGATATATATACTTTCTGCTTCTGGGTTACCTCATTCATGATGATATATATGTGTGTGTGTATATATATATATGTGTGTATGTATACACACATACACACACACATATATATATACAAATATATTTCTTTTTTGTTTCTGAGATATCTCACTCAGGATATCTTTTCTAGTTCACACCATTTGCCTGCAAACCTCATGATTTCCTTGTTTTAAATTGCTGAGTAATATTCTATTTTGTAAATGCCCCACAATTTCTGTATCCATTCCTCCTTTGAGGGACATCTAGGTTGTTTCTAGCTTCTGGCTATTGCAAAAAGAGCTGCTACAAACAAGGTTGAGCAAATATTCTTGTTGTACAGTTGAGTATATTTTGGATATATGCCTAGGAGTGTTATAGCTAGATTTTGAGGTAGCACTATTCCTAATTGCCTGAAAAAGCACCAGATTGATTTCTTATGTGGTTGTACAAGTTTACATTCCCATCAGCAATAGAGGAGAGTTCCCCTTTCTCCACATCCTCTCCAGCATGTGTTGTCACTTGAGTTTTTGATCTTAGCCATTTTGATGGGTATAAGGTGAAATCTCAGGTTTGATTTGATTTGCATTTCTCTGATGACTAAGGACATTGAACATTTTTTTAAGTGTTTCTCTGCCATTTGATATTCCTCTATTGAGAATTCTCTGTTTAGCCCCGTACCTTATTTTTAAATGGGTTTACTTGATTTTTTGCTTTTTGACTTCTTGAGTTCTTTATATATTCTGGATATTGAACCCACACTCCTACAGATACTTGATTTTTGACAAAGAAGCCATAATCATGCAATGATAAAAAGATTGTAACTTTAACAAATTGTGCTGTTCTAAGTGGATGTCTACATGTAGAAAAATGCAAATAGATCCATATTTATTAAAGACCTCAACATAAAATCAGACACACTAAACTTGTTAGAAGAAAGAGTATGGAAGAACCTAGAACTCATTGGCACAGGAGACAACTTCCTGAACAGGACACAGGCTCTAAGGTCATCAATCAATAAATGGGCCCTCATGAAACTGAAAAGCTTCTGTAAAGCAAAGCACACTGTCATTAGAACAAAACAACAGCCTACAGACTGGGAAAGGTTCTTCACCAACCCTATCTCTGACAGAGAGCTAAAATCCAGAATACAGAAAGAACTGAAGTTAAACACCAACAAACCAAGTCATCCCATTGTGAGATCTCTTAATTGCAAGCTTTCAGTGTGAGAATTCCTAGAAATTTTTTTTTTGTTAAAAAGATCCATTTTGCAAAAAGCCAACATTTCATTTTTTTCTTAAATATTCATAAATTCATCATTTAGGTATTCTGTTAAGTTCAATTTTACTAAATTCTTTTGTTTTTGTTAAGTTTTTGAGATTTTCACATATAAACAATGTATTTACATTATTTTCCTCCTTTTTGTTCCCAGTCTGTTATCCTTGTCTCCAAATTCCCTTTCAAATTCATTAACTCTGAACCTCCATTACTATTCTTACATATATAAATATAGGCATTATATATTCATAAGTATGCACGCATATATCTACAGTACAACATGCTGAGTCCCTTTAGTGTTGCTCATTATGCATGTGTGCTCAAGACTAATGACTTGGGGCTAGATCACCTGTCATGGGTTTTAAGCCCGAGGCTTGGCCTGGGAATGTGGGCTAGATTAGAATGCAGGCAGTTTGGTTCTATTTACTTCCACAATTTAGTGGCTAATATACATGAGGTCTATTACCTCAGCTAAAAATTATGAACAAAATATTTGCTTGTAGGGTGACTGAGAGGACCAAAACATACATCTGAAAGCATTCACCAAATAGTATGCAGAGATGCACATTGTTTTCTTTCTGTTGAACAGCCAGACATGTGTCTTTAAATCTCCGTCAAAGCAGGCAGGTTAGGTGGCACAGGGCTGTAATCCCAGCACTCAGGGATGCAGAGGCAGGAGAACGTGAGTTCAAAGCCACTCTGATTTACAAAGGGGAGTCCAGGTCAGCCAAGGCTACCCAGAGAAACCCTGTCTCAAAAACCAAAAGAAACAAACAGAAAGCCATCAAAGCAATCAGATTTATAACTTTTCAAATCCACAAAGCATAAACAGAAGTTCATCCTCCTCCTTGGCTGTGTTAACCCTTTCTTCCTGTAAATAAATATGACTTTGGCGTTCCATTTTCCTCATGTGTTTGAATCAAACAGAAGCATAAAGCAGCGGGCATATGCTCTAGGAGAATCACCATGTCTGTCTCACAGCCTTGGGTAGCGCAGAATTTTGTCTTGGAGGGTGACAGTACAGTTGAGCATCCGTGCCGCCTGTGCTAGCTTGTGAGCTGAGACATTTTAGGGAATGACTACCACAACCAAAGGGAGAAGCAGCTGCTCTTAGCTCCATCCAGCAGGAGCCATGAATAAATTACATACCACGGGAGCCTATTTGTGAACTAAATTTTCCGAAGTTCCCTCTTTTGCTTTATGCTCCATTTCTCATAGCTGCTCTTTTGTTTTTCACTTTCCCCTCTAACTTAGCAGTGCTATGTTTGCTGTGATGTACTTAATTTTTTAAAAGTTAACAATGTAGGGAACTTCAGAGTCGCCTCATGACACTCTATGACCAACTTTTCAGCACACAGGAGATTTTCCCCAGAGGGACAGAGGGCAGATAATGAGGGACAAAGACAGGAGATGTAGGAAGAAGGAGAAGGGAACACAAACAAAGGAGGGAGGAGAAAAAGGGCAAGAAAGAAGAGCAAGTGTTATTTGTCTGGGGTTGGAGGGTATTGGGGGATTGACACAAAGGACTCTGGATAGAGAGGAGACTGATGTGGAATAAGGTAAATGGCAGTATATAAAGGTAAAATGAAAACCTCATATTAGGATGAGATTTTTAATAGGGCACGTTAAATAGTTGAGCCAGAGGCGGCTTTTGATTGCTGAACTTCAATCCTTTGGTAGTTGGACCTTCGTAGTCAGCCTCAAGAGGAGGAAGCAACCAAATAAGAGAACAGAACTTTTGCTTTAGAAATTGTAATCTAACAGTTCTTAGCAAGGCAGAAGGAATAAGAGAGAAAGGCCTGGTCTGCCAGAGCCGTGTTTGCCAGGCTTGAGCCAGGTAGAGTCCCTTCAAACAATACCAGGACATGCTTTGTAATTGAGATGAGTGTATTTTCCATAGCAACTGATTTCTTAAACAGTTTTGTGCGGTCAAGTATCAAGCATCTTTAATGTGGGTATTAATTGTCTAATCTGGGCCCAGAACATTGTTCCTGACACACACTGTACACTTTTGAGCAAATAGATGATATGTTATAGGGTACTGGGTCAATTTTACTGCTTGCATTATTTTCTATGCACATTAAAGAAGACAGATAAATTTTCCTTACTGCTTTCTCTTTGCATTCTTCACAAGGAATAACAATCCCATTCCTAACGTTTCACTTTCCAGCAGATATCACTTACAGATGGTTGGTTAGAGGTAGGGGCTTGTGCGCACATGCCCATCTCAGAACTATGAGACCCCTTCCTTTCTGAAGCTGTGAACGACTTGTGCACGCTGACACCTTCTTCACAAACTCATACATGCATAAGTCCTGCTGTGTCTGAGGCCCCTGCTGCCTCCGCGTCATCCTTTCCCTCTAGTTCTTACAGTCTTCCTGACTCCTCTTCAGCTAGACCCCTGAGACTTGGGAAGACAGATTCATTGTCTCCAGTGGAATCTCATTAGGTATATTAACCACACATCGGTGTGTGCTCCATTCTGAGGAGCAGTTGACCAACACAAAATAAGCTCAACGGTGTTTTTGTACACCTTTTGTTTCATTTTCATTGTTTGGGCACTACTTTGGCCTGTCTTTTGCTTGTGTGTGTATACACATACACACTCACACATATATGTACACACACACACACACACACACAAGCAAAAGATATATATAAAGATATATATATATAATATATTTCTTTTTTGTATTTGTGAGTTTTTTTGTTTGTTTCTTGCTTTTTATTTGGTTTGTTTTTGTTTAGTTGAGAGGGACAGAGGAGAACATAAAGGTAGAAAGTTGAGCCAGTAGGGAGGTGGAAATATCAGGGAGGAACTGGAGGAAAAATATGTTCAAAATATATTGCATGAAAAATATTTTCAATAAAAAGAAAAGATTATAATAGAGGCAAACAAAATAATAGAATATATATATATATATATTACTTTTTGCAACTGGAGTATACTGCTATTTTCTTTCTATTTTAACAGATGTTTGCAGTAAGATGTTTATAGTACCCAAGTGACCCATTCATACTATGTAATTTATGATTTTTAATCTTTTCACATTTCACAAAGACTTTTACTGATTACTACAATCAACTTTATAACATTTTAATCATCTAAAAAAGAAACATTATTGCTTTTAGTATTGTAATCATGTCTTCTATATACAGACTTCCTCTAATTTGGACAGTTTTTAAAAAATGAAGACAGTTGTGAAATGTGTGTTTTTTGACTTCTCTCTTTCTCCAGGAATGAGGTTTTCAAGGGTCACCCATAACCTAGTATGTAGTATTCATTATTTCTTTTTGTGAACTGGTAATATTACAGTTTACTGCAGTATGTACTATTTTGTTTCTTACTTTGTTTTTGTATTTTTGAGATGTTTCTATATCTTGACTATTTTGACTCTTGTTACTGTAAACATTAACTTCAAAAGAAAAAAAGATCATTATAACATCAAGTGAATTTTTCTTCAGCTTTCAATCATCTGTTTATGAAGAGATTTTTCAAGATAAGCACCTTCCATTACTTTTAATATAATACTGTTAAGACACCATGCTTGACATGAATCTCTATTAACTAGTTAAAACTTGATCTACTTTTTTGTGGCATATCTATATTTGTCCAAAATTTTAACCGTCAAAGCAATAGAAATACATTGAGAAATTAGGCATTTATTGTGCATGTCCCACTGTCTTTTATACGGTAGAATCGGTAGAATCAAGCACTAGTTCTTTTACATGATTTTGGAAAACAGTTAATTAGCTTTCTGCTTGTAGAAAAGGTATAGTAAATTTACTCTGCAAGATTTCTCGAATGTCATCTGTCCTGTATCCTTTCTGAAGGAGAAAAGGCCACATTGCAGGCAAAGGCTTGACATCAGATGTTCCAAATAAAGCTTCAGAATATCTCCAGCATACTGAGAAACATGATCAACACTATTTAATGGTCACAGTCTAGAAATTAGGTCACTGTAAATACTTATCATAATCTAAGTTTCATTACAGAGTGGGCTAGGAATAACATTTGGCATGAATAAACAGAGTGGAGAAGTCCACATTACTTTATTTCATTTTATTTATCTATTTAATTTTTATATTTGGCTATTGATACACATTTTAATTTAATGTAGTAACTTAATAATTCTTGTTCTAAGCTATTTTTTTCATTAAACATTTCAGAAACTGTACCTATAAAGTCTTACCAACATGACTTCTTACACATGAGCAGAGCCAGGATGACAACAGACATTCTGAGATGAAGTGACGAAAGACTGTGAGTCCTTTACACAAAGAAATAAATGCATTCACAGAATGCTGGAAGTGGGAGGAACAAATCTTTTGGCCTGAACACATCAATTAGTTAGCCAACATCAAATGTTCAGCCCTAACAGCATATACATACAAGTAACATGATACAGACTGAACTGGTTGTATATATGTGTTTAAGTACACACACACACACACACACACAATCTCTAAGAATTAATGAAAAAAGCAAGACCATGAATTTGAAGGAAAGAAAGGATGGGTGTACGGGAGGGTTTGGATAAAAGAAAGGGAAGGAAAAGGTAATATAATAATATCACAATCTTAAAACATAAAAGAAATGATAAAAATGTCAGATCACATGTTCAAGTCTTTTTTGGTAAGCACAAATATATTTTGAAGGGTTTAATTAATGGGACACAAAGGTGGGTGGCTAGGGATAGTGGTTGGGTCTGGGAAGAGTTACAAGGAGGGAAGGAAAATGGGCAAAACACATTGTAGGAAACTTTCAGTGAGCTAATAAAAATGTAATACCATGATCTAAATAAACAAAAGGAAAGACTTAAAACTGTCATTTTTAGGTACCATAGATGGGTAATCTCATATTTTATGAGGCTGAGGGAAAAGAATCAAGAGTTTTGTATTCATAACCCCAGGAAGCTCTTGTCCTTCTCCGAGAAGCTTTCATTTTGTAGTGGGCATCAGACAATCAAAGGATTCATAATGAGTGGAAGTGATAAGTCTAAGAGACCATGTGCCTGACACTAAACAGGTCTACTATATTAATAGTTCCACCATCATGACTTGGAGAATATCACTGAGCAGGAGATAGAATGAATCTAAGAATCAAAGAAAGTGCTAAAAATACTTTTTCTTTTGTACATGTTATAGACATTGCTCTCAGGAACTCTGTAGTGCTGGTCACTTGCACAAGGCCTGAACAAGATCAGTCAGCTAAAATCCTAGCATAGATTAGGGTAGATCTCCAGGTTGGGTTCTGTCTCTAGGTTATACACCTTAATCAGGAGCAAATTCTAGTTAATGGTTTCTGAAGAAGGGAAAATTCCTTTTTTCCCCCTTTGGGACAGGGTTTCTTTTTTTTATTTTTTATTTTTATTATTAGTTACATTTTATTAACTCTGCATCCCAGCTGTATCCCGCTCCCTCATCTCCTCCCTGCCCCTTTCCAAGTCCACTCTCCCCTTTCATCTGACCCTGTTTTTATCAGGTATCTTCAGGACCGACTGCAAAGTCCTCCTTTTGTGTAGCTTTGCACTTTGTAGACCAGGTTGGCCTCTAAGTCACATAGATCTGCCTGCCTCTGCCTCCCAGAGTGCCGGGGTTACAGGTGTGCACCACTATGCCTGGCTGGAGAAAAATCCCTTTTGAGGATATGGCCATTTGCAGGTTTCCAGTGATCCAAAACATAGCCTCACATCCATGCCATGTGTGGGTTGCACAAAATAGTCTTAGTGGGTTGTCATACAAATATGAACTTTGGAAAGGGCAGTTTGAATGGATATGAGGAGAGCTAGAAGGTCAAGGAATTAGACATGCTCATATTTCATAATAAAATGTATGGGATTCTCAAAAATAAACATTAAAAAAAAACCAAACCCTGTTTCTGGTTATCTCAACATACAGTAAGTCAATAATCAAAGGTTTATAATTTATTTTAGCAGAATAAAATAATCTTAGTCTAGATAATTACAGTGACACAATATATTTTTGTTCAACCAGAAATCAATTCTTTTCTTTTTATCTTTTTAAAATTTTTATTTTTAGTTACATTTTGTTAGCTCTGTATCCCACTCCTTCTTTCCCTCCCAATCCCACCCCCTCTCCTTCATCTCCTCCCTGCCCCTTTCCAAGTCCACTAATTGGAGAGGACCTCCTCCCCTTTCATCTGACCCTGTTTTAACAGGTATCTTTAGGACTGGCTGCAAAGTCCTCCTCTGTGGCCTAGCAGGACTGCTCCTCCCTTGGGGAGTGGGGAGGTCAAAGAGCCTGCCATTGAGATACCACTTTACTCGCTGAAAAGAAAACAGATTTTGTATTTTGATATATGCTATGGATTTTTTCTTATGCTTCATTTTCAACATCTGTGTTTTTAAGACATAGAGGTGTTAAAAAAACATCTTAGTCTAATGAAAGTAGCTTGTAGAATCACCATTATTCAATAACACAACAATATCTGATAGTTCTTCTCCCGTCTGCCTCAAATTATCTTCCCCATGCTACAAGAAGTAAGAAAGCAAATAAATGAGGCACGCTCTGTTAAAGAGAAAAAAAGAAAATCTGTATCTTTCATAATATGAGTCACGGAGGTGAATGGGTCATGATTGTGCTAGGAATAGATACATGCATTGACAGAAAAACACTTCAGGGAGCGCTTTTCTGAGAAGGAACTGAAATGATGAAACAGGACCAGCACAACAGAGTGAGACATCTCATCTTGTCCAAATGCACCCCTTCCTTTTTCCTTGTCCTTCCATTCTTTCTTTCTTTCTTTCTTTCTTTCTTGGACAGTCTTCTCTTTGGATGCTAGGCTATGTTACTCCTTTGATAGGTGCTTAGTATTCTGTGGAAAATCATCAGATAGTATTTTTGTCCTCGTTCCTTCACACTTTCTCTAAGATCCTGGGTGATTAATCTGATTGTACTTCACTTTCTTATTAGTAAGTAGGGCGTTGCTCTGCTGTGTTACTCTAAACATCTTCGGTATCTTAGGAAAGATGATGTGAATGATCCTCCTCTACAACACTCCGCAGAGGAGCCATTTGCATTTCAGATATATAACTAAGGAATGAGAAATCTAAATTCCACTGTTCCCCTCCTTTTTCGATCAGGAAAGATGTGTTGCTCTTTATCACTGGGCTGCACAATTTTTTTGAGAGACTAAAACTGGATAGTTTTGAGTAGTTGATTTCTGGCAGTCATGTGATGTGCTTACCAGTGGAAGTTTATGACCATTATTATGAAATACTGGAGGTCTTGGCAACCTGAAATATTTTTGCTAACAAATAAGCTTTAGATTGAGAAATTTATATTTCATAAGTATTTGTGTTCAATATCGATAATTAAATACATTAGACTAATCATTCTCTATTTCAATCCTTATGTAAAGACACAGATTAAAAGTGAATATAAAAACAGAGACTAGGGATGGAGAGTTGGCACAGTGGTTAATAGCAATGCTGTATTTTTAGAGGACACAATTTCAGTTCCTTGTACAAGGAATTGAAACATTCTTTCCTGGAGGGATGCCTGCTAACATCCTTGTAGTAAATAAAACTTGGAAGGTTTGTGAAATAAACAAGGAAGTTACTGAAGCTGGGAAGTTTCTTATGGCCTTCCCTCTAAGGTTACATCGTTGTTACAACTCCTGAGGAAAAACAGTTGACTTTTCCAGGTAACTGCAAGTCACTGTGCATGCGCATAGACTTCTTGGTGATGTTTCCTTTGGCCTATTCATGCTCCTATAAGTAACTGCAACATACTCATTTGTTCACTAAGCTAGACTTGGATAAAAGAATAAATTAGTCACTGTTGGTGTTCACTCTGAGATGCATAATTGTTTGTTCACATCTCCTGAGGTAAAGTTATGTAACAGATTGTTTTGCCCTGCCTAATTGACTTATTATCTTGAGGATTT
The DNA here is from genome assembly GCF_030254825.1 of Meriones unguiculatus. Taxonomy (NCBI): domain Eukaryota; kingdom Metazoa; phylum Chordata; class Mammalia; order Rodentia; family Muridae; genus Meriones; species Meriones unguiculatus. The sequence continues at coordinate 143,771,810 of NC_083351.1, forward strand.
CAAATTCAACTCCACATCACCTTCTCTGTCTGTGTCCGTTCCTCAGAATTCCAAAGTTCACCTTCTGGTTTCAGTTTTGGTTTTCTTGGGGATTCTTGTTTAACACCTGTGATTAGTAGAGATGGACTCTTTTCCAGGACCTTCTCTATATCTAACCCCCTTTCCTTTTGACTAAATTGTACTGTCTTCTGGAAAGAAAGAGGCCATACCAATTTGGCTGGTTCAAGTCTGGAAGCTGACTATGCCACACCAATGTGAATATTTTGCTGAAGCAATGGACCACACCTCATAAATGTGTACTTCCACTGATGTGACTTAGTGTGTCATGGAACTCAGAAAAAGGTTCCCTCTCTTCCTTTCTCTGAATGTGAAACCTGGTCATTTGAAGATTAAGACAGTGTGATGGTAATGACATCAGCATAGTGTCTAATAATTTTTAGATGCTATTGGCTGTATAACTTCTGAAGTATTTCACATGATTCAGCATATTAACGTCTCACACTTTGGCTATTTGATGAATATTGTAATTATTTACATGTCAAAATGAGTTAAAGAAGCAGAAAATATTAAATGAAGTTGTTCACAAAAAAATCATGGCTGAGAATGAGGTCAGCAATGTAGTAGCTCTGTTTTGGTCCCTAATTATTACCTCTGTGTAGGATTGTGGTGAGAATTTGGGTATAGGAAGGGAAGGGGTATGACACTGATGAATGGAGGAGTCTTTATTTAGCTGTCATAGTTCTCAAGACTAAAATAAATGTTTAAACTTAAATTTAAACAGAATGCTTCCATAAATTGGGTAATATGTCATTCTCATTTTTTTATTTCTTGATATTGATATTTTCAGAAAGTTTATGGATAGAATTCAGAGTGCTATGGTCTTATTGACAAGTACACTCTTTTTCATTCTTTGAATGTCAGAGTAATAAAAATGCATTATTGATGTTAACATTCACAATGCTAGACATAACTTTTAAGTGTAAAGTGTGTTTAAATTAACTTTTAACAGTTTCCATTTATTGAAAGAAATAAAAAAAATGTTTCTTTGTTATCTTCAAAATTTTCAAATATTTGAAAAACAAACAGGCTATAAGGACCAGTGCAAGTGACTACCCATCTACATTTTACCAGCAATTGGTCATACAAAGAAACAAATGAAACAGAAGTGTCAGTGTTTTGGCAATTCTTCCTAGTTTTACCTACCTCAGCCTGAGATATTTGTTATTCCCATGGGTGGTGGGAATAACAAGCAAGAAAACTTTGCTTGTGAAAAGGTCTGCATAGATACGGATACTTTAACTTTTATGGGCTCTTTATTGCGTTGTTTTGAAAGGGTTAGACTAACTTTGTAACCTGTATGTCTTCTAAAGCCTATAGCTTTGAGTTTTAGGTTCAGTTTAAATTAAAGCCTCTTAGTACCTTTCCAGAGAATGGAGGAATGTTACCCTATCTGTGAGGACAGATATAAAAAAAGGCAAGCAAGCAATGACCTTCACTAAGCAAAAGAAGGACCAGACCCTTGTCTTTGAGATAGCATTTCTTAGCAATGAACCTAGACTTCTTCTGAGTAGCTTTTGAGCTCTAGCCAAAAGTATGCAGCCCTAATCTTCAAGGATGAGCTAACCACCCCCACCTTCAATTGCAGCTGCATCCACACTTGGCAGGACTGGCCAAGCTTGAGCACCTAAGACTAACCAATTATCTTACTTTATAGCTTCCTCATCCAATCCTAAATTGCCAAGACTGCAACTTCAAATCTCCCGCAATTTTTCTTTTAAAAACCTAAAGGCCTTTGTCTCCAGGTGCCAATCTTTGCTGACCAGCAGGGGTGACCCCATTGCGCAATAGTTAATAACCTTTCCTTTTGCAATGAGTCTTGGTCTCGGGGAGTTTCTGGGAAGGGCGAGATCTTGAACTCCTGAGCTGTGAGACCCCAGGTCTTACAGTTTATATTACTTGTTTTTTATATTTTTCTTTGTCTTGCAATTTGGCTTTCATATATACAATTGGAGGAGCAGGGAGAATATTTTAAAAAAGGGATAATATGGTGAGTTTATTCAAGGACTATAGAAGTTGATGGAGAGATTTTTGTTTACCTGATTCTAAAGATTTAGGGATATGAAACAGTATTATCTCAGTGTTGTGAAGAAATGAGAAGGAAAAAGAATGGGATATATATGTCTTACTCTTAATATTTAGCATATATCCTGAGTTTGAACCATGGGTAAAGCTGGCAATATTGAAGAGGTGCAGAATATAAGAAATCATTCAGAGACATCTTACTGATACTGTCATGGTCATAAGTATTCAAGACATGATACTGTAGGATACTTGGACTGATTTGGCAGGCAATGTATTGTTAGAAGCTGGAAATCCTGCAATAGCAGGTGGGCACTGGAGAGACAGAGCCAGCAAATGGTGTATTTTTTTTTCTGAATTTAATTTTTTAATAAACTCATTTTTCTTAGCTGAGTATTAAATGGATTGACTGTGCTGGAAGCAAATGAAACGGTAGTGTCTTTTATGAACTCTTATTGATTTTGAAAGTACTAATGACAGACAACATTAGATGCTTTATTTAATTAGGGGAGATTATTTGTGATGTATGCTGTCTTATAACAGATATTATGGATAGCTGGTAAGAGCCAATAATTTTAGGAAAAATTGACAGGCAGATAAATCTTTTACAAAATATTTGCCAATTTATCTTTTCGGGAAAATAAAAATGTAGCACTTGCTTGCCACAGAGTAAAACTATGTAAGTGGTTTGTTCAATGTTGCAAAAAAAAAAATGACATTAGAAATAGAAAGTTTAAAGGAGCAATATAAAAGACAGGATCACCATGGGGAAAAAAAATGACAGCATCCCAGGTACATATTTTTAACTTTCTAATGGAAGTTCTGGAAGGTCATTTGCTTTTCTATTAATCACCATGTGCTTAGAACTCTGAGTATTGCCTGGTACATATCAGATAGCAAAAACAAAAAAAAAGTTTGTTAAATGAATGACTTCTGCATTGATCTAACATTGTAAAAAAAAATTCTTGTATAGCTCTTTGTGATGGTATTGGAGATGATCTAATTACAGAGAAGTTTTTTCTCTCTGGACTAAACCTTGGAACTCAATATGGCTAAGGTTGACCAATTTCTGTCTCATATCAATTAAAGCTTTTATGGGTCTTTACTCAAACGCAGCCATTAATGAGCAGATGCTCAGGGCAATGATAATTATGATAATACACTGCCCTTGCACCATCTCTTTTATCCATGGAAGCCTAGGTATGTTACCAACAGCAATTATCATAGTACTTATGGGAGATAGGAACATATAATTAATACCATTTATAGATGAACATGTAAAAAGAGAGAGAGAGAGATGACAACTAACCCAGAAATTTTTATTACCTCTGCCATTTATAATTAAAATTGTCTGGCCACAGTTGATTGTTTGAAAATTATGAATAACTAAAAAATATGATAAATTTCTACCTAGATGAAGACAAGCATGGGTAAGAATAAATGAAAGAAAGATGTGCACCAAGATTTATAGCGTCACACAGTACCAAAGAGCAAGAAGCTCCACAGACTGCTGTGTTGACGACAGAGCTGTGTCCATGTGCGAAGTTAGGGAAACTCAGGGCAGAGAAACAGAGAATCTGGTGGTGATAAGTCTTCAATTTACTCTACATGATGAGCACTGGGGTCCAATGTCTGAGAGAAGGAGATATATGTAATATTCAGATTAACGAAAGAGTGTAAATATCCCTTGCCTCCTTTTCTATTCACCTGGACATTCAGAGAGTTGGGTGAGGCTATCACTATTGCTAACGGTTGTCTTTTCTTTTTCAGTGCAGTTTTTCCAATAGTTGCTTCTGGAAAAACCATCCAGGCTCCCAGAAGTAACGTTTTACAAGCTACCTGGTTATCTTTGACCTTATTTAAGCTGACACATTGCAATGGTTAAAACAGGAATCTCTGTTTCTGTCTCTCTGTCTGTCTCTTAGGAGCAGGAGTTAGATGAGGTAAAGGATCATACATGAGATTTATCTATCCACACAGTCCTGAAAATCCAGCTCAAACTCATTTACAAATTGTTTACTACCCATAGGGTTAAGACAGTTGGCATCTCTTACCTTTTTGGATTACATAAATGCAGGAACATGATATTTATTTGCCAAGTTGAAATGTTGATAACCCATATTTAGTTTTCTGTTTTCAACACCCTTCTTTTTTTTCTCACTTGTATACGAACTCCACCTTAGATAGTTATATCTATCTTGATGCCTTTCAACTGTATATTTAAAAATATGTTCTGTGTATGAGTAATTTTGCATCAATTAATTAATGTATTTTCTTTACATTCCAGTAGAAAGTTCTTTCTTTTTCTTTATTAATTACACTTTCTTCACTTTGCATGCCCCCTGTGGTTCTCTCCCTCCTCCCGTCCCAATCACTCCCTTCCTCCACCCTTTGCATGCATGCCCCTCCCCAAGTCCACTGATAGGGGAGGACTTCTTTTCCTTCCTTCTGATCCTATTCAATTAGGTCTCATCAAGAGTGGCTCCATTGTCTTCTTCTGTGACCTGGTAATGCTGCTTCCCCCTCAGGGGGAGGTAATTAAAGAGCAGGCCAATCAGTTCATGTCAGAGACAGTCCCTGTTCCTATTACAATGGAACCCACTTGGATACTAAACTGCCATGGGCTACATCTGTGCAGGGGTCTTAGGTTATCTCCATGCATAGTCCTTGGTTAGAATATCAGTCTCAGGAAAGACCCCTGTGCTCAGATTTTTTGGTTCTGTTGCTCTCCTTGTGGAAAACCAGACACACCAAACCGCTTAGAAGAAAAAATGGGGAATACCCTTGAACTCATTGGCACAGGAGACAACTTCCTGAATAGAACACCAACAGCACAGGCTCTAAGAGCAACAGTCAATAAATGGGACCTCATGAAACTGAAAAGCTTCTGTAAAGCAAAAGACACTGTTCTCGGAACAAAACGACAGCCTACAGATTGGGAAAGGATCTTCACTAACCCTATATCTGACAGAGGGCTAATACCCAGTATATATAAAGAACTAAGGAAGTTAAACAGCAAAAAGTCAAGTAATCCAATTAAAAAATGGGGTACAGAGCTAAACAGAGAATTCTCTGCAAAGGAATATCGAATGGCAGAGAAACACTTAAAGTAATGCTCAACCTCATTAGCCATCAGGGAACTACAAATCAAAACGACCCTAACATTTCACCTACCTCCATCAAAATGGCTAAGATAAAAAACTCAAGAGACAACAGCTGCTGGAGAGGTTGTGGAGAAAGGGGAACCCTCCTCCACTGCTGGTGGGAATGTAAACTTGTACAACCACTCTTGAAAGCAATCTGGTGCTTTCTCAGACAACTAGGAATAGCGTTTCCTCAAGATCCAGCTATATCACTCCTAGGCATATATCCAAAAGAGGCTCAAGTACACAATAAGGACATTTGCTCAACCATGTTTGTAGCAGCCTTATTTGTAATAGCCAGAAGCTGGAAACAACCCAGATGCCCCTCAACTGAAGAATGGATGCAGAAATTGTGGTACATCTACACAATGGAATATTACTCAGCAATAAAAAACAAGGAAATCATGAAATTTGCAGATAAATGGTGGGATCTGGAAAAGATCATCCTGAGTGAGCTATCCCAGCAGCAGAGGGATGCACATGGTATATACTCACTCGTATAGACATATAATATAGGATAAACCTACTAAAATCTGTACACCTAAAGAAACTAATCAAGAGGGAGGACTCTTGCTAACATGCTCAATTCCTACCCAGAAAGGCAAAGAGGCTGGACATCAGAAAAAGGAAAAAAGAGGGAACAAGTTAGGAGCCTGACACAGAGGACCTCTGAAAAGCTCTGCCCTGCAGATTATCAATGTAGATGCTGAGACTTATGGGCAACCTTTGGGCAGAGTGCAGGGAATTTTAGGAAAGTAGAAAGTTCTTTGCCTTTCCTCTTTCTCCCCTCCCTTTCTCTTCCCCTGTATCCCTTCCATTTCTTTTTCAGAGAAGGGGAGATTTCTCATGGATATCAACCTGCCTTGGAATATCAAGTAGGATTGGGCCCATCTTCTCCTACTGAGGTTAGACAAGTGCTGTCCAGTCAGGGGAAAGGAATCCAAAGTCAGTCAACAGTGTCAGAGGCAGTTGCTGCTCCTACTGTTAGAGGTCCCACATGAGGACCAAGCTATACATCTATTACATATATGGGGGGGGGGTATAGCCATCCCATGAATGATCTTTGGTTGGTGATTCAGTCTCTTTGAGCCCCTATGGGTCCAGAGTAGTTGATTTTGTAGGTTTTCTTGTGTTGTCCTTGACCTCTCTGGCTCTTTCAATCTTTTATACCCCTCTTCCACAGGATCCCTCAAGCTCTGCCTAATGTTTGGCTGTGGGTCTCTTGAAGCCACTCAGATGACTGTTATGGTAGCCCACTGTTTACAAGAATGGCAGAATATTATTACTAGTGTCAGTGGTGGGCTCTTTCTCATGGCATGGCACTCAAGTTGAGCCAGCAATTTATTGGCTGGTTTGAAGGTTTTCTCTGTGTTTAAAGGTTGGTGTTCCCCTCCCTCTCCTGGAAGCTTTACTTGGTTGGCTACAGAAGGTGGCCACTTCAGGGTCCATATCCCCTGCTGCTAAGAGTCTGTATTTTGCCAGAAAGTATTATGTGTGTGTAGTGTGTACATGCCTAATGCCTGTGGCATACAGAAGAGGGCATCATATTCCTTTGAACAGAAGTTAGACAGTTGTGAGCCATGAGCTGAGTGCTGAGACGTGAACCCAGGTTCGCTGGAAAAGCAGCCAGTGTACTTAATCATTGAGCTGTCCTCTCTCCAGCTCTTCAACTGTTTTTTTTTTTAAGAACATTACTTGTAAGATTACTTGTATAAAGATAGTTTTCTTTTGTGTGTGTGTTGTGCGTGTTTATACGTAGGGACATTTTGTGTTTGTGAGTATGTGCGTATATGCATGCATGTGTACATACATGCATGTGGAGGTTTGATGTTGATATCAAGATTTAGCCCTCATTGTTTTCTACCTAACTCACAGGGTGTAACTCAGCGTCCAGTGATAAGATTTCACTCATTAGTAAGCTTCCTCTGGTGTTGTTCTTTCTATTCCTTCAAATGATGGAATAACAAACATACCTCATGTCTACCAAGCATTTATGTGGACTCTGTGGATCTGAACCTCACTCCTCATACTCACAGTCAAGCTTTTAACCACTGTACAAGTTCTTTGTCTCTACAGATACTTTTGACAGAGTAATAAAAACCCTAAGAGGATATCTTCAAGGGATACTTTTGTTAGACACCTTTAATAAAAGTATTAAGAGTAGAGTGACTTTAAGGATGGCTCATTGGACTCAAATAATCTTACCAAAAGGAATTTTTCTTTCTTTTTATTTTATTTTTATTTTTTTGCTGAACTCTTACAGCGTACTGACTTTATAAATGACGTATATATGTCTACAAGATGTTGGAACCTAACTTGAAACAATTCAGTTTAAGTTTATTAAAGGCAACTATATCCCAGAACACTTGAAAACAAAATATACATTTCATAAGGCAATACTGACTTTGGTTACATCACATGAGGCCTTCTCTCTAGAACATGCTATTTGGTTTCAGACTGGAAACTTTCAAGGCTCTTTCTTGCATTATGGTTGGAATGGCAATTTACTGCAACCATTTCATTGACTGTAACACTCTGCATTAGTGGATACTTGCTTCCTATTTCCAGATTTGCCATATGATTACAAAGCTGTCAATCACCTTACTGATGGTGCTAACTTTCAGCTTCAGCCATAACTGGATATATGATGCAGAGAATCTTATTCAGTATCTTCCAACTTAAACTGGACATAACTGTGATCTTGTCATCCTAGTCCTTATGAAACTTAGGCAGGAAGATCTTGAGTTTAAGACCTGTTGGGACTTCAGAGCGCAATTGTTTCAAAAACAAAAACACTACAAAACAAGTGTCTAATTTTATTATTAAAAAGTGGCCAAATCCAAAAAGAAAAAAAAAAAACACTACAAAACAAAGTAAAAAAGTGATTTCCTTCACTAGGAATAAAAAATGTCCATTAAATCAATGTCCACCTGTCTCTGAACTATAAAGATATGATGAAAGGAGGAAGGCCTATATTTGGTATATAAACCAATGAGGGTGCTGATGTATTTATAGAGAAGTTTGCAGATATCAAGTGCTAAAGTGACTGGAACACCCTGGCTGTAACCCCAACACTGATTCTGTGATGCACCCCAGAACCACTTGAAAGCTGGCATTTTTGTGCATGTCTTTGAACCTGAATTCTACTTATGTTTCCATTACTAACAATCGAAAGAGAAATTGATGGCATCCTTTTTTTTTTTTTTTTGAGATTGTCTTTTCTTCCCCCTTCTAGAAAGTGGCTCAAATTTCTGCTTCCCTGTCCCCAAAGTCTTGTTTGATTTGTCTAATCAGCGGAAATTTGTAACTTTTGAGTTGCTGCAATATTCTAAGGTATTTTTTACATTGGAACTACTTGGTTGTTAAAACTTTCCTTTGTTTAATCTTTTCTCTGCATATTTTTTCGGTAAAGTTTTTCGGAACAAAGTTACCCTTTGATCTCTAATACTTAAGTGTGCTTCTCCTGAAATACAGGTGCATTACCTTGCAAAATCCTTATAAATCATTAATGTTAGAAAGTTACTATAGATAATACTGTCAAAGCTAAAACACTTCTTGAGATCTTGACATTTGTTCCAAAGAAGATCCTGTTCATGTGTCATATCTACCTTTATTCTAGTTCATTCTGTTTTATACTTCTTGTTTTTTTTTCTTTTTGTCGTCAATGAGCAATGGGTTTATAATTGTTGCTTGTATGTTGACAACAGAGTTTCTGCTCTTACATGAGAAGACCTCCCAGACTTGCAGCAGTGTTAATATGAGGATATATCTAAAGGGTACCACTGCTTGTTCAATAAGTAGCTCTTGTCTTTAGTTTTTTTAAGGTATCTTACTAGGAAACTTCCTAAATGGGGTTTTTAACCCATATATATTGGCTTACATTATCATTAGTACTGTCTTAACCTCTTAATTTTTATTCTTCTGGCAGGAAAAAATTACAGACTCAAATAGAAAGAAGAAAACTGATCACTAGTTTCCACTATAAATTTTTTATTAGTTACATACAAGAAATTCACTGGAAAGATTATGATGATAGGTGTAGAAGGAGGTTGAGAATCATCAGAGAAATGCATGAAATGCTTAGGAAAGAACATTGGCAACATCATCTCATCCAATTTTTTTTCTTTTATTTCCTAATATTCACAGCGTTTGATACAGTTGTTTTGTAGCATGTATGATGCATACAGTTTATCAATTTTTTCTTTGTAATTAATGTGTGTGGAAACATTTGATTGAAATTCTTTTATTCCTTATAAGTTCACCCATTGACTTTTGCATTGATAATAACTTGAAATCATTTCTCTTGTTGGGTCTTATGAATCTTCTCTAAGAAGGATCATCCATGCTTTGTGTGGACAAATAGTAAATATCCCATATCTAATGCATATTAGTTAGAGCGTTATCGTGCACTGATAGATCTTGCTGATAGTACATGGTGATACATACATAACCTTAGGTTTCTTGCTCCTATTTATACTCATGCAATCATTTTACTGGTTAGTGTTTTATTAGCATTATCTTAAAATAAAGCCAACAGGTTCACCGTCTATCTATAGTTGGAAATGCTATCAGATTATTGTTGAAAAATAATTTTTCTTTTTCCTTTTATATATTTCAGGTCACTTAGCTATCCTGTTATTACTCACTATCACTGTCCTCTCATGGTGATAATAAGTGTCAGCTCCCAGAAGCTCAATGTCAGTAAATAAATGAACACATTAAGCATTATAGAGCAGTCATGGTACTATGTAGTAATGTTTGTAGTGTTTAAAGAAGTGACTTGTCTATAGTCCACTATAACTGACTTAATTTCTATTGTGCATTATAGAATTTAATTTCTGTAAGTTAAATGAAGAGAGCAAAGCGAGACTTTTCTCTAAAAATAGTCAAAATGGAAACTGACCTAAACAACACGGTGGATAAAAGTTTTTTATCAATATATTTTAAGTTTTGTGTTAAATACAAGATCAGGCATATTGGGATTATAGAGCAGATGTGGGTAGCATATCCCTTCGGACGTTAGGAAGATTGGAAGAACCTGGGAGCAGAAGGCTTCCATCTTCATCATCTTAGCTAAGGCAATAAAAAATTAGTTGACGTGGGATTGTTTCTATGAGGCCTTAATAACATTTCTTATGTATTCTGATTATTTTATTATCTTCTGTTTCTTTATAACAAATACCAATGTAAGTCTTACAAACAAGAATTGTATTGTAAAGAAGAAGAGAAAGAGCAAAGCTAAAAAAAAATGCCTTATATCTGAAAGAGCATCATTGAAAACAGCAGTCAGAGACACTTGATATTTCTAGTGCTGGTGCTAAGTCTGAAAGAGACACTGCAGGAAGATACTCTCCTATGAGAAGTAAGCCTGATGCTGATCATATTCATGAAAATCCTGATGCTGATCACTCATGTACTCTTAAATCCCAGCTGTCCTGGCTTCTGTATTCCAATCAGATCATTGTACATTAAGATCCTGCATATTTTCCTTTTGTTGAGATTATGAAACATCTGCAGACTAGTTCTGCCAACAACAGTGAGGAAAATAATGGAGATACTTTTTGTAGGGTTATTATTGCAAAAAAGAAATATATACAGTCTTCTCTCTTTTAGGCCTGCAAATTCTGTAAGGGCCAACAGTGTGGTGATGTTTCTAGGGCAAGAAACTGAGACATGGAAGTGGATCCTGAAAGCCAATGCCAGCTGGATGAATATTATTGCATTTTACCTTATTTTCATTTTTTTCTCTACTCATCCAGAAATGTTTATCTAATTATGTGTAAAGAAAGACTAAAGCTAAGAAATATTTGACATTATGATCTTTGAAAATTGCTTAAATAACTAGTTAGGAGAGGCTATTGAACCAACTAAGTGCAAGCCTGCTTATTCTAAGCCGTGGAATTCTGCTACACATTGAAAAAATATCATCAGCCTAACCGGATCACATTAGAGTGAATTATAACTAATAAAGCTTGGAAGCTAATTCATTGCCTTAACTCAAATGACCTGTTTTTATGTAAGGGCAGTGGAGAAAACACATAAAATAGCAACCTTCATGAATGCTATTCTCTGTTCTTGTCTAGCACTTGATTTTCAAATGAGATACTATAAACAAAGCTTAAATAGATTAATACAACTAATTGCAAATTTCAGATTTGACTGCTGATGGAAATGTCATCAAAGTCAATATTATGTATAATGGAACTGGGGAGACGGCTCCATGAGGAGGGGTGACAGTTCATAGGCCTGATGACCAGAGTTCAATATCCAAATCTCACCTGTGAAAGGATATAACTGACTCTTGAAATCTCTTCTCTGACCTACATATGAACACTGTTTTTTTTATACACACATACACGTAAATAAATAAATAATTAAAATTAGTATGTAATATCAAAAAATTTCATGAATGACTTCCCCATGAATGGCCAAAATTCAAAGACAAGTCCCTCAAGATTGCCTAAGTTCTCTCTATACTCACATCTATTTGAAGAATTAGAGTTAAAGTTTAGAAAATCTAATTGCATATGAACAGTCAGATGCTAATGATGCACAGTCTTAATGTAGAATAAGAGCATTACTAGCAGAAACATTACTAAGGCAAAGCATAATACAAATATCTGAAGCGAGACCCCCCAAAAATGGTTCGCCACTAATATTGCTGATCCTAAGCAGAATTAACATATATTTGCAACACAGACCCTTTATGCATGCCATTGAAACGGTTGTCATGGAAACTGAAGGGGTTTTCATTATTACAGTTTGCAGACATATGTCCTGGTTATGCTTTCATTGACATGGGAATTCATTGGGCAGATAAGATATCTTGTCTCTGGTACCTTTATCATTCATGAGCATCTTGAGTCTTTTAAAATAATTCATTTTCAAATTAGCAATGGGTAACCACATATCTTTTAGCATTTAGTTTACTTGACAGCTGTTGATAGCATCACTGAAATGTAATTATGGTTAGATTGTACGATTTTGTAGTTAACTATAAATTACTTGCAGTAATGGTTACAAGCCTTGGGGTTCAAGAATTTTGGTAGTTTGTTTTTCCTAAGTGAAAGAATTTTTTAGAATTCAAGTTTCTACAGATATATTGGAATGTAGCCCAAAGGTATTTGAAATTGGAAGATTTTAACTACCATTCAAACAAATAACATAATTATGTGAGGAAGACATAGCCACAGAGAATTAGTAATGATCATAAAGTTCCACATTATCTATCTATCTATCTATCTATCTATCTATCTATCTATCTATCTGTCTGTCTATATGTTCCATTTTAACTATCAGGAGGAATAGGTAGAATTTTTCCTGTAAGTAGCAAAATATATGTGTGAGTGTATGCTTTACAATAGAGAAGTGAAGACTGGGTGATGTCACTTTAAGAGAATATAACTAGAGCATCAAGCAATAGTAACACAAGTGAGGAAGATAATGATCAAAGATGATTGGGGGAAGGGAGGAAAATGCTTTCATGTTGGAGATTATTACATTTCAGTAGTGTCCATCTGGTTGGGTAAGATGTATGCAGGATCTTGGTCTGGACTCTCTTTCGTCTTCTGTGAAATTGTTTATATATTGGAAAATGTTATTTTGACTCATAATCTTACTGACCCCGCACTGTAAGAGGTTGAATTGGGTTAGGCTGTTTTATTTATGATGGTAAATATGAGTATTGAAATTATAAAAAACAGACAGTATCATCCAGGTCTACAGGGTAGTTCTGCCCTCTAGTCTAAAATTTGTTAATGAGAAACCTCTTTCTGAAGAATCCGGAGAGGCCACCTTTGCAGACCTTTTTGAAATGACTCTTACAAAGAGAATATCCATGGTGTATACTACAGAAGAATGTATCTCTTTGCTTTATCCAAAGACTCCTTCTCTGCAGTAGTCATCTGAACATTAGGACTCCTGTTAAGTGTTTTTAAGTATGAAGCAAGGGGAAAGGGGTTTTGAAATCCACTTTCATTTCTGTTAGAAGTGTGTTGCTGCTTACCAGAAGTTACCATTACTTCTACCCCATTATTAAGACCTTGGGGGTGAATCGCTATTATTATCTTTACACTAAGCTGAAAGAGCCAAGTGTTTCCTCTCTCTTTTTCTTTTTTTCATCATTGTGACAAATACCAATGAGAATGGTTTAATCCAATAATGTTAGGAGATTCCACTACTCAGTTCTTTTTACTCAGACAGGTGATCTGGACAAACAAAGAGAAACATCAGAATTCTGTGCATCTTAGATCAAACAGGCAGAAGTTATATCTACAGAATAATCCACTCAAACAACCAAAGAATATACATCTTCCTGAACATCACACTCTAAAATAGGCCATACATACCATGGGACACAAAACAATTTTAACACATTTAGGAAAACAAAACAAAAAAGCCAGAAATAACACAGTGTGTCTTTACCTGACAAAGTAAAATGAATACTTAAAATTGATAGCCAACATATCTCTAGTCAGTACACAAACTCATGGAGAGTAAACAACTCTTTACTGAGTGATGAAAGAATCAAAGGAAAAAAAAAAAGAAATAACACACACACACCTCTGAGATACATTAAAAGCAGTCTTCAGAGGGAAATTTATAGCTCTAAGTGACAGAAACTCTTACCAGCCCAAAAAAACTCTGGAGAGAATTCTAGTTCAAGTGTTCCTATTTAGTGAACTCAGTTTGTTTCTTCCCAAAAGACTGAAGTTTAGTTACTACTGTGGCAGTGTTGGGAGGTTAGGGTTTTTTGAGGTCGTTTGGTACTAAAGTGGATTAACTCCATTCTTGAAAGACTGAGCTAATTTCCAGTAATTGGATCAACAATGTTGAGAATGAATTATTATAAAGCAAAGACACCTCCATGTTAAATATGTTGCTTCTACGTCATGTCTGGTGCTATTATTCTGTGGTGCAGTGACACACCCTCAGTTCACCAGAGGCAGCTGCCATGTTCTGAGCTTCCGAGGCTCATGACAATGGCTTAAAAGAACCTTTATTCTTTCTAAACCACCGAATTTCAACCATTCTATATTAGCAACAACAGAAAAAGTGGACTATGACAGCTATTGATTAAATATCACAGGGGAGAGAAGCATGGGAGAAGAAGCTGATGTTGAAGTTATTTTAAAATGGAACGCTCCACTTTCTTCACTAACAAAAGAAAAATCCAGCACATATGAACGAAATGTGCAGCATAGATTGTTTAGATAACACAGTGGGGTGACAGACGAAGATCTCCAAAGGCACCTGTGCTGAAGGCCTAGGCGAGCTGCCAGAGCAACTGAGAGGTGTTTGGATTCTGTGAGTTTCATTTCAGCAGTTTAAGTTCTTGACTGATTCTGAGCAAGATGGCATTAATGAGATGTGGTGAAGAATGGGAGGTGGGACATCACCAGAATAAGCATGGTTCTGAGGGACTTCAAAAATATACCTTGTCTCAAATCTCTCCAACCCCCCTTTCCTGCTCTTTGTAAGGTAAGAAAAGAACACTTCCATATTCTCTTCAGTGTGACAAAACAGACCTTTGGAAAAAATAAAGTTGAATATAGCTTATTTTACTCCAGCTCTTACCAACTAGAGTCAAAGATTAATTCTATTTCCTGGAAGGCTCTGGACTCTACTAAGTGACTGGAGTGTGCTAGCATTTAACAGGAAACTTTCAAAAATGAAAGAAAAGGGGGGAAACATCTGGGAACTTTCTGTTTACCTGTTTTCCTACTATCACCATAGCCAGCTCTGAGTTGTTGTCTTATAGTCATGCGGCATTGTGTTGAAGAGGTGTGAGCAATTACTGCCTCTCCTCAGTGTGCCAGTCAGCTTCCCTGCTGATTCCTCTACCCAAAGCCAGAGCCTTTCACTTATGTCTGGATTCCATCATGCTGTGTTAGGGCTGGATTAATAGAGTAAACCCTGGGTACCCTGTGTATTAAATGTTAAAATATCTCACCACTTTCTATAATTCTTTTGTCAGATCAAAGTGAGAAAGCTTCTGTCCTATTCAGGCTTGCTTGGCATCCTGTGGTGGATCATGGCTCAGTTCTCTAGAAAAGTGTCATGTTTATTATGTGTTTTTTTTCTCTACCCTTTTTCTAACCTCTGCAGCTGAATTCTATACCTTCTCTCTTTTTGCTCATTTCCTTCCATGAACTGAGCAGTTTCCTACGGTTGCCATTCATTCTTATCCTCATGCTGTATTCAGATATAGCTTCTCACCTCTCTTTATCTTCTCGTCTCTTCTTTCTTTCCTGAACTCTTCTATTTTATTCACTGAACCTTCTACAAATTGTTACATTCCAGCATTTCATCATCTTGCCCTGATGCTGTGACTTCTGTTATTTTCTAGGATTGGGATCAAAGTCTCCCACAAATCAGAACAACTGTTGTGAGCAAATGCATTCCAGATGCTTTGGGCTGCCTGAGCAATGACTTTTGACTGATACATGCAAAATTCCCAAGGCAATTAAAATATCACATTTACCAAGCACTTGTATAGTTCAACTTCTGATGTTGAATTATGTTAGAATGTTAGAATTATATAGGTTAAGAGGTGCTTGGATAAAAGCAGCTTGGTAAATAATAGGAGAAGAGGGCAATGGAATACATCATATAAATGGCTTGAGTGGAATAATGTCAGTAAGTTGATGTTATTCAGCTGATAATAAAATTTATTTTCTTCATAAAAAGAAAATATGAAGTAAGAGATAGACCTGTAATTCTGTTTTCCTATTTCAGTTTCTTACAGTACTGTTCAGGTTACATTAAAACTCAAGACAATTCTTCTGATTTCACACCCCAAGTGCTAGCACTGTAGACTTGCAATACCACACCCGACTCCACTATGCCTTATGATTATAGTAAATCTTAAAACTCCAGTGCAGTAGTCTTCTATGTAGTGATACATTCAAAAGAAGTTAGCATGGGAGGGTTGTTCAATTTTTGCAACATCTGTAACACAATTAGTGAGTGTGACTTGAGCACTAGAAATGGAAAATGTGTTATTTGAACAGATGTTGTAGCCATATGAGGAGCTGTGCCCACTCACTCACCTGTGTACACATTTATCTCCAAATGGCCAGGGCAAGCCTGCTTGAACATGCAGAAAATCCCTTTTTAAAGAAAGATACACCCAGAATCAAAATAGCTTCTGCCATTTCTTCACTAGAGCTTGCATTACTGCAAACTAAGCCAGGAAGAGCCACCCTGAAAGTTTTAAAATCCTTTCAAGATTGTGTGTTTTGAATATCAATTTTCAGAATCCAAATATAGTGTAGTCTTTCTACAACTTTATATTTTTACTAAAAAATGGTTCAGACCCAATGAAAGCAATTTATTTTTGAAAAGGGAAACATTAAAGAGCAAATGATTAACTTGCTGCTATCTAATTTACCTCCATAACCTACATTGTAATTTTGTTTTCAAATCTGTATTGTTTACATAACTTGTTTGATGTTTTGTTTTTGTATTCAGGGAAGGAAATATCGCTCACTCCTTGAGTTTATGAGGTACATCAGAAATATTACTGTACAGAGAGATAGTACTTTGTTGCTTTGCTTTTGTTCTGATGAAGAAGCTCAGTGTCCTCAGGAAACATATGATGCCATTGCTCAGTAAGGCTATCACTTTGCTGATGCCAGAAAAGTCCCCAGAAATTTAAGAATGCTATTTTCATGTGCATCCTAAATACAAACTTTGTAGCTATTACACAATAACACTCTCATCAGTATTCAATAAAGTAGAAAAGGACATGTCAGGTTATCTCTTCAATACCAAGGCTGTTTTATGTCAGCTAGCGAGGAGGTTATAATTTCCATCATTTTATCTCAATGGTATACATTTTTTATGCTGAGAACCTTTCTATGGGGAGGGGAGATGGCTCCATTAATAAGGAGTCTACCAACTCAGTTGAGGACCTAAGTAGGGTCTCTTTCATCCCCTACCCCTACACACACACACAAAAAAAAAAAAAAAAAGCTGGATGAGAGGGCACCTGCCTGTATCCCAAAGGGGGATGGAAATGGGGGCTTTTCTGGGGCTTTCTAGTCAGACAGTATAGCTGAATCAGTGACATACAAGATCAGATAAAGAATCTTTTTTTAAAAGTAATTTTGAGAGCCATAGAAAAAGTCATGCACTCTCAGTTTCTGGCTTCCACACACATGCACATGAACACACACGCAAGATACACATACATACATTGCATACAAAAATAAATAAACATATAAATAAATAAATACCATTTGTAATCATAGAACACATAGTATTCCATTCACAATTGGTGAAAAATAATAACTATGAATACTTTCAATTAGTGTAAAAGTAATAGTTTTCATTATGACATTTATATACTTATTTCCTTATGATTTCTTCCTGATGCTCACCTAGTTTTTATAAATTGATTTCCAAGACTCTCAAATATATAAAATCATTCTTGCTCATGTTTTTTGTTGGATCTTTTCACAGTTCTTTTCTAAAGTCATTTCTAAAGATATTGTATTTGTGGAGTTGTGCCATTAGGTTTTCCTAGTAAACGCAGATTTTATGTCAATGAAAGGCTTAGAAACACTCTATTTTTGAAAACAAAACACAGTAGGCTTATAATTAATATTTGGCAAAACTACATCTTTGTCAAAGTGAAATTTATACAAGTAAATATTTTGAGTGTGACACACAGGCCAGTAAAGCTAGAATTCAGGAGGAATACCAAGCTAGCTTCGGCTACACAGGGGAACTTTTCTGAAAACAGTAATGCAAACAAAATACATACATAGAAATGAGTAAATGTATTTATACGTATCTTGGGCTTGGTGAAATAAAATTATACTGGGATAAGTTAAAGAGTAAAGGAAGACTTTAGTCAATACTGAAAAAAACAGAGAGAGAGAAAGAGAGAAAATCTGAAATCAACTCCACAGAAAGTAAAGATAGGAAGGTTTGATGCATGGATGGACTAGTGGAAAAACAGTGAGGAGTTTAGGGATGACCAATGGTATGTGTCCTGAATAATTAGTTTCCCCTGAATTTTTAGGCCACTGGTACTTACTACTGAAACTTGTCTTCTACTTTCCCACAAAGGTAAGAAAGCACTAGTTCTATATTGTATATAATATAGAATATATAAATTGCATTTCAACCCTAGCATGGTGGCTGATACCTTTGTAAGAAAGAGGACTATGAGTTCAAGGCCACACAGAGTTACATAATAAGACCCTGGTTTCCTCCCCATAAAAAGTTTTCTTTTCATGGGAAGGATCTTTCTTGGTTATTGATGCCCATCTTAACAATTAAAAGAGACTGGAAGAATTTCCAAGAATTTTAAAGGGCAGACACATAATTCAGAATTAGAGGTGTATCAAGCAATCATTAAGAAAAGTTTCTCTTTCTGTGGCAAAGAGAAGTTTACCTGATGAAGGGGTTGAACAACCAACCCTTTCATAGACATTTGGAAGACACAGATATTTACATTACAATTTATAACAGTAACAATATTACAGTTATGAAGTAAGATAACTTTGTGGTTGGAGTCATCAGACCTTAAGGAAGTATATTAAAAGGAAGGTTGAGAAGAACTGGTTTGAAACAAAGCAGGAACTATTCTGTCATAGGCCATAGCTACTATTTGATACCATTCTTTCTCCCATTAGTTGTTAGGGGTCTATTTGTATATAATAGAAGACTTACCTAATTGTCAGCATGAAAGATGTGTTGTATCTTTCAACACACACACACACACACAAAAAAAACCTGAAACTACTATTTTGTGAATAAACAAATCACTGTACAATTTTTTAGGCTTTTTCTGTGAGTTTACCCTCAAGCTTCTTTGCTGGGAATGAGAAAAAAATGTGTTTGTGTGTGTGTGTGTGTGTGTGTGTGTGTGTGTGTGTAATAAATGCATTTAAATAACTCAGGTATATACTGTTATCAGTACCATTTATCATCAGTGTTGGACTTTCTTGACTTTCCATCCTAACAATTACCATGATCACAGTCATATATTTGACTTCATAATTAACTTTCTCTTATTTATGTATGAGTTCCAAATTTGCATGTTTATGTCTAATATGCTAACCCTTTTAGTCACTGTTATTGCTTGGCAAACACAGAGGACTCAATCTAGTTCATCCGCGTAGGGGCTGCATGCCATATGCTCCCTCTGTCCTTTAAGGATCAATTCTGCGCCTCCCTTCTCAGCCAGCCATGGAGGGAGAACACATTCTCTAAAACATTTCAGTTTATCATGTTACCTGTGCTACTCTGGGCTTTCAGTGAATACAGCACAATTCTACCTCGTATAAAGAAAACAGGTAAGATTTGAGAAAACACACCTACTGGAAATAAAACAAACAAATGAACTAGGAGTAAGAAGCATGGAGGGTGTTGCTTCCTGTGTCATTATTTCTGTGAATAATAAACACAACACTTTCTAGCATCTGAGAGCTTTTTATTCTCACCTGAGATGTGAAAAAAAGAAAGAATGAGAAACAGACACGCAGAAGCAAATAATAATGTCTGTATTTTTTTAAACCAGCAAGCCTACAAGTCAGAATGTGAACATATTAAAATGACATAATATTTTGTGTTAAAGATAAAAGAAAAACTAATTCATATATTGTTACCCAGCCAGTGATTTATTGACACCGTATCAATATTATGCACTTCTTATTTAATACTAATTTCCAAATATATTAAAGGCAGAGTTTTATTTCCTGACATTAAAAATGCTAGATTTAAAATTACTCAGAATTTGTCACTGCTTTCAAGTACTTGGCAAGTTATTTATTCAATTAAGCAAAGATGTAGAGAAGGTGGTGAGTGTGAAGAGGGACATAGTGTCTGGATGGAGCTGGTTAGAAACACAATTAATAAGAGGAAATGCTGAGCCAAGCTTTCTAGCCATCAGCCAAGGCTGCCTTGAACAGAAAATCCTGTGCTTCTGCAAGCTTAAGTGGGATCTCTGCGCACTGTTATTAGAGATAAATTATGAACAGTATGTTTATTTGATTTGAATATCCTGTCTTAGTCATACTTTGAAAGTCTTGCACCGGCTATTACTTCTGCCGTTCACCATTTTAGGCTACATGGTATGAAAAAAATCCAATTTCTGGGGCTGGAGAGAAGGCTCAATGCACAGCATGGGAGGCAGTTCTAGAGGAAAGGGTTTTGATTCCCAGCATCCACATGGTGGCTCTCAACCTTCCATAACTCAGCTCCAGAGGACTTGATAGACGATGTGCAGACTTACATGTAAGCAAAACCCTTACACACAAAACACAATGTTGAGACTCACAGCCAACCATCAGATGGAGCCCCGGGAGTCCTGTGGAAGAGTGGGATGAAATTATAGAAGGACATGGAGGGGACAAGAAAGCTGCAAGAAAGATGCTGAGCCTGATGGGCAACTGCTGGGCAGAGTGAATGGAATTTTATGTAAGAAGTGGGAAATAGTAAGAGCTGGAGAGGACAGGGTCTCCACAAAGAGAGCAACAGAACAAGAAAATTTGAACACAGGGAACTTCTCAGAGACTCATACTCCAACCAAGGACTATTCATGGAGATAACCTAGAACCCCTGCACAGATGTAGCCCAGGGCAGTTCAGTGTCCAAGTGGGTTACATAGTAATGTGAAAAGGGACTGCCTCTGACATAATCTGACTGGCCTTCTCTTTGATCACCTCCCCCTGGGGGGGAGCAGTCTTACCAGGCCACAGTAGAGGACAATGCAGCCACTTTTGATGTGAACTGATAGACTAAGATCAGAAAGGAGAGGAGAACCTCCCTTGTCAGTGGACTTGGGGAGTGGCATGCATGCAGAAAGAAGAGGGAGAGTGGGATAGGGAGGGGAGGTGGGAGGGGCCTATGGGGGGATACAAAATGAATAAAGTGTAATTAATAAAAAATTTAAAAAAAAAGAAAAAAAGAAGAAAGCTGCAAGAAGACAGACAGAGGTAACTAAACTAGACCCATGGCTGCTTACAGAGATGGAAGCACCAACCCGAAAGCATGTATGGACTGGATCTAGGCCCCCTACTCACATGTATCCAATGGACATTTTGTTCTTCCTGTGGCTTCCCTAGTATGTTGAGCCCATGGACTCTGTAGCCTCCTTTGCATCACTTTGCCCTAGCCAGGCTGTCTTGCCTGCCTTAGCGGATGAGAGGGAGCTCAGTCCTGATGCAGCTTGATGTGCTGTGGTGGGTTGAAGGGTAGGTGGAGTTCTCCTTTTCTGAAGACAAGAAGGGGGCGAAGGGATTAGGTGAAGAAGGTCTGAAGGAGGAACTGGAGCAGAGGAGGGGGGGGGCTATGATAGAGATATAAAGTAAATACATAACTTAAAAATAAATTAAAGAACAACAGCAACAACAAAACTTAGGCTCCTGTCCTGTTCCCTGTCTCCTCCTGTTTCCAAATTTTTTTTTTTTTTTTTTTTTTTTTTTAACCACAGATGGCCTATGAAAGATTCTGATCGAAGTATGGAAGCAGAGGCTGAGACTCATAGCCAAACTGGGCAGAGTGCATGGCATTTTATGAAAGAAGGGGGAGACAGAAAGACCTGCAAAAGGAGCTCAACAGAGCAAAAATCTGGTCTCCTGCCTGGGGGGAGCAGCCTTGCTAGTCCACAGAGGAAGACAACGCAGCCAGTCCTGATGAGACCTGATAGGCTAGGTTCAGATAGAAGGGGAGGAGGACCTCCACTATCAGTGGACTAGGGAGGCTCCTAGTGGGAGAAGAAGAGGGAGGGTGGGCTTGGGAGGAGATGAGGGAGGGGGCCACAGATGGGATACAAATTGAATAAATTTTAATAAATGATAATAATAAAAAACCTTATAAAAATCCAAAACTTAAAAAAGAAGAGGGATTTTTTAATTTTTAATATTAATTATAGTTTATTCACTTTGTATCCCAGCTGTAGCCCCCTCCCTCACTCCCTCCCAATCCCACCCTCCCTCCCTCAGCTCCTCCCATGCCCCTCTCTAAGTCCACTTATCAAGGAGGTCCTCCTCTCCTTCCATCTGACCCCAGCCTATCAGGTCTCATCAGGACTGGCTGCGTTGTCTTCCTCTGTGGACTGGCAAGCTGCTCCCCCCACTTAGGGAGAGGGGGTCAAAGAGCCAGCCACTGCATTCATGGAGAGGGATCTAATCTCTGAATTTGCAGTGCTATTTGTGTGTGTGTGTGTGTGTGTGTGTGTGTGTGTGTGTTTCTTATCCTTAAGCAGGACTGTCACTTTAGTGAGTTAGAAACTATTCATGGCTTTCTCTCTCTCTCTCTCTCTCTCTCTCTGAATCAGCACCTTGCCTATTTACTTTAATTGAATTATTTTGGTCTTTACTAATGCTTTCTAGAGACACATTATATATTTCAGAAATCAGTTTTATATTGTTTTTATTTTAAAAGTTTCCCATGGATTTTTAGTTTTAATTGTAACTTGCTCCATACTATATATATATATATATATATATATATATATATATATATATATATCAATTTACTGTCACCAGGAGTGAGAACTTTGTATTTGTACTTATTTTAATTTTACATGCCGTAGTGAACATGCATTTTTGCAACAGGCTTCCCCTCTACAACCCACTAAACAGTAAATAATTGGAAATATCAAATGATCCTAAGTGTATCTTAATTTTCTACATGCAGAAGGTCTTTCCTTTGGGGTTTCCACACTAATATTTTGTATTTAATAGTTGTAATATATTCTTTCAACTGACCTATTTTAACAATTTTTATTTTTACAAATTTTGTTGATTTAATTTTTTTTTGGCTTTGTTCATTTATTTATTTAGGCTTATTTAGCCAAACTTTTTTTTTAAGTTGTGAATGGCTTATCTAAATAGTTTACCTTCAATATTTACCAGAAAATTAGTTATCTAAATTCATGTATTAGTTTGAGCATAAGTTTATTTACATGTCATAAATATTAATTTAAAAATACAACATTTTCAGAAAAGATCCTGTGCCCAGATATATTTGGTCCTTGTGGAGCTCCTATCCTTTTCCCATCAGACTAACTCCCCTTCTTTCTTATGATTCCCTGTACTCTGCCAAAGGTTTGGTTGAGTCTTTGCTTTGAAAACACTGCTAGAGTCTTTCAGATGCGCTCAGTAGACTCCTGTCATACGTTCAATGCACATCCCATTTTTCTTTCTAAACAAGGATTGATCATCTTACCCCATGTCCTCTCTCTTGATTATCCTCCGCTCAGATGTAGCCTGTGGTAGCTCAGTAACCAATTGGTTTCCCAAAGTGAGGGGAAAAAGGACTATTTCTAACAGGAACTCAATGACTGGCTCTTTGGCCTCCCCACCCCCAAAGGAGGAGCAGTCCTGTTAGGCCACAGAGGAGGACTTTGCAGCCAGTCCTGAAGATACCTGATAGAACAGGATCAGATGAATGGGGAGGAGGTACCCCCATCAGTGGACTTGGAAAGAGGCAGGAAGGAGATGAGGGAGGGAGGGAGGGACTGGGAGGGAATAAGGGAGCGGGACACTGCTGGGATACAGAGTTAATAAAATGTAACTGATAAGAAAAAAATAAAATTATAAAAAAAAGTAAAAAAAAAAAAAAAACAACAACATTTTCCAGATCTTATGTAAACCGTTGGTAATACTTTGAAACTTGCTTTATGACATTTTCAAGTTCCTCAATATATTTTCATATGTTTATCACTTTTATAGTTAATTATTTATAAATTTTGCAGATTTAATTTGATACGCAAGAATGTGTGATATATTTTATGACCTGTATTCTTTAAAATTAAATATTAGCCTTTAATTTTTTGTTATTAATCATAAATTATACCATTTGATGAACAATCCATAGTTAATAATTCAAACATTTTCTATCATATGTACATACCCTTGTATTTTGTTTTAAGGTAGTATACTTTCGTCTTTATTAAATATGTGGTTTTTTTACTCGAGAAAAGAGTTTCTACTTTTATAACTTTTTCACAATTTTGTTTTTATTGTAAGATATTTGCTCATTTGATGTTTGTTTTACTTTAATATGTTTATTACCTTTTCACAAGTAAAGTTTAAAATATGTATTTTAAATTATTTATTATTTTATAATGGGTTTTCCGGAAACCTTATATTTTTTTCATATACTAATATTAACCCTAAAATTCCCCCCAAACAATACCAGTATGTACACAAAACTATTATAATCATTCATACTTAAATATTTATGTTAAGTCCTGAGGAAAAAAGTTTTCAATTTTATAATAAACAAATACATATAAAAATAGTTGAGTCTTCATATATACAGTCTGGGAAATAGAACTTTATATGGTCTTTCTATGGCTCTTCCTATGCTCATTTTTGATGTCATTTCTTGACTTCACATTGTAGGAAAACAAACTATTTTTTTTTTCAGCTTACTCCTCTTCCTTTTACTCTTTGGTTACATGTGAGATATTAATTTCCTAAATGAAAACATGGATGCCTATTTTACTCAGCTTATCCATGGCAAGCAGTTTTCATGAAATTTTTTTGTAGTATCTGCTCTACCAAATGTGATAATCTGATGATAATGTTTTCTTTTTAACTGATCTCACTTTAAATAATTTGTTTTCAGATTGTTTTGCTGTTTCTTTTGTAAATCATTTACGATGAATGTCTACTATGTGTGAAAAATTTATTTCTGTTTCCTACATATCTTTCTTCAGAAAATTGTGTTTTCCAAGGATGAATGAAGAAGTATTGTTATTCTACACGCTCTTTTCCAGAGGCTTGCCAAAGCTGCGATCTATCACTTGAAACCAGCCAAACTTCAGAGACTGTTCATCATCTGTGGCACATAATGGATATGGTTTTGTGCAGCTTCCAAGGCTGTTTTAGAAAAGATAGCAGCATTTCAGTTTGTGATGACATTGTCTTTCTTAATAGTTACCGTGTAAGAAATGAGAGCACGAGGTAGCGGAGGCCAGAGCAAAGCAGGTTTTCAACAATATATCCTTCATTTATTTATATTTTGAGCCAATTCCTTGTCGTTCCCTTTGTTAAGCTCCTAGCTCCCTGCTCACATCCCTGTGTCATTTCACTATTACTTGGCTGACCTCTTATAGCTGTGGCTTGAGTTCTTTTCCATAAGTGTCATGTTTTCTTTCATAATGTCTTACATCAAGAAAGGTTAGTTCCAATTTTTACAAGTTATATATAATTTTTTTTCTTGTGTTACTCATATGCGATTTGATTTTCCCTTTTTAATATGGTAATTTTACATGGATATTCCTAACTTACTTCTTAGATTTAAATTGAGGTAATTCTGCTGGGAACAGAAAATTTATTCCTCTATAAATAATGTAGGGAATGCCTGGAGAGTGGGCAGGAATTACAGCAGTTTGAGCTTCCTTCTGTGGTCTGTGCGAGAAACTTCTCATCAGCTTATGTCCTTTGGCCTGATTTGGCTTCCTCTAAGTTGAAAGCCCCAGTGACTCAGAATTAACCTTGATGGGTATGCCACTTTTGTCTCTTCCCTGATACATCCTTCTCCTCAGATGATAGGAAATTGGCAGGTGAAGAGCTTTCATAGCTTAGAAAGTTTCTCCCTTTTGACATAGAGATAGACCTCCAGAGAAAGGTGGTTCAAAGAGCTAATTTCAAAATGCAATATTATCTTTCTGCTGTGCCTTGATGTTAAACTTGGCTCAAGGATGCTTCTAGATCCGGATCCAGTTCTTCATTATGTGGTTGTCTTTTTGCAAAGTAGCAGGAAGGAACAGTATAAACATCAAACATTAGTAGAATGACAGCATATTGGGAACATACTGTGGTCTGACACTATGAAATTCTCTATGTATGTCTTTTTCTGTCATCAATCTCTTTCCCTATTATCTATCTATCACCTATCTACTCATACATTAAAAATGTAAATAATACACATATTGTTGTGTTATCACAGATTTAATATATATCCATATAAATATATGTAATATGCATACATGTATACATACACTGTATAATAATATTCAAATGGGTTTAAATAGATCTATCTTTTGAACAGTTATTCATTTATGGTACAAATGCCATTATTCTTTCCTTGAGCTTTGTAAAATATACAGTACATTCCTCTTCTCTGCAGGTAACACAAATTACAGTAGTAGTAGCACATCAGAACTTTTTGCTCCGATTTAACAGTAACACATTATTAATATGTTGTTCAATTTTCATCTCCCATGTCTCTCTTCTACCTCTAGCTTCCAGTCAGTACCACTAGACTCTAAATATCTATAAACTCTATTTCTTCAGACTCTGCAGAGAAGTGAGAACATCTGTTTCCTGTTTTCCTGTGTGTGGCTTATTTCATTTAACATAGTGATCTTTAGCTCACATCTGCATTGTCACATATGATATCATGTCATTTAATTCTTTAAGGCCGAATAATATTACAATGTATATTCACAAAATTTTCTTTATCCATTTATCAATTTATAAAAAATCCAGTTTGTTTCCATATCTTGAAAGTTGTCGACACTGCTGCAATGGCCATGGATAAACAGATCTGTCTGTGACATACTCATTTCAGGTACTTTGATTGCTGAATCCCATGGAAGTCATGTTTCTGACTCCTTGAGCAATTTCTTCACACTTGGTGTGAAGAATTTCTTCTTTCTTGGTGGTTGAACAAGTGAACATTTCTACCTGAAATGTTTAGGGTTTCCTTTTGTCCATAGCCTTACCAGAGCTTATGTTTAGATTTTGTTTGTTAATAGTCTTTCTTACTGGGATGCTGTTTTAGTTTACATTTCTTTGCAGAGTAGTAATTATTTACTGGTTTTTCATGTAACTCTTTACTATTTGTAGGTTTTATTTTGAAAAAAAGTTTATTGATTATCTTTAATTGGATTCTTTGCTTCTTTGTTTCTGGTTTTACTTCCATATGATAGAAATAGAATGTTAGCTAGCAAATATGTTCTGCTGACTGGGAGCCATTTCTTCACCTTGCAGGTTGGGCCCTGTACTGAACAGATTTTTAATGCTTTATGACACTGGTTGAGTATACAGAAGGTTCTAAATTTTCAGTAGCCCAGGAAACATTTCTTTAAACGTATTTGTTTTGTAAATTTTGCAAACTGGAATTTTATCATTAACCTGTTTACCTTGTGCTATTCACTCTAAGTTTCATGTCAAATAAATTGGACAATGACTCATTGGTGGAGCAGCTTTTCTCATTTTAGAGAAATCTTTCCACTGATAACGGTATCTAGAGGAAAGTACAGACTATTTGGTGTAAAGTTAGAGAGAAACAAAAATTATAATTTCCAGGGGCTCATAAAAAGTGTAAAGTCTCTCAGATATAAATTATTTAGAGAAAAATCTCTCTGAAAATTGACAGCTGTTGTAGCAAAAGACAAAAATGAAGGTTTCAAGATTAGGTTAAAGGGTAAGATTAGTTTATCATTATTGGCAATGTAGAGAATAAAAACAACTTGAGACATGTTATAGAAATAAACATAGCAATTGCATATAACTCTTTCAATGAGTTTCTATGATAGGTTAAGAAGAACAACACAGGGCCCCTCCTGAAAGACTCTATCCTGAAGGGAATCAAAGCAGATGCTGAGATTCATAGCTAAACTTTGGGCAGAGTGAAGGGAATCCCATGAAAGAAAGGGGAGATGAAAGACCTGGAGGGGGACAAGAGCTCCACAAGGAGAGCAACAGAACCAAAAAAATCTGGGCACAGGGGTGTTTTCTGAGACTGATACTCCAACGAAGGACCATTCTTGGAGATAACCTAGAACCCCTGCTCAGATGTAGCCCTTGGCAGCTCAGTGTTCAAGAGGGTTCTCTAGTAATGGGAACAGGAACTGTCTCTGACATGAACTCAGTGGCTGGCTCTTTGATCACCTCCCCTTGAGTAAGGAACAGCCTTACCAGGCCACAGACGAAGACAATGCAGCCAGTTCTAATGAGACCTAATAGACTAGGATCAGATGGAAGGGGAGGAGGACCTCCCTTGTCAGTGGACTGTGGGTGGAGCATGGGTATAGAAGAGGGAGGGAGGTTGGAATTAGTAAGGGATGAGGGAGAGGGCTACAGTTTGGAAAAAAGTGAAAAAAACTGTAATTAATAAAAAGTCAAAATAAAATATACATATTTTAAAAAGAACAAAAGTTAAGCATAAAAGCCAGTGTGCTTAATTTTCTATTGTTTATTTATTTATTACAATTTATTCACTTTGTATTCCTGCTGTAGCCACCTCCTTCATCTCCTCCCAATTCCACCCTCTCTTTCTCTTTTCCCTATAACCTTACCTTAGTCCCCTGATAGGGGAGGAACTCCTCCCCTTCTATCTATCTCTAGCCTATCAGGTCTCATCAGGGCTGGCTGCATCATCTTCCTCTGTTGTCTGGCAAGTCTGCACAGACCAGAGGAAGTTGATCGAAGGGCCAGCTCATGTCAGAGACAGCCCTTACTCCCCTTAATAGGGAATGCTCTTGGAGGCTGAGCTGCCATTGGCTACATCTGTGCAGGGGTTCTTGGTTATCTCTATGCATGGTTGGAGTATTGGTCTCTGCAGACCCTCCTGGGCCCAGATTTGTTTGTTTTGTTTTTTTTTTTCTATTTATTTATTTTTTTTGCGTTTGTTGGTTTCCTTGTGGAGTTCCTGTCCCTTTCAGGTATTTCTTTCTCCATCTTCTTCCATAAGGTTTCCTGCATTTGCCCAAAGTTTGGCTATGAGTTTCAGTATCTCCTTGATACCCTGATGGATAGGGTCTTTCTGAGGCCCCCTGTGGAAAGCTCCTGTTCTGTTCCTTGTATTCTCCTTCTTTGTGAGGAGGAATTTGTTTGTGAAAGATGTTGAGAAAGGAAATATTTTTGTGTGTCTAAAATATCAGACAGTTTATTTTTGTCACTGGAGTTTTCAAGGTCTTGGGAATTTTTCTGTGCCAAAGGTTGCATGTTAACTGCTCATAGAATTGAGAGAAGACAGTCCAGCAAAGCTGAAGGAATGTCTTCCAAGCACAGGGTACCACACTGCCCTTCTTAGTACAGAGTTACCTGGCTAAGAAAGACAATAACACCAAGATAGAGAAAGTTTGATCAAGAAATGAAGATGCTAATAGTTTGCATTTTAAGTATAGTCCCTCAAAAAGGAAGGCAAACAAGAGTCAAAGTTGTACAGGGCTTTAACTTAATCATCAAACCTATTTATTCATTTGTCTCGATGTAAAGATACCATACGTATCTCAGTTTTCCTTCTGTTAGGCAAACCTTTATCATACAGCTCCAAGCAATGGTGTCAGAAACAATGCCTTTTAAAACACCACACTTGTAAGTCTCCAAGTCTTTCCACCCTTAACTGCCTTATGTTACGAGGAAAGTGAAACCAGAAGGCACAGCACAGTGGTGGCTCCATAGTCCCGTATTTGCTTCAGTACTAAGTCCGCTCTTGGAAGAGAAAGCTACTGCCTCATTAGGAACATTTGCTGTGGACTTCTTGTCAGTGTAAAATTAACTACTCTTTGGGGAACTGAGGAGTTT
This sequence comes from Meriones unguiculatus, assembly GCF_030254825.1. NCBI lineage: Eukaryota > Metazoa > Chordata > Mammalia > Rodentia > Muridae > Meriones > Meriones unguiculatus. The sequence continues at coordinate 143,801,538 of NC_083351.1, forward strand.
ATAGTTGTATTAGTTAGCTGTTTCTGCACAACAAATTGCCCCCAAATTTAGCAACTCACAGAAACAAACATTTATTATGACACATTTTCTGAAATCCAGGAATCTGGGAGCACATTAGGAGGGTGGTGCTGGCTCTGGATATCCTGGGAAGTTTGCTGATAAGTTGGCAGCTCTGGCTACAATCATTTCAGGGCAGACTGAGGCTCAAGAATATGCTTATATGTGTCATAGTTTCTTTATCCATTCTTCCATTAAGGGACATCTAAGTTGTTTTCAGGGTCTGATTATTACGAATAAAACTGCTGTAAGCATAGTTGAGCAAGTGTCATTGTTGTATGGTGGAGCATCTATCTGTTGGGTACATACCCAGGAGAAGTATAGCTGGGTAGTGATGTAAAGTTATTCCTAATTTCCTAAAACTGTACCAGATTTAGTTCCAAAGTGGCTATACAAATTCACACTCCCACCAGCAATTTAAGAGTGTTCCCCTTTCTCCACACCGTTGCCAGCGGGTGCTCTCCTTGAGATTATTTTTTATTTTTATTTTTATTAATTACACTTTATTCACTTTGTATCCCCCCATAAGCCCCTCCCTCTTCCCCTCCCGATCCCACCCTCCCATCCCCTTCTTCACACATGCCCCTCCCTTCACACAAGTCCACTGAAGGGGAGGTTCTCCTCTCCTTCCTTCTGATCTTAGTCTATCAGATCTCATCAGGAGTGGCTGCATTGTCATCTTCTGTGGCCTGATAAGGCTGCTCCCCCCCAGGGGATATGATCAAAGAGCAGGCCAATCAGATTATGTCAGAGGCAGTCCCTTTTCCCATTACTATGTAACCCACTTGGACACCAAACTGCCATGGGCTACATAGTCATTCTGACTGGTGTGCTATGGAATGTCAGAGTCCTTCTGATTTCCATTTTACTGATGACTAAGGTGAGCATTTCTTTAAGAGCATCTTGGCCACTCAAAATTCCTGTCGAGAATTCTCTGTTTAGTTCTGTGCCCCATATTTTAATTGGGTTATTTTGTTTATTAGTGTTTGATTTCTTTTGCTTATATATTTTGGCTATTAGCTCTTTGTCAGATGTAGGATTGGTATAGATCTTTTCTCAATGTGTAGATTATCTGTTCATTCTATTGATAGTGTCCTTTGCCTTACAGAAGGTTTTCAGTTTCAAGAGGTCTCATTTATTAATTGTTGATCTTAGCTTGAGCTGTTGATGTTCAGGTTAGGAAGTTGCTTCCTGTGCCAAATAGTTTGAGGCTCTTCCCCACTTTTTATTCTAATAGAGTTAATGTATCTGGTGTTATATTATGTCTCTGAGCCACTTGTACGTGACTTTAGTGCAGGGAGATAAATATGGATCTATTTTTATTTTTCTGCATGTAGACATCCAGTTAGACCATCACTATTTACACAGCAGAATACTACTCAGCTATTAAAGACAAAGAAAACATGAAATTTGCAGGAAAAAAATGGAACTAGAAAAAAATCATCTTGAGTGAGGTAACCCAGACACAGAAAGATAAACATGGTATGTACACAATTATAAGTGGATTTTAGCCATATAGTACAGGATAAGCAAACTATGAGGCACAGAGCCAAAAAAAGATAAGTAACAAGGAGGACCCAAGTAAGGATGCATAAATATCACTTGGAAGAGGAGTTAGAACAGACAGAAGTAAATGGCTGACGAGACGGAAGAAGGTTGAAGAGGGAGCACAGAGAGTTAAGAGAGTAGCAATCAGGCCTGAGGAGAGCAAGGACTGCAGACAGAAGGCCTGTAGAGAAAAGAGAAACTGAAAGTGAGGACATTTCTGTGACAAACTGTAGACCTAAGTCAGGGTAGGCTCCTGGGAGGATATGAGGGGAACTCAAGCAGAAACTTCTAGTAGCAGAGATCATAGAGACTGAAGAAAACATCTTCTAACTAGACTAATCTTATAAAGGGAGGGTAACACCAACCCACCCACAAACACTTAGGTCCAAAATTGAACCTGTTCATGAAGAGATGTGCAGGGATAAAGATAGAGCAGATAGAGTAGAGATTTAGGGAATGCCCATTGGATGCCTGGTCCAACCAAAGACCCATCCTGTTGGAGAGTACCAACCCCTGACACTGTGAATAATACTCTACTAAGCTTGCAGACAAGAGCCTGCCAGAGTTGTCCTCTGAGAAACTCTACCCAGAAATACTTCAAAACAGATTCTGTGACTCACAGCCAAACATTGGGCTATGCTTAGGGAGACTTGGGGAACACTGGGAGGAAAGAGAAAAGGACCCAACAGTGTCAGGAATGCCACAAGAAAAACAATAAAGTCAACTCACAAGGACTCAGATGGGCTTGCTGAGACTAAAGCATCAATCAAGGACCATGCATGAACTGGACCTAGATGAAGCAGATGAATAGCTTAGGTTTCAAGTGGGTCCTCTAATAAGGGAAGTGGGGACTGCATAGGACATGGACTCGTTAGCTTTTAGATAACTTTCCCTTGGGGGGGACTGCCTTGACACACCAAAGAGTAAGAGGACACTTTTTGTACTAATGTAACTTTTTGAGCTGGGGTAGATAGGAAAAGTATCTCCCCTTTTTCTGAATAAAAGGGAGTGGGGGAGGGTAGAGGAGGAGAGGGTGGGATGGAGAGAAGAGAAGGGAAGGTGTTAAAAATATTAAAAGTGAATAAAATTAATACATGAGGAAAATTAGAATATATAACTAAATAATAAAGAAAATATATGTAAAAGTAAGAAAAAAAGAAAAGAAAAGAGAAAACAGAAAACAAAGAATCTTCTAAGCTCACTCATAGAGTTGCTGGCATTCCTTGACTCTTCATTGGATGTTTGTCTGCTTCCTCTCTGTTCTTCATTACATGGGCCTCTCTATAGACCTTCCGAATAGCTTTTCTTCTACGTCAGTGACTTAAATCAGAATTGTTAACAGAAACAGGGGATCTGAAGAAGACACACACACAGAGAAAGAGAGAGAGAAACAGAGAGAGAGATAAAGAGAGAGAACGGTGAGGGGCATAAGATAGACATGTGTAATGTTTTTCATATCTAGTTCTCAGAGAAGCTGAGCTATCATCATACTGACGGATCTTTGTACAATGACAGGACACAAACTAATATTATAATTAACAGGGGAAAATAATTTCAAAATTAAAGATTTACTAGCACAGAGGTTTATCATTTATGGGATAGCCTTATTTATACCTGCAAAAGTAACTTCTTTCACCAGATGTAATTGTTGCCTTGGAAGCTTGCCACTTCTGTCTGCTAACTGAGACCTAGTCCTGGAAGCTTCTAGCTTTCATACTATCTAATCTAGGCCTAGAATATTTTCAGCCTCCAAGACTTACTGCTGAATTTGCTCACCCTTTATAGGTCTTTCTGAAGTCTTGATGGCTGGTGCAAATCACCTGTTCTGGCTTAAACTCCTCTATTAGCTGAATGATTCAAACTGGCTTCCCTCCACTTCTGACTTAATTGCTCTGCTTCACCTCAAACTAACTGTAGTAATCTGTTTTAATCTTCTGGCTCCTGCTCATTCTCTGGTTTGTTCTGTCTTCACCTGGGTCTGTCTTCAACCTGTTTCTGTAAAACTTGGCCGGTAAAACTGTTTCTCCCCTCTCTCCCTCTGGGTTGTTCTCTCTTAAGTCTCCTCCATTTCCTCTCTGTTCTTAGGAGGACTGGCATATCCTATTCTGTCAAGTCTTTCTCTGATTCATCACTTTGTCTGCCTCTTAATTATATATCACTTTCAAACATGAGTGGTTCCTTAACTCCTGCATAGAGGTAGCCCATGGGGAAGAAGGGTTGTCTCTGACGTGAACTCAGTGTCTGGCTCTTTGATCACCTCCCTCTGAGGGGGGAGCAGCCTTACCAAGCCACAGAGGAAGACTATGAAAGACAGTCCAGATGAGACCTGATAAGATCTTATAGGCTAGGGTCACATAGGTCACTGATAGGACCTCCCCTATCAGTGTCCTGGGGAAGGGGCATGGGAGGAGATGAGGGAGGGTGGAAAGGAGTAGAATTGGGATGGGACAAGGGTGAGGCTACAACTGGGATACAAAACGAATAAATTTTAATAAATAAAAAATCATTTAAAAAACTAAATGTACCTTGATTGTTCGGAATTAAAGGTGTGTACTAAGGGTGTATTCTGGCCAGACAGATTAAAGATGTGTCATTCCAGCCATATCACACTGCTATGCATCTGGATTAAATTCCCTCTACATATACCAATAGTTATACATTTTTTTCATTAATAATACATAGTATTTCTCTTATTGTATAGTTTGACTTGTCAAACAAAACTTTGGTGAACATGAACACACACATCATAAGCAGCAAGTATCTTAAAGAATTATCTTAGGAATAGAGCATGTGCTTCTCTTCCAAACTAATTCACTTGTCTAGGTCCTGACTCCCAATCAATGACATTTGCAGGTATGTTTTTCTTTAGGAGCTAATTAAATTAAATGACATTTTACAAGTAGGTATGTGACCTAAAAGGTATAGTTTAAAAAAAAAAAAACTTATTCTGTGAGGACACAGGGAGAAGATGACCACATGTAAGACAGGAACAAAGTCTCCATCACTGGCTGGCCTTGCTGTCCTGTCCTGGAGAGTCCCATGCTCCAGAACTTAGAGAAAATATTGTGGTTTGAACCACCCAGATGCTAGTATTTTCTCATGGCTGCCTGAGCTGAATAGTGATTAACCACTTGTGTTGGACACCTCATGTGGTACATGGAAGACCCAATAAAGCATGCTGTGATAAGGTCCTTGCTATGGCACAGAAAAAGCTGCCTGTGGAGCATTCCATGAACAGACTGCTGAGGACTTTCAGAATAGAATCTAGAGTGCAGGATAGAGCCCAGAATTGTACCCAAGTAGAGCTTATGCTATCTGAATTCAGCAAACAAGTACTTCAAATAGTTTCAGTCCTACTGAAAATATCCAGAGGATAGAAGAAGCTCATGGCCATAATCTAGACTTTTATTCACTTTCATCAAATAAAGATGTGAATGTGTGATCATTGCTGTAATAATGTAGTTTTGACCAAGTTATATATGTGATGTTGTCACCCATAAATTTAGGAAATTGTGTGCATGTTACAAGGTCATTTCAGAGATTAGCTATCATGCATAGAGATATATTGCAGAGTGTTCATTACATAGGAACATGAAATACAGACAATAAAGTGTCTTATAAACTGAATTTAGGCATAAGAAGTAAAGTGGACGTTTTAAAATCCTCTAAATTTTATAGCAGTCTCCATTTACAGTAATAGAAAATAATGGATAACTACAATACAAGTTAATGTTTTACAGTTTTATGTATTGAAGCTTTAAAGGCTGTCAGGTTTAATGATGAAATCTTCATTGTCCATCTTTAAGTAAATGCAATGTGTTAAGAAATATAATGACTGTCAGGCGCTTATAAATGATTTCACTTAAATTTTCATCAAGAATCTTTTTACAAGTTCTAGGGTTATGTTCTCCATTTTTTTTTCACAACAGAGAAAAGGTTAGAATTATTCTCAAAGACATAATCAGTTATTGACAAAGCAATAATAAACTCAAGATTTCTGTCTTCAAAATGAAGATGTGATTTCAGCCATGAAAGCTATTTTCAGCACAAAAAATAAATAAGTATGAGACTTACAGAGAGGAAGACACCAAACAGTGTTGACTAAGAATCAGCCCTCCATTGTCCTTTGTTCTTGTCCTTCAAGTGCTTCACTTTAAATAAGTTAAAAAAGAACACAAATTAAATGTTTGAGTCAAAAATACCGATTTAAAATACAAGATCCCATATTGCTTGTATGAGCATCAAAGTAGACATTGCATGACAGATCTTAAATAACCCAGGGTTCTGCTTACAGATTTCCATACTGGTTCAGTTAGTGAACCATACTGGTTCACTACATGTTCAGCTGACAGATACTTGACATGAAAGAGAACATGTGAGTAACACGCGTTAACCTCAAAGTTATATTAGATAAGAAATCGGAAAAATTTAAACATTACTTAAAATCCATGTAATAAATGCTTGTCAAGAGCTTTACTCTGTTCTGTGAATTCAGCAGTGAAAAAATTATATAAGTAACTAGCAACAGCGTCCCTGCCACTATGCAGTTTATAAGCAAATACATATGTGAAACAATATAGGTTAGAGAAAAACAAAAGAACTGATGGGAATTATGGTATTATTATTTATGTAATGTATATATTTATTTTTGTCTGTATGGATGTCTGTTCATCACGTGCATACAGTGCTCGTAGAGGACATAAGGGGCCTTGGGACTTGAGTTATAGATGTTTGTGATCTACCAGTTAGATGCTGGCAATAGAACCTTGGTTGGTCCTTTGCAAGTGTAAACAGTACTCCTACCCCCTGAGCCATTTCTCCAGCATCCCCGGATGTTAAATATGGGATTCAAGTATATATCAACAAGCCTCCTGGTCAAAGAATGTTACTCTGTCTCTTATTTCATTTACCCATTGTCCAGTTTTGAATGTATTTGAAACATAATGTAGCCCTGAGTAGCCTTCTTATTTCAGTTATGGGCTACTACAATATTTGAAAGAATGATACACATTGGCAATGATTCTTAATATTTTTGACACAAATCTGCCATTGACACACATTTGGATGCTATGAAAATGCCTCCACATCTATTTCATGGCATTCTTGAAGCTCCATCTGGTTCTTCTCATAGAGGAACCCAGTGGAACTGGGGAGGAAAGAGTATAGGCATCAAAGGCCACGGAGGACACTGAGACAACATGTTCCACCGAATCAACTAAGCAGAGTACATCAAGGATCACAGAGAATGATGCAGCAAGTAAGGGGTCTGCATGGGTCTTTACCAGGTACTTTGTGTGTATGTTATGGCTGCTAGCCTGGTGTTTTGTGTGACACCTAAAGTAGGAGCAGGTGTTTCTCCAAGTCTTCGTCCTGCTCTTGGGACTCTTCCTCCTTGTGGGTTGCCTTGTCCAGCCTTCATAGGAGGGCTTTTGCGTTGCCTTATTGTAACTTATTTTCTCTTGTTTGGCTGTTGACTCTTGGAGGCCTGCTTTTTTATGAAGAGAAAATGGGGCTTAGAGAAACATTGACTTCCTAATGTAAGCATGGCATAACATCATGTCAACACCTAACTCATTAAATTAAGACTGATACTGAATTATGAGGTAAAGTAGTTGACCTGAGTTCACAGTCTAATCATATAAAAAAAACTTCAATTATTTAATAAAAGTTATGAGCCAGGTACTGAGAAAGAGAGGAGCTACTGTTATCCCTATTTAAAACTTTGGAAACTGAACTAGGGAAGAGTTAAATTAACTTCTCACAGTCGCAGGATTGCTGGCTTAATTGAGGCTGAGGGGGCAGGCTTCCTGACATTATAGACTGTCCATGATTATTGTTCCCTTAAAACTTCTTTCCTTTACACGGCCCCTTACTGACTCCCTTCCACAGCACCGTATGCTTTCTATGCTCTAAATTTTTAGTGCTTTAAATTTCTCCAGGCAGTGACAGGTGGAAGGCTGTTATGAAAAGCACAGGCAGAAACATTCTTGTTTAGCCTCTTTTTATATCTTTTTTCCCCCTACAGCTTAGGGTATTTTTCTCAATTATGCATACTTATTCATTCTGCCAAAAATTCTTTTAAGGCTGTTAAAGATGTAGACAATTTTCCCAGTTTGATGTTCCAAAGAAACCTGCTGTGTCTTTTTCATTCTTTGCAAAAATAGACATGGTAGGACCCACCAGCTGGTAAAGTCATTGAGAAGCTAAAACTTTCTCTCTGCTTTGGCCATTGTTATACTTCCATAGTTTCAGAATTTGAGCAGCACTTAATACCTCTGTGCTTTATGTTTTCCTTCAGAGAATGAGCATGCTGTTATTTGTTTGTAGTTGTTACAGAAATAATCCCAACGAGAGAAATTATTCTTCAAATGTCCACGAACACTGAATACTAAGTAATTCAGCAGCCTACTTATCAAAACCAAAACTAAACAAAAATCCCAACAAGCCAAATAAACAATCCAAAGAAACCTCACCAACAGAAAAAGAGTATTGAATCTTAGAAGTGTAAATATATATCCATATTCATCATCTATTATTTTTGTTTGAAATGAAAATATATTTTCCATAAACTCTCTGGGGAAAATCTGTATTTACCAGAGATCCTAAATTTATCTACATGTTCTAGTCTAGAAATTTTTACACTTTGAGAATTCATTAAAATGCATAACACAGCTTTTTATTTTTCTTTAAAGGGAAACATCAAAAATAAAATTAATAATCAACTATGGGACATTTGTTGAATTATTTATGATATAACAACAGAAATAAAGTATTATAGAGCAATTAAAAGGAGATTCGTGACTCCTGGTGTAGGGAGTCACTCATTCATAATTAATGATTAAGCCACTGAAGAAAAACAAAATTCAAGAAATGCCAGGAATGCTATAGCAAATTTTTATAAGAAAAATAATGTGAAAATATTTACCTGTAAATCCTCTCATTTTTACAGTTGTGCCAGCTGAGTGCTATTATTGCCATTCCATTGATCTTAAAAAAAAATGAATCATTAACTTCTGCCCATAATATATTTTATACATGAAGGGGGAATAAAATAGAACAAAAACCAGATAAGATTTTTGCCATAATGTTTTCCAGTTTTTAACTGATGCAGGAGTTAAATAAATAAATAAATAAATAATCAATGGACATCATGAAACAGGCAGAGAAATGGGAAAAATGAGCTGAAAAAAAATGACAGTCTTTGGAAATACCAAATTCTTGAGCTAAGATTCACATAAGAGTAAAAAAGTAGACTTTTTTGATCCTGTAACATGGGAGTATTTCCTGTATCTTCGTGTCTTCTTTATCTAGTATTGAATTAAAACAGTCTTTATAGATGTTCTTAATTTTATGAATAGAATGATTACATTTACTATGTAGTTCAGAAGACAATATGAATATAAACATTTTCCTGAATTCCTTCTTTCAACTTTGTATCTGGCTATAGAAAATATAACTTTTAGTGTTGATTTTGTGCCCTGTTAATTTGTTAAACTATAATTATATCCAAGCATTTTATTATGCATCTTTATTGTCTTTAAAATGTAGGAGCACTGATCTATAAGCAGAGCAGAATATTGCTAGGAATCATTTCATTGTAAAAACAGCTATGTTGCCAAAAACAATACCGAGATTTTGGTATAATTCCCATGAAATCTCAACGTATATTCTTAACAGTAATAGAAAAGAAAATCCTAAAATTTTTAAGGAATCATAAAATACAGGAAATAGGCAAATTATTATTTGTCAAACATTCAAAGCAATGCTACTCAGAAAATACAATTCAAGAGATATATTACACCACCTCATTTTGAATAATATTACACAGATACACACATACACACTTGTTTTTTTAATTAAATTTTTATTTTTTATATTAATTACAGTTTATTTACTTTGTATACCAACTGTAGCCCCCTCATTCTCTCCCAATTCCACCCTGTTTTTTTATACAAAAAAAAAATCAAACATACAGAAGATCATGAAGTGTATGGCAAATTATAAAATGTGATAATGAGGGGACATTCAAGATGGCAGCAGCCAGCTCTGACTTTATCTGAGGGTCAGAGGATCTGAAGATCCAAAATTGGTGAGTGGAGGGGCAGCTGAACCCAAAACAACGACATCGAGACTTCCAAGGAGAAAGGGGACAAACCCTGACCTGAGACCATTAGGATTCAGGTTAACCTCGGACTTCTCTGTGGACTTCTGGGAACTCAATTCCCAGGCACTTCTCCTTTAACAAACAGAGACAGCAGCAGAGGCAGCACAGGCATCTTGCAGTGCACAGAGCCCCCTGCACAAAGCATAGTGGTGGCTTCTCCTAGCACAGGACACCCTGCTTGTGATCTGAGACAGAATATTCAGTCCCCTGGCATTTCTCCATGACAGGCCTCCTTTCTCACTCCTTGGCAGAGGAGGAGGCTGCAGAGGCGGCCCACAGCTTCCACCACAGAGTGCAGAGTCTGGTCCGCAGTGTCCACAGCTCCTAGCCCAGAGTGCAGTGCCAGCAGCTCTGCCAGGCCAACCAGGTCCACGCCTCCCCAGGGCCAACAAGAAGGCATCTGTGCCGGTGGTCTCCTAGTTCTGCCATGGTGGCTGGACTCCCAGTGGACCGCAATACTAGCCCCCAAGTTCTGCAGCAACAGAGGGATTCAAGGGACACCATTATTAACATTGAAGATCTGCTCTGCAGGTCTACAAGTGAAGTCCAGGCAATCAACTCCTGGATTCCAGACAGATCTGAATACCAGAACAACAATATGACAGGACTGTAAACCCCTGAGGTATTTGGGAAATTGGCTCAAGCAAACTGTGCCCACAAACGGTGCCCACAAACTGTGTTGGCAAACTGTGCCTGCACTCTGCAGCTGCAAACAGTGCTAACATCTGCACTCCCTCCTGCGCCTGCATGCCTCCACCCATACTCCAAGCATCTACACTCTCTAGCACTCTCTCCTTCAAGAATACCTTCACACATACACACATGCTTCCTTCCCTGCAATTGCTATTCTGTGCCAGTAGCTCTTCCTCCCTTAGGTAGAGCTGAAACACCAACCCACATTCCAATGGACCTCTCTAATCTTCCTAAAGAATACTCCAGATACCAGAGAAAGATGGACCCAGTCTGAGGTACAGACTCCAGGAACAAACAGTGAAGGTTAGGGATAAGCAGATGACCAGAGGTCGGCATAATAACACACCCAACAAAAATCAGGACATCATGGCTTCACCAGCAACGCCCAAAATCAATGGATACTTTAATACATTGGAAACACAGGAAAATGACTTTAAAGCTATGCTTATCCAGTTATTAGAGCCGCATAAACAGGAAACAAATCTCTCAAAGAAATAGGCAAACAAATGGAGGCAAATAAAGAGGAAATGAACAAAGCTCTCAAAGAAACACAGGCAAATACAGCCAAACAAATAGAGGCACAATAGGTGGCATAGAGAGAGGAAATGAACAAAAAAATAGAGACCATCATAGAGAGACAGGAACCCACATTCAAATGGATGAAGGAAATGGTGCAAGGCATGAAAACAGAATTAGAAGAAAGAAAGAAACAAACAAACAAACAAAAAAAACGAAACAACAACAAAATGAGGAATACCCTGGAGCTGTAGAACTTAGAGAAAAGATTAGGAAACACAAAGTTAAGCATCACCAACAGAATGCAAGAGATGGAAGAGAGAATCTCAGGTGCTGAAGATACACTTGCTAAAATTGATTTATCTCTCAAAGAAAAAGTAAAATCAGAAAAGTACCAAACACAAAATATCCAAGAAACTAGGGACCCCATGAAAAGACAAAATCTAAGAATAATAGGATTAGATGAAAAAGAAGATTCCAGGCTCCAAGGGTTGGAAAATATTTTCAAGAAAATCATAGAAAAAAATTTTCCAACTTAAAGAGATATCCATAAACATGCAAGAAGCCTACAGAACACAGAATAGACTGCACCAGAAAAGAAACTCTTCACATCACATCATAGTCAAAACACTAAACCTTCAGAACAGAGAAAAAAATATTAAAGGCAGCAAGGGAAAAAGGTCAAGTATATATAACTTATAAAAGCAGACTTATCAGAATCACACCAGACTTCTCAACAGAAACTATGAAAGCCAAAAGGGCCTGGGCAGATGTCATGCAGACCATAAGAGATGATAGATAGCAACCCAAACTACTCTACCCAGAAAAGCTTTCAATCAACATAGATGGAGAAAGCAAAATATTCCATGACAAAACTAAACTTAAACAATAGTTACACAGTAACCCAGAATTATAGAAGATACTAGAAGGAAAACTCCAAACTAATTAAAAGAACTACACCTAAGAAAACACAAGATATAAATAACTTCACAATGAAAAATTAAAAGAAAACACACTAGCACCACCAACCCCACAATAAAAGGAACTAACATTCATTGGTCTCTATTATCTATCAACATCAATTGACTCAACTCTCCAATGAAAAGACACAGACTAACAGAATGATTACAGAAACAGGATCCAACATTCTGCTCCATCCAAGAAACATACCTCTTCAACAAAGATAAATGCTACCTCAGAGTAACTGGCTGGATTCATGTTTTTCAAGCAAATGGACCCAGAAAACAAGCTGGGGTAGCTACGCTAATATCTAATAAAATAGACTTTCAACCAAAATTAATAAAAAAAAAATGAGGAGGGGCACTACATTCTCATCAAAGGAAAATTCCACCAGGAAGATATCACCAATTCTGAACATGTATGCTCCAAATATGAGAGCAACGACATTTTAAAAGATACATTATTAAAGCTTAAATTACACATTGATCCCAACACCTTAATAGTAGGAGAATTCAATACTCCACTCTCAGCAAAGGACAGATCATCTAGAAGCTAAATAGGGAAATAAAGGCACTTACCGAGGTCCTAAATCAAATGGATCTAATAGATATCTACAGAACTTTTCACCCAAATTCAAGAGAGTATACCTACTTTTCAGCATCTCTTTGAACCTTCTCCAAAGTAGACCATATAATTGGTTTCAGCAGATACAAAAAGATTGAAATAAGCCATTGTATTCTATCTGACCACCATGGACCTCAACAACAACCGAAATAGCAAAAAACCTACAAACACACAAAAACTGATCTATTCAATGACAGCTGGGATAGGGAAGAAATAAAAAAAGAAACTAAGGACTTCCTAGAATTCAATGAAAATGAAGGCACAATATACCCAAATTTATGAGACAATGAAAGTAGTGCTAAGAGAAAAATTCATGGCGCTAAGTGCCTTCAAGAAGAAGTTTGAAACATCACATACAAGCCACTTAATGTCCCAACTGAGACCCCTAGAAACAAAGGAAGCGGACACAGCCAAGAGATGTAGACAGGTGGAAATAATCAAACTCATGACTGATATCAATAAATTAGAATCAAATAAAACTATTCAAAGAATCAGTGAAACCAAGAGCTGGTTCTTTGAGAAAATCAACAAGATAGACAAACCCTTATCCAAATTAACTAAAAGGCAGAGAGAAACTATCCAAATCAGAAAAATCACAAATGAAAATGGGGACATAACAACAGACACTGAGGAAATCCAAACAATCATTAGGTCTTACTACAAAAGCCTATATGCCACAAAATTTGAAAATCTAAATAAAATGGATAATTTTCTTGATAAATTCCATTTACCAAAATTAAATCAAGATCAGGTAGAAAGACTGAATAGTCTTATATCCCCCAAGGAAATATAAGCAGTCATCAAAAGTGTCCATTCTAAAAAAGCCCAGGGCCAGATGGTTTCAGGGCAGAATTCTACCAGATCTATAAAGAAGTGCTAACTCCAATTCTCTTCAAATTATTCCACAAAATAGAAACAGAAGGAACATAAAGAAATTCATTTTATGAAGCCACAGTCATTTTGATATCTAAATCACACAGAGACCCAATTAAAAAAGAGAACTTCAGACCTATGTTTCTTATGAACTTTGATGCAAAATACACAATAAAATACTGGCAAACTGAATCCAAGGACATTTAAAAGATATCATCCAACATGTCCAAGTAGGCTTCATCCCAAGCATGCAGGGGTGGTTCAATATACGGGAATCCATCAATGTAATCTATCATACAATCAAACTGAAGGAGCTAAACCACATGATCATCTCCTTAGATGGTAAAAAGGCACTTGACAAAATCCAACACCCATTCATATTTAAAGTCTTGGAGAAATCAGGGATACAAGGCACATACCTAAACATAGTAAAGACAATATAGAGCAAGCCTATAGCCAATATCAAATTAAATCAATCCCAGTGAAATCAGGGACAAGGCAAGGCTGCCGACTCTGTCCATATCTCTTTAACATAGTACTTGAAGTCCTAGCTAGAGTAATAAGACATCTAATGGAGATCAAGGGGATACAAATTGGAAAGGAAGAAGTCAAAGTATCACTTGTAGATGATATGGTAGTATACCTGAGCAACCCCAAAAATTCATCCAGAGAACTCCTTCTGCTGATAAACACCTTCAGGAAAGTGGCTTGATACACAATTAACTAAAAAAAATTAGAAGCCCTCCTGTGTACCAAAGACAAAAGGGCCAAGAAAGAAATTAAGGAAACAACACACTTCACAATAGCCACTAATAACATAAAGTACATTGGTGTGACTCTAACCAAGCAAGTGAAAGACTTGTTAAAGAAAAAAAAAAATAAAACACTTCAAGTTTAGTACCAAAAACATTCAAGAGGATATGGAAAGATCTCCCTTGCTCATGGATCGGTAGGATTAACATAGTGAAATTGACCATTCTGCCAAAAACAATCTACAGATTCAATGCAATTCACATTGAAATACCAACACAACTCTTCACAGAACTTGAAAAAAAATTCTCAACTTCATATGGAGAAACTAAAACACCAAAACTGCCAAAACAATCCTGTACAACAACCAATCATCTGGAGTTATCTCCATCCCTTATCTCAAGCTGTACTACAGTGCAATAATAATAAAAACTGCCTGGTTCTGGCATAGAAACAGAATGATGAATCAATGGAATTGAATTGAAGGCCCCCACACCAATAAATCCACACACCAATATATACTTGATTTTTGACAAAGAATCAAAAAACATACAATGGAAAAAAGACAGCATCCTCAACAAATGGTTCTGGTTTAACTGGATGTCTACATGTAGAAAAATGCAAATAAATCCCTATTTACCACTCTGCACAAAACTAATATTTAAGTGGATCAAAGACCTTAATATAAAACCAGACACACTAAATTGGTTAGAAGAAAAAGTGGAAAGAGCCTAGAACTCATTGGTACAGGAGACAACAGAACATAACGACCAACAACACAGGCTCTGAGATCAACAATCAATAAATGGGACCTCATGAAACTGGAAAGCTTCTGTAAAGCAAAGGTCACTGTTGTCAGTACAAAACAACAGCCTACAGACTGAGAAAGGATCTTCACCAACCCTATATCTGACAGAAGGCTAATATCCAGAATATATAAAGAACTAAAGAAGTTTAAAAGCAACAAATCAAGTAATCCAATTAAAAAATTGGGTACAGAGCTAAACAGAGAATTCTCTGTAGAGGAATATAGAATGGCAGAGAAACACTTAACGAAATGTTTAATGTCCTTAGTCATCATGGAAATGCAAATCAAAACCACCCTGAGATTTCACCTTACACCCATGAGAATGGCTAAGATAGAAAACTCAAGTGACACATGCTGGAGAGGATGTGGAGAAGGGGAAACTCTCCTTCACTGCTCATGGGAATGTAAACTTGTACAACCACTTTGGAAGTCAATTTTGTGCTTTCTCAGACAATTTGCTTCCTCGAGATCCAACTATAATAACCTAGGCATATATCCAAAATATGATCAAGTACACAAGGACATTTGTTCAATCATGTTCATAGCAGTTTTATTCATAATAGCCAGAACCTAGAAACAACCAAGATGTCCCTCAATGGAGAAATGGATACAAAAATTGTAGTACATTTAGAAACTAGAATACTACCCAGCAATTAAAAACAAGGAAATCGTGAAATTTGCAGGCAAATGGTAATAACTAGATAAGATCATCCTTAGTGAGGTATCCCAGAAGCAGAAAGACAAACACAGTATATACTCACTTAAAAGGGGATAAAAGATGTAGGATGTAGGATAACCCTACAAAAATCTTCATGCTTAAAGGTGAGCTAGAAGGAGGACCCTGGGTAAGACAATCAATCCTCACTCAGAAAGGCAAACTGGATGGACATTAGAAGAAGGAGAGAACAAGAAACAGGACAGGAGCCTACCAAGAAGGGACTTTGATAGACTCTATCCTGCATTGTATAAAAACAGATAATGAGACTCAAAAACAAACTTTGGGCAGAGTGCAGGGAATCTTATGAAAGAACGGGAAGAAAGTAAGACCTGGAGATTACAGGAGTTCTACAAGGATATCAGCAAAACCAACATATCTGGTCACTGGGGACTTTTCTGATACTGATACTCTAACCACGGACCATTCTTAGATTTAACCTAGAACCCTTGCTCAGATGTAGCCCATGGCAGCTCAGTATCCAAGTGAGCACCCTAGTAAGGGGAACAGGGAATATCTCTGACCTGAACTCTGTGGCTAGCTCTTTGGCTGCCTATCCTGGATGGGAGAGCTTCCTGCCAAGCCACAGAGGAAGACAATGCAGCCAGTTCGGATGAAAAGGGGTAAGTCAGGTTCAGAAGGAAAGGGAGGAGAACCTCCCCTATTCATGGAATTGGAGATGGACATAGGAGGAGATGAGGGAGGGAAGGTGGGAATGGAAGGTGAGGAGGGAGATGGCTACAGCTGGGATACAAAGTGAATAAACTGTAATTAATATAAAAATTTAATTAAAAAAGAAAAACTGTGATAATGACAACAAACATTGAACAACATTTTCAATAGAGCAAAATTGAATTGCTTCCACCATTTTACTCTCTTTTGCCTCCTGTTGTTGACTCCTCCTATCTAACCCTTCTGTATTAATCAAAATATCTACCAGTAGGACGTGTGTCAAACCTAGAACTTTGGAGACACTATCTCTAAACTATGTTTGAAGGAGCTAATTGCTATGTATCCTATATCAAGTCTGAAAATGCATCAAGAATAACATTGAGTTAACATCTCAAAAGTTTATTATTTTCTTCTTACCTCATTCGTTTTTTTTTTCTTTTTTTTAACTTTTATTAATTACACTTTATTCATTTTGTATTCCCCCATAAGCCCCTCCCTTCTCCCCTCTCGGTCCCACCCTCCCCCCTTTCTGCATGCATGCCCCTCCCCAAGTCCACTGATAGGAGAGGTCCTCTTCTCCTTTTTTCTGATCTTAGTCTATCAGTTCACATCAGAAGTGGCTGCATTGTCAGGGTTCTAGTTTATCTCCATGAATAGTCCTTGGTTGGAGTATGAGTCTCTGGAAAGTTCCCTGTGTTCAAATTTTCTTGTTCTGTTGCTCTCCTTGTGGAGTTCCTGTCCTCTCCAGCTCTTACTATTTCCCACATACATAAAATTCCATTCACTCTGCCTGTCAGTTGGCAAGTCTTTGAATTGTTTTATTTGTTTCTAATTGATTGATTTCAGCCCTGAGTTTGATTATTTCCAGCTGTCTACTCCTTTTTGGTGTGTCTGCTTCTTCTTTTTCTAGGGTTTTTAAGTGGGCCATTAAGTTGCTTGAATGAGCTGTCTCCAATTTTTTCTTGAAGGCACTTAGTGCTATGAACCTTCCTCTTAGCACTGCTTTCATTGTGTCCCACAACTTTGGGTATGTTGTGTCTTCATTTTCATTGAGTTTTAGGAAGACTTTAATTTCTTTCTTTATTTCTTCCCTGACCCAGCTGTCATTGAGTAACAAGTTGTTCAGTTTCCATGTGTGTGTAGGCTTTTTGCTATTTCTGTTGTTGTTGAAGTCCAACTTTATTCCATCTTGTGATCAGACAAGATACAAGGGATTGTTTCAATCTTCTTGGATCTGTTGAGGCTTGCTTTGTGACCAACTATATGATCTATTTTGGAGAAAGTTCCATGAAGTGCTGAGAAGAAGGTAAATTCTTTTGTGTTTGGGTGAATGTTTCTGTAAACGTCTGTGAGGTCCATTTGATTCATGACTTCTGTCAGAGATAGTGTTTATTTGTTTACTTTCTGTTTTCTTGACCTGTCCTTTGTTGAGAGTGGGGTGTTGAAGTCTCCCACTATCAATGTATGGGGATCTATATGTGCTTTAAATTTTATCAGTGTTTCTTTCACAAATGTGGGTGCCCTTGTATTTGGGGCATAGATGTTCAGGATTGTGATGTCTTCCTGGTGGAATTTTCCCTTGATGAGTATGAAGTATCCTTCCCCATTTCTTTTGATTAATTTTGGTTGAAAGTCTATTTTATCAGATATTAGAATGGCTACTCCTGCTTGTTTCATGGGTCCATTTGCTTGGAAAGTCATCTTCCAACCTTTTACCCTCAGGTAATGTCTATCTTTGTGGCTTAGGTGTGTTTCTTGTATGCAACAGATTGCTGGGTTTTGTTTACGTATCCATTCTGTTAATTTGTGTCTTTTTACTGGAGAGTTGAGTCCATTGATGTTGAGAGAAATTAATGACCAGTGGCTGTTAGATCCTTTGATTTTGATATTGGCTGTGGTCATAAGGTTGTGTGCTTGATTGCTTTTTGTTTTACTGTAGTAAGGTTAATTATTTCCTGTGTTTTCTTGACAGAAGCTAATTTTTTTGGGTTGTATTTTCCCTTCCAGTGTCTTCTGTAATGCTGGATTTGTATGTAGGTATTGTTGAAATTTGTTTTTGTCATTGAATATCTTGTTTTCTCCATCTATGAGGACTGAGAGTTTTGCAGGGTATAGTAGCCTGGGCTGACATCTGTGTTCTCTTAGGGTCTGCATGATATCCGTCCAGGCCCTTCTGGCTTTCATAGTCTCTGTTGAAAAGTCAGGTGTGATTCTAATGGGTTTGCCATTATACGTTAGTTGGCCTTTTTCCCTTGTAGCTTTTAGTATTTTTTCTTTGTTCTGTATACTTACTGTTTTGATTATTATGTGGCGGGAGGATTTTCTTTTCTGGTCAAATTTGTTGGGTGTTCTGTAGGCCTCATGTATTCTTATTGGCTTCTCCTTTAACTTGGGGAAATTTTCTTCAATGATTTTGTTGAAAATATTTTCTGGGCCTTGGAGAAGGGAGTCTTCTTTTTCCTCTATACCTATTATTCTTAGGTTTTGTCTTTTTATACTGTCTTGGATTTCTTGGACAGTCTGTGTCATTAATTTTTTGGATTTAACATTTTCTTTGACAGATACATTGATTTCTTCCATTGTATCTTCTACACCTGAGATTCTTTCTTCCATCTCTTGTAGTCTGTTGGTTATGCTTACCTCTGTAGTTCCTGTTTTCTTCCCTAAATTCTTCCTCTCCATTATTTCCTCCATTTGTGTTTTCTTTAATTTTTCCAGTTCTATCTTCAGGTCTTGATTTGTTTTGTTTACTTCCTTCACTTATCTGATTGTATTTTCCTCTTTTTCTTTTAGTTCCTTCAACTCTGTTTCTTTTACTTCTTTCAGTGATTTAATTATTTCTTCTCTGAAAGCGGAAAACTGTTTGGCGGCATCTTCCCGTATTTCTTCACGGATGGCCATAATCTGCTTGTCTTTGATTTCCTCCATTTCTTTACGGATAGCCATGATCTGTTTGTTTTTATCTTGCTCTAATTCTTTACGTATTTTATTTGTTTCCTCTATTATCCTCTTCATAAGCATAGATGTTAGGTCATCTTCTTGATTTTCTATTATGCTGCATAGTCCAGGGCTGTTCGCCCCTGGATGGCTGGGTTCTGGAGATGCCATATTGCTCTGTCTTTTGTTAGTTGAGCTTTTACACTGACCTCTACCCATTGGGCTATTTTAGGTGTTGGCTGTTAGTTTCTGTGCTTTCAGGAGTCCTGAGGTAGGGAGAATCCCCTTGGCCGGAAGATGATTTTTCCTGAAGGAGTCCTCCTCTGCTTTTTGGTTATGGTCACTGTATGGCCAGTGTTTCTCAGGAATTGCCACTGCTCACCTCAGGTGTATAGCCCTGAGTAGTAGCTGTGGTCTTTGTTAGGTGGGGGGGGCTCTCCTCTTACCCATAGAAGTTCTCAAGACAGCTGCCCCACTGCTGGGTTCTCGTTATAAATTTAGTGAGCTGCTGCTGTTGTAACAGTTTTCCAGGTACAGTCCTCTTGAAGAACCTGCTGATTCCCTAGCTGTGGGGTTTTCTCCCAACAGGGAAACTCAATCTGTTATCCTGGGGCACACTCCGGGAAAGTGAGAGGAGCATCCAGCAAGTCTCTGGGCCAGAGTCTGAATGCTCCACTCTGGGCCTGGAGAATGTGCACCTAGGTTGAGTTGGCACCTGGGGGCGCTGCTCCAGTCTGGAGGCTGGGTGCCTCAGTCTGAACCGGAAGCTGTGTGTCCCTGTCTGGGATGTTGGCTGCAAGCCTTGCTCTGGTCCAGATGCTGTGGGTGCAGCCCTCTTGAAGGACCATGGATTCCCACAGTTTTGTCAGTCTAGCTAGGGGTAACTGGTTGATCCTTGGCAAAGTATCTGAGGGCTGCTGTAATGGCTCTCTGGCTTTTGTAGGTCTGAGGATGCAGCTGTGTGCCCCGGTGCCCTAGAGGTACTCAATAATGGCAGATGAGCACAGCACTCATGCCTGCATTAGAAATCTAGAGCCTAGAGTCTGTGTGAATCCAAAAAGTCTTTTGGTGCTGGGTGTCCTGAGCTTTATTACTGATGATCCCCCCTGCTGGGAGTTTCCTCCTGCCAGGGACACCCAGTCTTTGCTTTGGGGACTGCCGTTCTGTCTGGGGTGGTGGCGAGTAGAACCCCTCTTTTCTCCTTCTTCTGATGTCCAGCCTCTTTGCCTTTCTGGATAGGAATTGAGCATTTTAGCAAGAATCCTCCCTCTTGATTAGTTTCTTTAGCTGTATAGATTTTAGTAGGTGTATCATATATTATATGTCTATATGAGTGAGTATATACCGTGTGCATCCTTCTGCTTCTGGGATAGCTCACTCAAGATGATCTTTTCCAGATCCCACCATTTACCTGCAAATTTCATGATTTCCTTGTTTTTTATTGCTGAGTAATATTCCATTGTGTAGATGTACAATTTGTGCATCTATTCCTCCACTGAGGGGCATCTGGGCTGTTTCCAGCTTCTGGCTATTACAAATAAAGCTGCTACAAACATGGTTGAGTAAATGTCCTTATTGTGTACTTGAGAATCTTTTGGATATATGCCTAGGAGTGGTATAGCTGGATCTTGAGGAAGCTCTATTCTTAGTTGTCTGAGAAAGCGCCAGATTGCTTTCCAGAGTGGTTGTACAAGTTTACATTCCCACCAGCAGTGGAGGAGGGTTCCCCTTTCTCCACAACCTCTCCAGCATGTGTTGTCACTTGAGTTTTTCATCTTAGCCATTTGATAGGTGTAAGGTGAAACCTTAGGGTCATTTTGATTTGCATTTCCCTGATGGCTAATGAGGTTGAGCATTTCTTTAAGTGTTTCTCTGCCATTCGATATTCCTCTGCAGAGAATTCTCTGTTTAGCTCTGTACCCCATTTTTTAATTGGATTACTTCATTTTTTGCTGTTTAACTTCTTTAGTGCTTTATATATACTGGATATTAGCCCTCGGCCAGATATAGGGTTGGTGAAGATCTTTTCCCAATCTGTAGACTGTCCTTTTGTTCTGAGGACAGTATCCTTTGCTTTGCAGAAGCTTTTCAGTTTCATGAGGTCCCATTTATTGATTGTTGCTCTTAGAGCCTGTGCTGTTGGTGTTCTGTTCAAGAAGTTGTCTCCTATGCCAATGAGTTCAAGGGTATTCCCCACTTTTTCTTCTAAACGATTTAGTGTGTCTAGTTTTATGTTGATGTATTTGATCCACTTGGACTTTAGTTTTTTACAGGGTGATAAGTATGGATCTATTTGCATTTTTCTGGATGTAGACTTTTCTGCATGTAGACCAGAACCATTTGTTGAAGATGCTGTATTTTTTCCATGGAATGGATTTGGCATCTTTGTCAAAAATCAGGTGTCCATAAGTGTGTGGATTTATGTCATGGTCTTCTATTTGATTTCATTGATCCACCAGTCTGTTCCTATGCCAGTACCATGCAGTTTTTAGTATTTTTGTTCTATAGTACAGCTTGAGATGAGGGATGGAGATACCTCCTGAAGATCTTTTACTATAAAAAATTGTTTTAGCAATTCTGGGTTTCTTGTTGTTCCATATGAAGGTGAGAATTTTTCTTTCCAGGTCTATAAGGAATTGTGTTGGTAATTTGATGGGAATTGCATTGAATCTGTAGATTGCCTTTGATAAGATGGCCATTTTTACTATGTTAATCCTGCCAAGCCATGAGCATGGGAGCTCTTTCCATCTCCTGATATCTTCTTCTAATTCTTTCTTCAGAGACTGGAAATTTTTTTTTCATACTAGTCTTTGACTTGCTTGGTTAGGTTCACACCAAGGTACTTTATGTCCTTTGTGGCTATTGTGAAGGGTGTTGTTTCCCTAATTTCTTTCTCAGCCTTTTTGTCCTTTGTATACAGGAAGGTTACTGATTTTTTTTTGAGTTAATTTTGTATCTGGCCACTTTGCTGAAGGTGTTAATCAGCTGTAGGAGTTCCCTGGTAGAATATTTGGGGTCACTCAGGTATACTATCATATCATCTGCAAATGGTGATACTTTGACTTCTTCCCATCCAATTTGTATCCCTTTTATCTCCTTCAATTGTCTTATTGCTCTAGCTAGGACTTCAAAAACAATGTTGAAAAGATATAGAGAGAGTGGACAGCCTTGCCTTGTCCCTGATTTCAGTGGGATTGATTTAAGTTTCTCTCCATTGAGTTTGATGTTGGCTATAGGCTTACTGTATATCTCCTTTACTATGTTCAGGTATGTGGCTTGTATCCCTCATCTCTCCAATACTTTAAACATGAATGGATGTTGGATTTTGTCAAATGCCTTTTCAGCATCTAGGGAGATTATCATATGGTTTTTCTCCTTCAGTTTGTTTATGTGGTGGATCACATTCATGGATTTCCATATACTGAACCACCCCTGCATGCCTGAGATAAAACCTACTTGGTTGTAGTGGATGATGTCTTTGATATGTTCTTGGATTCAGTTTGCAAATATTTTGTTGATTATTTTTGCATCAATGTTCATGAGGGAGATTGGCTTAGAATTCTCTTTCTTTGTTGGGTCTTTGTGAGGTTTATGTACCAAGGTGACTATGGCTTCATAGAATGAGTTTGGTAGTGTTCCTTCTGTTTCTATCTTGTGGAATAGTTTGAAGAGTATTGGTGTTAGCTCTTCTTTGAAGGTCTGGTAGAATTTGGTGCTGAAAACATCTGGCCCTGGGCTTTTTTTGCATGGTAGACTTTTGATGACAGCTTCTATTTCCTTTGGGGATATAGGACTATTTAATTGATTTACCTGGTCTTTATTCAGCTTTGGCATGTAGAATCGGTCAAGAAAATTGTCCATTTCATTTAGATTTTCAAATTTTGTGGCATATAGACTTTGGAAGTAAGACCTAATTATTGTTTGGATTTCTTCAGTGTCTGTGGTTATGTCCCCCTTTTAGTTTTGAATTTTTTTGATTTGGATAGTTTCTCTCTGCCTTTTAGTTAGTTTAGCTAAGTGTTTGTCTATCTTGTTGATTTTCTCAAAGAACCAGCTCTTGGTTTTATTGATTCTTTGAATTGTTTTATTTGTTTCTAATTGATTGATTTCAGCCCTGAGTTTGATTATTTCCAGCAGTCTATTCCTCTTTGGTGTGTCTGCTTCTTTTTTTTCCTAGGGCTTTTAAGTGAGCCATTAATTTTCTTGCATGAGCTTTCTTGAATTTCTTTTTGAAGGCACTTAGTGTTATGAAATTTCCTCTTAGCACTGCTTCCATTGTGTCCCATAAGTTTGGGTATGTTGTTCCTTCATTTTCATTGAATTCTAGGAAGTCTTTAATTTCTTTCTTTATTTCTTCTCTGACCCAGCTGTCATTTAGAAGCAAGTTGTTCAGTTTCCATGTTTGTGTAGGCCTTTTACTATTTTTGTCATTGAGGTTCAGTTTTAATCCATGGTAATCAGATAGGATACAAGGGATGATTTCAATCTTCTTGTATCTGTTTAGGTTTGCTTTGTGACCAACTATACAGTCTATTTTGGAGAATGTTCCATGAGGTGCTGAGAAGAAGGTAAATTCTTTTGTGTTTGGGTGAAAGGTTCTGTAGATGTCTGTGAGGTCCATTTGATTCATGACCTCTGTCAGAGTTATTTTTCTTTGTTTAATTTCTGTTTTGTTGATCCTTTGTTGAGAGTGAGGTGTTGAAGAATCCCACTATTAATGTGTGGTGGTTTATGTGTGGTTTAAGTTTTATTGAAGTTTCTTTTACAAATGTGGGTGCCCTTGCATTTGGGGCATAGATGTTCAGGATTGTGATATCTTCCTGGTGGATTTTTCCCTTGATGAGTATGAAGTGTCCTTCTCTATCTCTTTTGATTGGTTTTGGTTAAAAATCTACTTTGTTAGATATTAGGGTGGCTACTCCTGCTTGCTTCTTGGGTCCATTTGCTTGGAAAACCGTCTTCCATTCCTTTACTCTCAGGTAATGTCTATCTTTGTGATTTAAGTGTGTCTCTTGTATGCAACAGATTCTTGGGCCTTGTTAACACATCCATTCTGTTAGTCTGTGTCTTTTTATTGGAGAATTGAGTCCATTGATGTTGAGGGAGATTAATGACCAGTGGCTGTTAGATCCTTTGATATTGATGTTGGCCATGGTAGTGTGTTTGTGTGTTTGGCTACTTTTGTTTTGCTGTAGTGAGGTTATTTATTTCCTATGATTTCTTGAAAGTAGTTAGTTTTCTGGGGTTCTATTTTTCCTTTTACTATCTTCTGTAATGCTGGATTTGTGTGTAGGTATTGTTGAAATTTGTTTTTGTCGTTTAATATCTTGTTTTCTCCATCTATGAGGGCTGAGAGTTTTTCTGGGTACAGTAGCCTAGGGTGACATCTGTGTTCTCTTAGGGTCTGCATGATATCCATCCAGGCTCTTCTGGCTTTCATAGTTTCTCTTGAGAAGTCAGGTGTGATTCTGATGGGTTTGCCTTGGCCTTTTTCCCTTGCAGCTTTTAGTATTTTTTCTTTGTTCTGTATACTTACTGTTTTGATTATTATGTGGCGGGAGGATTTTCTTTTCTGGTCAAATTTGTTGGGTGTTCTGTAGGCCTCTTGTATTCTTATAGGCTTCTCCTTTAAGTTGGGGAAATTTTCTTCAATGATTTTGTTGAAAATATTTTCTGGGCCTTGGAGGAGGGAATCTTCTTTTTACTCTATTCCTTTTATTCTTAGGTTTTGTCTTTTTATGTTGTCTTGGATTTCTTGGATGGTTTGTGTCAGGAATTTTTTGATTTATTATTTTCTTTGAAGGATACATCAATTTCTTCCATTGTATCTTCCACACCTGAGATTCTTTCTTCCATTTCTTGTAGTCTGTTGGTTATGCTTGCCTCTGTGGTTCCTGTTTTCTTTCCTAGGTTCTCCCTCTCCATGATTTCCTCTGTTTGTGTTTTCTTTAATTCTTCCAATTCTATCTTCAGATCTTGAACTGTTTTGTTGATTTCCTTCACCTGTCTGAAGGAAATCAAAAAAAAAAAATACATAATTTTCCTGTTTTTCCTTCAATTCCTTCAGCTGTTTGTTTGAATGTTCCTCTGTTTCTTTTATTTCTGTCAGTGACACAGACTGTTTGGCTGCATCTTCTTGTATTTCTTTATGGATGACCATAATCTGTTTTATTATATTTTCCCCTAATTCTTTATGCATTTTATTTACTTCCTCCAGTAACCACTTCATTAGCATAGATGTAAGGTCATCTTCTGGAATTTCACTTATGTTAGGGTGTCCAGGGCTACTTGCCCCTGGATAACTGGGTTCTGGGGATGCCATGTTGTTTTGCCTTTTGTTGATTGTGCTTTTTCGCTGGCCTCTATCCATCTCTCTGTCTCAGGTGTTGTCTGTTAATTTCTGGTGCCTGCTGAGTCCTGGGGGGAGAATCCATTTGGTGGGATTCTGAAGTTCTCCTCTGCTTTTTGCCTATGGTCAACTGAATAGTGGTGCTTCTCAGGAATTGTCACAGTTCTCTTCAGGTTTATGGACCTGTATGGTAACTGTGGTATTCAGGAAGGCTCTCCTCTCATCCGGAGAGGTCCTCGTGATGGCTGTCCTGCTGCTGGGTTTCTTGCTCTAAATTTAGTGAGCAGCAGCTGTTGCTCTTAAGGTGTAATTTTTGGGTGCAGCCAAAGGACCAGGGATTCCCACAGTTTTGTCAGTCTAGCTAGGGATAACTGGTTCATCCTTTGCACAGTATCTTAAGGCTTCTGTAATGGCTTTCTGGCTTTTGTAGGTCTGAGGATGCAGCTGCGTGCCCCAGTGCCCTATTGGTACTAAATAATGGTGGGTGAGCACAGTGCTCCTAACTACAGTAGAAGGCTAGAGCCTAGAGTCTGCATGAATCCAGAAACTCTTTTGGTGCTGGGTATCCTGAGAGTTAGACCTGATGATCCCCTACTTTGGGGTTTCCTCCTGACAGAGACACCCAGTCTTTGCTTTGGGGACCGCCGTTCTGTCTGGGATGGCGAGTAGAACCCGCAGGCACAGACGTGTGTGGCTCTGCCTTTTCTTGCCTTTGTGAGCCTGTGTGTCTGCCTAAACTGAGTAACTTTTCTAGAGACCTTTTTCGGGTTGGTGGTATCAGCTGAGTGCTCTGAGATCAGACCAGCCGTTTCCCTCCCAGTGGGTTTGCACCCAATGGTGAAACTGAGTCTCTGGTGCCCTGGGGCCCACAGTTCTATCTGAGGCAGCGAATCAGGCGCACAGGCAGGGCTCTGGGCTCCCCGGCTCTGGCTCCGGGCTGTCTCCTGGGGCACCCGCGGAACCCAAGTCTTTTCCAGGGGATGTCTGGGTGACCTAAGGCTGGTCCCAATTGTTTTCTGCTCTGTAGGGTTACCTCTCGACTGGAAAATTCAGTCTGTGATGTTGTGGGCCCACACTTCAGTCTGGGACAGTGACCAGATCACACTGGTGTGTAGCTCTGGCTGGGGGAACCAGGATCTCTTCCTCGGTTTAGCTGGGTGAGTTAAAGCTGATTGAATCCCCCACCGTGGGGTATCCTCTCACCTGAGAAACACAATCACTTGTGTTTTATGGCTTCGAGTTCTGCTTGCTGGTCACTGTGCCTGTCCTGCTGTGCTGCTGTTCAGAATGAGAGTCCTCTAGGTACCACCATCTTGCCCCACCCCTCTTCTTACCTCATTCTTACCCCATTATATCTATGGAGGATCTTTCACCTAAACCAACTTCTATGTCCTTAAATTTCCAACATGCATTCTGGATCAGAACAATAATAAAGGATGTCTTTTGAAGAAAGAAAGAATCTTGACTACCTAAAAGTGAACAAGAGGGTTGGTTTTGTTTGTGTGTTAGCTCATTCTTTTAATTAATTTATGTTTTTATTCACTTTACATTCTGGTTCTAGCTCCATCCCTCTTCCCATCCCAGTCCTATTCTCTCTCCCTCCCTCTTCCCTGCTTGCTTATCCCTTAGAAAGGGAGCTCTCTTTCCCATCCACCCCAGCACATCAAGTTGTTATTTTATTTTTTTGTTTGTTTTCTTGTTTGTAAACCTGAACTTTGGAGGAATTGGCTCAGTTATTGGATTTGTTTTACAAATTTTTGTAATTTAAGCTTCATGTGTTTTTGTTTTTCTTTTCTTTTTCTGAACCTAGGGATTGTTTTCCATATTCCCCTCCTAAATTCCTTCAGCACAATTTGGCATTTAAGTCAGTTTGTAATAGAAAACATCTAATAGAAAACATCATATTTTATTGGTTTTATTTCTTTTATTCTCAATTTTATAATATGTTCATCCAATTTCATCTGGACTTCCTATTGTTGTTATTATGGAAGCAAATAGCTAAGAGAGACTATATGAATATCAATTAGACAAAAGTGCTTGTTGCAAAATCTAATTAATACTGGTAAGTGTTTCATACTATATATCTATATATATATCTATATCTATCTATCTATCTATCTATCTATCTATCTATCTATCTATATGGAAGCTTAATCTCCTACTTCCTTAATTATTTGATTAAAAGTTTTCTAATTAATATAATTTATTATGTTGATTTATTGTCAGCTTAATAGGCTCTATAATCACTTAGATGATAGATCTCTCGGTGTGTCTATGAGGGAGTTTTTGGGTTAGGTTAATTAAAGTGGGAAGACCTGTTGGGGTAACCTTCCCCACACATCTTGTATCAACTGGCTGTGAAGGTGAGCCCATCAATTCTCAACTGTTAATTACTGTGCCAGTAACACCAAGTGCTGGCATATTATATGGCCATTTTTAGAATCCACAGTGCCTACTTTGTATAAGTGTCTGTAGCTTCCTCACCAGCCCAAAAAGATGATTCTCTGAGATTGTCATGTTAAAAACAAGCTTTAGGCAGGACACTTACCTCTCCATTGGCCAAAAGGCAACACTAAGAAATGGACTGGATATGGTCACACTGCTGATTGGTTCAGACTGAGTAAACAATGGGATCTATCTCACTACACTGACTGTATTTTTCTATGAGAATGGACTGTGATTTTTGATAAAAAGATCTGGTAGCTGGAGCTGAGGCAGAAGAATGGAACCAAAACAAGAGCAGGGCAGAAAACTGATGTGGGAATCTAAGTGCATAGCTAAGGAACTTCCCCAGAAACAAGCTAACAGCCTTATATTATACAGAAGTCTCCATGTATTATTAAGCCACAAGCAGGAACCCCCAAATCATCCACAATAAAGAACCACACCAAATGTGGAAAAAAAAACATCAAGGGCTGGGTTCTATGACTGCATAAAAAGCAGAACTGTAGCTGAACTCCAGGACTCATCTCTCTGATTCCTGATTGCAGATGGAGTATGACCTAAAACTTGTGTTATCATGTCTTCCCAGACATGATGGAGTCCTACTTAAACTGAGAATTCCTTTCTCAAATTGCTTTTGTCAGGTATTTGCTACAACAATGTTTAAATCACTTAATATCCTTATGTACACATGGTCTTAGATAAATCTAAGAAACATGCTATAAGGTATAGAAAGTGATCTTTGGAATCAGGCATGTGTACATTTAAATTACATTTCTTAGATTTCTCATTGTGTGAATTAATCACTGTTGGGGCCTATCATGAGGGCAGCCATATTCAACTCTACAATTTCTCTCCTATAATTCATAGTGTGGTTGATTGCCAGTTCACTCAGCTTCTCTGCTAACCTGTACAGCACTCTTTTAATCATCTCTCTGCTCCACCTTTTCCTTATTTGTGTTTATCTATCAGGTATTCACATACTGACTTTCAACCATGAACACATCAGAGCAAGAATGTATGGTGACAAGTCTTTAAAGGAGTAACGAAGATTAAAATATGGTCTTTTGAGTGGACCTCATCTAATCTGATGATCTTTTAGGAAGGAGGCTCAAAGAACAACTCAGAGACAGGAAAGCAGAACTGCAGGCACCTGGGGAGGAAGGTTTTAGAAGAAATAAGCACTGCAGACACCTTGATCATATATTTGTGAGAAAATAATTTTTCGTCATGTAAAGCACTCTATCTGTGGGACAGTTATGTCAGCCACTGTAAGCAAAACTAGTTCCTACTCAAATGATGTGGAGATTCTTAAACGCTTAAAGCAGTTAAATCGCACCCTCACCTAACCTACTTCCAAAACTCACATGCACTGTTGTACTAATGGTTTCCTGTTTGGGGCTACTTACAACATTCCAAATATCTTAATCTCACAGTAAGCAGATAGCAGAGCTTCTGGAATGTTTCCCTGTTCTTGTTTGCTACATTTCTTTCTCCTTCTTTCCTTTTGTTTTCCCTTTCTTCTCTTTTTTTTTCTTCTTCTTCCTAATCTTCTTCTTCTTCTTTTTTTCTTTTTCTTTTTTCTTTCTTTTTTTTTTTTGAGACAGGGTTTCTCTGTTTGGCCCTGGCCATCCTGGAACTTGCTCTGTAGAGCAACCTGGCCTTGAACTCAGAGATCTCAGACATCTGCCTGGCTGAGATCCTTAGTGGGGAGATTAGAGGAATGCACCACTGCTGCCTGCCTAGCCTTCTTCTTCTTCTTCTTCTTCTTCTTCTTCTTCTTCTTCTTTTTTTTTTTTTTTTTTGGTTAATGTTTGATCTGGTGTTACTAGCCTTCTCACTCTTCCTCAAAATACTTCCAATTGGGAGATCTCTTCCTGTAGGAATTAAAGTGTTCTTTCTCCCAGGATTCTGATCTCCATTTCACTATACAAAGGTATTTTTGTTGATCTCTTCAAAATAAATGAACAATATCAGGTCCATTCTATCTTTGCAAATTAACCAAATTTTTCTGTTCATTATTTATTGCTAATATATATTTGTACTAACCATTATTTTATGCAGATATTCTCTTAATTCACTTGAGTGTGTGCATGTCACCTCCTTCCATCCACTTTAATAATTTTGTAACACATGAACAATTTTTCTAAGCCCTCAGAGCTTAGAAATGCTGTGTGCATTCACAAGAAATGTTTTGTGATAATATTTATCACTCTTAAATGTTTCATGATGAACAAGGAAAACACAGCTGTGAGTAATGTATTTAATGGCAAATAAGGAAGATGTCTCCATGAATCAATATGTGATTTCTTATATGAAAATAAAATATTAAAGCAGTTAACCCTCCCAAATCTTATAAATAGATAATAATATTCATTTTATGACCTCTATCTTAAAATATCAGATTAATGTTTAAAATATCATCAGAGCCCAATAATACTTACTGATGCTATAAAAAATTATTTTACAATTCATTAGGATCAGCCCTCTTCATTATGGTATTATGTGTGTCTAAAACTTGTTTCTGATCTTAGACTGTCATTTAATAAGCCAGTAATCTGGGACAAATCTTTTAATACTTCTGACTTAACTGCTTCATCTGTAAACTATGAATAATAATATGAGTCCTGCCTGTCATATAGGATTACAGCATGACTCCACATTAATAATAGCTTTCATTTTATTAGCTGAAAATCACTCTGTAATGGTGAGTGGCAGCACAGGTTTAGAGACACTCCAGCAAAAATTGGGATCATTTTCTGTTCCTAGCATTTCATTGTTGCGACAACCTCTTTAAATTAGCTTTTGAATGTAATGCAGAGGAGTGACAAGGTTGGACATTTTTAATAGTGTTAGATAGAGGGATACTTTACCTAGCATAATAAAACATTAACTAGTGAATCTCATTAGGAAATTAGCATGTGACATCTATGCACTGCCTTGAGAAATCTGAGAACAGAGTTCACAAGACTTGCAATTATAGGTATGAAGCTGGGGACCAACAGTCTGACTGAACCAAGAACCACTGACACCCCATGGAGATCCTGACTGCAGAGTAAAATTCCATGGCCCAGAGAAGAAAACAAAGGGTAGCAAAGGGTATGTGAGGCTGGGAGAAGAAAAGTGGGTGCCAAAATTATTTAAAACTTAATTCAAATTTTTCTCAACTCTCTGCTGTCTCTTGAGAAGTCATTATTTTGAAGAGCTGGTATAATTAATAAGAACTATCAGTAGGTAGTGCTCCAAATGGGAAATGGCAGTGCCAGCATTACATTGATGAGAGATCATTTACTTGAACTTTTTTCTTTCTGCTAGATGTCCTTGAATATAAATACCTCCTTAATACAATTTAAAACTTAAGATATAATATGAAAGTCAAACAGATATGTAAGCTTTCTTAATTTTTTAAAACTCAATAATTCTACAAGATCACAAAATATGTTTGGATATAATCTACCACCCATTTCTTTTCTTCCAATTCTTCCCTTATCTCTTATCCTACCTGCATCCCAAACCATTTTTCCCTGGGACTTCCTGCACTCTATTTTTAAACATGCTAAGTCCATTTGGTGTTGTCTGTGTACATGAGTTTAAAGTCATCTATTGCTCCTGAGTAGCTTTTACAGTGCTTCATCCCTGAAGAAAACTGAATCTTCTTTTCCCAGAATCCATCAAATATTAATAACTTCTCAGCTAAGGTTTGATAAAACATGATCACTCCCCCACCTCCAATCCATGCTGGTATGCAGGTCCTCCTGTGCACATAGTCTTAGCTACCATGAGTTCATGTGGACAACAACACTGTCATATCAGCAAATACCGTCATGCTGCAAATGATCACTACCTATGGATCTTGCAACCACTCCAACTTCTCTTCCAGGATGATCCCTAAACTCTGGGGCAAAGGAGTTGTGATATAGATGTTCCATTTAGAAGTAGAAACTCCATAATCTCTTATTCTCTACATGCTGAGCAGTTGTGGGTCTCTGTATTCACCACGATATATGGCAAAAGAAGTTTCTCTGATGAGTCCTGAAAGATGCAATAATTTATAGATAATAAAGTTAAGAGGTAAGAAGGAAATTTATTACTGTGTCCATTTAGAAGAATATAGCATTGGATATACTGCAAATACTGATGTATAACATTTTCAAAATAAATGTGAAAACATTAAAGTTAAAAAACTATGGGTGTGTGAAAAGTATGACTAAGGAGTAAACAGAAAAACATGGGTCATATTCTTTTTGATGATGAAGCATTCCTGCATCTAGATTATGATGATGGCTATACACACACACACACACACACACACTCACTCACAGGGAGAAAGACAGA
This sequence comes from Meriones unguiculatus, assembly GCF_030254825.1. Lineage (NCBI taxonomy): Eukaryota > Metazoa > Chordata > Mammalia > Rodentia > Muridae > Meriones > Meriones unguiculatus. Next base: position 143,833,981 of record NC_083351.1, read on the forward strand.
CAGAAGGCAGAAGAAAAGACAAAGGAAGATTATAAAAACCTTGAAAATCTGAATTTGATCTGCACCTGAGTGAATGGGGTCATATCAACATCAATCAGTGTCTTGATGTTCTGTTATTATATAAGATACAACCAATGAGTTAAGCCAAGGGCAAACTACAATAATTCTATTTATTGTTTTTGCTGCCCATTTCGAATCAAATTATAACTAAGATGAAAAATACTTCATTACATCAAAACCTAAAAAGCTCTAACATCAAATTCTTGCTTTTATATCATCATGGCAGTGCTCCGAAAATAGATACATTGTTATTCAACTTCATAAGGAGATCTTAGCCCTATCTTTTGAAACACTGTCATAATGCTGTGATTTCTGCCTTGTTTTATACTTAATATGGTGCATCATGTAATGCATGTAGATGGCCAGTATCCTCTAATAACTTCAGTGAGTGACCTTCTATTTAGCTGTCTGTTGTTCTTAGGTTTCTAAATAGGAACATATTCAAAAGAAAAAAAAAAGATGAATGACTGTTTCAACCTTTCACTTGAAAAAGGATGTTTCTGTCTTTGTAGAAGTCTAAATTCTGTCCTATTATTCTGCTGCCACATGAGCCTTTTAAACTGGAACCCTTGAGATGTTAATCTCACTTTAGGGAATTAATTCTTGTACAGTTTTTTAAATTAAATTTTTGTATTTATTACAGTTTATTCACTTTGTATCCCAGCTGTAGCCACCTTGCTCACTCTTTCACAATCACACACTCCCTCTCTCATCTCCTCCCATTCCTCTCTCCAAGTCCACTGATAAGGGAGGTCCTCCTTCCCTTCCATCTGACCATAACCTATCAAGTCTCATCAGGATTGGTTGCATGGTCCTCCTCTGTGGCCTGGTAAGGCTGTTCCCCCCTCAGAGGGGGTGGTGGTCAAAGAGCCAGCCACTGAGTTCATGTCAGAGACAGTCCCAGTTCTTCTTACTAGGGAACCCACTTGTATACTGAGCTGCCTTGGGCTACATCTGAGCAGGGGTTCTAATTATATCCATGAATGGTCCTTGTTTGGAATATCAGTCTCAATAAAGCCCCCAGGGACCAGATACTTTGGTTCTCTTGCTCTCTTTGTGGAGCTTCTGTTCCCTCCAGTCTTTCTATCTTCCTCTTCTTTCATAGGATTCCCTGCACTTTGCCCAAAGTTTGGTAATGAGTATTAGCATCTGCTTTGATACACTGCTAGGTAGAGTCTTTCAGAGGCCCTAGTGGTAGGTTCCATTCCTGATTCCTGTTTTTTCCTTCTTTCAATGTCTATCCTGATTGTCTTTCTGAGTGAGGGTTGATAATCTTACTCAGGGACCTTCTTCTTCCTTAGCTTCTTTAGGTGTACAGATTTTAGTATGTTTATCCTATACTATAGGTCTAGTACCTACTTATAAGTGAGTATATACTGTGTCTTTCTGCTTCTGGGATATCTCACTAAGGATGATCTTTTCTAGATACCACTATTCGCCTACAAATTTCATGATTTCCTCGTTTTTAATTGCTGAATAGTATTCCATTGTGTAAATGTACCACAACTTCTGTATCCATTCCTCCGTTGAGGGACATTTGGGTTGTTTCCAGGTTCTGGCTTTTACGAACAAAGCTGCTACAAATATGGTTGAACAAATGTCCTTGTTGTGTACTTGACTATGTTTTGGATATATGCCTAGGAGTGGTATAGCTGGATCTTGAGGAAGAACTATTACTAATTGTCTGAGAAAGTACCAGCTTGGTTTCCTAAGTGGTTGTACAAGTTTACATTCCCACCAGCAATGGAAGAGGGTTCCCCTTTCTCCACATCCTCTCCAGCATGTATTGTCACTTGAGTTTTTTATCTTACCAATTCTCATGGGTGTGAGGTGAAATTTCAGGGTTGTTTTGATTTGCATCTCTGTGATGATTTGAATATTTCTTTTTGTGTTTCTCTGCCATTCTGTATTCCTATACAGAGAATTCTCTGTTTAGCCCCAAACTCAATTTTTTAATTGTATTACTTGATTTGTTGCTTTTAAACTTCTTTAGTTCTTTATATATTCTAGATATTAGCCTTCTGTCAAATAGAGGGTTGGTGAAGATTCTTTCCAAGTCTGTAGGCTGTCGTTTGTTCTGAAGACAGTGTCATTTGCTTTATAGAAACTTTTCAGTTTCATGAGGTCCCATTTATTGATTGTTGCTCTTAGAGCCTGTGCTGTTGGTGTTATGTTCAGGAACTTGTCAGGAGGACATCACAATTTTGAACATCTATTCTCCAATTACAAGAGCACCTATATATTGATCCCACCTTTTTAATAATGGGAGACTTCAACACTCTTGTACAATTTTTATTTATACTTAATTACTAGTTTTGGACCTTAGGTATGATCCTGTGAATTTATTATCTTATTTACATATATACAATATACACAGATATAGCACATATACTTAATACATACACATTTCATATGTGTATAAAACAATGCATGTTACACATATACAATAAATAATAACTATAATTATTTATTAATTTTCAATTATAAGTTAATATTAAATTAGCAGGGGCAACAATTAAGTCATTTTAAAAAACAAATGGAATGTCGTTCTTTTAGAATGATATTACTGGAAGTCCAACAACATTCACAGTTTAGGTTTCTCCAACTAATTCAAATTAAGAAAATCACATACTAAAATTTATTTTCCACTTGTTTCTGTTTTACAGTATTGTATCTTTCTGAGAGTAGAGACTATGTTTTCTTTTTTGGAAAGGAGCACAAGAGTGGGTTCAGATAAATTTTATGAGGGGTAGGGAGCATGTATGGTTATTATTATATCCATCATTTGGCATTTTAACTCACATATCTATAATATTTAGTTGAAAATAAATGTATTTTAAAAAGTGAGCACTTCTGTGATAAATGATATGAGGAACAACTGAGGTTACACATCTTCATTTTGAAAAGAAAAATATTGAAAAAAATCATAATGCAACAAAATACATGAAAGTTTCCTCATGGTGCCCATGTCTAATTTAGCAGATTACAAATATGTATTATAAATACAAGAATGCAGTGTGAAGCTAGAGAGATCAAGGGTGTGAAATAATTTATGAATCTTTGTAGTATATACTAGAGCCAAAGTGTGAAACACAAAATCAAACAACTGTTTTTTTTTTTTTTAAGTATAATTTTTTTTGGCTTTGAAGTCATAAACTTAAGTCTCATATAGCTTTTAAAATTATTATACAAAACATATGATAGTTTGGTTTTAATGGCAAGAGTTATTGATTGTTCATAAGCAAACGTTAAATAATTCATATGTACTAATAAATTCACTGATTTACAGACTCATTTATATGGCATATACTTGAGTGGTTGTAGAGTGTTTCTAATTTAGCGTTTGAAAGAAAAATAAACAAAGTTGAGTTTAGTACTTTAAATTATACGGCATTCTGCAGTTAAAAAAGTAAAGCAAAGAAGAAGATGGAATCAATGAGCTATGTGTTTAGAACAGAGTATCCAGAAATGACGGAACTAGATAACTACACAGGCTGTATATGAGCAGCTGGAAGAATAACACAGCAAATAAATGTGGGAGGAATCCTTCAGAAATTTTAGGAACAACAGACTGCCACTATGATTGTATAGAGTAATGCTGGACTAACATGGGTAAAAAGAAGATGAGGCCATCTTGATGGGCAGTGCTTCTCAAATTTCAACTTGCTGATAATGTGCTGAGGTTCTGAATTAATGTGAAGATTCCAGTCCAAGAGTCTGGATTTTCTTCATCTCGTTTATGTTAAAAGCCTCTGACATAATCTGACATAATTGGCCTGCTCTTTGATCACCTCCCCCTGAGGGGGGAGCAGCCTTACCAGGCCACAGTAGAGGACAATGCAGCCACTTTTGATGTGAACTGATAGACTAAGATCAGAAAGGAGAGGAGAACCTCCCCTATCAGGGGACTTGGGGAGTGGCATGCATGCAGAAAGGGGAGGGAGGGTGGGATCGGGAGGGGAGGAGGGAGGGGCTTATGGGGGAATACAAAATGAATAAAGTGTAATTAATAAAAAATTTAAAAAAATAAGAAGAAAAAAAAGTTGATGGCAGTGGATCATCTTTGCAGGTCCAAGGCCACGACCCCTATACCCTGTTATGACTGATATCGAGTATCGTGGGTTACATATATCAAGTCTTAGTTCTAAAAACCTATGCATGTGATCTTATTTAAGTTTAACAAAGAGATAGTAGAAGTGTGAAGATAAAACGTGAGTTGAAGTCACTTATAAATCCAAAAATTGAGTAAGGGTTCATGGTGACATTCAGAAGGCAGGGAAAGGCAAGAATGGTTCTTTCCCCTAAAGATTTTGGGAAGCACACAACTACCTAGATACCTTGCTTCTGTGAGCTTACCATCCATAACCATGAAGATCAAAATCTGTTCTAAAGCAACACATATGGTGTTCACTTATTATGAAACCCCTGGGACATTAATAACCAGAGTTAAAGGAAGAATTAAGCATTTTAGGAGTTACAAACATTGCAGTGCATTTAATTTAGAATCACCTGGGCTGTAGAAACACATTTATTTATTTATTTATTCATTTATTTATTTATTTATTTATTTATTTATTTATTTTTCAATGCAGTTTATTCAGGAACCTTGAACAATAATCTGACCCTGGGGAAAGCCAGCCCACAGCTTAAATAGCCTCTGGGTAGCCAGCCCCAGCATGCCACGTGGGCAATGCAGATAGGTCCACATACATGGAAGCAAGCCAGATCCTCAGCCTTAGCCAAATGTGGAGCTGTTCGTGACAGAGAGCCCTCACCATCGGGAAGGTGGAAGGCGGAAACCAGCTCCATCTTTAAGGTGCGGCATTACGCAGCTCTCTACAGTTCCCCCTTTTTGTTTTAGACGCATCAGGCAAGAGTAGAGGTCTGATCTCTGATATTAGAAATAAATTGGGACTTTGTACTGATGTTCATTTAGGTGTCATCCACCCAAAGAGCATCAGACCCGACTGATACTTTTTTTCTCAGAGGCGGGACCTGGGGCATCAACCCGCATGCAATCAGACATGCTCTTCTCTGGGTCCAAAGCGGCTGACCCTGAGTGCAGTGCTTAGCCTCGCATCCTGAGCGTATCATTTTAGCTTTTTATGGTAGCCAACCATGCTTGGGGAGACTGTCCTGCTTCAATGGCTGTAAAGGCCTGAATGGTCATGGCTGCATTACGCTGTTGTGAGACTCTAATCTTGCATATATACCACAGGCAAACCAAGGAGACCAACACCAGAAGGCCTGCTAATGCTCCCATGCCACCCATTCCTTCAGATGATTCATGGCTGCAGCAATCCATGATGATAATCCTTGGAATTACAGCCGCCATTGTTACTGCCATCTCATTGGCGGCTGTTGGAGCTACCACTGCGGCATTAGCCAGGAGTCATACTGTGCAGACTGCTCAGACCCTGAATAACCTTTTAGCCAATGTAGCTCATGCCTTAGATGTACAAAAAGAAATTAATGCTCAACTAAAAGGAGGCTTGATGGTGTTCAATCAGAGGATTGACCTCGTACAGGAGCAAATTGATACCCTATGGCAAATCGTTCAACTTGGCTGTCAATGAAAGTATGCTGGACTTTGAGTCAGCATTCCCTGTGCTGCAAATCTGTCTAAACAATTGTCTAGCTATATTTTAGGTAATTGAACTGGAGAATTCGATACTACGATGGAGCAGCTGAGAGTGGCCATTGTCACGGTAAATTCTACCAGAGTGGATGTAGAAACCCCTTTATAATGAATGGCAAGAGATAGCACATTTCAGGGGTAATGAATAGGATCTGTAGCTATGAAGCTAACTGGACAGTAGACAGACAAACGCAGTTTGGAAAGCATAATTGTTGGAACAAGGTAGCAGCGCTAACAGTGAGTCCTGAACATTATCAGAATGTGTTTGAACTAGGAAGAAAAAATTGTTGTTATAGTATATATTGTAGAAAGGACAAATCGCAAATAATTTCTGATTAATAAGGATGAGGCTGGAATATCTAAACTGTGATGAAGAGAAACTGGGAATTGCTGAGAAAGGGAATGTAGACAAGTGGAGGCACATGGAGAGATATTAAATGCTGCTGTTGGGTTCTATTCACTTTGAGATATCTGTTATGCTTTCAGCTGGATAATTAGGTACTTAGCATGTGTCCTGAGTCAGGAACAGAGGTCTCAGCTGGAAATATAACTAGTGTGAGTCATTACAAGAAAGCACACTGTCTGGAAACAATATGCCTAAATTTAGACATTAGCAACAGGAAAGGCATATTTGCCCAGTGCCACTTAGAAAATACAAAAGGCCATGAGTCTGACTTATGACAATTTTGATAATGGTTGTAGTCATGACCTAGAAGTAAGAGCCAGGAGTATTCACTGGAACTTTTTTCATTCTCAACTGTAATATTTTATATCATTAAAACATTCCAAATAGACAATATGCTTAAGAGAAATTTTATTATCTTTATAATAGATTTGATACTCCATTCTGAAAGACATGAGTTTATTAGGCTTGTGTTATTGATAATAAAAAGCACATACTGGCCCAAGCATGTAGGTGGTGTCATTGACTACTATTTGAACTAAAAGAAGTCACTGAAACATGGTACAATTGCTTCTCAGCCTTACAGTTAAAGAAGTGATGTTATTATACATTTATAAAACATTCCTATATAGCTATTTTAATCATTCATACATAGTCCTTTTGTCTCTAAGGAAGACACTTTTACTTCAGAAAGGGCCAGTGAGATGGTTTAGTGTGTGGAGGTGCTTGCCACCAAGCCTAATGAACTGACTTCAATAACCACAATGGAAAAGTAGAAAGTAGAAATGGCTTCTTAAAGTTGTCCTCTGTTGTCCATACCCACAACACATCTTACACACACACACACACACACACACACACACACACACACAGACACACACACACACATAAGCACATGCAAATAACAAATATAATATTTTTTAAAATTGAAAAGAATACATACATATCAGAGTTTATATTCACTATGTATGTCATAATAATTCATTGCATCTGTAGCTCCTGAAAAACTCCTAGACATCTGTAAAGATAGTAGTTTGGGTAGGGGTGCGTTTAGGTGTCCATCTCTACTTGTAGCTCATAGGTAAGTTTTTCTAGAGTAAAAGAGAAATCCAAGCTTACTTAAAATATCCCCCGATAACTTTTCTAAAAATAAAGCTGTTATTTTGACCTCTGCATGCTATAAACTTTTATGCACCCCTTTTCATTAGATTCAAATTCAGGGAGGGAACTGAAGCATTACAAGCCCGTTAAGACTAGTGCCAGACAGCAAAAATCTATTTATTTTGAAATGGCTGATCAATCTCCCTGTACCTCCCCTCCCAGTCCTCCCCTTCCTCCCTCTTCCCCATCTGTGCCCCTCCCCCAGTCCACTGATAAGGGAGGTCCTCCTCCCTTTCCCTCTGATCCTAGTCTATCAGGTCTCATCAGGAGTGGTTGCATTGTCTTCCTCTGTGGCCTGGTAAGGCTAATCCCCACTTAGGGGGAGGTGATCAAAGAGCAGGCCATTCAGTTCCTGTTGGAGACAGTCCCTGTCCCCATTACTATGGAACCAACTTGGACACTGAATTGCCATAGGCTACCTCTGTGCAGGGATTCCAAGCCATCTCCATGAGTGGTGCTTGGCTGCAGTATCAGTCATAGAAATAATGATCCCTTTTATTGAATTTCACTCTTTCAAAGTCATTTAATCTAACTACCCAGTCGCTCTTTCTGTAAAATTGTTGGACATTTCTTATTGATTCGCCCTGTGTTCTGTTGCCCTCTGGTAGGCAAGGGATAGTTACAATAACTCATTCTGAAGGTCATTTTATTCTTCCAAGTCCAACATAGTTTGCAAAGGATATTTTTCCCCTACTAATGACAGACTGAAGTAGAGGAACTGAAAGCAATTTGTCTGCTTTAAATATACGGAGGAAATTTAGACAGAGGAGGAGCTGAGTCACACAGCTAATGGGCCACAGACATGGCGCCCCAGAGGCTCTGCCCTCCTGGTATTGAGAATTGGCAGTCACGCGTGTACTGTCTACTCACAGTCACCTTAGGGGAGTCTGGCTGCAAAAGCACTCCTACTCAGTTACAGCCTCCATTGCCATATGATCTCTCCAGGCCCCCTGGAATAATCAAAAACTTTCAATCTTATCTCACACTGTGAAGAAGTGAACATCATATGGTGGAAATAATTGGGGAAAATAGCTCAAACACGTTGAAAATTTGCAAAGTATTCATTGTCAGTTTTTGGACCCCTGCTTTTCAAGTGTTTGGAAATGCTCTTTGTAAAGCAACCATTTTTTCTGATTTTTGAGCTGTGAACAGTTTTAATGTTTTTGTTGTTGTTTGATATGAAAAATTTGGAAGAAAAAGGAAGAATAAGGGAAACATGAAACAGTGCAATAAACTCTTACGCAAACCCAATATTTTTATTTGCTGGTAAAAGTACATATTTTTAAAGTATAAAAGCACCCAATTGAGGTCCTAATAGAGTATAATACTAGATTGTTTTAGAAATTAGGATATTATTCAGCAAAAACATCCTGTGTAATTTTTGCATTCTTGGAATTATTTCCTATTTCTACGTTAATCATATCCATTTTTAAATTTAATGTTACAGGCTTATATAAAAGTTTATCACTAAAAGGATGCTATAATCTCTTCTTTTAAAAATAAGAAGTGGATTTAAATTTTCTTACAATATTTTTGTAATAATGAATCATAAAGCCTGCACAGGTTATCATGGGGATTTATTAACTGAATTGGCAAACAAAGTGCTATACACCTGTTGTAGTGGCTTTTCCTCCTAGATCCCAGAATAATGACTCATGAGACCCAAAATATATATACAAATACCTAGGCCATATAGCTAGCCTCTTTTCTGACTAGCTTATAACTTAAAATAACCCATTTATACTAATCTATGCTCTGCTACATGGCTGGTTACCTCTGCTCAGGTACTATGTGCCCATACTCCTCACATCTTGTGAGATTATCTCCTATACATAGATCTGTCCCAGAATCTTTTTCTGTCTGCTGGAAGTCTTACCTTTTATTCCCTGCCTCAACTATAGGCCATTAACCTTTTATTGACAAGTTATGATTCCTTACAGACACATGAGAATCCTTCTACATACACCTTAAATTGAAAGGTTCTGTGAAATTTGAGAAAATTCTTTAAGCAGTACCGAATAACAGTTTGTGGTTGTTTTTGAAGTTTTGTTCTTAATATCTGGAGCTGTATTTTTGGTGAATCATATCAAAATGATTCTCTCTCTCTTTTTTTTTTTTTTTTTAGTTTATCCATTCTGAACTGAGTGTAAGAAATACTTCTTCAAGGTTCCTGAATAAACTGCATTGAAAAAAAAAAAAAGAAATACTTCTTCACTCTCAAATGTTCACAGCCCTGGGAAACAAGGTCTATTAGAAAAACTGTGATATGCATTTGTAGACATGTGAGAGAAACAACACAGATTGTTCTCATCTTTGAAGGCTCAGTTCAAATGTCACCACCCATACTAATGCATTCTTGGTTGACAGAGTGTAATTTATCTTTACCCCTGTTGGAGGCAGCCTGTAGTATACCTGAACCTTGAAAATTACCTAGGTTTCTTTCTATGTAACTTTTGCCTTATTATCTCTCAGGGAAGATTCTCAATCTGATGTTTTTTTCATGAAGCACAAGAAATAGTTGGTGTTGCCTTTGACACAAGAAAACCATCCTAAAAACGTCCTGGTAATTATGTTCTTCAGTGAACATACAAAAACTACCATCCGTTCATATAGGCATTACTTGTGACAGTAGAAGTTGAAAAAGTTCATCATGCTGCCAGAACCCTCTGCAATTTGAGGTAATTTAGAAATTATCCATTTAAAACTCTCTCACTTCATCTCACCAGATGTTTAGGAGGATATTTAAAGCTGTCATGTGAATTTTTCCCAGGATGCCGTTAGTGGCTTGCTCTGATTCTACTGTGACAGTTGGAGTAAATGATAAGGTAAACCTCGCATGCTACTGAGTATTATGAATCAATTAAATATTATTGGATATATTGGCCTTTAATAAATGTTGCTTAAGACCAGCGTTTTGCTTTACTTATCATAGTTGTTTCTATATGTAGTGTTTGTATGAGTAGAACAATCAGATTTTGTCTTAGTTTTAAACTCAGATTAAAATTTTTAAATTAAATTTAAATTGTTAACATTCATACAAAACTGTATGATGTGTGTATGCGTATGAGTGTGTGTTGTGTATGTGTGTGTGTTGGACTGCTTTCTAAATAGTGTTTAGAATAATTTCTTTACTTTTATTTTTCAAGACTTTGTGGTAGTATTAGCTATCCTGGACTTGCTTTGTAGACCAGGCTGGCCTTGAACTTATAGAAATATGCCTGCCTCTGTCTCCCTGAGTGTTGAAATTACAGGCGTGGTCCACTTAAAACTCGCTTTTAACATCATCACAAAGTAATCAATGCCATGGACTATGTAGGGGATCGCATTATGTCTTCCTGAGACATATGACTCCAACAGAGTGGACAAGGAGTGCTATCATTACAAAGCCACTGCCCAGCAGGGCAGCTTTAGCAAGGAGATGGATGACACAGTTTTTCCTTTCTCCCGTGGACAAAAAGCTTGTCACCTCTTCAGCATGTTCATTCTTCTCTGCATGGGTTTGTGCAGCCCGTGTTGATTTTCAACCTTAACTTGAAAAAAAGAACTCCTCAGAAATATCTATTACAATTATTTTTGAGAGAAGATTGCAAGCTGAATTTAATATGAGTGCTAATCATTGCTGACAGTGCCTTCTGTTATATTAGAGATACACTTTGCCTTAGGGGAAAAAAAAAACTATGTGTGAATTGTTTTGTTTGTTTTTTTTTTTTTTTTCTTGCTCCTCAGGATTAATGACACTATATTCAATATTTATTAAACTACAGTTTTCCATTAATGTTTCCTAAAAATGGATTTCAGACCGCATCTCAAAAACTTTCCAAGTGTCCTTTTTGTGTACTTGAACAAACTTTGGGTATATACCTAGCAGTGGTATAGCTGGGTCTGGAGGAAGCACTATTCCTATTTGTCTTAGAAAGCGCCAGATAGCTTTCCAGAGTGGTTGTACCAGTTTACATTCCCACCAGCAGTGGAGCAGGGTTCCCCTTTCTCCACAACCTCTCCAGCATGTGTTATCGCTTGAGTTTTTCATCTTGGCCATTCTGATGGGTGTAAGGTGATATCTCAGGGTCGTTTTGATTTGCATTTCCCTGATGGCTAATGAGGATGAGCATTTCTTTAAGTGTTTTTCTGCCATTCGATATTCCTCTGTTGAGAATTCTCTGTTTAGCTCTGTTCCCCATTTTTTAATTGGATTACTTGGTTTGCTGCTTTTCAGCTACTTTAGTTCTTTGTAGACCAATAAGATATGATAAACATAATGAAATCTATACACCTAAAAAAGATAATCAATTGAGCAGACATGGGGTAAGATGATCAATCCTCATTTAGAAAGACAGATGGGATGTGCATCGAACGTATGACAGGAGTCTACTGAGCGCATCTGAAATACTCTAACTAGCAGTGTTTTCAAAGCAAAGACTCATGACCAAACCTTTGGCAGAGTACAGGGAATCATAAGAAAGAAGGGGAGTTAGTCTGATGGGGAAAGGATAGGAGCTCCACAAGGACCAAATATATCTGGGCACAGGGTCTTTTCTGAGACTGACATTCAACCAAGGACCATGTATGGATATAACCTAGAACCTCCACTCAGATGTAGCCTGTGGTAGCTCAGTAACCAATTGGTTTCCCAAAGTGAGGGGAACAGGGACTATTTCTAACAGGAACTCAATGACTGGCTCTTTGGTCTCCCCACCCCTGAAGGGAGGAGCAGTCCTGTTAGGCCACAGAGGAGGGCTTTGCAGCCAGTCCTGAAGATACCTGATAAAACAGGATCAGATGAATGGGGAGGAGGTCCCCCCTATCAGTGGACTTGGAAAGGGGCACGGTGGAGATGAGGGAGGGAGGGAGGGAAGGAGGGAGGGACTGGGAGGGAATGAGGGATCGGGACACGGCTGGGATACAGAGTTAATAAAATGTAACTGATAAAAATAAAATAAAATAAAAAAATTAAAAAAAAAAGAGAAGGGAGGAGGGAGGGATACAAAGTGAATAAAGTGTAATTAATAAAGAATTAAAAAAAAAAACTTTCCAAGTCAAAGAGTGTGTCTTCAATAAATGTGTTCACTTAATCATTTGATTATTTTGAGGTCCAATATGCCAGAAACTGTCATTTGTTTGGTATGCTTGTGAGCCACTGCATATATTTGTAAGACTTACAAAGTAGGAAAGACTGCCATTGACTTCTCCAAGAAATTACACTTTTCTTTTTTCCCCCTTATCATCTATTTTATCTCCCCACACTGCTATTCCCTGTCTTTGTCCCCTTCCCTGTCTTTTCTCTTTCTCTCAATAATACAACATTGAATTGAAAACTTCTCTCAGGGTACACATAATGGTATCCTCTTTTTGTGATATTAGCAGCCAAACATGACCATGGTTTTAATTTGCTAATTTTTAAAACACTGTAAAGTCAGTGTTTTCTGATTATATCATTGTTTTTCTGTGCCGTGGGTTATTTTTATTACAAACATTTGTATTTATTAAAATTTGTTTACCCTTAGGCTTACATTCTAGGGGAAAAGCAATAAAGGCCTTGTGATTTATTTTATTGTTCAGTTTTCCCACAGATAAATTTGTCCTCTAACATCTTTTAAATTTGACCAATGTAGAAGTCTTTCTTCTTTATACCATCCTGGACTGAAAAATTTCAATACATACAATATGTTGTAAGTAATTCTATTTATTGATTATTATGTTGCTGGTAGTCTGTGCTTCAAATTGGATCTTTAGATGGCTGGTAATAAACTTGGAAGTTTTCTTATCTTCTGATATGACCAAATATTTCAAATTTATTAAGCATGCATATCTTGATCCAAAATAAGGATCTGAAGTTTATCTAATAGATCTGGTGATTCTCTCTCTGTGTGTGTACACACATAAGTGTTAAGTTCTACTTTCTGAAAAAATCTAAGAATTATACGTGTTCATCACTGCTGAATGCTTTCACTAGGCCCATAACATTAATCTACTATTCACTCATATCTACTAGTATCTATTTTATATCTATCTGTCACCTATCTGTTTGTTATTTATTCCATCATTACCTAGCTACTTATCTATCATAAAACATATTTATTCAATGAAACACACTATGAATTGCTATTTATAATTTTATTTAACAGGATTTTTGTGTAAGTAAATCCAACTCACATTTACTACACAAAATATTTTGTTTCCAAATTTGCCAAAGTAACTTACTATTTGCTTTATGCCACCCTACAATATTCATAGTACTAAAGCATATTAATACTGATCAATAATTGCTGAAAGTAATTTAAGTGTATTTTATATGTATTTCATACTGCCCTAAAAGAAAGACACCCAGGCTATCTAAACAAATTTGTTTTGGTCTGGAAATGTTTGAGTATTTCTATAACCTTTTTTGTGTCATTTTCATATTTCTGAGATTATTCTTTAGGACTTTGTTTTTATAAATTAAAGGAAATAGTTATATTATTCTATGTAAATATTAAAATATTTATTCAAGGAATGCTAGTTTTTATGTTTCCATTGCCTCTACCAAAATTTCTTCTCTCATTTTATATAATCATATACATATATATGTATATATACACATATATTATAATATATATGTATTCTAATATGTATATTATATGTATGTGTATATTATATGTATAATGTGTATATTATATATATTGTAATATGCACATAATATATATTATAATATATATGTATATATATTATAAAAAACTAAAAACATACCATTAAGAATTGGGTACATACAACATAATCTGCTCTTTCTTAGATAAATTATAGCATCTCATATTCTTTTTGTTGACATGGTTTTAATTAATAATAAGCTTGGAAGTTACCATGAAGAAGTATCTACAGGAATTCCTCATTTTTCCCCTACTGTATGGAACTGCCCTGCGTGGGTGTATCACTACTTACTCTAGTTTAGTCACCCTTTGGTAGATATTTAAATTATTTTCAAGTGCTGTTTTTTTGTTTTTTTTTTTTAACTAACTTATAGAATAATAAAACTATTCTAGATTTTAAAAGTACATTTAGTGGAAACAACAGCATGGGAAATGCCACTGGACAGGTGAGTTTGCTTATTCAACCGTAAAGTTGAATATGAGGAAAAAGAATATATGAAGATACACACTAAAAAAAAAAAAAAGAAAAACATTGAGAGACCTTTCAGTCTTTTATGAAGAAGACACTTGCAATCATTTAAGAGCCACATATCTTGTAAGTTTGTTTATTGATAAGATAGAAGGCCTGAAATAAGTCATACAGCTTTTGGACTCCTTGGTGTTATGAGCATATTGAGCCAGTCATGTACAGTACAACAGGGACAGTTCCAGTTATGGAGAGAGTCTATATCCCAAAAAGCAAGGTGATTTAGTACTTTTGACACTAATCTAGACAACAGTGCCTCACGTAAATTAAATTTCAGTAAAGTTCTGCTATAAGCATTAAACTAATTGCTATAAACACAATTCCCTCTACCAGTTATAAATCCTCTTAGTGTTACAGATCCTGACTTATGTTCTTTTTCAGTTAACTCAGTTCATGTTTGTCATAAACTCATTGAAGTATATTCCATATTACCTACCCAATAGGAAAACAATGAAATATAAGAAACTTGTGGGAACTTTCCATTAGCTGCAAATGTTGCAGCTGGAACTTAATATCCCAGTTTGTCACTCAAGCCTAACAAAAACTGATTCTTAAATAACAAGTTTTAGAACATTTCACATTTGCATAATGTTGCAAGATTTGTCTACACATATTAAGTTATATTTTCTCATTTTATTCTCATCCTAATCCTGCTAACAGTAAGGAAAGTCTCTTTGTTTATGAAAGATTCTCTTTGGCAAGCTGGTTTTTCTATTATTCCATCTTGTAATGACTGTTATAAGTGATAGGAATACAATGTTGACAGATACAACTCTAAAAAGAATCACATCTAGAGTTGATTTGTTTTAATTGTTAGTGATGTTAACAAGGTAAATACTCTTAGATTGTTTTCAGTCAACTGTGAATTAGAAGACACACCCAACATTGTTAGCAGCAGGTTTATGAGAATGTAGGAGTTTTTAACAATACTCTTATTTGTTCAAACAAAGAAGCTATAGGAACAATTAAAAAAAGTGAACAGCCTTCTCACTAAAAGTAACAAACAAAATAGGAAATATAACCATCCTAACATTAATTATGGCCATAGTCAGGATAATAATTAAGAATTTGTTAACAGGAGTACTAGGATTATCAAGCATTAAACGAATGCATAGCTTAAAGTTTTTAGTAACCATATTGTTGTTCTAAAGAAGGATTTACATATTAGTAAAAGGAACTGAATGCCTGAGTGAACAGCAGTCTGAATTATGCTCATCAGAGGCTAACTCAGTACTGTAGAGTGATAGAAAGATGTTTTTCAGATATGTTTTATCTGAAGATTTTTATGAGACTGAATAGTCTTTAAAAAAAGAACTATGGAGAGACAAAGAGATGTTTTAGAGAAGGAGCTGGTAGGAATATTTGAAGGAGAAATGGAAAAACAGGGAGAGGGGACTTCAAGTAGGATAGGGGAAGGAAGACAAGATAAAGGGGAGGACAGGGAAGGTTAAGTAACACCAAGGTTATTTGAAAAAGCTATAAATAAGCATAAGATTTAATATTTACTATAAGGCAAAAATATTTTAAAAAGAACAATAGCAGCAAATCATATTGAAGCATACAATTGGCAACAAGAAAGTTTTTTAAAAGTCTTGTTTTACAAAATAGGAATATTATATAAGTTAATGTTGTGGCAAGCTGTGCCTGGCTCAACAAGTAGTTTAACCAAAATGAAAGTTAAACACAGGCATAGGTAGGTTAGTTTCATGTCAATAGAAACCACTACTGTGTCAAACAGTTTAATAAGTCAAAATCCTATATTGATCACATGAAATTAAATTTATGTCTTATCCCACATGAAACTAAAATCTAAATAAATTGAATATTCAAACGTAAGGAAATTAAGGTAATAAAGGTTAATATGCAAAGTCCTGTAATCTTGGGAATACCTGAGCAATTAATCAAAGAAATGTTTTGTTGACATGTGGGAAAAGAGGTAACTGACACACAGAAAAAAAGAGTAAACTGAACAGAAATTAGAAGACTGTATAGCAGTATTTTTTGAAACAAGTATTTCATTGGCCTCATTCAGGTATTTCTCTTTTAAATACATGTTTGTACCAGAGAAAGCAAAAGAAGAATAATGAAGCTATGTGAAGATACTATTTTTATCATGCTACTGATTTCAATATGAAATATAAAATATGTCCATAAAAATCTGTACTAAATGCCTAAGGGATGTCTTTCCTAATCTCTTTAATGAGTTACATACATTTACATTGTTTACCTGTTCCAGAAATTCTCATCCATGTATTTGATATATCATGTTGAATCATGTTCCCTTACTTTTGTTCTTCAGGATGTTTTCAGTTTTTACAGATTGTTAAAAATATTTGTGCTAGTCAAATTTCAGTCTCCCTGTCAAAATACTTGGATGGTATTGTTTTGACTCATGATTTCAGGATTATACCCGTAATTCATGAGATCCACTGCTTTTAGGATTGTTCTGAGGAAAATCATCATGGCAGATAAGCACAGTGGAAGAAAGTGATCATTTATGATCAAGAGAGACAAAGGAGGGCGGAGCAGAAAGGAAAAAAGAGGGAAGAATAGAGGGGAGAGAGACAGAGACAGAGACAGAGACAGGGATAGAGCAGAGATAAAAAAACAAACAAAAACAAAAACAAACAGCCTCTGAAGGCATGCCTACTTTACTAGACCCCACCTCTGAATATTCCCTTAGGTTATGGAAGGATTTTTACATCCACAATATTAGAGACCCCAGCTCAAATCTCCAATGCATATGTAAGTTTTTGTGAGTCACTTAATCCTGAAACCAAAACAGTATATATGATTGTTTAAAGTTTATTCGTTTTATTTTTTAGTTTGTAATTTCTATAGATATGGAAATCTTAGTTGACCTTATTCCAAATGCTTGGCACATGGAAGGCATGAGGAAATACTTGTTAAATAAATTAATAGGTATAAGAATTAAAGCCTTGTCTGGCTGTAAGATGTATGATCAATAAGGGTCCAGCCAAAATCAATATTTTAATTCAAAGCTTAGCAAAAGCTTCATTAACCAGCTTTATCGGTCATATTCTGGCTTTCTTCCAGGTTGCTAGAAAGTCAGATAGTGATCTTGACTTATTGGGATGAAGAAAAGGAACATTATACTGAAAAGGATAAGCAGAACATATTAGGATCAAGACATGTTCCACCAGCTTGATTTCCTGCCTACCACTCATGGATTCTTTCCACCCACGCATACTGAGCTATAGGCACCTTAAAACAGATAATTCTGCAAATTGACAAACATAAAACACTCTAATTGTTAGAACTTGTATGTTTGGTTTTTTTTTGACACTACCAAATTTTTTCAAAATGTATCAGTTGCATTATCTAGTGGAGAAAGATCTACCAGGGAGACAGGGACAACTACTAGAGCCAGAAGACACTCTTGTGCTCTGAACCTGTTATCATTTAAAAGCACCTGTTTTCTTCCATCCTACTCTCAAACCCTTACAAAAGCTGCAGTAGCATAAGCTCCTAACATCCACCATTATCATCGCAAAAAATTCAAGAAGAACGTCAGCAGTTTCTAGGTCAGGCTGACTGCTTTGTACCCCACTTCAGCAAATCAACAAAAAACTCACATCTTTTTCTTGGGTTGGGGTATCTTGGTCTTGACTTTGATGGGTGCTGAGCCCCTTGATCTCATAAACAGAATCCTGCATGAGTTCCCTTTTGTTTGCTCAGTCTTCTTTCCGTTGGTTCTGTGCCAAAGATGACACATCAATGCTATCACCACAGTGCTAAGGAAGCTGAGTTATACACCATTGCTGCCCACTAGACTCTTCTGAGGATCTTGCTAGGGCCCTGGGTGAAACTTAGCAAAGTGTTACATATATTTTATTACTATAAATTATCATAGTAATATATATTAATTGTAATAGGTCAAGATGATTGTCAGCTACTTATCTCAGATTTCCCACTTTATAAAATTTTATTTTACCTAGTCTGAGTATTTCATGCATATATATATATAATTCATTTTGATCATATTTAGCCTTTCTCTCCTCCAGCTTCTCCCCAACTCTCTTTTTCCAACTTCATATCCTCTTTTCTTTCTTTAGAGCCCATTGAATCCAAGTGGAGTTGCTCACGAGTGTAGGACCATCCAGTTGAACTTGTCAAATTGAGGAAACCACTCTCTTACCTAGAGCAGGCATTAGTTAGTGAAACTTCTCAACTCTGGGTAAGGCTTTGAGAAGCCCTTCTCTAGCCAAAGAATTTTGATTGGCTTGACCTTGTCTAGGTAACTGGAGCTGCTATGAGTTAATGAGTATATTACTCTTGCTGTAATCCAAAGTATTTAGCCGTATATAGTAGAATGTTTTGTTCTGCTTTAGCTCTTCAGGACACTGGTCTGGTCTACTAAACCTTAATTATGTATTTAAAATAAAAATAAATGTGGCTTTGTTTTACTCTTTCCTTTGAGATTGTCAGTGTTCTAAATGTACTCATTCTCTTTGAAGATTTACGGCATAATTAGGGTCTTCTTTGCTTACAGACATTTAATAAACAGGTAATAAGAAACTGTTAAAACTGTCGTAGATGAGCAAAATTTTACAAGGGTTTGAAATACAATCATATTTTTCATATAATGTTTTGATAAATGTTCCCTCCTCTTTTTATGTATTTTCTTTTATTCTACATAAATTATCCTATGTGCATACTTGTAAAATAAACAAACCTTCATTGTTTAGACATTGAGCATTTCCTTAAATGTTTGTCTGCCATTCGATATTCCTCTATAGATTTCTCTATTTAGTTCTGTAGCCCATTTTTTTAAATTGGGTTACTTGATTTGTTGCTCTTAACTTCTTTAGTTCTTTATATATTCTGGATGTTAGCCTTCTGTCAGACATAGGGTTGGTGAAGATCCTTTCCCAGTCTGTCGGCTGTTGTTTTGTTCTCATGACAGTGTCCTTTGCTTTACAGAAACTTTTTCAGTTTCATGAGGTCCCATTTATTGATTGTTGACCTTAGAGCCTGTATTATTGGTGGTTTGCTCAGGAAGTTGTCTCTTGTACTATTGAGTTCTAGGCTTTTTTCCCACTTTTTCTTCTAACTAATTTAGTGTGTCTGGTTTTATCTTGAGGTCTTTGATCCACTTGGACTTTAGTTTTGTGCAGAGTGATAAATATAGATTTATTTGCATTTTTCTACATCTAGGCATCCAGTTAGATCAGAAACATTTACTGAATATGCTGTCTTTTTTCCATTACATGGTTTTGGCTTCTTTGTAAAAAAATCAAGTATCCGTACATATGTGGGATTGTATCCAGGTCTTCTATTTGATTCCATTGATCCACCATTCTGTTTCTATGCCATTGCCATGGAGTTTTTATTGCTATTGCTGTGTAGGACAGCTTGAGATCAGGGATTGAAATACCTCCAGGAGATCTGCTGTTGTACAGGATTGATTTAGCAATTCTGGGTTTGTTTTTGTTTGTTTTGTTTTGTTTTCCATATGATGTTGAGAATTGTTCTTTTAAGGTCTGTAAAAAATTGTATTGGTATTTTGATGGGAATTGTATTGAATCTGTAAATTGCTTTTGGCAGGATGGCCATTTTCACTATGTTAATACTACCGACCCATGAGCATGGGAAAGCTTTCCATCTTTTGATTTCTCCTTTAATTTATTTTTTCAGAGACTTAAAGTTCTTTTCAAGACTTTTGTAGTAAGACCTAATGATTCTTTGGATTTGCTCATTGCCTGTCATTATGCCTCCCTTCTTCTTTCTGATTTTCCTAATTTGGATAGTTTCTCTCTGCCTTTTAGTTAGTTTGGTTTGTGTATCTTGTTGATTTTCTCAAAGAACCAGTTCTTGGTTTCATTGATTCTTTGAATTGTTTTCTTTATTTCTAATTATTGATTTCAGCTCCAAGTTTTATTATTTCCAATCATTTAGTCATCTTGGGTGTGTCTGCTTCTTTTTTATTTTTTTCACTAGGTTTTTAGGTGTGCCGTTAAGTTGCTTATATGAGATGTCTCAAACTTCTTTATGGAAGCACTTAGTACTATGAACTTTCCTCTTAACACTGCTTTTATTGTGTTCCATAAATTTGGGTAAGTTGTGCCTTCATTTGCATTGAATTTTAAGAATTCTCTAATTTCTTATTTCTTTTCTTCCCTGACCAAGCTGTCACTGAGTAGAGAGTGGCTTAGTTTCCATGTATGTAAGCTTTTTGTTATTTTGTTGTTGTTGAGGTCTAGTTTTAGGCCATGGTGGTCTGATTGGATACAAGGGATTATTTTGATCTTCTTTTATCTCTTGAGGCTTGCTTTGTGCACTAATATATGGTAAATTTTTTGAGAAGTTTCCATGAGGTCCTGAAAGGAAGGCACACTCTTTTGAATCGGGTGAAAATTTCTGTAGACATTTGATTTTGGACCTCTGTAAGAGTCATCATTTCCCTATGTAGCTTCTGTCTAGATGATCTGTCCCTTGGTGAAAGTGGAGTATTGGGATTAAGGTGTTGAGATCAATATGTGATTTATGTGATTTAAGCTTTCATAATGTTTCATTTACAAATGCAGGTGCTCTTGTATTTGGGAAATAGATATTCAGGATTGTCATGTCCTCCTGGTGGATTTTTCTTTTAATGAGAATTAAATGCGCTTCCTCATCTTTTTGATTAATTTTGGTTGAAAATCTGTTTTATTAGATATTAGGATAGCTACCCCAGCTTGCTTTCCGGGTCTGATTTCTTTAAAAAAATCTTTTCTCAGCCCTTTATTCTGAGGTAGTGTTTATCTTTGTTACAGAGGTGTTTCTTGGATGCAGCAGAATGTTGGATCCTGTTTCTGCAACCATTCTGTTAGTCTGTGTCTTTGGAGAGTTGAGTCCATTGATGTTGATAGATAATAGTGACCAATGAATGTTAGTTCTTTTTATTGTGGAGTTAGTGGTGTTACAGTGTTTCATTGCTTGTTTTCTTTTAATTTTTTGTTGTGTAGTTGTCTATATCCTGTGTTTTCATGGGTGTAGTTGTTTTTGTTGGATTGGGGTTTTCCTTTAAGTATCTTCTGTAGGGCTGGGTTGCTGTGTAGATATTGTTTAAGTTTAGTTTTGTCATGGAATATTTTGCTTTCTCCATTTATGTTGATTGACAGCTTTGCTGGGTATAGTACTCTGGGTTGGCATCTGTGGTCCCTTAAAGTCTGCATGATATCTGCCCTTCTGGCTTTCATATAGAGGGATACAGAGTCTAATCCTCACCAATTCTTGCATGGCATTTGGATTTCCTTCTGGAGACACACTTCTGATTGTCAAGAAAATGTTCTTGTTTTCTAAGCAAAACATTTCTTAAAAGGTGGCTTAAAAAAAGAAGCTATTCTGACATCTTGGCTGCACTTCAGGAAAGTTCAGCCTTACCCAGATGGTGAGACACTGTGGTGAGGTAAAGCAGGTAAAGGCTGCATTAAAAAGGGGACTGGCAGGTTTCCTGAGCCTTGATAACAGGCGCTTCCAATTCTTTCCTTCAAGATTGGATTCCAAAATCATGGCATTAAGCTTGTTTTGCAAACAAAGGACACTTTTTTCTCCAAAATGCTAAGTGACTGTGATTACTTCAAACAAGCTGGAGCTTGATTTCTAAATCAATATGATTGAAGGAGGGTACAGTTTGACTTATTTCACACTGGGAAAAAGCTGTATAAAAATATAAAATTATACGATTATGATGAGCTGTCAAAACTGAGCAACTTTCATGAAATGAACCCACTTGAGAAGGGCCGTACGAACGGTGTGTGCCAGTGCTTGAGCAAGGCTCAGACATACATCAACTTTTGAAAATTGGATACTATTTGACATTTAGCTACCAAAATCACCAGCACTATTACAGTTAGTTAGTCACCAAATTAGACTGACTGTGGATCTGACTGCTCACTAGGAAATTTATCTTCAAAAAGATAGCCCAGGGGACCCTGCTTTGATAATGTGATGCCAAACTTGTATGAACAGTGCCACTTTCTTAGAGACTGCAGCTGAACCATTGCTCTCAGAGGAGCCCTGCAAGCTTAAAACTACAGCCAATATCCACCATTTTTCACGAGGTCATTGTTTAATGCAAGAAGCTTTCTTTCTTTCTTTCTTTCTTTTTTTTTGGACAGACTTGCAGACAGCAGTTTTCTTTGCCCGGGTTCTAAACTTTCTAGTCTCAAGATGGTGTGAAATTAAATGAAAATTTCAAGACAACACTCCTTGTGACACTGTGGTCTTTACTTTTCAAACTTCCCCCTCACAGAGGGCTAAATAACCACTAGAGGCAATCAGCAATGACAGCTCAACAGGTGAAGTGGATTATCAGGACGCTCTTAGAAAGAAGGATTGCTTTGGGGTGGGCCGTCCTGCTAATGACTCTTCTGCTAGTGTTGATTTTTACACAATTGGAATTGCTTCTCCTGTGCTCGCCTGACATTCTTCCCCTCTGGACCCTCAGCTCTTCCTAAGTCACCGAAGCATATGTATTGTTTCTATTTCGGGAGGAATCCATCTGCCCTTGCTGTCTGGAAATATTGTCTGCTGAAGAAACTGCGACAGCCTTTGTTCCCTTCACCTTAGCTGCTCTGTGAATATGGACATTTACTGCTGTGTGTGCATTATAGCGCGGGTGAGTGGACTGAATCCCTGCTGGTGTTGAAGCTGCTCCTGAGGGAAAGTGAGAACACCATCCAGTCATTTGTTCAGTACCTCCGCAACTAATTAAGGAGCCCTTGCACGTGCTGTGAATTATGTTTCATATAAAATATTTAATTTTTTTCTTCTACTTAAGAAGCAGATCTTTGCTGGTGGTGGAACTAATCCCAGCTCAGACAAGGCTTCCTTCCAGTCTGTAGCCTGCAGCCCTCATGGAGGTCACCCAGGAAAAGCTCTGCTTATTTGGGGATTTAAGAGATATCAAGCAATGCCATCTTTCTCTATGTGGGTACTGAGGCAATTAAAAGATACCAAAAGGTGCACAAAAAAAAAAAAAAAAAAAAAAAAAAAAAACCAAAAACAAACAAAAAAAAAACAACCATGGGTTAAAATATATCGTTTTATATCTACAGAAAAGTTAATAGTAAGAATGTGAAGGCAGGCTTGCCTCCTCCAGCAAAGGGTGGAAGCTACCTCTGTAAACTTAGACTGAAGTGGACCGGGCTGAGTTGCTTCTAATGTTACATGGCAAGGAAAGAGATATGGGTCCCCAGTGTATCGCCTGCACACCTTCCTGCTCCTCACCAGGTTCTCAGAAAGAGACTGGGAGCAGGCCTAGGAGGATTGATTTTCTTTGCTTACAAGGAAATGTGGGCAAAAAGGAGCCTTTGCTTCAGCAGCAGAATTTATGTCTATCATTTCCTGCTTTGCCTCCCTCGGGGTGGAAGGTCCTGCTGAATTTACTCACCCACATTTCCTTCCTAAAGCCTGGTGTGCTCCTCAGTTCCATTTAGAATTAGATGTTAGTTTTATAAACAGCCCTGTGGAATAAGTGCTTAAGCCAAGACATAAACAGTTTTACATTGCACCATTTACAAAAGAACTAGGCAGATTTTCACAAGCCCAATGTTAATATCAAAAGCAACAATTTTTGTCCAAAGGGTCATCTTTAAAATGTATTCTTATATCAGTCAGAAAAGAAATCATTCTGTGGATCAAAATTGGATTTATAAATACAGAAATAAATTTTAAAATCCCCATACAAAAGATACAAGGGAGACAGGCCTGTAAAAGTCTGGGGTAGTATAGTGAGATGAAATGGGAAGTACAATATCTTCTTAAATGGAAACTGAGGTACAGAATAGAGACTATTGCGGTCAGATGTAAGATGATAAAGAGCAATGGAAACAGGAAGAAGCTACTTTTCAGACATTGTTAATTGAAGAACTGACTTTATTTGAACTGTGGTGCATACTCACAGGAATCTAATAAACAAAAGCTTGAAGACATGTTGCTGTGAAGTTCTTTATGAACAAGATACTGGACACGGGGAAGACAGAGGTGTCTTTAATATCCATGCTCAGAAAATTAGGTATAGTGCTTCTTCAAGATCCAGATATGCCACTCCTAGGCATATATCCAAAAGATGCTCAAGTATACAACAAGGACATTTGCTCAACTGTTCATAGCAGCTTTATTCATAATAGCCAGAATCTAGAAACAACCCAGATGTCCCTCAACTGAGGAATGGATACAGAAATTATGGTACATTTACACAATGGAATACTACTCAGCAATTAAAACAAGGAAATAATGAAATTTGCGGGCAAACAGTAGGAACTAGAAAAGATCATCCTGAGTGAGGTATCCCAGGAGCAGAAAGACACACATGGTATATAGTCACTTATAAGTGGATATTAGACTTATAATATAGGATAAATATACTAAAATTTGTACACCTAAAGAAATTAAGCAAAAAGCAGGACCGTGGGAAAGATGCTCATTCCTCACTCAGAAAGACAAAAAGGACAGACATCGGAAGAGGAAGAAAACAGGGAACAGGACAGAAACCTACCAAAGAGGACCTCTGAAAGACTCTACCCAGCACTGTATCAAAGCAGCTGCTGAGACTCATAGCCAAACTTTGGGCAGAGTGCAGGGAATCTTATGAAAGAAAGGGGAGATAGAAAAACCTGAAGGGGACAGGAGCTCCAGAAGGAGAGCCAAAAACTCTGGGCCCACAGCTGTTTTCTGAGACTGATAAGTCTAAGGAAGGGCCATGCATGGAGATAACCAAAACCCCTGCTTGTATGTAGCCCATAGCAGCTCAGTTTCCAAGTGGGTTCCCTAGTAAAGGCTGCAGGGGCTGTCTCTGACATAAACTCAGTGGCTGGTTCTGTTATCACCTCCTCCTGATGGGGTGGGCAACCTTACCAGGCCACAGTGGAAGACAATGCAGCCAGTCCTGATAAGACATGATAGGTTAGGGTCAGTAGGAAGGGGAGGAGGTTCTTCCCTATCAGTGTAGTGGGGGAAGGGCAAGAGAGAAGAAGTGGGAGAGAGAGTGGAATTGGGGAGGAGATGAGGGAGGGAGCTACAGCTAGGATACAAACTGAATAAATTTTAATAAATAAAAAAATAAATAAAAATTTAAAAATATCCATGTGCTGTTGAGTGAGAATTGGTATAATATGTTTCTCTGCAACAATTTGTCCTTCTCTCTTATTAATTTAACATATGCCTCTCATCATATTTTGCTTAGTTATCATGAAAAAAAGAAAGTTGTGGTTAAAAGGGGAACTTTACATTCACACACTGAAATCAAGATGTTCAAAACTTCATCTTCTTCTTTTGTTTAATTTTCTTTATTTAATTTTGAGGATGGTAATTTCAGAACCCATAGCACTTGCATACTAAATTAATTAATTAATTAATTAATTATTTTACCAGAGAGGAGAATTCTCAAGCACAACGTGAAGTTGCTAATGCCTTGAGACTGCTTTTCCCAGTAATTCCCTGGAGTGATTCTGAGGGAACCCTGTTGGCTACATCATTCACATAGTAAAATGTGGCTTTATCTCAAGGGGATTTCAGTTATTTAAATCTAGTATAATATCCTTGACAAGAAAGCTGAATATTCATCATTTTAATAAGGATTAGATATGCCTTTCTATTTTGGGTAAACCAAAAGCTGGAGTTTTTTAAATGGTGACTTGCATTCTCTAGAGATTTGAAAATGACAAACAAAAAAGTGTGCACTATAACAGTTGAATAAATAAATCTAACTTTTTAAAAATCGGGACTCTTACACAGCTTTGGTGCTTCTCTTGTATTTTTTTTCTGTTAATGAAAGGATTTTTTTTTAAACAGTAATCCTGATGGAATAATGATTTATCAGTTCAGTCTGGAGTTTGCCTGTTGCAAAATTAGTAACAATGTGGTGTGCTGAATGGTGAATTTCTCCAGCCTGGCTACCTAAGTTACTGTTTCTTGGTCTGAAATAAGCACTCATGAATAGTATGTCTCAGAGCACATTGTTTGTCTTCCTTAGACACAGTGTCTCCCACTGTGGAATGCAGTGGCCTACAGTCATCTTCTGAGTCTGTGCTCTGCATTTGGCACTTAAACAAATGCTGACTCACGAGGGATCCTATTCTTAAATTTAATGAGGGGACAAAATGCATCTCGTATGTTTCTGGTGACTAGCACTAAGTATGCACCTGGGAGCCTGCTGTAGGCTCAAATCCAAGGCATTTTAGTCTGTAAGTAGTATTTTTATATCACATATGAGAGAAACAATATTCAGAATTTGAGTAGCTTTCCCTCATCATAGAACAAATATTTTTTTCAGCACTTATTTATTTTTTATTACATTTCATTCACTTTGTATCCCCTCCGCATCCCCCTCCCTCTTCTCCTCCCAGTTCCACCCACTCTCCTTCTTCTCCCTCTATGCCCTTTCCCTAGTCCCTTGATCTTTCACTTTTTTTAAGACTTTTTTTCTTTATTAATTACACATTATTCACTTTGTATCCCCCCTGTGGTTCTCTCCCTCCTCCCATCCCAATCCCTCACTGCCTCCACCTTAGACAATGCAGCCACTCCTGATGAGACCTAATTGACTAAGATCAGAAGGAAGGAAAAGAAGAATAAATAATTTCTAAGCCTATTAGCTTCTTTCAAGCAGCCATATAAGATGGTCCAGAGACAGTGGCCTATAACTTCAGCTTCAGGAGATTTAATGCCCCTTTTGCGGTTTTGGTTTTCTTGGGCACCTGCACACACACTCACACACACACACTCACACATATACACACACACTAAATCTTTTAAAAATGCTTCACAAATGAAAAAAGTTTAAGTTATAGACATTTGATAACATCCTCTAAGTTTAAAAAGAAATTTCTAATTGTTTTATTAAATAAAATCAAATTAAAACTTGAGATTTTTATAGGTGCAATAAATAATGTCTTGATGGATGAATATCATCATAACAGATCAGATGATTTCTATGGAAGCAGAGTAGGAAATATGCAAACATTTTCTTGGGCTAATATAGGAGGCTATGATGAAGATTTCAATAAAAACTTCTTTTCTAAGGTAAATTTCCTTTTAGCACACATGACCACAGCTCAGCCCCATCATAGTTACTGTGGATAATGGACTGCAGTCTTCATTTTCAACACATCATTTCCTCCCACTAAGTTTCTATTTCTAGGAAAATTTATGCGAGTAACTGGCTTAAATCTGATTAAAAACGAAACAAACAAACAAACAGAAAACCCTGAAAAACCAGAAGTAAACTAGCACTCTTAGCACAGCACTCCAGCGATACATCAGTGCAACTGAACACAGCTGAAAGCCCCCTGAATCCTATATCATAATTATCCTGTTGTCTTCTATTCCGCAATGTAAAGAAGGTACTTTGTACTACTTATACTTACAGAGTGAAATACTAGACTTATTTTTTTTTCCTTGACTCTGAACACGGACAAGAGTAAGTTTCAATTTTTCACTAAAGGTTTGCTATTCTTTTCACTCATTTATTTACATAGTTAACAAAAATGGCCACAATATTTCTTTGTGTGCTTTGTTTTACAATAAAGTACCTTGTGTCACCTGTAGTTTAACATGTTGCGGTTTGTCCATAGGGTGCTTTTTGTAGTGGACTTCAGCATCTCTTTAACGTCTATATCAATGTGTGTGCTGGTTATCTCCCTGAATGATTCCATATTTCTAACACTGCAGTACATTCCATTTTGCATATTCCTGTTTTAGTCTTGAACCAGTCATTGCTCAATTAGGCTGGATTTGACATTAAGCCTCAACTCACTTTATTGACAATATACATTTCTTATTGGCGTTGAGATTCCACTGAGAAGATGAAGAGTAACAGTGTTCACATGGAGCACCCTCTCCAGGTAAGCGTGTTTGTGTGTTTTGAGAGCACGGTGCTTGTATATTGTATCTTGAAGTGTACACAGAACAGTGTTAAACAACAGACTTAAGGAAAAAAGAGTGAACAAAAGGTGCTATTTAGTGTTGATATCTCAATAGTATAGCAATATTTTTGTTGTAAAGAAATTTGTTTGACAGCATGAATCATAGATAAGTTGTGTATAGCCGTTGTTTTTACAAATTTATTTTAATATATTTACAGATGTTTTGAATATTATCAAAATTCATATCACCTTAAATACACATATATAAATGTATGTATTATTTATTGATTATTGTGATTTAAAATTATTTCAATTTTCATCTACCAAAACAAAGAAATAATTAAAATTCATTTTATTTTACATTCTACATAACATATTTTGTTAATGTGTTAAATGGTGAATAGTAACAAGTATATATTGTGTTATTGCATTTATATGGTACAGCTACAGTGTTTGAGTTAATCTAATAATAAGCAATATTTGAAGAGTGCTTTACAGGGGAGATTTTATAACTTTTATTCACTTATTTCTTAAATATGAGCTTTAAGGAACAGGACATTTCTCAAAATTCTCCTTGAGAATATCTGAAGTTAGAAATTGATATACAGAAGACAAGACAATGTTCAATTCGGAGTAAGAGATTTTCCAACACAAGATATTTCTAAATTTTTTCCTGTAAGAACAGGAAAGCAAAATCCATACTAACAAAGTTTGAAAGAGGCAATGTCTCTTTTCACTTAAAGTGAGTCATGAATCAAACACAATTTTGCTCTTGCCAGCACAGTCTGGCTAGGCAGACTGATTCACTGCTCCAGGTAGACCAGTTATGACAATAGCAATGTGACACCTTCTCCTCCCACTGTGATATAATTCAGATAAACTATTCACATTTTCAAGATATAATTGAACATTTTCAATGTTCAATGTACTTACAATGGTGCCTGTCCATGGCCACTGTCTAATTATATATCATTTCTTAATACAATACCACTAACAGTCACTCACTGCTCCCTGCTCCCCACAGCTTCTAACAGCCACTAATGTACTTTTGTCCCTATGAAGTCACTTACTCCAGACATTTCAAATACATGGAGAAATAGAACATGTTGCTTTGTTTTTATCTCCCTCTCTTGTTTTCCACTCAACCTATCATTTTTATGATTCATTCGTGCTGTATTCTTTATGGTGACTCTATAATACTTCACAAAAGATACAATGTTTTGTCCATCCATTTACCAGTTGGTGGTCATCTGGGCTGCTTTCTCCTTTCGACAGTTGTGAGTAACGTTGCTGTGAGCATTCATGAAGTGATGTTAGAGAACACGTTCTTCCAGTTAAAGTTTCAGCATTACCGAGGAATGCAGCAATCTAGGAGTGAGTTCTGAAGTACCCATGCTATTATTTCATATTAGCAGCAGCCTGATTTTCACAATTTTTCTACACCATTTAAATTATTGTTTTCTACTTAGAAGACATAATGAAGATTCAGTGTTACAGTTCCTCCTTTAGAAATAACAACAAGGACTACCTTCTTAAGCTTAGTGTTTTCATGAGCATGTTTCATTTGAACTCTCCCAGAGCGATCTAAATAGACATACAGATAATAATGATGCTTTTGGAATTGTTGATATAGCTAATTACAACTTCAAGTTATTTAACCTTGTAAGTGTACTAAGGAATATTTTTCTAATAAGTATTGAAACAGCTTATGTAAATTAGAGTGAAGAATACATAAATCCTGTATTTGTTAATGTGAGTAGATTAGACTTTCAGATTGGAATTCAGATGTCCTTGGGAGATAATGCTTTTAAATAATGTTCCCAATTGTGCTCTGAAAAAAATCCTCCAGAGGAAGCATAGGGCAAAGAGATAGAGTCTGACTTTGGAACACCAGAGTTGGCAACTCTGCCAAATCCCCCAGGGCCAATGATTTCAATTTATCTCATTACATACAGGAGATTAAGGTTAGCATCTAAAGAGTTATTCAAAATTTCTGTGATAATCACATCTACTTATTGCTTTGTGAAGGCAGAATCAAATTATATCCTCACCTTGGTCACACTGCATTTAATTCCTTTATGTCATTTCTCAAAGCTTTTCATTTATTTTATTTTCCTTTTGTAGAAACAAAGTTTTTTTCCTCACATAATATATCCTTCTGCTACTTCTCCTAGTTCTTCGCTGCCTCCCTCTCGTTTGGATCCAATCACTCTCTGTCATCAGAAAGCATTGCCAACCCCTGACATCATTAATGATGCTCTGCTATGGTTACAGACAGGAACCTACATTAACAGTTCTCTGAGAGGCCTGCCCAGCAGCTGATTGAATCAGAGGCTGAGACTCATAGCCAAGACTCACGGGTGGAGCTTGAACTCTGGAAGTTCTGTAGAAAAGTGGGAAGGAAGGATAGAAGGAACCAGAAGAGACAGGAACTCTGCAAGACCAGCAAATTCAACTAAGTTAGACGTGTGAGGGCTTACAGAGAAAGAAGCCCAACCAAAGAGCATACATGGACTGGACTTAGGCCTCCTACACAGATGTAACCAATGAGCAGTTTGATCTTCATGTGGATTCCCTAGTAAATGGAGCAGGTACTGTCTATGACATGGGCTCTGTTTCCTTCTTTTCAATCACTTTGCCCTAGCCGAGCTGCCTTACCTGGCCTTAGTCAGTGAGAAGGACCTCAGCCCTGATGTGACTTGATGATCTTGGGTGGGTTAGTGAGGGGGCTCTTCTTTTCTGAGAACAAAGGGGAGGGGGAAAAGGGTGAGGAGGGTTGTAGGAAGGGAATAGGAGGAGAAGGGTGAGGTGTTATGACTGGGATGTATAAATATATAAGTTAAAAAAAACAAACAAAAAACCCAGCAGCAGTAACAACAACAACAACAACAACAACAAAACAGGCTTCTATGGGATGATAATAAAATAAAACAAAATAAACAATAACACATTGAAATTGAACAAAACAATCAAACAGAAGGAAAATATCCCAAGAGAAGGCATGAGAAACAGAGACCTATTCATTTTCATGCTCAGGAATCTTATAAACCAAACAGAAGTCATGATACATACACAAAGAATGGGGTGTAGTCCTGTGCAGGTCCTTTACATGCTGTCTCAATTTTTGTGAATTCACATAAGCCTTGATCATGCTGATTTAGAGGATTCTATTTTCTTGGTGTTCTCCATGTCCTCTGACTCTTAGATTATTTCTACTTCCTCTTCCTTGGAACAATCTGAAACCTTAGGTTAGGAATTTAGTGGAGACATCCCATTCCAAGATGTCTCACACTCTAATATCTGG
This sequence comes from Meriones unguiculatus, assembly GCF_030254825.1. NCBI lineage: Eukaryota > Metazoa > Chordata > Mammalia > Rodentia > Muridae > Meriones > Meriones unguiculatus. The sequence goes on from NC_083351.1 coordinate 143,865,567, forward strand.
CTGTAGATCTCTGTATTTGTTCCCATTTGCTACAGTAGGCAGCTGCTCTGATGATGGCTGAGCAAGGTACTGGTCTATGAATACAGCAGATGTTGGTAGTCATTTTATTGCTATTATTTTAAGAACAGTATTTGGTTTAGCTGTAGGTCCCTGGCTATCTACTTACAGGTTCTTGGTTATTCAAGCAGGGTCAGGTATGGGTTTCATCTCAAGGAGTTGGCCTTCAATCAGATATTGGTTGTTTACTCCCATAAACTTTGTGCCAACATTGGTTACTCTTGCAGGCAAGACACTATTGCAGAGCAAAGGGTTTGAGGGTGGTTTGGTGTATATGTTTCTGTTTTGCTAGCATACAAACTAACTTCCTTTACAAAATACTCTAGAAGATGTGTATGAAGGCTCTATGTGGGCACCATCTTGATTTCTCCATGTTCAGTGAGTTTGTAGGTGCTATCTTCAGCAATAGGACCTTGCAGTCAGTTTGTGGAGAGTCTTGGCAAAGTTGTGGGTTGTCTTGGGATCACCAAGGGACACCTTTGGCCAACAATTTAATTAAATATATACTAATCTCAAAATTGGAAGCTTAATTTGATAATAAAGATTGCTGGTTGGTTCTGAGTCTTCTGTATTATTTGGTGATGTCATTTAGAGCGCCTTCATATAAGTATGTATTTTAGAAGTTTCTAGTGTATTATGTTTTCATACCACCCTTTAAAAGGTCTTTGATTTTAGCTGTCTCTCCTTGAACTCCATCCCTTATCCTTATCTCTTTTCCCCTTCCCCAGTTAATCCACAGATTCTAGTCACCCCCATTAACCCTAACCCATACCTACTTATTTTATTCTCCTTCCATAATGAGATATATCTATTTCACCTAGTCCCTTACTCTATACCTAAAGTGTAAGGTTCTATGGAATTTTAGCCTAGTTATCATTGCTTAACAACTAGTACTTACATAGGCAAATTCATATATATATATATATATTAGAAACATATATATTTCTGAGTCTGAGTAACCTCAGTGTATGCTTTTCTTCTAGTTCCATCCATTGTGAATTTCATTCTGTCATTTTTTAAAAAATGGCTGAGTAATACTCCACTGTGTAAATGTACATTTTCTTTGTTCATTCCTCTGTTGTGGTATACCCTGGTGGTTTCCAATTTCTGACTATTATGAATAGAGCTGCAAAAATAATTGTTGAACAAATGTCCTTGTGGTACGAGAAAGCATCATAAGGACATATGCCAAAGAGTAGTATAGCTGAATATTGATCTAGATAAAATTTCATATTTCTGATGAGCCTCCAGACTGCAGTGCTGTACCATTTTGAACTCCTACCAGCAATGGATGAATGTTCCTCTTACTCTATATCCTTGTTAGCAAAGGTTGTCATGCGTTTTATTAATTTTGGACATTCTCACAGGCATAAGATGTGATCTCAATTTTTTTTTTCATTTAAATGGTTAAGAATGTTAACTCTTTTTATTTGTTTGTCAGCAATTTGAGTTTTTTTTTTTTCTTTTGAGAATTCACTGTCTAGATCTGTACCCTATTTTAATTGGGTTGTTTCTTGATACCTAGCTTTTGAGTTCTTTGTATATTTTTATGTTAGCCCACTATTGTATATGTAAATAGTAAATTATTTTCCATTCTGTAGAATGCTGCTTTGTCTGAATAATGGTGTCCTTTGTCACACAGAAGCTTTTCAGTTTCATAACTTTTTTCTTTATTAATTGTTACTCTTAGTGCCTGCCGTATTAATGTTCTGCTTGGAAAGTTGTTTCCTGTGCCAAAAAGTTCAAGGCTATTCTCAACTTTTTCTTCTATGTGGTGTAGTGTATATGGTTGTATGTCGAGGTCTTTGATTGATTTGGAGTTGAGTTTTGTGCAGGGTGATAAGCATGGATCTGTTCACATTCTTCAATACTAACATATCCTGTTTGTCCAGCAATGTCTGATGAAAATTTTGTCTTTTTCCAGTGTGTTTTTCTAGCTTCTTTATGGAAAACATAGTTGGCTATAGGTATGTGGACTTAGGTCTGTGTCTTCAATTTAATTTCTTTGATTGATATGTCTGTTTTCATAACAATATCTTGTGATTTATTATTATTATTATTATTATTATTATTATTATTACACTGTAGTGAAACTTGAAACCAGAGATGCTGACAACTCTGGCAGTTCTTTTATTACTCTTGATTGTTTTAGCAATCATGTTTTTGGTTGTTGTTTTAGTTGAAGTTGTGTTTGTTTGTTTGTGTGTGTGTGTTTCTATATGAAGCTGAAGACTGTCTTTTCAAGATATCTGAAGAATTGTGTTAGAATTTTGATGGACATTACATTTCATCTGTAGATTTCTTTGGATAGACTGGCCTTCTTCAATATTAATAAGTTTAATAGTAAATTATTATCATATTAGTCAATCTATGAGGAATGTTCCATCTCCTGATAATTTCTTTCTTTAATGAACTTGAATTTATTGTCATGTACATCTTTCATTTGCATGGTTAGAGTTACCTAAATATTTTTTCACATTATTTGAGGCTATTATGAAAGGTGCTGTTTCCCTGATTTTTTTTTCTTGGTCCATTTGTCATATGCACATAGCATGATTACTCATTTTTGTGAGTTAATTTTGTATCCAGCTACTTTGGTGAATGTGTTTATTAGCTGTAAGAGTTTTCCCATAAAAATGGGAATTTTTATGGTCATTTATATATATTATCATATTTGCAAATAAAAATTCTTTCACTTCTTACATTCCAACTGTTCTAGCTAAGACTTCAAGTACTAGGTTGAGTATGTGTGGTGAGAGTGGACAATCTTGTGTTGTTTGTAAATTTACTGGAATTGTTTTGAGTATCTTTCCATTTTAGTTGAATGACTTTGGGCTTGCTGTAAACTGTCTTTATTATACTGAGGTATGTTTCTTGCATCCCCAATCTCATTAGCCATGGAGGGGTATTGGATTTTGTCAAAAACTTTTTTCTTTCTTTCTTTCTTTCTTTCTTTCTTTCTTTCTTTCTTTCTTTCTTTCTTTCTTTCTTTCTCTCTTTCTTTATCTCTAATGGTATTATCATGTGGTTTTTGTCTTTTAGTTTGTTTATATATGTATTACATTTATTAATTTATGATTGTAAAAGCATTTCTGGATCTCTGGGATGAAGCCTACTTAATATTGATGGTGATGTTATTTGATGTGTTCTTGGATTCACTTTATAAGTATTTCATTGAGAGTATTTGCTTCTATGTTTATATGGGAATTTGGTTTGTAACTCTTTCTTTGCTGGGTCTTTATGTGGTTTGGGTATCATGGTAATTGTTGACTCCTATAATGAACTGAGAAGTATTTCTATTGTTTTTATTTTGTAGATTAACTTGAGAATAATTCACACTAACTCTTCTTTGAAAATTTCTTACAATTCTGTGCTATGACCATCTGGCCCTTGGCTCTTTTTGGTTGGAAGTATTTTCATGACTGCTTCTATTTTACTAGGTATCATAGGTCTGTTTAAATTGCTTATATTGATTTTACTTTGATAAATGGTATATATTTGGAAAATTATCTATTTCTTTTAGGTTTTCCAATTTTGTGGAGTACAGGTTTTAGTGTATGTCCTTATGATTCTACAAATTTCCTTGGTTTCTATTGTTATGTTCACATTTTCATTTGTAATTTTGTTAATTTGGATGTTTTTTATGCCTTTTGTTTAATTTGGATAAGAGCTTGTCAATCTTGTTAATTTTCTCATTGAACCAACTCATTGTTTTCTTGATTCTTTATATTGTATTTTTTTTCTATTTTATTAATTTTAGCCTTGAGTTTCACAATTTCTTGTCATTTACTCATTCCTTTCATGTGGGATTTTATGCTTTTGTTCTAGGTGTTTGTGGTGTTAAGTTGCTAGTACGAAATCTGTTTGTTTTTTTTTTTTTTTGTAGGCACTTAGTGCTATGAACTCGTCTTTTAGAACTGTGTCTCTTAAGTTTGGGTATGTTGTGATTCATTTTCATTTTAGACAGTCTTTCTTTCTATCTCTTGTCTCATTTTACATTCAGTAGTCCGTTCAGTTTCCATGAACTTGTAAGCTTTTTGTTGTTAGTATACAGCTTTAATACGTGTTGTCAGATAGAATGCAGGGTGTCATTCAACTTTCTTGTATTTGTTGAGACTTGCTTTGCATCTAGGTAGGTGTTCAACTTTGGAGAAATAGCCATGATGTTCTGTGTGTGTTTCCCCTCTTTTAATTTTCCAGTCTGGATTATTTATTGCCTGTGTTTTTGGTGTGTTTACCCTCTTTAGGTTGGAGTTTTTCTTCTTTTGGCTTCCATACGGCTAGATTTTTAGATGGCATTCCTTACATTTGCATTTATCATGAAACGTCTTGTTTTCCTTACCTATTGTGATTGGAGTCTCGGTAGGTATGGTAGTCTGGGCTGGCAGCTGTCTTCTCATACAGTGTGCAGCACACCTGACCCAGCTCTTCTCGCTTTGAGAGTCTCCACCGAGAAGTCAAATATTATTTAACCGGTCTGCCTTTATATGTTATTTGGTCTTTTTTACTTTCAGCTTTCAAGATTTTTTTTTCTGTACATTTAGAGTTTGATTGTTGTGGGCCTTGGGAATTTTCTTTTATGGTCCATTCTGTTGGGGTTCTGTATGCTTCTTTTATTTTATTTAATTCTTTATTTACACTTTATTTACACTTTATTCTTTTTGTATACCCCCTGTGGTTCCCTCCCCCCTCTTTTCCCAATCCCTTCCTTCCTCCCACCTTTGTATGCATGCCCCTCCCCAAGTCCACTGATAGGGGAGGTCTTCTTTTCCTTCCTTCTGATCCTAGTCTACTAGGTCTCATTAGGAGTGGCTGCATTGTCTTCTTCTGTGGCCTGTTAAGACTACTGCCCCCTCAGGGGGAGGTAATTAAAGAGCAGACCAATCAGTTCCTGTCAGAGACAGTCCCTGTTCCTATTACAATGGAACCCACTTGGATACTGAACTGCCATGGGCTACATCTGTGCAGGGGTCTTAAGTTATCTCCATTCATGGACCTTGGTTGGAGTGTCAGTCTCAGGAAAGACCCCAGTGCTCAGATTTTTTGGTTCTGTTGCTCTCCTTGTGGAGTTCCTGTCCTCTCCAGATCTTACTATTTCCCACTTCTTTCCTAAGATTCCCTGCACTCTGCCCAAAGGTTGCCCATAAGTCTCAGCATCTGTATTGATAGTCTGTAGGGCAGAGCCTTTCAGAGGTCCTCTGTGTCAGGCTCCTGACTTATTCCCTCTTTTCTCCTTCTTCTGATGTCCATCCTCTTTGCATTTCTGGATAGGGATTGAGCATTTTAGCAAGAGTCCTCCCTCTTTATTAGTTTCTTTAGGCTCAAGAAGTTAAACAGGAACAAATCAAGTAATCCAATTAAAAAATGGAATACAGAGCTAAACAGAGAATTCTCAATAGAGGAATATCGAGTGGCAGAGAAACACTTAAAGAAATGTTTAACATCCTTAGTCATAAGGGAAATACAAATCAAAACAACCCTGACATTTCACCTTACACTCATCAGAATGGCTAAGATAAAAACTCAAGTGACAACACATGCTGGAGAGGTTGTGGAGAAAGGGGAACCCTCCTCCACTGCTGGTGGGAATGTAAACTTGTACAACCACTCTGGAAATCAATCTGTTGCTTTCTCAGACAATTAGGAATAGCGTTTCCTCAAGATCCAGCCATACCACTCCTAGGCATATACCCCAAAGAGGCTCAAGTATACAATAAGGACATTTGCTCAACCATGTTTGTAGCAGCCTTATTTATAATAGCCAGAAGCTGGAAACAGCCCAGATGCCCCTCAGTGGAGGAATGGCTACAGAAATTGTGGTACATCTACACAATGGAATAATACTCAGCAATAAAAAAAAAAAAAAAAAAAAAAAAAAACAAGGAAATCATGAAATTTGCAGGTAAATGGTGGGATCTGGAAAAGATCATCCTGAGTGAGCTATCCCAGAAGCAGAAAGACTCACATGGTATGTACTCACTCATATAGAAATATAATATAGGATAAACCTACTAAAACCTATATGCTTTTTTATCTTAATAAATTTTTCTTACTTCAGCATTGGAAAGGGAGAGGGGCTGCCTCTGTCATGAACGTGGTTGTCTGCTATTTGATCGCTTGTCCCTGGGGATGCAGCCTTACCATGCCACAGAGGAAGAGGCTGCAGGAATCATGTGAATATTCCTTTTTTCTAAATTACTTTAGCATAAGAACTTTCTTCTATGTAATTACAGATTATCTAGAAGGATAGTATAGAATAGAGTGTGTGTTTGTGTGTGTGTGTGCATGCTTTGCAGAATACCGAGATATTGTGCAAATAGGAACCAGACTTGATAATGAACTTTTGTGCTTTCATTATAAATTCCTGGGTGTAAACATATCAAAGAAAGCCAGTACCTTGTGGTTCCCTTGCCTCCTTGGCACCCTGATATTTCAGTTGGTTCCTCTTTTTGTGATCCTAGTAGTGTTAAATGGCTTCCTGTTTTTCTGAGCTCACCTTCTCTACATCATGCCTTAGAATTGGAATCATGAATTTCTTTAAGGAAACCTTAATTCCTATAATGCACATTAGTACCTGGGACTACCATCCTGGGTTACTCATTGATTGAAATTTTCAAATGAAACAGATAGCCATGCTAAAAAATGATTAGTTTTTTCTTAATCTTTTTATATCAGATTATCAACTGTAGCATGAAAACACTGTAATATTAAGTAACTTCTGAACAACATTTGTTATATAGATTAGAATCCACAAAATGATCCAACAGTACCAATTACCACACTTGTGCAGAATGTTTTCTCTGTTGTTGTCATTATTAAAGTCTTTTTCAGTCATGATGGTGAGAGCTTATGGGTATAGTTTTTGACAGTCCTCAACCCTTCACAAAGTACAATAGGCAACTACAGAATGCTGAGAGAGAGAAAATAGTCTTCCCAGGGAAAAGCACACCAGTGCTTTCTGTAATACCAAATATTCAGGATTGAAAAAATATATACAAGTAACATGAGGTAACATTATACAGGCTGAGCTGGTTATATGTACAACTATATTTGTCTTTCTTTCTTTCTTTCTTTCTTTCTCTCTTTCTCTCTCTTTGTATGTATACATACATACATATATATATACACATACATATATATATACATACACACACACACACACACACACACACACACATATATATGTATATATATATATATATATATATATATATATCAACAACTAATACAAGAGAGTCCACGGTTTCAGACAAGAGCAAGGAGGGGTATATGGCAGTGATTTTAGGAAGGAAAAGGAAGGAGAAAATGATGTAATTATACTATAATCTCAAAAATCAAAACCCAAAAGAAATAATTAAACAATGAAATAAAGTTTGGTAATTTGAAGAAGTATTTGCAAATCCTTAGTAATAAAATTTACTTTTTAAAGTTGTTTTAAAGTCATACAAAAACTGAGCAGAAGGAGGAGATCAGCATTTACCACTTACCTTGTACATCTACATATGTATGGACTTCTTAATACTTACTACTCTTCACCATAGGTGTAACATTTTCAACAAATGGTCAAGTAAAACTGGTAGTTCACAGTCACTCACTTTCCACAGCTTATAAAAGAGTTCAAGATCATGGTCACTCAGTGATAATAACTTTTACTAGAATTCATTGTTTATAGTGGCCTTTCTATGGGTTTGAGCAAATTTGTCATAAATTACAGAGGTTATGAATACAGTATAAAACAGCCTGTATTCTGTCTTTCACCTCATTTATCCTTTCCCCAGAAACAATTAAAACTTAGACTGCTTCTATACTTTTGTCTTTTTTTCCTGAATGTTTTGCAACTGAGCTCAGCCTCTCAGAATGGTTTCTTCCACTTAGTTACATCCATCTTAAGATTTTTTTGTATGTCCTTTAAAAAATTGATAGGTCATTTTACCAAAAAATATTCTACTGTCTTAATATATGATAGTTTATCCATTTGTATTATGTTCCTAGTGGATACAAAAATAATGAGACATTATATGGATATGTAGAAGAAATAAACATAAATGTATTAAAGGAGATTATTGCAGGGGAATAGGACCACATGGTTAAGGAAGCTGAGAAGTCCCACAGCAGGCTTTGAATTAGGCAAACTGGACATTCTGGGATGCTCTGCAGTTCAAACTCTACAAACAGTATATCTGATGTTCCTCTTTATCTCTTCATCACACTACGTTCTATTTTCCTTTCTTAATAGATCATTTCCTCCATCCTGGTATTTTATCCAGACCTATCCTCTATGGTTATTTGAGTGGTGCTATGCATATTGAAAACATAAAACCTAACATCTACATATAAGAAAAAACATAGAAATAATATTTGTCATTTGCGGTCTGGTTTACCTCCTTTAGATTTTTTTTTATATATATCCATCCATTTACTTGCAAATTTCAGATTTCATCAGTAACTGAAGTTCTTTCCACTCTTTATAAAACATGTTACTTGGGAATGAGAGATGAGGGACAGATTTGGGGGTTTTAATCCTTTATCATCTCTGACTGTAAGCTCTCTGAATAAAAGTCAGACTAAAGACTCAATTCTTATTTTTTTTTCTGACCATTAATGTTGCTGGTAACAGACAGCATAAAACCTGGTATGATTTTTCAATGCTGCTATCTACATTTCCATTAAGATCTCCCTACGGAAGGTTTGTTGTGTACTTCAGCATCTTTTGGATATATGCCAAATAGTGGTATTGCTGGATCTTGAGGAAGCACTATTTATAGTTGTCTGAGAAGACACCAGATTGATTTCCAAAGTGGTTGTACAAGTTTACATTCCCACCAGCAATGGAGGAGGGTTCCCTTTTCTCTACAACCTCTCCCACATATATTGTCACTCGAGTTTTTTTATCTGAGCCATTCTGATGGGTATAATGTGAAATCCCAGGGTCATTTTGATTTGCATCTCTCTGATGGCTAAGGATGTCTCTTTAAGTGTTTCTCTGCCATTCTGTATTCCTTTACAAAAAAATTCTCTGTTTAGCTCCATACCCCATTTTTTTTAAACGGACTGCTTGATTTATTGCTTTTTAAGTTCTTTAGTTCTTTATATATTCTGGATATCAGCCCTCTGTCAGCAGGGAATCATATGAAAGAAGTGGGAGTTAGTATGACTTGGAAAGAACAGGAGCTCCACAGGGAGCTAATATATCTGGGCACAGGAGTCTTTTATGAGACTGTATCTCTAACCTAGAACCATGTATGTATATAACCTAGAACCCCTGCTCAGATGTAGCCCATGGTAGCTCAGTATCCAAGTGGGTGCCCTAGTAAGGAGAACAGGGCCTATTTCTCACATGAACTCAATGACTGGCTCTTTGCCCCCCCCTCCCCCGAGGGAGGAGCAGCCTTGCTAGGCCACAGAGGTGGACATTGCAGCCAGTCCTGATGAAACCTGAAAAGCTAGGGTCAGATGGAGGTGGAAGAGACCTCCCCTATCTGTGGACTTGGAAAGGGGCAGGGAGGAGATGAAGGAGGTTGGGAGGGAATGAGGGAGCAGGCTATAGCTGGGATACAAACTTAATAAACTGTATTTGAAAATAAAGTTAAAAAAAGATCTCACTGTGGACTCCATGAGCTCCCTGGTCCTTGTGACTTCCATGGAAATATTTCAAAAAAGTCATATTCCTCTTAAAGAGCGTTCCCTTATCCATATGATTAACAAGCTCATTTGTTCCTGGTCTTTTTCAGAATACCAGTCATAGTATATTCTGTTAGATGATTCAGAATGTTATTTCTCCACACAGAGTCACATATATGATCCATAGCTGTTTATGTTTTCAGTAATCAGAGGGTTTTTTTTATTTTAGTTTCTGACATTACATGTCACTAATTAATAAGGTTGGGTCAATCTCCAATGACTTTCTATACTGCTAATACATAACTAGCATTCAAACACCTCCAAATAGGTATGTAATATTTGAGTATAGAAAATCTCCTGTAAAAGTTGTACAAAATCTAGGTCACGGTATTGGGAAAAATCCTTTTCTCTCAGTAATAATGGTCATGCGTTGTTCATTATGAAAAGGAAGTGACTTTGGGCAGAAGTCACTAACAAATGAGAAAAAAAAGTGAGTAAAGTGATAGCCAGGCTTCCAAGAAAGAAGATAGTGATATTCCTTAGCAGAAGAAAGACTAAGAGGATCCCTCCCTGAACAACTATCCACGTTCATCATCCAAACTCTTTAAAATAATGTTTCTGTGCATGGTGTAAAGATTATCCTTATATTAATAACATGCTGATTTCTGTGCTGGTGCAGATTTGATTACTGGCAGGATCTTGGCACTGTAATTTTTATGAAGCATCTCCTGTCTCAACGTTTTGCAAACATGGTTCTCCATCATCTTCTGATTGGTCAAATAAAGAACTGACCAGCCACTAGCTGGGCAGAAAAGAAAAGTGATACTTAAAGGTGGAGAGAGATGGGTGAGATCTCCCAAGTAGAGATCAGAGAGAGAGAGAGGCAGAGATCAACAGCTGGAAGTGGATGAAAACAGGTCCCAAGAATGGTCATGTAATGCTCCACATGCCTGGAACATAAATCAGGTCGATATTGCCTGGTTAATATAACTCAAAATCTGCCCAGTTTAATGCCATAAGCCAATAATAACTCTCTGTGTCATGATTCGGGAGCAAGGGAGGACACAGAAAGTCCTTACTGTTCCACCCAACCATAGTGAACCATACAAGACTATAAAGCATGTAACATGTAGAAAGCTAAATGAAGGCATGACTAGCTGTATATTTCATGAGATAATTGCACACAAAAGAATGAGATATTTTGCTAATGTGGATTCTTGGAACTCACCCACACTTCTGTAATTATTTCATCCTATACTTTCTGTAAGTTCAATAAAGTCATTGGCTCACCAAGTAAGAGTTGGACAGAATGGTTTCTTTGCATTTAATGTAAAGTTATTTTCTCCAGGATAAACAGAATAAAAGTAAAATAAACCCTGACCAAAATAAATTGTGAAAAAGTAATAGAAAAGAATATGTGAAAAACAAAACGCCTTAGATTTATTGCAAAAACTAAATTAGGAAAGCTTAGTCCCATCATTCCCATTCTGGTCAGGTGAAAAGCTTTGTCTGAGATTCATGGTGATAATGCTGCTCATTTTATTACTGTCTGTGCTTTCCATCTCCCTCTTCACATCCCTCCACTTTTCCTTATTTTTCTGGATATTTGCACACTCAAAGACCACTGATCCTCACTTTCTTCTCAAGGCACCATCTGGATTATAGGTCAAGTCTAAATAAATCCTGAGCAGTGTGTATACCTGCTGAGTTTTTCACAATCTGTGTGTGCAGATTCCTGTCTTTGGTATGAAGGAATATAATTTAGACTATAAATGTACCTCCATCCATTCTTACTAGTGTCTACCACTGTTTTTAATTTCAAATTCCACTTGCTCACTACTTGTATATAGAAAAGCAATTAACTTTATTACATTAATCCTTTATCTTAACACCTTATTAGAATTCCTTATTAGTTTAAGAAGGGCTTTGTTTTTGTTGACTCAGTTTCTTAAAAGATAATCATGTTCTCTAAAAAGAAATTAGTATTCTTCCTTCTTTTTTGCAACACAATATTTTTATTGATTATTTGGGAATTTCACATCATGCATCCTGATCACACTCACCTCCCAGTCCTTCTAGGTCTGCCCCCAAACCTTGTGAGATTCCCCCGCCCCCACCGGAAAAAAAAAGAACAGAATAGAACAAAACAAAACAACACAGTTTGTGTTGTCCATATACCCACTGGAGATTGGCTAACCTCCCATACACGGCCGTTACCTTAAAAAACAACTGAGTCCTTTCCACTGACACCCCCAAAGATCTTCCTTTCTTTAGCTCATTTGTTAGAAAGGATTTATAGCACAAGTTTGAAAAGTGGGGGTCAGAGTGGTCATAATTTCTCTTTTCTTCACACTAGCAGAAAAGGTGTGAGCTCCTCATCATGAATTTAATTTAGCTGTAGTTTTTTTTTTTTTTTTCATTTTATCCTGTTGAAGAATGTTTCTCTTTGTAATAGTCTCTTTTTTTCATTATTGATAAATATTTAAATATTTTATTGTGTCTAAAAATTAATGATACAAAACTAAGCACAAACAAGAAATGTGAAAGTTGAAAAGTATAAATTATATAAAATGATTGGTTGTAACTAAGTATTACATATAATTGGAAAGTAATTAGAGAAAATAATACATTTAAATTATGAGCAGTTTTAATGTGCTTCCATGTCTCTGCATTAGTCAACTATTTATAGTGAATACACAGGACGCATAAAACTAAAATTTAGATGATAATGTAGCTCACTGAGAGAACTCCGGCCTACTTTGTGCAGTGTTCTGAGACAATTCCTAACACTACAAAAAGGTTCAATTTACCTGCAAATTTCATGATTTCATGAAATTTGCAGGCAAATGGTGGGATCTAGAAAAGATCATTCTGAGTGAAATATCCCAGAAGGAGAAAGACAAACATGGGATATACTCACTTATATAGACCTATAAGATATGATAAACATAATGAAATCTATACACCTAAAAAAGATAATCAATTGAGCGGACATGGGGTAAGATGATCAATCCTCATTTAGAAAGACAGATGGGATGTGCATTGAACGTATGACAGGAGTCTACTGAGCGCATCTGAAAGACTCTAACTAGCAGTGTTTTCAAAGCAAAGACTTGTGACTAAACCTTTGGCAGAGTACAGGAAATCATAAGAAAGAAGGGGAGTTAGTCTGATGGGGAAAGGATAGGAGCTCCACAAGGACCAAATATATCTGGGCACAGGGTCTTTTCTGAGACTGACATTCAACCAAGGACCATGTATGGATATAACCTAGAACCTCCACTCAGATGTAGCCTGTGGTAGCTCAGTAACCAATTGGTTTCCCAAAGTGAGGGGAACAGGGACTATTTCTAACAGGAACTCAATGACTGGCTCTTTGGTCTCCCCACCCCCGAAGGGAGGAGCAGTCCTGTTAGGCCACAGAGGAGGGCTTTGCAGCCAGTCCTGAAGATACCTGATAAAACAGGATCAGATGAATGGGGAGGAGGTCCCCCCTATCAGTGGACTTGGAAAGGGGCACTGTGGAGATGAGGGAGGGAGGGAGGGACTGGGAGGGAATGAGGGATCGGGACACGGCTGGGGTACAGAGTTAATAAAATGTAACTGATAAATAAAATAGAATATGTTCTCAAAAAAAAGGTTCAATTTAAACAATTTCTCAATGATATATTTACATGTAATTAATTCACACATTTGTTAAAAACAGTACATTTTCTGAGACTGGTGTCATGTTCTGCCCATCATTATTGGACCTGATAAGGTGTGATATTTAGTAGATCTTTCAGAAAAAAATAAATTTAATACATGTTTCACGAAAATGTATTCTGCAAGTAATAGTCTCTTAATCATTATTTGGTTTTTGATTTTGTTACATATGTTTTCTTCATCTATTCATGGCAGCATGTTTGTGTTTTAGAATGTAGATGTGTAATATAACATTTATTTATTTTTACTTTATTTTATTAATTGATTTTTTAATTAATTACAATTTATTCAGTTTGTTTCCCAGTTGTAGCCCCCTCCCTTGTCCCCTCCCAACCCCACCCTTCCTCCTTCTTCTCCCATGCCCCTCCCCTAGTCCAGTGAGAGGGGAGATCCTCCTCCCCTTCCATCTGACCCTAACCTATCAAGTCTCATTAAGACTGTCTTCCTCTGTGGCCTGGTAAGGCTGCTCCCCTCTCAGAGGGAGGAGATCAAGGAGACAGCCACTGAGTTCATGTCAGAGATAGCCCCTGTTACTAGAGTACCCACTTGAGATGCCAAGGGCTACATCTGAGCAGGGGTTCTAGATTATCCCTGTGCATGGGCCTTGGTTGGAGTCTCAGTCTCAGAAAAGAACCCTATGGCCAGATTTTTTGGTTCTGTTGCTGTCCTTGTGGAGGTCTTGTCTATCCAGGTCTTTTCTTTCTTCTCCCCTTTCTTTCAAGTAGGATTCCCTGTATTCTGCCCAAAGTTTGCCTATGAGTCTCAGCATCTGCTTTAATACCATACTGGGTAGAGTCTTTCAGAGGCCCTCTGTGATAGGCTCCTGTCCTGTTTCCTGTTTTCTCCCTCTTCCGATGTCCATCCAATTTGCCTTTCTGAATGAGAATTGATCATCTCACCCAAGGTCCTCCTTCTTGCTTACCTTCTTTAGGTGTACAGATTTTAGTATGTTTATCCTATATTATATGTCTAATATTGACTTATAAGTGGCTATATACCATGTGTGTCTTTCTGCTTCTGGCATACCTCACTCATGATCATCTTTTCTAGTTCCCACCATTTGCCTGCAAATTTCATGACTTCCTTATTTTTAATTGCTGAGTAGTAGTCCATTGTGTAAATGCACCACCATTTCTGCATCCATTCCACATTTGAGGGACATCTAGGTTATTTCTAGATTCTTGCTATTATGAATAAAGCTGCTACAAACATGGTTGAGCAAATGTCTTTGTTGTGTGCTTGAGAATATTTTTGATATATGCCTAGGATATACATAGGAGTAGTATGGTTGGATCTTGTGGAAGCACTATTGCTAATTGTCTGAGAAAGTACCATATTGAGTTCCAGAGCGGTTCTACAAGTTTATGTTCCCACCAGCAGTAGGAGGAGGGTTCTTTTCCCACATCCTCTCCACCATGTTTTGTCACTTGAGTCTTTTATTTTAACCATTCTGATGGGTGAAAAATGAAATCAGGGTTGTTTTGATTTTGATTTTCTGTGATGCCTAAGGACATTGAAGAGTTATTTAAGTTATATATTTTGGATATTAGCCCTTTGTCAGATATCGGGTTGGTGCAGATCGTCTGGAGGTATCTCCATCCATGATCTGTAGTTGTCCAACAGAGCAATAGTGATTAAAAACTGCATGGTACTGGTGTAGAAACAGAATGGTGCTTCAATGGAATTAAGTTGATGACCTATAAATAAACCCGCACACTTATGGACACCTGATTTTTGACAAAGAAGCCAAAACTTTACAATGGAAAAAAATGACAGTATTTTAATAAATGGAGCTGGTCCAACTGGATGTTTACTTGTAGAAAAATGCAAATAGACCCATATTTATCACTCTGCACAAAAGTAAGATCCAAGTGGATCAAGGACTTCAACATAAAACCAGACATACTAAATCAGTTAGCAGAAAAAGTGGGGAAGAGCCTAGGACTCATTGGCACAGGAGACAACTTCCTGAACAGAACACCAACAGCACAGGCTCTAAGATCAGCAATCAGTAAATGGGACCTCATGAAACTGAAAAGCTTCTGTAAAGCAAAGGACACTGTCATCAGAACAAAACAGCTGCCTACAAACTGGAAGGGATCTTTACCACATTTACTTATTTTTAAATGTTGAATCAGCTTTAGATTTATCTTACCTCCTTATGTTTTATAACTCTTTTAATTCTGTATTTGAAATGGTTGAAAATGTTTAGATTTCTGTAGAGATTTTGCTATGTCCTTCTTGAAGTTACTCAGTATTTTGTGGTACAGTGGCTTCTTCTTTGTGCCTTGCCCTGGATGACTTCACTTTATAAAACAGAAGTTGATTCCACTTTAACTTCAAATGCAAATGCAGGATGACTTTTCATCTGGTTTATGTATGTATTCAGCCACCTGTCTAGTACCAGTCATGCAGCACAGACTAACACATAGCTTACTTATTTTACTAGTAAAAAGATGTACAGCCAATAACCTTATTATAGTTGCTTAGCAGCATCTGGGCACAAGGGTATATTGAAATTATATCAGAGAGTCAGGTGAGGGAACATTCCAACACCAACAGAAAGAAACTCTCCCCTCTATCCCATAAAGAGGACATGTAATAATAACAGCAATAGTCCCACATTCCATTATCACGTGACAACCTGTGCATGAATAAAGTGTCTGACAAGTATTGTACTCATGATTGTCCGTATGACTTCTGCTCTGCTAGATTTCCATTACTTGACAAGACCAATGAAAATTTCTGTCTATTCTGGCAAGCAATTCACCCATCTGTACTGCCTTCTATGTATTCAGTCTATCTGCACTGCACTTTGACTACAGGTCCAAGGATGGCCTATGGGAAGGTAAGTTTTGTGGCTTGACTCTGGAAGCCTTCAAAAACACCCCACTGGGTCACTTCATCTCTAAATACTAACAATGACTCTGTATTCACAGCAGGACTATATGCTTTTTGTTTTAGTAGGACCTATATTACTGAATGAAATGTGACAATATGTTATATGAAACTTAAAATTAATAAGTAATTTGGAAAACAAGATTTTGTGGTTGCCAATGACCAGTAATCAAGGAAAACCAGACTATGTGGTAAACTGTAGTCAAGTAAATCAATGTAGCTTATGGATTTATTGTTATTTCATAATTACAATATTGTGGAAAATCACATATGTGTTTCCCCTTTTACATTATGCACAGATGACAGTTTCTTCAGTTGTTGTACATTTTAAAGCTTGGATATGTCTTACATCTCTGAGGACAGCATTGTGAAGGTTACAAAGTAAAAACCAATCCTTATTGTTGTTTTAATACTATTTTTGACCTTTAAATTCATCCTTGTGCTTCTATGATTTGCTCATATTGAATCCATTGTCTTGTCTTTTGTTTCTTTACATATGTGCAGACGCTTTGCACCGGCTTACTCCATCAGCTCAGTCTACAGATGGTGGTGCACATCCTTCGGGGTAAGTGTCAAGACTCAACCACTCCTCAACTGTGAAAGGTTTTAAAGTTGCAGGCAAACTGAAATCTTTCAAATATTAAGAAAGTTCTGAATTAAAGTAATTTTTGATGAGACAAATGAAGAGAAGAAAATAACATCCATTTAAAATGAATATAGAGAGGAATTATTATTTAACTTAGAATATTAATAAATACATAGAAAAAGACAGCCCAAAGAGTGAGGATGTATGCATCCTGTATTTGAGTAGGTATTAAGGTAGGAAAATTCATTCTGGGCTCATCAGTTATTGTATGATTTTAGCTTCTTAAAAATATTCTGGGAAAAGATTCCACTCCGGTAAAGTGTTCTCGGAATTCAAAATTGCATAGGTGACCCCTTGGATTCATGTTCTTGAACAAGGTGTCATCATGGTCTAGAATAATAAGTGCCCATGTTAACGCTTTTCATCTCTGCCTTAATGTGATTTAAATTCATCCTGTTTATAGTTGAATAAAAAATGTGTCACTCACTATTGAATTTGTCATCTTGCAAATGCTGCCGGGTGCTATTCAGTCTCAGGTGAAAACAATTCCAGGTCTTCTGAGCACAAAGTGGCAGGTTGTCCTCCTGTAACCATGGAGACGCCATGAATTTGGGACTTTAACTCATATGATCCAGATCAGTGGAAAAATAACTGTCAAAATCATAGAAAGCACAGTTCAGCCTTTTGGGAGGGAAGAAAAAGCTAATATGTGCCCAAAGTACTACAGATTACCCACGTAATTTAAGCTCACACACAGTGGCTCAGACAATCAATGGTTTAGGTCAGCTCTCCTCTACAACACAAAACAAACGGATTATATGTAATATTACACACATGCGCGCGTGCGTACACACAGCACACGCTTGAATGCAGGCTCTCATTCCTATAACAGAAGTAGCACTTTAGATAATGAAAAAGAAAAAGAAGGCTATCATGAGGTTGAAACCAGCTTGGACTATGTAGTGAACTATAGGTCAAGATAAACTGCACAGCGAGAACTTGACAAAATAAACCCTCAAACCCCGTGTCTTCAAACCAGTTTGAGATATTTCTTCTCATTCTGTGATTCAACATTCTTACTTTCATTCATATGATTTATTTGAAAATATTTGATGAACAAATTCCATTTTTTCTATGACAGTCCATAATCCCCCTTTAAAGGCATTTCCTGTCTCCATGTCCCATTCTCTTAGTATTTACTATTATCTCCACAGAAAGTGTTCTTTTTTTAATTTTTATTATTAGTTACATTTTATTAACTCTGTATCCCAGCTGTATTTCTTTCCCAGATGTCTACACTCAGATATGGCATTTCATTATGCTCAATTAAATTTGGATTCCAGATAAACATAAAAATTTTGAATTTCTCCACTGCTGGTGGGAATGTAAACTGGTACAACCACTCTGGAAAGCAATCTGGTGCTTTCTCAGACAACTAGGAATAGCGCTTCCTCAAGATCCAGCCATACCACTACTGGGCATATATCCAAAAGAGGCTCAAGTACACAAAAAGGACATTTGCTCAACCATGTTTGTAGCAGCTTTATTTGTAATAGCCAGAAGCTGGAAACAACCCAGATGCCCCTCAACTGAAGAATGGATGCAGAAATTGTGGTACATCTACACAATGGAATATTACTCAGCAATGAAAAATAAGGAAATCATGAAATTTGCAGGTAAATGGTGGGATCTGGAAAGGATCATCCTGAGTGAGTTGTCCCAGAAGCAAAAAGACACACATGGTATATACTCACTCATATAGACATACAACATAGGACAAACCCACTAAAACCTGTGCATCTCAAGAAACTAAGCAAGAGAGAGGACCCTAACTAAAATGTCCAATCCCCATCCGGAAAGACAAAGAAGATGGACATCAGAAGAAGAAGAAAACAGGAAACAACCTAGGAACCTACCACAGAGGGCCTCTGAAAGCCTCTGCCCTTCAGACTATCAAAGCAGATGCTGAGCCTGATGGGCAACTGTTGGGCAGAGTGAATGGAATTTTAGGTAAGAACTGGGAAATAGTAAGAGCTGGAGAGGACAGGGTCTCCACAAGGAGAGCAACAGAACAAGAAAATCTGAACACAGGGAACTTCCCAGAGACTCATACTCCAACCAAGGACTATTCATGGAGATAACCCAGAACCCCTGCACAGATGTAGCCCGGGGCAGTTCAGAGTCCAATTGGGTTACATAGTAATGTGAAGAGGGACTGCCTCTGACATAATCTGATTGGCCTGCTCTTTGATCACTTCCCTCTGGGGGGGAGCAGCCTTACCAGGCCATAGTAGAGGACAATGCAGCCACTTTTGATGTGAACTGAAAGACTAAGATCAGAAAGGAGAGGAGAACCTCCCCTATTAGTGGACTTGGGGAGTGGCATGCAAGCAGAGGGAGGAGGGAGGGTGGGATTGGGAGGGGAGGAGGGAGGGGCTTATGGGGGGATGCAGAATGAATAAAGTGTAATTGATGAAAAATTAAAAAAAAGGGAAAAAAATAACTTAAGAACCTTAAATGACTTTCAAAAGTGGAGGAAAACATGGAGTTAGTCACTTGGCATGGAGGACGTCTCGCCCCTGGGGGCAATGGTCTCCTGAACCTACTCAGACCTCGGACACCACCACTGCTAGTTCTTGAACTGACGCAGGATGTTCCAACGAGGGGGTTAAGGCTTCTCATAATATTTCCTATAAGCCCACACCTGTTTGTCTATATCCCCCATTTTTATTCATTATTAGCCAGATAGAGCCAAGTAATTGTGGTAATGATACTTGCTTTTTTGCCCAATGCTGGATTGCTAGTAAATTTAGGTATGCTCTGGTTACTCGCATGCCTCACTGGGTGCCTGTGCCCGTTGATGCCCCTCACACTATGACTCTCTTCAGACAGAAAAGGGATCTTGGAACTACAGCCACCATTGTTACTACCATCTCATTGGCGGCTGTTGGAGCTACCACCAGGGCATTAGCCATGAGTCATACTGGGCAGACTGCTCAGACTCTGAACAATCATTTAGCCAATGTAGCTCATGCCTTAGTTGTACATAAAGGAATTAACGCTCAACTAAAAGGAAGCTTGATGGTGTTCAATCAGAGGATTGACCTCGTGCAGGAGCAAATTGATACCCTATGGCAAATCGCTCAACTTGGCTGTCAATGAAAATATGCTGGACTTTGAGTCACTAGCATATAACATGAGAATTTTTCTTGTGCTGCAAATCTGTCTAAACAATTGTCGAGCTATATTTTAGGTAATTGGACTAGAGAATTCGATACTACGATGGAGCAGCTGAGAGTGGCCATTGTCACAGTAAATTCTACCAGAGTGGACGCAGGACTAGCCACAGGATTATCATCATGGATTGCTGCAGCCATGAATCATCTGAAGGAATGGGCAGGCATGGGAGCGTTAGCAGGCCTTCTGGTGTTGGTCTCCTTGGTTTGCCTGTGGTATATATGCAAGATTAGAGTCTCACAACAGTGTGATGCAGCCATGATCATTCAGGCCTTTACAGCCATTGAAGCAGGACATTCTCCCCAAGCATGGTTGGATACCATAAAAAGCTAAAATATTACACTCATGATGCGAGGCTAAGCACTGCACTCAGGGTCAGCCGCTTTCGACCCAGAGAAGAGCATGTCTGGTTGCATGCGGGTTGATGCCCCAGGTCCCGCCTCTGAGAAAAAGGTATCAGTCGGGTCTGATGCTCTTTGGGTGGATGACACCTAAAGGAACATCGGTACAAAGTCCCAATTTATTTCTAATATCAGAGATCAGACCTCTACTCTTGCCTGATGCATCTAAAACAAAAAGGGGGAACTGTAGAGAGCTGCGGAATGCTATGTCTTAAAGATGGAGCTGGTTTCCGCCTTCCACCTTCCCGATGGTGAGTGCTCTCTGTCACGAACAATTCCACATTTGGCTAAGGCTGAGGATCTGGCTTGCTTCCATGTATGTGGACCTATCTGCATTGCCCACGTGGCACGCCTGGGTTGGCTACCCAGAGGCTATTTAAGCTGTGGGCTGGCTTTCCCCAGGGTCAGATGATTGTTCAAGGTTCCTGAATAAACTGCATTGAAAAAAAATTTTTTTGAATTTAAGTATATCATAAATATCACATAAGACATGATTATGCTACAGTTATTCAAGTAATAGTATAAAATATCAAAATATTTCCTAGGATCCATTAAAATCATGCATTGTTTATCCAAATTATTATGTAACAGTTGCCTCCATATTTATTTACTATACTTCACAACTCAACTGAGAGCCCTATTTTCTGAGAATAAAATCAAACTTCTTACACTTTTCTATGAAGCCTCACGTAGTCTGAGACCTGTCTGACATTTCTCTCATACAGTTGGCCCTATAGATCCTTCACTCTAATTGGCTTTATTAACTAAAAACTCCCCTAAATGGCCCTGCTTAATGCCATGAGCCATTTCCCACCAGCATTTCTGAATTTTTTTTATAATAGTCTACTTGTTTGATAGAATTATCTCTTATTAGTTCACACATTCACTAGGCTTATTGTTTATTTTACGTCTTTCCTTATAAAAATATTTTTATAAACATATGAGACTTTATAGAAGGCAATGATCTAAGCAAACTGTCTAGTACACAATGTCATTTATACACACTTGTTAAATGGATGGATAATAAAATATGTGGGTACCAAAGACATAAATGGACACATATAAAGGCAATCCATATGTAATGAGAAAATGACATGATGTAAATAAGAATTATGGATAAAAAAAAAAAAGCTGATATATTGTATTCTGTAGTCTCTATACAGAATTATTTAAGAGAAAGAGATATGCCCTTATGCTAGAAACAAACACAAAGCATATTTTGTCATTCCATGTGAGAAATACCAGTTCAGGTACTCTTCCTGCCCATATGTATCATTCTTGCGTTAGGGTTTTATTTTCTTTCTTTTCTGTTGGCTGTTTAGTCCTAGGCACTGTGTTTCTGGATGACTCTGCCAATGTCAGTAAAATAGCAAAAATGTTCAAATGAATAATAGAGAACCATAAAATTATTTGACATTTACATTGAGATCTGTTCAGAAGGGTCAACATTGTTTATCTGTATCTTTGTGTTAGAACAGACTGCACAGGATAGTCTGTCATTCAAAAACCAAATCTATGTTCAAGTATATCTGTACCAGTGAAATACAATCTCATGAATGACCTCAATTCAAGGCCTTATTCTCTTAGTTTAGACAAGGTTCTTTTATAATCTTACTAAGAAAATAAAAGTTTTCATACTGGTCATGAGGTAGGGAGTGAAACAGAACAGAAATAGTTTTGTCTTTTATGGTTTAGGTCTAGATATTTTTCATTAGACAAACAGATTACACATTTACTGAAAGCAAAACTGAAGCATCAAACACACTACTGACAGCCCTACATGAGCCCCCTTTTACTATTATCGTATTCCAGAATACATTTTAACATAATAAGTTCCTCATTTTTTATGGGTGCACACAACAGGCCGATGGGACAAAGTAAGCTGAAACAGAAGTTTGTGCCAGTGGAAGAGTGAGTCTCCATGTCTTCATAACTTGCATTGAAGTCATTGTTTTATATTGCAAGGCAAAATAGAAATGAAGTATAAACTGGAGTTCTGGGTGATGCAGCAGTGGCTATGGAACCAGACTCACAGATGTATCTGATGAGGGAATCACAAAGTTTCATAGAAAGAACATGGGCTGACTAGACCCTCTTGATAAATAAAGGGGGAGAAAAATAACTTTCAAATATATAAACCCTATTTTTATTTCCAAACCATTCTTTGTAAGTCTGTAAAGGATAAGTTATAAGTGACTTTAATTAATTTTTATTAAAATATTCATAATATACAAATTGGCTAGAGATAAAATAAGTAAAATAGAAATTTAAAGTAATATAGAAGCACAATATAGTCTTTGGCTTTCCATCATCATAATGAAAATTGGAGGCAATTAACTTATTGTAAAGGAAACCTTTATTTTGGCTTATCGTCCTGTAGTCTCCAGTTTAAGATAAGTCTGTGCTTTGGAACTCTGGTACCTGTAGTACATAATTAAGCAATTCCTGGAAGATCAAAGCACATACCTCATGAACAAGTAAATAAAGACTTTATAAAATTGGCTGATGGCCATCTCATGGCTCCCTTGGAGAGCATGCTACCAATGATTTAAAGACCTCCCACTAAGTATTGCCATTTAAACATTTCATCACAAACATTTCATCCAATAACATCCTATTGGGAACAAGCCTACAAACCCGGGACTATTAAGGATAACAAACATCCAAGCCATTGCACATGGTATATAATTTTCATTTTATCTATCTATCTATCTATCTATCTATCTATCTACCTATCATCTGTCTATATATTTATCTTCCTATATGACATCTATGTTTCTATAGTGTATCTTTCAGAACTGTGTCTGTACGTCTCTATCTTTTTCTCTTCTTCAAGTAAAGTGCCTGTTTTGTTTTATCCACAATAAACAGACAAAAACAATTCCTGTTATCATTATGGTGTAGGAAGTTCCCAGAGTACCAGTACAAGGCAGCCAATTTTAAATTCAGATGAATCATCAATTACTTCACAGGGAAGAAATACAAGTCATGAACTGAACTCCGGAGTTAGCTTTGTTACCTACAATCCACAGCCTTTATTGATGTGGTGTTGCCTTTGTTGCCTTTACAATATAAAACCTAACTAGTGGTAGACATCAAGGTTTAAAAATTATTAAGAATTATAAGCACCTGCTCAGGTGTAGCCGATAGATTCAGTCTGCAAGTGGTTTCCCTAGTAAGGGGAACAGGGGCTGTCTCTGACATGAACTCAATGGCAGGCTCTCTGATCGCCTCCCCCTGGGTGATGCATCCTTGCCTGGCCACAGAGGAAGCCAATGCAGCCAGTCCTGATGAGACTGGATAAGCTAAGGTCAGAAAGAATGGGAGGAGGTCCCCACCTATCAGTGGGGAGGGGCATAGGGGAGAAGAGGGAGAGGGGGTAGGATTGGGAGGGAATGAGAAAGGGGGCCACAGCTGGAATACAAAGCCCAGACTGACTTCCAACTTGAGACGTTTTTATTTGCATTTCATGAATGTTGGCATTACAAATTAGTCATAATGCTGATTTTTTGTTGTTTATATTTGTTTTGTTTTTATTAACAAACTGGACTCTTGACAGAAAGTCTGTCTAAGCACATGATACAACTTTTTTTTAATTTAATTTTATTTTATTAATTACACTTTATTCACTTTGTATCCTCCCATAGGCTTCACCCTCCTCCCCTCTCGCTCCACCCTTCCTCCCTTTTCTTCACACATGCCCCTCCCCAAGTCCACTGATAGGGGAGGTCTTCCTCTCACTCCTTTTTTTTTTTTTTTTCAATGCAGTTTATTCAGGAACCTTGAACAATCATCTGACCCTGGGAAAGCCAGCCCACAGCTTAAATAGCCTCTGGGTAGCCAACCCCAGCATGCCACGTGGGCAATGCAGATAGGTCCACATACACAGAAGCAAGCCAGATCCTCAGCCTTAGCCAAATATGGAGTTGTTTGTGACAGAGAGCACTCACCATCGGGAAGGTGGAAGGCGGATACCAGCTCCATCTTTAAGGCATAGCATTATGCAGCTCTCTACAGTTCCTCTTTTTTGTTTTAGATGCATCAGGCAAGAGTAGAGGTCTGATCTCTGATATTAGAAATAAATTGGGACTTTGTACCGATGTTCCTTTAGGTGTCATCCACCCAAAGAGCATCAGACCCGACTGATACCTTTTTCTCAGAGGCGGGACCTGGGGCATCAACCCACATGCAATCAGACATACTCTTCTCTGGGTCGAAAGCAGCTGACCCTGAGTGCAGTGCTTAGCCTCGCATCCTGAGCGTAACATGTTAGCTCCCATGCTTGGGGAGACTGTCCTGCTTCAATGGCTGTAAAGGCCTGAATGGTCATGGCCGCATTACGCTGTTGTGAGACTCTAATCTTGCATATACACCACAGGCAAACCAAAGAGACCAACACCAGAAGGCCTGCTAACACTCCCATGCCTGCCCATTCCTTCAGATGATTCAGGGCTACAGCAATCCATGATGATAATCCTGTGGCTAGTCCTGTGTCCACTCTGGTAGAATTTACTGTGACAATGGCCACTCTCAGCTGCTCCATCGTAGTATCGAATTCTCTAGTCCAATTACCTATAATATAGCTAGACAATTGTTTAGACAGATTTGCAGCACAGGAAAAATTCTCATATTGTATGCTAGTGACACAAAGTCCAGCATACTTCCATTGACAGCCAAGTTGAGCGATTTGCCATAGGGTATCAATTTGCTCCTGCACGAGGTCAATCCTCTGATTGAACACCATCGAGCTTCCTTTTAGTTGAGCATTAATTCCTTTTTGTACATCTAAAGCATGAGCTACATTGGCTAAAAGATTATTCAGGGTCTGAGCAGTCTGCACAGTATGACTCATGGCTAATGCCATGGTGGTAGCTCCAGACAGCCGCCAATGAGATGGCAGTAACAATGGCGGCTGTAATTCCAAGATCCCTTTTCTGTCTGAAGAGAGTCATAGTGTGAGGGGCATCAACGGGCACAGGCACCCAGTGAGGCATGCGAGTAACCAGGGCATACCTAAATTCACTAGCATTCCAGCATTGGGCAAAAAAGCAAGTATCATTACCACAATTACTTGGCTCTATCTGGCTAACAATGAATAAAAATGGGGGATATAAACAAAAAGATGTGGGCTTATAGGAAATATTATGAGAAGCCTTAACCCCCTCGTTGGAACATCCTGCGTCAGTTCTAGAACTAGCAGTGGTGCTGTCCAATGTCTGAGTAGGTTCAGGAGACCATTGCCCCCAGGGGCGAGACTTGCTCCATGTAAATTGACTAACTCCATGTTTTCCTCCACTTTTGAAAGTCCTTTAAGGTTCTTAAATTATCTTTTTTTTTAATTTTTCATCAATTACACTTTATTCATTCTGCATTCCCCCATATGCCTCCCCTCCCAATCCCACCCTCCCTCCTCCCTCTGCATGCATGCCACTTACAACTTTTTTACCATAGGTCAAACACTGCGCTCTTAGAAACAGATTCTACTGTCATGTGGATTGTCTGTCTTCAATGGGTAAAGTGTGGAGATTAATTTAAAGGGAAAAATGTTTTGGAGAAAGTGAGTCCTGTCTCATTTTTTTTCTTGAAATTTCAGTTCTGTGTTGCATGAGACAATTCCTATAATAACCCCCACATATTATTATTGTCATTTCTACCTCTTTTAATTTTTTTATATTAATTACAGGTTATTTGTATACCTGGCGTAGCCCCTTCCCTTGTTCCCTTCCAATCCACCCTCCCTCCCTCATCTCCTCCCTGCCCCTCTCTAAGTCCACTGATAGGGGAGGACTTCTTCCCCTTCCATCTGACCCTGGTTTATGAGGTCTCATCAGGACTGGCTGCAAAGTCCTCCTCTGTGGCCTGGCAAGGCTGCTCCTCCCTCTTGGGTATATAACCCCCACTTATATATCCATATCTACATCTGTGTACACATGTGTGCACACACATATGAGCACAGATAGATCCTATTCATTCAGAGTATAAGGTCAGGCATTCACATTTTAGATTTTAGAAACTTAATATAAACATGGATGCAGGAGTGTATCAGGTTGTATGTGTAAATACAAAACAATGTTAACATTTTAAACATGCTATGATATAAAAGACTTTGTAATTGTATTACTGTATTATTCTTTCATTATAGTTTATGAGACATGTGTTTTTAAATTTTTAATTTTTTTCTCAAATTTTTTTTATTTTTTATTTTTTTATTCAGTTTGCATCCTTGTGGCTTAATCCCTCCTACCCTCCCAGACCCACCTTCCCTCCCTCCCTCTCTGTCTTTCCTTTCCTCTTCTAAATATTATGATAAAATATTTTTCATTTTTTTAAAGTTGATTCCAACCAAGTAGGGGAAAATTTAAACAAGAGATGAGATGCTAGGAGATTAAGATGACAAATGGCAAGCTGTTCTGTATAGCTACATTTAAATATAAAATATTTAAATAGGTCTGTGATACACCAATCTGGTTTAATAGCTGTAACTTAACTTATGCAGGACCCTATTAGCTGGTGCCCGACTTGGGCCTTAAATGGCAATTTCATTTGAAATTTCATACGTTACCAATGTATATGTACTACATGTCTGATGAATGCTTATAATTATCCTGTTGAGAAATTTAGCCCCATATCAAAATGAATATGCACTACTAAAGTCAAAATAAGGGGATAAATCTGTAGCAGAGACTAAAATTGTAAGAAAAAAGCCTGGTTCCAGAAGACAGCTTTCTTGAAGATCTGGCAGAAGTCTCAAAGAATGAGATTTCACTAAGTAATAATATCTCAAGCTCACCTTCGTTGAGAAATAACAATCCTTTAAAAAATTACTCCAAGAATTATTGCTTTTTGACATGCTTATTGTTGCAATGATTTATAGTCAAAAGTTATCCACAATTAGTCTGCTACAAGTAATATTACATGATCCCATCAAATGACTACTACAGATCTATTTATAAACCCTGCAGCAGCAGATTAAAAGGCTTTTTAGTCTATGATATAGAGAATAGGTTTTGATACCGAAGCAACTAAATTAACCTAATCTTATTTGTAAATACATTTTGTTAGGAAATGGCTTCAAATAGGATTCGGATGTTTAAGAACCATTTTTTTTTTCCTGACTTAACCTGAGCCTCCCAGCACATATATTTCTACAATGATTTATATTTCCCTGTGCAGTTTTCTTTTCCTTTCATGTAATTTTTTTTTTTTTTTTTGTGGTAGACTTAAGAGTACTACTTACTGTAGAAAATTTTATTACTCTTTGTTTATGGAACATCTATCTGAACAGATTAAGAAACCACAAAAGTACCATCATCAGAGTTTATGGGTAAGGTCACTAAGATAAGATTAAAGTAATTATCTCTGGGAGAAAAGTCAGTGATCAAGAGCTAAGGAAGTTTGTTGGGTTTTGTCACTTTGGCTGCATCGTCCAATGAAAATACTTGTTCATTTAATAGTAATTATGTTAATGATAAGCAAAAATAAATGGATACTATCAGTTTTTAAAATATATTTTATTTAGGCTAAAATGACCCCAAAGTTATTTCCACATAGAATCCATAGTAAATTTACTGATGAGAAATTTTAGATGCGTTCGCTTTCACGTTTTCTCTAAGGTCTGCTGATTGTTCGATGTGTTCAACGCGTCTCCATTTGGAAACTAAAATTTGAATGTTTGAATTGTGGATTTTCCTAGTTTTACCTAGCATATATGAAATCTTGTGTTTGAGCCACAAAAGAAAAAAACAAAAAGAGAAGTTAAAATTTGCCCAACATATAAAGTATGTTTTGAGTTGTTCTCTATGAAAATGTATTGAATACTATTTTAATTTTTAAATTCAACTCAGTTCATTAAATTGAAAATTTAGATCTTGGGTTACAGTGACCACAATGCAAGTGATTACTAGCAACTTGCTGACAAGTGGCCACAGAAGGCTGTAGAGTTAGTTGTCTTGGTTCTATTTATCTTTTTCATATGCTTTGAATATTTCAGGACTACCCAAGCCATTAGCAAAGAGGGTCCCCATCTGTTCTGTGGCATTATTTTTATGGTAATAAAACATGAACCAAAATTAACTTGGAAAAGAATAGGTTTATTTCAGCTTAAATTTTATATGCCAGCACTGAGGGAAGTCAGGGTTAGAACACGGGGTGGGAACCTGGAAGAGGAATTGAAGCAGAAATCACAGAGGGATGCTGATTACTGGCTTGTTTCTATGGTTTTCTCAACCTGCTTCCTTATACATCGTAGGACTTGACAAGTGGTGGCACCGACCGCAGTGGATTGAAACGTCTCCTATCAACAATTAGTAAAGAAAATGCTCCCACAGGCATATGCATGAACCGATGTCATACAGGCAATTTGTAAATTGCGGTTCCCTATTTCTAGGTTTGTGTCAAGTTCACAAAACTAATCAGTAAAAGTGACCCTTTTGTCAAATGGACACACAAAGGGTAAATTATAACCTTTACCTTCTTGTATGTCATAAAGAGTTTATATACTAAAATATAAAATAAATTCCAATTTTAAAAGTCCAACACTCCTTTTTTATAGAAGAATTAATTATTTTATTTGGCTGCTAGTCCATGATTAAATAAAGCTGTTCTTTATATTTTTATTTCAAAGAAATTTTTTATTCAGTTTATATTCTTCTCTCCTCCCAGTCCTCCCCTCCCACACACACACCTATTCCTCAGAAAAGGGGAGCTTCCTTTCCCATCCATCTCAGATCATCAAATTGCAGCAGGACTGAGCATGTCCTCTTCCCCTGTGGCCAGGCAAGGCCATTCCTGTCCTGATCTTCAGCTTCTTAACTCTCTGTGCCCCCTCTCCTACCTTGTTCCCTCAGTCAAATACTTTAGAAGTTCAAGTTCTCTTTGAAAATCCAATCTTTTAGTTTTTAGCTTCTCTAAAATCTGAAGTAAATCATATACTTTGTTTTTCCCAGAGAGAAGAAGGATGAGACAACTACAATTCAAAACAAATCCAAAATCCAAGACTGAAAGACTCATTGTTGGACATTTGGAACTCACTCCACAGGACTTAGGTAAGCTCTCCTCTCCGATTCTGCCATTCTGACAATCATTGTCTGGCAAATTCAGTCTTGTTCCACTTCACGCCTGCTGCTGTCCTTGGTGGTTGTCCATGGTCCTAAGATCTTCAATATGCTGGAATTTTCCCTATGTCTAGAGCTGCAATTCATCAATGGCCTCTCTTAGCCTTACAAAGCCAAGCATCTTTCCCTGACCTCTTTAATAGTACAGTTTTATTCTAAAAAAAATTCAGTTTCTTGTGGGGGACTCTTTACCAAGTTCAGCTGTCAGCTTGCTATACAGCCTGGGCACCCTGTGTACCACAGGTTCTGTGTGATACTACCAAGGAAATGTTTCCCAAGCTTCTCCTCAGTCATCATAGTCTCTTCTAAACCACAGCTAATTTCACAGCCTCTTCTAAAAAACATCTATGGTACCAGTAAACATTATTTTCACTTCACAGACACTAGTTTCTTTTCAATCAAAGTTGACTCTAGAACCCAAGCTTCTCAGAAACATCTTAATACAAAATGCCATACATAGGCCCAACAGAGTTATTGAAGACCTTTCACTCTTCTATCAAAACTTGACAAGCCAGGTCCCCCTTGCCTGTGTTACTCTCAGCATTATCTTCTCAAATTCCAACAACAGTCATTGAGCTCTAAGCACTCAATGACTTTCATAGACTAAGGCTCCAAGATTCTTCTATAATCCTCCCAGAAAACATCCTGGTCAGGTCCATAATAGCAATGCCCCGCTTCTGGTAACAATTTCTGTCCTTTCTTTTTGCCAGATAAAACACTGACCAAAACAAAATTGGAGAAGACAGATATTTATTTCAGCTTAACGTTTATAGTTCATTATTTAGGGACATCAAGGACTAGAGGTCAAGGCAGGAATTTGGTGGAAGAAGCCGAAACAGGAGCCCATGATGGAATGATGATTACTGGCTTGTTTTGCATTATTTGCTAAACTTGATTTCTTAACCATTTGTTTAATAAGGACAAGGCAATGCCCACAGTGACCTGAGCTCTCATAATCAAGTGTCAGTCAAGAAATTTCCCCAAAGGTATAACCAAAGATAAATATGTGACTTTGTGTCAAGCTGATAAAAGTTAACTGGTCCACCATATTATAGTCTTTAACATAACTTCACAGAGTTTTTTGATTCTTCAAAACTACCTATGAAACCATTCTGTTTTTTATAATGAATAAATTCAATAATTTAATGAGTTACTTAACACTTATAAAATAGGCTTTGTGCTGCATTATCTTGCCAGCTATATGCTAATGTGTTTTAGCATGTTCAAAGATGCTAAACTGAAGTACGTTGGTGATGAGTTAATTGTCCTAAATGTGTCTTAGATGAAAGATGTTATCTTGGTGAATTTACCAGGATAAAATTCCACTAAAAATATATGGGAGTTATATAAAGATCTGAAAATCCTTGTTATTTATTATATTGTCAAGATATGCAGTCCTTTTTAACATTTGAAAACAACCCAGTTAAAAAAAGAATGTATATGAGCCCATGGCTGGCTTATGATTCTGCCAATAATAAAACAATATATCATGATCAATTTCACAAGTTATCCATGACTGGGACATAGGTTGCCCAGAGATTTGGGTATGTTATTTCTGGGTGTGAGTGTGGAATCATCTAGAGTAGATTAGCATTTGGTGTACTGGAAGGGCATATGAAATGCTGAATAGCATCTCCAATCTAATGAATCCCTGCACAGAATTCAGTCTCTCCCTGCTTGACTGGCTAGAGTGGAACGATGATTTTCCCTGCTTTCTCTCTGTAAGGTTTTCAACTTTTTAACTTGGATTGATATTTATAAAATTGATTCTGGATCTTAGGATTTTGAGCTATATTACTCACATGTGGTTTGAATAGAAAATGTTTCCATGGACTTTTATGCTTAAATACTTGGTCCTCAAATATTGTTGGTTCTATTTTTGAAAGCTGTGGAACATTCAGAAAGTAGCATCTCACTGAAGGGACTAGATTATTGAGCATGGGCTTTAATATTTTATACCCTGGCCCCATTTCCTCATATCATCTTCTTTTTGAGTCTTAGTGGAAGATCAACAGCCAACTTGAACTCCCGCCATCATGCCTTCCCCATGATGGATGGAATCCCTTCTAAACTGTGAACAGTAATAAACCCTTCCTCCTTTAGGCAACTGCTTGTCATATTGTTGGTCATAGCAGTAAAGTAACTAATGTAACAATTCCTTTCTGATTGCAAATATATATTGAAATTTTGTATCAATACAGTCTTTGCTCCAGAGTACATATTTCTATTTTGATATAATTATTTATAGAAACGTACCCACCAATTTATTTCAAACTTATTTGATCTGATTATTTTTCAGCAGAAAGTAAATAAAGTTTTGGCTGCCTGTACTTGTAGATTCATGCAGTGTGCACTGAAGGGTGGGTGGGAGGAGAGACTTGGTTGTACGTTGTATCATGAGTCCACAACTTACATGGCAGAATAGTAGCAGGAGCCAATGCACTGAATGTGTACACATAAAGAGAAAAATACTAAACTACAAATGTAAATTTTAGCTTACTAGAAATCTGAGCCCAGGGCACTTTGTGAACTCTGGCTATTTTTGTGGCTGATTAAGTCAATTCAATGGATTATAATGAGACGGATAAAATTCTGTCTGCACGGCCAGCACCTATTCAATACATGTCTAGCCCAGACAGATGCGGTGCAAGGCCAAGGCGTGCCAGGTCACCAGCTTTCACAGGGGCTGATGAATGTTGCCATGTGAACAACACTCTGTCAGGATTTCTTGGCTAAGGACAGGGACCATTCCCAGGGAAAAATGAAATCATGCCCACTGACACACATTGGAGCTAAGACCAAATAAAACTCAGAAGAGATCCTGTGCTGATAAATGTTTTGTTAATGGGTGTCAACGTGTGTTTGACGAATTTGAGGGTATTTCAGAACACACCTGCAGCAGATGGCCTGCACTTCTCAACTGCTTTTATGATTTAGCTACAAGTATTTTAAATCCCAGATGTCAGCCTATGAGCACTGACCGTGAATGTTAAAATCTACAAGCACATTGCCAGAGGCAAGAAACATACTTTCAAGGGTCACTCTGCTAAGGGAGCTATGACTCAGCTGACCTCTGGCTCTAGGTTACATAAAGATGCCAAAGACGTTTCAGGAAGAAGGTTATTTTATTCACTTTATGGCACAACTAGTGCTACGTGTAGATCTTCCCTTCTAAGTTAAAAGTCCTCCTAGGACTTTTAGAAAATGAAACAATGGAACACTTTACAGTAGCTACTAAAGTAATGCCACAGTTTAACTTTTACATTTGCATAGAAATTTGGAGGATGAGAAAATAAATGTACATGGGTCACCCTGCGCACATTTTGCCGTCCATTTTTATTATGGATTTCTTATGAATATGGTTAAAAATAAATATTTTGTATGCCAGAGGTTCTCTTCCCTTATCTTGTATATTAGCAACTTCATTCCTCTTTTATAACTAGGATCATTAATTCTGACGTGATGTATTATGTAATTCATAGTAATATGATTATTGTTCAAATCTAGTGTTAATTATGAATCAGCACTAATTTGTTGATTCTTTAGGAGTTACTGATTCTTGGTGTCAAAAATTTCTCAACTTCTAAATAAAATCTTTTTTAGTTTTTTGTTTTTCTAGACAGGGTTTTTCCAGTGTGGCCTTTGCTGTCCTGGACTTGCTTTGTAGACTGAGCTGGCCTTGAATTCACAGAGATCCACCTGCTTCTTCCTCCTAGAGTGCTGGGATTACAGGTATGCCCCAGTACATCCAACAATTTTATTATTTTTTAAACAAGCATTACTAGTTGCATATTCATTTCTTTCTTCATCCCAACAATATCTGAAAAAGGGAGTGAAGTAATATCCATCCCAGTATCTTGCAGCAACTCTTTTGTAAAAAGAGTGTGAGAAAAAGTAGGCACAAAGCTGGTGGGGATAATATGAAAATATTTCTAATACCAATTAATTACAAGTAAGTGCCTTCTTATAGAACAGTGGGCATAAACAGTTATTGCTCTCATTGGGTGTTGTCATCCACACCTATTTCCTCACCATCTCAAAATTATTAACTGTGTGTGAATTGATAACCATAACCTGCTCTCTGAAATCCAGTATACTGTTTTTACTTTGTTACATGGCCTTTATTTATTATTTTAAATCCTTTATATTTATTATGAGAGTATGACAATACTGTAGAGGGACTAAGCGACAGAGCCTTTTCTACAGTGGTTAGTATGCAGTAAATACATTTTGGATACAATGTGATAATACACTATTATCAAAAAACCTGAACACTCTACAAGCATCTATTTCAGATGCAGACAAACTTTAACATTATGTGCTTTTTTAAAAGGCAGATAATTCAGTTTTGCAAATACTAGTGAAGATGTAAATTGAAGTTATCAAATCCTGTGGAAACAGGGCTATTTTGGTCATGCAACTTCTGAAGATGAGAACATTGACATTTCCAGGAAATCACATTTATTGTATTTTATTTTCTAGATAGTACATCTGTAAATAACATTTCAAGTGTGACATGTCAGAACACAGTCAGAATAACTTGTAGAGGTTTATTATATTCAATAACGGGCTTGTTCTTAACATTGTTTATTATTGCTTGGCCTTGGGATCTGTTCTACACTTTTGAAGACATTTGAGCATCCAATCTTCAAATGACCCACATGAAATAGGTAAATCTGATGACCTCATTTTATAAATAAGGAAAGTGAAGCATAATGGGTGATGTAAGTTACTTTCTGTGGTGTCACAAATTACACCAATAGTCCCTTAAAATGCCATTTAATTAATTCATGATTCTCAGTTTTAGCTAATTAGGTTGAGTTCATTCAAAACTGTGGTCTAATTGGTGTCTTCGTGCTGCTTCCTGTTGTGATAAAATTTTCTCATAAAGGAAACAACGGAGAAAGGGTTTGTTCGGTTCACAGTTGTAAGTTACCATCTATCATGGCATCATGACAGGAGCAAGAGCCTGAGTGCATTGGCCAACCTGCATCTAAAATCAGGAGTGGACAGCAGTGATTATACATGCAAACTAGTGCTCAGCTTTGTTTTTCCACGCCTTAACAATCCAGCATCTCCGGCCCTGGGAATGTCTTTCCACTCCAGTCATTATAGTCAAGATAATCCACAGCTCACATGCTGGGTCAACCCTAACACAGGAAGTCACTCATTGAGATTTCCTTCCCAGGTAGATTCAGATTGTGTTGAGTTGATAGTAAAAACTAACAGGATCAATTGTCTTCTTTAATTCTTTTTTCTTATTATTAAACTGTATTATTTCTACAGAATGATAAGCTTCACTGTGGCATTTTGTATTTCTTTCTTGCACAATTATTTAGCTTATTTTATTACTTTACCAACTGGATTATTTGTTCTTAGATATGAATTCATTTTTATTTATGCTGGATATAAGCTATTTGTTAGATGAATAGATGGAAAATTTTTTCTTCCATTCAGTAAGGCTGTGCATTCACTTTCTTAACTATTCCCTTGGTTGTAAAAAATTTAAATCTTGGAGTTGTGCATTCAGTAAACCAATAAGGTTAAATAAGGAAGTAGATTTTTTAAAAAAATATTATTATCTATAATAAATACTATAATTTTATCTAAATATAACTAGATTTCAAAAGAACAAAGTAATACTGGTCAATGTTTAAAAAAATCACAAAAGAAGGTCTATAATTTAATATAACATTAAATATTTTATATTCTAGAGGTGAAAATTCTAAAGTAACCAATAAATTGGGTACAATAAGACTATATCCTTTCGAGAAAACAAAGGCTTATTGTTGAATCATATGTTTTTTTTAAACATTAATTGTGTAAATATTTATACTGATATTTCTAGTACAGAAATTTAAGACTTCAAGTACAGAAAATTAATAAATCAGAGCATATATGATAATTTGACCAAAGTAAAAGTAATATTTTTATCATCTTTTGTTGGTATTTGAAGTCCCCAAATTTATGAAAAACTAAGACTGTGTACAGAAACATTTGCTCCATTATGTAGCATAGTTGGAAATAAAGTATCAAGATTCTTCTAGTTTAAAACTTTTGCCTTAGATTGTTGTTTGAAATCTTTTATTTCCATATTATGACTTGCTTTTTATTTCTAGATCTGAAGAATGTCATTACAGTTTTTATGGGGATTGCATTGACTACATAGACCAGCTTTTGTAATATAAGCATTTCAACAGTATTTCATTTGCTGTTCTTTGGATATGAGAGGGTTTTTTTTTCACATTCTAGTATCTTCTTTAATTTCTTTTGTTAGTATTTTATGTTTCGTTTAACTGTCTTTTACCTTTGTATGTGTGCTTATGCTTTATCTATTAAAGGACAAATAAGGATAGTGTCCATCCATGGGTTCAGTGTATCTAGGTCAAGATGATAGTGGTGCCTAAGTTTGATTTCTCTCATCACCCATCAGACAGTTCTGGGCTTGTTAACATGCCAAGACTTGATGGGCAAGAATAATAGACATGAGCAGAGCACCAAATTACTAATTGACACAACTCAAATTATATCACATTCCATTAGTAAATCAAATCAAAATATCAGCGCATAGATATGAAATTGTATACTTTACACTTGAGTGGAAGGATATAGTCATATTGAATTGGAATGTGATAATGGTAAGGATAGACAACCGTGGTCATAACTTCTGTGCAGGATTGAACATAAAAAAAGAGAGTGGGGACAGGGAATTCTACATTTATAGAGATGCATTTCTTCTCATTGCCCATGGCATTTTTTTTCTGAGTTTTAGTGAAATGTATAAGTACCTCAATGTTAGAATTAGGCTTCTAGTCAAATGGCAGAGAAACAAAGAAATGCATAACATCCTTTGTCATCAGGCAGATGCAAATAAAAACATCCCTGAGATTTCACCTTACATCCATCAGAATGGCTAAGATCAAAATCTCAATTGTCAACACATGCTGGAGAGGATGTAGAGAAAGGGGAACTCTCCTCCATTGCTGGTGGGAATGTAACCTTGTTCAACCACTTTGGATATCAATTTGGTGCTTTCTCAGACAATTAGGAATAATGCTACCTCAAGATCCAGCTATACTATTCCTAGGCATATATACAAAATATGCTCAAGTATAAAACAAGGACATTTGCTCACCCATGTTTGCAGCAGCTTTATTCTTAATAGCCAGAATCTGGAAACAACGTAGATGTCCCTCACCAGAAGAATGGATACAGAAACTGTGGTATATTTACACAATGGAATGTTACTCAGCAATTAAAAACAAGGAAATCATGAAATAATGAAATTTGTAGGCAAATGGTGGGAATTAGAAAAGATCATCATGAGTGAGATATCCCAGAAGCAGAAAGACATACATGGTATATACTCACTTATAAGTGGATATTAGACATATAATAACAGATAAACATACTAAAATCTGTATACCTAAAGAAGCTAAGCAAGAAGGAGGACCATGGGTAAGATGCTCAATTCTCATTCAGAAAGGCAAATGGGATGGAAGAGGAAGAGGAAGAGGAAGAGGAAGCAAACAAAGGAACAGGACAGGAGCCTACCACAGAAGGCCTCTGAAAGACTACCCAACAGGCTATAAAAGCAGATGGTGAGAAGTATAGCCAAACTTTGGGCAGAGTGCAGGGAATCTTATGAAAGAAAGAGGAGATGAAAGACATGGAGATGACAGGAACTCCACAAGTAGAGAAACGGAACCAAAAAATCTGGGTCCAGGGGTCTTTTCTGAGACTGATTTTCCAGCCAAAATCCATGCATGGAAATAACCTAGAATGCTTGCACAGAGATAGACTATGGCAGCTCAGTGTTCAAGTGGGTTCCGTAGTAAGTGGAACAGGGGCTGTTTCTGACATGAACTCAGTGGCTGCCTCTTTGATCACCTCCCTCTGAGAGGAGAGCAACTTTACCAGGCCACAGAGGAGGACAATTCAGCCAGTCTTGATGAGACCTGATCAGATGGGGTCAAATGGAAAGAGAGGAGGACTGGCCCTATCAGTGGTCTTGGGGAAGGGCATGTGAGGAGATGAGGGAGAGAGAGTGGGATTGGGAGGAGATGAGGGAGGGGCCTAAGGATGGGATACAAAGGGAATAAATTGTAATCAATAAAAATTAATTAATTAAAAGTAAGGAAACTCAAAAAAATAAAAAGAATTTGGCTTCTAGAATCTTCTCTGTCCTTCCACTTTCACTAGGTTGCAAGAGTAGGAGTTGATGAACATCTCTATGTTGATGAAAAGTCTCTGAGACATTTTTCTTAATGTGATGTTCAAAGAAACGGATGAAGGTCAAAATGCAAATGTCTGCAAATTTATTATTTGCAATGAATTTAGTTAAAATTATAAAATTTGTTATCTTCATACACCAAGTGGAGAAACTTTCATTCTTTCTTTGTTTTCCTCTAAAATTAAAATTGTGAAGTAACTATTAAAGTTAGACATTTTCCTTTTTAAATTAATATTATTATTTATTATTATTTATTACAGTTTATTTACTTTATATACTGGTTGAAGCTTCTGCTGTAGCTCCCTCTCTCATCTCCTTCTGGTCCCAACCTCTCTCCCTCTTCCTTTGCCTATCCTTCTACTCCAGTCCACTGATAGGGGAGGTCCTCCTCCTCTGCTTTCTGAGCCTAGGCTATCAGGTCTCGTCAGGACTGTCTGGATCCTCTTTCTCTGTACCCTGATAAGATCATCATGATAGGTGAAGGTGCTCAGAACAGGCAATCTCCTTCATGCCAGAGACTGACCCTGCTCTCCTTACTCCGGAACCCACATGGAGACTAACTGTGCATAGGCTACATCTCAGGTCTAGGTCCTCTCCCTTCATGCTCCTTAGTTGCTTCATCAGCCTCTGCGTGTCCCACTTATGAACAGATTTTTTGGCTCTGTTGATCTCCTTGTGGAGACCCTGTCCCCACCAGGTCTTTCTATCTCCCACTCCTTCCATAAGATTTCCTGCATTCTGCCCAAAGTTTGCTTTGCTACCCTACTGGGTAGAGTCATTCAGAGGCCCTCTGTGGTAGCTCCTGTCTTGTTCCCTGTCTTCTTCTGCTTCAGATGTCTATCCAGCGTTGGGAGCCTCTGCTCTGGCAGCTGCTTTGATATTTAAATCTCAGCCAAAAGACTGCTTTTACCAGGCCTTCACTAAAGTCAGGGAAGAATTTGCAAGTCCATCTCCTTTTGTTTGTGACAAAACAGGTAAGATAGCTTGTCAAGATCACACCTCTTGCTTCAACTCTTTGTAAATTTAACCCATTGTTTTGAGCTGTTTTTACTCTGGCTTAAAAGCTCTCTGCAATAAAGTCAGGCTGCTGCTGGCTGGTCGAGTCCAGAGTCTCTCAGAAAAATCCCATGTGTGTTGTATGTTAGTTTATTAC
Organism: Meriones unguiculatus; assembly: GCF_030254825.1. NCBI lineage: Eukaryota > Metazoa > Chordata > Mammalia > Rodentia > Muridae > Meriones > Meriones unguiculatus. The sequence goes on from NC_083351.1 coordinate 143,904,571, forward strand.
TTTAATCCTCACTCCCAACTCAGGAACTATTTGACTCGGCTGGTGGGCTGCAGCAGATTGGCACTAGGACGTGGGACTTGAGATACAGGGAATCAGTGAAGGACACTGGGGTTGTTGGCGAGCTCGCATCATTAAGTAGAAAGGGCAGGGTGAGTAAATCCGAGAATAAAAATGGGACAAGGCATTAGCCTAATGTTTTTTGTATGGAACTTAATTAAAGGTAGTCTGTATAAGCAGCAGGAAACTGAGAAAGTTAAACTTTCAGGCTCAGAGAGAAGGAGCTTAGAAAGATGGCAGGCTTCAAGAGAAAATGGTATTAAACCATCAGCTCCTCAAAAGGAGTTGTATTTCCCTCCTGATGACAGTAATTTCTTGTCAGAAAAAGACTTTGAGGAAGGCTTACATCCTAATGAGGTTGCAGAGTTGGAGGAAGAACCAGATCATTATTATTCTGAGAGATACCCTCCAATTCAGGCTATACATGTTAAAAAGTGTAAGCCTTGGCAAAAAGAAATTAAAAGACTGGAATGGGGCTTGGAGGAAATAAACAGAAAATTTGGAGAATTAACTACTAGGGAAAATGAGGCTCAATCCCCCACTCCAACTCCATCATTGGTTACAGGTTTGGACCCTCCTCTTGGGACTGCTACAGTTGCAGTGGCCCAAAAGACAAAGGGGATCTTTTCCTTTGTCCACTGTACGGGCAACCGTATCCCTGTTGCAAGCTTCTTTACAAGAAGCTAGGCAAAATGGAGAAGTTTTAACTGAGTTTTATGGTTTTCCAGTTCTATAGCAACCTGATGGACAGGGTAATATGGCGAGAGTCCATGCTCCTATACCTTTTAAACAAATAAAAGAATTAAAATCTGCATGCTCCCAATATGGTCCTACAGTGCCTTTCACTCAGGCTCTATTGGAGTCCTTGTCTACTGAGGCCCTCTGCCCAGGGGACTCAAAACAGTTAACAGGAGTATGCTTATCAGGAGGAGATAATTTATTATGGATGTCAGAATTTGCAGAGCATTGTCAAGCTACAGCTGAAGTTAATCAAGCTCAGGGAATTCCTGTAACTTATGACATGCTTGCTGGAGAAGGAATCTACAGGGAAATAGGACAACAATTGGATTTTGATGTGGCCATTTATGCTCAGGTAAATACTGCTGCCCAGACAGCTTGGAATAAATTTCCACAAGCAGGTAGACAGGTGGAGGATTTGTCTAAACTCTGTGAGGGACCTGATGAGTTATTTCAAGATTTTGTGGCAAGATTAATGCAAGCAGCAAACAGACTTAGAAGTGATGAAAAGTCTGGATTATTATTGGCAAAACAATTGGCTTATGAAAATGGTAACAGTGCTTGCCAAGCAGCTTTGAAACCCTTTAGAAAGAAAGGAGATATTTCTGATTATATTAGGTTATGTTCTGACATAGGGCAGTCTTATACTCAAGGAGTAACTATGGCTACAACCCTACAAGGATAAACTATTAAAGAGGCAGCTTCTCAGTTTTTCCAGTAAGAAAGCTAATGGATTAACTGTAGTAGATTAATTCTACTACAAAGCTTCAATGGTCATAAAAAATTAGATTCAACAATTAACACGACATTTTGTCTTTCTGTCTTAAAGGTATAAGTTTACCATATTCAGTAAGTCTTGGTTGTAGATTATTGGTCATTGGCTAGGTTTAAAATCTGTAACATAAAGTTAACTTACTTAAAACCTAGGGTTAAAATCATTCTAAACAACAAGTAGACATTACTCATATCCCAAAATTTAAAAAACTAAAATGTTTTGCTGCAATTGGTATTCCTTTCATTATAAAAACTGATAATAGCTTGGGATATACAAGTCTAGCTTTTCAGCATTTTTGTGTACAAATGAGTATAAGTCACAAAATGGGCATGCCATATTATTCTCAAGGCCAACGAATTGTGGAACAAGCCCATGGATCTCTTAAAAACCAATTGCAAAAAAATAAAAAAGGGGGTCATATCCCCAAATATTAATTATGCTCTCTTTATTTTAAATTTTTTTGAACGTGGATATACAAGGCCGTTCTGCCGCTGATTAATTGTTACATCCTAATACCAAGGATTATTATGCCCAGGTAAAATGGAAAGATCCAATTGCTGGAATATGGCAGGGCCCTGACCCCGTATTAATGTGGGGAAGAGGGCATGTTTGTGCTTTTTCCACAGGACACAGAAGGAGCCAGGTTCGCCAGAAGGAGGATGTTCTGGATGCAGACAATCCTAAATTCTGCCCTGACTGAGACTGAAAAGCTGCATTGGACTTAAGCTCCTGACCTGCCCTCTGTTTCATTCTGTTCCTGGGAGAAGACATCATGTAGAGAAACCTCATATACAATGGACTGGACTTGATTGTTCTGTTAATAAGGACAATTCTCAACAAAATAAAAAAAGAATAAAAAAGAGGACTAACTGTGAAACTTTGGTCTGACTCTGGTTTTCAGCAGACCAAAACAAGCTTGCTTCAGAAAGTCTTGAGAGGCCCTGTAACTGCCTATGTTAATTCTCCATTTGTTTTGTTGTTTGGAAATGTTAACAAGATTCAAACTTTAATGTTTCTTGCCTTCAATGTAAACTAACAAACTGTATTTGTAAGCTTTCAAATGGTTCTGATTGCTGGACAGCCTTTTACTATGGTTCCTGTAAATGTTTCTCAGACTTGGTAATTTACACAGAGTCATTTGTTAAGTCACCTTAAGTCACCTTTATGGAGTGTTATTTTGGACTTGGCTTGTGATAGGAAAACCCTGCCTAAAGGCCTTTTAGAATGTCAAAGCTGAGCTGATCTGCATAAGATCAAACCCCAGTGTCTACCCTAGCAGAGGTTGGTAGTCAGAGACGGGTAATGTTTCTGTGGTGTTTATTCAACCCTAGACAGGGCATAAACGATGGAATTCATGTACTGATGAAGGGTAAGAATATATCTTACGAGAGAAACAACCTAAGACAGGCACAATCTTCTGCTCCATAACTCTTAAGTTATGGCCAATTAAAAAAATAAATAATTAAGGGGGACCTGTCAGGAGCCCTTGCTCTGGCAGCTGCTTTGATATTTAAATCTTAGCCAAAAGACTGCTTTTATCAGGCCTTCACTGAAGTCAGGGAAGAATTTGCAAGTCCATCTCCTTTTGTTTGTGACAACAGGTGGGATAGCTTGTCAAGATCACACCTCTTGCTTCAACTTGTTGTAAATTTAACCCATTGTTCTGAGCTGTTTTTACTCTGGCTTAAAAGCTCTCTGCAATAAAGTCAGGCTGCTGCTGGCTGGTCGAGTCCAGAGCCTCTCAGAAAAATCCCATGTGTGTTGTGTGTTTATTAATTTTAATCTCATTCCCAACTCAAGAACTGTTTGACTGTGCTACCTAGCAGAGTTTCAAAGTAGATGCTGGGACATGTAGCCAAATTTTGGGCAGAATGCAGAGAGCAACTGAATTGAAAAACCTCAGCAATAGGGTCTCTTCCGAGACTGATATCCCAATCAAGGACCAGGCATGGAGATAACCTAGAATCCCTGCACAGATGTAGCCCATGGCAGCTCAGTCTTCTAGTGAATCCCCTAGTAATGGGAACAGGGTCTGTCTCTGACATGAATTTAGTGGCTGTTTCTTTGATCAACTACCCCTGATGGGGGAGCCGTAGCAGGCCACAGAGGAAGACCAGTCCTGATGAGACCTGATAGGTTAGGGTCAGAGGGAAAGGGAGGAGGACCTCCCCTATCAGTGGACTTGGGGAAGGGCAAGGGAGGAGATGAAGGAGGAAGGGTGAGATTGGAGAGAGAGGAGGGAGGGGGATACAGTGGGAATAAAAAGTGAATAAACTGTAATTAATAAAAAATAAATTTAAAAAACAAACAAACAAAAAAAGAATTCTGTGCAGTCCAACTTTCTATTGAATTGTTTCTTTGATAACTAGTTTTTTGAGTTCTTTATATATTTTGGATATTAGTCTCCTATCACTTTTGTAGTTTGTAAAAATCTTTTTCCATTATGTAGGCTGTTGTTTTGTCTGAATGGTGGCATAACTTTGCCTTACAGAAGCTTTTAGGTTCATGAAGTCACATTTATTAGTCATTGTTTTTAATTTTTGTGAGATGGCTCAGGAATTAAAAAGTTAGATACAAATATGTGATGTCTCTCTTTTTGATGGCAGTCACTATTGTAAGAGTATGTAATGATTATACTTTCCCTTTCATGTCAACTTGTTTCATAAAAATGCATTCCTTCACAGGCACTTAGATGTCGTATTACAAAGGGTATCAGATCAAAAGAATGGTTATCAATTTCTCCATAAGTTGCTGTACTGTGACCTTGACTAACTTATAAGTCATAGAGACAACAATTTTTATCATTCCTTTCAATCTTCCAAATACTTTCTTTGCATCACACTCTTTTGTTACAGTAGTATTGAAGTCCCATTAAAGGAAAGACACATTTTACCAGCCAAAAGATGGAAATCTACCTCTAGATGATTAAGACTGAATATTCTTGTTGTGTAGTTCAGTCATCTGGTTAAAGGATCTCCTCCTAGAAGGCAGACTCACTTTTATCCATGCTAAAGAGACAGGCAGTATAATTATTATTTTAATAAGAAAGTATATTTGTTCTGCCTGGAAAGCCTAAACCATCACAGCTGGTTTTGTAAACTCAACCTTTTTCTTCCTAAGTCAGCCTGCTTCTCTTTATTACCTGAGAAAGTAAAGCTTTTCTTCTTCTTTCTGTCTCTTTTCTAAGTGTATTTTTTCCTATCACTTTGATCTTCCTCGTTCTTTTTCTAACATCACTCTTCTTTTTTGTCAAGCTGCCATTCATCTGCCATGTGATGACATTCATTGCTGAACATGACTGTTTAACTAAATGATAGGGCTTTTGCTCTTTGTCATCTACATCTTTTTATCTTCCTCTGGACAGTTGAAAAAAAAATTCTGTAAAATTGCCTACCCTGCTGTTTTTCTTTTAAACATGAATAAAATTTTCTTCTTGCCTCCTTCTGTTTCTGTTGTTAAATTCAGTTATTCGTGATACAAATCATTGAAACGAGACCTCAATAGCCCTGGCAAAATCTGTTGCACCCAAGGTGAGATGGCATTTACTACGTCTTTCAAGGTACCTTGCATTGCTGGTCATTGTCATGGTTCATAGGTATTGCAGCTGGGTGGGACTGTTCAATTGCTTCCTTCTCTGGCAGAGGCTAGACCTCAGGAAGGAAAATTTCAGGTCAGATCAAGTTTAAATAATCTCAGCCTTATGTTCTAAGTGTGTAGTTTCTTCAGCTATAGAGGCCCAAACTCTTTAGAACAAATGGAGACCATTATAGAAATCCACAACTAGATACATTTCAGAGATCAACAGATTGTATGAGTTCAAGCCCCAATGGATACACCTATATCATAGACCCTCCATGTATGGCTCAGGAAACTTTGATAAGAGGCTATGAAAATATTGCAAGAATGAGAATACTAGAACATCTGCAGTAAACAGCCTGTCTTAGAATATATTCATTTACTGGTGGGAATTAATAACTGTTAAGTAAATGATAATCAAACTACAATCCCCAAATCCCTAGAGGTTATAGGCTCTAGGGGACACACAATGATCTCCTTGGGAATGGGAAATAGAGTAGAATTTGCTGGTACACTACAGGTTTTTGGGGACAGGAGGGGAGGGATCAGGTGTAGGGAGAGGATGGAGAAAGAAAGTGCAGGAAGAGACAGCTAGAATTGGGGGGCATTTAGGGGTCAGTGTGGTAACCTAGTGTAGTAAAACTTTCTGGAATCTATGATGGTGAACCTAATGGGGACTTCTGGGATATGAGTCTGAACTGGTCATGTTTTGTAACCAGGAAAATATTTCAATGGTGGGACCGAGTTGAATTTGGTTGAGTTTTTGGCTGAGGGGTTCCTGTGAAGAACCCTAAAGAGTCCAGGCTGATGCAAGAGTAGATGGTTGCTTTCTGAAAACTGACAGTGGGGTTCCATTGCTGAGAACAACATCTACACTGCCTACTAATATAGAGGTGTTGAGCTGGTTCTAGTATGGTTCTTTCACCCTTATGTTCTAGTCTTTTTGGCAAGGGAAAGTACTCTGCAGGCTATGGAATGGAAAGAGAAATCTGGATATCCACTGACCCACAAAACCCTCCACCTATAATCTGTCCTACCTGCAAGATATGTTGGAACACTGGTGAGGCATAACTTAAGGTACTGGATAGACAATGTCTGGTATAATTCCAGGCCCATGCCAAGAGAAGGAGCCTGTGTTCTACACTGCCTGGCTGACTAGGAACCAGAGACCTCATAACTCAGAGACTAGGGGTTGAAACAAACACCACTTGTTTAAAAAAATCAGTTAAATAATTTCTAGTAATATTCTGCTATACTCAGGAATTGATGCTTTGTCCAGTTGTCATCAGAGAGGCTTCCTCTGACAGCAGACAGGAATAGGTGCAGAGACCAACAACCAGACATTATGCAGAGACAGTCTAAGTTAGAGGTCTCCATCAGGTGCTCCACAGAAGAGGAAGAGGAAAGATTGTAGGAGTAAGGGGGAAAGAAGGATACCAAGAGAAACTGGCTCACTCAATCAACTGTGGGCCTACAGATACCAAACAGCAAACACTGGTCTATATGGGTCTCCACAAACTCCTATAAGTATGCATGAATGGGTGCTAGCTTGGTGCTTTTATGGGACTCCTAACAGTTGGAGCAGGCCCATCTCTGACTCTTTCACCAGATCTTGAGACTCTCTACTCCTCTTAGGTTGCCTTCTCTAGGTTCTATATAAGGGATTTTGCCTTCTCCTACTGTATGTTGTTTGATCTTGCTTGGATGCTGTCTCTTGTAGGCCTGGTCTTTTCTGAAGAGCAAAGGAGGAGGAGTAGATTCTGGGGAAGAAGGGAGGTAGAGAGACCAGTAAGGAGTACAGAAGAGGTACAATACATTCTGTGATCATGATATATTATATGAAAGAAGAATCTATTTTCAATTAAAAAAAATTATTCCTTGATGGCTAAGGATGTTGAGCATTTCTTTAAGTGTTTCTTTCCCATTCTACAATCCTCTACAGAGAGTTCTCTGTTTAGCTCCTTACCCATTTTTTTGACTGGATTACTTTATTTATTACTTTTTAACTTCTTGAGTTCTTTATATATACTGGATATTAGCCCTCTGTCAGATGTAGCCTTGGTGAAGATCCTTTCCCAGTCTGTAGGCTGTCGTTTTGTTTTGATGACAGTGTCTTTTGCTTTACAGATGCTTTTCAGTTTCATGAGGTCCCATTTATTAATTGTTGATCTCAGAGCCTGTGCTGTTGGTGTTCTGTTCAGGAAGTAGTCTCCTATGCCAACGAGTTCTAGGGTCTTCCGCACTTTTTCTTCTAACCAATTTAATGTGTTTGGTTTTATGTTGAGGTGTTTGATCCACTTGGAATTTAGTTTTGTGCAGGGTGATAAATATGGATCTGTTTTCATTTTTCTGCATATAGACATCCAGTTGGACCAGTACCATTTGTTGAAGATCGTGTCTTTTTTTCCATTGAATGGTTTGGCTGCAAATCAAAACGACCCTGAGATTTCACCTCACACACATCAGAATGGCTAAGATCGAAAACTCAAGTAACAACACATGCTGGAGAGGTTGTGGAAAAAGGGGAACCCTCCTCCATTGCTGGTGGGAATGCAAACATGTACAACCACTTTGGAAATCAATCTGGTGCCTTCTCAGACAATCAGGCATACTTCTACCTCAAGATCCAGCTATACCACTCCTAGGCATATATCCAAAAGATGTTCAAATACACAACAAGGACATTTGCTCAACCATGTTTGTAGCAGCTTTATTCATAATAGCCAGAACCTGGAAACAACCTTGATGTCCATCAACGGAGAAATGGATACAGAAATTGTGGCTACTTTTACACAATGGAATACCACTCAGCAATTAAAAACAAGGAAATCATGAAATTTGCCGGCAAATGGTGGGACCTAGAAAAGATCATCCTGAGTGAGGTATCCCAAAAGCAGAAAGACACACATGGTATATACTCACTTATATAAATCTTAAAAATAGGATAAACATACTGAAATCTATACACCTAAAGAAGATAAACAAGAAAGAAGACCCGGGGTAAAATGATCAATCCTCACTTAGAAAGACAAATGGGATGAACATTGGATATAGGAGAAAACAAGGAACAGGACAGGAGCCTACCACAGAGGGCCTCTGAAAGACTCTACCTAGCAGTATATCAAAGCAGATATTAATACTCAACAAAATCTTCAGAAGAGTGCATGGAATTATATGAAATAAGAGGGTGCTAATATGACCTGGAGAGGACAGAAGCTCCACAAGGACCAAATATATCAGAACACAAGGGTCTTTTATGAGACTCTTTCTTCAACCAAGGACCATGTGTAGAAATAACCTAGAACCCCTGCTCAGATATAGCCCATGGTATCCAAGTGGATAGCCTAGTAAGGGGAACAGGAACTATGTCTGATACAAACTGAATGGCTGGCTCTTTGACCCCTCCCTCCCCTGAGGGAGGAACAGCCTTGCTAGGCCACAGAAGAGGACATTGCAGCCAGTCCTGAAGAGGCCTGCTAAGCTAGAGTCAGATGGAACGAGAAGAGTTCCTCCCCTATCAATGGCCTTGGAAAAGTGCAGGAAGGAGATGAGGGAGGGATAGTGGGATTGGAAGGGAATGAGGTATTGGGGCCACTGCTTTATACACATAAAAATAACAAAAACAGACTCACAGGTTTTATTTATGTATTTGTCCATACTGATACATATATGTAATAATAATAATAATAATAATGACAGATAAAGAGACTATTAACTCAAAAGTGCAAAGGCACAAGATGTATTGGAATGAGGGTTCTTGGGAGGAAGACAATTGGGAAAGTTTTGTAATTCTGTTCCATTTAAATCATGTTTTAAAAGTATTACAAAAAGAAATAGAGTATTGAAAAAAGTTGAAATATATTCCCTCGTAATTACTTTTTAATATGTTCACTCACAAAAACTTGTCTGTATTCTGAGTATTCAATATATTGTAAACATTTAATTTGCTTCTATGTATGCGGACTTTCTGGTTTAATTTTATCTTTTTCTTAGCCATTTATTTGTCTTATCATATAATGTATAATTTTGTTCTTTAATTCTCTTAGATCAATGTTATGCTTAGAAAATTTATCTTTGTTCCACAGAATATATTAATAATAATTTATAATTGTTCAAGTGGAGGTATGGATAATTTTAGTATGTTTTTTATTAGTATGCAAAATTATGCTATTCATTGCCCTGTATATGTGCATTGGTGTCGTTTAAAATTTTGATTAATGAGAATTATGCTGCAATTAACATGCTTACATCTATTTTTGGTGCATATGCGTACAAATTTTATTCTACTTTCAGTGTTACCTAGAGAATTTATTAGTACACTAGTTAACAAGTTTTCAAACTTGAAGGTCAGTGACAATTTTGTCCCACTTATAGAATCCTAGATTGTGAAATATTTTCTTTTGTTATTTTGATTTAATACATTACCATTCACTTTTTTTTTTCTTTAGAGAATAGTAACCTAATTACTTTTCATGAAACAACTACACTGGTGTTAATATTTATAAGTAATAAGTTTTGCATTGATGTTTTAAACATTGAGAATTCACAGATTATTACAGTATATGGAGTGAAAATTTTTGAACTTTTGGGAAACTCTACAGAGTTATTTTTTAAGCATTTCTTTCACCGTATTTTGCTTTTGTGCAATTTTCTCGTTAGTCCTTTTCTTTGATCCCAATGTAACACATGTTTTAATGAGCTTTGCCTATGACTGCAGCATTGCCTAGGACTCTCATCACCCTGTATGTGTATTTTTTTCTGGGTCTGTTATTCTGCATATGAGTTTTCTGTTTTGTCTCCCCACTTATTATTATTTCTGCCATGTTTCCTAGTCTTTTGTTTAAACCAGAACTTCTAAGACTTCTCTTTCTTCTCTAATAGCATCTGGATTATATCACTTATCTATTAAAGTTTCAGATTATTATTATTCTCAATCAAAGTAACAATCACTTAATCTGAGTTTATTTCAGCACGTGGAGACCCCTGGGGGTCTGGTCTTTTATTTCCTTTCTTCCTCCTGCTTCTTTCTCAAGTGAAATGGATCCAAATTAATTATCTTTAATTTTGAACCAAATTAAAGTTTTGAAAATTACTCATATCTGCTTCGATTGCCTGCTGGCTGCAGTATTTTAGAGGACATCTGTGGTAGGCTCCCATCCTGTTCCCTCTCTTCCACCACTTCTTATGTCTATTTTGTTTTCCCTTTTGAATGAGAATTAAGTATCTTGTCTAGGGTCCTCCTTGTTTAGCTTCTTTAGGTTTGTGGATTTTAGTATGTTTATCCTATATTATATGGCTAATGTCCATTTACAACTGAGTATATACTATGTGTGTCTTTCTGCTTTTGGATTACCTCACTCAGGATGATCTTTTATAGTTCCATCCATTTGCCTGTAAAGTTCATGATATCCTTGTTTTTAGTAGCTGAGTAGTATTCCATTGTGTAAATGTACTATAATATCTGTATTCATTCTTAAGGTGAGGAACATCTAGGTTTCTTTCAGATTCAAGAAATTACAACTAAAGCTACTATGAACATAGTTGAGCAAATGTTCTTGTTGTATAGTTGAGCATCTTTCAGATATGAGCCCAGTGGTACACCTGGGTCTTGAGGTAGTGCTATTCCCAGTTTTCTGAGAAAGCACCAGATTTATTTCCAAAGTGGTTGTAAGAGTTTACATTCCCACCAGCAATGGAGGCAAGGTATGGAAGAAGATGTAGAGACTCACAGCCAAACTTTGGACAGAGCACAGGGAGTCTTATGGATGAAGGGGGATATAGAAGGACATTCAGTGGACAGGATTCCTACAAGGAGACCAACAAAGTAAAAAAAAAAATGCTGGGCCCAGTTCATACTGCAGAGACCGATGCATCAACCAAGGACCATGCAGAGAGAGGACCTAGACCTCCTGCTCAGACATAGCCCATAGACAACTCAGTCTATGTAGATTCCACAATAAGAGGAAAAGTGACAGTCTCTGACAGTCACTTTTCCCTGGTGGGTCAAGCTTGCCAGCCCACAGTGGAAGAGGATCCAGGCAGTCCTGATTGGATCTGATAGGCTAGGGTCAGACAGTATGGGAGGAGGACTTCCTCTATCAGTGCACTAGGGAAAGGAAATATGGGGAGAAGAGGGTAGAAGGAGATGAAGGAGAGGGCTGCAGTGGGGGAAACAAAGTGAATGTAAAAACAAAAACAAAAACAAAAAAAAACCCCAAAAACTATACTTAAAAAAAAAAATACTTGGTTGTATCCATACATTCTCAGATGTAGCCCTTGGTACCTCAGTATCCAAGTGAGTACCCTAATAAAGGGATCCGGGACTGTTTCTGAGATGAACTCAATGGCGGGCTCTTTGATCTCCCCCTCAAGCCAAGGGAGGAGCAGCCTTGCTAGGCCACACAGGAGGACATGGCAGCCAGTCCTGAAGACACCTGATAAACCAGTATCAGATGGAAGGGAAGGAGGTTCTCCCTTATCAGTGGACTTGGAAAGGGGCAGGGAGGAGATGAGGGTGGAAGGGTGGGATTGGGAGGGAAAGAGGGAGTGGGATGCATCAGGGATACAGAGTTAACAAACTGTAACTAATATTAAAAATATAAAAAAATTAAAAATGTACTTGTAGGCATGATTTCAGAACAGGCATGATGCTGTCTTTCTCTACACAGTATACCCATATGTTTTGAGACTAATACTAATGAGTATTAGTAATTTTGAATCACAGTAATTTTTTTCAGGTGTTTGGCATTTCATAGCATTTCAAGCAAAATGCATAATCTCTGTAAAAATTTCTTCTTCTATTATTCCTATGGTGTATTTGTTCTTTCCTTAATTAAATAGTCCCCAAGTTGATGAATTGTTGCTTACTTCTTCTGTCCTCATAACTTTGTGGAGTGTCAGTGCTGGGATACTTTTACCTGATGCCTCCTGAGTGCTGAAATGTCAGAGGAGTTTCTTAAGTTTCATGACAGTCTTTTTCCTATTTAGTTCTCCTAGACAGTGATTTTCCAATGTTTACTACTTTGATGGGTCTAATAGAATATTTTCTGTTTTGCTTAGTCTTTGAGGTATAGTATTTTATAGTGTCTTGCTTTCATAAGAGTAGATTAATATTTTTCTATTCAGAGGGATTAAAAGCTTTATTGTCATGCAGTACTTAAAGACTGTCTCATTAAAGAATAGTGGCTTAATTTCTTTCCAACTATCCAACACTCTATGACACCCCCTCTCTCAGAGGATTAAAACTATTTTTTACTATATTGGAGTAGGGTTTTAATATTTTCTTTTGGGTATGTAAGATAACACATGCCTGCTAAACTAATTCTAACTTTTTTTTTTCAGTTGGTCTTTCAAATCCAACATCTCTGTCTTTTTTTGCTTTTGTCCATCGAATGGTTATTCATCCACTTAATATCTGTTTACTTAAAATTCAAATGATGATATGATATATAATAATGGAGTCTTTACATGGAAAAATACACGCTCTGCCTCCCGTTTTCACAGATGACTGTGCCCTTTAGATTTCTCCTGCAGTATCTTGGATGTCCAGAATGCTATGCTTACGATGGTTGCCATTTTTTTTTCACACACAGAGAATGTTATGTAATTAAAATGGATTGTGTTAGCTGAATGGGCTTACTTTTCTCCACTCTTCACTTAATAAGATACGCTTTTCATCCTAAATTATTTGGTTGCTAATTACATATATGTATTTAACAATCCAGACTAAAAACGTCTATTATTGTATGTACTATGTATGTCTCAACTAGATAATGCATGTGGAATTTCTACAAATGATCTAGAATAGATAAAATACTCTTTCAGATATTTTTGTGAAAATGAATAAGAATTTATATACTATAGTACAGTGAGGAGCAAGATAACAAAAGAATGAAACAACACAGCAATAAAATATATAGGTGTGTATATATGCATACATAGATATAACCTCATTTTTGTTATATGGATAGAGTAAACTATTGACTTCTGTTTTCAGTTTTTTGGGTTCATAAGTACTGAGTACTGAAGCTGGAACTTCATGAAGGCTTGGCCAGCACTCAAATAGTGAAGCATTTGAACATATTCCTAGTATGTAATGTTAGAAAATGTTTCATGTGAAAATCTGAGTGTTTAATTAAAAAAAAAAAAAAAAACCTAGAAATGCTTTACTCTCATTCCTGAATTTAAGTATTACAGAACATCTGCTTTCCAATGCAGTAGCATTTAGACAGATGTGTTCATTTTCTTTCTAGCTTATGGTCAGTTGCCCCTTCAAGAAGAATCATGAAAGCAAGCCAGATCCTCGGCCTTAGCCAAATGTGGATTTGTTCGTGACAGAGAGCACTCACCATCGGGAAGGTGGAAGGCAGAAACCAGCTCCATCTTTAAGGCATAGCATTCCGTGGCTTGCTTCCATGTATGTGGACCTATCTGCATTGCCCCCGTGGCACGCCTGGGTTGGCTACCCAGAGGCTATTTAAGCTGTGGGCTGGCTTTCCCCGGGGTCCGAGGATTGTTCAATGTTCCTGAATAAACTGCATTGAAAAAAAAAAAAAAGAAGAATCATGAATGTTCTAGTTTGTTAGAAAAGATTGTGATAATTTTTACCTTATTTGAAAAGTTTCTATAAATAAAAATTTCAATTTTTATCAGAAGAAGAGAGAATATGTTTCTATTTCTTTAGCCATCATCTGTATGGATGCAACAGCAGGAAACCAAACAATAAGACATGCCTTGTGCCCTTGACTTTCTCAATTACTTCAGTCAAAAGCTTTTCAATCTGAGGAAAAGTCCTCAGAACTGAGAATTGTCCTAACCTCGGGAGCTGTTTGGATGGATGAGCTGTTTGGTCTAATCATTAGGTCTGGGAACTTACACAGCCCACATTTTGAGTACTGTGATGACTTCACTTTGATCAGTTGTTGTCCATCGCTAAGACTGACGATTTACACTCAAAGAGTGTCACACATAGCAGAGGTCATTATCTCAATATTCTGTTTGTTGACATTATTGTTACCTGTTCTATTTTCAATAGCTTAGGAAATGCATTGTCTGGGCTCTTGTTCAGATGCACCATTTGTGTTAAAATCATCTCTAGGCTCTCCACTGAAAGAGGGCAGGCCAGAACAGAGCAGGGAGAGAAAGGGGAAAGAGAACAATATAGTAACAGTAATAAATGTATGTGCTTAGAGAACACACATTGAATTTACACTCATTTTCTTTATTATATTAGACAGCATGGTCCAGGAATTGTTGAGTTTTTCACTAGGGCCTGGAATTGGTTCATGAAATGCCCATTATTTTTCTGGAAATGACTGGCGTCTTTCATTGTCTATGATACTGAATGCTAGGCTGTGTGGTAAAGGCCATCAGTTGCATTATTTTTTTTTTATATACCAAAAGTCATATGGACCCTTTCAGCATCCATCCGAGAATCAGAGACACATGCTTAGTCTTTAAGCATCATGAGATTAGCACCAAAATGTCTTTACACCAGCAGAAAAAATGCAAAGATTCCAGGAAATACACAGCAAAGCATTTAATACATGAAATAGCCTTTATTAATAAGGGTTATGTTTTTTTAAATTTACATTTTTTTAGTTTTTGTGTGTGTCTCTGTCTCTCCATGTATGTGTGTACGAGGGTGTTGTGTAGGTGCAAGTACTTCCATATCATTCTATCTACTCTATACTATGATCCGTATATTACTAAATGAAAATTGTGTTTCTATAAATGACTTGCACCTTCAAAGTTCTTGGTAATAGTTGTGTTGTCATTATTCATTAGGAAAATAAAAATTTGAAGAACAGCATGAGCCATCCCTATATCTTCCTTCTATCTCCCTCTTTTTAGACATTTATAATGTTATTTCTAAGAATGGCTGTAACACAAAAGCAATATGGAATTGTTGAAAAAAATGAGAGCAATAGAAGTTGGGACATTTATTTCTATTGAAGTACAGGGTCACTTTCACGATTCAATTTGGAGATGGCAAAGCATTTGGACAGGCTTGACCACTGTAGAGACTTTGCATTTGAACTTTAAAAGATGAAAAAGGGCTAGAAAAGACTGACTCTGAGGAGAAGAAATGTGGAGAATTATAGATAAGAAAATGTGCTGAGACTAGTCTTTTATTTGGAAAGGATATTGACTATTTTCTTTCTATGTACCTATCCTACACATTCTATTGGGAACTTTGGGAACAATTCTCACAGCTGTCTTCCTCTTTGTTATTTTACATAGCTATTTTGTTGAGCCTACAGTGTTGATGGTTTGTCTCTCTAATTGAAAGTTATTTGTGGTAATGATATGCGTAACATGAATAAAAAGATTACTAGGCAAAATTGAAGGAAGACATTTGTGATTAAACACAAGTAATTTAAATTAGGAAATCGTTCAGCAAATTTATAAAGCTAGGTTATATTGTAACCTTATTTTCTATAGAGGAGAAAGTCTTCTACAATAATCAAAGTTTAGCCAGTTATTCCCTTTTGTCATTTAGTGACATATGTGTTTTTAATTTTATTTATTATTATTATTTTTAAATTCTTTATTAATTACACTTTATTTACTTTGTATCCCCCCTGTGGTTCCCTCCCTACTCCAGTCCCAATCCCTCCCTTCCTCCACCCTCTGAATGCATGCCCCTCCCCAAGTACACTGATAGTGGAGGTCTTCTTTTCCTTCCTTCTGATCCTAGTCAATTAGGTCTCATCAGGAGTGGCTGCATTGTCTTCTTCTGTGGCCTGGTAATGTTGCTTCCCCCTCAGGGGGGGGGGGGATATTAAAGAGCAGGCCAATCAGTTCATGTCGGAGACAGTCCCTGTTCCTATTACAATGGAACCCACTTGGACATTGAACTGCCATGGGCTACATCTGTGCAGGGGTCTTATGTTATCTCCATGCATACTCCTTGGTTGGAATAGCAGTCTCAGGAAAGACCCCTGTGCTCAGATTTTTTTGGAGTTCCTGTCCTTGTGGAGTTCCTGTCCTCTCCAGATCTTACTGTTTCCCACTTCTTTCCTAAGATTCCCTGGACTCTGCCCAAATTTTGCTCATAAGTCTCAGCATCTGCTTTGATACTCTGCAGGGCAGAGCCTTTCAGAGGTCCTCTGTGTCAGGTTCCTGACTTGTTCCCTCTTTTCTCCTTCTTCTGATATCCATCCTCTTTGTTTTTCTGGATAGGAATTGAGCATTTTAGCAAGAGTCCTCCCTCTTCATTAGTTTCTTTAGGTGTACAGATTTAAGTAGGTTTATCCTATATTATATGTTTATATGAGTGAGTATATACCATGTGCTTAAATTATTTATTACAATTTATTCACTTTGTATCCCAGTTGTAGCCCCCTCCCTAGAACCCTTCCCAACCTCAACCTCCCTCCCTCTTCTCCTCCCATGTCCATCCCCAAGTGCACTGATAGGGGAGGGCCTCTGCTTTCCTCTGACCATAGCCTATCAGGTCTCATCAGGACTGGCTGCATTGTCTTCCTTTCTGGCCTGGTAAGGCTGCTACCAGTTCAGACAGAGGTGATCAAAGAACCAGCCACTGAGTTCATTTCAGAGACAGCCCCTGTTCCACTTACTAGGGCACCCACTTGGGAACTGTGCTGCCATTATCTACATCTGTGCAGGGGTTCTAGGGTATCTCCATGCATGGTCTTTTGTTGGAGTATCAGTCCCAGAAAAGACCCCTGGGCTCAGACATTTTCCATTGCTCTCCTTGTAGAACTTCTGCTCCCTCCAAGTCTTTCATCTCCTCCACCCCCTGCTTCTTTCATAAAATTCCCTGCACTCCACCCCAAGTTTGGCAAGGAGTCTAAGCATCTGTTTTGATACACTGCTGGGTACAGTCTTTCAGAGGCCCTCTGTGGTAAGCTCCTGTCCTGTATCCTATTTCTTCCCTCTTCTGATATCTATCCTGTTTGCCTTTCTGACTGAGGACTGAGCATCTCAGGATCGTCCTCCTTGCTTAGCTTCTTTAGGTGTACAGATTTAAGTATGTTTATCTTATAGTATATGTCTAATGTTCACTTATAAGTGAGTATATATCATGTGTATCTTTCTGCTTCTGGGATACCTCACTCAGGATGATCTTTTCTAATTCCCATAATTTATCAACAAATTTCATGATTTCCTTGTTTTAATTGTTGAGTAGTATTCCATTGTGTAAATGTACCATAATTTCTTTATCTATTCCTCAGTTGAGGGACATGTGGGTTGTTGCCAGATTCCGGTTCTTATGAATAAAGCTGTTCTTTTAATTCTTGGATTAAAATCAATTGAGATGTTAATCAGCTAGTTAGGTTTACTATACATACATATAAAAGACAATGAAATATTAGTACATATTCTCACCTCTAATCATCATGTCCTTGATTCTTCCTTGGGAGGCTGGTATTAATGTTCCCAGAACCCTTTCACATGTAAGAAGGTTTATGCTTGCTCATCCACTCATTCTAAATAGAAGCCCAGAAAACAAGCTTTACAAATTAGAAAACTGGTGATAAAGGAAATTTTGAGGATGGTTATAGGTTAATTCATATTTAATTTTGCAGGGTATACTTCAATCTAATCCTGTGCTACATAAAATTATTAAGTATTTAGTCCTTCTTTATTCAATGCAGAAAGACAAACTTACTGGATGTGAAAGCAATAATAAAATCGCATGTGAACACATGTCTGTCACACAGGCAACAGCTGTTCTCTAAGAAAACATCACCTCATGTGATTGTTAATACCATACCATGCAGTCCTGGAATTAGTTGGATGTCCACTTTACTCATTTGTGAATAGGTTTTAGGCAACAGAAGTTAGAACAGAATTGAGAGTTGGAGGAAAGACTCATCTCATGGATTTAATCTGCAGTTCTGTTTATCTTGCCATAAAACCTAGAAATTAAATGTGCACATTTTTTTTTCAAATACAAAAATACTTACCTAAACATGATGGAATGTCAAGACTAAGGAATACATTCATTTTCTTATTACTAAACTCATTTCATCTCATAACAAGCCTAACGTCTAACCCTTTGAACAAATAAAGAAAATCTAAGATAGCAATAAATATAAAAATATAATTTTCCTAATGTAAGAAAGTAATCCGTGAAACATTTTGAGTGTAAGAAATTTAAAAATCACACCACAAGCTTCTTACATGGGATTTGGAAAAACAATGCGTAAGTGCTCCTGGGGACTAGAACTCATAGTATCCAAAGGTGCAAAGTGCCTAGGGAGAAAACCAGTGGACCTAGTTGTGAAACCTATGGACCAAAGCAATTAACAGCCAAAATGACCCTAATCCGTCAATAGTGGCACTTGTATCTGGGGGTTAGACAATATTTGCCTAATTGGATTTAAAGTTTATTCCATTGTAGAGAATTCACACCTGGCATTTGCATGGTCATGGACCAATGCAGTTGGTCCTACAGTTGCCACTTTTCTGCATCAGTTTGATTCCTAAACT
This sequence comes from Meriones unguiculatus, assembly GCF_030254825.1. NCBI lineage: Eukaryota > Metazoa > Chordata > Mammalia > Rodentia > Muridae > Meriones > Meriones unguiculatus. Next base: position 143,923,178 of record NC_083351.1, read on the forward strand.
CCTTTCTAAAGCAGAGACTTTCATAGATAGTTGTGGGTCACGTTCAATGCTGAGAAGAGCGTTATTACTGCATTTTCTAAGTTTTCAGGGTGTGGATCATGTCTTTCTCTGAGCTTTCAAAGGAAATTTGAAATACAGTAGAAGTAGAACCCCTAGTGTAAAATCCATATTGGATTTCATGTGCTGTAGCTTTGTGCCCGGAGGCGTGACTGCCTCCCACTATTCTCACTCACCATTTAGTCTTTGAAGGTCCCTGGCTTCATGCTTGAGACAAGTGCTGTGTATGGCACAGTGCTGTAAGCAGTGGCCATCCTGATGATTTGAAAGTGCTCTATTCTAAAGCCAGTTGAATTTTAAAGCCAGAAAAATAAGCACTTAGTAAGGACAGGATGCTAATGACCAATGACCTCCTTTTAAGAAGAAAATAATACAGTTTACAGATTAGTTTTTATTCTTATTAATGGGAAAATTTAAAAAAAAACATGTTTTTAAAAGGACCTGAGAACAATCCTTATGGCAACTAACACTCACAGTAGCTGCAGCTTACTGTGCATATGCTCAGTTCCAGCACCTGGCTTGGATTGTGCCATTGATAGTTTTCCTTTGTTTTGGTTATTGAGAGGACATAATGTACCTCAAGCTAGCCCTGTACTGTGATGTCACTGAAGATGCCCTTGAGCTTCAGATTTTCCTGTGTTCAGTGTCCACGTGCTGTGATTGCAGACATGCATGGCAGTGCCTAGATTATGGTGCTGTGCTGGGGCCAGAACTCGGGGCCTCATGTACACTAGGCATGCACTCTATTTACTGAGTAATTTCCGAATCCCAAAATTTATCTTTACCTGATTTTGTTATTATTGTTCTTGTTGTTTTTTTGGTACTCAAGACTGAAACCAAGGATTCTAGAAAAGCACTCTTCCCTTTATCTGCTTCCTCATCCTGTGAGGTGAGTCTTTAATGCATCTTTCATGGGTTAAACGATGAGGAGGCTAAGGTTCAGAAATGTTTCAAGTATGGAAAATGCACAAAAACAAAATGAGATGATGCATATGAGACTATCTATGATAAATGCTACCCATAGTAGCCAATGGATTTCTCCTTCTCCTCTTTGTTTCTTTCCTTCCTTCTATTTTTTTCTCTTTTCTTTACTTGCTTTGTTGACTGTCCAGAGAATTCATTTTTCATGTAGAGTGTTTCTTTGTTTCTTTTGCAGCGATACATTTCTCCTTTGCTGAATTTTAGAGCTTCAAGCACAGTTCTTGCTATACACCAGCCCTGTTTACTGAGCACAGGGAACTCCCAGGTGTTACAGCTTCAGCGGATCTTTGCGTTCACGTCAGAATGAGCTAAAGACCAAAAATAGATTTTTTTTTTCTCCGAGCATCTTCCCTGGTGCTTTTCAGCTTGGGATTTAAAAAAAAAAAAAAAAAAAACAAAAAACTACAATGCAACTCATAGGCAAGAAAAACAGTAAAAGTAACTTCATAGTTCTCAGTGGGAAGAAACTTCATGAAATTCTTCATAAGTTCTGACACATATCTACCCGCACAAACTCAAACTGTTCGCGGTAGTATCTTCAGAGGTAACAGCTGCTGAAAGGTTACATTTTGCAAATTTATGTATGTGACCATTGTTTCAAAGTTTTTTTTAATACTTATTTATTTATTTATTATATATACAATATTTTGTCTGCATGTGTACCTGCACTCTAGAAGAGAGCACTAGATCTCATTGTAGATTGTTGTGAGCCACTATGTGGTTGCTGGGAATTGAATTCAGGACCTCTGGAAGAACAGTCAGTACTCTTAAACCTCTGAGCCATCTCTCCAGCCCCGGTTTCAAAGTTTTTAGTCCATGGTTCAAGATATATGTTTTGAAATCATATATCTGATGTGTGTGTTGAGTAACCAACATAAATAATTGAAATGTTTTTAATAATTTAACAACTCATAATCTTTTCATTTTATATACTAATACTTTTTTTGCTCTTTCTTCTAATCAAAGTGACGTGTCTCTTACTTCAAGAACAAAACAAAACAAACACCTCTTAAAAAAATAAGTTATTTCAAAAGGCCATTATAGATTTTGCTTAATGAATCAATAGTTGAAGCACTACTTACCAGCCCCTGAACCTGTGATGTCACATTGACTTGCTGAGGTGTGTAGATTTAACCTACTTATTGGGCATACCCAGAAAGAAACTAAGATAATTCAATGGTGAAATTTCCATGTGGCACACAGTCTCCTAGGCTGTAAATGTTCATTCACTTGTCTCTCTTGTCTTCTTGTGGTTTACCTCCTTGCTGCCTTATGTAGAATTCTCTCAGAGCCTATGACTCTGTTGACATTTAATCCCTCACACTGTCATAGTGTGACCTAAGAGAACTAAAAATATAGTTCTTTGAGAACTATATGTAATGTATTTGAAAATCACATGGTATTTGAACATTCGGTTCTTGACTGGTGGTACTGTTTGGGGAGGTTGAGGAATATTTGCTGGATGGAAGATAGGTTGAGGAAATAAGTCACTGGAGGCATACTTGGAGAGTCTATGGCTTCATCTCAATTCCTGTTCATCTCTGGTTTATGTCTAAGGATTCCCTAGTTTTCTGCTCTGACTTCCTGCTCCTATGATTGTCCCTGTGTCCATGGACCTTTCCTGTGGAACTGTACATCAAAATAAACTTTCTTCCATATGTTGTTTTTGGTCATGATGTTTCATTATATAAAAAAGAAAAGTAGCAGAGAGCTTCTGCTATCATAATATTTCTGAAGTGTTTCAATAGACAAATTCGTCTTTGTTTAGATTTAATGATATAAATGATAAAACTTGCATCTAAACAACAAAAGAAGTAAACAGGCATTGTTGCAGCATTGTTTACAATTATTAGATGTCTAATTATTATACATATTACAAGGAAATGTGTCATATTAAGCTTTGAATATTTACTAATTATAATAAATATGCCTAATGAGTATGTTATGTTCAATTGAATTTAGCAATCTGTTCTTCAGAAAGTTGCGAATAAAGACCACTCACCTGCTCATTAAGGTAGGCAGAAATACTTTTGTTTTGCTGGCTTTTTTTTTTTTTTTTACTTCAGAGGAGGGCCTCACAATGACTATGCATGGAATCCAAGAAGGATTTTCTAGCTGAGGGACAGAACAGAAAATAAGTAGATATAACTGATCTGCTCTAAAAGCTAATTGTTGACATTTGAGACACAACTAGTATATTATAAAATCAAGGGGATGTGGAGGAACTAGATCCAAGTCTGGATTCCTTTTGATAGTGTTGAGTCCTTGATCATAAAAGTTCAGCTTTCAGTGACAGGTCTGATTTTGGATGATTCAGGTATCTGATTTCATTTAAAGTTCTTTGAAACTTTACAAGAATATTATCATCCTCTGTGTGTATATAAAAGGATACTATACCTTTAAGGGATACAAATTATGTTGATTAATGACTCTACCTGTTAACAGAGGTGAAATTGAATTCCATCAGTCCAATGTTAAGGCACGTTTCATGTAGCCTACTATCATCTCAAGTGACTAATTGAGGTCTTAGTCAAAATACTTCCAATTATTCTAATGCCATTTAAAGTAGACTTTAAAGCCGTTAAGCTGATGGAAAATTTGAAAATGTACTGAAGAGAGTTTTCATATACCCCAAGCCTAATGTCCTTATCATTAAAACCTTACATTAATTTTGTCTGCTTGTTGAAATAGCAAACTATTTGTTTGTTCATTGTTATCAATTAAATTTATTAAAATGTGCTTATTTCTCCATGGTATTCTCTTTCTGTCCTAGGTTACTATCTGGACACCACATAGTGTATAGATGTATGGTTTTCTTAAGTCTTTCTACATTAGGATGCTTTCTCAAACTAATCTTGGTGTCATAATTATGATGATTTTGACCAGTAATGTTAGGTGTTTTGTAGGATTAGCTTCTAATCTTTTCAAATTTGACTTTCTGGTGTTTTGATTGAGACTATGGCTTGAAACACAAACTGAGACTCACAGGCCAACATTAAGTGAAGCATAGGGAGTCTACTGGAAAAGAGGGGGGAAAGGTAAATGGACCTAGAGCTGCCAAAAGCTCTACAAGCACAACAGAGCCAATCAACCAGGACCCATAAGGGCCTATGGATTCTGATGCACCACGCAAGGAGAATGCATGGTCTGGACTGAGGTCCTCTACTTATAAGTAGCTGATGGAAATCTTATGCATCATGTGGACCCACTAGTTAGGGGGTGTGTGGATATTTCACGTGGACTATATTGCCTGTGTTTTGATCGCTTCCCCCTGGCTGGACCGCCCTACCAGGCCACAAGGAAGACAAACTCAGTCTTCATGTGAATAGATGAGTTGGGGTGCCTAGGTAGGGGGCTCCCCTTTTCTGAGGAATAGGAACAGGAGGATGTAAGAGGGACAGTGGGACTTGGAGGAGATGAAGGAGGGGCCTATGACTTAAATGTAACTTGAGTTACTGAGCTATCATGGGCCACATCCAAGCAGAGGTTCTAGGTTATATCCACTCATGGTCTTTGGTTGAGTGCCAGTCTCAGAAAATACCCCGTGCCCAGATATATTTGGTCCTTGTGGAGCTCCTATCCTTTCCACATCATACTAACTCCCCTTCTTTCATATGATTCCCTGTACTCTGCAGAAGGTTTGGTTATGAGTCTTAGTATCTACTTTGAAACACTGCTAGGTAGAGTCTTTCAGATGCCTTCAGAATACTCCTGTCATATGTTCAATGCACATCCCATTTGTCTTTCTAAATGAGGATTGATCATCTTACCCCATCTCTGCTTTCTTGATTATCTTCTTTAGGTGTATAGATTTCATTATGTTTATCATATCTTGTAGGTCTATATAAGCGAATATATACCATATTTGTCTTTCTCCTTCTGGGATACTTCATTCAAAATGATCTCTTCTAGATCCCACCATTTGCCTGCAAATTTCATGATTTCCTCACTTTTGATTGTTGAGTAGTATTCCATTGTGTAAAAATACCACAATTTCTTTATCCATTCCTCCGTTGATGGATATCTCAGTTGTTTCCAGGTTCTAGCTATTACAAATAAAGCTGCTACAAACATGGTAATACTACAGTTCTTTACTCAGGTTAAATGTCTTGTATTCAAGATCTGTAGAACATCTGTTAAATAAAATTAAACTTCTATAGAGTGATATTGGCCATTTTTAAAAAGCAATAGAGCTCTGTTAAGGGTTTTACAACTCAGGAGAAACCATTTTATTTACTTTATTTTTCTAGTTTATTCTTCTGTAATTATGATAAAATACTGGCCAGAAATAACTTGGGCAGAAAAATGGGTTATTTGGTTGCATTTTCCTATCACAATCTGTCATTGAAGGAAGTCGGGATCTAATGCAGAAATCTGGAGGGAAGAATTAAAGTGAAGTCCATGAGGATGTTTTTTCATTTATTTATTTATTTATTTATTTATTTTATTTTTTTTTATCAGTTACATTTTATTAACTCTGTATCCCAGCCATGTCCCGATCCCTCATTCCCTCCCAGTCCCTCCCTCCCTCCCTCATCTCCACCGTGCCCCTTTCCAAGTCCACTGATAGGGGGGACCTCCTCCCCATTCATCTAATCCTGTTTTATCAGGTATCTTCAGGACTGGCTGCAAAGCCCTCCTCTGTGGCCTAACAGGACTGCTCCTCCCTTCGGGGGTGGGGAGACCAAAGTGCCAGTCATTGAGTTCCTGATAGAAATAGTCCCTGTTCCCCTCACTTTGGGAAACCAATTGGTTACTGAGCTACCACAGGCTACATCTGAGTGGAGGTTCTAGGTTATATCCATACATGGTCCTTGGTTGAATGTCAGACTCAGAAAGACCCTGTGCCCAGATATATTTGGTCTTTGTGGAGCTCCTATCCTTTCCCCATCAGACTAACTCCCCTTCTTTCTTATGATTCCCTGTACTCTGCCAAAGGTTTGGTCATGAGTCTTTGCTTTGAAAACACTGCTAGTAGAGTCTCATAAGATATGATAAACATAATGAAATCTATACACCTAAAAAAGATAATCAATTGAGCGCACATGTGGTAAGATGATCAATCCTCATTTAGAAAGACAGATGGGATGAGCATTGATTGTAAGACAGGAGTCTACTGAGCGCATCTGAAAGACTCTAACTAGCAGTGTTTTCAAAGCAAAGACTCATGAGGATGTTTTTAACTAGACTCCTCCCCGTGAACTGATGAGCTTCTTTCTAGGTAACACTGAATCATGTGCCCAGATCCTCACAGCCCTTGGTGGGCATAGCCCTCCCACATTAATGATTAGTAAATGAAATACTGCAAATTGGGCAGGTGGTCTGGTGGTTAGCATTACTGACTGTTATTCTAGAGGACCTGGATTTGATTTTCTGCGTCCACATTGTATCTCACAATAAAAAGCAGCTTAAGTTTCAGGAGATCTCTCTCTCTCAACCTCTCTCTCTCTCTCTCTCTCTCTCTCTCTCTCTTTTTCTCTCTCTCTCTCTCTCTCTCATCTTTCTTTCTCTCCTATTGTGAAATGTCTGGTGGAAAGCTCATAATTATTTTGTGTTCTAAGTTTCATGGCTTTTGTGCCTTATTCGACTTGTGTCTTTTTGGTCATTGTTTCTTCAATCACAGCTCCTTCCTCACCTTTCTTGGTAGACTCAGGGCCTAAGATGCATATTGAGCTATTTCAAGTTGTTTCATGGCTTCTTGTGCTTCTATTGATTTCCTTAAATTGTTTTCTCTTTATAGTTTATATTGTGTCATTCTTACCTTCATTGATTTTTTTTTCTTCTGACAAATGTTTTCATCAATTGCTAACCTCAGACGTTTCTTTTTATCTCAAACTTCACAGTTTCCCTCTCTAAAATTGTTATTTGGTTCTTTTTCATATTTCTTATGACTTGACTTCTTGAGCATAAGGCACATAAGTTAAATTAATTGTCTTAATATGTTTGTGAAATCTACAACTGTGTAGTTTTGACCCATTGGTTTTTCTTTTCCACTTATTCTGTGTTATGTTTAACTGCTTCAGTTGTACGCTTGATGAATGTTATTGGACACCACACTGGGAATTTTGCTCTGACGGATGGATGGTAGATACATCTTACTCCTTTTAACATTCTTGAATGATATTTTGCTTCTGTATATTAACAGCTGAAAATAATTTATTCTGTTCAGATTTTGATTTTGTTCAGATTTTTCTTTTGTGAGACCTCAGGAGTACTACTGAGGCAATTTCCTTCAGTGTACTTAATCTTGCCCCCTTTGGAACATTTACTATGTTTGTTATCGTGTTTAGTGAATCTGGGCAGGCGTTCTTTGTTCTGTGTTACAGCTGGCCTCTTGCTTTACCATTAGATTCTATTCAGTTTGTTTATATGCAAACCTTAACTTTTACAATGGAGTAAAAACACTCACTGCGGCTTTGGAATACTTTCTTTGTGTAACTCTAGCCTCTCCAGCACACTGTTCTGTAAACTCTATCAACCTTGTCCTCCCCAGTCCTAAATCTCTCTTTCCAATAACTGGAATCTACTTCTACTTTCCTTACCTGTGCCACATCTTATAAACTCCCTCAAGGCAGGCAATCAGAGACATTTTAGCACTTGCTTTGGTTGTTTCCTTCTGTTTGACAAAGACTGTTGTCTGTTATTTAATATCAAAGGAGACATTAGTGTTTTTAAATCACAGTTGTTCACTTGGAGGAGACAGGGTTATAATACGACCAAAATAGAAGCCTGATTTTGTGGGGCTGTGTTGGATTAGGTTGAAGTTGATCCTCTCTTGATAGCCATTTATTTGTGCTCATTCCATTGTGATAGACTTCCTTTGTTCATCAGAGTTCTAAAGTCTTCCCTGAACTGGGTGACCCAGGTCTTGTAAGGAGGTGTCATAGCCCTCAAGGCAAACTATAGGCCAGACCCTTCCTTGATAAGGAAACTGCTCTAGCAAGCATCTAGAAATGCCTAGAAAGGACCCAGTCTGCTAAGGAGATCTTAGTCTTAATCAGTGACTTTCAACTGTACTTGGAGATTTCCTCCTCACCCTTTGGATAATTAAGTATTTCATTTTCCTTCTTGTGATAAGACCATTACATATCTCTGACCCCCAGTGAATCAAGCACATTTACCCTGGAAATCCCTCCCTCTGCCTGGGGCTTATATTGCCCTTGATTTCACAAGAATAAAGGTTCATGCTTTCTCACTTCAAGACCATCTCATATTCATCATTTATCCTCTCCCAGGCCTTGTCTCACCAGCACTTCCTTCTAGCCCGCTGGGCCTAGGCCTTGCCAGGCGTGTGCTTGGCTGCAAGCTCACCAGGCATGGGCTTTGGCTGCAGCTCTGCAGTGTTGAACACAGTAGCTTAATCAAGAGCTGTAACACTTTGGTATCTGCCGTAGGCTTTGGAAGGATTGAGCTTCCATTGCCACTGGTGGTCTCATGCTTAAAGAGCCAAACTGTAACACTCTGTGGAATAAAACCCCAGCTTGGTGCACTTGGGTCTCACCCTAAAGCACTCTAATTGTCCCTGAAAGAAATTGAATCCCATTCTCCGCTTCTCTGTCAGCCCCTCTCCCTCCTGCCATCTTCTCAGGAATCCAGGGCCTTTCCAAACTGAGAATGACATTATTTATATCTTTTTTTTTTCACCTTTCAGTGAAATTTATTTGATTCTAAATTTTAAACTCACGGATTGATAGGATTTGAATAATATTCAGAATCTATTTTAGTATCTCTGAATTACTTAGTTTTTCACTATTAAAACAAACACTGGAGCCTGAGACCAGAGGTAGTGATCCCTGGAGGAGAAACCTGTGTGGATCCTGAGCCGGGTCCCTATGGTACGCTATAGAGTCAGGTGCTGAAAGAGACCATCACAGACTCCTGCGTGCTAAGGATCTAGAGTTATCCAAAGAAGTCAAGAAAGGGGCGTTCAAGGCATTCCTCTTCTGGATTCCAGTGATGAGCTGTAACAGGAGCCTGGCAGGTCAGCAGTTACCATGTGCATGTCCCTTTTTATGTAGCCGCACTCAGTGACCACATGGCATTCAATGTCACATCGTGCTGAGAGGAATGAAGTTTTCCAAAGTTGGATCCACAAGCCAGGAGCAGCAGCACTGTCCAAGCCTGCAGAGAGTCCTAGAGTCACCTGGATGACTCACTCAGAACCGCTATCCTGGTAATATGTGGGCTCAAGTCACACCATGCTTGCTCTTAAGCAATCCTCTAAAATAAAAGATCTCCTGGAGGGACAGCCATCCCTGATCTCAAGTGTTTTTTTTTTTTTTTTTTTCCATTTAAACCTCATTAAATATATGTTCTTTATTGAACATATAGATTCATTTTAAATTATTTCTATATAGTTTATTAAATTTCTCAAGCCTATTTATGATAGAACTCATTTTCTTTTAATGATATTTTGCATAGAGTGTATAGTTTTTGCAGTAAAAATGAAAACTAAACATTTTGATACTCAGGACCCTGAAATTTTAGCAGTTAAAGGTACATTTTACAGAAAACAAGAGTTTAATAGATGCTGTTTCTGTAATATCTAAACCCCAATGCCTATATACATGTAAGTGGATAAACGTGATCAAGTATATTTTCAACAAAAAGAGTGAAATAATAGTAAAAAAAAAAAGTAGTAAAGCCCATATATGCACAAAAGAATTGAAAAATCTTAGTGCCAAAATACTGAATATTTTAGATAATTTGTTATTTTTACTCAGAACTTATATTTATAAATTAATATACTTCAACAAAGTTTACATATAATTAAAGAACACGTGCCCATGTACATAGACTTACACAGATAATAATCCTCAAAATGGAGACTAACGTCTACTTAAAGTGAAGAGAGAAGGATAGGGTAGGGCTGAGAGAGAGCAAAAGATAACAAGGAAGAAGATGCACGGAAACACTTGAAGACATGCTTAACTTATTCTTAATGACTTGTTATTGGATTTATTTGGTTCCAATGCCATAAATTCTTACTGGATTCTTAAAACTACATACTTTCAGAGAAGAAAACAGTTCAGGTTTATATTGCTAAGTACATTCTATCAAATACAATTTCTGTACATAATCCCATGCTTTTCCCCCACTGATCAATCAAATTTCCGTTTGAGGGAGCTAACAGTACTCAGAGCAACAGCACTTCTGAAGGTTTAGGGGAGTTTAGTTTTACTTCTGGCCCTGTAGAAGCTGTGCTGACTTTGTGTAAGCAGAGGCTAAGCATCATTTCTTATTAGTCACAAGTAAAATGACATGTATCACCCTTTTCATCTTTGTTTTATTCAATTTCAGTGTATACTGGTATCACTACTTGTAACTAGTATCACAAGTAGTGATACTAGTAGTATTTTCTAACCTGTTGTATACATTAAATAAATCAGAAACAATTATTTTGCTACCTGTGTAAGGAAATTGGAGAAGAAAGAAGATGCATTAATTTGACACATTTAAGAACCAGAAATTTAATCTCTAATTATTGTCTAGTTGTATTGCTGGAGCTCAGACTTTCTCTATTAGTCCAGGTCAGAGTTATAGTAAACATTATAACTTAAAATACCCATAAACAGTATGAAAGGAAAAAGAATGAAGTATGGGGTAGAAAAAAAAAAGGAATTAAAAAACCTTGAAATTAGTAAAGAACTTGGGTATTTTATGTGTTCCCTTAACCTTCAGGAAGATTATACAATGTGAGTATGCTATATTTAAGTATCAACTGAAACAAGAAAGAAAGAACTAAAACAAAAAAAGTGTGGTCAAAGCTATGTATTAATGATCCATCAAGTTGAGAATAGAGATCAACTGTACCTATCCACAGACCCATAAGTACATCCCATAATTATACCTAATACACCAATGAAGTAGGGATTGTTGCTGTTCATTCCAAGAATTGAAAAAAAATAATAATAGAAAGAGAAACCTGGACACCAACCTAGCCACAAAGCTTTCCACCTACAGTCTGTCCTGCCGGCAAGGTGTTCTGGAGTAATGGTAATTCAGGACTTATGGTAGTGACCACCCAAAGTTTGGTTTAACTTGAGGCCAATGCCACAAAAGGGAGCCCGTATTGGACAGTTCCTGGATGACCAAGAACTAGAATCTGGATATCCCAGAGACCTATGGTAGAACCAAACACAACAGGTCTGAAAAAAATTAAAAAAAAAAGAAAGAAATGATTCCTAATGATATTCTACTACACCCATAGATTAGCACCTTGTTCAGTCGTCATCAGTGAGGCTTCCTCAGAAAGCAGAAGAAAAAGGGTTCAAAAACATTTTGTGAGGAGTCTAAGTTTGAGGTCTTCATTGGGTCCCTCCCCTTCGAGCTTGAGGAACCCTGTGACAGAGGGGGAGGAAAGATTGTAGAAGTCAGAGAGGATGGAGGATAGCAGCAGAACAGAACACAGCTCACTGAGTCAATTAAACAAGGGTTTTGTGGAACCACAGAGACTGAAGTGGCAAGCACAAGGCCTGTATGGGTCTGCACTAAGTCTTCTCCATATATGTTATGGCTCTTAGCTTGGTGCTTTATGACAGCAGCTGTATCTCTGACTCTTTTTGCCTATTCTTGGGTCCCTTTTGCTCCTATTGGGTTGTCTTGCCCACGCTCTAAATGAGGGCTTTAGCCTTGTCTTATTGTACTCTATTTTGTCTTGTTTGCTTGTTTTCTCTAGGAAGACTGCTCTTTTCTAAAGAGAAAATGGAGGGAAGGGCTCTAGAGTAGAGGAGAGGTGGGGAAAGTGCTGGGGGAGGGAAGGGAAGGGAAACTGTGGTCAAGATGTATTGTATGAGAGAACAATCCATTTTTAATATAAATGAAAGGATGAATGAATTAATGAGTATAAAAATATAGTAGGGTTACAGCAAAAAACTAAATGTAAAATAAAATCAACTTGGCTCACTGTGTTCAGAGGAAATCAGAATCATGAAGATGCCGTTCTCCAAAGTCATGTTCAATTTTCTCTAATAAAGCCATACAAAGTTAAAAGTACTTAGCACTACCTAAAGCGTTATTCAAGATTTTTGTATTCTACAGAATGCCTAAAGCACCTAGTAATATAAAAGGGTTTTGTCATTAGAAATTGTTATAGGTTTCTATATGAAACATTTTGCAATATAAACTTTTACGTTTCATTAAATTTTACAAACACTTTGAATCAAATGTTAAGTCAACTTATGGTGTTTCTGTTTTACGAAAGTTCTTAAATGTTCTTCCACATCATTTTCATTTTTCTTCCTCTGCGCACAGCTGGAATACATCTTCTAAATAAGAATGGTCGTAAGTAAAGTCATTGTCAGTGGAGTGTGCACTGAAATTTTGGGAAGCATTGAGACACATATCTTACATGTAGACAGGATAGGATTCCTTCCTACTTCTTTCTCCTAGCTCCATAAGGTGGATGAAGATGATAAATACATGAAGGGTGAAGAGCCATAGAATTATAGGATCTTTGGATCACCAAGATTGTTTTCTTAAAAAAAGAGGGACCTGCTCATATAAAACCATGCTTGTGGAAAAATACATTTTGGTTGTATGGATTTCACTGCACATGTTAGAATTTCTATGTCAGCTTTTCTGACATCTAATTCATCAATTACTATTTCTCATTTTTTCTGTTTTGTAAAGAAGTGAAGGTTTTTATAGGAAAGATGAAAGGTTACCAAATTGATATTTGAACCCAAACTCTATTAAAGACTAACTATTGATCACTTTAAATATGAAAAATCATGGATGCCTCCCTCCTGTCCCTTGCTTTTCAAGTTCTTGAACAGAAAAATAATAGGACCCAACTTCAGAAATGATGTGAAAGAGTTGTAAATAATGCAGTATATCATAAAACTACTAGTAAAAGATATTTAAACTTTTCATCTGTATATGAAACCATTTTTCTAATAGGAAGAAATGTAACAGTTGTAGAAAATAATAGACATCTTTGTTCTTGATTTCAGTTGTTGGGTATTTATCCCTTTAGGCTTCAAATGAGAAGTAAGATAATTTTTACCATAAAATATGCTATGGTAATTAAGCTGTGAAGATTTTCTTATTATATTTCTTTTATAAATATAGTATATTTCTGTTAGAAAATAATCAAACTCAGGGCTGAAATCAATAAATTAGAAAATAATAAGAAAACATTTTGATATAATCTTAATTTTATTCAAAGATAAAATTATTACTAATTCAGCTGCACCTCAACTTTTTTTAAAGACAATTCTATTAGCAGTATCTTACAAATAATACATGGCAAGAAAAAACATCTTCATATTATACATAAGATGTGTATTATGGGTTCCAAGATGGCTGCAGGGGCTAGTGTTCAGCTTAGCTGAAGGGGAGAGGACCCACAATGTGGAAATTGGTGAGTGAAGGGGCTGATCAACCCAGAACAGAGTTATGTAGACTTCCAAGAAGAAAGAGACTAACCATGATCTGAGTCCATCTAGAATCAGGTCACGGCAGACTCCTCTGGGAGGAGACACCCCGAGAGGTGATCCCCAGGCACTTCCCAGCACCCAAAACCCTACTCCCTCTTCAGAGGAGGCAGGAGGCGTCCAGCAGAATCTGCCAGAGACCACATTGTCTGTACCCCAGCCCCAGCGAGAGCTGTAGCTCCCACCAAAACAAAACAAAACAAAACAAAACAAAACAAAAACAACAACAACAAAAAAAACAAAACAAACAAACCAAAACAAAACAAAAATCAAACAAAACAAAACAAAAAAAGCAAAACCCGGGATTGGGGCTGAGAAAACCCAATCCTTTCGGGCACTCCCCAAATGCTGCCACAACCCTGCCGCAGCGGAGCAAAGGGATAGAGAGGCATACAGTGGCTTCACAGTGCCCAGACCCCATTGCTGTGGCTGTTCCTAGCAAACAAACTTCAGCTTGGGATCTGGGATTGTGGTCATTCAACATGTCCTAAGACTCTCCCGGGTCCAGTGCAATAAGGTCTAGCACCAAGTCCTAACACTGGCGGCCCCCTGACCCCTGGCAGAGAAACCCCGGCTCAGGATCAGGACTGAAAAGTCCCAACCCCTTCTGGCACTCCCCTGAGAGCACCACCATGAGCTTGCCCTAGCAGAGGGGAAGGTCAGTGAGGAAGGACAGAGAGGCAGCCTGCCACAGGACACAGTACCCCCTGTCCAGCTCACCCAGCAGACCCTGGCAGAGAAACCCAAGCTCTGGATCTGAGGACACTCAACCCTACCTGGTACTCTCTCGGAATCAGCAAACATAGGTTCTACCACCAGGCTGCTCCAGGCAGAGAGATCGGGGCCCGGGATCTGGGACTGAGAACACTCAACCTAACTCTTTTCTGTGCTACCCCGGGACCAATCAACATAACCCCTCCTGGCAGAGGGAAAGGACAGAGAGGCAGCACACAGGAAAGGTGGACACCGAGTCCTGTGGCCACAGTGCCACAGAGCTGACTGTTAGCCTATCCACGCATTTTCACCTGCAGGACCAAATCAGAGAGTAGAGAGCAAGGGGAACCTCTGTGCATTCCAACTGGTCCTGCAAGAGAGTGAGTGAGCCTTCTAGGAAGAGTTTGCCTCAGACCCAGGGCCTCTCCACAGAAGCAACCAGACAAGATCCCTGCCACCCACACCCCTAGTGTGGGCATCATAGGGATTCTTAGGATAGTGACCCCAATGTTGAAGCCTCTGCCTTGTGGGTCCACCAGTGTAATCCAGGCAAATAATCCCTGGATCTCAGACAGACTGCATAATAGTGGCCTGCAGGCCACTGCAATAGTCATAGAATCTGCGCATGCACACTGTGCCCCCTAAAAGCGCACGCGAATAGCGCCAGCATCACATTCCTCACTTAGGCAAAACTGAAACCACAACGCACACTCCCAAACCAGTGAACCTCTCCCATCTTCCTGAAAAAACAGTCCAGAAAACAGAAAGAGAGGATCATAGCCCGAACTACAAACTCGAGGAACAAACAGCGAGGGTTATAAATAACCAGATGGCTAGAGGCAAATGTAGGAACACACCCAACAAAAATCAGGACATAATGACATCACCAGCAACCCCACAAACCAATGGACCCTTCAATTCACTAGATATACAAGAAAACGACCTCAAAACTATGTTTCTCCAGCTATTAGAGGCACATAAAGATGAAATGAACAAAGCCCTCAGAGAAATTGCCAAAGAAATTGAGACGAACAAAGACGAAAGAAACAGAGCTCTTAGAGAAATGACCATTGAAATTGAGGCAAACAAAGAAGAAATAAACAAAGCTCTCATAGAAATACAGGCAATTATAGCCAAAGAAGTAGAGGCACAATTAGTGATACATAGAGAGGAAACAGACAAAAAATAGAAGCTGTCATTGAAAAGCAGGACTCCACATTCAAACAGATGAAGGAAATGGTGCAAGACATGAAAACAGAATTAGAATCAATAAAGAAAACAGAAATAGAGAAAAACCTGGAGCTGGAGAACATAGAGAAAAGATCAGGAACTACAAAGGTAAGCATCACCAACAGAATACAAGAGATGGAAGAAAGAATCTCAGGAGCCGAAGATACACTTGTGGAAATTGACACGTCTCTCAAAGAAAAAATAAAATCAGAAAAGTTCCAAACACAAAACATCCAAGAAATCAAGGACACCATGAAAAGACAAAACCTAAGAATAATAGGAGTAGAAGAAAAAGAAGACATCAGGCTCAAAGGTCCGGAAAATATTTTCAAGAAAATTATAGAAGAAAACTTTCCCAACTTAAAGAAGGAGATGGCCATAAACATACAAGAGGCCTACAGAACACCAAGTAGACTAGACCAGAAAAGAAATTCACATCATAGTCAAAACACTGAACCTACAGAACAAAGAAAAAATTCTAAAAGCAGCAAGGAAAAAAGGCCAAGTAACATATGACGGTAGACCTATCAGAATCACACCAGATTTCTCAACAGAAACTATGAAAGCCAGAAGGGCCTGGTCAGAAATCATACAGTCCTTAAGGGACCACAGATTCCAACCCAGACTACTATACCCAGCAAAACTTTCAATCAACATAGACAGAGAATTCAAAATATTCCATGACAAAACCAAATTTAAACAATATCTACATAGTAACCCAACTCTACAGAAGTTACTAGAAGGGAAACTCCAAACCAAAGAAAACAACTACATCTAAGGAAACAGAGCAAATAGATAACTACACAACAAAAAATCCAAAAGAATACAAGCAATGAAACTCAGTGACACCACCAACCCCACATCTAAAGTAAGTAACAATTGTTGGTCACTAGTTTCTATCAACATCAACTGACTCAATCCCCCAATAAAAAGACACAGACTAACAGAATGGTTGTGGAAACAGGATCCAACATTCTGCTGCATCCAAGAAACACACCTATGCAACAAAGATAAACACTACCTCAGAGTAAAGGGCTGGAAAAATGTTTTTCAAGCAAATGGTTTCAGAAAACAAGCTGGAGTAGCCATCTTAATATCTAAAAAAATAGACTTTCAACCCAAGTTAATCAAAAAGGATAAGGAGTGCCACTATATTCTCATCAAAGGAAAAATCCACCAAGAGGACATCACAATCTTGAATATCTATGCCCCAAATACAAGAGCACCTACATTTATAAATGAAACAATATTAAAGCTTAAATCACACATTGATCCTAATACCTTAATAGTGGGAGACTTCAACACTCCACTCTCACCAAGGGACAGATCAACTAGATAGAAAACAAATAGGGAAATAAAAACACTTACAGAGTCCCTAAATCAAATGGACCTAATAGATGTCTACAGATCTTTTCATCCAAACTCAAAAGAGTATATGTTCTTTTCAGCACCACATGGAAACTTCTCCAAAATATACCATATAGTTGGTCATAAAGCAAGCCTCAACAGATACAAAAAGATTGAAATAATCCCTTGGATTCTATCTGACCACCATGGACTAAAGCTGGACCTCAACAACAACAGAAATAACAAAAAGCTGAGACGCACATGGAAACTGAACAACTTGTTACTCAATGACAGCTGGGTTAAGGAAGAAATAAAGAAAGGAATTAAAGACTTCCTAGAATTCAATGAAAAGGAAGGCACAACATACCCAAATTTATGGGACACACTGAAAGCAGTGCTCAGAGGAAAATTTATAGCACTAAGTGCCTGCAAGAAGAAATTCGTAACATCACATACAAACAACTTAATGGCCCAACTGAAAACCCTAGAACAAAAAGAAGCAGATACACCCAAAAGGAGCAGACGGCTGGAAATAATCAAACTAAGGGCTGAAATCAATCAACTAGAAACAAATAAAACTATCCAAAGAATCAATGAAACAAAAAGCTGGTTCTTTGAGAAAATCAACAAGATAGACAGACCCTTAGCCAAACTAACTAAAAAGCAGAGAGAATCTATTCAAATCAGCAAAGTCAGACATGAAAAGGGTGACATAACTACAGACACTGAGGAAATTCAAACAATCATTAGGTCATACTACAAAACCCTATATGCCACAAAATTTGAAAACCTAAATGAAATGGGCAATTTTCTTGATAGATTCCATCTTCCAACATTAAGTCAAGATCAGATAGAAAGACTGAATAGCCCTATATCCCCCAAGGAAATTGAAGCAGTCATTCACAGCCTCCCCCCCAAAAATAGCCCTGGGCAGATGGTTTCAGCACAGAATTCTACAAGACCTTCAAAGAAGTGCTAACTCCAATTCTCCTCAAGGTATTCCTCAAAGTAGAAACAGAAGGAACACTACCAAATTCATTCTATGAAGCCACAGTCACCTTGATACCTAAACCACACAAAGATCCAACAAAAAAAGAGAAGTTCAGGCCTATCTCTCTTATGAACATTGACGCAAAAATACTCAATAAAATACTTGCAAACTGAATCCAAGAACACATCAAAGATAACATCCACCATGACCAAGTAGGCTTCATCCCAGGCATGCAAGGGTGGTTCAACATATGGAAATCCATCAATGTAATCCACCACCTAAACAAACTGAAGGAGAAAAACCACATGATCATCTCCTTAGATGCTGAAAAAACATTTGACAAAGTCCAACACCCATTCATATTTAAAGTCTTGGAGAGATCAGGGATACAAGGCACATATCTAAACATAGTAAAGGCAATATACAGCAAGCCTATAGCCAACATCAAACTCAATGGAGAGAAGCTTAAATCAATCCCACTGAAATCAGGGACAAGACAAGGCTGCCCACTCTCTCCATACCTCTTCAACATAGTACTTGAAGACCTAGCCAATAAGACAACTAAATGAGATCAAGGGGATACAAATCGGAAAGGAAGATGTCAAAGTGTCACTATTCGCAGATGATATGATAGTGCATATGAGTGACCCCAAAAATTCAACCAGAGAACCCCTCCAGCTTAAAAACACCTTCAGCAAAGTGGCAGGATACAAAATCATCTCAAAATCCGAAGCCCTCCTGTATACCAAAGACAAAATGGCTGAGAAAGAAATTAGGGAAACAACACCCTTCACAATAGCCACTAATAACATAAAGTACCTTGGGGTGACACTAACCAAGCAAGTGAAAGACCTGTTTGAGAAAAACTTCAAGTCTCTGAAGAAAGAAATTGAAGAAGGTATCAGAAGATGGAAAGATCTCCGGTGCTCATGGATTGGTAGGATTAACATTGAGAAAATGGCCATCCTGCCAAAAACAATCTACAGATTCAATGCAATTCCCATCAAAATACCAACTCAATTCTTTACAGACCTTGATAAAAAAGATTCTCAGCTTCATATGGAAAAACAAAAAACCCAGAATCTCCAAAACAATCCTTTAAAACAACAGATCATCTGGAGGTATCTCCATCCCCGATCTCAAGCTGTACTATAGAGCAATATTAATAAAAACTGCATGGTATTGGCATAAAAACAGAAAGGAGGATCAATGGAACCGAATAGAAGACCCAGAAATAAACCCACACACCTATGAATACTCGATCTTTGACAAAGAACCCAAAACCTTTCAATGGAAAAAAGACAGCATCTTCAACAAATGGTGCTGGTCTAACTGGATGTCTACATGCAGAAAAATGAAAATAAATCCATATTTATCACCCTGCACAAAACTAATTTCCAAGTGGATCAAAGACCTCAACATTAAAACCAGATACTCTAAATCGGTTAGAAGAAAAAGTGGGGAACAGCCTAGAACTCATTGGCACAGGAGACAACTTCCTGAAGAGATCACCAACAACACAGGCTCTAAGAGCAACAATCAATAAATGGGACCTCATGAAACTGAAAAGCTTCTGTAAAGCAAAGGACACTGTCATTAAAACAAAACAAAATGACTGCCTACAGATTGGGAAAGAATCTTCACTAACCCTTTATCTGACAGAGGACTAATATCCAGTATATACAAAGAACTAAAGAAGCTGAAAAGCAGCAAACCAAGTATTCCAATTAAAAAATGGGGAACAGAGCTAAACAGAGAATTCTCGACAGAGGAATATCGAATGGCAGAGAAACACTTAAAGAAATGCTCAACCTCATTAGCCATTAGGGAAATGCAAATCAAAACGACCCTGAGATTTCACCTCACACCCATCAGAATGGCCAAGATGAAAAACTCAAGTGACAACACATGCTGGAGAGGTTGTGGAGAAAGGGGAACTCTCCTCCACAGCTGGTGGGAATGTAAACTGGTACAACCACTTTGGAAATCTATCTGGCGCTTTCTCAGACAATTAGGAATAATGCTTCCTCAAGACCCAGCTATACCATGGCTAGGCATATACCCAAACTTTGCTCAAGTACAGAAAAGGGATACTTGCTCAACCATGTTTATATCAGCTTTATTTGTAATAGCCAGCACCTGGAAACCACCCAGATGTCCATCAATGGAGGAATGGATACAGACATCGTGGTATTTTTACACAATGGAATACTACTCAGCAATCAAAAAGGAGGAAATCATGAAATTTGCAGGCAAATGGTGGGATCTAGAAAAGATCATTCTGAGTGAAATATCCCAGAAGGACAAAGACAAACACGGTATATACTCGCTTGTATAGACCTTTAAGATATGATAAACATAATGAAATCTATACACCTAAAAAAGATAATCAAGAGAGTGGACATGGGGTAAGATGATCAATCGTCGTTTAGAAAGACAGATGGGATGTGCATTGAATGTATGATAGGAGTCTACTGAAGGCATTTGAAAGACTCTAACTAGCAGTGTTTTCAAAGCAGATACAAAGACTCATAACCAAACCTTTGGCAGAGTACAGGGAATTATATGAAAGAAGGGGTGTTAGTATGATGGGGAAAGGATAGGAGCTCCACAAGGACCAAATATATCTGGGCACAGGGTCTTTTCTGAGACTGACACTCCACCAAGGACCATGTATGGATATAATCTAGAATCTCTGCTCAGATGTAGCCCATGGTAGCTCAGTAACCAATTGATTTCCCATAGTAAAGGGAACAAAGACTATTTCCAAAAGGAATTCAATGGCTGG
This sequence comes from Meriones unguiculatus, assembly GCF_030254825.1. Taxonomy (NCBI): domain Eukaryota; kingdom Metazoa; phylum Chordata; class Mammalia; order Rodentia; family Muridae; genus Meriones; species Meriones unguiculatus. The sequence continues at coordinate 143,943,723 of NC_083351.1, forward strand.
CTCTTTGACCTCCCCACTGCCCAAGGGAGGAACAGTCCTGCTATGCCACAGAGGAGGACTTTGCAGCCAGTCCTGAAGATACCTGATAAAACAGGATCAGATGAATGGGGAGGAGGTCCTCCCCTATCAGTGGACTTGGAAAGGGGCAGAGTGGAGATGAGGGAGGGAGTGTGGGATTGGGAGGGAATGAGGGAGCAGGATACAACTGGGATACAGAGTTAATAAAATGTAACTGATAAGAAAAAATAAAATTAAAAAAAAAAGAAATTAAATAAATGAATGTTCCTAAAAAATAAGATATGTATTATAAGAAAGAAAACCAGCTGTGAACCTTTGATCAATACTTTAATATATAGTCCTTTTTAAGCTTTTATTTTGGTTCCATTATGTCAGTCTACTCCCTTTATATAATCCTGATGGAGAACAAACAGCTAGCAACATATTTGGTCAGTTGTTCTGATGGACATTAGGATGCTCAATATCACCTTGCTAAATTCTGTGTTTTATTAAAGATTCGTATTTGCATGATCTACTACTTTCAATCTTCACATCAGTCAGTGAAGAAGGTTTGTATTATTTTCAGAGAAGAGCTGCAAAGTGAAAGTTTTGAGTGTACAGTGCATATCGTGCTAAGTCTTAATATAACTAAGTTCCACTACAGAGTAACGAGTATGAGTGAAGAACAGTAATTGGATGTTTCATATCCACTCACTGAACATTATTTAAGCATTGGAATACAATCTTTACACTGTTAAACAAAGATGAACACTGTAAACCAATTTTTAGAAGTCAATCCATTCTTCTTCTATACGCAGTGCCTAAACAAAACCAAAGCAAAATATCATTTAACTTCAAGGTTTTTTTTTTTTTTTTTCAGGATTTTTTTACTGCAGTTTTATTTCATCTTATTTTTGTCTGTTCTTTTTTTAATTAAATTTGTATTTTTTAGTATTAGTTACATTTTATTAACTTTGTATCCCAGCTATATCCCGCTTCCTCATTCCCTCCCCAATCCCACCCTCTCTCCCTCATCCTCTCCCTATCCCTTTCCAAGTCTACTTACATATACATTTAAAAAAAAGTTACAAAGATAATTTCGGGTTTTGAATCAAGGTTAAAAATATCGCCTCAGAATTATTTTATATGTGTTTGTGAATTATATTTATTATGTGAATTATATTTATTATACTTTTAGCAAATGCCCTGAACTCATAACAAAATCTATTCTAATTGGAATAAAGTATAGCTGATAAAGGTCAATAAGTTCATATCTGTTACTGACTCATAGTGTGCATTCTCATCTACACTACTTATTTCTTCTTGAGAATGATTATGAAGATTATTTTGATGTAATATTTATAAACATTCATATGAATAATTTAGTGATCAGTTGACTTAGAAGGACTTCAGTCTCATCATGCTGTATTTTTTTTTTTTTTAATAATTTTAATTCATAGTGTTGTCTGTAGATTTGGGGTGTGGACACAAAGGGCAATTGACAGTTCTTTCTCCCTCTGTACCTCCCCACAAGACATTGCTCATGAACTCCTGTGTATCCCTTCCTTCCTTTCTCCCCTCTATCTCCCAGCCATGCCTGTCATTTATTTTCCACAATTTCACTTCTACTTTCACATCACATAAACATACACGATTTCATGTTCCAATATAAAATCCAGTCAAGAAAAGTGGGAGAAAACATGTGCTATTTATTGTTCTGTCATTTTCTTTTTTTTAATTCTTTATTAATTACACTTTATTCACTTTGTATACCCCCTGTGGCATACAATCACTCCCTTCCTCCACCCTCTGCCTCCCCAAGTCCACTGATAGGGGAGGACTTCTTTTCCTTCCTTCTGATCCTAGTCAATTAGGTCTCATCAGGAGTGGCTGCATTGTCTTCTTCTGTGGCCTGGTAATGCTGCTTCCCCCTTGGGGGGAGGTAATTAAAGAGCAGGCCAATCAGTTCATGTCAGAGACAGTCCCTGTTCCCATTACAATGGAACCCACTTGGATACTGAACTGCCATGGGCTACATCTGTGCAGGGGTCTTAGGTTATCTCCATGCATGGTCCTTGGTTGGAGTATCAGTCTCAGGAAAGACCCCTGTGCTCAGAATTTTTGGTTCTGTTGCTCTCCTTGTGGAGTTCCTGTCCTCTCCAGCCCTTACTATTATTTCCCACTTCTTTCCTAAGATTCCATGTACTCTGCCCAAAGGTTGCCCATAAGTCTCAGCATCTGCATTGATAGTCTGCAGGGCAGAGCCTTTCAGAGGTCCTCTGTGTCAGGTTCCTGACTTGTTCCCTCTTTTCTCCTTCTTCTGATGTCCAGCCTCTTTGCCTTTCTGGATAGGAAATGAGCATTTTAGCAAGAATCCTCCCTCTTGATTAGTTTCTTTAGGTGTACAGATTTTAGTAGGTTTATCCTATATTAAATCTCTATATAAGTGAGTATATACCAGGTGTGTCTTTCTGTTTCTGGGACAGCTCACTCAGGATGATCCTTTCCAGATCCCACTATTTACCTGCAAATTTCATGATTTCCTTGTTTTTTTATTGCTGAGTAATATTCCATTGTATAGATGTACCACAATTTCTGTATCCATTCCTCCACAGAGGGGCATCTGGGCTGTTTCCAGCTTCTGGCTATTACAAATAAGGCTGCTACCAACATGGTTGAGCAAAAGTACTTGTTGTGTACTTGAGTATCTTTTGGGTATATGCCTAGGAATGGTATAGCTGGATCTTGAGGAAACACTATTCCTAGTTGTCTGAGGAAGTGCCAGAATGCTTTCCAGGTGGTTGAACAAGATTACATTCCCACCAGCAGTGGAGGGGGGTTCCCCTTTTCTCCACAACCTCTCCAGCATGTGTTGTCACTTGAGTTTTTGATCTTAGCCATTCTGATGTGTGTAAGGTGAAATTTTAGGGTCGTTTGATTTGCATTTCCCTTATGACTAAGGACGTTGACCATTTCTTTAAGTGTTTCTCAGCCATTCGATATTCCTCTATTGAGAATTCTCTGTTTGGCTCTGTACTCCATTTTTTAATTGGATTACTTGATTTGTTGCTGTTTAACTTCTTGAGTTCCTTATATATAATGGATATTTGTCCTCTGTCTGATATAGGGTTGGTGAAGATTCTTTCCCAATCTGTAGGCAGTCACTTTGCTCTGATGACAGTGTCCTTTGCTTTACAGAAGCTTTTCAGTTTCAAGAGGTCCCATTTATTGATTGTTGCTTTTAGAGCCTATGCTGTTGATGTTCTGTTCAGGAAGTTGTCTGTCTCATCATTCTTATCTTTATTTTTACATGACATAAAATAATAGCTCTTGAACATTGAAGATATTGTAGAAAAATCATTACAAGAAACATTAATTATAAACTAAAATCCTCATTATATTGAATTTACGTCTTTTTGTTTTCCCTCAAAAGGTTTTTCAATCTCTTGTAGACATTGGTTATGGAAGCTCTACATTAATTTCATTAACCCATATGTGGTAATATCTATAACATACTTTGAAAACATTGTATTTCTGAAACAGTAATAAATACCCATTTTGTTTAAAGAATATTTGAAGATTTTCATAGGTAAAGGTTGATTTTGTGATTCACAGTGTGTTGCAAGAGAAAAAGCTTGACTTCATAGAGTCACACAGTCTGTGGTATTTATAAGCAGAGAAAAGCTATAAAATGTAATTTGTGTCATTGTTATGCTTCTGTGGATAACAAATGGCAGACAATTTGATTTTAGAAATACTGGATTTAAGGTTCTGTTTGGAAGGTTGATATATTTACTAAAGTGTGGCTACTCCTAGTCGTTTTCTCCTACAGATCCCAAAGGAACTTATAACCAAGATAAATTAAGTTATAACATGAGAAATATAATATCAATCTTCTTAAAGTCACCATGCATTATATTATTAGTGCATATAATTCCACCCTGGAACTTTAAAGGAAACTTACACACACACACACCCCTTGAAGCTCCATATATCCATGCTGTATTCTTTTCTTCAACACAAAGATATATGTATACAAATAGCTGGGCAGACAGCTCTGCCAGTCTCCCATCTGCAAACATAGCCAAGTGTCCTTGTTAGTGTCAACAGTTGGCTGTCTCCCATGGAGTGGGCCAGGATTTGGTTGGCCATTCCCTCCATCTCTTCCTTATATTTATCCCCTGCACATTTTGTAGGCAAGGTAAAATTTTGGGTGGATGTTTTTGTGGGTGGGTTGGTGTTCCACCTCCCTCCTCTAGGAGCCCTGTCAAGTTAGAACGTGGCCTCTACAGTCTCCATTCCCCCCACTGCTTGGGGTCTCAGCGAGAGTCTCTTCCATATCTTCCCTGGAGCTTACCCTGCTGTAAGTCTCCAGCTTGTCTTAGAACTGCCCCCTCCCACGTGTTCTCTTCTCCCTGAAATCCTTCTGTCCTTCTACCCCCTGTTCTGCCCACATCTGCCTCCCACCTTGGTTCCCCACCCTTGTTCTCCTCTCTACTTCCTCTCCTATTCTATTCTGTATCTTTCATTTTGTATAATTTTTATTTTCTATAGTAATTACAAGTTATTTACTTTGTATCCCAGCTGTAGCCCACTCCCTCATTCCCTCATAACCCCACCTTCCCTCTCTCATCTACTCCCTGCCCCTCTCTAAGTCCACTGATAGGGGAGGTCTTCCTCTTCTTCCATCTGACCCTAGTTTATCAGGTCTCATCCGGACTGGCTGCAATGTCCTCCTCTGTGGCCAGCAAGGCTGCTCCTCTCTCAGCGGTGGGGAAGGTCAAAGAGCCAACCAATGAGTTCATGTCAGGCATAGTCCCTGTTTCCCTTACTAGGGAAACCCATTTGGATACTGAGCTGCCATGGGCTACGTCTGAGCAGGGGTTCTAGGTTATATCTATGCAGGGTCCTTGCCTGGAGAATCAGTCTCAGAAAAGACACCTTTGCTCAGATGTATTCTACTGCCTATTGTGTTTCCCCTTCTGAGTGAAATTCAAGTTTCTTCCCTTGGGCCCCTCTTGTTACCTAGCTTCTATAGTGTGTGAATTGTATTATGGTTATCCTATATGGCTTGTAAGTGAGTACATACAATGTGTGCCTTTTGGATCTGGGTTACCTCACTCATGATGGTTTTTCTAGTTCTATCCATTTACCTGCAAATTTCATGATTTCTTTGATCCTAATAGCTGAATAATATTCTATTGTGTAAATGTACCAGTTTTCTTTGTCAGTTCTTTGTTTGAGGGACATCTGGGTTGTTTCCAGTTTCTGTTTTTTATGAATATTGCTGCTATGAACACAGCTGAGCAAGCGTCCCTGTGGCATGGTGGAACTTTTTTTGTGTATAAGCCCAGGAGTACTATAGTTAGGTCTTGCAGTAAAGTTATTCCCAATTTTCTTAGAAATCTCTAGATTGATTTACAAATAGGTTGTACAAGTTTACACTCCCACCAGCAAGGGAAGATTATTCCCATTTCTTCACATTCTTGCCAGCATATGCTATCACTTGAATTTTTGAACTTAGCCATTCTGACAGGTATAAGATGGAATCTCAGAGTCATTTTGATTTACATTTCCCTGATGACTAATGGCGTTGAACATTTCTTTAAGTGTTTCTCAGACATTCATGATTCCTTAGATGAAAATTCTCTGTTTATCTCTGCACTCCATTTTTAAATTGAATTATTTTGTTTTTTTGGTGTTTGATGTCTGGATATATATATATATATATATATATATATATATATATTTCTCTGAGGTTCAGTTTTCTCATCATTGGAATGTTACTATTAGTAATGTTAATTTGGTAATAATATTTAGAAAGTTAAGTAAAATTACTCATAAAAAGAATCTAGTACTAAGGTGTATGAATTAGTATTATTTTTTCTAAGATACTAGACCATATAAGCTTTTTTCATTGACCATATAACCTTTTTCATTTCTAATGGAAATTTATTGACACTTACCTTTTCAATAATGGTTGAATAAATTTCTCAGTCTAAAATATAACTGCTGCATATTTCATCTTTAATGATGTTTTAAAACAGCAAGAAACAATCTAACTCAGGACTTAAATGAATTAATCTTTTTAAAAAAATCAATGAATTAAACAGTTGGCCTTTGAGAAAATCAACAATATTGACAAATATTTAGCTAAATTAGCTAAAACATAAAGAGAGAAGATCCAAATTAATAAAATCAGAAATTAAAAGAGGCACCTTACAACAGATACTGAGGTAATTTAGAAAATTATGAGATCATACTTTCAAAAACCTGTACTCTACCAAACTTGAAAATATAAGAGAAATTGATAAATTATATATATATTGTAAATTATATATATATATGCATATATATATATATGGCTTACCAAACATAAATTAAAATAAAATAGACAAATGAAACAGAACTGTAGCCTCCATCAATAAATGGGACCTCTTGAAACTGAAAAGCTTCTGTAAAGCAAAAGACACTGTTGTAAGAACAAAACGACAGCCTACAGATTGGGAAAGGATCTTCACCAAACTTATATTTGACAGAGGACTAATATCCAGAATATATAAAGAACTCAAAAAGTTAAAAAGCAACAAATCAAGAAATCTTATTAAAATATGGAGTATAGAACTAAACAAAGAAATCTCAGTAGAGGAATATAGAATGACAGAGAAACACTTAAAGAAATGGTCAACATCATTAGCCACCAGAGAGATGCAAGTCAAAAGGACTCTGAGATTTCATCTGACACCCATCATAATGGCTAAGATCAAAAACTCAAGTGACAACACATGCTGGAGAGGTTGTAGAGAAAGGGGAACCCTTCTCCATTGCTGGTGGGAATGCAAACTTGTACAACCACCCTGGAAAGCATTCTGGCACTTTCTCAGACAACTAGGAATAGTGCTTCCTCAAGACCCAGCTACTTTGGGTGGATGACACCTAAATGAACATCGGTACAAAGTCCCAATTTATTTCTAATATCAGAGATCAGACCTCTACTCTTGCCTGATGCGTCTAAAACAAAAAGGGGGAACTGTAGAGAGCTGCGTAATGCCGCGCCTTAAAGATGGAGCTGGTTTCCGCCTTCCACCTTCCCGATGGTAAGTGCTCTCTGTCACAAACAACTCCACATTTGGCTAAGGCTGAGGATCTGGCTTGCTTCCATGTATGTGGACCTATCTGCATTGCCCATGTGGCACTCCTGGGTTGGCTACCCAGAGGCTATTTAAGCTGTGGGCTGGCTTTCCCCAGGGTCCGATGATTGTTCAAGGTTCCTGAATAAACTGCATTGAGAAAAAAAAATCCTCTACAAAACAAGATCTTCTGGAGATATCTTCATCCCTGATCTCAAGCTGTACTATAAAGCAACAGTAATAAAAACTGCATGGTACTGGCATAGAAACAGAATAGTGGATCAATGGTACCGAACAGAAGACACAGTAATAAACCCACACACTTATGGACACCTGATCTTTGACAAAGTTGCCACAACCATACAATGGAAAAAAGATAGCATCTTCAACAAATGGTGCTGGTCTTACTGGATGTCTACATGTAGAAAAACACAAATAGGTCCATACTTATCACCCTGCACAAAAATAAAGTCCAAGTGATCAAAGACCTCAATATAAAACCATACACACTAAATCTGTTAGAAGAAAAAGTAGGGAAGAGCCTTGAACTCATTGTCACAGGTGACAACTTCCTGCACAGAACACCAACAGCACAGGCTCTAAGAGCAACAATCAATAAATGAGATCTCATGAAACTGAAAAGCTTCTGTAAAGCGAAGGACACTGTAGTCAAAACAAAATGACTGCCTACAGATTAGGAAAGGATCTTCACCAACCATATATCTGTCAGAGGGCTAATATCCAGTACATATAAAGAACTCAAAAAGTTAAGCAGCAACAAATCAAGTAATTCAATTAAAAAATGCGGTACAGATCTACACGGAGAATTCTCAATAGAGGAATATCAAATGACAGAGAAACACTTAAAGAAATGCTCAACATCCTTGGTCATCAGGAAAATGCAAATCAAAACGACCCTGAGATTTCACCTTACACCCATCAGAATGGCTAAGATGAATAACTCAAGTGGCAACACATACTGGAGAGGTTGTGAAGAAAGGGAAACCCTCCTCCACTGTTGGTGGGACAGTAAATTATACAGCCACTTTGGAAATAAATCTGGCACTATCTCAGACAATTAGGAATAGCTCTTCCTCAAGATCCAGCTATACCAGTGCTAGGCATATATCCAAAAGATGGTCAAGTATACAACAAGGACATCTGCTCAAACATGTTTGTAGCAGCTTTATTTGTAATAGCCAGAAGCTGGAAACAGCTCATATGCCCCTCAGTTGAGGAATGGATGCAGAAATTGTGGTACATCTACAAAACAGAATATTACTCAGCTATGAAAAAAAAAGGAAATCATGAAATTTTCAGGTAAATGGTGGGAAAACTGGAAAAGATCATCCTGAGTGAGCTATCCCAGAAGCAGAAATACACACAGGATATATACTCACTCATAAGTATATATTAGACATATAATACAGGATAAATATACTAAAATCTGTACAGCTAAGGAAGCTAATCAGGAAGGAGGACTCTGGCTAAGATGTTCAGTCTCCATTCAGAAAGGCAAAGGGATGAACATTGGAGGAGGGAGAAAACAGGAAACAGGACAGAAGCCTACCACAGAAGGCCTCTGAAAGGCTCTACTCTGCAGGTTATCAAGGCAGATGCTGAGACTAATAGCTAAACTTTGGGCAAAGTGCAGGGAATCTTGTGAAAGAAGTGAGAGATAGTAAGACCTGGAGAGGACAGGAGCTCCACAAGAAGATCCAAAAAGTCTGGGCACTGGGGTCTTTTCTGAGACTGATACTCCAGCCAAGGTCTACTCATGGAGATGGCCTGGAACCCCTGCACGGAGGTAGTCTATAGCAGTTCAGTGTCCAAGTGGCCTCCATAGTAATGGGCACAGGGACTATCTCTGACAGGAATTGATTGGCCTGTTCTTTGGTCACTTCCCCCTGAGTGGGGAGCAGCCTTACCAGGCCACAGAGGAAGACAATGCAGCCAGTCCTGATGAGACCTGATAGACTAGGGTCAGAGGGAAGGAGAGGAGGACCTCCCTTATCAGTGGACTGGGAGAAGGACACAGGTGGGTAAGAGGGAGGGTGGGATTAGGAGGAGAGGAAGGAGGGAGGTACAGGGGGGATACAAAGTGAATAAACTGTAATTAATGAAAATAAAAATAATTAATAAAAAATTATCATTAAAAAAAAAAAACCCAGCTATACCACTCCTAAGCATATATCCAAAAGATGCTCAAGTACACAACAAGGACATTTGCTCAAACATGTTTGTAGCAGCTTTATTCATAATAGCCAGATCCTGGAAACAACCCAGATGTCCCTCAGTTGAGGAATGGATACAGAAATTGTGGTACTTTTACACAGTGGAATACTACTCAGTAATTAAAAACAAGGAAATCATGAACTTTGCAGGCAAATGGTGGGACCTAGAAAAGATCATCCTGTGTGAGGTATCCCAAAAGCAGAAAGACACATATGGTATATACTCACTGATAAAGACCTATAAGATAGGATAAACATACTGAAATCTATACATCTAAAGAAGATAAACAAGAAAGAGGACCTGGGGTAAGATGATCAATCCTCACTTAGAAAGACAGATTGGATGGACATTGGATGTAGGAGAAAACAAGGAACAGGACAGGAGCCTACCACAGAGGGCCTCTGAAAGACTCTACCTAGCAGTCTCTCAAAGCAGATATTGAGACTCATAACCAAACCTTCTGCAGAGTGTAGGGAATGATAAGAAAGAAGGGGGAGTTAATATGACCTGGAGAGGACAGGAGCTCCACAAGGACCAAATATATCAGGACACATGGGTCTTTTATGAAACTGTTTCTCCAACCAAGACCATGTATGGATATAACCTAGAACCTCTGCTCAGATGTAGTCCATTGTAGCTCAGTATCCAAGTGGGTACCTTAGTAAGGGGAACAGGGACTATTTCTGACATGAACTCAATGGCAGGCTCTTTGTGTCCCTCCTCCCCACACCCCGAGGGAGGAGCAGCCCTGCTAGGCCACAGAAGAGGACATTGCAGCCATTCCTTGAAATATCTGATAAACCAAGGTCAGATAAAAGGGGAGGAGGTCCTCCCCTATCAGTGGATTTGGAAATGGGTAAGGAGGAGATGAGGGTAGGAGGGTGGGATTGGGAGGGAATGAGGGAGCAGGATACAGCTGGGATTCAGAGTTAATAATATATAATTAATATTCAAAAAATAAAAAAAATAATAAAAATAAAAAAATAACAATTTTAAAAATTAAAAAAAGAGCTGTAGCCCCCAAATAAAATAGTGGTAGTAATTAAAAGCCCATTTTGCTTAGTGCCATCCTTAGGCATGTGGATGCAGATTGCAAAGAAAGGTCACTCTGCAAGCCATGGCCAACCGGCCAGTGAGCATTGTTCTTCTATGTCCTCTACTTTTGTCCATGGTTCCAGGTTCTTGCCTTGCTCCTGCATTTACTTCACCTGATGATAGACTGTAATCTACAAATCAAATAAACTCCTGTCTGTATCATACTCATTCACAATATGGTGTTTTATCACAGTAGAAATCATAACTAAAACAGTTACGAAGCCTCAGTATACTGTATGTTAACATAAAGTTGTACTCGTTTTACTAAGATTTGCTTTAGGGAGTTCTTTTTGTCTCCAAAATTATTAGATCAACTATATTGTAATCATGCTTTCATCCAAAAAACAATAATAGAGAATTTAATATTTGTCATTAACAAAATTAAGTCCTAAAGTTTTCTTGAGTGTAACTTAGTACATTATTATATCTGAGCTCTTATTCTAATCACTAATCAATGGAGACCTTAAATAACTTATGACATAGTAGATAATTTTTCTATTAACATCCTTTGTAAGTTTTCTCTGTTTTCATAGAAAGAACATGGAAATTTAAAATATTTTCCCAGAGTAGACAAAAGGCTGTGGCCAGTCAAGCCATGCTACTGCTCTACCGAATAGAGCATATAACTCTGTAGGGTATCTCATTGCATAGTCAAAAGCTTTGAAGAGTAAAGAATTTTTTTTTCAGACATATCAAAACATGTTAAATGACAATTACTATTATTAAAGCTGGCAATGGCAGTGGATGTAGGCTTTAATAGTCAATGAGCTATACAATCTGCTGCAATAAAAGAGTCATTTCTTTTAATTTTTATTTTTATCAATTACACTTTATTTACTTTGTAGCCCCCCATAAGCCCCTCCCTCCTTCCCTCCCACTCCCTTCTTCTCATGCATGCCCATGCCCAAGTCCACTGATAGGGGAGGTCCTAAGAGGGGTAATTTTTATATAGGTTGATGGAATTTACAGACCCCCATTGATAAAATACAATCTAGAAAATACTTTTTTGGGTTTTGCTTATGAAGCACTGTCTGCATTAGATGTACTTTCAGTTCATCCTTTCAATGATAGTGTAATTCATCTTCCCTCCACTCTGCACTTGTGCCTAATCTATTCTAATGATTTTACCTACCTCTTTTTAATCTTGTCCAGCTTCTGCCATCTTTCTGGAGAAATTTGTTAAATATTTAGAAATATATATATAATTTTAGACTGTCTAGGTTCAAATCTAGTAAATAAAGTACATTCATAATTTGAAAACTTTCTTACCAAAATTTTAGAAGAAACTTTTAGTTGACAATTATTATTAAATTCTCTGCTAAAAGGATGAATTAATGGACTAAAAATGTAAAAGAAATCTCTTTTAAGCGTAAGCGAATGTCTTTAGGAAATAAGAGTGGATCATCCTATGGTGGAAAGAGAATCAGATCGCAGTAATACTATAAGGATTACCTGGTTAGTGATTCCAGCCGGGCCTTAGGAAAATGTGTCTTATCTTGCTGCTGAGTTTAACTTTTTGACTATCCCAGCATCCATTTTGGAACTGCTTCCCATCAGAGAACTGCAGAAACCACCTTCTGTTGGAATTGATCTGCTTGATACTGTAATCACCCAGAATTTTGTCTCAGCTCCATAACGAACAATTCTCTACTCTTTACACACAAATGTACACACACACACATGTCTGTGTGCATACATATACACACATTCCTCTGGATTTCAATTTTTTTATGCTTTTGCTACAATCATATTATTTTTTAACTTGGGACTATGTACAGACCTTTGTAAGATATAGCTCACTACCTGATTTTCTATCATATCAGAGTTTACCTTTTGATTCAAGTTTTAAATTTAGGTTTCTGTCTTAAAAATGTTTGTCATATCAGTTCTGTAGCTTAGCATGGATAAAGGGATCATAAGAGTGTTTTTATTCAGCGACCACTCCTGTTTGGTTTAATTATATCCTTGTCAGTATTCCAGAAGAATTATATACAAAATAGGACATGTAACCTAGATACATCAAAGGCTCACAAAAAAACTAAGCCTCACGCTCACACTCTAGTGTAATGCCCTCTAACACTGACTTTGGAGACACTTAATACATGAGAGGAAAATCAGGTTTCACAAGTTGAAAAGTCACTAATGAAATGTAAGATCCATGGTGAATCTTGTTAAGGATCACAGAAGAGAAGAACCATAAAATACCAAGGTAAAAGAATTAGTAAACTGCCAGATATTTGTAGGAAGAATGTCACTGTGTACCACAAAGCCATCTTAGTCCAGTAAGCAAGCACAGGCAATCTCTAAATACTATCTTGCTGAATCCATCCCAATTTGACAAAGTCTGATTTTATGTATCAAGAAGCCACAAATCATGGTCTTTGACACACAGCGATGAATAGTTGACTGAAAGCTGGAAGATAGCTATTACCCAAGGATTCAATATTTTAAAATGAGCAAATCAGTATATTAAAAACCATCATTATGCTTTATCTCAGGAGCAGAAAGACACACACGGTATATACTCACTTATAAGTGGGTACTAGACCCATAATATAGGATAAACATACGAAAATCTGTATACCTAAAGAAGATAAACAAGAAAGAGGACCAGGGGTAAGATAATTAGTCCTCACCTAGAAAGACAAATGGGATGTCCCTGACTCTGTTGCCTGCCTTTGAATTTCTTTCCCCTAACTGGAAGGCCTTGTCTAGCCACAACAGAAGAAGATATACCCAGTCTCATTACAACTTGATATGCCAAGCTGTGTTGCTAACCATGGGAGGTCTCTCCTTCTCTGAAAAGAAAGGGAAGGGCCATAGTGGTGTAGGGAGACAGAGGGACTGGGAGGAAATGAGGAATTATAAACTCTGATGCAGATGAAAAGTAAATAAATATATCAATGAAAAAGAAAAGAAAAACACAAAGAAAAAAAAGAACTTTTTTAAAAGGCATTTGGAAAATGACTTTTCATACTTTTTTTTAATTTAATTTAATTCTATTTTTTTATTTTTTTCAATGCAGTCTATTCAGGAACCTTGAACAATCATCTGACCCTGGGGAAAGCCCACAGCTTAAATAGCCTCTGGGTAGCCAACCCAGGCGTGCCACGTGGGCAATGCAGATAGGTCCACATACATGGAAGCAAGCCAGATCCTCAGCCTTAGTCAAATGTGGAATTGTTCGTGACAGAGAGCACTCACCATCGGGAAGGTGGAAGGCGGAAACCAGCTCCATCTTTAAGGCATAGCATTCCGCAGCTCTCTACAGTTCCCCCTTTTTGTTATGTACTTTTTTGTATCACTTTCACAAAAGCAAGATTCTTTTCAAGAGTTTATTTAAGATATTGAGAATATAAGGATTCTCAAGCTATTTTCATACATCGGATAGAGATGTATGAAATATGGGTGGAATACATGAATAATAAAGTTCATTGCTCTCTAGCCAAATACTTTTATTTGAGTGTGTTTTTCTCTAAATTGAGAAGAACTAAATCTGATGTTCATTTTGGTGTTAAAGTTAATCCTTGGGAAAATCTAATAGTTCTTTCCATCTGTATTTAAAGTGATCAATATAAATGAAATACATAATCTCTCCATAGGAAATGTGTAGGTACTACTACGGTAAATATTTTGTCTCAGCGTATCACAATTCTAAAATGATGACACAGGCTGTGATAATGATCAAATTTGGCAGGGTAAGATGTAATGAGATGGGAAACATATGAAAATCCCACATGGCTTCTTGAGAGGCTGTTTAGTTATTGCATTGTACATGTTTCTCAAAGTATAAGTTTTAATCTATGTTAGGTATTTCTGAGTGAGTGGGTATATCTTTTCTGATTTACCACTTTGAACCTAGAATGAACTAATAGCTATTTTCTCTCTTCTCTTTGTCAGATGACATCAATATTACAACGTTAAATGTGCTGAATGTTATACAAAACATTTGACCTATATAGGTCAATATCATTTTTTATATCTAGGTATGTATTTTATTATATATATATATATTTAACTTTTATTTATTTATTTATTACTTTATTCACTTTGTATCCCCCCATAAACCTCTCCTCCTCCCCTCCTAATCCTACCTTCCCTCCCCCTTCTTCACGCATGCCCCTCCCCAAGTTCACTAATAGGGGAGGCCCCCCTCTCCTTCCTTCTGATCCTAGCCTATCAGATCTCATCAGGAGTGGCTGCATTGTCATCTTCTGTGGCCTGATAAGGTTGCTCCCCCCTTAGGGGGAGGTGATCAAAGTGTAGGCCAATCAGCTTATGTCAGAGGTAGTCCCTCTTCCTATTACTATGGAACCCACTTGAACACTGAACTGCCATGGGCTACATCTGTGCAGGGGTTCTAGGTTATCCCTATGCATCATACTTGGTTGGGGGCTCAACAATGTTTGTAGCAGCTTTATTTGTAATAACCAGAAGCTGGAAACAACCCAAATATCCCTCAACTGAAGAATGGATACAGAAATTGTGGTACATCTACACAATGGAATATTACTCAGCAATGAAAAATAAGGAAATTATGAAATTTGCAGGTAATTGGTGGGACCTGGAAAGGATCATCCTGAGTGAGCTGTCCCAGAAGCAGAAAGACACACACGGTATATACTCACTCATATAGACATATAATATAGGATAAACTTACTAAAATGTGTACATCTAAAGAAACTAAGCAAGAGAGAGGACCCTGGCTAAAATGCTCAATCCTCATCCGGAAAGACAAAGAGGATGGACATAAGAAGAAGAAGAAAACAAGAAACAAGGTAGGAACCTTCCACAAAGGGCCTCTGAAAGGTTCTGCCCTCCAGACTATCAAAGCAGATGCTGAGACTTATGGCCAACTGTTGGGCAGAGTGCATGGAATCTTATGAAAGAAGTGGGAGATAGTAAGATCTAGAGAGGACAGGAACTCCACAAGGAGAGCAACAGAACCAGAAAATTTGAGGTCAGTATCATTTAAAGTTGAAAATACCTTAAATTTCCTTCAGTTGTTCATCAGTCATTACTATGGGGTTCATAAAGACATATGTCAAGGAAACATACATTTTTTTTAGAATCATCCACCATTTACAGTTTATGAAATTGCTATTTGCATTTTATTTCATATAAAGAGAAATTGATTTTGCATTAAGCAAACTAATTAAGGTCATTGTTTGTCCTACATAAAACTTGTTCGTTGAGTTGGTTTAAAGGCCCTGTGCTTTGACACAGCACAGCAGCTGGTTTATAGTCTGAGAACAACCAAAATAATCATGAGATAAATATAAGGAGGACATTGTAAGTTTAGCAGCTGTCTTGGGGTATTGCTAACTCTCTTGAGACATATAGAATTGCCTCTCCCTGAAGATACTCATGAATCCAAAAAGATATGAACTTTCTGTACCTCCAAAAACTCCTTTAAAGCGCAGAGATTGGATGTCTGTGATGGTAATTATCCTCTCACAGGAGTATAATTAGCATTCTCTAAAAGACATACAGTGGTCCCTCTGTGTTATCCCAGATACACATTGCTGCAATTGCCTGAAGAAATGTCTAGCATCCACCAGTTACTCTCAATGAGGCTGAAAGAAAACATTCTCCTGTGTGTTTGGAGAACACTGAAGCTAAGGAAAACATGATAGAGCTCAAAACTAAGTTTGATCCTTCGAAGACCTGAGCCCACAAGTGTCAAAATAGAGGACACCTGCGTCAGAACTCTGAGAGTTCAGGGCAATACAGTTCCTCAACACTAGTCTCTGATTCAAGGTCTCAGAAGTGATAATTAATTGGATTTTCATGATTTTTTTCTTTCATTGTGCTGTCATCGTATACCAACTTCTCAAAATAACAAAGATATCATCAAATGGAACTTAAATTTCCTCTAGTAACATGGTGGTTATGAGTAAATCTTTTTATTTAGGCTTCAAGAAAATCACTTTGATATGATCTCACATGTTAGAGTGAATAAACAAACAAACTGAGATGTATTGAAAATTACAAGAACATACATGGAGGTTTTAGGGGAAAAATAATTCCCAACTCTAAAGATGAAGATCCTAAAGTCTAATTGGTTTTGACTCACTCAGACTTTAGATGGTGTTTGAATTAGAGGTTGAATTAGAATTGGATGGAATCATGATACATCATAATTTCTATGTTCTGGGTAAAACTATAACTAATGACAGTTTAAATATCAGCCATTCAACTTTAAGTATCAGTTGATTAATTGACCAGATATGAAATGTTGCTTTTAACTTAATGCAGTGCATATCTCTTAATAATTTTGAAAGGCCTCTAAGGCCAAGGAAGGACAGGATCCGCATTCAGGGCAAGAGCTGGCAAATAAATGTCTTCTATTATGCAAAATGAATGTTTAAATTCAAGATGTAATTTAGCATCCAGCAAGAAAGAATTTTGATTACACTATCTGTAGAACTGGTGCTCGTGTTCTTCCATTGAGAGTAATTTAAAATTTGAGATTCTTCTTGGCTCCCATTTTATGGCAGAAAGAGACAACATTTGTTCATTTGTTCCTATTACTAAGAGTGTTATAGTGAATGATATCCCTATAGAAATAAAAACACTTGGACTTGGATACTGAAAGGTTATGATATATACAAGTTATGACACAGCACATAAGACGTTAACTGGAATTTCAAAACCTTGCTAGTGATTTTTTTCACTGAACAACTTACTCCCATTGGGACCATCTGTTATTGTGAAGCATATGTCTCAGCATCAAGATGAGCAGGAGTACAGCTCAACTCCAAGAATACAGACACTGTATGTAAGAACTAGTACATTTATCTGCATTGGCTGTGTATTCCATGAATAACACTAAAACAGTTGTCATTTATTTTAAGTTCAATACATCCTTTCAGTAGACATCATGTGTGATTCTCACAAGTTAGGTACTATATAATGTATTACAATGATTATAAGTAATCAACTCCAAAGTATGTATTTATATTCAAATGGGATTCAGGTAACTTACCTCCTTTTCTCTTCTTATATGAACACATTGAACATTTTCATCTGTCCAACAACAAAGGGACAAAAGACAAACGTTTATTCACATAAGGGAGTACTATTCTGGGTAATTACTGGAAGTGAAGCATATTATCTTCAACTACATTACATTGTTAAAGCTCAAATTCACTTTTGCTTAAAAACAAGTCAATCTAGAAACTATAGTCTAGCTATACTCTAGCAATGTGTACAGAAAACGATGAAATTGAAATAGATAAATAGTCGCTGTGGCCGCCATGTGCAATTATGTGAATATGTCCCTTGATATCTACCCATCAAATAGATAAAAGTGCAAGGTAAAGAAAATTATAATACAGCTAAACAGCAGCTTGGGTTCTCTATAGCTCTTAGATTAATGTCTTGTGTGCTAGCTGTGATACAAAATGAGGCAATTAAGTGTTGCATTCTATATTTGAACTTATGTCACAGCTCTAGAAGATGTCCATCTTTCTCTATTCTCTTCCTAATTGCTAAAGACATCAGACCTCAATTTGATGTCCCTGAAGATTAAATAGCCTGATAGAGTATTTACTAATAATGATGTTATACTAAGCCATGGATGTTTGAGTACTCGGATATTGTAGAAAAAAAAAAGATATTGTGAGTTCCAGAAAAAAAGACTTTTATGTTTTTGAGGAATTTTCATTGTAATATCACTACCTATTATGACTATCACACTTTATATTTTTTATAACTGAAGTTGAAAATTAACTGTGATACCAAAGAAATGTGTCTACATGACTTTGCACAAACCATTTACCTTGTTGGGTTTCTCCCTTTTTTTATAAAACGTCCTTTGTCTTTTAATTCACATTTTCATTTATAGTTCTATAGAACTTTAATACTTTTTATTTGAACCCATTTGTAAACATATAAAAGTTCTTATATAATCATATAAAGTTGTAGAAACAATGTGAGGATTTTTACAATCATTTTTATAATCCTATCAAATTTAGGATTATAATTTCTGCTAACAAGGGATAAAGATGAAGGGATCCAGCCCCCTTTCTAATTTGTGGACATCCAGAAAAAGAGTTGGAATCAAGACTATATTTTATTAGCTAAAGAACTGCCAATAATTTAAATCAGATAATATCTGTATTAGAACCTTATGTTATTATTGTAATATATCAAAAGTATTGCAACTGTAAAAATCTCTGCCATGAATATGTGCTTTATAATCAGGCTACATTTCCAAAAAAAGGGGGGGCTTCTCTAGTTAGTATACAATAATTGCTCTAGGTTCTAGCTTACTGAGCTCTCAGCTATGGGGCCATTAAACCCTGAGCCTACAGCAGCAGGCTGTATGGGGGTGGGGAGGTCTTTTTTTCCTTCCCTCATACCATATATCTTGACTAGATTCCCCTCCCTCCACTCTTCCTAACCTCCCCTGACTCATAACCTCTCCCCTGGATCTACTCCCTCACTGACTTTCATCAGAAAATAACAGGAGTCTAAGAGACAACAACCAAACACGACAAAACAAAATAAAATAAGACAAAGTACCAGCCATCACACCAAAGGTATTCCAACAGGAGGGAAAGATTCCCAAGATCAGGCAACAGAGTCAGAGACACATCTGCTCCCACAGTTAGGAGTCACACAAAAAACAGCAAGCTAACATAGCATATTTGCAGAGGACCCGGTACAGCCCCATGCAAGCCCTGTGCTTGCTGCTTCAGTCGCTATGAGGCCCTATGTGTCCTGCTTAACTGATTTAGCTTGATGTGTTCTACTGGTATCCTCCATTTCCTCTGACTTCTACAATCCTTCCACTCTCTCTTGTATAAGTAACAGTCCTAAAGATAAGCTAACCCTCCTCTGTGACTGTGTTTCTTAGGTATCCTTTCTCTTGGCACTCATTTTTATCTCCTGCCTTTTAATATTAATTCTAATTCCACATCTCCTTCCATGCTTTCCTTTTCTCTCTTCCTTTCTTTTAATTGCCCATGCAACATTAAACCCGTTGTGAAATTTTGCTGAACATTCTTAGGCACACTCTGGCAAATGTAAAACTTGCTGATAGAATAAACTGACTTTCTTTATATTTTATTTCCTTATGTGAACTGAATCAGCAAAGATACACACCCCAGATAACTTTGGCTGAAGGGAGCGAAAGAAGCAGAACCAATATTCACATGGTGCACCACACAGCAAGTTTTGCTTAAGCCTAAAATCATTTGCACTTTGTCCTGGAGCAGAACTCCATGGGAATTTTGTATCTGTTTCAGGAGACTGGGTTGCATAAGTATAAATAAACACTGTAGATTGCAGATATTCTAATTCTGCAATATAATAAAAATTTCAGACCTCAGCGTTATGAACTCTTTGCTAAAAATGGTCTGTGCCCTAGGGAATTTCAGGAGAACAAAGGAAATAGGCATATAGATATTTCCAAGCTCCTGCTGTGTGCCATATTTTTCTACATCTTCGAGCAAAATATCAATAGATGTTGACATGATTGTGTAGAAAATTCTAAGCATAAAATGCTAATTAATGATAAAGGATCAATAAAGGTTTCAAATTTGTTGTATTAGAATAGTGTATGAAGCAGTTAGAAGCATCACATTTGGAGTTCTGCCTGTCTTTAACTTTATTGAGAGAAAAAGATAGTCATAGAAAAGTTGAGTGGTTCTTCCCCAATTTCATGCCTAAGTTACATAAGTGGAGATTTGAAATGTCTCTTAATACTCATGGCAATATTCATTTAAGAAGCTATACACATGAAGTCTCACCAATATGATGGCCTAAACATGCCCTGAAGGACACCAACAGACATTCTGACATAAAAGGAAAGCTCAGGGGGTCTTGACCCTAAACAAAGAACTCCAGTTGTGAAATTTTCAACTTCTAAACCGAGATGCTGAGACGTAGAGAAAGAGAGCATACTAATCAGTTATCCAATACCAAATGGTCATCCCTGAAAACATACATTCAAGTAACATCATATAGACTCAAAATGTTGTATCTATATATTTAGGAATCTCTCTCTCACACACACACACAAATGTGCTGTGTAAACAACTGTCCTGACATAACCAGACTCTCCTCTCTAAAGCCCTTCCTTAAACAATATTTCTTTTTGTGGCATTTTATCTTCTGTCCTTGTATATTAATTTTAATACCGCATTTTCTTCTATTCTGTCCTTTCCTTTCTCTTTTGTTCGGTTGTTTCTTTCTTTCTTGTGTGTGTGTATGTGTGAAAACCAACAAGAAGGTACATGGAAGGGGTTGAGGGAAGAAAAGGGAAGCAGGTAAATGATGTAACTCATTACAACCTGAAACAAAAAAAAACATACAGATATAGCAATAGAAAAAAATTTTTTAAACTGGATTTATTTTCAGAAACTATAAAGTGGCATTTTTAATAATCTCAAGGAAAGTATTAACTGAAACACAGGATGATTTTAAATATGATAATTTTATTTACTTACAATTTCATACAATATATTTTGATTGCATTAAGTATTCCCAATGTTCCCACTAGCTCTTTTGGGATCCAGGTTCAACTTTCTTTCTTAACCATTCCTTCAACTTCTTTTTCTTTTTCTTTCTTTTTATGGGGGGGAGAGGTGTGTGTGAAAAATTAGACACTGGTTTCCATGTGTAGTCATGGTTGTACCAAAACTAAGTCTTTAGCTCAGGATGACCTTGAACTCAGAGACATAAAGGGGTTCAAATTTGTGACCATATTTTGAGAAGTGTGGAGTTACAAATAACAGTGTGATAAGACTATCAGGGATCACAACAAAGAAAACTGAGTCTTCTTCATCCAGAAGCCAATGTTAATACCTGTTTACTAAATTGTGAGGACTTATATTAGCTGATTCCCCATTCATGATTGAATGTTGACTAGCTTGATCTTGAATAGTATTATGCAGGCAACCAAAGTTGTTGTGAGTTTGTGACAACAACAGCCCTGTCATGTCCAGAAAACTGTGATTCATTATGTTCATCCCCAATTTCTGAATATTACAATCTTACTAGTTTCTCTTCTAGAGGAGCCTCATGTACGGTGTGGAGGAGGGGTTGATGCAGACGTCCCATTTGTGGGTGTGCATACCACTGATATTTACTCTCTGTGCCTTTGATTAGCTGTGATTTTCTGCATTAGATACCTTTCACTGTACAGTAATACATCTCTAATGAAATCTCAGATTATCACCAATCTATAGGTTTACAGATATGAATTTAGAGTACATTTTGACAGTATGTTAATTTAGTATCACAACAGTAGTAAGACCTGTGAGCTAACAAACATTGGGTTCTTTGCCAGATTTATAGTATCCGCCATGAGCTTCTCACTTGGGGAGCTTTTAGATCCAATAAAAAATTTTCAAGTACCATCATCTTTATACCACAGCTGGGGCAATGAGTTCTCTCTTAGTTGCTTTACTATTGGTGTGAAGTGATACCATGACTAAGGCAACTTTTATAAGAAAGTATTGAATCAGGCTCACGGCTACAGAGGATGAGTCCATGACCATCATGGTACGGAGCATGCCAGCTGGCAAAAAGGCATGGCACTGGAGCAGTAATGAGAGCTTACATATTGATACAACAACCAACGGTCAGAGAGGGAAAATAAAAGTACTAAATGGGATCAACATGGACTTTTGAAACCTAAAAGCTCAGGTTTTAAGCTCTCCCAAAAATCTACACATCTTAATCCTTCCTAAGCACTTGTACCAACTGGGAATGAAGCATAAAATATGTAATCCTATGGGGGTCATTCTCATTTAAACCATCAAAAGCATATTTTGTCCTCTAAGTCATTATTTTATTCACAAAGTTCCTCCTAAACAATGCAGGCTAAGATAATTGCACTTAATTTACTTCCTTCTTCATGCTAAGGCCCTGTTGTTGAAGATACCACACAATTTAGCCACAAGACGTGAATAAATCACTATGGTACTGACCAGGAGCCTCTTCCTCCCTGTTGGTTAGTTTTCATATTATGGGAATTGCTTTGTGGGAATTTGGGAGGGAATGTTATCAACAAGATATGGGGTTTAGCATTTCTTTTGCTAAAAGTTTATCAAATAAAGCTTTATTAGTGGGAGTGATTAACGGAAAAAATGCTATAATGTATATAGAATATCCAACAATTATATAAATTCTCTTGGAAATATTCTAGAAATGAATATGGACATTTACATGACAGTTGTATTTTAAATATTTCATAAATGTCTGTACATTTTTTATGATCTTTGTGCTGTTACCTTTTACTGAACAACTTACAAGGCTTTGTTTTTATCATATCACTGCCCAAAATGTCTATTTTCTGCATTAATAACCATTCTGATATAGTGTATTTTGGTATCTCATTGTTTTATCTGGATATTTGGTGATAAGAAACACCTCTTTACAAACTAAACTCACCAAAAAAGCATCAATTTGACCTGTAATTTAGGGACATATCTGCCTCCCTCAGTTTTGTGGTAATGTTCAGGTCTTTTTGCTATCTCATTCTCACAAGGTAATTGCAAAAAGGAAAAGTTCAAGGTTACTTGGAACAAAAGAGTCTGAATCAGAATTCAAATCCATGTACTCTGAGTCCACGGCTAAATTTTTCACAGACAGTAGTAGAGAATTTCCCAGCTCTGGGAATTTCTGGTAATTAAGCACATTATATGGTGTGTTGTAGTAACCTAGAATAAGCAAATGGACTAGTGAAAATCCATATGTGAATCCATAAGTAACAATCAAAGCCATTTTCTAATTCTGGGATTTTATTTGAGTTATCCAAAGAGACAAGTACAAAAGTAAATAGTGATGATTCATTCTGAGTGCTCCATTTGAAATAGATTCATTCTTGCATTCTATTTCCTGTCATGATTTGTCTGGACTATTCCTTTCTTCAGATACCCCTGACTATGAGAATGGAGGTGGAAGGACTTCATGCTGTGGCTTATAATGAAAATATTGTAGGGTTACATTTTTTTTTTCAATTTTTACTAGGAGAGATTCTTAAGGATTAATATTGACTAAAATATTCTTCCTTAAGAAGCCCTGGCCTAGAAGGTGAAGATTAAATTCAATACTATATACATCTCTCTACAGAGTAATTACTGTTGCCATTTCTAAATTACATGGCACCCCTTAACCACCTTCAAAAAGCTTTTGGGAAGTTTTCTAACTTGCCAGGCTATAAAACCAATAGATAGACCCTTAAACCATCATGATGTTATTATTGCAGCTCATTTAACTAAGTATTTGAGAACTTACTTTGGGTATAAAGCTGACAGTTTTCTTTGGCAAATGAGCTTAGTCTTATCGTTATTTTGTCTTACTATAAGAATTCAGAAGTTATCCAATAATAAGGAATTTTATGTGTAAGGTTTTGGTATGATATTCCCGTTATGATTTTCAGTTAAGCATTAGGATTCCTTCCAAAGACATATATAATAAATGTTTCATTTCCAGCTGATGGAGTTATTGGCATGGAATGGAATCTATCATAGGTGTTGTAAGGAAGAAGGGAGGTCATTATAGACATGCCTTTGGGGCAGAAAAAGATTGTAAGCGTCAGAGGGTATGGGAGAAATCAGGAAACCCTTGTCCACTGAAGTAACTGAGAGAGGCTCACGTGGGCTCACAGAGAGTAAAGCATCAAGCACAGGGCCTGGATGGTCACACCAGGTCC
Organism: Meriones unguiculatus; assembly: GCF_030254825.1. NCBI lineage: Eukaryota > Metazoa > Chordata > Mammalia > Rodentia > Muridae > Meriones > Meriones unguiculatus. Next base: position 143,967,849 of record NC_083351.1, read on the forward strand.
TTTGGGTACATTTTTGGCAGTTTATCTTGGTGTAAATGCATCTTTTATTAGTTTGATCTAACTTTCCTCTCAGAGGCTTAATGTTGAATATATTCACCTTTTCTCATTCTTTCTGAAATCTGATTGTCTGAGTCAACTCAGCTGTTCTGTTTCAAAACTTCTTTCCAAGCTCACTGATTCAAAGTGGCTTTTCTATTCTTCTGACTTAATTGCTCCACTTGGCCTCAAACTAACTTTGGCAATATGTTCTAGTCTTCAAGTTCCTTCTCATTCTCTGGCTTGTACTGTCTTCATCTGTGTCTAGCTTGTTTTCTCTCTGCAACCTCTTTCTGTAGAACTTTTCTGCTGAGAATGCCTCTGAATTCCATGAACTGAACTATCAGGAAGTCAACTCCACTTGACTGCTTCACAACTGACTCCTCACTAACTCTAAACTAACTGACTGACTGAAATCAACTCAACTAACTGAACTGTTGCTCTCCCTGTCTCAGAGCTTTTTAAAATAGCCTCTTTTTCCTGTGCTAGTCCCATAAGAGTTGGGCATTTCCTATTCTGACAAATCTTTCTGATTCATAACTTTGTCTGCCCCTCAATTAGACATCACATTCAAATACGGCTGCTTCCTTCTATAAACTAAACTTAACTTCATTGCTTTGGATTAAATGTATGTACTAAGGCCATGTGTGCATTCCAGCCATATCACATCAACCTAGAAGTTCTTTGAATGTGATCCCTTGCCAGAGCATCAATGTTGCCAGATTAAAATTCTTGGTGTTTTAAAATTCTTGGTGTTTGCCAGATTAAAAATATTGGTGTTTTTGTGGGATTCTTTTTTTTTTCTACTGAGATATTTTATTAACTTTTATTAGTTACACTTTATTCATTTTGTATCCCCCCACAAACCCCTCCCTCCTCCCCTCCTAATCCCACCTTCCCTCCCTTTTTTCGTGCATGCCTCTCTCCAAGTCCACTGGAAGGGGAGGTCCTCCTCTCCTTCCTTCTGATCTTGGTCTATCAAATCTCCTCAGGAGTGGCGGCATTGTCATCTTCTGTGGCCTGGTAAGGCTGCTCCCAGCTCAGGGGAAGGTGATCAAAGAGCAGGCCAATCAGTTCATGTCAGAGGCAGTCCCTCTTCCCATTACTATGGAACCAACTTGGACACTGAACTCCCATGGGCTACATCTGTGCAGGGGTTCTAGGTTATCTCCATGCAGGGTACTTGGTTAGAGTATGAGTCTCTGGAAAGACCACTGTGTTCAAATTTTCTGGTTCTGTTGCTCTCCTTGTGGAATTCCTGTCCTCTCCAGATCTTACTATTTCCCTCTTCTTTCATAAGATTCTATGCACTCTGCCCAACGGTTGTCCCTAAGTCTCAGCATCTGCTTTGATAGTCTGCAGGGCAGAGCCTTTCAGAGGCCCTCTGTGGCAGGTTCCTAACTTGTTTCCCATTTTCTTCTTGTTCTGATGTCCATCCTCTTTTCCTTTCAGGATAGGAATTGAGCATTTTAGTCAGGGTCCTCTCTCTTGATTAGTTTCTTTAGATGTACAGATGTTAGTAGGTTTATCCTATATTATATGTCTATATGAGTGAGTATATACCATGTGTGTCTTTCTGCTTCTGGAATAGCTCACTCAGGATGATCTTTTCCAGTTCCCACCATTTACTTGCAAATTTCATGATTTCCTTATTTTTCATTGCTGAGTAATATTTTGTTGTATAGATGTACCACAATTTCTGTATTCATTCTTCTGTTGAGGGGCATCTGGGTATAGCTTCTGGCTATTACAAATAAAGCTGCTATAAACATGGTTGAGCAAATGTCTTTATTGTGTACTTGAGCCTCTTTTGGATATATGCCTAGGAGTGGTATGGCTGGATCTCGAGGAAGTGCTATTCCTATTTTTTTCTGAGAATCTTAACAGTGGGAGCAGATATTTTTCTTATTCTTGACTGCTCTTGCGACTCTTTCCTCATATTGGGTTGCCTTGTTCAGCCTAATAGGAGGGCTTTCTCCTTGTCGTCTTGTATCTTGTTTTCCCCTCTTTGTTTTCTATTGGAGGCCCACTCTTTTCTGAAGAGAAATCGAAAGGGAATGGATCTAGAGAGAGAGGAGGTAGGAGAGTGTTTGGAGGAGGGCAGGAAGGGGAAACTGTGATTAGGATGTATTATTATATGATCAAATCATCTGTTTTTAGTAAAAATTTTAAAAAAAAAGAACAGGAAAATAACAAAGAAAGACCAGGAATAAAAAAGCATACCCAAAACCTAGCAGAGTTATTGAATCCTATAACTGAATGTCACACATATGAGAAATGTGCTAATATTATCAGAATTATATAGGAGGCATCAGAAGCATTGTCCCTGTGACCCTGTCATTTCAAATACACATGGTCTTTCCCTTGGGACACTACTCACCGCCTAGAGTTTTCTCCATTAGAAACACCACATTTCTGGCATCTTGATATCCTGTGGTCTCCACTATGTCTTAGGCATCGCCCTCATGTACAAGGCTTTAGGAAAGGAATCTGACTCTATTGTACATTACTTTGTCTCCGGTGTATTTTTCTGGAGACATGGTATAATTTTCTATGACTCTGTATCTCTTGTATTATTCACTACACAAAGCCAACACCATGTAGATTACGCCAAGATATACTGTTAGCTCAAGAAGTAGATGAGTGAGTGCCTTTGCACCACATCTGCAGTGACCTGTGGCTCTTAATGGCTGAACATGAGAAGACATATCCATATGTGATGTTTTTCCAGTGGGGTATCGTGGAAGCAATCTCTTTTCAGGCATTATCTTTATAAATTAAAATATATGAAATTAATTTTCATTCTTATAGCGAGAGCCTTCCTTGGGTGAAACCCCACTCTAAAGGAGCATTCTTTTTTTCGTACACCCAGTAAAATGTTGACTGTCTTTAACAATAGTAATCTCTTCACCAAACATAACTGCTTTGCCTGAACTTGCTTTGTCTGTATTATGCTCACCATCTCTTCCTTACCTAACTTATCATTTAAAAATTTTTCTCTATTGCTGTTTTGGCCTTGACTTGTACTGCAAATCTTTCTGCAATACATCAGCATTAACAACACCACAGCTTGCAAATTACATTGTCTTGAAATTGTCTACAAGTAAATCATTTCGTTGCTAGCCTCACTCAAATTTTCTTCTGTACTTAGGCAAACATGACACATGACATGTTTTTTTTTTTTTTTTTTTTGCCAGAGTATGACAAGAATGAACCTCCTCCAGCTCAAATCTCCACAGAGCCCTTGCTTCCATACAACATCTCATAAGGAAAATCTTTACCATTTTTTTCTCTCTTATGAAACTGATAATTTGAACAGATGTTGGAGTAGACCACTTAGCTCCACTTACAACAGCACAACTCATCTGTCACCAACACTGCAAACACTTCCAATTTTCTGTGCAAATCAGTTCTGAAGGTCAGGTTTAAGATAGCATAAAAACCTCTTCTTGATCCAGATTTAATGTTTTGGTTACCTCAGCCCAAGTTTAGTTGCCTTTGACCATTGGGACAGAAAGCAAAATAAAAGATAAAGGGTTTACTTTTGCTTATGGTTTCCAATACACATCATTCTGCATTGCAGGATGGTATAGGATGAGTAGATTGAGGTGGTTCCAATTCACATAGCATGGACAAGAAAACAGAGATTTAATTTAAGTTTTTAAATTTAATTTACACACCAACAATGCCCCCTCTCCTCCCCTCCCAGTCCATCCCTCTCCCCTTCAACCTTTCCCTCCAGATAAGGTGAGCTCCCCTCTCCCCTCTATCAACCTTCCCCAGGACATCAAGTCTCACCAGGACTGAGTATATTTTCATCTCTTGACACCAGGCAAGGCAGCCCTGCCAGGAGGAAGTGATCCAAAAGCAGGCGATAGAGTCCATTTTAGAAACAGCCCCTCGCCCCCTACTCACCAAGAAACCCATATGAAACCAAGCCACCCATAGGCTACATGTGTACAGGGGGCCTAGTCCAGATTGTGCATGCTCCTTAGCTGATGTTTCAGTCTCTGGAAATCCCCATGGGACTGGGTTAGTTGTCGCTGTTGGTCTTTTTGTGGGATTCCTGTCCCCTCCTGGTCCTTCCATCTTTCCTCCAACACTTCCATAGGATCACTGGAACTCAGTCCCATGCCTGGTTGCAAGTCCCAGCATTTGTCCTGATCCACTGCTGGCTGGAGCCTCCCAGAAGACAGTCAAGTTAAACTACTGTCTGCAAGCATAACAGAGTATCATTCTCAGTGTCAGGGGCTGGATCTCTACTGTGGGGTTGGTGCCAGGTTGGACCAATTATTGATTGGTCTTTCCCTCAATCTTTGTTCCCTTATTATCCCTGCACTTCTTGTAGTCAGGGTAATTTTGAGATCACAGGCTTTTTCGGTAGGTTGTTGTTCCCCTCCTTCCATTAATCCTGCCTGGTTAAGAGGTGGTCACTTTAGTCTGCATGCTTCCCTCCCCTGTGAGGAGTTTCAGGTACAGTCACACCCATTTCCTCCCAACAGCCTACCCTGTTGCAGGCCTCCAGCTTGAGAAAGAGATGTCCCCCTCAGTTTCCCTTCTTGTTCCCAGCTCTCTCACCTCCCACCCAAGTCCTCCCCACAGCTGACGACCACCCTTGTTTCCCTCCCCATTCCTTCTCCTGCCCAGTTCCCACCTTCATCCACTTCTGCTGTCCAGTCTATTTCCCCTTCTGAGTGAAATTCCAGCACCTCACTTGGGCCCTCCTCTCACTTAGATTCTTTGGGTCTGTGGATTGTAGTGTGGTCATATGGTCTAATATCTGCTTATAAGTCAGTACATACCATGAACATCATTCTAGATCTGGGTTACCTCACTAAGGATTATCTTCTCTAATTCCCACAATTTGCCTGCAAATTTCATGATTTCCTTGTTTTTAATAGCTGAGTAGTATTCCATTGAGTAAATGTACCACAGTTTCAATGTCCATTCTTTGGTTGAAAGATATCTAAGTTGTTTCCAGTTTCTGCTTATTACAAATAAAGCCACTATGAACAGTTGAGCAAATGTCTTTGTTTTATGGTGGAACACCTTTTGGGTATATGCCCAGAAATGGTATAGCTGTGTCTTGAGGTAGAACTCTTTCCAATTTTCTGAGAATGTGCCATATGATTTCCCATAGAGGTTGTACAAATTCAATCCCACCAGCAATAGAGGAGTATTCCCCTTTCTCTACATCCTGCATGTGTTGTCACATGAGTTTTTGATCTTAACCATTCTGACTGTTGTAAGATGGAATCTTAGTAGTTTGAATTGCATTTCTCTGATGGCTAAAGATATTAGGCATTGTAACTCTAACCAAGCAAGTGAAAGACCTGTTTGACAAGAATTTCAAGTCTTTCAGGGAAGAAATTGAAGATTTTAGAAGATTGAAAGATCTCCCATGCTCTTGGATCAGTAAGATTAACATAGTACATATGGCCATTCTGCCAAAATCCATCTACATATCAATGTAATTCCCATCAAAATTCTAACACAAATATTTACAGACCTTAAAAAGCAAACATTAACTTTATATGGGCGAATAAAAGACCCGGGATAGCCAAAACATTTCTGTACAATAAAAGAACTTCTGTCTGTATCAATATCCCTGATTTCAAGCTATACTACAGAGCAATATTAATACAAGCTGCATGGTATGGGCATAGAAACAGAGAGGTTGATGAATGGAACTGACATGCAGACCTAAAAAATAAACCCACACTCTTACAGGCACTTGATTTTCAACAAAGAAGCCAAAACCATACTATGGAAAAAAGAAAGCATCATCAACAAATAGTGCTTGTCTAACTGGATGTCTGCACATAGAAAATGCAAATAGACCTATTTTAATTACCCTGTACAAAATTCAAGTCCAAGTGGATCAGAGACCTTGATATAAACCAAGACACTCTAAATCTATTAGAAGATAAAGTTGGGGAAAGTTTAGAACTCATTGACATTGGAGACATTTTCCTGAACAGAACTCCCAGAGCACAATCTCTGAGATCCACAATTAACAAAGGGGATCTCTTGAAACTGAGAAGCTTCTGTAAGTCAAAGGACACTGTCAATAGAACAAAATAGCAACCCACAGATTACGAAACCAATGTTCACCAAACCTATATCAGACAGAGGGCTAATATCTAAAATATAAAATGAATTTAAGAAATGAAACTTCAACAAATCAAATAATCCAATAAAATATGTGGTACAGTGCTAAACTGAGAATTCACAAAAAAAGGAAATGTGAAAACCTTTCAAAGTCTTTCCCTTGGTGACATGTTGTCAGCTAAGCCTCGCTTCATAAAAGCTTCTCAGCTTTTGAAATAATACCAAAAACATGGAACTGAACATTCAAAACATTAATCTGTAGGGACATTTCAGATTAAAATGAGAGTAGAGATTTAGTGAAATTTCAGAATTCTGTTGAAAACATATAAATCTCATACAAACCAATATTGTTTCTTCATTTCTTTTGTGTTGTCTTCTTCCAATTTTTGTTTGTTTTTTGCTTATTGACTCCCTTTTTTTCCTTACTCTTCTTTCGTCCCTTCTTCTCTCTCTCCCTTCTTTTAAATATTTTTATTACGTGAACTACCACATTGTAACAGATAGAGGATATGTATTGAGTAAGAAACACAAATCATAGTCCCCATTTCAGTATAGGTGTATTGTGCTAGGGATAACAGATACTTCAGTTAAAACTATCCGTAATAATTCCTTATATGCAATCATGAACATAACTGTAGTGGATTGAATGAGAGTGGTCCCCACAGGTTTCTACGTTTGAATGCTGAGTCCCAATACAGTGAAACTGTTTGGGAAGAATTAATAACTGTAGCATTTTTGGCTGAGGTGTGTCACTGTCTGTGGGCTTTGAGGATTCAAAAGTCCACAGTAGTTTCACTCTCACCCTCTCCCTGTGAACCAGGAGGTAGAGCTTTTAGATACTGCTCTAGCATCATGCTTGGCTGCTTTCCACCATGGTGATCATTTAAAATTGTAAGCAAGACCCAAATAAATGCTTTCTTTTATAAAAGAGTTGCTTTGATCATGGTGTCTCTTCACAGTAATAGAAGAGTAAATACAACAATGACAAATGTTGAAATAAGTATGTGATTCTAGCTAATTTTGATCAAATTTATCTTTAAATATTAAGTTCTTATTCTAACAAAAGTGAAATTAGTTTTATAAATAAAGTTTCCTTCCAACATCTATCCAATGAAATAAGTTAAGTCAAACAAAGTTTTATAGAAACAGATTTATACAAAGAAGCATTTCTGCAATAATGTTCTACTTTATTTTACATTAAATATTGACATAATTGTTTTGTGTAATATAGACTTCAGATCTATTGTGTTTGGGGAAGGGCTTGGGAATGTAACTTTTTATAAAATTCTTCAGTAAAGTCCTTTCCAACATTTGGAAAAAAGCACTTGTGATGAAACCACAGCAGAGACAGGATGGATTACTATCAAAAATTGTTTGAATGTCAAGAATCAATACAATAGATATACCAAGGGAGTATAAAAATATCAATTTGAGGATTTCTGGGGAGAGCCAGCCAAACTTTTTTGAACTGATTTAAAAATGCCTTAAGAGAGCAAAAGAATGAAATTGGCTTCAGATTGTCATGATAGTTTCATGCTAAGGATGGAGTACTGGGGAAAGATTTGAACTTTTTTCTGGCATCAAAGAATGGCACACTTTTAAAAACCAACATTTCCAGATGTGAGGCATAAGTCGTCCAACTGAATGCATAATTTGGGAATTATGGTAGCTCATTTCGAATGTTTTTCTTGGTTAGTGTGGATTTTTATCATTGTTCAGGACATATTCTCACTAATTCTAATCAACATAAAAAAAGATAAAACTTTTCCCTATTGATATTGGAATAAAAATTTTCTCTTAATAACAAAAGAATTATTGGAGAATACTTATCTGAGTAGTTAAGTCTTAGTGTTGGTCATTGTAAATGACCAGTACCTTACAGTCTAGTTTCTTTTTTTTATGTCAGATTTTTTTATTTTAATTTAATGTTTCCTTTGATCAATAAATTCATTTCTTATATTGTGTTTTCAGTGTCTATGATTCTCCTTTCTCTTTTTTAAATTTTTTTTATCAGTTATGTTTTATTAACTCTGTATCCCAGCCATGTCCCGATCCCTCATTCCCTCCCAGTCCCTCCCTCCCTCCCTCATCTCCACCTTGCCCCCCCTTTCCCAGTCCACTGATAGGGGGGGACCTCCTCCCCATTCATCTGATCCTGTTTTATCAGGTATCTTCAGGACAGGCTGCAAAGCCCTCCTCTGTGGCCTAACAGGACTGCTCCTCCCTTCGGGGGTGGGGAGGCCAAAGAGCCAGTCATTAAGTTCCTGTTAGAAATAGTCCTTGTTCCCCTCACTTTGGGAAACCAATTGGTTACTGAGCTACCACAGGCTACATCTGAGTGGATGTTCTAGGTTATATCCATACATGGTCCTTGGTTGAATGTCAGTCTCAGAAAAGACCCTGTGCCCAGATATATTTGGTCCTTGTGGAGCTCCTATCCTTTCCCCATCAGACTAACTCCCCTTCTTTCTTATGATTCCCTGTACTCTGCCAAAGGTTTGGTCAGGAGTCTTTGCTTTGAAAACACTGCTAGTTAGAGTCTTTCAGATGCGCTCAGTAGACTCCTGTCATAAGTTCAATACAACCCAGATGTCCATCAATGGAGGAATGGGTACAGAAATTGTGGTATTTTTACACAATGGAATACTACTCAGCAATCAAAAAGGAGGAAATCATGAAATTTGCAGGCAAATGGTGGGATCTAGAAAAGATCATTCTGAGTGAAATATCCCAGAAGGAGAAAGACAAACATGGGATATACTCACTTATATAGACCTATAAGATATGATAAACATAATGAAATCTATACACCTAAAAAAGATAATCAATTGAGCGGACGTGGGGCAAGATGATCAATCCTCGTTTAGAAAGACAGATGGGATGTGCATTGAACGTACAGTCTACTTTCAGGTGATCATGATTTTTTTAAGATGTTGGCACTGAGCTTTTTATTACCTTCCAATTCAACCCTGTTTACAATGACCTTGCTCTTTTGTAGATTATTTTCTTTTCATGCATATGTTCATTTCTTTGTAGTCTCATAATTATATATTTGAAGGAAATTCTCTGGGAATAAATAAAATGAATATTATTATTATGCTGATATTTTTCTGATGGGTAAATTGAAGCAGGAAAAATCTATTGATTGTATTGCATGTTTGTGTGTGTTCAGATGTACATATGTGAATTATGTGGATGGTGGAAGTATGCATCTGTATTTGGAGTTCAGAGAACAACCTTCAGATCAGTTCTCAGGTGCTATCTTTTATTTTATTTTATTGAAATAGAATCTCTCACTTGCCTGGAACTCACCAAAGAGGCTGGACAGTGTTGGGCTTGACTCTATATATTCACCAAGGGCAATAATAGCATGCCTTGAATTCCTCACATTGTCTACCCAGCAAAGCAGAGAAAATTAATTCTATCCTAGATGCATGATAATCACGATAATTATTAAGTGGTATGTCACTTCTTGCTATACGTCAATTAGAAAATAATTCTGAAGCATTAAAATTAAAATCAAAAGTGATTTGAAAAAGTTGAAACTAAGCTTCATGAAAATTTACCATAATAGGACCTACTGGCATCTCTACCTTCACATTTTGTGTCTGGAGAATAAAAGAAAATCTAGATAAACAATAAAAACTTCCACATACTAAATAATATTCTAAATTACTTTTGATTGACAGGCTTTCTTTGCTAGAATGAGACAGAATACCCATACTAACTATAGTGTTCAAAATGTTTTCTGTATATCAACCGAGAAACCTTTGAGTATTGGATTCAGATAAACAATCTATTTGGATACTTGGCATTCTGTCAAATTGAGATTGGACTCTCCTGAGATGTCTGTCAACAAAAAAGAACTCTGTTAGGATAAAAAGCTAATTAATGATTGATTGACCTGTTGACATCCTAGTGGAGATACAGCCTGCACAGCTCACCTGTGCTGTACAATCATTTGGGAATGCGTACTTCACATCCCTCTAAAAAGTCTGCATTAGTATTCTGCTTAATCATAAGAGCCTTGAATATATGGCTGGGATTACATATTTTCCTCTTACTGAGCAATGATGTTTAATGGTATTTTCCTTAGAAAACTAAAAGTTTTCTAAAGCCCATCATGCCCAAGTAACAAAATCAAATGAAGCAGCCAATCCCGGGTCTAACATAGTTATTTTATTTTTGGATAACAACAACAAATATCCAAAATGGCCTCAATATTATTACATTACTAAAATTTGTTTTTTAATTTATTCTTACATATTAATATTGAGAGATAGAGGGAGACAGAGAGAAAGGAGAGAGACACAGAGAGAGAGAGAGAGAGAAAGAGAGAGAGAGACAGCATGAGTATTAGTATACATGTGGAGGTCAAAGGACAATTATGTGGAGTTCTTTCTTTCACCTTTAATCCGGAGGTTCCAACCAGCCCTCTAGTCTTGTGTGATACACCTCTTTACCAGCTAAGCCATCTACTTGGCTTAGAATTAGAATGCAAAAGTTTTATTTGTGTTTTTTTGAGATCTGAGGTGTTCATATATATAAATATAATATTATATATTATATACATTATTATATAATATGTTATATATATATTATATATGTATTTTTACAGTAAAACGTCTGTCCCTGAACACATGCTCATGAAAGGCTATCTCAAAGCTTCCTTCAAAGGTGACCACCGCCACTACACCCACCTGCTAAGGAAGCCACTCTACCTGTCACATTGTTATTCTAGTATATTCTACCTAGGACACATGCTCCCCGTCTTGGCAAATTTTGAACAAGGGATAGACAAATGGAAATTAGGGGTTATTTTATCCTTGCTTGCTTGCTTACTTGCTTTTCTTTCTTTCTCATATACTTTTTATTAAATTTTAATTTATCTTTTTTACATTCCAGTCATAGCCCCCTCTCTCATTTAATCCTTGTCCCACTGTCCCTCCCTCTTTCCCCCATTTCCCTCCCCCAAGAAAGGGGGAGTCTTCTTCATTTCTGACCCCAACTATCACATCTGACCCCAGACTATCACATCTTATTAGGACTTCCTGAATTGTCTTCTTCTGGCAAGGCCACCCCAGCAGGGGGAAGTGATCAAGGAGCAGGGGAGCAGGCAAAAGAGTCCCCTTCTTTTCATCAGATTCCCTATACTCTGCCCAAAGTTTATTTATGAGTCTCAGCATCTACTTTGATACAATGGTGGGTGGAGTCTTTCAGAGGCCCTCTGTGGTAGAATTGGTCTTGTTTCCTGTTTTCTACTTCTTCCAATGTCCATCCCATTTGCCTTTCTGAGTGAGGATTGATCATCTTACCCAGGGTCCTCCTTCTAGCTCAGCTTCTTTAGGTGTACAGATTTTTGTAGGTTTATCCTAGTTACATATCTTCTATCTACTTACAAGTGAGTATATACCCTCTGCATCTTTCTGCTCCTGGGATAGCTCATGCAGCATGATCTTTTCCAGTTCCCACCATTTGTCTGCAAACTTCATGATTTCCTTGGTTTTAATTACTGAGTAATATTCCACTGTGTAAATGTACCATAATTACTGTATCCATTCCTCAGCTGAAGGACATCTGGGTTGTTTCCAGCTTCTGGCTATTGCAAATAAAGCTGCCATGTACATGGTTGAGCAAATGTTCTTGATGTGTACTTGAGCATATTTGGATATATGCCTAGCAGTGGTATAACTGGATCTTGAGGTAGCACTATTCCTAATTGTCCGAGAAAGCACCAGATTGATTTCCAAGAGGCTGTACAACTTTACATTCCCACCAGCAATGGAGGAGGGTTTCTCTTTCTCTACAACCTCAGATATGTATTGTCACTTGAGTTTTTGATATTAGCCATTCTGATGGGTGTAAGGTGAAATCTTAGTGTCATTTTCATTTGCATCTCCATGATGGCTAAGGACCTGGATAATTTCTTTAAGTGTTTCTGTGCTGTTTTATATTGCTCTACAGAAAAATCTGTTTATCACTGTACCCCATCTTTTAATTGGATTACTTGATTTGTTGCTGTTTAACTTCTTAAGTTTCTTTATATATACTGGATATTAGCCCTCTGTCAGATACAGGGTTGGTGAAGATCCTTTCTCAATCTGTAGGCTGCTGCTTTACAGAAGCTTTTCAGTTTCATGACATCCTATTTATTAATTGTTGATCTTAGAGCTTGTGCTGTTTGTGTTCTGTTCAGAAAATTGTCTCCTGTGCCAATGAATTACAGGTTCTTCCCCATTTTTTCTTCTAACAGATTTAGTGTGTCTGGTTTGTGTTAAAGTCTTTGATTCACATGGACTTAGTTTTGTTCAGGGTTATAAACATGGTTACGTGGTTCTATTTGTATTTTTTTTTTTACATTTAGAGATCCATTTAGACCATCACCATTTGTTGAATATGCTGTCTTTTTTCCATTGTATGGTTTTGGCTTCTTTGTCAAAAATCAAATATCTCTAGGTGTTTGTAGTTATTTCTGGACCTTCTATTCAATTTGATTGATCCACCATTCTGTTTCTATGCCAGTACCATGCAGTTTTTATTACTATTGCTCTTTAGTACAGCCTGAGATCAGGGATGGAGATACCTCCAGACAAACTGTTGTCTGGATAGTTTTGGCAGTTAGTTAGTTAGTTAGTTAGTTTGTTTGTTTTGTTTTGTTTTCCATATGAAGTTGAGAATTTTGCTTTCAAGGTCTGTAAATAATTGTATTGGTATTTCGATGGGAATTGCATTGAATATGTAGATTGCTTGTGGCAGGATGGCCATTTTCACTGCGTTAATCCTGATCCATGAGCATGGGGGATCTTTCTATCTTTTGATTTTTTCTTCAATTTCTTTCTTCAGAGACTTCAAGTTTTTTATTCACACTTTCCCTTGTTTGGTTACACCAAGGTACTTTATGTTTTTTGTGGCTATTTTGAAGGGTGTTGTTTCCCTAATTTCTTTCTTGGCCCTTTTGTCTGTGGTATATCCAGGACTACTGTCTTTTTTGAGTTAACTTTTTTAATTTTAATTTTTTAATATTAGTTACAGTTTATTAATGTTGTATACCAGCTGTATCCTGATCCCTCATTCTCTCTCAATCCCACCTTCCCTCTCTTATCTCCTCCTTGCCCCTTTCCAAGTCCACTGATAGGGGAGGACCTCCTCCCCTTTCATCTGACCCTAGTTTATTAGGTATCTTCAGGACTAGTTGCAAAGTCCTTCTCTGTGACCTAGATGGGCTGCTCCTCACTCGGGGGGGGGGGCAGTTCAAAGACCTCGCCATTGAGTTCATATCAGAAATAGTCCCTGTTTCCCTTGTTAGGGTACCCACTTGGATACTGAGCTTCCACGGGCTACATCTGAGCAGGGGTTCTAGTTTGTATCCATTCATGGTCCTTGGTTGGAGAAACAGTCTCAGAAAAGACCCCTGTGGCCAGATATAGTTGGTCCTTGTGGAGCTCCTGTCCTCTCCATGTCATATTAACTCCTCCTTCTTTCATATGATTCCCTGCACCCTGCCAAACGTTTGGTTATGAGTCTCAGTATCTGCTTTGGTACACTGCTAGGTAGAGTCTTTCAGGGGCCCTCTGTGGTAGGCTCCTGTCCTGTTACTTGTTTTCTTCTACATCTGATGTCCATCCCATTTGTCTTAATTTTGTATCCAGCCACTTTGCTGACGGTGTTTATCCGGTGTAGAAGATATTTGCTATTATTTGGGGGTCACTTTTGTGTTCTATTATATCTGCAAATAGTGATACTTTGATTTCTTCCTTTCCAATTGTCCACTTGATTTCCTTCATTTCTCTTATTGCTCTTGCTAGAATTTCAAGTACTATGTGGAAGAGATACAGAGAGAGTGGGCTGCTTTGCCTCTTCCTTGATTTCAGTGGAATTGATTTAAGTTTCTGTTTAGTTTGGTGTTGTCTATATGCTTACTCTATATTGCCATTTCTATGTTTAGGTATGTGCCTTGTATCCCTGATCTCTCCAAGACTTTAAACATGAATAGGTTTTGGATTTTCTGTTTTCATCTAAGGAGATGATCACATTTTTTGTTGTTGTTGTTATTGTTGTTTTTTTTTAACTTTGTTTATATGGTGGATTACACTGATGGATTTCTGTGTATTGAACACCCCCTACATGCCTGTGACGAAGCCTCCTTGGTCATGGTGGATGATATCTTTGATGTGTTCTGGTATTTGGTTTGCTAGTATTATAGTGAATTTTTTTTTGTCAACGTTCTTAAGAGAAATTGGTCTGAAATACTCTTCCTTTGTTAGTTCTTTGTGTAGTTTAAGTATCAAGGTTACTCTAGCCTCATAGAGTGAGTTTGGTAATATTCCTTGTGTTTCTATTTTATGGAATAATTGAAGACTATTGGAATTAATTATTTTCTGAAGGCCTGGTAACATTCTGCAATGAAACCATCTGGCCCTGGTCTTTTCTAATACCAAAATTTAAAAAAACTCTTGCAAGCAAAGCATGATTATAAGTATGTAAGTGTGTATACAGAAGAATTGTAATAAAAGCAATATCAAACTGACCTGGTGAACCACAAAAATACTTTTCAAGTTTATGTTTCTTATGATTCCACATGTACCAAAAAATGCTTAGAAATAATTGTGGTTGATATATATTCTTATATGTATTGTTAGTCACAAGAATGCTATTATAATTGAAAAATACCTTTCTAACTTGTGAAAGGAAAATGTTTCACATTAAAACAATAAATAATTACTATGATGGAGGACAATTTTGTGCCAGGAAAGACAACTTGAGAAAAAATTCTGCATGTTCACTGCCACCAGATACATTACCTCATCATTTATCAAACTCACAAGAGAAAGACTAAACAGGGCTAATAATTTTAGAAAAAGCTATGCATATGCCAAGGTGAGGTTTATAGGATTAGTCATTGGGATTATTTTTTTTTAGTTCACACCACTTTTGCAGTACTACCCGTCTTTTTTCCATTAGGAAAAAAATGACTTCCTTAAATTTTTAATTTCAAATTTAATCTAGCATTTTAGCATCTTTTTCTACATGTAAATACAGAAAATAAGATACCACAGCAGAAATTTGAATATCCACTTACTTTGAATAGTAACAAGAAAAGTTTGAATTTATGAAGTTTTAACACATCATCATGTCTACTATTCTAATAAACAAAGCTTTTCACTGTATTTTGTCATGGAAATTTTGATTCTACAAAAAAAAAATGTTCCTCAATTGTAAAAAGGATAAAATGAAGAAAAAAGATGAAACTAGTGAATATAAGAAGCCTATGAAGACTATGTACAACTTCTGTATCCATTCTTCAGTTGAGGGGCATCTAGATTGTTTCTAGATTCTGTCTGTTATGAATAAAGCTGCTATGAACATAGGTGAACAAATATCTTAGTTATATCGTTGAGTATCTTTGGGTATATGCCTAGGAGTGGTGTAGCTGGATCTTGAGGTAGCACTGCACCTAATTTTCTAAGAAGTGCCACATGGATTTCCAAAGTGGTTGTACAAGTTTACATTCTCACCAGCAATGGAGGAGTGTTCCCCTTTCTCCACAACCACTCCAGCCATGTGTAGTCCCTTCAGTTTTTGATCTTAACCATTTTGATGGGTGTAAGGTAGAATCTCAGGGTTCTTTTGATTTGCATTTCCTGGATGACTGAGCACATTGAGCATTTCAAGTGTTTCACTGCCTTTCGAGATTCCTCTGTTGAGAACTGTTTGTTTAGCTCTGTACCCCATTTTTTTTAATTGGATTACTTGGTTTGTTGGGGTTTAACTTCTTGATTTCTTTATGTATTTTGGATTTAACCCTCTGTTAGATATAGGGTTGGTGAACATCTTTTCCCAATCTGTATGCTGTTGTTTTGTTCTGATGATGGTGTCCTTTGCTTTACAGAAGCTTTTCAGTTTCATGAAGTCCCATTTATTGATTGTTGATCTTAGAGCCTATGCTGTTGGTTTTCTGTTCAGGAAGTTGTATCCTGTGCCAATGAGGTCAAGGTTATTCCTACTTTTTTCTTCAAACAGATTTGGTGGGTATGGTTTTTATGTTGAAGTCTTTAATCCACTTGTACTTTAGTTTTGTGCAACATGATAAATATAGATCTATTTGCATTTTTCTACATGGAGACATCCAGTTAAACCATCACCATTTGTTGAAAATGCTATTTTTTTCATTGTATGGATTTGGTTTCTTTGTCAAAAATCAAGTGTCCTTAGATGTGTGGGTTTATTCCTGGATTTTTGATTCATTTCCATGGATCTGCCAGTCTGTTTCTATGCCAATAGCATTCTGTTTTTATTCCTGTTGTTCTACAGAGATGAAGATACTTCCAGAAATTCATTGATTGTCCATGATAGTTTTGGCTATTCTGGGTGTTTCTGTTTTCCCATATGAAACTGAGAATCATTCTTTCAAGGTCTGTAAAGAATTGTGTTGGTATTTTGATGGAGATTTCATTGAACATGTTGATTGCTTTTGTTAGGATGGCCATTTCCCCATGTTAATCCTACAGATCCATGAGAATTGGAGATCTTTCCATCTTCTGATTTCTTCTTCAATGTCATTCTTCAGACTTGAAGGTATTTTTTTCACACAAATCTTTCACTTGCTTTGTTACAATCACACCAAGGTACTTTATGATTTTTGTGGCTATTGTGAAGGGTGTTGTTTCCCTAATTTCTTTCCCATCTCATTTGTCTTTTGTATGTAGGAGGGCTTCAATTATTTTAGTCATTTTTTGTTTTGTTTTTATTTTATTAAATGTTTATTTTTATATTAATTAGTTTATTCATTTTGTATCCCAGCTGTACCCCTTCCCTCATTCCTTCCCAATTCCACCCTCCCTCTATCATCTCCTCCCATGCCTCTCTCCAAGTCTACTAGCCAATTTTCTAAAGGTGTTTAGGGGTAAATGGGTTCTCTGGTAGAATTTTTGGGGTCACTTATGTATACTATCATATCATCTAAAAATAATGATACTTTTCTTTCCTTTCTTTCTTTCTTTCCTTTCTTTCTTTCTTTCTTTCTTTCTTTCTTTCTTTCTTTCTTTCTTTCTTTCTTTCTGATTTGTACCTCCCTGATTTCCTTTATTTCTCTTATTGCTTCAGTTAGGACTTCATGTAAAATGTTGAAGAGCTAAGAAGAAAGTGGGCAACATTGTCTTTTCCCTGATTTCTGCAGAATTATTTTAAATTTCTCTCCACATAGTTTGATGTTGGCTATAAGTTTGCTTTTACTATGTTTAGGCATGTTCCTTGAACATCTGATCTTCCAAAACTTTAAACGAATGGGTGTTGGATTTTGTCAGTTTTTTTTCAGCGTTTAAGAAGATGATCATGTAGTTTTTTTTCTTTTAGTTTGTTTATAGGGTAGATGACATTGATGGGTTACTGTATATTGAACCATTCCTGCATTCCTGGGATGAATCTTAGTTGGTTGTAATGGATGATATCTTTAATATGTCCTTGGTACATTTTTACAATGAAATACTACTCAGCAATTAAAATAAGGACATCATGAATTTTTCAGGCAAATAGAGGAAACTAGAAAAGATCATCCTGAGTGAGGTATCCCAGAACCAGAAAGACACATATGGTATATAATTACTTATATAAGTGGATATTAGCCATATATAATGTAGGATAAACATACTAAAATCTGTAGTCCTACAGAAAGTAAAAAAATAAATTAAAATAAACAAGAAGGATCTTAGCAAATAAGCTTAATCCTCATTCAGAAGGGCAAACAAGATAGACATCAGAAATAGGAGAAGACAGGGAGCAAGACAAGAGCCTTCCACAACGGGCCTCTGAAAGATTCGATTTATAAAGGTATCAAAGCCAGATGCTAAGACTCATAGCCAAACTTTGGTCAGAGCACAGAGAATCTTATGGAAGAATAGGGAGTTAGAAAGACCTTGAGGCGATAGGAGCTCCATGAGGAGACCAACAGAGCCAAATAAATAAATAAATAAATAAAATAAAAAATCTGGGCTCATGATGTCCTACAGAAGTTGATGAATCCACCAAGAACCATGCATGGAAAGGACCTGGAGCTTGACCCCTTGTTCAAATGTAGTCCATGGGCAGCTCATTCTCAATGTGGGTTCACTAGTAAAAGAGAGCAGGGACTGTCTCTGACATGGACTCAGAATCCAGCTCTTTGATCACTTCCCCCTGTCAAGGTGACCTAACTAAGCCACAGAGAAAGAGGGTCCACACAGTCCTGATGAGACCTGATAGGCTAGGATCAGATAGTAAGGGTAGAGGACTGCCCCTATCAGTGGACTAGGGGAGGGTCATAGGTTGGGAAGAGAGAGGGAGGTAGGACAGAAAGGAGATTAAGGAGGGGGGCTATAGCCAGGATACAAAGCAAATGAATTTTAACAAGTAATAATAATTTAAAAAAAATAAAAAAAGAAGTTTGTGTGCATTCAGAAAATAATATTGTGTATTTGGGAGTGTCTGGTAATGAATTTAAACAGCAGAATAGAAATATCTTGATTATATACTGGAGGAATTATATTATAGGCATTCATTTGATCTACTTTGACTCTTTGAAATTAGGTGAATGACTTAGTTCTGTTCTATAAAATGTTTATAATGTCTCTCTTGAGTCTATATTTCTGTTTCAAATGAATAAGTTCGATAATTTTCAAAAACCGTTCACACAATAGAGAACTGCAATATGGTTTGCTTTTCAAAAGAGAACATTCCACTGGAGATACTCCATTTTATGTATCCCTGTCATTGGGCTTAGGTTCATCTGAACTCTATATAGAAAATTGTGTTTTGACCTGGAGTAACTTTTTCCCATTGTTTTGAAGTTGACTACTGGCTTTTTTTTTTTCACTAGGTTTTATCAGTTTTAAGCAGTTTAAAAATCTCATTTTACCTTGGTATATGAAAATATCCAAGAAAGCAACTAGATAAGAATGTCAAAGAGGGAGTCATTGCATGAAATATTTCACATTCTTATCCTGCAAAAATGTATATATGCTTTTTACTTTTTCTTTATGGTGCATTTTGTCCTTTAAAATTAGTATCAAGGCCAAAGAAATATGGTTTAGTGGTTAAAAATATTAGCTGCTCCTCCAGTGCATCTGGATCCAAGTCTAGGCTCCTACAGCATAGCTCACAATTTTCAAAACCTCGAGTAACTGTTTTTGCATCTTGCATCTTTGGGCACCAGGAATGCACAGTTTACAGACATATATGCAGGCAACATACTAAAACACATAAATTCAAAAAATAAGATTAGAAATACAATAGCGAATTTGGAGTTTGCATGAGTGGTGTATTGAGACCTTACCTCAAAACAATGAACTAACAATGATTTCAACAATAACAACAACAACAACAACAACAAAATACACTAAAGCGGATACATTATCTAGTACAATGACTTCTAGCAGCACAACCATTTCTACGTCTGTATTCCTATAATTCTGATAATTACTCCTGGTGGGATGTTTCACGTGTTGGTCACAGTAACAAGTTTTATTAAGGGGTCTACAATTTTAGGGCAAATGACATGTCAAAATACATTGTTCTTTACGGAAAACAGTCTGGCAGTTTATCTCCAAACTAAACTAAAAACTAAAAGTTAAATTAAAAATAACTACCATATGACCTAGCTAAAATACTCTTGAGAATTTACCCAAATTACTGCATGTCACACCACATGCACATTCACATCCATGTTTCCTGCTACTCTACTGTAATAGAAAATAAATGGATTCATCTTACATGTGCAGCTACAGAAGACTAAAAAATGAAAATGTGTCACATATGTACAAAATGGAATTTTAGTCAGCTGTAAAGGAAAATGAATATTACAGGAAAATGAATAGATATAAACTAACTAAGATCATCCAAACCCAAAAACTAAATGTTAACTCTCATGTTAAAATGCTAGCTTATAATATATGTACATATATATAAGTGGGTGTTCACTTGTCGATAATGGGTAATTGCTTGAAAGATCAAGAGAAGGAGGAAATGATGTGCTGAGAGATGTGGGGGAGGACTAACATCACATATGATATAAAAGTAGAATGTGCGGTCTGAGGCGGAGTATAAGTGGAAAGAAGTAGATGGAGGAGGCATCAACTAGATTATATTTGTCTTTAAAAGATCATAATGATTCTTCATAGTGCATTGCCAATTTTTAGAGAGAGGAAAGTGCAATTAGAGCATATGATATAAAAAAGGCCTTTCTTTAAAAAAAAGACTTAACAGATAAATAAGAAAATAAACATTTACCCAAATGAAAATTAAGAAAAGGAGAAACTCATCATGAGCAAATCTCAAATTTCTTCATATGCAGTTTGATGGATATTTTTCCAAAGTTATGCTTCTTCAGATGTGTTCCAGAAGAACCAAGTAGATCCTGTAAGAGTGCCTAGTAAGGGGAACAGGGACTGTCTCTGACATGAATTCAGTGGCTGGCTCTTTATCCACCTTCCCTGAGGGGGAAACAGCCTTACCAGGCCATAGAGTAAGACAATGCAGCCAGTTTCCAGGACACCTGATAGGCTAGAGTCAGATAGAAGGGGAGAAGGACCTCTCCTACCATGGACTTGGAGAGGGGCATGGGAGGAGATGAGAGAGGGAGGGTGGGATTAGGCAGGAATGAGGGAGGGGGATACAGCTGGGATACAAAGTGAATAAACTGTAATTAACATAAAAAGAAACATTTAATTAAAAAAAAGAATTCTCAGTACAGCAGGATCTGAGACATCATCAACTTGTATCCTTTTTGCTTCAACAATACAGTGAAGAAGAAGAAAAAGAACTATCTTCATGACTGATGAACCTATTTCACTTTTTTTTTTCTTCAATGCAGTTTATTCAGGAACATTGAACAATCCTCGGACCCCGGGGAAAGCCAGCCCACAGCTTAAATAGCCTCTGGGTAGCCAACCCAGGCATGCCACGGGGGCAATGCAGATAGGTCCACATACATGGAAGCAAGCCAGATCCTCGGCCTTAGCCAAATGTGGAGTTGTTCGTGACAGAGAGCACTCACCATCGGGAAGGTGGAAGGCGGAAACCAGCTCCATCTTTAAGGCATAGCATTCCGCAGCTCTCTACAGTTCCCCCTTTTTGTTTTAGACGCATCAGGCAAGAGTAGAGGTCTGATCTCTGATATTAGAAACAAATTGGGACTTTGTACAGATGTTCATTTAGGTGTCATCCACCCAAAGAGCATCAGACCCGTCCGATACCTTTTTCTCAGAGGCGGGACCTGGGGCATCAACCCGCATGCAATCAGACATGCTCTTCTCTGGGTCCAAAGCGGCTGACCCTGAGTGCAGTGCTTAGCCTCGCATCCTGAGCGTATCATTTTAGCTTTTTATGGTATCCAACCCTGCTTGGGGAGAATGTCCTGCTTCAATGGCTGTAAAGGCCTGAACGATCATGGCTGCATCACACTGTTGTGAGACTCTAATCTTGCATATATACCACAGGCAAACCAAGGAGACCAACACCAGAAGGCCTGCTAACACTCCCATGCCCGCCCATTCCTTCTATTTCACTTTTTCAAGAATCAAAAGATTACTATTGCTCTGTAGTACATCTTGAGATCGGGGATGGAGATACCCCCAGATGATCTGTTGCTGTACATGATAGTTTTGGAGATTCTGGGTTTTTTGTTTCTCCATATGTAGCTGAGAATTTTTCTTTCAAGGTCTGTAAAGAACTGAGTTGGTATTTTGATGGGAATCGCATTGAATCTGTAGAATGCTTTTTGGCAGGATGGCCATTTTCACAATGTTAATCCTACCAATCCATGAGTAAAGGAGATCTTTCCATCTTCTGATATCTTTTCAATTTATTTTTTCAGAGACTTAAAGTTTTTTTCAAACAGGGTTTTCACTTGCTTGGTTAGTGTCACCCCAAGGTACTTTATGTTATTAGTGGCTATTGTGAAAGGTGTTTCCCTGATTTCTTTCTCAGCCCTTTCGTCTTTGGTATACAGGAGGGTTTCTGATTTTTATTTTTCTTTCTTTTTTTTTTTGAGTTGATTTTGTATCCTGCCACTTTGCTGACATTGTATATCAGCTGTAGGACTTCTCTGGTTGAAGTTTGGGGGTCGCTCATGTATACTATCATATCGTCTGTGAATAGTGACAGATTGACTTCTTCCTTTCAAGTTTGTATCCCTTTGATCTCCTTTAGTTCTCTTATTGCTTTAGCTAGGACTTCAAGTACTATGTTGAAGAGATAAGGAGAGAATGGGCAGCCTTGTCTTGTCCCTGATTTCAGTGGGATTTCTTTAAGTTTCTTTCCATTGAGTTTGATGTTGGCTATAGGCTTGCTGTATATTGCCTTTACTATGTTTAGGTATGTGCCTTGTATCCCTGATCTCTCCAAGACTTTAAACATAAATGGGTGTTGGACTTTGTCAAATGCTTTTTCGGCATCTAAGGAGATGATCATGTGGTTTTTCTCCTTCAGTTTGTTTATGTGGTGGATCACATTGATGCATTTCTGTACCTTGAACCTCCCTTGCATGCCTGGGATGAAGCTTACTTGCTCAAGGTGGATGATGTCTTTTATCAGTTCTTGGATTCAGTTTGCAGGGATTTTATTGAGTATTTTTGCATCAATAAGGAGGATCAATGGAACCGAATAGAAGACCCAGAAATAAACCCACTTATGGACACCTGATTTTTGACGAAGAAGCCAAAACTTTCCAGTGGAAAAACTGACAGTATTTACAACAAATCTTGCTGGTCCAACTGGATGTCTACATGTAGAAAAATGAAAATAGATCCATATCTATCACCCTGCACAAAACTAAAGTCCAAGTGGATCAAAGACGTCAACATGTAACCAGATACTCTAAATCAGTTAGAAGAAAAGTGGGGAACAGCCTAGAACTCATTGGCACAGGAGACAACTTCCTGAACAGAACACCAACAGTGTAGGCTCTAAGAGCAACAATCAATTAATAGGACCTCATGAAACTGAAAAGCTTCTATAAAGCAAAAGACACTGTCGTCAGAAAAAAAAAAAAAAAAAAAAAAACGACAGCCTACAGATTGGGAAAGGATCTTCACCAACCCTTTATGTGACAGAGGGCTAATATCCAGCATATATAAAGAATTAAAGAAGTTAAAAAGCAATAAATCACGTAATCTAATTAAAAAATGGGTATGAAGCTAAACAGAGAATTCTCTGTAGAGGAATACAGAATGGCAGAGAAACACTTAAAGAGATGCTCAACATCCTTAGCCAACAGGGAGATGCAAATCCAAATGACCCTGAGATTTCACCTTACACCCATCAGAATGGCTAAGATGGATAGCTCAAATGACAACACATGCTGGAGAGGTTGTGGAGAAAGGGGAACTCTCCTCCACTGCTGGTGGGAATATAAACTGGTACAACCACTTTGGAATCAATCTGGAGCTTTCTCAGACAATTAGAAATAATGCTTCCTCAAGATCCAGCTATACCACTCCTAGGCATATACCCAAAATTTGTTCAAGTGTACAACAAGGACATTTGCTCAACCATATTTGTAGCAACTTTATTTGCAATAGCCAGAAGCTGGAAACAACCCAGATGTCCCTCAATGGAGGAATGGATATAGAAATTGTTGTATTTTTACACAGTGGAATACTACTCAGCAATCAAAAGGACATTCGCTCAACCATATTTGTAGCAACTTTATTTGCAATAGCCAGAAGCTGGAAACAACCCAGATGTCCCTCAATGGAGGAATGGATATAGAAATTGTTGTATTTTTACACAGTGGAATACTACTCAGCAATCAAAAGGACATTCGCTCAACCATATTTGTAGCAACTTTATTTGCAATAGCCAGAAGCTGGAAACAACCCAGATGTCCCTCAATGGAGGAATGGATATAGAAATTGTTGTATTTTTACACAGTGGAATACTACTCAGCAATCAAAAATGAGGAAATCCTGAAATTTGCAGGCAAATGGTGGGATCTAGAAAAAATCATCCTGAGTGAGGTATCCCAGAAGGAGAAAGACACACATGGTATATACTCACTTATATTGACCTATAAGATATGATAAACATAATGAAATCTATACACCTAAAGAAGATAAACAAGAAAGAGGACCCGGGTTAAGATGATCAATCCTCACTTAGAAAGACAAATGGGAGGTGCATTGGAAGTAGAAGAAAACAAGTAACAGGATAGGAGCTTAACGCAGAGGACCCCTGAAAGACTCTACCTAGCAGTATATCAAAGCAGATAATAAGACTCATAACCATACCTTCAGCAGAGTGCAAGGAATCGTATGAAAGAGGGGGGAGTTAGTATGATGTGGAAAGGATAGGAGCTCCACAAGGACCAATTATATCTGGCCACAGGGGTCTTTTCTGAGATTGACACTCCACCAAGGACCATGTATGGATATAACCTAGAACCTCTGCTTGGATGAAACCAGTGGTAGTTCAGTAACCAATTGGTTTACCATAGTAAGGGGAACAAGGACTGTTTCTGACAGGAACTCAATGGCAGGCTCTTTGACCTCCTCACCCCCCAAGGGAGGAGGCGTCCTGCTAGACCACAGAGGAGGACTGTGCAACCAGTCCTGAAGACACCTGATAAAACAGGATCAGATGAATGGGGAGGACGTCCTCCTCAATCAGTGGGACTGGAAAGGGGCAGGGAGGAGATGAGGGAGGTTTTGGGAGGGAATGAGGGAGCAGGATACAGAGCTAATAAAATGTAACAATAATAAAAATGTGTAAAAAAAAAAAAAAGAATCAAAAGATACCACAATATTTTTCTCAGTACACCAGGGCCCATAGTTATTTTACATTTCTATCTTTTGTGATAGCTATGTTGAATTAACATATCCTCTGCAGTTAAGACTCTCAAAACTTCATTTGACTTAATTATTTTTTCTTTGTATCCAATGGCAATAATAATAGTGCTCAGACCTTTTGCTCCAATTAAAACTGAATTTGAAAATTCATCTCACCCAAACTGACTCAAAACAGTTTTTATGTTTGAATACTAAAATTGTGATGACTACTGGTTAATAGCCAAAAATTTTAAAATCTTCAGTATTTTAAGAAAAAAATTAACAAAACATATTTAAAAAATCCAACTTCATTTACAAGTTCCATGTTTTTTTATAGCCCGTGATTTTAAGGGAAACACAAATCTCACTGCACTTCTGTACTCCTCCAGATCCCTGCAGAGCAGAGCAGAGTCCAGCTCTGTGGTTCTTTAGGATCAAGCAGTGAATCTTGTTTGAGATGTTTGTCTTTTCGATGAAGTTCTGCATTTTTATTCTTTTTATATGTACTCAGGTGAGGAGCCATAATTAATAAATGTCCTGTGGTGGCAATATGTCACAAATCCCACTTTCTGTAATATGACTGAGCCAATTAACCAACTTGGAATATGAAAATTAAGGTGGCTTTCCTCAGGAGAAACCATCTCTAGCATCCTTGAAGTCAATAACACATTCCCCTCATGAATTACCTACAGATCTTTGTGTGGTGTTTGCGTGTTTGTGTGTGCCTGTGTATGTGTGTGTAAATGTACAATGTTTATCTAGATATATAAGTTTAATTTTTGAAAATCAAAGGCCAAGTAATCTTCTATTTTCTGAAACAATAAACTATTTTTTTCTAGACATTATAAGAGAGTTTGCTTTGAAGAATTTAAAGTGTGCTGATGTGTGTCTCAAATAAACAAACAAACAAACAAAAAAGTGGTCTGTAAAGAATAATTGTATTTCTTAATCTCCTCAGGCTGAAAGATACCATGCTGAGGCAAGTCAGTAGCAGAAACAAATAACACTTTAATGGGAAAATCAGACAGGAATTCCAAAGAAATTTGCAATATCCTGTGCATTTCACACAAACACCAAAAACCATGATTTCTTTAAAGACATATTAGACAGAAAAAGCTAAAAACAAATGTTCTGAGAGATGGGATATTATGACATTCTATGTTAAAAATTCTTTCATATATTAAAAACTGAAATTTCATTCTACTTAAAACAGCCTCTATGTCTTTGTTGTTCTTGGACAAATTGCAATAGAAGTGAAAAGATATACTTAAATATAAAGAAGATTTACACTTATTATAACATGTGTTTTATTTCAATTATCCCAATGATAATCAATTTTAGCTTCTTTATTTGAATTTGTACTCATTAATATTTCTTTTTTTTTCTCATTAATATTTCACATAGTATCTTCAGCAGGTGATGCTCAGCTCCTGGATGTTTTCAGGTCTCTGGTTTTGCCTGTTTACATGTATCTTACATATTAACTCAATCCCAAGTTATGGCACATTGTTATGCACTTTTGTTTTGTCTCTATTATAGAACTATTATTAATTTTTGTTTTACGTTTCTTTTGTCTTTGTGGTAGTCTTGCTAAACTTAAGCACTGCCCATTTACCTGAGTTGAAGAGTCTGCATCCACCCATATGGAGCCTTCTTGAGAAAACTATATCTGATTGTAACCCATAGCTCCTCCCTTGCCTGCTTTCATCAGTCTATCTCTGTTATTTTCAATGAATCCTTGAAAAGGCATAAACCAATGACTTTTAAGACCTTTCATAATAAAATTAATTAAATATGAGTCTTTGTGTAATTATTGCTTTTAAATGAAACAATTTAATTTAGTTTCCTCATTTGATATATTTCAGGCCTGTGTTTTTTAAATTATGAGTATTTCACATTTGTTCATATAATTGATAAATGTGGAGTATCTTTTCATTATTAGATTATTGCCTAGTATCAGTTCAGTCTATACACTATTACCTCACTAATTCTACAGTCCTGATTCTCTACCAGCAAGGTTCTTATGCTGCTGCAATCAATGGAATGAGATATCTTGAGAAGCTTATGATATTTTATATAAAATATGTACTTTTAAGTATTTAAAATATTATTCTTCCCCCAAACTTCACAATATAAACATGTGCTTAGGAGTGCTTCTTTGTGAAAGTGTTATTATTTTGAACTTTATGTATAAGAAAGTTTTATTTGCATGGTTCTCAGACAATACTGCCTTATCCCATGGAAGTGGAGTCACAGAAGGCTATAAGCTGCCATAGGACTTGGAATTAAAGTAGGACCTCTGAAAGAGCATCCAGTGCTCTTAATTCCTGGACTATCTTTCCAGTCTCTCTAACCAAACTTCTGTAAGAAAAAGACAGTCAAGTACAATCTCAAAAATATTAATCCATGATGAGTAGACAGTTTCCCTGAAACAGCACCATTGTTGAGAAACACAGACTGAATTTTCCCAGCCACTCATCCATTGTGGTTTTTCTGTGACACAGAAGTGCCTTCATGAGAAGATCACTCACTATTGCAGTTAGAAAAGAGAGATGATAGATATGGATAGATAATAGATATACAGATAGTTAATAGATAAATAATTAGATGATAAATGATAAATAGATGATAGATAGATAGATAGATAGATAGATAGATAGATAGAATGCTATCTGTTTTGTTGTTGTGTTTCCAGCACTGTTTCATATAGTTGAGAGACTTGACAAATTTTGCTGAATTCCAGGCCATCAGGACAGCTCATACAGAGTATATGTTGAAACTTATGTTGTAATACAAACTCATGGGTAATAATACTAATAAACTTAATCTGCCTTATGCAGTTTAGTTTACATTGATCAATGAGAAATAATAATATTGGCAACAATAGAACATGTGTTGGTAAGATTACATATTTTATTTGACAAATGAGATAGACATTCAAGAGACAAGATACTAAGAAAACACAAGACATTGCACACTATCTTTGGTCTAAATCATTTCTCACTTTTTTTCTGCTTTGATTTGTTATATTTTTTCTTTGATTCTTTTTTTTCCTTTTAGGTCAGTATGTGAAAAAGAACTCAGAAGCAGATTTTCTTTCCCCTCTTCTAGAATCTTTCAGATGACACACAATGTGCACAGTTTAACATCCCACCTATAGAAAGGAACTGTCAGCAATCAAGTATTTGTAATGAAAAAAGTCCGCAGCACTGACTTCCAGCTGGATTTTTTTTCTCACATCAATTCAGTAGAGGAATGAAAAACAGAAGTATATTCTACTTCCAATTATATACCAACTGTGTGAAATCCAGACATAGTGAATAAAATAAATGACCACAAGGCAGAAGATACAATAAAAGAAGCTGGGAAAATAAGGGCTTTCCAGTTGTAGAACTCATAAAATTTCTCAAGAGCACCTTTTCTCACAGAGAGTGTATGCATAGGAATTGAGGATTTTTTTTCCCACAGAAAATAGTTTAGTTTGCAGGAGAAGCAATAATTACCAAAGCAAGTGATATATCTCAATGGCAGGGTTTGCATTAAACAATCTGTTGATGTCATCTGTGCCAAGGGAGAAATTTTTCACTTAGCACAATCAGTTATTATTCCCAGCTACAGCTGAGAAACATAGACTACAATATCACACTCTGCCTCCAACACGCTGGAGTGAATTGAACCTGTTTTATAGAGTGCTCTCATTGACAAGAGGGAGAACTGAACTTTTAACACAAGGCTAAGAAAATGAACCAGTCAATCATTGCATGGATTCTACAAGGGTATTGCAAAATCAAAACCAGGAGAACACACAGCCAATAAGAACACCAACAGGGGAAATGTTATAGAAATCATACACAATGATCTTCTGTTCTTCAAAAGAATAGGAAACAGTTAAATCACCTAGAATTGCTTTTAGTATGTGAAGATGTAATCATTCCTTCTTTCTGTTCTCTCTCTTTCTTTCTTTCTTTCTTTCTTTCTTTCTTTCTTTCTTTCTTTCTTTCTTTCTTTCTTTCTTTCCTTCCTTCCTTCCTTCCTTCCTTCCTTCCTTCCTTCCTTCTTTCTTTCTTTCTTTCTTTCTTTCTTTCTTTCTTTCTTTCCTCCATTTTCTAACCTACCAATTTAGGCTCACAGGATGTTGATTATCCTGTACTTTTTGTTTGTGCCACATGAACCTAGCAAGACAGAAAGCCAGATTCCTTGGCAAATGATGCCGTAGTTTCACTTAACTTTCAAAGGGTAGGAAGTAGGTGCTCAATTCCTTCTTTTTTTTTTTTTCAATGCAGTTTATTCAGGAACATTGAACAATCCTCGGACCCCGGGGAAAGCCAGCCCACAGCTTAAATAGCCTCTGGGTAGCCAACCCAGGCGTGCCACGGGGGCAATGCAGATAGGTCCACATGCTCAATTCCTTCTTTCAGATTCAGTTATGGCTTGCAGGGATGAAAGCTGGATTTTCTACATGGATACTGAAATAATTAACATCATTAGATAGATTAGACACAAACTTTAACTGGCAATACAGGTGGCCAGTTAAACTGAAAATTCATGAATTGCTTAAAGTAATCAATTGTTTTCACTATGCATGTTGTCTATGCTCTCTGATGTGAGATAATATAAGAGCATGGAACCTTCTCCAACATAGACCATATGGTCGGTCACAAGGCGAGCCTCAACAGATACAATAAGATTGAAATAATCCCTTGTTTCCTATCTGATCACCATGGGATAAAGCTGGACATCAACAACAACAGAAATAGCAAAAAGCCTACACACAAATGGAAACTTAATAACTTGCGACTAAATGACAGCTGGGTCAGGGAAGAAATAAAGAAAGAAACTAAAGTCTTCCTAGAATTTAATGTAAATGAAGGCACAACATACCCAAACTTGTGGGACACAATGAAAGCAGTGCTCAGAGGAAAGTTCATAGCACTAAGTGCCTTCAAGACGAAATTTGAGACAGCTCATTCAAGCAACTTAATGGCTCACCTAAAAACCCTAGAAAAAGAAGCAGACAGCAAAATGGAGTAGATGGCTGGAAATAATCAAACTCAGGTTTGAAATTGTTAGAAAAAAATAAAATAATTCAAAGAATCAATGAAACCAAGAGCTGGTTCTTTGAGAAAATCAACACGATAGACAAACCCTTAGCCAAGCTAACTAAAAGGCAGCGAGACACCATCCAAATCAACAAAATCAGAAATGAAAAGGGGGACATAACTGCAGACACTGAGGAAATATAAACAATCATTAGGACTTACTTCAAAAGTCTATACACCACAAAATTTGAAAATCTAAATGAAATGGACAATTTTCTTGATCAATTCCATTTACCAAAGCTGAATCAAGACCAGGCACATCAATTAAATAGTTCTATATCCCCTAAGGAAATAGTAGCAGTCATCGAAAGTCTTCCATCCAAAAAAAGCCCAGGACCGGATGGTTTCAGCACAGAATTCTACCAGACCTTCAAAGAAGAGCTAACTCCTGTTCTCTTCAAATTATTCCACTAAATTGAAATAGAAGGAACACTACCAAACTCATTCTATGAAGCCACAATCACATTGGTATGTAAACCTCACAAAGACCCGACAAAGAAAGAGAATTTCAGGCCAATCTCCCTTATGAACATTGATGCAAAAATACTCAACAAAATACTTGCAAACCGAATTCAAGAACACATCAAAGATATTATCCACTATGACCAAGTAGGCTTCATCCCAGGTATGCAGGGGTGGTTCAGTATATGGAAATCCATCAATGTGATCCACCATATTAACAAACTGAAAGAAAAAGTCCACATGATATTCTCCTTAGATGTTGAAAAAGCATTTGACAAAATCCAACCTCCATTCATGTTTAAAGTACTGAAGATATCAGGGATACAAGGCACATATCTAAACATAGTAAAGGCAATATACAGCAAGCCTATAGCCAACATCAAACTCAATGGAGAGGAAATTAAAGCAATCCCCACTGAAATCAGGGACTAGGCAAGGCTGCCCACTCTCTCCATATCTCTTCAACATAGTTCCAGAAGTCCTTGCTAGAACAATCAGACAGTTGAAGGAGATTAAGGGGATACAGATTGGAAAGGAAGAAGTCAAATTATCACTATTTGCAGATGATATGATAGTATACCTGAGTGACCCCAAATGTTCTACCAGGGAACTCTTACGCTGATAAACACCTTCAGCAAAGTGGCTGGATACAAAATTAACTCAAAAAAAATCAGTAGCCCTCCTGTATACAAAAGACAAAAGGGCTGAGAAAGTAATTAGGGAAACAACACCCTTCAGAATAGCCACAAATGACATGAAGGACCTTGGTGTAACTCTAACCAAGCGAGTTAAAGACATGTATGAAAAAAATTTCAAGTCTCTGAAGAAAGAATTAGAAGAAGATATGAGAAGATGGAAAGATCTCCCATGCTCATGGCTTGGTAGGATTAACAGTAAAAATGGCCATCTTAC
Organism: Meriones unguiculatus; assembly: GCF_030254825.1. NCBI lineage: Eukaryota > Metazoa > Chordata > Mammalia > Rodentia > Muridae > Meriones > Meriones unguiculatus. The sequence continues at coordinate 143,999,263 of NC_083351.1, forward strand.
CAAAAACAATCTGCATATTCAATGAAATTCCCATCAAATTACCAACATAATTCTTTACAGATTTTGAAAGAAAAATTCTCAACTTCATATGGAATAGCAAGAAACCCAGAATTGCTAAAACAATCCTCTACAATAAAAGATCTTCTGGAGGTATCTCCATCCCTGATCTTAAGCTGTATTATAGAGCAACCATAATAAAAACTGCATGGTACTGGCATAGAAACAGAATGGTGGATCAATGTAACTGAACAGAAGACCCAGAAATAAACCTGCACACTTATGGACACCTGATCTTTGACAAAGATGCCAAAACCATACAATGGAAAAAAGATAGCATCTTCAACAAGAACCAGACCAGTTGGTGCTGGTCCCACTGGATATCTACATCAAGAAAAATGAAAATAGATCCATACTTATCACCCTGCACAAAACTAAAGTCCAAGTTGATCAAAGACCTCAACATAAAACCAGACACATTAAATCGGTTAGAAGAAAAATTGAGGAAGACCCTAGAACACCTTGGTACAGGAGACAACTTCCTGAACAGAACACCAATAGCACAGGCTCTAAGAGCAAAAATCAATAAATGAGACCTCATGAAACTGAAAAGCTTCTGTAAAGCAAAGGACACTGTCATCAAAACAAAATGAATGCCTACAGATTGGGAAAGAATCTTCACCAACCCTTTATCTGACAGAGGGCTAATATCCAGTATATATAAAGAACTAAAGAAGCTGAAAAGCAACAAATCAAGTAATCTTAATTATAGGAGCACTTGAAATAAAAATATTCCCACTTATAACTTGAGAAAAACAGGAGAAATACAGTCCTCCTCTTCTCCCAGGTGCTTTTGTTTCTAATATTGTATAGAATGTTTAAAAAAATCACATATGTTGTGTTTTCACTGCTACATCTCACTGACGTCCACACTTCCATAACACAGTCTAGATTAGTTTATCTCTCTAGTAGCACTTGCTCTCTTTAGGTTCTTTGCCTGGTAGGGCAGTAGGTACCTTCTTTTCTATTTGCTTTATTATACTGCAGCATCAAATAGTCTCATTTATAATATTACTGAAGTAACAAACATCACAGTTTACCAAATAAGATCCCGAGTTCTGAGTGTGCTTTCTCTGTCCCTTGTTTATCCATAAATTATCACAGCAAACAATGACATCATTCTTCATCCTATACCTATCCAAATTCAGTGCTGTAACAAGGTTCAATACAACCTGCATTATCTTCCTGAATTACATTATTTACTGGTCTGTCATACCAATTTCATAAGACAGAAGAACTTCAAATCTGTCTGATCTTAAGTATTTATAAAATAAGGTCCATTTGGGAACTGTATTAGTAAGGTATGTCTGTTACTTAATACTGATCCCCTAAGCTGATAAGTGATACTGATAATGATAACTTGATAGTGATCCCCTAAGTTAAGACAGCATCTGTGATCCACTGATGGCACAGCATTCTTCAGAAATCAGCAGAGCAGGACTTCCTGAACCATGGCTCAGGTGAGCATTCAATATTCTATTTAGTTGTTCCGTGGAGTCAGCTGCACCTGAGTGATGTCACAAATTACAGTGTGCCAATGTTGTAGCTCAGTCGGAGTCAATCCGTATGAACTACTCTGCCAATGCATCAAATATCTGAGAATCCTTTAGGTAGGTATCACCAGAGAAATTGTTGGACACCTGATCTTTGACGAAGATGCCAAAACCGTACAATGGAAAAATGATAGCATCTTCAGCAAGAACCAGACCAGTAAAGATTGCTGACAAGATAGGTACACATTTTTAATGAGTCACTTTTGCATAAGTATGCAATCTACAGGATTCTCAAGAGTTATAGAACTGATAGTATTAATATAGAATGTAAAGTAGAAATTTATGGGACTGGCTTACATAATGTAGGCTGTGTCGTCCAACCATGGTTGGTTTTCAGCACACTCAAGGATGAAAACCTGGGAGCTCTTTTTTTCACTATGTTGGCTGCTTTAGCAGTCCCTGTCTTGTGCTGAAGGCTTGGGGGATTTGTGTAGGCCTTTTAGTCTTCAGTCCATGACGGAAGGTCAAAGAATTTGAATTCCAACAGCAGTGAAAGATGATAACGTCCGTGGCACCAAAGGGTAGACAAAGTAACTAGAATGGAGCAAAGGGAACAGAAAAAAAAAAATCACACTTTTTTCTTTTTTTTTTTTTTTTTCCTCTTCACACTCAGTGTGCTTAGACCTCTGCTGGAAGAGATCCTCTGTTCTGGGGCTGAATATTCCCCCTCAGTTAATCATTCTATAAAATATTCCCATGGACTACTTGTTCAAAGTCATAGCTCTTAACTGATTCCAGATGCAATTGACAACCAAGCTTAGCCATCACACTGAGAAGCGGAATTGTAGAAGTGGCCTAATACCATCAATAATGTCCCAGCTGCCAAGCTTCAGAGCTCAGAATCAGGATTCCACCTAACAAATAGAGTACTCAGTCGTGACAACAGATAGAGAAGTGGTCTCAAACTTCCCATGCTTCCACACTTTCAGTTCCTGTGTTGTGGAGACCCCCCAACCATAAAGTTATTTTTCTTGTCATGTCGTAACTCTCATTTTGATGCTGTTATACATCATAATGTAAATACCTGATATGCACTGTATCTGATATGTGACCCCTGTGAAATATTCTACCCCCAAAGGGGTCAAAACCCACAGACTGAGAACTACTGAACTCAAATAATCTTCAAACAAAGGCCTATGCTTGGATTCCTCCATCTTTGTGTCTATTGCTACTTATAATGGTTCTACTGAATGAACACTGAAGTGAGAAAAGACACAGGCATTTTTCTGTCTTCTTGCTAGCAGTGTATTGTGAAGGCAGCTCTTCCTGGAACACTTCTACAAATCACAGCTCTCCAACTGTATAATACAAGGCTTTCAATTTATTTTTTTTCCCCTTTCCAGGCTTCTGACAAGCCAGTCATGGATTAATAACTTATTAAGAGATTTGTTATACAAAACTCACCCATGTAAAAGAAAATGACATAAAAGCACGCTATTCCTTAATTGCAACTATTTTAGGAACCAGTATGCTTCATATACTCTACCTTAAGTCTGTCTGTTGAATAGATTTACATAAATGTGATTTTTAAGAATTCTAGTTAATAAGCCCTTGATATGGTAGAAGTCAGTGAAAACACATCCTTTTCCTTGAACCACAATATTTCAGTCCTGGCTACTTTTATGTCAACTTCACACAAGGTAGAGTTATCTGAAAGATGGTACCCTCAATAAAGGAAATGACCCCATATATGATTTTGCAAGATATTTTTCTTAATTAGTGAGCAATGGAGAGAAAGGCTCAGGGCATTGTGGGTGGTGCCGTTCACTGGGCTTGTGGTCCTGGGTTCTATAAGAAAGCAGGGTAAGCAAATCACAACGAGCAAGCCGGTAGGCAGCTTGCTTGTATATAAGGAGCATGCCAGTAAGTTCCAGTGCCTCTGCATCAGTGTATGTCTCCAGATACCTGCCCTGCTTGAGTTCTTGTCCTGATTTAGTTTGTTGATGAACACAGTTGTGAATTTTTTAATTCAGTTTTTATTTTTTCACTTTTAAAATTTATTTTAATTATTAGTTGCATTTTATTAACTCTGTATCCTAGCTATATGTGGCTCCCTCATTCCCTCCCAATTCCACCCTCCCTCCCTCATCTCCTCCCTGCCCTTTTCCAAGTCCACTGATTGGGGAGGATCTCCTCCCCTTTCATCTGACCCTGTTTTATCAGGTATCTTCAGGACTGGCTGCAAAGTTCTCCTCTGTGGCCTAGCAGGGCTGCTCCTCCCTTGGGGGGAAGAGGTCAAAGAGCTAGTCATTGAGTTCATGTCAGAAATAGTCCCTGTTCCCCTTACTAGGGTACAAACTTGGATACTGAGCTACCATGGGCTACATCCTAGAATTTTTAAGCCAAATAAATGCTTTTCTCCTTAAGATGCTTTGCCCATGTTTTTTTGTCCCATCAATAGAAATACATTTATTAGTGTATGGATAAATATAAGGACAATTAATTTAAAATTATTAAGATTTTTGATTAATGAATATTACATTTTACATTAGAATTTTTTTCTTAAACTCATTTACTTTTAATAGAATTTATCCTATATTGAGGTGGAGAGATGGCACAGTGGTAAAGAGCCATAACTGCTCTTCCAGAGGTCCTGAGTTCAATTCCTAGTACTCAGAACTCACAACCATCGATAATGGGGTTTGATGCAATGTTATGACTGATGTTCTTTTCTGTCATGCAGGCATACACACAGAGTACTCATATACAATAACTAAATATATAAATGAATAAACAAAAAATAAATGCAAATTAAAATCTAAAAATTAAAAAAATAATTTTTTGATACAAAAGTATTTGTAGCATATTTTAAAAGTAGTTAAGTACAGTTTTATTTGTAATTTATGGTTTAACAGCAGGTTTAACAAAGAGCTAATTATTAGAATTTCATTTGTCTGAGGAGACTTGTAGAAGCACACATGCACACACAGAGGCATACATTCACACATATGCACACATTTTGAACTAAAAAAGACAAAATTTTGAGTAGTGTATATGGGAACTATTTTGATCATCTCTTACACTCATAAAAATTCCCTGAGACAACACTTTAAGAAATGCGTTACCTTTAAAAGCATTTCTCCCAAGTAAGTATGACAAAACTTATTTATACTACCGATTTATCTATTCCTTAAAATGTTATTACGTGCATATATTATGCATTTCTAAGCAAATTAAAAACTAACCTATGTTATTTTAATCAACGGTTCAATCATATATGATCTGAAGGTTTATTTACTTCCTCTACCTTAGGTCTGAGCAGGGTTTTTGTGATGGAGAAAGTATGATCTGAATATTATGATTCTATTATTCCCTTTCACTTGCCCTAAATTCTCCTAAAATAAAGACAGGAGAGTCTGATATTTTATATGTGGTATTCATTTGACTGCATTAAATAATAAAGAGAGAACAGATAAGTATCATTTGTGTATTTCTACTCGTATCTCACAGGGTGTTCCAAGGAGAGATCCAAGAACTAAGACTGGAATATATCTTTAATGTAAGAGGGCATCAGTTAACTTCTTAAGGTCTGTGTAGCACAAGGAAATTTAGGAAATTCAGATGTTCTCCCTCTCTGTCAGAGCTGAGATAGCCTTTAGTTTGTAGACATCAGAACTTCATATTCTCTGGTCTCTGTGCTCATTAACTCACACAACACCCACTTTCCTTGATTTCTCAGGCTTTGAGCCTCAGTTGACAGTTACAGTCTCATCTTTTACATTGCAGAGGCAGTTAAACTAGGCCTGGGCTGTGCTACCTGCCTTTTGACATTTCCAGATCTCAGATAGCCAGCATATGACCCAAGCCAATTTTTCTAATAAGTGCTCTTTCATATCACTACATCTATAGCTGAATTTATGTCTGGGTCTCCATTTTTTTCCGTTTGTCTGAATAATGCTGACTAATATGAGAAGAAGGAGACAGAAAGAAATATCATATGGAGGCATAGGAAATGGCAGTGCCATGTACAGACTGTTTCAACTACACACATACTGATGTTGGAGGTTAAAATAGTGAAAATAATGTCAGAATTTTGATGATTCTGACTCATGCTGAACTCTGGACATAATTGACTTGCCTTTTACAGTCATCAGAATTCCAACTATATTTTTGGAATTAAATGGAATGGAAGCCACTCCCGCTTCCATTTCATGGATTAGAATTAAGTTGAAGAGTCATATGTTAAAGAATCACGTATTATAACAATTATGCTAATAGTGTAGTTAATGAATTGTCAGCAAGTTCCTACAGACAGCTCTAGACGATCAGAGGATAGTGGAAATTTTCTGTCAGCTGCCTGGCTTAACCACACTTCCTTCATTAATTTCCTATGCCAATCTCATACAAATTTTCTTTTTGCTTTTCCTCTTTCTCTTCCTGATTTTCCTGTTCCTGTTCCTCCTCTTCCTGCCCTTCCTCCTTCTCCTTCTCCTTCCTTCCTTCCTTCCTTCCTTCCTTCCTTCCTTCCTTCCTTCCTTCCTTCCTTCCTTCCTTCCTTCCTTCCCTTCTTCTTCTTCTTCTTCTTCTTCTTCTTCTTCTTCTTCTTCTTCTTCTTCTTCTTCTTCTTCTTCTTCTTCTCCTCCTCAGTGGTATGTGCCACACATATGCCTCACAATCCAGATGAGATTAGAAGGTACCTTGGATTTGGAATAGCAGGAAGCTGTAATTTACCTGATGTGTATGAGTAGGTCCTGGGAACTGAACCCTCATCCTCTGCACAAACAGGAAACTGCTGTTACTCTGTCCACTCCAATAATTATTTATTTTATTTTATTTTATTAATTACACTTTATTCATTTTGTATCCCCCCATAAGCCCCTCCCTCCTCCCCTCCCGATCTCACCCTCCCTCCCCTTTCTGCATGCATGCCACTCCCCAAGTCTACTGATAGGGGAGGTTCACCTCTCCTTTCTGATCTTAGTCTCTCAGTTCACATCAAAAGTGGCTGCATTGTCCTCTACTGTGGCCTGGTAAGGCTGCTCCCCCCTCAGGGGGAGGTGATCAAAGAGCAGGTCAATCAGATAATGTCAGAGGCAGTCCCTCTTCCCATTACTATGTAACCCACTTGGACACTGAACTACCATGGGCTACATTTGTGCAGGGGTTCTAGGTTATCTCCATGAATAGTTCTTGGTTGGAGTATGAGTCTCTGGGAAGTTCCCTGTGTTCAAATTTTCTTGTTCTGTTGCTCTCCTTGTGGAGACCCTATCCTCTCCAGCTCTTACTATTTCCCAGTTCTTACATAAAATTCCATTCAATCTGCCCAACAGTTCCCCATCAGGCTCAGCATCTGCTTTGATAGTCTGTAGGGCAGAGGCTTTCAGAGGCCCTCTGTGGCAGGTTCCTAGTTTGTTTCCTGTTTTCTTCTTCTGATGTCCATCCTCTTTGCCTTTCAGGATGGGAATTGACCATTTTAGTTAGGGTCCTCTCTCTTGCTTAGTTTCTTTAGATGCACAGATTTTAGTGGGTTTGTCCCATGTTGTATGTCTATATGAGTGAGTATATACCGTGTGTGTCTTTTTGCTTCTGGGACAACTCACTCAGGATGATCCTGTCCAGGTCCCACCATTTACCTGCAAATTTCATGATTTCCTTATTTTTCATTGCTGAGTAATACTCCATTATATAGATGTACCGCAGTTTCTGCATCCATTCTTCAGTTGAGGGGCATCTGGGCTGTTTCCAGCTTCTGGCTATTACAAATAAAGCTGCTACAAACATGGTTGAGCAAATGTCCTTTTTGTGTACTTGAGCCTCTTTTGGATATATGCCAAGGAGTGGTATGACTGGATCTTGGGGAAGCACTATTCCTACTTGTCTGAGAAAGTGCCAGATTGATTTCCAGAGTGGTTGTACAAGTGTACATTCCCACCAGCAGTGGAGGAGGGTTCCTCTTTCTCCACAACCTCTCCAGCATGTGTTGTCACTTGAGTTTTTGATCTTGCCCATTCTGATGGGTGTAAGGTGAAATCTCAGGGTTGTTTTGATTGGCATTTCCCTAATGGCTAATGAGGTTGAGCATTTCTTTAAGTGCTTCTCTGCCATTCGGTATTCCTCTCCAGAGAATTCTCTGTTTAGCTCTGTTCCCCATTTTTTAAGTAGATTACTTGGTTTGCTGCTTTTCAGCCTCTTTAGTTCTTTATATATACTGGATATGAGTCCTCTATCAGATATAGGATTGGTGAAGATTCTTTCCCAATCTGTAGGCAGTCGCTTTGTTTTGATGACGGTGTCCTTTGCTTTGCAGAAGCTTTTCAGTTTCATGAGGTCCCATTTATTGATTGTTACTCTTAGAGCCTGTGCTTTTGGTGTTCTGTTCAGGAAGTTTTCTCCTATACCAATGAGTAAAAAGTAGGGTATATTTCCCCTCACAGAACATGTTTATTCATGATGTATTCAGTATAATATAAACATAACATTCTCTAAGTCATTTGCATTGTAAATTGTGGTTGGAATGGACAGATACACACTTTTTATTTATCATTGCTCAACTACCATAGAACATGTTCCAGATGGTTCTGGCCTCTTGAAATCTCCAAGAAGGGAAAAGACTCCAACCTCCTTGTTTACATATACAATGTCGAAGAACATAGCAAAACTTTTCCACTCTGATCTACTCTACTGTATCTCATGGATATTTTGTTCCCTGGTGAGATGAGATAACATACAATGAGTCTAATATAGTGCTGTGTGAGACTTGTGGAGATGGATGTTAAAGAGGAAAAGTTAAAGAAATATCATTGGACCCAAAGGGAGAAAAATGTCTCAGATGGTACAGACTTTGATCCTAGTGAAAGGAAAGGATTAAAAGAGGATTGAGTGGGAACAGACTCTGAGAATAAAGAAAATCTAAAACATATATTATCAATGTCACGGTGGATAGTACAGTAAAGTCTACAAGTTTAAAGACATCCACAGTTGGCAAACATGGCCAGGTCTAATAATATAATGGGCACAGTTACTATTTGGTATTGGCAAAGGGCTTGGGGATACAACTTAACAGAGGCAGTAAACAGGCATGGAATTAAGACTGTCGGTTAATGGAACTCCTTGGAGCTGAAGGTAATTTCAGTCAATCCTTCCAAGGCTGCTTTACCCATACACATCAGATTTTCATCTATCTGATCTAAATTTCTATGAGCATTTTTTTCTGACTGTAACTTTTTAACGAAGAAAATAGTACTGGATCTGTATTCATTATCATTAATATAATCCAATAACAACAATACATTTGCAAAAGAGTTTATTTCACAAAACTGCAACTGAGAAACTAGTTTTGTAATTTCAATTAATGGAATCTTAATATTCAGAATCTCCTATATATAGAATCACGATGATTTATGACAATTATATACTTAGTAATTAGGCTTAGAAAAACTTTCACAACCATGAAATGGAATATGTAATATCTTTGCAGAGGCTTTGAAAATGGAAGAATCTTGGTTCCAGCAATATAGCTAAGAAGATAAAAATGCATGCTATGCAAGTCTGGCAATCTAGATTCAGTCCTTTAAAAAAACCTCCGTAGAAAGTGATACTGTGCATTGGTAACCGTGGCACACTTTTTTTTCTGGGGAGAGGAGATGTAGACAGGAGAATCACCAGCCCGTGGGCCAAAAAGCAAAATCTTCAAGAGATATTTTAAAGTAGAAAGGGATTACTAACTCTTGAAAGTTGTCCTTTGAATTCTATACATGGAAGCCATTTTGTTCATTTGTTTCCATTCATATGTACCATACACACACACACACACACACACACACACACTCACAGACACATACACAGGAGAGGCAGAGAGAGAGAGAGAGACTGTATTTTTTTGGAAACCAGTAATGTATAATGTTAATGAAGTTTGAAGTTAACAAATAATTGAATTAATTATTTTTGTTATTTTAACTATTTTATACTTTTTATCATTATCTTATCCGACTTCCTTTCTGGACATAACCTGACATACTAAATTCAATTTTATTTTTTTCGTTAAGCATATTTTTCAGAGCTGAGGAGATGGCCCTGTGGTTGAACAATTGCTTAGCATACATGCATGAGACACCAGGCTAGTGCCAGCCCTACTAAAAGTTTGTTATTCTCTAGGTGATGGGTTAACTGTTTCCTTTGTCATATATTTGGTGCTCACAAGAGCTTTATGACTACTGACATTTTGATTGTGAATAAACTCAAGTCTATTACACTTTTTTATTGTGTTCAGTAAGTACCTAGACACCTTGAAAGTGTTGGGCTTTTTTTTTTACTCAACTTTGGCTTCTACTTGCATCCTTTTGTGTGCATCTGAAGTACTGTCTCTAATCTCTTTCAGTGCTGTTCTATATTTTCAAGCAAGAAATTGCTTCATTGAAGTTGATATTTGACAACTTTCCACCTACTTTCTTGCTTGTTGCAAACTATTTAAAGACATTTATGCAACTGAAGATGTGCAGTGTGGGGAAAATACAGTAAAATCTCTTGTAGTGTTTTTAAATTGCCTTTTGAACCTTTGCTACCATTGTAGATATACTTAAAAGTTTTCCCTTTATATAAATTTTGCTGTGATATATTTCTTTATTGTATAGTGAATGAAGAAGCTGATAAATGTTTATATTATTTCTGATGTTAATTTCCTTTTCTGAAATATAAATATCATTGGTTACTATGCAAAAATATTCATATTAATGAGTGCAGTGTTATATTTCAAAACACTCATAATAACACTTTTATGCTGAGTCCGTGTGAGTTTTGCCTTGTCTCAAACATTGACTGAATCTATTATACTAATCAAATTGGGGCAATTGCCATCTTTCTGGGAGTTAATAATATACAAATCATTCATGTGGAAAACAAATCTATAGAAATACAGTTAAGACTTAAAATAAGAAATGCTACGTGAACACATAAACATACTTGACATGATGACACAGAGTCTGAAATGCACATTGTGAAGTGAGAACCTGTCACTAGTGATTCATAGTTCATTGTTAGAAAGGCAATCTTCGTGAATAAATTAAATTACATCCCTGTAAATATTGAACCTTTATAAAATACAGCATGTATTTTTAACTTAAGTTCAAATTTTTATCTAAATGAATTCTGTGTTTTTAATGTAATACTTCATTTTCACCTCGACCCCCATGTCTTACCTAACTCTACTTACAGCGATAGGAATCACTCCACCTTTTCTGCTTCCCTCCAACTTCTCAGTTTCTCCCTGCTCTTCTTGCCTATTAGCAGCTGAGAAAGCACAGCAAAGTGCTCTGCTATTCAGTAAGTTCATGGTGAGAGTCACTTAGGGAATCGGGAAATCATACTTGCAACACTCAGGGAAGGCTCAGTTACAGAAAAGCTCGTCAGCTACTGTCTGTCTGTCCATTCTGCCAATTTCCAAAAGTTAGCACTTGCAGAGGGTAGCAAGGGGAAGAACTACTGAACTTAATGAAAATGACAGGGTCGGTAAAGCACATTAGAAACTAAAGCCCATCCCTAGTGACTTGGATTGCATTAGTTAATTCTCCATAGAAAATAGCAAACCTTCTCTTGGATAACTGACAGATGGTTTTTGTTGGCAAATTTGCTCTCAGCAAATCCACAAGAGAAAGACAATCCCCTTGTATATCAAAAGGGCACCCACGTGGTCAAATACTAAGATTTGTAATGATCCTGCTATCACCTGGACTATAAATGAATATCCCTGTCTTAAAACTGAATTTCAGAAATTTGTTTTGAAATAATGTGTTGTGCATACATTAAAAGAAATTTTGTTACTTTTCCACACACACTGCAATGTTACTTTCAAGTCCTACCTTTTTCTGTGAATTACATCTGTGAGTGTGTGCATATACTCCCTGACCTAAGAATATGTAATGGAAATATAACCACAGACTAGGGAGTCGGAACGTTCCTCCTGTTTCCATGGCAGTATCATTAAATGTATTTTCACCGCATTGATTTTTTTTTCCAACAGAGAAAAAGCAAGCAAACAAAGAAAACCTTCATCTTTATATCAAAATTAGCTGTTTTATTCCCATCATAAGACTAAATAGGCAAAACAAGACTGCCTTGAAGGATTTGAAGGTATAACGCCCTGAAGGCCACATTACAATGATATCCCATTACACTCTTGCGTTGAATACATTTATACGAGCATAGTTTATGCTAATTGTAGATGAACATGTCACATGAAAGAATCTCTGAAGGAGGTTGAATAGTATCGGAAAACTGCCACTGCCTCTTGTCAACTTTGGGTCTTTCTGTCCATTTATTTTAGCCTGTGATGTTGAGCTTTTATCATCACAGATTTATTGACACCAAAGGACAATAGGGTGTTCATGTAGTGCTTGCTAATCATAGCTGAGAGCCAGTATTAGAAGATATGGACTTTATCTTCAACAATTTGTTGATAAAGGAAGGCAACGGCATTACTTTGTAAATAACTTTTAATAACTATGTCTAATGTCTGCTATAATTATTAAACAAAATGGTATTCTTTAATTTAGAGGGGCATATGCCTCTTTAAGTCCATTGGGCACTAGAATAAAATTAAACTTAATCCATAGCAATTATGAATTAATTGCTCGTACATTATTTGTACAAGTATTGATCACTCTCTGTATTCAGTTTGATATGGCTGAAGTTCATGTTGCAGCCAGATATCTGTTATTAAACCACTAGGAAATTGTTAATTCCTTGGAAACAAGAGCCTTCATTTGTTCATCTTTCTATTCTTTTTAGAAAGTTGCATTGTTTGGGGTCCTTAAAATGAATCAACATTTTAACCACTTGAGATCATATAGTATGAGGCTATACTGGCTTCATATAAAGGTTTGGAAGTTTCCTTTCCTTTTCCTTCAATAGACCCCGAGACCTTGGCACAATTGACTTCATGGTAATATCATTCAGGTTATAAAACTCAGCACATAGATAGCACCAGCTACATAGTCTATAACAAAGTCCTAATCCATCAAATTCCATTGCTCTGGGAAAGTCTATAAATATACTGACCTTGTTTTTACGTTCTGTACTTCCTTATCCTGCTCACTGTTCTTGTTAACTGAAGTATGTCAACCCAGTACATGGTTTTTGTGATTAAATCCCAACTTGTGAAAGAAATGCTGTACATTGAGATCCTGAACACCCCATGTAGTCTGCCCTGCTCATAAAGACTCCTATTGCCTTAAACCCTTCCGTCTGAGCCGTCTTCTTTGGTGAATATCCCATAATACATGGGCATCAGACCTGAAACACAGACAAAGAAGCAAAAAATCACACAAACATTAAAAAAAAATTGAAGGAAGTAGAAGTTTCTGTAAGTAAAAGGAGACCAATGGGAGGGACAGGACCAAAAAGGTGGAGTATGGGGAAGTTGTAAGGAAATACCCTCAATATATATACATGAATGATTGAAAATTTATAATAAAATGTCTAGTAATAGAGTCCTTTCATGTTTCAAAGCAAAATATTTTTGTTATAATGATAATTTGACTAACAATTTTAATTGATAATATTGATAACTTTAAAATATGCGTGATATTTCAATTTATCCTAAAACTCCTTTGAAACAGGCGATTTTTGTAGTTTTATTTTTCTTGTCATTTCATACCAGCTTAACATTTGACTTACAAATACAATGACAAAGAGGCATAATCAATACTATTTAACACTGTTTCCCTTTGATTATATTTCTGCCAAGTTTTCCCAATGATTCTCATGAAAATCCTCTTCATAACATTCCTTAATAAATTAACACAGATATGTGTTCATTAATGCGTTTGGATGACGTTATCTCTAAAGGATCAAATGCAAGGCCACTGAACAAACATAAGGAAAGAAAGAGTGAAATTGTGATACTTTTAGAATCATATATACCTCCTATTTGACATAATGATCAGAGGTACTGTAATCTCCAAACTGCACATGTACATTAAACATTCCAAGATAAATCTCACATTCTAAACTTTGAAAAGCCAATCCAAAACTATTGCTTTTTTATTTTCTTAATTTTTAATTAAATTTTTATTTTTTATATTAATTATAATTTATTCAATTTGTATCCCAGCTGTAACACTTCCCTCTTTCCTTCCCAATCTTCCCCCCACCTCATTTCTTTCCATGCTGCTCTCCAAGTCCACAGATAGGGGAGGTCCTCCTCCCTTTCCATCTGACCCAACCCTATCAGATCTTACCAGGACAGGCTGCATTGTCCTCTTCTGTGGCCTGGCAAGGCTGCTCCCCCATCAGGGGGAGGTGCTATTGCTTTTACATTCTGCTTCATGTTGAATAATGGAATGATAGGAGTAAGGAAGAAGGATAAATCTAATAAGACATGTTTTTTAATTTTTTTTATTTTTAATTATACTTTATTTACTTTGTATGTCCCTCTAGTTCCCTCCCTCCTCCACTCCCAATCCCTCCCTTCCTCCCCTTTCTCCACATACCCCCTCCCCAAGTCCACTGGTAAGGGAGGGTTTCTTTTTCTTCCTTCTGATCCTAGTATGTTAGGGCTCATCAGGAGTGGCTGCATTGTCTTCCTTTGTGGCCTCATAAGGCTGCTTCCCCCTCAGGGGTAGGTGATCAAAGAGCAGGCCAATCAGTTCATGTCAGAAGCAGTCCCTGTTCCCATTACTATGGAACCCACTTGGAAACTGAACTGCCATGGGCTATATCTGTGCAGGTGTTCTAGGTTATCTCCATGCATGGTACTTGGTTGGAGTATGAGTCTCAGGAAAGACCCCTGTGATCAAATTTTTGGTTCTGTTGCTCTTGTTGTGGACCTCCTGTCCTCTCCAGCTCTTACTATTATTTCCCACTTCTTTCATAAGATTCCCTGCATCCTGCCCAAAGTTTGGCCATAAGTCTCAACATCTGCTTTTATAGTCTGCAGGAGATGTAAACTAGTACAACCAATCTGGAAATCAATCTGGCACTTTCTCAGACAACAAGGAATAGCGTTCCCTCAAGATTCAGCTATACCACTCCTAGGCATATATGCAAAAGAGGCTCAAGTACACAATAAGGACATTTGCTCAACCATGTTTTTAGCAGCTTTATTTGTAATAGCCAGAAGCTGGAAACAACCCAGATGCCCCTCAACTGAAGTATGGATACAGAAATTGTGGTACATCTACACAATGGAATACTACTCAGCAATTAAAAACAAGGAAATCATGAAATTTTCAGGTAAATGGTGGGAACTGGAAAGGATCATCCTGAGTGAGCTATCCCAGAAGCAGAAAGACACACACGGTATATACTCACTCATATAGACATATAATATAGGATAAACCTACTAAAATCTGTTCACCTAAAGAAACTAATCAAGAGGGAGGTCTCTGGCTAAAATGCTCAATCTCCACTCCGAAAGGCAAAGAGGATGGATACCAGAAGAAGAAGAAAACAGGAAACAAGTTAGGAGCCTCCCACAGAGGGCCTCTGAAAGGCTCTGCCCTGAAGACACGCTTTTAAAGCAGCTTTTGTTTTAGATTCCCTGTATGTCATTAACCTATGCAAAAATATTCCCTAATAAATAATTGTATTATACCTCACTGGACCTTACTGCTAGGAATATATTCATTAGAGACAAGCATAGCTATACGTTTATAATCTACCTATTATAATCTATTGTGAATTTTTCTTGTTGTTGTTAAATATTTCAGCTGCAAAGTTGCAGTTTGAGAATGAAGACTACTTGTCTCCTAGCAGATGATTCTAGGTGAGATTATTTTGTTGTAATTTGTCGTTCTCTGTTCTCCATTCAACGGAGGCCTGGATTCAGCTGAATTCCTGGAACTTGGCTTCTTGACAGAGAAGGGAGATTCTGTTTCTCTATGGCAGCTAGAGCACTTTAGGGTGAGTTTTAAGTGCGCTAAGCCCAGGTGTGATAAAGGTTTTCCACAGAGTGGTTAGTTCTTTTAGCATGAGGTTGCAGGTGGCAATGTAAGCTTGAGCATTTCAAAGCTTATGGCAATACCAAAGTGTTACAGCTCTTGGTCAAGCTGCCGTGTTGTGCACTGCACAGGTACAGGTTAAGGCCCATGGCTGATTGGATTGCATCCAAGACACAAGCCTGGTGAGGCCCAAGCCCAGGTAGGCCTAGGCCCAGTGAACTGGAGGCCAGGCCCAGTGAGACACAACTTGGTGAAGGATAAATGAGAAATCCCACAAGTTTCTAGAAGTGAGAAAGGAGTAACCTGTGTACCTTCTCTTTATGTGAAAACAAGGGCAATATAAACCCCGGGCGAGGGATGCATTTCAGGGATGAATGTGTTTGATTCAATGGGGTCAGGGGATCACAGATCCTTAATGGTGCTATCACAAAAAGGAAAATGCAGTACTTAATTATCTTATGGAGGGTGGGGGAATCCAGGATTCGGGAGAAGGATCTCCAGGTACAACTAGAGGTCACTGCTGGACTAAGATCCTTAGCAGAGTGGGCTGTTTCTAGGCATTCCTAGATACTTGCTAGAGTAGTTTCTTTATCAGGGAAGGGTCTAGCCTGTAATCTGCTCTGAGGACTATGTGATACTTCTTATACAACCTGGAATCACCCTGATCAGGGGAGACTTTCAGAACCCTGCTGAGAAAAAAGTCTGTCATCATAGACTGAGCCCAAATGACTGGCTCTCCAGAGATGACCAACTTCAACCTTATCCAGCAGAGTCCCACAGTAATTAGGGTATTGCTCAGATTTCTCAATCACTACAGTACTTTGTGCACAAGGATAAGGCTCTAAGTTTTATTCATAACACAACACACACACACACACACACACACACACAAATCAAGACATTGTAGTGTCTGAAATTCCAGTGTTAAGGAGGCAGAGGTAGGTAGATATTTGTGTATCACTTAGAATAGCCTAAAAACAATTGGGCTTAGGTCCAATGAAAGATCTTGTTATACATATTAACTTGATGCTGGCTTGAGAGATGGCTCAGGTTAAGAGCACTTTTTACTCTTGTAGTAGGCAGAATTACTTTCTACCACCTACACTGGGTGACTCACAATTGCCAATAACTCCAGTTTCTGGGTATCTGATTCCTTCCTCTAGTCTTTGTGGGCAGTGAACACATGTAGTTCATATACAGAGAAATACACAGACGCACACATACAGAGACACACAGAGGCGGTGGGATAAGATGTGAATAACATAAAATGTGGACGTTTCCTAAGGAAGGACTCCTGAGATTGAGGCCTTCATATACATATGTGCATATCCACCAACATGCAAACATACGTCCTCTTGCTTACACAAATATAAATAAATTTTAAAACTTGTTAAACATTATTGGTTTTGGTAAAGAAGGCCCACTAAATGCACCCTATCCACTATCCATGTTTTTCAAAATTTAGTAGGTTTTCAGTCCCTACACAACATTATTTTGAGGTATCAGTAAGTCTGGGAAAGATTCATATGAACTTCACTTAATTTTATGAATATCCCATGAGTTAATTACATAAATATTGTATTAATTAGCTGAGATTTTCATACACTGTAATCTGGTCATACTCATTCTCCATGTCCTGTGACTGCTATTGCAAGAAAAGTAACAGTTCTTTTCTTTTTTTAATTTTTATTAATTACAGTTTATTCACTTTGTATCCTCCCTGTAGCTCCCTCCCTCCTCCCCTCCCAGTTTCCCCTCCCTCCCCCTTCTCCACCCATGTCCCTCCCCAAGTCTACTGATAGGGGAGGTCCTTCTCCACTTCCTTCTGATCCTAGTCTATGAGGTCTCATCAGGAGTGCCTGCATGGTCTTCCTCTGTGGCCTGGTAAGGCTGCTCCCCCATTAGGGGGAGGTGATCAAAGAGCAGGCCAATCATGTCAGAAGCAGTCCTTGTTCCCATTGCTATTGAATCCATTTGGACACTGAATAATTCTTATCCATGGGGCCATCATTTCAGTTCCCAGATGTAGGAATTCTTCATTCATAAGTAGATGACAATACATTGAAAATGAATCAATGAGTCAAGTTAATTTTCTGTTGGTTGCTTTACTTTGTGAGTTGAATATATAATATTCTCTTTATTAACAAGACCAATTAGATAATTTAAAGACCTCATTATCATTTTTCTCTCCATTAAATTCTATTGGAAATTTTATTTCTGACAGGAGAAGCTTTACACAGCCTTATAATTGTGATAACCATCTCAAATAAAATGTTGTGAGTTTTCAAATTCTGTTGTAATTTTCCAGCTTAGAGTTCTGGCAGCATAAAGTAGTTACATTAAATAGAAGATTGTCTCGTTCCTTAAATGTATATAAATTGCTAGAACAGAAGGTAGTGGAAAGAGGCAAGCTTTTGTAATAAACATGGGGATTCCAAAACAGGCTCTGACATTGTAATTGTGTTGTATCCATAGGCAAGCTTCTTCATTTGATTCAATAAAAAAAAAATGATTGTGTGCTCCAATTCATCATGCGGTTCAATATAACCAAGGGTTATGAAGATGTACGCTTTGACTTCAGAGTGTTCTTGGAGTAGCAGAAACATGCTTATAAGACAGATGATTGCTTAAATATAAAAGTTTTTCTTGCAATAACAGTAGTTTGATGGAAGATAATAAAATGTCAGAAAAGAACATAAACCATCATTAAAAAGGCCAATTTAAATTACGTTATCCATGATGTCATTTGCAAAACATGTTTTGTCACCTTCTTGGGTAGCACTCTGAAGTAATTTATTCTTGATGATGTTTCCTTGAGTAAAATTAAAAAAAACATTTCATATAGTTTTAATTTATTACCACGATGATTGGCATGTTATTTTTGCAATACATAAATCATATAATTTTTCTGCAATGTATTTTCCAATAATGTTGTACTACAGCTATAAAGGTCCACAAGATTTTGGCATGGAGTACCTAGTTGCTCCTTAAATCTACTTCTTGTCTTGTGCATACAAGCTAGAATTCACGGCCAAGATTCTTTTTAAGTGGCTCAAAGAGATACAACTATGTTCTGGGTGATGAAATTTGGAATCTTTGCACTTATGTATCTACCTGATGCCATGAACATGTGGAAGTGAAAACCCTCTTTATCCCATTGACAGAGGAGGAAAAAACTTGTGTTATGTTTTATTATGTTATGTCTACATGTGTACTGTGATTTAATTGTGAACTGTCTCTGATAGTCACTAGGTCCCTAGCTGGCATTAGTATATTAGAAAGTGAGAAAGTGACAGAACCTTTAGGAAGGATGGTCTTGCTGGAAAAAATGAAGTACTAAGAGAGGGCTGTGCCCCATCACCTGTTCTACCCCAAGTTTATGACTGACAGCCTACTGTGACCAAGCCGTTTCACACGCCTGCCTCCACGCCTTCCTTCCATGATGCATTCTATAGCTTCTTAAACTGCGACTCAAAACAACCCTTTCTTACCTGAGATGCTTTTTCTCATTTTTCACAATAATGTGAGAAGTATCAAACACAATATAAATCATAATTACCCTTAACAGAGAACACTATGTCTTTGAGGCTGATCTCTGCTTCATTTCATTTCCTACTTTGTTAATATCTGTTCATTCCATTCTGGGTTCGTTGCTCTTGTTCTGTATACTGTGTCCTAAACCTGTTCCTGCAACACACATTCATTCTCTTCTCTTCCTCTTGAAATGCTGGGTGTCAGAATGTGTGAATGGCACATTCCTCATTCAGTTTTTTTTTCCTAATCTAAAACATTTGTTACACAAAGGTTCCTGGACTTCCCAAATTAAAATTGCCCTTATCCATTTCATTTTATCTGTCTCCTAATTTAGCCATGTCTTCACATGACTATATTCCTATAATATAATCTTACCTCATTTTATGCATATTCTCCTTCATAGCATATTTCTAGTTAAAGAAAGTGTACTATTTATTTATTTCTACTCTATTTGTTTTATCTATCAAAATGCTACTACATAAAGGAAAATATGACAAACAAATTTAAAACATAATGGGATACTTTTTCTATATGGATAATAAAATGTTCACTAGGAAGGAATATTTCATATTACATGTAGAGGTCATTTTTATGTAATTATCAGAACTTGAGAGAAGATACAACTCTGAGGGTAAGTAGAGAGTTTGAAATGTATGCATCTCAAAGGAGAAAGGCTATCAGCTTACGAATTGTAGGTCTGGATTCTTTCCAGCCTGCCTGCTGCCTAGGTCTGGCTTTCTAATAGCAAGAGAGTTTATCAAGAGAACATTCCTTATATAGTAACTCCATGCCTCTCTAAGGAAGACCTGTCATGAATATTTATTGGATGTTCTACACATTTCATTCCTAAGATGTCAACCTTACCTTAAGGAGAGAATTTGTATTTGGGATATTGACTCTAGGCTGTACAGAAGCCTGCTATTTGGGGAAAAACAGAAAAGTCAAAAATTTAAAACTGGAAAAGCAAAGCAAGATTATGGATTTATATTTTCTGGGTTATAAGTATCTATAACCATGTCTGTATGTCACAATATCCTACTTTGTCTTCTTTACTCATTACATCTATAATTCACTATGAATTATTAATTTTAGAATATCTGATGTTTTAGAGTCTGGGATACCATATAAATATTTTTTAAACATACATTTTAAGCAACATTTACTAAAGTCAACAGAAAATGATAAAGTTATTTCCTGGTATGAATTGTATTTACTAGAGAATGTTTGTTAGCATTATTCAAAAACCCTCAATTTAGAGGCTGTTTTTTTTTTCAATTTTTTTAACCACTTGTCATATTTAATTAAAATTAAAAAAAATAGGCAACATGAAACATCTCCTCTGCCCTTAGACTACTATTCTTTTCCTCATGGATAATTCATGTATATGGTTGTATGAAATTCAGTTTTTGAGTGTAATTCTGGCTGCCACTTTCTTCACTAAATTAAGCAGAAAGCTTTCCCGCTGTGCATATCCGAGTTGCAGGTGCAGGCATTCAGTGCATAAGTAAATACAAGGGAATTGGTGATGCCTGTGGGTTATTTGAAGTGTATGCGCTTTCCTATATCGGGTTT
This sequence comes from Meriones unguiculatus, assembly GCF_030254825.1. Taxonomy (NCBI): domain Eukaryota; kingdom Metazoa; phylum Chordata; class Mammalia; order Rodentia; family Muridae; genus Meriones; species Meriones unguiculatus. The sequence continues at coordinate 144,019,853 of NC_083351.1, forward strand.
GAAAAATGATGTAATGACGCTCAGTTAAGAATGTAGACTTTGAAAAGTTCAAAACTAATTTTTGTAATTCTTTCAAGGCAAAAATCAATTTACAAGAGTCCAATTCCACGAGGAATAAACACGCATTTTCACCTGTCCTTCGAGATTACTTTCTATAATCAGTATTGTCTCTAGAATTTTATATATCATTTATATCCTTTCTTTAATGCTTTTATGAGAGAAGGGGAATTCTTGGGTCTGAGAAGGCTATCCTAGAGCAAAAGATGATTTCAAAATAGAACAGAAATTGAGACCACCATGCCTTGCCTGGGACTGCTTAGTTGTGCAAACAGTTGCCCTTCTAAAATCTCAGTTCAAGACACCAAAGACAGACTTGGGTGAGATGCTTAATCTCTGTCCCTTCTCCCTATGTGACCACATTGAAAAAAATGTCCCTTTTCTGTTTTCCACTTAAAAGACACATACACAAAACAAGCAAACTTGTCAGCTACGTTAGTGCGTGTAATGGTGATGCTAATGATTGTGCCAATGATAGAGGCCCCCTTTTCGACAGGTCTTGTATATCACTATGTGTGAGCTTAGGCATTCTAACAGATGTTATAGTAGCTTGGTAACTTGCATTAAAAACTTATATTAGTTTACTGATTCTCCCACTCTTTGTTGGAATGTAGGCATGACACCTCATCTCTCAACTCCATAAAAAAAAAAACAACACATATTATTGTGTATTTTGTGAGTTCTTCTGAAGTGTCTGACTAATTACTGTTTCGTGACTCCATGCATAGGAAAGAGCCAGCAGGGACTCTTACTTTATTTTCTATTATTATTATTATTATTATTATTATTATTATTATTATTTACAATTAATTCATTTTGTATACCAGTTGCACCCCCCTCCCTCATCACCTCTTGGTACCACCATCCCTCCCTCTTCCTCCACTATTCCTCTTCCCTAGTCCACTGATAGGGTAAGTCCTCTTCCCCTTACTGTCTGTCCCTAGGCTGTCAGGTCCCATTAGTACTGCCTGGATCATCTTCCTTTGTGGGCTGGCTACATCACCCAACCAGAGAGATGTGATCAAGAAGCAGGCAACCAAATTCATGTCAGAGACTCTCTCTTCTCCCGTTATTAGAGAACCCACATGCAGACTGAGCTATCTGTGGGCTACAGCTGAGCAGGGGGCATAGGTCATCTCTATGCATCAGTCTCTGCAGTTCCCCCTAGGCAGTGCTTTTTTGGCTTTGTTGTTTCTTACATCTTAGTACAAACACACACACACACACACACACACACACACACACACACTCACTCGAGTTAACATAAGAAAATTAAGAAAGTCCACAGCTTTAGACTTTTCAACTTACAATTAAGAGCTACTCCCAGTGACAATTTTTATGGTGGTAAAAATGTTGAATAGCTAAAGCTGTCAGTAGAATGGAAGAGATAAGTAATTAGAAGAAGAGGAATGAACAAGAAAGGTCTCTTTGCAACAGAGTAAGATCTGACTACAACCGTAATATTTTTGACACATTAATTAAAGTTTTGAATTCATTTTGACATAAGAAATTCTGTCATACATTAAATTTAAGACAAACCTTATCATTTAGCTTTTTCTTCTGCTTACATATATAATAAGCATTTTCACAAAATACTTTTTTGCTTCTCATATTTCTCCACTTTTGAAATGCTGGTACCATAAACCAACCTTATACAGATGAGAACCATTGTCTACACAATGGTAACATCTTAAGAAATTAACTGTGATAACATTTACAATTGACCAATATAAATAAGATGTTACCATTGCCTGAAAACACAAAGATAATACAAAACACAGAAGTTATTGTTTTCCTGTGAGTTCTTTTGAAATAAAAATGAGCAAAGGAAGAGCTAAAATTTTTCTTTTAGCATTTCATGTGATTTCATGAGATTATTGTTGGCTATTTAAACACTGTGCCATGGCTGATGGCAGTTGCAATAGTTAGAGGTTTTTAAATACAATTTTTGAAACACATTATTTTGGGCTTTGAGGTTTTGAAGCCCTTGCCTAGACACATTTTGATAAAAAGCCTTTAAGTGCCTACTACAGAAATGTCAAAGTTAATAACCTAGAAGTCTTTAAAAGCCATCACTATGAATAGAACTGCCATGAAAAGGCAGCTCAATTTTTGTAGTTTTCTCCTGTGAATTGATTTATCTTATTTAAAAAAAATTAAAAAAAGAGAATTGAATGACAACGTTTTGTTTCATACTTCTTTTTGTTCTGTTTGTTGTGGATATTTAAAGCCCTATGCTCAGGTTTATCTTTATTTTTGCAGGGTTACTAACAGGTAACCATGGATACATACTGTGTACCTAAACACATGTCTGCTGTATGTAACTGGTTATGTTTAGTTAGATTGCAGAACTTAAGATGGGGAAGTGGCCTGTAGCCTTTTACTGATTACTTTTTTCTAAAGAAGTTACTGGTGGTGAGTATTATTAATATGCACTCTGAGTTTCTTATATGTTAGGAACTAACACTTTGGTTTATATCCTTCCACTTTAAATTTTGAAAAAAAATATGATTTATGCTATTTATGAATGTTAAGCATTAGCTGAAATACATCTCTCCTCATTTAGTTTTCACTGAATAAGGTAATAAAAGATCCCAGCATATTTTCATAATACTTCCCTTTTTTTATTACTTTCTTAGGCACATTTTCCCACCTGGTCATATGTAAGTAGTACATACACTCTTAAATATATGCAAAAACATTTTGATTTCAGGATCTGTTTCTGACAAATGGCACACTTTAATTATAGACGATTGAGCTTAGCATGTTGCCTCATATTTGAAATACTAGCTTTAAGAAGAGGATTGGCAGTCTTCTTATGTGGTGCCTGTTCCCTCTGGGTCTTTTTATATCCTCCTTCTTCTATATGACTCCCTGTGCTCTGTCCAAATTTTGGTTATGAGTCTCTGCATCTGCTTTGATCCCCTGCTGAATGGTGTCTTCATTTTTCACAATTTATTCATTACATACCCGATTGAAGCCCGCTCCCTCAATTCCTCCCAGTCCAACCCTCCTTCTCTCTTTCTCTCTATTCCCTTTCCCTAGTCCACTGAAAGGGCGAGTTCTCCACCATTCCCATCTTCTCATAGCTTGTCAAGTCTCATCAGTACTGCCTGGATCCTCTTCCTGCATGACCTGGCAAGACCACATTACCAGGGGCAAGTGACAAAAGAACAGGCAATCAAATTCATGACACAGGAAGCCCCTGATTCCCTTGCTTGGGAACATCCATAGAGACTGAGCAGAGGTCTAGGTCCTCTCCTTGTATGGTCTTTGGTTGGTGCAACAGTCTCTGCAGGACCCCCTGGGCTCATATCCTTTAGTATTGTAGGTCTTCTTGTGGGGCTCCTGTCCCCTACATGTCCCTCTAACCCAAGCCATCTCTTCTTCCATGAATCTCTCTAAGCTCTGCCCAAAATTTGGCTGTGAGTCTCAGCAACTGCTTTGATCCCCTGCTCAGTGGAGTCTTTCAAAAGACCCTTTATAGCAGGTTCCAATCCTGTTTCCTACTCTTTCATTGCTTCTGGTGCCTACCCTGTTTGCCATTCGGGATGAGATTTAAGCATCCTCCCTAGGGTCCTTCTTTGTGTTTTGTTTCTTTAGGTGTAGATGGCAATCCTGTATTATACAGCTAATATCCATTTATAAGGGAGATATACCTTGCTTGTCTTTCTGTTTTGGGGTTATCTCACTCAGGATGATCTTTTCTAGTTCCATCCATTTTCATACTAATTTCATAATTTCTTTGTTTTTAATTGCTGAGTAGCATTTCATTGTGTGAATGTACCACAATTTCTCTTACAGTTCCTCTGTTGAGGAACATCTAGGCTGTTTACAAATTCTGGCTATTACAAATAAAGGTACTATGAACAGAGCTGAGAAAATGTCCTTATTGAATGGTGGAATTCTCTTGGATATATGTCCAGGAGTGGTATGACTGGTTCTTTAGGTAGAACTATTCCTAATTTTCTGAAAAAGTGCCAGATTGATTTCCAAAGTGGTTACACAAGTTTGCACTCCCACCAGCAATGGAGGAGGATTCCCCTTTCTCCACATCCTCTCCAGCTTGTGTTTTCTTTTTTTTTTTTTTTTTGACCTAAACTTGAGTTTTTATTTGAGTTTCCCACTTCTCGCTCAGAACATGTACTTTTTTTTTCTATTGTAGAGTAGTGTAATGTTTTCTTTTTTTTTTTCAATGCAGTTTATTCAGGAACATTGAACAATCCTCGGACCCCAGGGAAAGCCAGCCCACAGCTTAAATAGCCTCTGGGTAGCCAACCCAGGCATGCCACGGGGGCAATGCAGATAGGTCCACATACATGGAAGCAAGCCAGATCCTCGGCCTTAGCCAAATGTGGAGTTGTTCGTGACAGAGAGCACTCACCATGGGGAAGGTGGAAGGTGGAAACCAGCTCCATCTTTAAGGCATAGCATTCCGCAGCTCTCTACAGTTCCCCAGCTTGTGTTTTCACTTGAGTTTTTGATCTTAGCCATTCTGGTGTGTGTAAGGTGAAATCTCAGGGTTGTTTTGATTTGCATCTCCCTGATGACTAAGGATGTTAATGTAACACTTACCTTTAATTTTTGACCTCAATGCACATTTCTTATATTTGACATACATCCATGAAAATTGAGGAGTAGTACACAATTTCCCAAGAGGTGGAACAGAAACTCTCCGTGGCTGGCTCTCTGATCAGCTCCCCCTGTGGGGTGCAGCCTTGCCAGGCCACAGAGGAAAACAATGTAGCCAGTCCTTATGAGACCTGATAGGCTAGGGTCCGATAGAAGAAAAGGAGGACCTCCTCTATTAGTGGACTAGGGGAAGGATATAAGGGGGAGAAGAGGGAGGGAGGGTGATATTGTGAAAAGATGAGGGAGGTGGACACAGCCAGAATACAAAGTGAATAAATTGTAATAAATAATAATTAATAAAAATTTAAAAAATAATTTCTCCACTAGAATAATATCATTGTGTTTTCTTATAGTAACTTCAATAGTTATCTTAATTAGTGAGAAGATGATGTTTACTTCATCAAGACTATGTTTCAAGCACATAGGTTCATACATGTAGATGCTTCCACATGGTAAGGATAGTACTAGCTGTCAAGTCACAACCAAAGTCCTAGGTATGCAATGAAAAAATTTGCTATGAATTCATGAAATTGTCAAACATGCTTAAAATTTAAAACACAAACATTAAAGTTTTTAAGTTAATGAACTAAGAGAAATAAGAGCCAATTTGCTGTATCTCAGGTACAGTGCTTCAAAAGTTTTAATGATTTTCTCTAAATTTCATTTTAACAGGTTTCTTCAGATATCTCATACGTCAAACACTATACCATTCAAAATAAGACCTACAGTACCTACACTCCCTACTTCAAAGATTGACAGAGATTAATGATAATAGTTTACATTGTTATAAAGACTGCCATGTTAAAAATATACATATTATTAGATAGACATGTAGCAAATGTGCACATTTAGAAATGAAATAGTCTCTGGGTCCAAAGCGGCTGACCCTGAGTGCAGTGCTTAGCCTCGCATCCTGAGCGTAACATTTTAGCTTTTTATAGTATCCAACCATGCTTGGGGAGAATGTCCTGCTTCAATGGTTGCTTGCGGCTTGATGCCCCAGGTCCCGCCTCTGAGAAAAAGGTATCGGACAGGTCTGATGCTCTTTGGGTGGATGACACCTAAACGAACATCGGTACAAAGTCCCAATTTATTTCTAATATCAGAAATCAGACCTCTACTCTTGCCTGATGCGTCTAAAACAAAAAGGGGGAACTGTAGAGAGCTGCGGAATGCTATGCCTTAAAGATGGAACTGGTTTCCGCCTTCCACCTTCCCGATGGTGAGTGCTCTCTGTCACGAACAATTCCACATTTGGCTAAGGCTGAGGATCTGGCTTGCTTCCATGTATGTGGACCTATCTGCATTGCCCACGTGGCACGCCTGGGTTGGCTACCTAGAGGCTATTTAAGCTATGGGCTGGCTTTCCCCAGGGTCTGAGGATTGTTCAAGGTTCCTGAATAAACTGCATTGAAAAAAATAAAAAATAAAATAAAATTAACATGTGATAGATCAACAACAACAAAAAAAAAGAAATGAAATAGTCTTTAAAATTACAATGAAATTTGACATTGCACTTATATTCACAGTTATAGGGAATATAATAATAGGTGACGATTTTGCTACGATTCTGTAAGACATAACAGTGTTCATGCTGACACTAGTGATGCAAAAGAAGAGTTGTAACTCAGTGTGGATGCTGTGTCTAAAACTATACAGGTAAGCATAGGCCTCAAGAAGTGAAGAGAGGAGCTGGGTCAATGCATTGCGCATTTCTGAATATGGCTGGTCTGTGGAGCTCAGTGAAGGAGACAAAAGATGAAATGCATTATTCTCTGTGTCATATATTTTTTTTGCTGTCAGTATTTCTGAAACAAGATCATTGTCATCCCCAGACTCGTGGCTCAGAGTTTAAAGCTTTTGAGTTAGTCTATTCCCCTTCCATCCGTGTGAATGAAGCTCTGCGTCTTGGTGATTCCATTCATGCAATTTTTAAAATCTGCCTACTATTTTACATATTCATCCTTAAATGAGATTCAAATTCTCACATGGGATTATTCACATAGTAAGCACATCCTTGAATTTTTCACACCCTGTATTACAATCTTTTCTTTAATGGGTTGCAGGGCTCCCTCCAGTCTCCTAGTACTTATTCACATCACTAAAAGAATGAAAATGGCACTACTTATCTTTTCTTTCAGTTTTATGTTTATGCTAATACTCACAAACTTCCTCTATTGCATTTTAAAAGATTTATTAATTTTTATTTACTTATGTATATATACAGATGCCTACACAAATCAATGTATGCCATTTGCATTCTTTTTTCTTTCTTTTTTAATTAAATTTATTTTTTATTAGCTACAGTATATTAAATCTGTATCCCAGCTGTAGCCGCCTCTCTAATTCCTCCCAATCCCACCCTCTCTCCCTCATCTCTTCCCTGCCCCTCTCTAAGTCCACTGATAGAGGAGGTCCTCCTCCACTTCCATGTGACCCAAGCTTATCAAGTCTCATCAGGACTGGCTGCAATGTCCTCCTGTGTGGCCTAGCAAGGCTGTTCCTCCCTGGGTGTGTGTGTGTGGGGGGTGTGTGTGTCAAAAAGCCAGCCACTGAGTTCATGTCAGAAACAATCCCTGTTCCCCTTACAAGGGAACCCCCTTGGATACTAAATTGCCGTGGGCTACATCTGAACAGGGATTCTAGGCTATATCCATGCATGGTCCTTGGTTGGAGAGACAGTCTCAGAAAAGACCCCTGTGCCTGATATAGTTGGTCCTTGTAGAGCTCCTGTCCTCTCCTGTTCATACTAACTCCCCCTTTCTTACACATGATTCCTTACACTCTGCCCAAGGATTGGTTATGACTCTAAGCATCAGCGTTGATGCACTGCTAGGTAGAGTCTTTCAGAGGCCCTCTATGGTAGCCACTGGCATTCATGGTGCCCTTGGAAACCACATGGTGTTAGATCCCTGGAAGTGGGGCTGCAGGAAATTGTGACCCACTTGATACTCGTACTGCAAATAAAACTCAGGTCCTCTAGAAGAACAGTAAGGACTCATAGCCTCTGAGCCATCTCTTCAATCCCAGACACTATTACTGTAGTTTTAACAATTAGATAATAACAGAGTGAAGGTCCACATGTAATCGTTTAATTAAATTATTGGAAGTTAATTGATTTTGACTTGTTTCATAAAACTTTGAGGATTTGCACATCTCCATAGGCTTCTCTGCATGCATTAACACATTTTTCTAAAATATAAATTGGTATCTGCTATTGCTTTGAAACAGATAATCATGTTAAACTTTCTGTCTATCAAAGTAGCTGTCTAACTTGAAAGCTCGCCAGCATGTAATAATGTCGAAATTTGATACCACAAGTATCAAAAATAATGATCATTCTAAAAAATACATAAGAGCATAATTATGTTAATTAGCATTTTCAAAACAAAGGCCATCCTATTACCTTTGTTCTATCATAACAGAGACAAACAAAGGTTGTTAGTATCAAGTTGTATAATCAAAAATTCAAATATATGAAGAAAGAAATTGAAGAGGATATCAGAAGATGGAAAGGTCTCCCAAGTAGGGTTCTTTCAACCCTACATCTGATAGAGGGCTAATATCCAGAATATTTAAATAACTCAAAAAGTTAAATACCAACAATCAAAATAATCCATTTAAAAATGGGATATAAAGCAAAACAGAGAATTCTCAACAAAGAATATAGAATGACAGAGAAGCAACAATTCAAGAAAATGCTCAACGGGTTGGTGAAGATTCTTTCCCAGTCTGTAGACTGTTGTTTTGTTCTGTTGACAGTGTCCTTTTCTTTACAGAAGCTTTTCAGTTTCATGAGGTCCCATTTATTAATTGTAGATCTTAAAGCCTGAGCTGTTGGTGCTCTCTTGAGGAAGTTGTCTCCTGTACCAATGACTTCCAGGCTCTTCCCCACATTTTCTTCTATCAGGTTGAGTGTGTTTGGTTTTATGTTGAGGTCTTTGATCCACTTGGACTTTACTATTGTGCAGAGTGAAAATTATGGATCTAATTGCATTTTTTTACATGTAGACATCCAGTTAGAGCAGCACCATTTGTTGAAGATGTTATCCTTTTTTCCATTGTATGGATTTGACTTCTTTGTCAAAAATCAGGTGTCCCTAGGTGTGTGGGTATATTTCTAGGTCTTCCGTTCTGTTTCAATGTGAGTACCATACTGTTTTTATTACTGTTGCTCTATAATACAGCTTGAGTTCAGCAATGGAGATACCTTCAGAAAGATCTTCAACAACCTTACTTATGACAGTGAGCTAATATCCAGAATATAAAAAAAAGAACTTGAGAAATTGAATAAAAACAAACCAAATAATCCAATTTAAAAATGTTATACAGAGCTAAACAGAGAATTCTCAACAGAGGAATATAGAAAGCCAGAGAAACACTTAAAGAAATACTCAACTTCCTTATCAGTGGACTCGCTGAGGGGCATGGGAGGAGATGAAGGAGTGAGAGTGGGATTGGGAGGGGATGAGAGAGGGAGCTACAGCTGGGATATAAAGCAAAAAAACTGAGATATGAAGTGAATAAAAATAAATAAATTTTTAAAATAGAATAAAGAAAGATCAACCTGAATGTTGTAACCCAGAAGCAGAAAGACACATATCATAAATACTCACTTATAAGTGGATATTAGCCAAATAATATATGATAAACATAGTAAAAACTAAATGCCTAAAGAAACTAAACAACCAGGAGGAGCCTAGGGAAGACGCTTAATTCTCATTCAGAAAGGAAAATAGGATAGAGACAAGAAGGGCTACAGGAGAGGGAACAAGATGGGAGCCTACCACAGCTGTCCTCTGAAAGATTCCAACCAGCAGGGGATCGATTCAGATGTAAAGACTCACAGCCGTATTTTGGACAGAGCATAAGGAGTTTTATAGAAGAAAGGGGTTATAAAGGACCCAGTGGAGCCACACAAGGAGACCAACAAAGCCAAAAAAAAGTAGGGTCCATGGGGGACTACAGATAATGATGAATCAAAGACCATACATAGAGAGGACCTAGAACCCCTGCTCAGTATAGCTCTTAGATGCTCAGTCTCAGTGTGGATCTCTAGTAAAAGGAGAATTGACAGTCTCTGAAATGAACTTGGTTGCCTGGTACTTGAACACTTCTCCCCTTTGGGGCGACCTAGCCAACCCACAGATGAAGAGGATCCGGGCAATCCTGATTGGACCTCATAGGCTACGGACAGACAGTAGAGGAGGAGGACTTGCCCTATCAGTGGACTAGGGAAAAAGGATAGGAAAGGAAGAAGGAGGGAGGAAGGGTGGAATGGGGAGGAGATGAGGAAGGGAGCTAGAACTGGAATACAAAGGGATATAAATTGTTAATATCAACCCCTCAAAACTAAAATTCTAAACCACAAACCCTATTATTTTATTCTAATGAAGACAATAACTGTGTTTAAATCAAGTGTATAAACCTGTAGTTTCTATTTGTGTGTTTAATTGTATGTGAGTTTCTTTAAGGCAGCCCAGGATAAGCTTGAACTTTCTATATAGCTAAGGATTATTCTTTGACCTTAGCATCATGTTCTGTTCCACCATGTCCAACTTAGCTATATAACTTCTGTGATTTGAAGTTCTCTACCTTTTCTTTAAATACCTCACTCAATTTTACCACTGAGCACAGATGTTCCCAGGTTCTCCTGGTTCAATTATGTTCTACTCTCTCATCTCTTCTAACTACCTGTTACACTGTTACATTCTATAGTGGTACATTTTAACCTAATTTCCTTTGGATTTAAATAGCTTTCTATTAACATTTTAGTTCTTCTGTTATTATATTTTATTTCACGATATTCTTCCATTTTATACTGTATTCTCTTTTATGTATAGGAATTGGCTACTATAATTAAAATCATGGACTATAGACAAGGTTAACTCTTCAATGTGAATAGGAAACAACTTACTAAAGACTCAGGCACTTAGATTCTTTCTTTGTATAACATGGCTAGATCGGGAGGCTGTGGAGATTCCCCTATCTCAAGAAAATTTACTTGTCTTTTTACCTCTATTATAAAATTACTAAAATTGCTTCATTTAAATGGTTTAGTAATGAGTAAGGTGGTACATTTCAGTGTCCAATATAATGTCTGGAAGTATAGGGTTAAAATGTTGGTAGATGACATACAACAAAACTCTTCATGGAAATGTTTTCTCTGGTCAACCAAGCAACAAGTAAATGAAACATTTTCCTTGCAAACACACAGAGACTTTGGGTTGGTTTAAAGGAGTTATTTAAGTTGTTAGTAACATAATGAAGCATCTATAGTGTTTAATAAAAATTCTTCATATATGATTTGCAAGCTAAAGCCTGTAGGACATGACTTCCTTTAAATAAATTGAATGTAGGCAAATCAGAGTTTAAAAAAAAAAACTACTGTTAGGTGATATTTCACAGGATTTATAAAATAATGTTCACATTTCTATATCACAAGAGATTCAAATGAATTATGCCTCTTTCTATATTACATATTATGTTTTTCCCCCTTGGTTGCACACCAAATTATCTTAACTAATCTTAAAATGTTTCTTCAAATTATGGAATTAATTTTATCAGTTATTTTTTATTTTTTTCAAAATTATTGAATCTGGGTGTTTTTATGTGTAAAAATAAAATGGACTTCCAATCATCTCTTATTATAGAGTATAAAAGTAGTAAAGTTAGTTTTAGTATGAAAACCAATACTCTTAAGTGGTATAATAAATTTTCAAAATTTAAGATAAATTTTTAAAACAAATTGTTCCGGAATATTTCAACACAGAATAGAATAGAAAGAAAAACTATAAATGAATTTAGAAATATTCAAACCCATAGACAGTTTATATATGTCTTGGAATTTATTTGAATACTGACACATATACTGGTATTTAAAAGATTTAAAGAATAATTTAAAAGATATATGTATATTCATATATATATATACACACATGTACATAGATATATGTATGCAAAAACAACAGTATGTTCATAGTTTGTATATATTTATATATATTTACTTTTTTTTGCTTAATGATTTTCAGGCAACATAGTGATTGAGAGGCTCATTCATGTTGCTAAACTAGCTGAGGAGTATTCATCACTGTAATACTGGTATACCTTGAATTGTTTCCAATTTGGATCTGTGAATATATGGCCCCTGCAGAGGTCTGTGCATATTTAATACACATGTGAATTCATGTTCTGGAAACAATTCCATACTCATAGAGTATGGATATAGCAATTGTAAGCAGATTGTGCCAAACAGTTTTTCAAAGTGATTGCATTCACTTAACCATGTGTGAAAAGTTTGTAAGTGTCCAAGGGGCTTATTAACAGAGCTATGGTCTTCACCATTTTGACACAATGTAAAAGCATGGCGTTGAAGTTGTAATTAAATTTCCCTTACTGGCCCTAGCTCTGTCTTTGTTTTTTCTTTTCTTTTCTTTTTTCTCCTTTTTCCTTTTCTTTTCTTTTCTTCTTGACATTTAAATGCCTTCTATAACATTTGAAGCAATATTTACTACTTCAAATTTGAATTAATGTTTTTTAATGTTCTTTAAACATAGTCTGTGTTTCAACTTATACACTTCTTGGTTGTATGGTTTCAGAAAAAATATTTTATTGCTTATGCTATTGTTCTGTTTGTAGAGATTTCATTACTTTCTTCAATGCCTCAGCTCGTTTTTCTGTGTTTTCATTTCCTTTCCCTAAAAAGTAACTCTTGACATATCTCCATTCACAATGTTTCTCTCCTGAGCTCTGTCTCATCTAATTATATATCTACAAGTAGAAGCACTTTTCAGTTGTACTACAGTGTGATGTAAGGCTGAAAATATTTTAGATTCATTATTAATATCAAGTTCATCATTGATTGGCTCTGCCACCTTTTTGGAGAGCAGATGTGATAAGATAATGCATGATGGCAAAAATAGAAGATAAAGAAAATTGTTTATCTAATGAAACCCAGCAAGCAATGAAGGCCAGGAAAAGACCAAGGTGTCCATATCTCTCCAAGGGTGAGCCTCTCATGTCTGATGCTCACCTGAAGAAGCCCACTTCTTAAAGGGAGAGGAGCTCCACAAGGAGACCAAGAGCGCCAACTTATCTGCACCGAGGAGTCCTGTGGAGACTAATAAACCAACCAAGGACCATGGAGAGGACCGGGACCCTCTGCTCAGATGTAGCACATGGGCAACTTAGTTTCCATGTAGGTACCCTAGTAAGGGGTTGTCTCTGACATGAACTCCGTTGTTTGCTACTTGATCACTTCCCCCTGGCAGATGCCTTCCAGGTCACAGAGGAAGAGGTTACAGCCTGTCCTGTGGAGACTTGATAGTCTGGGGTCAGTTGGTAAGGAAGGAGGGATCCATCTTCCTGAGAACTAGAGTAGGGGGATGGGGGAAGAGAGAAGAAGGGTGGGACCATGATGAGACGAGGGAGGGGGCTATGATCAGTATGCGAAGTGGATAAATTTAAAAAGTAATGAATTTAAATAAATAAAAAAGTCCCAGAACTTTCTGGTGCATCTACAATTGAGGCTAGTTCTTCAGCATAAAGGACTATGGGACATTCAAGAGCCAAACATTAGCTCTGTGATTTTTTTTTTAAGTTATTCCACATTTCTCTTAGATAATATTATCCATGTATTACTCTTAAACTTCTTCCCTGAAAAACTTTAATACATTATTCATAGTCTTTAATATGCTCTACATAGATGTTTTCTTTCTAAAATTCATCACATTATCACATCTGAGTCTTCTTTTGCATTATTGGAGTCTGAGACTATATTTCCTTATATTTTAGAATATCTTGTAATTTTGGTTTAAAAATAAACCCGCTTTGCTGGGTTAACTGAGATAACTATGTCTTTAGTCTGAAAAATTAGATTGTCCTAAGAGTTGGGATCGCTCTGTGTTCTTTTTTTTTTTTTTTTTTTTTTCTTTTTTTTAATTTTTTTTATTTATTTTTTTTTATCAGTTACATTTTATTAACTCTGTATCCCAGCCATGTCCCGATCCCTCATTCCCTCCCAGTCCCTCCCTCCCTCCCTCATCTCCACCGTGCCCCTTTCCAAGTCCACTGATAGGGGGGACCTCCTCCCCATTCATCTGATCCTGTTTTATCAGGTATCTTCAGGACTGGCTGCAAAGCTCTCCTCTGTGGCCTAACAGGACTGCTCCTCCCTTCGGGGGTGGGGAGACCAAAGAGCCAGTCATTGAGTTCCTGTTAGAAATAGTCCCTGTTCCCCTCACTTTGGGAAACCAATTGGTTACTGAGCTACCACAGGCTACATCTGAGTGGAGGTTCTAGGTTATATCCATACATGGTCCTTGGTTGAATGTCAGTCTCAGAAAAGACCCTGTGCCCAGATATATTTGGTCCTTGTGGAGCTCCTATCCTTTCCCCATCAGACTAACTCCCCTTCTTTCTTATGATTCCCTGTACTCTGCCAAAGGTTTGGTCATGAGTCTTTGCTTTGAAAACACTGCTAGTTAGAGTCTTTCAGATGCGCTCAGTAGAAGCCTGTCATACGTTCAATGCACATCCCATCTGTCTTTCTAAATGAGGATTGATCATCTTACCCCATGTCCACTCAATTGATTATCTTTTTTAGGTGTATAGATTTCATTATGTTTATCATATCTTATAGATCTATATAAGTGAGTATATCCCATGTTTGTCTTTCTCCTTCTGGGATATTTCACTCAGAATGATCTTTTCTAGATCCCACCATTTGCCTGCAAATTTCATGATTTCCTCCTTTTTGATTGCTGAGTAGTATTCCATTGTATAAAAATACCACAATTTCTGTACCCATTCCAGCGTTGATGGACATCTGGGTTGTTTCCAGGTTCTGGCTATTACAAATAGAGCTGCTATAAACATGATTGAGCAAGTGTCCTCGCTCTGTGTTCTTATGCTGAATGTTTCAAAGGCTTTTAATTAACAGCAGATTCCTTGATTTGTAATCTTTTCTTTGGGCCTCCCAAACTACTACTTACATAAAATTCATATCCCCAAATCTCTTATTTTTTAATTAAAATTTTAATTTTTCATATTATTTATAGTTTATTCACTTTGTATCCTGGCTGTATCCCCTCCTTCATTCCCTCCAATATCACCCTCCCTCCCTCATCTCCTCCCATGCCCTGCTCCAAGTCCACTGGTAGGGGAGGTCCTCCTCCCCTTCCATCTGATCCTAGCTTCAAAGGTCTGTCTCTAACATGACCTCAGTGGTGGTCTCTTTGATCACCTTCCCTGGAGAGGGAAACAGCCTTGCCAGGCCACAGAGGAAGACAATGCAGCCAGTCCTGATGAGACCTGAGTCTCTTATTTTTAACCCATTGTTGTTACTGTAGAATGTTGTTAGTATGTGTCTGGGAATTGTTAGTACAATGCTGAGAATGTCTGGGAGAGAGTAAGGGTTGTGTCAGTTAACCTCATTACAGACAACCTCATTGGAACGAAATGAGTCAACATTTAATTAAATTTAAAAAAAATCTTAGTATTCTTACTTAGGTTAATTTGACCAAGAGTGAAACCATGGTTGAATCCCCTGCTTCTCTCCCTGTGTCTTCTATTTCTGTCTGTATTTCTTCCCTGTGTCTATATTTCTATCTAATAAAAGATTTTGCTTTTTATTTTTTGAACTGTATAGAAAGAATTGCCTGGGAAAGTATTGAGGGATGGTTGACAGAAAACTTTAAGACAGTATTTCAAGGGATTTAGTCGTGACCACAATGATTCCAAAACTCTCAGAAAAGTAAGCAGTACTGGCAGACATATGCTATCACATTAAATCCATGCTGTTTTCTGTTTTCAACTTTTATGGTGGATATTTGTTGTGCAAGATTGCTTCCTATTGGCAGTTTTTATTAAATGATAACCATAACAAACACACACACACACATACATGCCTGAGCAAGAGCAGAGAGAGAGAGAGAGAGAGAGAGAGAGAGAGAGAGAGAGAACAGTCAGAGTCATAGTAAAGGACAAAACATAGATGAAAGCAATATATTAGATTAGATGACAAAAGGGAAATTGTAAAATTAGTAAAATTACATGTAAATATTTTTAAAATCATTAAATGGAAATCCATGACAAGTTGTGCTGAAGTACATTTTTATAGTCAAAAGGTTTATACTAATTTTACTTTTAAAAATTATTATTTTTTGTGATTATATATATTTATATAAAACATATTATACAAACACACTGAGTATTCACTAGGATATCAGGGTAAGTCTTCAGTGACTTCAAAGTGTATTATTAGCTTGGTTGTCAGTTAGTAGGTTGTAGCCCATAGGCAGCTTAGACTAAAAGACAATGTAGAATGTAGGAGATATTTCCATAAAAATAGGTAACTAGATTTTGTGATTGAATCTGCTTACTAGTGGGACTCTGTCCCTGGGATGGGATCTTAAGTGTGTTTACCTTTACTAAATTACCTTTAGGGCTGGCCATTAGGCTGTCCAGGTTTAGATGACAATTCTTTTCCTCTCAGTGGCAATGGTCTCAGACACATTTCAGAGAAAACTCTTGTTGAGTTAATCTTAGTAAGTTCACAATAATCATGTTTCTCCATTTTTAAAATCATGAATGGATAGTTCTCGACTTTTCATTGTGAGAACTTATTAACGTTTTCAGAGGACCTTTGGAAAACATAAAATTTTAGGACTTCCATTAGACCAGTCACAGAAACATTCTACTGTCTTGTTAAACCCCATTAGTACACCTCAATTAGTCACAATTGCCATTTGTTTTCTTACTATTTTAGAATTCCAGCAACTTCTTCTTTAAGTATATAGATCCTGGATAACTGTCTGGATATGATTGAAATTGGTTTAGAAATAGCAATACGTGTTGTGGCCTCAGTTTTATCACAGGTTCCAGACAGCCACTTTTCAGAGACCTTTCAACTGTTCTCTTGGAAGCATGGTCATGACAGCTTCAAAGTTAGTTCCATAATGGAGCTGAAATAGAAATTTAACAGTACATTTTTATAGTCAAAAGGTTTATACTAATTTTACTTTTTACAATTATTATTATTTTTTGAGGTAATAATTGCATCATTTCCATTTTTCTTTTCTTCATCAAAAATCACCAATACATCTATTCTTGCTCTCCTTAGATTTGCGGCCTCTTTCGCATGACTTTTTGTTACAAAATGCATAGCTGTGGGGCCAAGTCACAGTGGAACATCTAAGGGCAGTTGTTGAAGAGGCTCAGAAAGAGTGTGAGAGCCAGTGGATGGAGGAGATTTCTGAGAGAATCTGTCTCCTAAGACTGTCAGAATATAAACCCATAAGGTCTTGCCAACATGACAGCCTAAACATGAACTGAACAAGGACAACAATAACAGTCATGCTGTTGTGTATAGGGTAAAGGCCATGAGGTCTCAAACCTATACAAAGAACTCCATCATTTTAAAGATTTGTTACAAATCTCTCTGCACTCCTTCAGTACTCCTTACAGTATCTGTGTTTTGAACAAAATCCACTCCACATTTTGGGTGTAGTATGCTTATATATTAAGCATATGCTCCTAAGCTATTTTGCTTATTTTAAAATATTATTCTATACTTCAAACACAGCAAGTTTGAGGCCCCCATGAAATCCAAGAGCCTAACCAACCAACCAATGAACCAACCAACCAACCAACCAACCAACCAACCAACCAACCAACCAACCAACCAACAAGCAAACAAATAAACAAAAATGCAGGCAATATGGCTCAGCTGGTAAAGACACATACTTCCTAGCCTGACACCTGTTTTTCTGACTTTGATTTCAAGGACTATGTGGTAGGAGATATATGATTATACAAGATGTCCACTGACATCCACAAGTGCATGCTGGCATGTATATTCAAACTTGGATAAACACACAAATAAGTGAATGTAATAAAGGGTAATGTAAGAAAAAAACCAATTTCAGTGTATTTTAAAGTTATTATAAAATGGTATAGAATGTGAACTTTGTGCAGTCTGACATTTACCTTAAGAATTTAATTGCTTTACCAAACATCATGACCAAATATTTGTTAGTTACCACATGAAAATATGTAAGTCATTTACATTTTTCAAGTTTCCAAATACTACTACTCTTCTCTCTAACACTATACTTTTAAACTCTGTAGCTGTGATTACCATAACAAAGTATTTTCACCAAGCTTATGTCAAAGAAATTTGGTTCACACTTTATATTTTTATTTTAAATTAATTTCATTGGGGAGGGGTTCAATACATTGTTTCTCTGTAGAGCCCTGCCTATCCTGAAACTCTCTCTGTAGACCCAACTGGTCTTAAACTCACAGAGATCCACCTGCCCCTGACCTCCTGAGTGCTCAGACTAAAGGTGAGCACCAGCTGACAAGTATCAATTTCCTAAATTTTAAATGCTATGTTATAGAGTCAACTCATTCCAAACAGATATTATTTGTAATTTAAAACTTTTTATAAGAAACTATTTTGTGCAAAAGTTAAAGAAGCTCTAATTCTCACCAGCTTAAAAGTTATTTTCATTCTTTATTTTGAAGAAAGATATTTTAGTAAAGGAACTTAATAAAACTTGAAGTTTTAAAATTATCTTTGCTTTTAGACTTGTTTCAAAATAAGTTTCTGCAGCTTAATATTCAATTTTCAGAGTTGCAACAAAGTGTTTCTTTAAATCTATTCTTATGACAATCAGTTCAAAATTATATTAATATCCATAGTAAGGGTTCTAGATACATTAATTTGAATACATCTTACTCAATATTGCTTATTTTATTTCTTATTTGTATTCATTAATCAGAAAAATGTGATCATAGATCTGAAAATACTGTAACTGTTGGCATATCTATAGGGGAGCAATCCTTTAGGACTGAACCATTTGTCTTAATAATATACTCTCATAATTCTAGATGATTCCATATGTAAAGGTGAAAAAGTCTCTGGAGTGAAATTTTCCTCAAGAGCCTTAGCTATAATTCAGGGTAAAATTGCCTCCTGTCTAAAGTGAGAGACGATCTACCTGGTGAGTATAGCCATGTCTTTCCCTCAGCGAGAGTGCTGCTGACACCCACATGCATTAGTCAGGAGAAGCATGCTCCTGAGAGATGGGCTGAGGTCAAATAACTCACTTTCTCCTCTAACGTTAATAGTCTCAACCTCTTTCTCCCTTGCAAACACCTTTCCTAAATTTTGTAGCACAAACCCCTTCTAACATTTAATGATGTATAGAAATTGTAAGAGAAAACAATTGGACAGGTCTATCTTTTCTTCCTTATTATCATTAATTTAGAAAAGCAATGAGTAAGCATTTAATGAGATCTCAATTAATGGACAAATTTTTCATTTTCTTATACCACTGTAAGCACTTTCTTACCTTCTGTTAACTATTTTCACACATTTTTATAGTTAACACATCTTTGTTTCTATATTAAAGAGTTATATGTGAAATAAGTTATGAATTTTGTATATTTTTTCCATTTAGTATGAGCTGCTCTACACACACACACACACACCCAATGCACCCAAATATTTCTTCATATATGTACTACATTCTACAGAGTAATTTTTGTACCAAATGTCAATATATTTTTCCAATAAGTGATTGACACACATCCAACTCTACTTAAAACAAAATTTACGAGGTCAAAATAATCAAAGCAGTCCTGGGAATACAGATCTTTTTCATGGAAATGTACAAGTAGACTTCACCAGTGACAGGAGCCTGGGACTTAGCGATCAGGAGCCCATGTCAATTCTCCTGCTCTACTTCTTTTCTCTCATTGCAGTTTATCTATAATCATTAATTTTTTGATGACAGGAGAGGTAACCAACAAAAACAAATTGTTTTCAGATGTTTACATTCATCTCTTAAGTCAGAAATGTTTCTTAATATTAGCTTAAACTTCCCAAGAAAAACTGTGTTCTCAGTCTGTCTCAAATGCCTATTTGTAGAACAAGACAATGATAAGTAAAGAATGAATCAAGTTTCAAATTTGAAAGATTAAGATTTAAACATGTGGATTGTAATGAAAAGTGAGCAGTTATTGCCATAACTGTTTTGAGTCAATTTACTAGCCATAGTTTGAATATTTATGCTTTCATCAATTTTATTTTTATTTGCAATCAAATGTTCAATGTGACAGTGGGCACAGATGAGGCCTTTAAAGAATTTGTCATGAACATGCATCTCAAAGGAATGGATTTAACACCTTTATGATAAGGCTTTGCTCTGCAGTTGGCCTCTTTCTTTTCCTTTCTCCCCCATGTAATAGTACAGCAATGACATGTCATCTTGATAGGAAATAACATCCTCTGAAGAGTTAAATTGATATTTACCTCTCAGGTTCCATAAGTCAGAAAAAAATTCATAATTGTTTATAAACTACTCAGTCCATCGTATTTTGTTATAAGAGCAAAAATAGCTAAAAAAAAAAAAAAATAAAGAAGGAGGCATGAGTCATCTCAAGTATCAACTTGACTGAACTGAGAAAGATGGGGATTAGTAAAACACATTTGTAGGAGGATCTGCATCATTCTCTGCAGGTAGAAATTTATATACAGAACAGAAAATGAGAATAACCTTTCATGTGGGCAGTGCCACTTAATAGGCTTAGGATCCAGAGGAAATAAAATCAGGAGGAGGTGGCAGGACAAAGGAAGGAGAGAGGTTTAATCTTGTTTTTTCTGTACTCCAGCTGATGTGAGGAAACTTGCCTTGCCAATCCCTGCACAGTGAAGTACTTTTGCCTTACACAATCCTAAGTCATTTAAACTTGCTGACCATGAACTTGAACTGAGGTAAACCTTTCTTCATGTGAGCTATTTATTTCAGGTCTTGTCACATAGAGCTATTCTATACATATAATTCATCTTTGCTTTTTCTCTTGTGTGTTAACACTATCTCACAGGTGGCAAACTAGGTTACACAGAATATTAGGCAAGACCCCAGTGATAAGTAACTGAGATTTCATTTGCATGGCTCCTTTTGAAAGCATCTATTTTTTTAGTTTGTTACATAAATATCTATCAGAAATTAAATTATTGACTAAAAATTCTATAAAGGAGTATCTTCTAAATGTTGACTCCAACATAAGAATTAATGTGTTGGCATATTACTTATATAAAAATAGAACATTAAGTAAAAAGTAATCAAAGCAACATATGTTGCTTTGTGAAATCCAGATTCCACCTCAAAAACCAAACAGCAGCGTGAAAATGTCATTTCAGAAGCTTCAGTGATGAAGAGGTTCCAGACAGTGACCTTTCTTGACATTCAGGACTTATCAAGAATGACTAATACTGGCAGGAGTGTTTTGAAGTAGTCCGTGAGTAAAGTGAAGAGGGATTCCTCTACCAAATTTCTTTTTACCTCTTATTTTGTGATGTTTAAGGTTCACTTCATAAAAAAAAAAAAAAAAAAAAAAAAAAAAAAAAAAAAACAGACTTAACCCCACATGCAAGTTCCACTAGAATGGTCACTAAGGAATGTGTTCATTTTTTTTCACACAACACACACTTTGTAACTGTTTTTCTTTCAAGCTTGAAAGTGGCAATAGTATCTAGAAATTTTTAAAAAATGAGCATACCTGATGATCTATGACTTTCTGTCTCAGAACAAGTAGTTTGCCATTGTCGTGAGAGCATCACATGTGTGGTGGAGAGTTCCCCCAGATACGAGAGCACTGGAAGGAAGTTAGATAGGTACATAACATATCTATGCAATCTGCTTCTCATGTCCTTCTACTGTCTATCAGTGCCATTTACAATGTTTAGTGCCCCTTCTTAAAAAAATAAGAATAAAAGCGTCATTACCATTTCCATCAAAAGGGATCTCCACAAGCTAGAGAGATTATTTTGCTGAATGGTGCTAGCAAAATATTTAGTAAAAAACAAACAACAACAACAAAAACATAGAATTTCTGTGGACATAGCTGATCTCACAACTCTAATAATGGAATTTCCCTTCCTCTCTATTTATTTTTACTTTCTTTTCATACATGGATAATATTTTAGATGACCAATATCTTTACTTTTTGTTTTTTTTTTAATAGTGATACTACTTGTTGTTCAGAGATATGGTAGTCTTGCAAATATGAGAAAAAGCAATAAATTATCCAAATTTCAGTCAAATTTTACAGCTTCCCCATATAAGACCATATTTAGTTCATCTTATACTAACAATCTATTATTACATTTAATGATGTTAATCCTTTTTTTGTGTGTTGGCTGCAGTATATGGACCTTAATGTGATCAAATGGTAACTACAAATTCAGTTCAATAGAACATTCAGCATGTCTCTCGGTGGAATATTAGGTTCCATGAAACAAAGAGTGATTATTTTCCAGAAAATAATAAGGTCGAAAAAAAAGCAAAATATTTCCCTAGTGAATAATATGGAAAATGTGAGAGTTGGATAATTTCTAATTATATTTATTGACTCAGTAGATATAATTCAATCAATGTTATACTAAAAATTCTGGTATAGGGAATTATATCCCAAATCAATAACACTATTTTTTTCTTCTTTTTCCTTTTTTGTTGAGTTGGGGGACTATTTTTTTAAAATAATTTTAATTTTTTATATTAAGCACAGGTTATTTACTTTATATCCCAGCCATAGCCCCCTCCATCATTCCTTCCCAACCTGCCCTCCCTCCCTCATCTCCTCCCTGCCCCTTGCCAAGTCCAGTGATAAGGGAGGTACTCCTCACCTTTCATCTGACCTTAGTTTATCAGGTATCTTCAGGACTGGCTGCCATGTCCTCCTGTGTTGCCTAGCAAAGCTGCTCCTCCCTGGGGGTGGGGAGGAGATCAAAGAGCCAGACACTGAGTTCATGTCAGAAATAGTCCTTGTTCCCCTTATTAGGACACCCACTTGGATACTGAGCTCCCATGGGCTGTTGCTACATGGGATGTATCCGAGCAGGGGTTTTAGGTTATATCCTTGGTTAGAGAAACAGTCTCATAAAAGATCCCTGTGCCCTGATAAATTTGGTCCTTGTGGAGCTCCTGTCCTCTCCAGGTCATACTAACTCCCCCTTCTTTCATATGATTCCCTGCCCTCTGCCGAAGGTTTGGTTATTAGTCTCAGCATCTTTCAGAGGCCCTCTGTGGTAGGTTCCTGTCCTGTTACTTGTTTTCTCCTACTTCCAAAGTCTATCCCATTTGTCTTTCTAAGTGAGGACTGAGCCTCTTACCCCAGGTCCTCTTCCTTGTTTATCTTCTTTAGGTATACAGATTTTAGTATGTTTATTCTATCTCATACTGACACTCAGTAGAGCAAAACTTAAATCATTTTATGAAAGGGTTCACAGTTCCCACTTTCCATCCTATGGATTCTGTTTATGATATCTTGTAAGCAACTGTGTGCTGACAGAGGCAATTTGTCTGATTTGTGTAGAGCTAGTTGCATCTTCCATTTGTTTGTTTGTTTTTTTTCTCATAACCCATTCCAAGTATTGCCTGGAAATTGGTTGAGGTAAGTGTACTTTGATTACACCACTCCACATTAAGTGGACATGTTTTATTAGCAGCTTATGCTCTTATAGGTTCTCTTCTGTAACATTTGTATTAAAAAAAAGTCCTTCACATACTATTATGTGAAACTTGACTTCCAGATGGTGACATCATTTCAAAATGTTCCAAATTCTATTGAAAGAGCTTTACCAGGAGGCAGACATTGAACCTCATACCACTATCTGGATTTGGGCTTGTCTTGAGTGAGGCTATTACGTAGCAAACAGCTACTTTCTGTTCCACAATAACAGACTTGCAAGCTGACATGCCTGACCCTCATGATGGAATGAACCCCCTCAAAGCATGAGACAAAACAAATTTTTCCCCAGAAGCTGTTTGCCATCAGGTACATATTTATAGCAAGAAGAAAAGGAATAAAACGTGACATTCTTTGTAAAAATTCTTAAGTTGTTAATGATTGGCTTGAATAGAGTGAGGGCTTCTGAGATTGCCCCAAAGGAAGCACACATTTCTCACTGGCACCAGTTTTAGAAGTGACCCCTGAAAGTAGAATACAGACTCTCCAAGCAATGAATTTGGCACTGCAGTTATCCAAACTGTCTAGTAATTTAGTATGCATTAAGTTTCAGCCAGGTTTTTACCCTCACTTCTAATCTTTTATAATCATCCACTGGAATTAGATGTGAAGTTGGACCCTTTGAAGCTTCACGTTTAGTCCAATTTAATTTTTTATCATTATGATTAGCCCATGACCTATGTTTTAAAAAAGTTTCTTTTGCTACTTCTTTCATAAGATTCCCTGCATCCTGCCCAAAGGTTGGCCATAAGTCTCAGCATCTGCTTTGTTACCCTGCAGGATAGACAATTTCAGAGGCCCTCTATGGCAGGCTCCTGTCCTGGTCCCCATTTTCCTTTTCTTCTGATGTCAATCCTCTTAGCCTTTCTGAATGGGAATTGAGCATTTTAGCCAGACTCTTCCTTCTTGATTAATTTCTTTAGGCGTACAGATTTTAGTAGGTTTATCCTATATTATAAGACCTGGATAGGATTCAAACTCCACAAGGAGAGCAACAGAACCAGAAAATCTGGGGACAGGGCTCTTTTCTGAGACAGATACTCCAACCACAGACTGTCGATGGAGATAATCTAGAACCCCTACACAGATATAGCCCATGACAGTTCAGTGTCCAAGTGGGTTCCATAGCAATGGGAACTGGGACTGTCTCTGACATGAACTGATTGGCCTTCTCTTTGATCTCCTCCCCCTGAGGGGGGAGCAGCCTTACCAGGCCACAGAAGAAGACAATGCAGCCAGTCCTGATGAGACCTGATAGGCTAAGATCAGAAGGAAGCAGAGGAAGACCTCCCTTATCAGTGGACTTGGGGAGGGGCATGCATAGAGAAGGGGGAGGGAGGGTAGGATTGGGAGGGGAGAAGGTAGGTGTTCATGGGGGGATATAAAGTAAATGAAGTATAATTAATAAAAAAATATTTTAAAAGTTTCATTTGAGGATTCAGTAGATGGAGTTTTTCTTTAATTTTGGTTTAATTGATCTTTCTGCTCCCAAAGCATGCTTTGATGATCTTTTCTCTCCAATTCTGTAATTGTGTCAGAAGTTTCTGGATTATTCTTTGTCTTAAACACCCCTGTCTGTTTATGTTCAGTATTTCTGGTTTTCTTTTTTTTTTAATTCTTTATTAATTACATTTTATTCACTTTGTATCCCCCCTGTGGTTCCTCTCCCTCCTCCCATCCCAATCCCTTCCTTCTTCCACCCTCTGCATGCATGCCCCTCCCCAAGGCCACTGATAAGGGAGGTCTTCTTTTCCTTCCTTCTGATCTTAGTCAATTAGGTCTCATCAGGAGTGGCTGCATTGTCTTTTTCTGTGGCCTGGTAAGGCTGCTTCCCCCTTACGGGGAGGTAATTAAAGAGTAGGCCAATCTTTTCATGTCAGAGAAGGCCACTGTTCCTATTACAAAGAAACTCTGATACTGAGGTGCCATGGGCTACATCTGTGCAGGGGTCTTAGGTTATCTCCATGCCTAGTCCTTGGTTGGAGTATCAGTCTCAGGAAAGACCCCTGTGCTCAGATTTTTTGGTTCTGTTGCTCTCCTTGTAGAGTTCCTGTCCTCTCCAAATCTTACTGTTTTCCACTTATTTCATAACATTCCCTGCACTCTGCCCAAAGGTTGCAAATGGAAAAGCCTCTGTAAAGCAAAGAACACTGTCGTCAGAACAAAACAGCAGCCTACAGATTGGGAAAGTATCTTCACCAACCCTATATCTGACAGAGGACTAATATCCAGTATATATAAAGAACTAAAGAAGCTAAACAGAAAAAAAAAAAATCAAGTATTCCAATTAAAAAATTGAGTACACAGCTAAACAGAAATTCTCAATAGAGGAATATCGAATGGCAGAGAAACACTTAAATTTCTGGTTTTCTTTTCTATCCATGTCATGTCATCTTCCTATATATACTCTCAATTTCCTACACATGTGCAGTAAAGTACAATTCAACCAGTTCATAGAAGTTATTAAAACCCAGTTATTAGCAGTAATTGGTTTCTTATTTATTGCAGGTAAATGCACAAGGAGAATTTTAAAAATTTTCTCGGAATATATTCTGTAGAAGCATAACAATATTAATTGTCTTAATTTAATTCCCTGTATATAGGCCCTAAGGCATGAGTCAGGCACTCATACGAGGTATGAAACACATGGAATGAAAGTGTTATTGGGGTGACTCAGAGCCAAGTTCTGAGTAAGCCAGTACTATTAACAGGACATGTGTATAATGACAAAGATAAGAAATTGATTTAAATATATAATAATTTTCAATTATCTTGATGTAATAATTTCACCCCACGGTATCTGGAAATGCAAAAGAGAGCAATTGATTGAATGTCATTGATAATGACAAGTACTCCAGTTTGACAGTGTCATTTCTTACAGTTCTTTCACAATTATTCTTAACCTAATCAAGTGTAAAACTATGAATCTTTTGAATACCTAAATATTACTTAATTTACCTTAACTCTTTGGTCATCCCAACACCACAGTTCTAGTCTGTACCTGTCTCTATGAGACTCAGGACCATCCTAAAAATGGGAAGGTCTGTATCAGTAAAGTTGACTTTTCTTCCATATAACCAAGGCTTTGTTTCTTTACACTTGTTAGAGGAGCTAAAACCAATTTGATGAGTTGGAGATGATGAATGAGGTTATTTCTGCATTTCCTCACTTATAGTAAAATAATAAATGTTTCATATAAACAGAACTCAAATAACTTTCCATTTGGCATACCATTTTGACTGATAAGGAAATGCAATAGAAGTTCTAACTTTTAAAGTATTGTTTGCCACAGGATATGCTGTTTTCCTCATTCATTCATTCATTCATTCATTCAGTTTTCAGCCTTATCAGAGCCCCATTCCTCCTCTCCTCCCAGTCCCAACCTTATGCCCTTCTCTCCTTCACCCCTCGACTTATTCTCAGAGAATGGCAGGGCCACATGGGTACCAATCCACCCCTGCACAACAGAGCTAAGTGCATCTTCTCGTAAGGATGCCAGACAAGGCAGCCCAGCTAGGGGAAAGGGACACAAAATCAGACATCAGAGTCAGAGACAGGGTTTACTCTCATTGTTAGGGGACCCACGTGATGACCAAGTTGTACAACTGCTACATTTGTGTAGGGGGCCTAGGTCCAGTCCATGCAGGTTTTTCAGTTGGTGGTTCAGTCTTTGTGAGCTCCCATTAGCCAGGTTAGTTTACTCCGTAGGTCTTCTTGTAGTATCCTTGACCTGTCCAGTACCTTCTATCCTTCCTCAAATTCTTCTACAGAATTCCCCGAGCTCAGCCGATTGTTTGGCTATGAGTCTCACAGGCTATGTTTTTGTAAAAAACAATTTTAAATCTTGGTTGCATGCGGGTTGATGCCCCAGGTCCCGCCTCTGAGAAAAAGGTATCAGACAGGTCTGATGCTCTTTGGGTGGATGACACCTAAATGAACATTGGTACAAAGTCCCAATTTATTTCTAATATCAGAGATCAGACCTCTACTCTTGCCTGATGCGTCTAAAACAAAAAGGGGAACTGTAGAGAGCTGTGTAATGCCGCGCTTTAAAGATGGAGCTGGTTTCCGCCTTCCACCTTCCCGATGGTGAGTGCTCTCTGTCACAAACAACTCCACATTTGGCTAAGGCTGAGGATCTGGCTTGCTTCCATGTATGTGGACCTATCTGCATTGCCCACGTGGCATGCTGGGGTTGGCTACCCAGAGGCTATTTAAGCTGTGGGCTGGCTTTCCCCAGGGTCCGATGATTGTTCAAGGTTCCTGAATAAACTGCACTGAAAAAAAAAATCATGGTTAATGTTATAACAAGTAAATCTAGGTTTTGGTGTAATGAAAGAAAAGAAAATGTCTACTATATTAAGATATAGTTTCTCGTATCCATAATTGGTAATGTATTCTATCTCCTAAATTCCATCATTATACTAAACAAAAAATATTCACCACAGCTCTTTACATTTTCAGAACAACATGAATCATACACAGGACATTAATGACAATGATTGCAATCTTTCAAGTCTGGTGCTTGTATTTGGCAATTACCACCTTAATATGGATATAATATCCACTCCTAGATTACTGCCCAGCTTATGACTCAGAACCCTGGGGTGATATATTGTTTTTCACCATGTTTACACATTTATTTCACTGCAGTTAAAATGTGAAGAGGTTCTATATTTGATACTTTCATACTAGATATGCATTTATTCTCATTTATTTATTTTATTCACTCTACATCCTGTAGTCCTTTCCCTCCTCACCTGCCAGTCCCACCCTCTCTCCAACCTAGCTTCCCATTCCCTTTTTCTCAGAAAAGAGGAGCTCCCTTTCACATCCACCACAGCTTCTAATGTTGCATTGGGACTGAAAGTGTCCTTTTCCCCTTTGGCCTGTGAAGGCAGTCCCTCCAGGAGAATGTGATCTAAAAGTTAGCAAGTGAGTTCCTATTTAATGCAGTCCCCACTTCCCTTACGAGAGGACCCCCTTGAAGCCTAAGCTGCCCATCTGCTACATCTTTGCATGGGGCCTAGGTCCAGTTCATGTGTGGTCCTTAGTTGATGCTTCCATCTCAGCAGACCATTCTGGACCCTGCTTAGTTGGCTGTGTTTTTCTTGTGGAGCTCCTGTCATTTTCAGGTCCTTTTCTCTTTCCTCCCAATGTTTCCCAACACTCCCTATGTAAGGCAGAGGGTCCTCTTAATAGAACGAAAAGACAATTTACAGATTTGGAAAAAAGGTCTTCACCAAACCTGTATCTGACACAGGGCTAATGTCCAAAATATATAAGGAACTCAAGAAATCAAACACAAACAAACAAAATAACCCAATCAAAAAATGGGGAACAGAAATAAACCAAGAACAGAGGAATTTCAAATGGCCCTGAAGCACTTATTCTAGATTCCTCTGTTGAGGATTCTTTGTTTAGTTTTGCCCCCCATTAGACATAGGAAGTAAAATAAGACAAGAAACAGGCCAGGAGCCTTACACAGAGGACCTCTGGAACACTCTACCCATCACGGTATTGAAGGAGATCCTGAGATTCATAGGCAAACTTGGGGCAGAGTGCCAGAATCTTTATGGAAGAAGAGGGAGATAGAAAGACCTGGATGGGACAGGACCTCCACAAGGAGAATAGAGACATAACACCTGGGCCCAGCATGGACTGCAGAGACTGATAATCCAACCAAGAATCATGCATAGAGATAACCTAGAACCTGCACACAGATGTAGCCCATGTTAGCTCAGTCTCCAAGTGGGTTCCCTAGTAAGGGGAATAGGGACTGTCTCTGACATGAAGTCAGTGATTGGCTCTTTGATCACTTCCCCTTGATGGGGGAGCAGCCTTACTAGGCCACAGAGGAAGACAATGCAGCCAGTCCTGATGAGAACTGATAGGCTAGGGTCAGATGGAAGAGGAGGAGGACCTCCCCTATCAGTGGACTTGGGCAGGAGCATGAGAGGAGAGAGGATGAGATTGGAAGGGAATGAGAGAAGAAAATACAGCTGGGATACAAAGTGAATAAACAGAATTAATATAAAAAATAAAAATTCAAATTAGAGACAAAGAAAATTTGGAATAACTTTACCTCAAGACCCAACTATATCACTCCTTGGCATATACTTAAAAGATGCTCCACCATACAACAAGGACACTTGCTCAACTGTGCTCATAGCTGCTGTATTTGCAATATCCAGAATCAGGAAACAACCTAGATGTCCCTATAGTGAAGAACGAAGAAAGAAACTGTGGCCCATGTACTCATGGAATTCTACTCAGCTATTAAAAACAAAGAAACCATGAAATTTGCAGGCAAATGGATGGAACTTGAAAAGATCATTCTTAGTGACATAACCCAGACACAGAAAGATGCACATGGTATGCACTCAGTTATAATGGATTTTAGCCATATAGTACAGGATAAGCATACTAGGAGGCACAGAAACAAAGAAGATAAATAATAAGGAGGACCCAAATGAGGATACATAAATCTCATTAGGAAGGGGAGGTAGAATAGACAGAGGTAATGGTTGAATGGAGGGAACAAGGTAGGAGAAGGGGCAGAGAGAGCTGAGAGGGTGGAGATTAGACCTGGGAAGAGTAAGGGTTAGAGGACAGAAGGCCTGGAGAGAAAAGAGAAACTGAGGGTGGGGACAGCTCTGTGACAAGCTGGAGACCTAAGTCAGTGTAGACCACTGGGAGAATATGAAGGGGATTCAAGCCGAGACTCCTAGCAGTAGAGACCATAGAGACTGAAGATGAAATGCTCTAACTAGACTAGTCTTCTAGGAAAGGGCAGGGACCACCAACCCACCCACAAAAACTTAGACCCAAAATTAACCCTGCCTACAAGATGTGCAGGGATAAAGATAGAGCAGATGAAGCAGAGATTGAGGGAATGCCCAACCAATGTCTGACCAAACAAAGACCCATCCTATGGGAGAGTACCAACTCCTGACACTATGAACAATATTTTGCTAAGCTTGCAGACAGTAGCCTGACAGAGTTGTCCTCTGAGAGACTCTACCCAGCAGTGCCTCAAAACAGATACTGAGACATACAGTCAAATATATTTGATAGTTTATCACATTCATACAAATATATATATTTGTGTGCATACGTATAGAGAGATAGACTGTAAATTCTATACTTTCTTCTAAAATTTTTTTATTAATTACACTTTATTCACTTTGTATCCCTCCTGTAGCTCCCTCCCTCCTCCCCTCCCAATACATCCCTCCTCCTTCTCCATGCATATCCCTCCATAAGTCCACCAATAAGGGAGGTCTTCTTTTCCTTCCTTCTGATCCTAGTCTCATCAGGATTGGTTGCATTGTCTTCCTCCGTGGCTGGTAAGGCTGCTATGCTTTCTTAACTAATATTTCTTTTGATTTTTATATAGTCCATGTTAGTAACTACCATAACAAGTGATTACTTTTTCTGCTTATGATAAATCCTATGCATTTAACTTAAAATCAATATTACATATCCTAATTAAAAGAAATTCCATTTCTAACTATATAATAATTAAGAGGCTAAATTTTAACTCATTTATTTTAGTAATCAATACACATAATGCATCTCTATATTAATAGGGATAAATGAAATATATCTACATATATACACATTATGCATAAATCATAACTATCTCCTCTTCCTCTACCTTTGCCCCAATCCATACAACATACTAACCATAGTCATCTTTATATTCTATCAAGACAACTTTTATTAGTTTCTTCTCATGAATGAGAATATCTATATATCTATATTATTAAACTTCCTACATCAGGCTTAAGTTTAAGCTGTGAATTGGCTATTTTGAAACAAATTATGTAAATTTCTTTCAAGGCCAAGTTTCTCTCTTGTGTTTCTACTCTTACAAAATTCTATTATTTTTAAGTGACAGTGGGTTTGTATGTGTGTGTGTGTGTGTGTGTAAGTATTGGCCAAATATTCAGATCAGCTATCTTGATCTATCGCTTATCATTCTATATTTTGAGATAAGTTATGAGTTCTGCCACTAAAATTCAGGCTTAATAATTAGCCAGAGTGGGTGGCCAAAGATTAATGGATTTTACTTTCTCTGTGTTCCAAATCTGGGATTTTCAGCATGTCAAGAAGCATGCCTTTTTACAAGGCTGTTAGGAATCCAAACTGAGGTCTGTGCTTGCAAGCAAGCCATTTCACCCACTGAACCATCTTCTCAGAGTTTATTTTTACCATTAACTTTTTAATAAAATTTAGTAAGTACATTGAAATTTATAGTAATATAATCATTTCTGTAGTGCTGTTTATTCATTTAGGTTATTCATTAAAATTTTATCAACAAAATAAGCAAAATAATTTGAACAAATATCTTTAATAAGTTTCCAAAAAATATTAACACACAAGTCAGGAAATTATAACTATTGGTTTGTTATTTTGTTTAAGATTTGAGTTGTGTGCTGAAATATATCACTTCCACTAAGTAAGGAATTTTAATACAAAGTAAAATAAAGTGTTTCAGACAGTTGTTATGATTACTTATCACAAAGCAATTTCCTTGAAACTGAAACACTCTTCTGCTATAAGTGGGCCCATTAGACTGAGAAAGTTAGTGAAACATAAGGAACAGGGACTAAAGAAGGACATCAGATTACAAGTCATTCTCTGATGTTATATAAGCAGTCAACAACCATGGAAAGGAAGCTACTTAACCAGAGTGCTTGCCTTTAGGGTGGGGAGCTCCTTGGATGCACCATTTGAAGGTAGGCGTCCATTATGAGGTGAAGCTTTTAGAGATGTATCTGCCTTGAGTCACACACACCCTGCTAACTGTCACTTCCACCATGCTTCTGTAAATATCAGCAATAAATTCACTGGCACAACAAGCTTAACTTGGGTGGAATTGGTTCTTTGATCTGTTGTTGATGCCTTATCTGGAGCAAATCCCACCTGTCCATGGTGCCCAAGGAGAAGTCATGCTACATGTCTTCACTGTGGGATCTCTTCTTATAAATAAAATCTAAACTAGAATGAATTAGAGACCACAGGCATATTTCAATTTGAATATTTTATGATACATAATTTTATTAAATAATAGATGCCATGAAGAGTTTTAAAAATAAAAAAAAAAAACAGAAACAAAATGTTTCAATAGTTATTCCATGTTGTATGCTCACATTTAAGGATTTAGAGCTGTGAACCACAAAATGAGAGACAAGATGAATTGTTTGTCTTTCTGGGCCTGGACTATCTCACTCTATATAAGCTTTTCTAGGCCCACCCATTTACCTGAAAAGTTTATGATTTCATTTTGTTTTACAGTTGAACAGTATTCTATAGTATGTACAGCATTTATATGTATGTGCAGCAATTCTATTATCTATTCATTGGTTAAAGAACAATTATTTCCATCTCTTATTGTAAATAGAGCAACAGTATACATGGCTGTGCAAATATCTGGGGAGTAGGAGCAGAAAAAATACCTGTGGAGTAGGATGATGAGTCCTTTGAATTTATGCAACTTGTAAGGATAGGTCATGTGATATATTTATTTATTTTTTTTTTATTTTGAAGATAGTCTACAATATACACTCATGCCAACAGTGTGAATGAGGAATCCTCTTTCTCCAAAACCTCACTAGCATTTTTTGTCAGCTGGCTATTGAATTTAACCATTCTGGGTGGTATGGATGAATCTCAGTTGTTTTAATTTGTAATTACCATCAGATGGCCGGGAGGAGAATTCTCCCTTTCAGTGGACTAGGGGAATGGATGGGGGGTAGGGGAAAAGAAGAGAGGGTGGGACCAGGAGGAGATGAGGATGGGGCTACAATCAAGATATGAAATGAATAAATTGTAAAAAAATTAAAAAAATAAAAAAATGTATCTCAGTGATTGCTAAGGATGGTGAATAATTTTTATATAAATATTTCTTAGCCATTTTTACTTCTTTTGAGAATGTTAGATTAGATTGGATTAGAATCCTACCCAGCAATCTGTTGTATACAAGAAACACACCTCAGTCACAAAGATAGACATTACGTGAGGGTAAAGGGATGGAAGACAGCTTTCCAAGCAAATGGATGCAAGAAGCAAGCAGGAGTAGCCATTCTAATATCTGCTAAAATAGACTTTCAACCAAAATTAATCAAAAGAGATGGGGAAGGACACTTCATACTCAACAAGGGAAAATTCCACCAAGAAGACATCAATCCTGAACATATATGCCCCAAATACAAGGGCACCCACATTTGTTAAAGAAACATTGATAAAACTTAAACCACACATAGATCCCCACACACTAATAGCGGGAGACTTCAACACCCCACTTTCAACAAAGGACAGGTCAACTAAACAGAAATTAAACAAAGCAACAATATCTCTAACAGAGGTAATGAATCAAATGGACCTAACAGACATTTACAGAACCTTACACCCAAACACAAAAAAATTCACCTTCTTCTCAGCACCTCATGGAACCTTCTCCAAAATAGACCACATAGTTGGTCACAAAACAAGCCTCAACAGATACAAGAAGATCGAAAGAATCCCTTGTATCCTGTCTGATCACCATGGAATAAAGCTGGACCTCAATAACAACAGAAATAGCAAAAAGCCTACACATACATGGAAACAGAACAACTTGCTACTAAAAGACAGCTAGGTCAGGGAAGAAATAAAGAAAGAAATTAAAATCTTCCTAGAACTCAATGAAAATGAAGACACAACATACCCAAAGTTGTGAGACACAATGAAGGCAGTGCTAAGAGGAAAGTTCATAGCACTAAATGCCTTCAAGAAGAAATTTGAGACAGCACATTCAAGCAACCTAATGGCTCACTTAAAAACCCTAGAAAAAGAAGAAGCAGGCACACCAAAAAGGAGTAGAAGGCTGGAAATAATCAAACTCAGGGCTGAAATCAATCACTTAGAAATAAATAAATGAAACCAAGAGCTGGTTCTTTGAGAAGATCAACAAGATAGACAAACCCTTAGCCAAGCTAACTAAAAGGCAGAGAAACACCACCCAAATCAATAAAATCAGAAATGAAAAGGGGGACATAACTACAGACACTGAGGAAATTCAAACAATCATTAGGACTTACTTAAAAAGTCTATATGCCACAAAATTTGGAAATCTAAATGAAATGGACAATTTTCTTGATCTATTTGCCTTACCAAAGCTGAATCAGGACCAGGTAAATAAATTGAATAGTCCTATATCCCCCAAAGAAATAGAAGTGGTCATCAAAAGTCTCCCAACCAAAAGGAGCCCACGACCAGATGGCTTCAGTGCAGAATTCTACCAGACCTTCAAAGAAGAGCTAACACCAATTCTCTTCAAACTATTCCACAAAATAGAAACATTACCAAAACTCATTCTATGAAGCCACAGTCACCTTGGTACCTAAACCTCACAAAGACTCAACAAAGAAAGAGAATTTCAGGCCAATCTCCCTTATGAACATTGATTCAAAAATACTCAACAGAATACTCGCAAACCGAATACAAGAACACATCAAAGATATCATCCAACATGACCAAGTAGGCTTCATCCCAGGTATGCAGGGGTGGTTCAATATACGGAAATCCATCAATGTGATCCACCATAATAGCAAACTGAAAGAAAAAGTCCACATGATAATATCCTTAGATGCTGAAAAAGCATTTGACAAAATCCAACATCTATTCATGTTTAAAGTATTGGAGAGATCAAGGATACAAGGCACATATCTAAACATAGTAAAGGCGATATACAACAAGCCGATAGCCAATATCAAACTGAACGGAGAGAAACTTAAAGCAATCCCACTGAAATCAGGAACAAGACAAGGCTGCCCACTCTCTCCATATCTCTTCAACATAGTTCTGGAAGTCCTTGCTAGAGCAATAAGACAGTTGAAGGAGATCAAGGGAATACAAATTGGAAAGGAAGAAGTCAAATTATCACTATTTGCAGATTATATGATAGTATACATGAGTGATCCCAAAAACTCTACCAGGGAACTCCTACACCTGATAAACACCTTCAGCAAAGTGGCCAGATGCAAAATTAACTGAAAAAAATCAGTAGCCCTCCTGTATACAAAAGACAAAAGGACTGAGAAAGAAATTAGGAAAACAACACCCTTCACAATAGCCACAAATGACATAAGGTACCTTGGAGCAACCCTACACAAGGAAGTCAAAGACTTGTATGAAAAAAAATTTCAAGTCTCTGAAGAAAGAAGTAGAAGAAGATATCAGAAGATGGAAAGATCTCCCATGCTCATGGCTTGGCAGGATTAACATAGTAAAAATGGCCATCTTACCAAAAGCAATCTACAGATTCAATGCAATTCCCATCAAATTACCAACACAATTCTTTACAGACCTGGAAAGAAAAATTCTCAACTTCATATGGAATAACAAGAAACCCAGAATTGCTAAAACAATCCTCTATAATAAAAGATCTTCTGGAGGTATCTCCATCCCTGATCTTAAGTTGTACTATAGAGCAACAGTTTTAAAAACTGCATGGTACTGGCACAGAAACAGAATGGTGGACCAATGGAACTGAACAGAGGACCCAGAAATAAACCCACACACTTATGGACACCTGATCTTTGACAAAGATACCAAAATCATACAAAGGAAAAAAGCATCTTCAACAAATGGTGCTGGTCTAACTGGATGTCTACATGTAGAAAAATAAAAATAGATCCATATTTATCACCCTGCACAAAACTGAAGTCCAAGTGGATCAAAGACCTCAACATCAAACCAGACATATTAAATTGGGTAGAAAAAAAAAGTGGGGAATACCCTAGACACTCATTGGTACAGGAGAAAACTTCCTGAACAGAACACCAACAGCACAGGCTCTAAGAGCAACAATCAATAAATGGGACCTCATGAAACTGAAAAGCTTCTGCAAAACAAAGGACACTGTCATCAAAACAAAGTGACTGCCTACAGATTGGGAAAGAATCACCAACCCTTTATCTGACAAAGGATTTATATCCAGTATATATAAAGAACTAAGAAGCTGAAAAGCAGCAAACCAAGTAATCCACTTAAAAGATGGGGAACAGAGCTAAACAGAGAACTCTCTGTAGAGGAATATCGAATGGCAGAGAAGCATTCAAAGAAATGCTCAACCTCATTAGCCATTAGGGAAATGCAAATCAAAACAACCCTGAGATTTCACCTTACACCCATGAGAAAGGCCAAGATCAAAAACTCAAGTGACAACACATGCTGGAGAGGTTGTGGAGAAATGGGAACCCTTCTCCACTGCTGGTAGGAATGTAAACTTGTACAACCACTCTGCAAGTCAATCTGGCACTTTCTCAGACAACTAGGAATAGTGCTTCCCCATGATCCAGCCATACCACTCCTAGGCATATATCCAAAAGAGGCTCAAGTACAAAAAGGACATTTGCTCAACCATGTTTGTAGCAGCTTTATTTGTAATAGCCAGAAACTGGAAACAGCCCAGATGCCCCTCAACTGAAGAATGGATGCAGAAATTGTGGTACATCTACACAATGGAATATTACTCAGCAATGAAAAATAAGGAAATCATGAAATTTGCAGGTAGATGGCGGGACCTGGAAAGGATCATCCTGGGTGAGTTGTCCCAGAAGCAAAAAGACACACACGGTATATACTCACTCATATAGACATACAACATAGGACAAACCCACTAAAATCTGTGCATCTAAAGAAACTAAGCAAGAGAGAGGACCCTAACTAAAATAGTCAATCCCTATCCTGAAAGGCAAAGAGGATGGACATGAGAAGAAGAAGAAAACAGGAAATAACCAGGAAGCTTCTACAGAGGACTACTGGAAGCCAGAAAAAGAAAACAGGAAACAAACTAGGATCCTACCACAGAGGGCCTCTGAAAGCCTCTGCCCTGCAGACTACCAAAGCAGATGCTGAGCCTCATGGCCAACTGTGGGGCAGAGTGAATGGAATTTTATGTAAGACCTGGGAAATAGTAAGAGCTGGAGAGGACAGGGTCTCCACAAGGAGAGCAACAGAACAAGAAAATTTGAACACAGGGAACTTCCCAGAGACTCATACTCCAACCAAGAACTATTCATGGAGATAACCTAGAACCCCTGCACAGATGTAGCCCATGGCAGTTCAGTGTCCAAATGGGTTATATAGTAATGTGAAGATGGACTGCCTCTGACATAATCTGATTGGCCTGCTCTTTGATTACCTCCCCCTGAGGGGGAGTAGCCTTTCCATGCCACAGTAGAGGACAATGCATCTACTTTTGATGAGAACTGATAGACTAAGATTAGAAAGGAGAGGAGAACCTCCCCTATCAGTGGACTTGGGGAGTGGTATGCATGCAGAAAGGAGAGGGAGAGTGGGATAGGCAGGGGAGGAGGGAGGGGCTTATGGGGGGATACAAAATGAATAAAGTGTAATTAATAGAAAAAGAAAAAAAAGAATCCTACCCTTTTTTAGTTTCATAATTAATTTTTTTTTTTTTACTTGACTCTGGTGTTGGTACATTTTGTCAGATATAGTGCTTAGGATGATTCTCCAATTCTGGGAGTTTCTTCTTCACTCAATTGATTAAATTCCTAGATTTTTATTTTTTTATTTCCTCATAAATCTACATATAGCTTTGTATTTCCATTAGATCCCAGCTATCAATTGTTGTGCTCAATTTCTGGGCAAATGAAAGTTCTTTTC
The DNA here is from genome assembly GCF_030254825.1 of Meriones unguiculatus. Taxonomy (NCBI): domain Eukaryota; kingdom Metazoa; phylum Chordata; class Mammalia; order Rodentia; family Muridae; genus Meriones; species Meriones unguiculatus. The sequence goes on from NC_083351.1 coordinate 144,057,758, forward strand.
TGTACATATGTCTTTTAGAGTACTGCCTACAGTTTATTCTAGCAGTTTTATTAACTACATAAATCAGGAAAGTATAAAGAGATCACAAGTGGGGATGGGAAGAATATTCATTAAAGCCTCAGAGAATCATAATAATTTATATTTACCTAAATGATCTTATACCCAAAGATAAGTGCAGCTATTACCCCTCATCAATGGAGAATTAGCTTCTTCCAGGGATGAATGTCTTTTTTCCTTCTCTACTGAAGAATGGTTAGCCCCGAAGAACAAAGAAAAAAATGGACTTATCTGCTAGAAGTCTCAGCTAGACAGCTAGGATCATCCCCATTCCTCTCAGGACCCTACTCTGTCATGTCTCCAGCCTTTCTCAAAGATGTCCTCCCACCACCATTTCCGTTCTCTCTCCCACCTCCTCACCTCTCTTCCAGGCTCTCCTGACCTCTGGTCACAACCTCATTGCCTCTCCCATACCCGAACGCACCCACTTCCCCTTGTTCTTGCACTTCTAATTCTATTCTATTTCCACTGCTGGGTAGGATTCAAACATCTTCCCTTGAGCCTTCCTTGTTACTTAGCTTCTTTGGGACTGTAGATTATAGTATGGTTATCCTTCACTATACGGCTCATATCTACTTATAAGTGAGTACATATTATGTGTGTCTTTCTGAGTCTCAGTTACATCATTCAAGATGATCTTTTCTAGTTCCATCCATTTACCTCCATATTTTGTGATCTCCTTGTTCCTATTAGCTGAATAGTATTCCATTGTGTAGATCTACCACAATTTCTCTATACATTCTTTGGTTGAAAAACATCTGGGTTTTTTCCAATTTCTGGCTATTACAAATAAAGCTACTATGAACACAGTTGTGCAAGTGTCCTTGTGATATGGTGGAACATCTTTTGGGTAAATACCCAGGACAACACAGATACGACTGATAGGCAGTTTGGTCTACAGGTGGGTGCCCTAACAAGGGGGAGTGTGGGTCATTTGTGACATGCTTTTGGATTACTCTTCCCTTGTTTGGCTGCCTTGTCTGGCCTCAATAGATACAACTGGCTTCTTAAGAAAACTCAGTGGGATGGGGTGGGTTTGTAAGGAGGGGTTTCCTCCTTTTCTGAGGAGAAGGGGGTAAGGGGACAGGCAGGTGGGAGCAGGAGGAGAAGAGGGAGAGAGCTCTGATTGATATGTAAAATGAATAAATTTATTTAAAAATTAAACAAATAAATGGACCTATCAGGTCGCATTTATACATTTGCACACCTGTTCATAATTTTATACATGCACTCATATAAAGTGTATCATAATCAAAGAAAAAGAGGCTATGAGCTTGGGACATGGCAGAAGAGGAAGAGGAGGTGGAGGAAGGAAAGGGTGGGGAGAAAATGATCCAATTCTATTACAATTAAAAACATATTTATAAACAAGTAAGTAAATAAATAAATAGAACTTTTCTCAAATTATAGCAACAGTGGTATACTCATTCTGAAAATTTGCATAATTATCCAAGTTCACTAAATTCACCAAATTTACACCATCACCCACAAATTTCCAATATGAATACCACACATACACTGAGACTGACAGATCACATACTTCTTTAAAGGCTGTCTGTAGGTTTTGCATTTGAAATTATGCATATATCATGTTGCCTCTGTCTCCTAGAGACAGAGCAAGACATGGCACTTTTATGGAGAGAATCAGCCGAACTGCAGGAGGGAAGTGAACAGTGGTATAACTGGGGTAAAACTGAAATTAGTCATTACTGAAGTTACTGCATAAACAGTTGACCATGGCCAGGATGCCACTACCATGTCTTTTTTTTTTTTTTTTTATCAGTTACATTTTATTAACTCTGTATCCCAGCCGTGTCCCGACCCCTCATTCCCTCCCAGTCCCTCCCTCCCTCCCTCATCTCCACCATGCCCCTTTCCAAGTCCACTGATAGGGGGGACCTCCTCCCCATTCATCTGATCCTGTTTTATCAGGTATTTTCAGGACTGGCTACAAAGCCCTCCTCTGTGGCCTAACAGGACTGCTCCTCCCTTCGGGGGTGGGGAGACCAAAGAGCCAGTCATTGAGTTCCTGTTAGAAATAGTCCCTGTTCCCCTCACTTTGGGAAACCAATTGGTTACTGAGCTACCACAGGCTACATCTGAGTGGAGGTTCTAGGTTATATCCATACATGGTCCTTGGTTGAATATCAGTCTCAGAAAAGACCCTGTGCCCAGATCTATTTGGTCCTTGTGGAGCTCCTATCCTTTCCCCATCAGACTAACTCCCATTCTTTCTTATGATTCCCTGTACTCTGCCAAAGGTTTGGTCATGAGTCTTTGCTTTGAAAACCACTGCTAGTTAGAGTCTTTCAGATGCGCTCAGTAGACTCCTGTCATACGTTCAATGCACATCCCATCTGTCTTTCTAAAGGAGGATTGATCATCTTACCCCATGTCCGCTCAATTGATTATCTTTTTTAGGTGTATAGATTTCATTATGTTTATCATATCTTATAGGTCTATATAAGTGAGTATATCCCATGTTTGTCTTTCTCCTTCTGGGATATTTCACTCAGAATGATCTTTTCTAGATCCCACCATTTGCCTGCAAATTTCATGATTTCCTCCTTTTTGATTGCTGAGTAGTATTCCATTGTATAAAAATACCACAATTTCTGTACCCATTCCACCGTTGATGGACATCTGGGTTGTTTCCAGGTTCTGGCTATTACAAATAGAGCTGCTATAAACATGGTTGAGCAAGTGTCCTTTTTGTGTACTTGAACAAACTTTGGGTATATACCTAGCAGTGGTATAGCTGGGTCTGGAGGAAGCACTATTCCTATTTGTCTTAGAAAGCGCCAGATAGCTTTCCAGAGTGGTTGTACCAGTTTACATTCCCACCAGCAGTGGAGGAGGGTTCCCCTTTCTCCACAACCTCTCCAGCATGTGTTATCGCTTGAGTTTTTCATCTTGGCCATTCTGATGGGTGTAAGGTGATATCTCAGGGTCGTTTTGATTTGCATTTCCCTGATGGCTAATGAGGATGAACATTTCTTTAAGTGTTTTTCTGCCATTCGATATTCCTCTGTTGAGAATTCTCTGTTTAGCTCTGTTCCCCATTTTTTAATTGGATTACTTGGATTGCTGCTTTTCAGCTTCTTTAGTTCTTTGTATATACTGGATATTAGTCCTCTGTCAGATAAAGGGTTAGTGAAGATTCTTTCCCAATCTGTAGGCAGTCGTTTTGTTTTGATGATGGTATCCTTTGCTTTGACAAAGTCCAACACCCATTCATGTTTAAAGTCTTGGAGAGATCAGGGATACAAGGCACATACCTAAACATAGTAAAGGCAATATATAGCAAGCCTATAGCTAACATCAAACTCAATGGAGAGAAACTTAAATCAATCCCTCTGAAATCAGGGACAAGACAAGGCTGTCCATTGTCCCCATATCTCTTCAACATAGTACTTGAAGTCCTAGCCAGAGCAATAAGACAACTAAAGGAGATCAAGGGGATACAAATCGGAAAGGAAGAGGTCAAAGTGTCACTATTTGCAGATGATATGATAGTATACATGAGCGACCCCAAAAATTCAACCAGAGAACTCCTTCAGCTGATAAACACCTTCAGCAAAGTGGCAGGATACAAAATCAACTCAAAAAAATCAGAAGCCCTCCTATATACCAAAGACAAAAAGGCTGAGAAAGAAATTAGGGAAACAACACCCTTCACAATAGCCACTAATAACATAAAGTACCTTGGTGTGACTCTAACCAAGCAAGTGAAAGACCTGTTTGAGAAAAACTTCAAGTCTCTGAAGAAAGAAATCGAAGAAGATATCAGAAGATGGAAAGATCTCCCGTGCTCATGGATTGGTAGGATTAACATTGTGAAAATGGCCATCCTGCCAAAAGCAATCTACAGATTCAATGCAATTCCCATCAAAATACCAACTCAATTCTTTACAGACCTTGAAAAAAAGATTCTCAGCTTCATATGGAAAAACAAAAAACCCAGAATCTCCAAAACGATCCTGTACGACAACAGATCATCTGGAGGTATCTCCATTCCTGATCTCAAGCTGTACTACAGGGCAACAGTAATAAAAACTGCGTGGTATTGGCATAGAAACAGAAAGGAGGATCAATGGAACTGCATAGAAGACCCAGAAATAAATCCACACACCTATGAATACTCAATATTCGACAAAGAAGCCAATTCCATTCAATGGAAAAAAGACAGCATCTTCAACAAATGGTGCTGGACCAACTGGATGTCTACATGCAGAAAAATGAAAATAGATCCATATTTATCACCCTGCACAAAACTAAAGTCAAAGTGGATCAAGGACCTCAACATAAAACCAGATACCCTAAATCAATTGGAAAAAAAGTGGGGAACAGCCTAGAACTCATTGGCACAGGAGACAACTTCCTGAACAGAACACCAACAGCACAGGCTCTAAGAGCAACAATCAATAAATGGGACCTCATGAAACTGAAAAGTTTCTGTAAAGCAAAGGATACCGTCATCACTACCATGTCTTAAAAGACTCCACAATCAAAGCAACTTAGTACGAGTGAACAGATTGATGTATCTGAGCAAAATGTTAGTGATGAAAAGGATAAAAATGTTTCTGAGGAAGTGATGCCTGGAAAAGCTCTTCACATTAAAAGAACTCTCAAAATTTTTCATGACATTGAGAGTGCAAGGATAAGATGTGAGAAGCTAATTCAAACTTGGCAAGGAGATTGACAGTTCCCCGAGGCAGAGGAGATGTTCATGCAGTCACGTGAGAGGAAGGTACTCAATAGTTGAGCTTCTCTGATGCAAGTTCCCAAATAATTACTTTTAAGTAGAAATTGTCTAAATAAACGAATTTAATTTCAGTGTTTCTTCTGTTCTGAGGTACAATGTATTATCTATTATTTTTCAGTATCTTATATACCTACCACTGATGGAAAGAATATATTTTTTAAATTTTTTTAATAAAATACCTACATATCACAAGCCAGTGAATAGTCTTCCAGTAAATCATTAAGACTGTATTGCACATCCGTTTACATTGTCTTATGGTGCTCACTACATACAATGCTTAATTAAATTTCATATTAAATCTCCATACCAATAAGAGAAGATTCACTCAGTAATACTTTCTAGTAAGATTACCTTTGCAAGTAAGCAAAATAATTTATGTTTAATTTAATTCTTATTTTAATAAGCACTAAAAATATAGTTTATAGCAGTTTTATGATCTTTGCCAAACACTAGAGGAAACCAGTTAATTATGAGAATATATGTTTTTGCATTGAACATGCTGCTTGTTCGTCTGTTTTTGTACTTATACAGAATAGCTTTGAAGATGCTGGCTCTTTATTGTGGCACGTGGATTTCTTCATTCTTTAGTAAGGTAGACTTTAATGCAGTGTATCATTCTAATGTGGAGATTTGTGGTAATTATTATTTTTTTATTTCTGTGACCATACACACAAGAATTCATCAAAAGGAGGAGCATTCATTTTAGTTTAAGGTTTGAGGAAAAACAGTCTATCCTTGTGGGGAAGTCACTGTGGTCATACAACTACACGCAGCAAGGACATTTGATTGGGGCTCTTTGACATCCACCTCTCCCTACCCTCCCACTCCAACTTCATAGAACAAGGAGCAGAGACTGGAAGTGGAACATAGATATAACCTCAAAGCCTACCCATGTTCACCTAAATCCTGAAGGCTCCACTTCCTGAATGATCCACAGCCTTAAAAATCAGCATCTGTTGTGAAGAAAAAACAAAAACAAAAAACAATCAACGAAACAAACAAAATCAGCAGCAGTAGCTAGGTACAACTGTTGAAACATGATTGTGGTAGACAATTTTTTGTTTAAATCACAACAGGGCTCTGTGGAGCAAGAGTTTTAAAAGTCATCGCTTAAATCTGTTTTTGAACAACAAATTGTTTTTGTTGTTCTTGGGTTCTCACTTGAAAAAGATTTAATGGTGCTTTTTTATTTTCTTGCATTTCATAACTGTTTAACTTCAATGAGCCTGAGACTTACAGAGGTAATTTAGTATTTCTGGCATATGATTAAGTTAAACATTTTTGTTCTATTTCTTATTTAAGTTCTATAATTAAGTCCAAATACTCTTTTTTACTGAGTTACTATACAAGTGCCAAATGTTTTCATAATACAAATCTTGTTTATTTATACAAACATTCATTAAACAAAGAACAATCAATTTCTGTAGACCCGTATTATGCTACATACTGGAGAAACATGAATAAGCAAAGAACAGGAACTTTGTGGTTTCCTGGTGTTTACAATCTAAAAATGATGTGAATCTTATTTTCACTTAGTAAATGCAATGGAAGAAAAACAAGAGGTTCTTAGGCTGATCTGTGTTCTGCAAACACAAACACTTACTGTCATGATTCACAGAGGAAATCCATTCACTGCATATAAGATCTCTTTCAGCTTTGTTAAGAGAAGGCACTAGAAGAGAGCAGGAGAACATTGCAGAGACATCCATTTCTTCTGTCTGAAAGGTACCCTCATCTTTTTTCATTCCCATAATTATGAAATGTTAACTGTGCCTTTCAATTGTTATATGTGAACCACAATGCCTGCTTCAGAAAATCCAGAAGCTCAGAGTGAGGGCTAGCTGAACTCACAGGTAGGGCAGCATACATAGGGCCTACACATTCCCAAACTAGTCAAAAATCTTAGCATAGAGAGGGGAAATGGACATAAGTCCCACCAATTACCAAAATGCTATATGAAATAATATCTGCTAGAGAAAGAATTATTAGTTTTCTCCAAATGAGTTTCAGTAGATATATCAATCATATTTCAAGTCTAGCCTCAAACCCAAGATTCGTTGGCCAAAATAAAGCAGACTTCGTGTTCTTGCATGTTCTCTAAGTTTTGTTTTGTTTTTGAGAGAAAGAACATGAAGAGGGATAGATAAAAAGTAGAGAGGATCTGGGGGGAATTAGAACATGGGAAAGAATATGATCAAAATATCTGAAGAAATTAAATGGAAATTTTAAAATGCTTATTTAAAATGTTTAAAAACACTCCATTCAAATTTGTCAGTAATCATTTGCTTCTATGAGCTTTTAATTTGAAACTAAAAATCTGCAAGAGATAACAGTTGGCAGTCATTTTCAACATTCACAACAGAATTAAATCAAATGGCTTAGCCTGAAGTCATTACCAAAATGCATACTTATTCACTCATTTACTGAAGTTCCAAGGACTACCTATAACTTTTAGTGGTAGCAAGATAAGACTTTTCATGTTAATGACCTTTTTGTCTAAAATTTCAAGTTATGTGTTGTCACTTGAGTTTTTGATCTTAGCCATTCTGATGGGTGTCAGGTGAAATCTCATGGTCGTTTTGATTTGCATCTCTCTGATGGCTAAGAACATTGGACATTTCTTTAAATGTTTCTCTGCCATTCTATATTCCTCTACAGAGAATTCTCTGTTTAGCTCTGTATCCCATTTTTTAATCGGTTTGCTTGATTTGTTGCTTTTTAACTTCTTTAGTTCTTTATATGTTCTGGATATCAGCCCTCTGTCAGATGTAGGTTGGTGAAGATCCTTTCCCAGTTTGTAGGCTGTCGTTTTGTTCTGACAACAGTATCTTTTGCTTTACAGAAGCTTTTCAGTTTCACGAGGTCCCATTTACTGATTGTTGATATTAGAGCCTGTGCTGTTGGTGCTCTGTTCAAGAAGTTCCTATGCCAATGAGTTCTAGGCTCTTCCCCACTTTTTCTTCTAACCGATTTAGTGTGTCCGGTTTTATGTTGAGGTCTTTGATCCACTTGAACTTTAGGATCAAAAACTCAAGTGACAACATATTCTGGAGAGGTTGTGGAGAAAGGGGAACCCTCCTCCATGGCTGGTGGGAATGTAAACTTGTACAACCACTTTGGAAATCAAACTGGTGCTTTATCAGACAATTAGAAATAGTGCTTCTTTAAGATCTAGCTATACCACTCATAGGCATATATCCAAAAGATGCTCAAATACACAACAAGGACATTTGCTCAAACATGTTTGTAGCAGCTTTATTCATAATAGCCAGAACCTGGAAACAACTCAGATGTCCCTCAGTAGAGGAATGGATACAGAAATTATGGTACTTTTACACAATGGAATACTACTCAGCAATTAAAAAAAAAAAAAGGAAATCATGAACTTTGCAGGCAAATGGTGGGACCTAGAAAAGATCATCCCAGAGGGTGAGGTATCCCAGAAGCAGAAAGACACACATGGTATATATACTCACTTATAAGTGGGTACTAGACCTATAAGATAGGATAAACATACTAAAATCTGTATACCTAAAGAAGATAAACAAGAAAGAAGACCCAGAGTAAGATGATCAATCCTCACTTAGAAAGACAAATGGGATGTGCACTGGACTTAGGAGAAGACAAGTAACAGGACAGTAGCCTACCACAGAGGGCCTCTGAAACACTCTTCCTAGCAGTATATCAAAACAGATGCTGTGACTCAACCAATCTTGGGCAGAGTGCAGGGAACCATATGAAAGAAGGGGGAGTTAGTATGACCTGGGTAAGACAGGAGCTCCACAAGGACCAAATACATCTGAGCCCAGGGGTCTTTTCTGAGATTGTTTCTCTAATCAAGGACCATGAATGGATATAACCCAGAACCCTTGCCCAAATATAGCCCATCACAGCTCAGTATCCAAGTGGGTTCCTTAGTTAGGAACTGTCTTAGACATGAACTCAATGGCTGGGTCTTTGACCTCCCCCTCCCCCGAGGAAGGAGCAGCCTTGCTAGCCCACAGAAGAGGACATTGTAGCCAGCCCTGAAGAGATCTCATATGCTAGGATCAGATGGAAGGGGAGGAGGACCTCACCCACCAGTGGACTTAGAGAGGGGCAGGAAGGAGATGAGGGAGGAAGGGTGGGATTGGAAGGGAGTGAGGGAGGGGGTTACAGTTGGGATACACAGTAAATAAACTGTAATTAATTTAAAAATAATAAAAACAAAAAAAAATTCAAGTTATGTTTTAGAAGAATTTTAATCCAGTAACATGGCTGCTCTGACAAGGGATCAAATCCACAGACCTTCTAGATCTATGTGAACAAGCTGGAATACAGACACACCCTTACTGCACACCAGGGAATACACAGCCTTCATCCTTCTGGCTGGAATATAGCTAGACCTTTATTACACACTTTTAATCCCAACCAATGTTGTCTAATTCAAGCACAGACACAGTTATGAATCAGAAAAAGATTTGTAAGAATGTGTCAGAGATAGGCTATATCAACTCTCACAAGAGAAAGAGAAGCTACTTAAGAGCAGTGCAAAGAGAGTGAGAGAGAGACCACACAGTACAGTGGAGTAGAGTACAGTATACGAACTCAGCGGAGTTCTTGGAGATAGTACAGCAGAGTATGGGAGTACAGTACAATTTGGTGCAGTTTGGTGCAGCTCAGTTGAGTAGAGATGAGTTACTGGAGTTTAGAAGCACTTTTTCTAAGCAGAACAATTCAGTGAGAAAAAGAAAGGAGCCAGTTTGAATCAGTCAGCTTAGAGGGAGTTTTGAGCTACAACAGCTGCGTTGAACCAGCCAGTCAGAGTTCAGAAAAAAACTAGAAAGGGTGAGCTTATTTAGCAGTAAGTCTCAGAGGCTGAAAACATCCTAGACCTAGGTTAACAGGTGAAGGCCTGAAGCTGAAGCCTTCAAGTTCCACGATTTCAGAAGATTAGATTGTAGGGAGGCTAGATGCTCTGGGCTCAACCCAACTTACGTTTTCGTAAATTTGGGTGTGGCTCTCCTCTCCTCTCCTCTTCTGAAGAAATAGAAACAACACTTACAGTATATATTCAACATATATAAAAAGCTATATGGTACTAAAATAATTTTTCAGATACTGTTCATCTTCACTTCTACTACCCAGTTAATGTTAAAATACAAAGTATCCTTATAATCAGTCTTTTTTGTTTGTTTGTTTGTAATTGTTCTTTTCTTGTTTTCTTAGTATTTCAATTATATTGGTTACTATAAACACAGTAGACTTTGGTGGTAATAATTAGTATTTCTGAAATTACTTTTTAAATATGTTGGAACCAAACAGATAGAACAAATATCATTAAGCTGCCTTTGAGCATTGTCGTCCAGAAGGAGCAGATGGGTTTTATAGTCTGAAGACAGAGTCTCTGCTATCAGTCATCCTTTCAAAAGATGTCTTTTAATTCTCAGTGTACTACCAAATATTCCCACTGTGTGATATACTTATTACAATTCTTCACTATTGTGGTAAGAATACCCAGAACCTATGAATTGGGCACTATTTAGTAAAATGATCTATGCAGAAACAATTTTCTTGATGGTCTAGGGTTGTGATCATCTTGTATTACAAGTTCAGTCAAGATGATGAGCATCAGATCCTAAATGTTCTAACATTGTTGAAAATCCTAAGGTCAGTTTAGATACTCAATCTTTTTTTTTTTAATTTTATTTTTATTAGTTACATTTTGTTAACTCTGTGTCCCAGCTGTATCCCGCTCCCTCATTCCCTCCCCAACCCCACACTCCCTCCCTGGTCTCCTCCCTGCCCCTTTCCAAGTCCACTGATAGGGGAGGATCTCCTCCCCTTTCATTTGACCCTGTTTTATCAGGTATCTTCAGGGCTGGCTGCAAAGTCCTCCTCTGTGGCCTAGCAGAACTGCTCCTCCCCTGGGGGGTGGGGTGGGGAGGTCAAAGAGGCTGCCCTTGAGATCCTGTTAGAAATAGTCCTTGTTCCCCTTACTTTGGGAAACTACTTGGTTACTGAGCTACCACGGGCCACATCCGAGCAGAAGTTCTAGGTTATAGCCATAGATGGTCCTTGGTCGAGTGTCAGTCTCAGAAAAGACCCTGTGCCCGGATGTATTTGGTCCTTGTAGAGCTCCTGTCCTTTCCATATCATACTAACTCCCCTTCTTTCATATGATTCCCTGCACTCTGCCGAGGGTTTGGTTATGAGTCTTAGTGTCTGCTTTGAAACACTTCTAGGTAGAGTCATTCAGATGCCTTCTGCGGTAGACTCCTGTCATACGTTCAATGCATATCCCATTTTTCTTTCTAAATGAGGATTGATCATCTTTGCCCATGTCCGCTTTCTTTATTATCTTCTTTAGGTGTGTAGATTTCATTATGTTTATCATATCTTGTAGGTCTATATCGGCAAGTATATACCACGTTTGTCTTTCTCCTTCTGGGATACTTCACTCAGAATGATCTTTTCTAGATCCCACCATTTGCCTGCACACCAACCCGACAGAAGATACTAGAAGGAAAACTCCAATCCAATGAAAACAACTTCACCCAAGAAAACAGGGCATACAGATAATATCCCAACAAAAATGAAAAGAAATCAAGCAATGAAACAGGGTAAGATCACCGACTCCATTACAAAAGAAACTAACATGCATTGGTCACTATTATAAATCAGACAATCTTTTTTTTTTTTTTCAATGCAGTTTATTCAGGAACATTGAACAATCCTCGGACCCCGGGGAAAGCCAGCCCACAGCTTAAATAGCCTCTGGGTAGCCAACCCAGGCGTGCCACGTGGGCAATGCAGATAGGTCCACATACATGGAAGCAAGCCAAATCCTCAGCCTTAGCCAAATGTGGAATTGTTCGTGACAGAGAGCACTCACCATCGGGAAGGTGGAAGGCGGAAACCAGCTCCATCTTTAAGGCATAGCATTCCGCAGCTCTTTTAACTTTACAAAAAATGTTTAAATTTTTTTTTAAATGTAGTGTTTAAATGTACCACAATTTCTGTATCTATTTTTTTGGTTGAGGCAGTTTATAATTTCTGGCTGTTACAAATAAAGCTGCTTTGAACATAGTTGAGCAAATGTCCTTGCTTTATGCTATAGCATCTCTTGGGTATACGTCTTGCTGGGAGGAGTACAGCTGGTTCTTGAGGTAGAAGTATTCCCAATTTTCTGAGAAGGTGCCAGACTGATTTCCAGAGAGGTTGTACAAGTTTCCACTCTCATCAGCAATGAAGAAGGGTTCCCATTTTTCCACATCCTCTCCTGCATATGTTGTCACTTGAGTTTATGATCTTAGCCATTCTGACTGGTGTAAGAAGAAAATTAGAGTCCTTTTATTTGCATTTCTCTGATGGCTAAGGACATTGAACATTTCTTTAAGTGCTTCTCAGCCATTTGAGATTCCGCTGCTGTGAATTTTCAGTCTAGTTCTCTTTCCAATTTTTAAATTAGATTATTTGATTTGTTGATGCTTAATTTCTTAAGTTCTTTGTATATTTTAGATACTAGCCCTCTGTCTGATGTAGGGTTGGTGAAGATATTTCCCCAATCTGTAGGCTGCAGTTTGTTTTTGTTTTTGTTTTTTTCTTTTGACAGTGTCCTTTGACCTACAGAAGCTTCTCAGTTTCATGAGATCCTATTATTAATTGTTGATCCCAGAGCCCGTTCTTTTTGTGTCTGTTTAGAAAGTTATCTCCTATGCAAATGAGCTCCAAACTTTTCCCTATTTTGTCTTCTAATGGATGTAGACTCTACTCAGCTATTGAAAACAAAATAAGACAACAACACAAAAAAGCCATGAAATTTGTAGGCAAATTGATGGAACTGGAAAAGATCATCTTAAGTGAGGTAACTCAGGCCCAGATAGATGCACATTGTATGTACTCAGTTGTAAGTGTATATTGGACCTGTATTATAGTATAACCATACTATAATCAACAAACCCAAAGAAGCTAACTAACAAGGAGGGCCTAAGGGAGGGTGCCAGGATATCACTCAGGAGGGGAACTAGAATAGACAGCAGAGTGGATGAAGAAAGGGAACTGGGCAGGAGGTGGAATGGGGAGAAATGGAGTGGGAGGTGAGAAGGAACAAGAAAGGAAACTGGGGTGGCGGGGCATCTCTTTGTCAAACAGGAGGCCAGAAACAGGGTAAGCTCCTTCGAGGATAAAGGTGTGACTCTAGTTGTGACTCTGAAGAGATTGGGACATGAAGACTGATATAACCACCTGCTAGCCAGGCAGGAGTAGTGGAAGGAGGGGAACAACACCCCACCGACAAAACCTTTGATACAAAAATTACCCTACCTACAAGAAGTGCAGGAATAGAGAGAGGAAAAAGAGATTAAGTGATTTTCCAACCAATAGTTGGCCCAATCTGAGACCCACCCCATGGTAGAGGTCCAGCTCCTGACACTACTCATGATGCTCTGCTATACTTACTGACAGAAGCCTAACTTGACTGTAGTCTGGGACACTCCAGGCAGAAAGATGCTGGTTCATGCAGCCAAGCATGGGGCAGAGCTCAGGAGCAGAGGGTTTCTAGTGGAATTGTTGGGGAAACATGGAAGGACCTGAAGCTGAAAGTAACCTCACAAAAAAACCAACAGGGGCAACTAATCCAGACCCCTGAAGATGTACAGAGACTGAGACATCAACTAAGGTGTATACATGGTCTGCACCTAGGCCTCCTGCACATATGTGGCCCATGGGCAGCTTGGTCTTCATATAGGACCCCTGGTGAGGGGCGGGGGAGCTGATTCTAACATGAACTCTAATGTCTGTTTTTAGATCACTTCCCCCTGGCAGAGCTGCCTTGCCTAGCCTCGTGGGATGAGGATACATTCATTCTTGATGTTGCTTGTTGTGCTAAGGAGCTTGGTAAGGGGAAAAGGGGGCCTCCCCATTTCTTGGAGAAAATGAAGATGGGAAGGGGGATGGAGGAGAAGGGGAGGACTCAGAGAAGAGGAGAGAGGGTAACCCTATAAAGTAAATGAACTAAAATTAAAAACATGTATATGCAGTGTGCTTTGAATATAGAATTCTTATCTCTAAGGGAAGAATGGGTGGATAACAAGAATACCGAAATCCCAAATTCAGCAGAACAAGTGCCAAATCCCCAAGTCCAAATCCAGCACTGGAGCTTGTAATGAAACCATCTCAACCAATATTCTCACATCCCACCCTCCACCTCTGCTTCTTGTAGCAAGGATAGCCTGTTTGTTTGTAGGTCTCCATTTGTTACCTGCACTCTTTTTCCTCCAAGCATCCCAGAGTTCCAGCATCTCAACTCCTGCTTCATCTTTCAGCTTCACAAAAGGTTTCTAGATGGTCTTTTTAAAGGGAATCTGAAACTGTTAAGTTTTTTTTTTTTTTTTTTTTTTTTTTTTACCTCAGTGGTCTTCTGGAACTTTGATAGAATCTTCCATAATTTTGTATTTTACATTCCTTCAAAGATAGTATCATGTGGGCATCTACAAATACAATCTGTCTTACTTTCTAATGTATCTATGGCAGCTGCAGTAACCTCTGTCTTTTCCTTTGTCTCCCCTTCCCTCCTGGAGGAGCTGTAACCACTGCTTTGTAAGATCTTCTGCTTGGGCACTTTTCTGGAAGTCCCAGAAAACAGTAGGGACTTTCTTATTAATGGGAATTAATCACTCTAACAGCTATAGCTACATTTTTCAACACCATGCTCATCTCCATTTTTAAACTTGCTGACACTCGTTTTGTTGCTGAACTGCACTGAGCTAACTCAGTGGTAAGCAGTAAGAGGTCCAACGTTTCAATGTTCTATTGAGTTGGAATTTCCTCTAATAAAATTAGTTTAATAATTTTGAGTTCAGTATCGCTCAGGAATGAATGGTTAGCAGAGCTGCAGCCCTCCCACCCCCGAATCTGTGTCAGACTATAATGTGAATGGCATCTATCTAAGTTGCCAGCTCAGGTCCTTATTTCTTTCTAGAACCTAAAGTCCTCTACTGGCCTTGTTCCATTCAGTGTTTCATGTTCTTGATTTCTATAATCATCAGGTAACTTAAGAGGCCTGTGGATTCTGTAGTTCACTCTCCAAAGTTCCCAACATTCCTCCCACAACATGGTTCAGAGACCTAAATATCACATCAACAAAATTATCACTCTAAGTTTTTTTTTTTCCTTTATCATGGGAAGGGTGTGGTGGCAAAAAGAAATGCTTATATATTTACGTGGGGAAGAGCCTGAGGCAGCTTCTCAGTACGAAGGAGGAAGAGATGAATGATGGTATTCAATACACTTTCTATTTTGTCAGTTCAGGACTGAAGTCCAGGGCACAGTGCCCCACACTGTCAAGGTGTGTCTCTTCTCCTCAGGTAACTGTCTCTGGAAATGACTTTATGAATGTACTCCTCATATGTGGGTTTCCTAGGTAATTTTGAATGTACTTAAGAAAAATATGAAAATAAGCCATTCCATACTTCATATTTTTTTCTTTGTGGTAGTGGTTGATATTGTTAGTCCTTACTCTTTTCTACATTTCTCCAAATTTTATAATATATTGAGTGAAAGATGCTAAAGAGTTTTAATAAAAAAGCAGGAATGATAGAAAATGCTATGTGAGTAGTTTGCATTCTAAGTTTCACCTAAGCCAGATAATTCATCCATTTTCCTTACTCATACATATTTCTGCTCCACCCTCCTTTCCCACTATCATGCTCATCTCTCTTTTGGTGTGTTTCTTTTGTATGATGAAGATGACTTTCATCTTATGTTATGATTTTGTTCTTGAAAAAAATCAACACATTTCTCAGTTTGATCCACTGGCTTTTTAATCAGACAACATGGATATATAAAAGGCACAGGCAAAACATTACTTCTTTGTCAACTTCCTGAGAAAGATATAAAGGTTGAAAATGTAAAAAAGAATATTAACAAGTTAGAGAAAAGGTATTGTTCATTTTTTTTTCAGGATAAAAACAACCATTTTCCCAATCCTCATATTTTAAGCCAACATGAGCAATCCTTGGGAGACATTCTCTATTTTATTCTCTTTTGGAATGTATTTGATTGCCAGTGATTCTACAGAAATAACATAATATTTACTGAATTATGTCCACTCATATAAGATTTCCAGGCAGTGTTAGTTACAGGGACTCAAACAATCAAGCCTTTCAGAGGGAAAAGAATATTATTAGGGAAAGTTTGCCCTTTAGATGATTGTTTTAAAAGACAGATACAAGAATTAATAAAACAGAATGTGAACATTTTCTTTCCTAAGGGCATAAATCTAATGTTCTCATAGTCTCTGGATTGTTCCTTTTTATTAAAATTATTCTTTTGAAGTAATGTTGCTGTTCCATTCTTGTGGGCTGGTGTCTTCAAGCTGAGAAAAGTGCTGACATTTCAGGAATTTTCTATTATTTTTCAACTAAAAAATTCTTTTTCAATTGATTCCCTTAGGGTAAAACAGAAGAAGATGAAAAATCAAAAATCTCCTTAGAAGTTATCTGCATTACCATTCATTTCCAGTATATTTCTTCAACCAGATATTCGGAGGTGTCTTGTAGTAAGAGCAGCTATGAATAAATTTGGTCAGATCTGTTTAAATCTCCTTTATATACATAGATAAAAATATGGAAAATATAAACAGTTTCACAAAATAATGCAATATATATTGAAGCAAAAAATGAAAATAAAATTTGACTTGATTTGTTTTTGAATAAAATCAGAAAAGTGATGTCAGATGATGGAGAAAAGCACATTCACCCATGTTGAAGTTGGAAACATAGCTTATATTTGTTCTTTATATCTCAACACAATTTCCAAAAACATTAATAATAACTATGTTGAAATTTCTTTTAATTATAGGAAAATGATCTCTATGCTTTGAAAATAATAGAATTTGTTTTCTGCAATTAATATCTAATTAAGAGAATCCTTACAAGACTTTTTATTTGCCAGCAATTATATAAGTGTTTCTTGGGTAGACTAGAAGGCCCACTGGGTAAAAGCACTCATATTGGATCTGGTGACTGGCATTTTATCCCTGGTATTTGTATAACAGGAGGAAAGGACTTACTCCTAAACTTGTCCTCTGGTCTCCACAAATGCCTAGTGGTATGAACTTGAGAACCCCAGCCCCCATGACCAATCAAACAAATGTGATAACAGCTAAATAAAAATACATTCTTAACTGGATATTTCATCTGAATCCTGCTTTGGTTCCTTTTCTTTGTAGGATTTGGAATGTTTAAAGTAAGGTTGTGCTGACATTTAGAATTCTTTTTCTTGTCTTTTTTCTTTCTTTCTTTCTTTCTTTCTTTCTTTCTTTCTTTCTTTCTTTCTTTCTGAGAGTCATGTTCTGGATGATTTCATTTCATCAGTAACGTGTGGCCAATGAAAATTGCTATGACCTTTTCTACCACTAATTTTCCAGATCCAAATCCCATCAAATATAGACAAGGTATCTTCTGTCATAGCTGAATAGTAGAGAATTATATGTTTTCATTAACTGCTATAATTTCTGAAATTTCTAATTACAGGAGCCTATTCTTACTAGTGCAGGAAGCAAAACAGAAATGAAGTATCACATCACACTGTCAATTATAAAAGTAATTAAAAAATTAAAGTATAAAATAGTCTTTAAGTTTAAATGTAACCTATAGGAAAGTGTCAACTTTACAGTATTAATTCAATCTTGTTTAGAATCATCAGGACTGCTGATTGTATTTTTATTGTAAACCATTTTTGATACTTGTTAATACATCCTTCAGTCAAGGAGATTCAAGGAGTAATCCCTTTCTTAAACGTTAGTGTATGCTTTGTATACTCACCCCCGTGATATCAGACACTGCCATAGATCATGACAAGATAAATTGGCTTTCTGATATATGGATCCAAGATAATTGAAATTAGACTGGGATGACAAATCCTGGAATGGGTAGCACTGTCTCATGAGCTGCGGTACCAGAATTAATATGTGAAGGATAAATACATCTGAACACCAGCATTTATGTCTCTCTGCTTCCTCTTTATGCACTAGGCAAACTAGAAAAAAAAGTCAAACTAATGGATTAATTCACAAATTAAAGTAACACAATGGCATAGAACTTAGCAAAGGATAGACCACTGCTATATGCAGCCATATGAATCAAACTCAATGATTATATTTAATGTAAAAAGCTAGAGTCAAATTAAAGTATGTTGTCAATAATGGCAGACTGTCCACCTGAGGATGTGGTAGAATATAGTCAGTGAGGTTATTAGAGGGAAAAAGTAATTAATTATATTACCTGTAATATCTAGAAAGAACAATCTAGGGATTCTCTTTAATTTTTTTCAGGTTGGTTTCCACAATGCAGCCCAGTGGGTCCTGAATGAGTGATTAACATGTCTCCATCTCTCAAGCACTGAAATCACAGGTGCACTCCACAAGTCAAATTCTACTGTTTATATGGACATAGTCTCATGGTTGTTCACATATATCACTGATTAACAAATTGAGCACCTTAAATATAAACCACTGATGGTATGTGGTTTATACTTACACTACAGGGCAGAAAAAGGAAGGGGCAGGGATGAAAAGGAGAAAAAGAAAGTTTAAAAATAAAGTCAGTGAGACCATAAATTAATAACTCATAACATCTAAGGTAAACTTAATTGCTACATTTAATAAAAGTTTAAAGATTAGAACACATGAAAATTTATGATAATACATACACACATATATCCTTTTGTAAAATTTCTTTATATTTTGATTTTTCTTTGTTTGGAGACTTTTTTTTTCAATGCAGTTTATTCAGGAACCTTGAACAATCATCTGACCCTGGGGAAAGCCAGCCCACAGCTTAAATAGCCTCTGGGTAGCCAACCCAGGCGTGCCACGGGGGCAATGCAGATAGGTCCACATACATGGAAGCAAGCCAGATCCTCAGCCTTAGCCAAATGTGGAATTGTTCGTGACAGAGAGCACTCACCATCGGTAAGGTGGAAGGCGGAAAGCAGTTCCATCTTTAAGGCATAGCATTCCGCAGCTCTCTACAGTTCCCCCTTTTTGTTTTAGATGCATCAGGCAAGAGTAGAGGTCTGATCTCTGATATTAGAAATAAATTGGGACTTTGTACCGATGTTCCTTTAGGTGTCATCCACCCAAAGAGCATCAGACCCGTCCGATACCTTTTTCTCAGAGGCGGGACCTGGGGTATCAAACCGCATGCAATCAGACATGCTCTTCTGTTTGGAGACTTTTTTGACCCTTAGTAATGTTCTAAAACTCCATTTCAGTTGCTATTTCTTATTTAGTTGCATTTTAACTGAACTGAATTAAGTTTTCTTAAGCTGACAAAAATATAGTCAATGATTTCAAGACATACAAACTGTTGAGACTATCACTAGCTGTGATCTTGTCCTTTAGGATGTTAGTGACCTCCTCAGACCTAATGTTCAATTTAAAGATTCCTCTCCCAAGAGTTTCTTTCTTACATTCAAATTTATTGTGTCTCTGTTGGACAAACATTTGAGTTCATTGTACATTTTTTCATCTCTGTACCAATTCAATACAGATAATTAATTAGTTTATATAAATCAAAATAGATATTTTATTCCCAGGTTAGTCTCAAAACTTATTTATAGCAAATTTTGGCTTGGATTACTACTCATCTTCCTACATCTGTTTCTCTATGGCTGTTTTTTTAAATTAATTACATTTTATTCACTTTGTATCACCCATAAGCCCCTCCCTTCTCTCCTCCAGATCCCACCCTCCATCCCCCTTCTTCACCCATGCCCCTCCCCAAGTCCACTCAGAGGGGAGGTTCCCCTCTCCTTCCTTCTGATCCTAGTCTATCAGATCTCATCAGGAGTGGCTGCATTGTCATCTTCTGTGGCCTGGTAAGGCTGGTTCTCCCTCAGGGGAAGGTGATCAAAGAGCAGGCCAATCAGTTCATGTCAGAGGCAGTCCCTCTTCCCATTACTATGGAAGCCACTTGGAAGCTGAACTGCCATGGACTACATCTGTGCAAGGGTTCTAGGTTATCTCCCTCCATGCATGGTACTTAGTTGGAGTATGAGACTCTGGAAAGACCCCTGTGTTCAAATTGTCTGGTTCTGTTGTTCTCTTTGTGGGGTTCCTGTCCTCTCCAGATCTTACTATTTCCCACTTCTTACATAAGATTCCATGCACACTGCCCAAGAGTTGGCCATAAGTCTCAGCGTTTGCTTTGATAGTCTGCAGGGCAGAGCCTTTCAGAGGCCCTCTGTGGCAGGTTCCTAATTTGTTTCCTATTTTCTTCTTATTCTGATGTCAGTCCTTTTTGCCTTTCGGGATGGGGATTGAGCAATTTAGTCAGGGTCCTCTCTCTTGATTAGTTTCTTTAGATGTACAGATTTTAGTAGGTGTATCCTATATTACATGTCTATATGAGTGAGTATATACCGTGTGTGTCTTTCTGCTTCTGGGACAGCTCACTCAGTATGATCATTTCCAGGTCCCGCCATTTACCTGCAAATTTCATGATTTCCTTATTTTTCATTGCTGAGTAATATTCCATTGTGTAGATGTACCACAATTTCTGCATCCATTCTTCAGTTGAGGTTCATCTGGGCTGTTTCCAGCTTCTGGCTATTACAAATAAAGCTGCTACAAACATGGTTGCACAAATACCTGTCTGTTACAAATAAGGTTATTGTGACCTAAGGAAAAGTACCTTCTATTATTTAAAAACTTTATTTACTACAGGAGCATGTACAGAACGTGTTTGGATCTAATCCACCCCTATTTCTTCCCTTACAAATCCTCCCATATCCCCTCACTTTTTTCAACCAAATTTACTTTCCCCCCTTTTTTCCTATAATTTAATACTCACTGTGTCCTTCCAAAGCTTTCTGTATGTGCATAGTGTGTGACCATCTATGGAAACATAGGTAACCTCTCAATGCCTGCATCCCTAAAGAGAAGTATCTCTCTGTCTTCCAGTAGCCATCAACTACCAATAACTTCTCAGATTGGGAGGGACACTTGATGCACTTCTCCACAATTTATGCTGAGATTTTCATCTTGCTTAATCTTGTGCAAATCTTACACGTGCACTCAGAGACATTTTGAGTTCATGTATGCAACTGCATTGTCACATCTGGCAAATACATTTGCTCTACAAATATCCACTATTTCTGACATTTACAAACTTTTCATTCCTCATCCCCATTCTGTGATGATTCCTGAGTTTTAAAGGGGAATGTATGATATAGATTTGTTTAGAAATTAATACTCTGAAGTCTTTTTCTCCCACCATTGAAATGTTTTTGGTGTTTGGATTAATTTAAATCTACAAAAAATATCTGTTAATGGTTCAGATAAGCACAGTTTATGGGCATAAAGATAAGAATTTAGGATGTTGTTTAATAACATGCAAATTTGGCATAAATCAGAAAGTGGTTGATCACTCCCATAACTTTCCTGCTCCTATTACGCCCATAGGCATATCTTTAAATACTTGATGGATGTGAACTCACTCAATATTTTCTAAAGTATTGATTAGAACTCATGTTGAATTTTGTACAACTGATCATCTGGAGGTATCACCATCCCTGATATCAAGCTGTAGTTCACAGCAATAGTAATAAAAATTGTATGGTACTGACAGAGAAACAGTCTGGAGGATCAATGGAATCGAATTGAAGACCCAGAAATAAACCTACAAACCTACAGATACTTGATTTTTGACAAAGAAGCCAAAATGATTCATTGGAAAAAAGTCAGCATCTTCAAAAAATGTTACTGCTTTAACTGGATATTTACATGTAGAAAGATCCACATGTATTATCCTGCACAAAACTAACATCCACGTGGATCAAAGACTTAAACATAAAACCAGACACACTAAATCTGTTGGAAGAAAAAGCAATGAATAGCTTGGAACTCATTGACACAGGAGAGAACTTCCTGAACAGAACACCAATAACACAGGCTCTAAGATCAATGATCATTAAATGGGACCTCATGAAATGGAAGAATCTTCTGGAAAGCAAAGGACACTGTTGTCAGAACAAAATGATAGCCTACAGAATGCGAAAGGATATTTACCAACCCTATGTCTGACAGAGAGCTAATATCCAGAATATATAAAGAACTTAAGAAGTTAAACAGCAACAAATTAAGTAATCCAATTAAAAAATGGGCTACAGAGCTAAACAAAGAATTCTCTGTAGAGGAATATTGAATAGCAGAGAAACACTTAAATGTTCAATGTCCTTAATCATCAGGTACATGCAAATAAAAATGACCCTGATATTTGAACTTACCTCCATCAGAATAGTTAAGATAAAACTCAAGCAACAACACATGCTGGAGAGGATGTAGAGAAAGGTGAACCTTCCTCCACTGCTGGTGGGAATGTAAACTTGTACAATTACTTTGGAAATCAGTGTGGCACTTTGTAAGACAATTAGGAATAGTGCTTCCTCAAGATCCAGCTACACCACTCCTAGAAATATATCCAAAATATGCTCAAGTATACAACAAGGACATTTGCTCATAGCAGCTTTATTCATAAAAACAAGAATCTGGAAACAACCCAGATGTCCCTCAGTTGAGGAACGGACACAGAAGGTGCATTTACACAATGGAATACTCCTCAGCAATTAAAAACAAAGAAATCATGAAATTTTCAATCAAATGGTAGAAACAAGAAAAGATCATCCTGAGTGAGGTCTCCCAGAAGAAGAAAGACACACATGGTATATACTCACTTATAAGTGGATATTGGAAATATAATAAAGGCTAAACCTACTGAAATCTGTACACTTAAAGAAGCTATGCAAGAAGGAGGACCCTGAGTAAGATGACCAATGCTCACTCAGAAAGGTAAATGGGATAGATATCAGAAGAGGGAGAAAACAGGTAACAGGAAAGGAGCCTATCGGAGAGGGCCTCTAAAATATTGTACCCAGTAAGATATCCAAGCAGATGCTGAGACTCTTAGCCAAACTTTGGGCAGAGTTCAGGGAATTCTATGAAGGAAGGGGGAGATAGAAAGACCTGGATGGGACAAGAGCTCCACAAGGAGAACAACAAAAGTAAAAAATCTGGGCACAAGGATCTTCTCTGAGACTGATATTCCAACCAAAGACCTTGCATGGAGATATTCTAGGAGCCCTGCACTGATGGAGCCCATGGCAGCTCAGTCTCCAAGTGGGTACACTAATAAGCGGGGCAAGGATGTCTCTGACATGAACTCAGTGGCTGCTCTTTGATCACCTCCCCCTGAGGGGGGGCAGCCTTACCTGGCCACAGAAGAAGAAAATGCAGCCAGTCCTGATGAGACCTACTAAGCTAGGGTCAGAGGGAAGGGGAGGAGGACCTCTTTTATCAGTGGACATGGAGAGAGGCATGGGAGGATTTGAGGTAGTATGGCTGGGGTTGGGAGGGAATGAGGGATGGTGCTACAGCTTGTATACAAAGTTAATAAACTGCAATTAATGTAAAAAATTAAAATTATAAAATACTATCTTAAAACTTTATTTTAAATGCATATTATCTTTCATATATTTGTAATATGTGTTTGTATGCAGATATGCTATGTGTTTGTAGATGCCTGAGGTGGGGGTGGAAGGCACTGATTTCATACTCTGGAGCTGGGGTTATAGGCAGCTGTGAATCCGCCCCACCCCCTGCACCTGTAGGACGCTGGGAACTTAACTCCAGTACTCCTGGAAGACCAAGAAAGTCTCTTAACTGGTCTGTCATCTGTGCAGCACAGGACCTCTTTAAAACTTCTTTCTCACTCTGTTTTATCATATTCTGTCTTACCCAAAACATAATGGTTTTCATGGTGACTCTGAAATCACCCTAGATAATGGTTGTGCATCCTTGGTCTCAGTTCTGTTATGAGTGCAGTGAAGAATCCTTTTGATATATTAGCTAATGCACAATTGTGTAAAGATGTGTGAGCTTCAATTCCACTTAAATTAATTTTCATTTTCTTGTCACAATAGTTTTCTTGCCTTGTGTTCCTATGATAGTAACTGCCAAGAAATTGATGCTAGCTAATGTTTATATTGTGTAAACACTGATTTAATGGAATAGTATAGTATTAGATGTAAAACAAAATCTACAGACATTCTCATTACAGGTACAAATATGACAAAATGACATCTTTTGGTGATTAAAAACATTTCAGAATTCTCAGAAGTGTTTTTATGCAAGAAAACAGGTATTCATTTAAAATAAACAAAATGAACAAATATTATGTAAAAATTTCCTTAGAAAACTCAGTAATAAAATGAAAGAAAAATAGAGTAACAATTTGAAATAGATTTTAGAAATAATAAGCAAGGGTTTGTATCAGAGTTGGGGTGAGAAGGTTAGGGTGAGGGTTAGGGTTAGTGGATTAGGGTTAGGATTATGGTTACAGGATCAGGATTAATTTTACACAAGATAGGGTTGGTATTAGGTTTACTGTTACGGTCAGTAGGTTTATAAATATTCAAACAAGTAGTTAACATAAATGTGAAAATTATTTGAAAACTTTGGAAACAAAATCATAAATGGGTAAGAAAACACTTCATACAATAGGAAATATGATTTGCATGTCACCAGTGTGATGAAGTGTAAAGAAGCCAAAGTACTTCCTGGAATTCGCTTATCAGTTAATAGTTGCTGGAGAAAGTGCCATTTTTCCCATGAAAAATTCCAGATGTTTCAGTAAATAACCTCCCACACATGCTCATGCAGGCAACCTTAGACTCGGTGGGTCATATACAGCAAGACTTGGAAAGAAAAAGGTGAGTTATTGGCATTTGAAGACTTTCAATGGGAGGAGTGGACAAGAAATGGTAATGAGGGGTCAAAACTACTAAAACTCAAATACATGCATGCAATTGGAAAAGAGCAATAGTAATTAAATTAAAAAAAATCTGTTTTAATTTCCAGTGGGTAAAAGTCATTTTAAGAACACTTAATATTGGTTGGAGTATCAGTCTCAGAGAAAACAACTGTGCCTAGTTTTTATTTTTTTTAATTCTTTTGCTGTCCTCGTGGAGCTCCTTTCCCTTCCAGGTCTACCGTCTTCCCCTTCTTTCATAAGATTCCTGCACTCTGCCCAAAGCTTAAATATGAGTCTTAGCCTTCTCCCTCAGCCCCACCCAATTCCACCCTCTCTTTCTTATCTCCTCCCATTCCTCTTCCCAAGCCCACTGAAAGGGGGGAGGTAAATCTCCTCTTCCATCTGACCCTAGCCTACCAGGTCTCATCAGGACTGGCTGCATTGTTTTTCTCTGTGGCCGTATAAGTTCTCATTACTAGGGAACCCACTAGGATACTGAGCTTCCATAGGCTACATCTTTGCGGGGGTTCTAGGTTATCTCCATGCATGGCCCTTGGTTGGAATATCAGTCTCAGAAAAGACCCCTTTACCCAGATTACTTTTTGGATCTGTTGCTCTCTTTGTGGAGCTCTGGTTCCATCCAGGCATTTCTATCTCCCCCTTCTTTTATAAGATTCCCTGCACTCTGCACAAAGTTTGACTGTGTGCCTCAGCATCTGCTTTGATACCTTGTTGGGTAGAGTCTTTCAGAGGTCCTCTGTAGTAGGCTCCCATCTTGTTCCCTGTTTTGTCCCTCTTCTTATGTCTGTCTCATTTGCCTTTCTGAGTGAGGATTGATCATCTTACCCAGGGTCCTCCTTCTTGCTTAGCTTCTTTAGGTGTACAGATTTTAGTATGTTTATCCTTTATTTTATGTCTAATATACACTTATAAGTGAGTATGTACCATGTGTGTCTGTCTGATTCTGGGATACCTCACTTTGGATGATCTTTTCTCATTCCCACCATTTGCTTGGAAATTTCATGATTTCCTTCTTTTTAATTGCTGAGTTGTATTCCATTGTGCAAATGTACCACAATTTCTGTATCTGTTCCTCAACTGAGGGACATCTGGGTTGTTGTCAGATTCTGGCTATTACAAATAAAGCTGCTATGAACACGGTTGAGCAAATGTCCTTGTTGTATACTTGAGTATATTTTGGATATATGCCTTGGTTGGTATAGCTGGATCTTGAGAAAGCACTATCCCTAATTGTCTGAGAAAGCACCAGATTGATATCCAAAGTGGTTTTAATTTGAATTTTAAAGAAATCTCTCTCTGGCAAGGACAAGCCTCTAAACTGAGCTAAGATTTCTAGAAAGCCAAGATGTTATTTGGGGATTTTACATGAAAACTTTCTAACTCTAACTTTCCCACCTGGAAAAGTGAATATATCTCCTATATCTCAAAATGATTGCAACACTCTTGCGATGAAACTATTAAGAGTAATGCTGATAGACTAAGGTCAGATGGAAGGGGAGGAGGACCTCCTCTATCATTGGACTGGCGGAGAGGCATAGGAGAGGAAAAGTGAGGGTGAGATTGGGAGGGGATCGGGAAGGGGGTTACAGCTGGGATACAAAGTGAATAGACTGTAATTAATAACATTAAAATTAAAATTAAAAAAGAATGATGCTGTTAATCATCAAAACCAGATCTCTGTTTCTGAGACAGAGGCTTGTGCTTTATGGTGCATTTATGTGCATAATTTAGGATGTGCTATCATTCAATAGCACTCATTATCTAAAGAAAATTGTCTATCACTTTTTAAGAAAGGAGGTTAATTGAACTCATAAATAATAATTTTTTAAATAATATCAGCACTTTTTAAGGTAAGTGGTCATGCAGTTTGGAAAAGAAAACATGTCTCCTGCTGCCAGGTATCATTCTGTTTAGCATTCAGCATAGTACACTCTTCCTTAAAGTGGGTAGTTTTTATCCTGCTATCTTGCTCTCTTAGTTTCCTTCTTGCCAGACTTTACAGCCAGAGCTGACTCTTAAAATTTGTGTTTATTCATCTAGTAGTCATCACTCTCTTAAATATAAAATTAAATCCAATGTTTTGATCTGCACCCCCCTTTATATTTTTAATGTCAAGGCATTTGAGCATAACACACTAACTAAACATTTTACAAAGTATTATCGTAGTACATACCTGCATTAAGATATAAAATATTATCACATAAGAGAGCTTAAAATGATTAAATGCGGCTGAATGAAGGCTCTTTATCAGATAGGAAGAATTTACATTTCAGTTTGTAACAGAGAAAAACTACAGTGTTGAAGCAGCAACAAAATAATTTGACGGTTATGGGTCACTGCAACATGAGGAAATTTTGTTAAATGGCCACAGCTTTGGGAAGGTTGAGAACAAAGTGTCACAGGTTACCTAGGTTGGGCTCAATGTGAGCTCCAATATAACATTAAGATTGTTAGTGAAGCCTGGGTTGGTGGTGACCCTGATACTCTGAGCAGCAGTGACAACATGCACTAATGTACTTCCTCCAAGAGACTGAAAAACTACGATATCAACAGTAATGTTAAAATACTTTCTTTGCTGCGAGGCTAAGCACTGCACTCAGGGTCAGCCGCTTTGGACCCAGAGAAGAGCATGTCTGATTGCATGCGGGTTGATGCCCCAGGTCCCGCCTCTGAGAAAAAGGTATCAGACGGGTCTGATGCTCTTTGGGTGGATGACACCTAAATGAACATCTGTACAAAGTCCCAATTTATTTCTAATATCAGAGATCAGACCTCTACTCTTGCCTGATGCGTCTAAAACAAAAAGGGGGAACTGTAGAGAGCTGCGGAATGCTATGCCTTAAAGATGGAGCTGGTTTCCGCCTCCCACCTTCCCGATGGTGAGTGCTCTCTGTCACGAACAACTCCACATTTGGCTAAGGCCGAGGATCTGGCTTGCTTCCATGTATGTGGACCTATCTGCATTGCCCCCGTGGCACGCCTGGGTTGGCTACCCAGAGGCTATTTAAGCTGTGGGCTGGCTTTCCCCGGGGTCCGAGGATTGTTCAATGTTCCTGAATAAACTGCATTGAAAAAAAAAAAAATACTTTCTTTGATACAGCAAAGTAAATGTCAGCGCCATTAGAGATGGACTGTAAAGGCTATTTAAATAATATGGAAATCAGTTAGAACTTGAAAAAGGAAGTGGAAAGAGTACAATACATAGGAATTTTCAACAATGAAATGAGGAAATCGTTTTATTTTATTTTACATCCCATATTAACTATGCCTCTAACAGTATACCCTGTGAGTTTGATACACCGGAGTTTCCATTTTTTTTTTTTTTTCAATGCAGTTTATTCAGGAACATTGAACAATCCTCGGACCCCGGGGAAAGCCAGCCCACAGCTTAAAAATATGGAACGCTTCACGAATTTGAGTTTCCATATTTTTAAAGGGGGAAGAAAGAAAAAATAAAACTTTGCTTGCTATTTTGTTGTCAATTTGTTTTCATATAGAGTTGGATTAATTCATCTGAAAACATAAAACTACATGCTCATAATACTTGCCAGTCATGATTAAAAATAATCCACTAAGTAAACAGCCTTACCTATAAGACATAAGTAATTTGAAAGAAGAAAGTATTAAATTAAAAATACTGCTGGAAAAATATCAGAACGTGCATGGACGTAGCAGGATAAGAAGTGTGAGTGCTTAGGAGAACACTCAAAGAAAACAAGGAGATCGTCTTGGGACCTCAGCTTCTTCAAAACATGGAATTGTTCTTGGAATGTGATTTATGATCCTTCCAGGTGTAGAGGATAGAATGAGTTTGCCTCAGATTACTCATTATTGTTCTGTGTTTGTATTCAATTAAATGCTTAAACTATCCTTTTATGTCTTATTTGCTTCATATGGAAAAAATATATTTTTGCCACATGTGGCTTATCCTTGTGATTGTACAGAATTTCAACTCACGAGTACTTTATTTATTTGACCTTTCTTAAGCCTCAGTGTATACATTGTCTGAGGCTCTGGATGAAGTTGGCTAATGCAAGAGACTTAGTCTGTCTGATTTATTGGCTTCCTTTTCCAGGTCAAAGGACTATAGAGCAGCAACAGAAAAGAGCTTTAAACTTTCTATCCACAATCTCCCAAACAATAAGATATTTTGATTCCTTTTTAGATAAAAACAAACAAATAAAAAAAACTTTTCTTTTGTTGAAAAATACTGTGTTGATATATTATCAATATCTTAATCTTTGGGTTTATATATGCATGTATGATGTGAGGCTGAAATATCTCTTCTATAATGACCCAGATAATTACCAAAGAGATGAAAAATAAAAGGATGTAAGCATGTGACAGAAACACAATTCATGCCTTTTTATTGAAAGGGCTTTTTTCTTCTTCTTTGTAACTTTAAATGTGTATATTTATGCTTCTTTTCAAGTAGAAAAAAAGAGTAAGCAACTTCTTTGTTCAGAGAGAAAAATATAAGTAAAAATAACCAGGGTTCATCGCTCTTGACTTTCTGAACAAATGAAATACATAAATACATAAAAACAATTCTCCTCAACTCTATTAAGTTGACAAGGTTGGCAGGCTTGTGCCATTTAAGTTTTTAAAAAGTGACAGTTTTGAAGCTATTATTGTAGTTGTATACACCTAATTAAATTCTCTATTATCATGTAGAATCTGTCACTGTGAGTACATAGCATTGTGTGTGGCTCAGAGTTACAACATCGCTATTAAATCAGATGTACTCACAGAAATGCAACAACAATAACAAAAGGCCTGGAATTTAGAGGAAAGAAATAACAGTTCTGGATGAGAGGTCACTAGAAAGCATATGTCAGGTTTCCATATCCGTTTGAGCAAGAACATGAAAACAGGCAAGAATCTTGGCAGGAGATGCAGACTAGCCACCCTTCTGGTACCACATGAGCACTAACATAAACTGAAATTTAAAACTATAAAAAAACAGGATATATATATATATATATATATATGAACGTATTATATTAAATTTTTTAGAGATGTAGACATGATCCCACCTATCTTAACATTTTAAAGAAGCTGATTTCATAGAATTTAAGAGTAGACAATCTCAAAAACGTTCTGGTGTCCCGTTGCATGGCAGGAACCCTGTAGGTGGTGATGTCACACTGGACGTTTCAAACGGTTAGACTAATGAGTTTTGAGTTTTCACCATAAAGAAATTAGAAACGAGGAAGCAGGTCTGTTTAACTTTCTTTAAACATTGCACTATGTGTACCCACATCGAGGCATTATATGAGAGAACTCCACCAATATGCATAATTAGTATCTGTTCTTCATCTGGCAGTCAAAAGTACATCATAAAAACCCTTGTACCATCAGTCTGTTGAGTTTTCTGTGGCTCCATTTTGATAAAGGTGTAGAAGTGGACAAGTAAATAATTAAAGCCCAGCCTTTACTGTTTATTAATGTAATTTCATTAGTAAACATTGCTGTGGTTTATCCTATTTTGACTACTTAGAGAGATGTGGAGAACCTTCCTTCAACACACAGATTTTCATTATCTTAGGCTCTTTAATCTACTTATGAAAGAACCAACCATCATACACTCATCAATGTACTGGACTATGTTACAAATAAAGGCAGTTAAAATGTAATCTTGCCATAACAGAATATTTATATGTGCTACTGAGTATAAGTATGCTCATGGCATATGCCATGAATGAATATTGCATGGCGTCCCAGAGAAATGGAAATTGTACTTTAGTAGGTAATACTTTGTCTTTCTTTTTTCAGAAGGGAAGGACTGAATACAGGGCCTTGCACTTGTTAGGCCAGCACTCTACCACTGAGCTAAGTCCCCAAACCCACCTTAATAGATACTGCAATAAAAAGAACTAGGCATTTTCTAAGTCCTTTAGAGTACACCAGATGCCATTAGCTCATTTCATTTCTCCAACATGCTTTTTTCACAAGAGGTACAATTGATGGTATGTTTAGTCCTTCATGTCTAGTATAGGCTGAATTTTCCTTGTCCCATTCTCATCTTGTAGTCTAACTTGTTGGAGATAGCACATGTAAAAAGACACCACATGTCAGTGATACGGCAGGTCTTAATCTCACCAGGTGATATTCTTGCAAGAAGAAATGTTGGAGAGCTGATAAGAGGTTCACAGAGAACAGATGAGGACACAGCAGCCACATATAGGCAAACCTATGAGACATTACCAAATAAATAAATAAATAAATAAATAAATCACTGAATTACGCTTTGAACTTCTGCTTTGCTTGACCCTAGATTTTCCAGCTTCAAAAACAGTGAAAACATAGTTATTTATGTTGTTCATCATCTAGTAATTTTCTAAATAATAGAATAACATATTTATTGTCAATATTTAAGAACTAATTTAATCATACATACTCAGAACTCTGTGTGTGTGCATGTGTGTGTCAACTCCAGCACAAATACACATTAAGAGAGAAGTCTGTGAACAACTGAAACAAAAGACACCACCAGACCAGTTTCACTTTATGTGTTTTTTTAAACATAAGTCAAGTTGAAACCCTGCTCAGCAACTATCTATTCATCTTTGGATTGGTGGGAGTACTATTGTTTTTAATCCTTGTAAACAGGCATTATTTTTGCAAAATATCTTCTATAACCCTGCTAATTTCACATTTAAAACTTTCTTCCCTATCAGTGGACTTGGGGAGGGACATGGGTAGAGAAGGGGAAAGAAGGATGGGATTGGAAGGGGAGGAGGGAGGGAGCTACATGGGGGATGCAAACTGAATAAACTGTAATTTAAAAATAAAAATAAATAATGCTAAAAAAAGAAAAATGGCAGAAAATAATAAAAAAATAAATCCTTCTTGTCTCACACTGTAAAGACATTCATAGTATACTTCTCACAATCCCAAGTGCAGTGTCATTTTACTCAAAGATAAAATGCATTAGTCTTTAGAGACCATCTCTGTTCATTATTTAAATTAGCACAAACAAACATGATTATTTAAAGGGAAACCATTAAATGTTGAACTTCTGCTTTGTCATTGCTTTACTAAGTGCAATCATCTTTGTTTCTCTTCCAAAATGCCTGTTTCCTTATGATTACTACAAAAGAAAGGGTTGAAATTAACCTGCAATGTTTACAACACCAAACTGAATTTTATCAAGGGCCAGAATTAGTCAAGTAAGAAGGATAAAGACTCAGGATAAACCTACTTATCTTTGTCCATTAAAAAAATATGGTTTTTTGGCTCTGTTGTTCAACTTGCAGAATTACTGTCCCTTCCATGTCTTTCTATATCCTTTTTTTTTTTTTTCAAAAAGGTTTCCAGAATCTGGGCCCAGGGGGACCTGCAGATATTGATACTCCAACCAAGAACCTTGCATGGAGAAGATCTAGAACCCTTGTTCAGAGGAAGTCCATAGGCTGCTCAGTTTCCAAGTGGTTACCTTAGTTAGGGGTACAGGGGCTGTCTCCCACATAAGCTCAGTGGCCAGATCGTTGATCACCTCCTCATGGAGGTTGCATCCTTGTTAGGATAAAGAGGAAAATGATGCAGCCAACGTTGATAAGACCTGCTAGGCTAGGATCAGATAGAAGCGGAGGAGGTCTTCACCTACCAGAGGACTAGGGAAAGGGCATAGGTGTAGAAGAGGAAGGGAGGGACTGGAAGGAGATGAGGGAGAGGGCTGCAGGATAGAGAGTGAATAAATTGGAATAAATAAATATATAAAATTTTAAAATGTTCATTCAGATGATGCATTTGAGTAGTAAACTATAGAGAGCCACAGTGTACTTTGAGTCAAGTCTATATTTGCAAATTGTATCTTACCTTTGATTACATTACCTACAGCCTATCACACTTCTGAATCCTTTGCTTTTCAGGTTGGGATCTTCTTAAGAGCTCACTGTTTCTCAGTTTTGTCCAGGGTTCTCTAAGGTAACAGACCAATTGCACATGTATACTAATAAACATTTTTATAATAAGGACTTCTTATTTTTTTAGTGCTCAGAATTAAATGCAGGAAGCTATGTATTTTGTTTAAAATTTCTAATAATAATTTACTTTTAAAACCCTTAGGAACATTAATTAAAATATTAATATTTTCAAAGTATGCTTTTGTTGGCGCATAAAACTTGACCTATGCTTTGATTTGTCCATTTGTCTTGTGAGTATAAAAATAATATAACACTCTATCATCATGGTTTTTCTTTCCCTGTTGCTGTGGTAAAATGGCTTGATAAAAGAAACTCAATCAAGTCATAATTCAAGGATTCTGTCCTTCCTGACAGGGAAGTGAAGACAACAAGTGCTGGAAAAAGCTGGTCACAGTATGTTGGTCAGCAGGATGCAGGATAATGAGCTCATCCTAGTGCTCAACACTCTGCATTTACATAGTCTAAATTCCAGTCAATGAACGGTGGAGCTTCCTCTTTCAGTCATCTGCCAATAATTCTAGATTTCTGAAGTTAAAGATGGGCACTACCACCTCTGTAAATGTATATATTTATTTATAGATTAAAACTAAAATTGAATTTCCACACTTCTTCTTTTTCTCTGCACATACATGACCCTTTCTAGTTTATTATTATTACACACACAACATGTGTGTATGTACATATATATATGTACATATACATACATACACACACACACACACACATATATATATATATATATATATATATATATATATATATACATATATGCATGCTCCTTGGTCACACACACATACACAAGCTAATATATCCATTTAGTTTTCCTCAGATCTCTGTCTTTCTTTTTCTCTGTGTGTGTAAATGTGAAAGTGAGAGCAAGCAAGGCTGATCACAAAGACATGATGGTAGAGAGAAGGAAACATGATGGTGATGTTCTTTTAGTGTTCCTGTGGAAAGTTCGCAAACACTAAAATAAATACAAAATATATGTGATAGTTTGAATGAAAATGGCCACTGTAGCTCATAGGAATGGCACTAAGAGGAGGTGAGGCCTAGTAGTGTTTGAATAGGTGTGGCTTTGTTGGAAGAATTGTCAGTTTGAGGTTTTTTTTATTTTACTTTTTAATTTTTTTTATTACTTTGTATTCCTTTGTAATTTTTTATTACTTTGTAAATACTTTGTATTTACTTTGTATTCCTCTGTGGTTCCCTCTCTCCTCTTCTTCCAATCTTTCCCTTCCTCCTCCTTCTCCACCAATGCCCCTCCCCAAGTCCATTGAGAGTGGAGGTCTTCTTTTCCTTCCTTCTGATCCTCATCTGTTAGGTTTCATTAGGAGTGGCTGCATTGTCTTCCTCTGTGGCCTCATAAGGCTGCTTTCCCCTCAGGGGTAGGTGATCAAAGAGCAGGTCAATCAGTTCATGTCAGAGAGTCCTTGTTCCCAATACTATGGAGCCCACTAGGAGACTGAACTGTCATCGGCTACATCTGTGCAGGGGTTCTGGGTTATCTCCATGCATGCTACTTGGTTGGAGTATCAGACTCAGGAAAGATCCCAGTGCTCAAATTTTTTGGTTCTGTTGCTCTCCTTGTGGGGCTTCTGTCCTCTCCAGATCTTTCTATTTCCCACTCATCACTTTGAGTTTTAAAGTGTGAAAACTTTGTGGTTTCAAGTGCTTGAGCCAGGCCCAGTGCCTTTCTCTTTCTGCTGCCTGCCATTCTGTGTATTGAACTCTCAAGTCCCTCTCCAGCACCATGTCTGCCTCTGTGCTGCCCTGCATTCCAGCATGATGATAATGGATTAAACCTCTGAACTGTAAGCCAGTCCTAATTAAATGTTTTTTTTTTTTTTTGGTTTGTTTTTTTTTTTTTTTTCTTTCTTTATAAGAGTTGCTGCTGTGGTCCTGATGTCTCTTCACAGCAATAAATTCCTAACTAAGACAACATATGGCACCTCAGCAATAAATCCCTAACGAAGACAACATATGGCACCTCAATGAATTAGCTGTCATGTTAATTGTGAAGGAATATTTCCCAGAATTCAGAGGTTAGCACGTTCCTATCATTGGAAAGTTTCCTGTACCTCTGTGTGGAGAAGGTGCTTGTTTTGATCCCTTAATTCATTCTTTCCATAGTTGATGATTTTAGCAAAGAAATGCAATTCCTCTTTGCTTAATATTTTCCATGCTGAAATTTGTTAGTGAAAATCCTGTAAGAAAGCTTAGAGTTACACTTATGGCTCAGGCTGCCTTTGTAAAAATAATAATAATAATAACAGTTCTCTCAAATGAAGCATTATCTCTAGAAACTCTTGTATTTTGGTTGAGCACCACATAGCCAACCCACATAAGCATCAGTACTGAAGAATCTCCTATGTCTGTCCATGCATCTCCTGTGCTTTCACCAATGGAATGCAAGTTCAACTGCTTTTTTTCCTTTTCAAAACCAAATCTATTTTTTTATAACATCAACATTCCTTAAAAAAAAGTATTGCTTTATTCTAAGCAGATGTTAGTAATCACGCTAAATAGGTGTGGCTTCACACGGATTGTTCTTACTGGCTTGGTATCTTGTGATGCTTCGCTCTGTGCTTCAGCTGGACCGTGCCACTTGGCATTTGGTTGAATATTGCTTGGGGGTCTCACTGGAAATGCAATTTTGGGTGAAAG
Organism: Meriones unguiculatus; assembly: GCF_030254825.1. Lineage (NCBI taxonomy): Eukaryota > Metazoa > Chordata > Mammalia > Rodentia > Muridae > Meriones > Meriones unguiculatus. The sequence continues at coordinate 144,092,989 of NC_083351.1, forward strand.
CAATAGTTTTATTAGTGGACTCTGAGTAAAGGAGAGTAGATGAGCACACATTGTAACAAATCAGGGTGAAAATGAAGTAGGAAAAAAATAACTTACCTTCCTGTAGAAAGAAAAGGTCCTTGGTTGGAGTATCAGTCTCAGAAAAGACCACTGTGCCCCCTAGAACCCCTGCACAGATGTAGCCCATGACAGCTCAGTCTTCAAGTGGGTTCCCTAGTAATGAAATCAGGGACTGTCTCTGACATGAACTCAGTAGCTGGTTCTTTGGTTACTTCCCCCTGAGTGGGGAGTAGCCTTACAGGCCACAGAGGAAGACCATGCAGCCAGTCCTAAGGAGACCTGATAGGCTAGGGTCAGACAGAAGGGGAGGAGGTCCTGCCCTATCAGTGGACTAGGGGAGGGGCATGGGAGGGTGAAATTGGGAGGGGTTACATAAGGGGGTACAAAGTGAATAAACTGTAATTTATAAAAATATATTTGTTTTTTAAAAGTGTAAAAAACGAGCTGTAAAAGAAGGAAAGAAAGGGTTCTGCTTGTGTCTGCCCACTGATTTCTCTCCTTTTTCTCTAATATACTCACTCACTTTGTTCACTCTTCACTTTGTCTTCACAACTACTGAAGAGAATTCTTTGTCACTTCTCTCCACCCAGTTTCTGGACCCAATTACTTGAAACGAATATCTATGTCTCTTTGTATAGTTATCAATGCATTGATGCTTCTTTTTCGCTGAAGAACCATACCTACCATTCAGCGGTAAAGTTGTTGTGGTTCACTCCTGGTGATTTATTTTGAGCATTTATTCTACAAGCTGTAAAGCACTATTGCCATTTTACTTGTTTTAAATAATAGTTAATAGCATTTTTTTGAGATATCTCTGCTATATTGCCCAGACTTATGTTAACGTTGTGGGCTCAAGGAATTCTCCAACCTTACTTTCCATAGTAGCTGGGAATGAAGACATATAGCACAATGATCGTTTATAAGCTCCTTCATTTTCTGTTTTTCAAAAATTTATTCTTCTCTCATTTAATACATCCCGACCATAGCCTCCCTTCCTTCCCCTCTGCCCAGCCTCCTCCAACCATCCCAATACCCACCCTCCTCTCCATTGGATCCACCTATCCTCCCTTTTCCTTCAGAATAGAGCATACCTCCTAGTTACATAACCGGAACACATTATAACAAGGTGCAGCATTGCGACTAGGTATAAACCCTCATGTCAAGGCTGGTTGAGGCAACCCAGTAGGAGCAACAATGTTCCATGAGCAAACAAAAGATTCAGAGACACCCCGCTCCCATTGTTAAGAGTGCAACAAAAACCCTGAGCTAAACTTATATGCAGAGAGACTAAAGAGTCACACACAGGCTTTTGGGTTGCCACTTGATCCTCTGAAAGCCCCTATGAGCCCTGTGAAGTTGATTCTGAGGGCTGTGTTCTCCTCCAGTTATTAACTTTTATTAAAAATATATCTAATGTAGGGTGGGATTGGGAGGGGATGAGGGAGGGAGCTATGGCTGGGATAAAAAAAAAAAAAAAAAGCAGGGCATAGTGGCATGTACCATAAGAGCTCGCCTCGGCTACTTGGAAACCCTCAGGCAAATGAGAGATTTTGTCTCAAAAATCAAGAATTTTCTAGGCTGTTCCCCACTTTTTTTTCCAATTGATTTAGGGTATCTGGTTTTATGTTGAGGTCCTTGATCCACTTTGACTTTAGTTTTGTGCAGGGTGATAAATATGGATCTATTTTCATTTTTCTGCATGTAGACATCCAGTTGGTCCAGCACCATTTGTTGAAGATGCTGTCTTTTTTCCATTGAATGGAATTGGCTTCTTTGTCGAATATCGAGTATTCATAGGTGTGTGGATTTAGTTCTGGGTCTTCTATGCGGTTCCATTGATCCTCCTTTCTGTTTCTATGCCAATACCATGCAGTTTTTATTACTGTTGCCCTGTAGTACAGCTTGAGATCAGGAATGGAGATACCTCCAGATGATCTGTTGTTGTACAGGATCGTTTTGGAGATTCTGGGTTTTTTGTTTCTCCATATGAAGCTGAGAATCTTTTTTTCAAGGTCTGTAAAGAATTGAGTTGGTATTTTGATGGGAATTGCATTGAATCTGTAGATTGCTTTTGGCAGTATGGCCATTTTCACAATGTTAATCCTACCAATCCATGAGCACGGGAGATCTTTCCAAACAGCACAGGCTCTAAGAGCAACAATCAATAAATGGGACCTCATGAAACTGAAAAGTTTCTGTAAAGCAAAGGATACCATCATCAAAACAAAACGACTGCCTACAGATTGGGAAAGAATCTTCACTAACCCTTTATCTGACAGAGGACTAATATCCAGTATATACAAAGAACTAAAGAAGCTGAAAAGCAGCAATCCAAGTAATCCAATTAAAAAATGGGGAACAGAGCTAAACAGAGAATTCTCAACAGAGGAATATCGAATGGCAGAAAAACACTTAAAGAAATGCTCATCCTCATTAGCCATCAGGGAAATGCAAATCAAAACGACCCTGAGATATCACCTTACACCCATCAGAATGGCCAAGATGAAAAACTCAAGCGATAACACATGCTGGAGAGGTTGTGGAGAAAGGGGAACCCTCCTCCACTGCTGGTGGGAATGTAAACTGGTACAACCACTCTGGAAAGATATCTGGCGCTTTCTAAGACAAATAGGAATAGTGCTTCCTCCAGACCCAGCTATACCACTGCTAGGTATATACCCAAAGTTTGTTCAAGTACACAAAAAGGACACTTGCTCAACCATGTTTATAGCAGCTCTATTTGTAATAGCCAGAACCTGGAAACAACCCAGATGTCCATCAACGGTGGAATGGGTACAGAAATTGTGGTATTTTTATACAATGGAATACTACTCAGCAATCAAAAAGAAGGAAATCATGAAATTTGCAGGCAAATGGTGGGATCTAGAAAAGATCATTCTGAGTGAAATATCCCAGAAGGAGAAAGACAAACATGGGATATACTCACTTATATAGATTTATAAGATATGATAAACATAATGAAATCTATACACCTAAAAAAGATAATCAATTGAGTGGACATGGGGTAAGATGATCAATCCTCATTTAGAAAGACAGATGGGATGTGCATTGAACGTATGACAGGAGTCTACTGAGCGCATCTGAAAGACTCTAACTAGCAGTGTTTTCAAAGCAAAGACTCATGACCAAACCTTTGGCAGAGTACAGGGAATCATAAGAAAGAAGGGGAGTTAGTCTGATGGGGAAAGGATAGGAGCTCCACAAGGACCAAATATATCTGGGCACAGGGTCTTTTCTGAGACTGACATTCAACCAAGGACCATGTATGGATATAACCTAGAACCTCCACTCAGATGTAGCCTGTGGTAGCTCAGTAACCAATTGGTTTCCCAAAGTGAGGGGAACAGGGACTATTTCTAACAGGAACTCAATGACTGGCTCTTTGGTCTCCCCACCCCCGAAGGGAGGAGCAGTCCTGTTAGGCCACAGAGGAGAGCTTTGCAGCCAGTCCTGAAGATACCTGATAAAACAGGATCAGATGAATGGGGAGGAGGTCCCCCCTATCAGTGGACTTGGAAAGGGGCATGGTGGAGATGAGGGAGGGAGGGAGGGACTGGGAGGGAATGAGGGATGGGGACATGGCTGGGATACAGAGTTAATAAAATGTAACTGATAAAAAATAAATAAATAAATAAATAAAAATCAAGAATTTTTTTTTTTTTTTTTTAGGGAATGAACTCATTGTTGTCAGAACACATACCCAAAATTAAATGATCTATTAGAATACATAAAAAATAACCTGAGTGATATAAAAAATTTAAAAAAATGTAACAAAAAAGTGATACATATTTTATATGAAAAATGTATCTAATGTTATACACTCTATCAATCCCTTCAAAACAGAATTATTATTTCTTTCAGCATCTCAGGACATCATTATTGGTCAATGCCAAACATTTTCATGAATAATTTATGTCAGAAATGATTAAGTAGTATTTTTGAAGGATATAGAACTATTGAATGTGAAATAAAATTTGAATTTACTACTTAAGCTAATAGATTATTTTACTTCCCTTGTTCAGACAAGGTCATGTTTCATAAAATAGTTCTAAAATGCATTTGGGAGCAGTCGTTTGTACCATATGACTGCAAAAATACCCTGAATATACAAGATTCAAAGATAAGCTGAGCCCATCTACAGTTGTAAGCAAATGAAATATGTGTCAGGTTTCATGTACTTGTATGATGGGTGTATTCAAGTGTCCATGTGCCTGTTTAGATGTTACCCTCTATAGCCTCTGCCATATATTTTCTAAAAAAGTATGTATGTGTCCAATAAACACGTAGTGTATCAGGCATCTTTCTGTCTCTGTCTGCCTGGCACTGTGATTACAGCTGATTGGTGGTGCTCAACATCAAACTTCGGCCAGGATGCCTGTAAGACAAGCGCATCAACAACTGAGTCTCATTCTAGCTCAAAATAATATATTTACCACATAATGAACTTTGGAAAACGTGTGTAACTTTCATTAGCATAGTTCTTTGGTGATCTCTTTTCCATATTTCATCTGGAATACAATTGAAATCACACGTTTCTTAATGATGATCTACCTCAACGAAACAGCAGAATGGAAGGATGGTTTGATTGCTGCCATCTTCATAGCTCCATCACCACCATTCTTTCTGTAGTAGTGGCCATTATGGTAATGAGTTTATGGTAATGAATTTAAATGACCATCTCTCTGTCTCTCTGTGTCTCTCTGTCTCTGTCTTTCTGTCTCTATATCCTTCTTTTTACTTTTTATTTTTGGCTCAAGTTTAAAATACTTTGAAATTGCCATTTCCCATTCACAAGATTTCCTCCCTCCTTTTTCAGAGCTTTACCTGAAGCCTTTTGGTATAATTTCAGTTTTGGGAAAAGTTTTCTCTAGACAGCCAACTGATTAATAGTTAAGATTTGAAAGTCAATGAGTCTAATTTCTTTTTTTATTTGACTATTTTTTTAATTTTATTTTTTTATTAGTTACATTTTATTAATTCTGTATCCCACCAGTATCCCGCTCCTACATTCCCTCCCCAATCCCACCCTCCCTGCCTCATCTCCTCCCTGCCCCTTTCCAAGTCCACAGATAGGGAGGACCTCCTCCCCTTTCATATGACTCCCTTTTGTCAGGTATTTTCAGGACTGGCTGCAAAGTCCTCCTCTGTGGCCTAACAGTACTGCACCTCCCTTGTGGGGTGGGGAGGTCAAAGAGCCAGTCATTGAGTTCCTGTTAGAAATAGTTTTTGTTCCCCTTACTATGGGAAACCAATTGATTACTGAGCTATCACGGGTCACATCCGAGCAATATAATAAACATAATGAAATCTATACACCTAAAGAAGATAATCAAGAAAGCAGATACGGGGTATAATGATCAATCCTCATTTAGAAAGACAAATGGGATATGCATTGAATGTATGACAGGAGTCTACCGCAGAAGGCATCTGAAAGACTCTACCTAGCAGTGTTCCAAAGTAGATACAAAGACTTATAACCAAACCTTCAGCAGAGTGCAGGGAATCATATGAAAGAAGGGGAGTTTGATGTGGAAAGGATAGGAGCTCCACAAGGACTAAACATATCTGGGCACAGGGTCTTTTCTGAGTCTGATTTCTAAGAATAGAACACCTCTACTCCTGTGTGAAATCCCAGTACTTTTATCAAATATTGTGACTGTGTTCTTGTAAACTTGACTCACAAACCCAGATGAGTGAACTATATTGGCCCAGTGTATAGTAGTCTCCACATGGTTTTCTTTTCTTTTTCTTCTTCTTTTTTTTCTTTTTTCTGAGATAAAGTTTCACTGCATAGTTAGTGGTGTGAACCCATGATCAGCTTACTTTAGCAGCTATTTTCAGATTATAGGTTTGTAATACCATCCCAACTGCAAAGTGCTCTTATAAATAGTATTTTCCTATGTAATTTGAAATATTGTCATTACTTTCAGTTCAATCTAGAATTAAAATTCATTGCCTCCATGCCAAATTTCAGTTTTTCCATAACAATTGACACTTCAGTCCTTTATTATTCTCAGTGTTAATCATCTTATATAAATTATTATGATATTATGCTATGAATATATATATTATAAATATAAATATATTTATAAATAAACAAGAGGAATTTTCTTATTTTGACATTGTAATTTAATGAGAAAATAGGGGATCAACAATTCATCAAGATTCTGTAGCAGTAATTATATTCTACATTGTGACAATCAGGTCACAGGCTGATCAGTGTTGTTAATAACAGCTAATTTGTCATCGAATCAAATTAAGCTGTGTAGATAAACAAGGTTGTTTTGAAGGAAAGATAAATAGAAAATATAAAAATAACATTTCAAAGTGGGTCAGAACACAACAAACAATCTAAAATTATTTAAACTAATACTTGCGTAAAGAAAATCAAGAGAATGAAACATTGTGAATGTCATGGGAAGAAAATTTTCATAACAGAGAGAGAAATTGTCTAAGCCAATGACAACTGGAGAAAGGTTTATCATGGTGCCTTCTCCTGAAATCAATGTGGTGTTTTAAAATACCAATTAAATGTCTTTTATCCTTCTTCACTATATTTTCTGTACTCCATTTGTATTCAGTATTACAAACTTGCTGTGCTTCTTTTTATTTTAATTGCTTTATTTTTGTAAATACAAGTATACGTGTGGAGTTCAAAGAATTGGTTGTCTCCTTCCTTTACCCATCAACCCATCCATCCAGCCCTTTAAGTGCGTTTCTTTGTAGATGCTTTTTATCTGTCAGTTTGTGCATGTACTTGCCCTATATTATTTAAATGAAATTGGAGTCTTTGTTGAAACTTCCTAGGAATATATATATATATACATATATGTGTGTGTGTGTGTGTGTGTGTGTGTGCTCTTAATTTTGCTTAATGAAAAAAACATTAAAATTCAGATTTGGCTGGAGAGATTTCTTGGAGGTTACAAGTGTTAGTTTCCAGGTTGTATGATCTCAGGTTGATTCCTGGAATCTATTCACATGATGGAAAAATAGAACCAAAAGCTATCCTCTGACTTTCATCAATGTGCCTTGGCATCCATGTGCCACATATCACACACACACACACACACACACACACACACACATGAGGAATTTCTACCTTTACAAAATTAAATTTTTGCAATTTTTTTTTAAATCTACAGAATACTGTGGACATTAATTGGTATCTCTAATTTTTCTATGGACTTGTTTGCTAAAAGTGGACTGTCTTCAACTGAAAGTGGATCAAAGAACTCAGCATAAAACAAGACTGACCCTGGTACAAGAGAATGCAAGTAGAGCCTTGAACTCATTGGCACAGCAATAGGTTTTCTGAACACCACATCAACAATCAATATATAGTATTTCACCTTTACGAGACTGAGATGGTTCTGCATGACACAGGATAGCACCATTTAGACAAAGTAGCAGCCTACAGAATGAAAAAACAAAACATTTTTACCAACTATACATATGCTAGAGAGTTGATATCCAAAATAGACTGAAAACATACTTATCAAGAAAACAAATACCCAAATAAAAATTCGATATATATCTAAACAAGGAATTGTCAAAAGATGAAACTCAAATGACTGAAACACATAAAGAAATGTTCAACATCCTTGGTCATCAGAGAAATGTAAATCAAAACCACTTTTAGATTTCATCTCACACTTCTCAGGAATGACTGTAATAAATAAAACAAGTGTCCTGGTGGCCGTATCAGTGAAGTGGGTGAAGCAGTGCAGTGATCAACAGCTCCTTGGTAATAGAATCATTCCTAGTATCAGCAGTGGGAGGACAACAGCATCCTTTCCTGGGATTCTATCAGTTACTTTTTTCCTACCCCACACTCTTACAACGAGTGATATTGGACTGAGATATTTGAAAATATATGATTATACCTTATAAGGATATACCACATACCTTATATGATTCTAATTATTCAGATATGGCATGATAACTTTTATGGCCTGGAGTCTGTCTTTTTTAAGTTAGCTTTTCATAACTTACACCAAGGAACCCCACCCAGTGTAACAATTCAAATACAAACAAACAAACAAACAAACAAAAGAAGTGATGTATTTAGCTCATAGCAGTTTCTGAATCCTTGACACCACTAATTCTGGGCCTCTGTTGAGTCAGAACACTATGGTAACAGGATTTTGCAAAAGAGGAAGCTGCTCATCTCATGGTGAAGAAATTACATTTTCAGGAAGACTCCGAGCATCTTGTGTAATCTTCACAAAGCCTCGCCTTTGACTCTGTGTTTTTAAATAATATAAATGCCTAGAAGCAACAATGCCCCCATTTCTTTTCAACAGGGCACTATCTCCCATGTGCCCCACATCATTCTGAAATGCTGTCACTTTCTGAAAACCATGTATATTTTACCAATGAAACCCAGAGGGACATTTAGTATCCAAAACACAATTTCTTGTTTAATTTGAAAAACAAAAACAAAAAACAAAAGGAAGGCTTTGGGAGGAAGACTTATCCTGCCTTTGTTGGATGCATTTTGCTGTAGTGTGTCCAAGATTCTTTTGATAATGTCCTCTTAAAATTATTTTCCCCATATGAATTAGTCTGAGATGTTTTAGAACACAGGAGGTGAATTTTTAACTGAATGTTGGGTTCATGATACAGCTCTATGGCATGAGTATTGGGTGAGGAATTCTGTTGTTTCTAAGTTGTAATTTGTCTGTTTATTTTCTTTAATTTCATACTGATGCCACACATTTAACTCTGCTCCTTGCTTCAATAAGTTATGACTGATAATTTAGATACTTGATATACTGGTGAATTCATAATTAATGATGTTCAGTTTATCTGAAATTTGATTTTCTCTGAAATCTACATAATCTGACTTGCATAGCCATTTTACTTATTTTGTTTATTTACTTAGTTACTGACATGTAAATTTTTATCTAACTTGCAACAGAGGGAATTTTCAGGCAATGCCTTTTCTTTCATTAAGTCCTTACCTTATTTTTCTTCTATCTTCTTGTCAATATTAATGCTATATCAATGAGAAGAATGAACATAAATATAAGCAAATACATATTCTTTCTACTATTAGGTAGTTCAAAAAGAATTAAATCTGTTTTTCCATTTTGTATATAAACCTATCACTTACACATTTCACCACTTATTATATGCTTAATTCTAAAATGTCTATACAATTCTTATTTGAATCCTGTACTTCCTTGTTGAACCTTTTTTAGATAATTTGAAGTATACTTAATTGTCCTTTGCTGATGGTTGCTTTGAAATTAATGTTCAAATAAATTGTAACATCTGCTTTCCAGTGCTGGCATCTGCTGATAGTTTTTTATCTGACAGTTTGTAATTTTTCCTGTTTTTCCCCTGATAAACATTATGTATAAATTGTAATAAAAAGTTTTCAGATTACAACAAAAACAAAGGCATAAAAAGTGAGAAGTATTTGTTCACAGCAAATGAAAATCATTAAAAAAAAAAAAACAGCAACAAAAATCCCCAAGAAACAGCAAAAGAGAAATGACCCATGATGAAAACCTGAGGTGAAGATTAAAAAAAAACACTAAAATGAGTAGACAAAAATTATTCTCTCTTAAGTTTTTGAAGGCGATTCATTAATTGTCCATCAACAAAAGCAAACAAAACAGAACAAAAAACAAAACCAATTCAGAACAACAACAAAAACATGTAATTTGGCCCAGGAGGTTCTAACAGAGTTAAAATATGTGAACAAAATATTTACATCAACTTACATTATTCCAGGAACTTTTTTTTTTTTGTGAATTGATGTGTTACATAAGAAAAGAAGAAGACCATTTCACTTAACATACATTGAATTTCCTACAGAGTTTGCCATCTTGATATATTTGGCTTGATACAATAGTTTGGTATATTTTGATGCTATTGGTGGCATTTGATTTTGAAACTATCATTATTTTGACCAATTTTTTTGGTGGGCCTGTCAACCATTGTCTATCCATTTCTATATAAATTGATTCTCTTTTAGTTAAGATGAGAATTCTTTCTCAACTAATGTAGTTTATGTTTTAAATCTGATTTTCATTTATAGTAATCTACTCAAATCTGTTGTCTACTTGTTAGTGTTATTTATAAAATATGACATTTACACAAACAGTGGTTATAGTTCATTGTTCACAGAATGAAAAAACAAAATAAGTGTTTACATGTTCAGTGGGTACCAGCTGAATTATACTTATAAAAAGTAGATGAGTGAGTGCAATGCCTGAACTCATATCACTGGTTTTTTTTGTTTGTTTGTTTATGTGTGTGTGTGTGTGTGTGCGTGTAACCAGCTTAATAAGTATGTCATCACTCAACTGGAATGTCATTATTAGCAATGCGATTTCTTTGACAGGATGTACCAAAAATCATGATAACTTACTCCTGGATGTGCAGTTTCTCCAGGAGCTGAGGTCTTGAGAAATTTAATCCTTTTCTTTTTTTTTAATTAATTTTTTATTTATTACAATTTATTCACTTTGTATCCCAGCTGTAGCCCCCTGCCCCATCCCCCTTTTTTTTTTTTCAATGCAGTTTATTCAGGAACATTGAACAATCATCTGACCCTGGGTAAAGCCAGCCCACTTTAAATAGCCTCTGGGTAGCCAACCTCAGCATGCCACGTGGGCAATGCAGATAGGTCCACATACATGGAAGCTAGCCAGATCCTCAGCCTTAGCCAAATGTGGAGTTGTTTGTGACAGAGGGCACTCACCATCGGGAAGGTGGAAGGCGGAAACCAGCTTTATCTTTCAGGCACGGCATTCCGCAGCTCTCTACAGTTCCCCCTTTTTGTTTTGGACGCATCAGGCAAGAGTAGAGGTCTGATCTCTGATATTAGAAATAAATTGGGACTTTGTACTGATGTTCATTTAGGTGTCATCCACCCAAAGAGCATCAGACCCAAATGATACCTTTTTCTCAGAGGCGGGACCTGGGGCATCAACCAGCATGCAATCAGACATGCTCTTCTCTGGGTCCAAAGCGGCTGACCCTGAGTGCAGTGCTTAGCCTCACATCCTGAGCATAACATTTTGGCTTTTTATGGTAGCCAACCATGCTTGGGGAGACTGTCCTGCTTCAATGGCTGTCAAGGCCTGAATGATTATGGCTGCATTACGCTGTTGTGAGACTCTAATCTTGCATATATACCACAGGCAAACCAAGGTGACCAACACCAGAAGGCCTGCTAATGCTCCCATGCCCGCCCATTCCTTCAGATGATTCATGGCTGCAGCAATCCATGATGATAATCCTGTGGCTAGTCCTGTGTCCACTCTCTTAGAATTTACCATGGCAATGGCCACTCTCAGCTGCTCCATCGTAGTATCGAATTCTCCAGTCCAATTACCTAAAATATAGCTAGACAATTGTTTAGACAGATTTGCAGCACAGGGAAAATTCTCATGTTATAAGCTAGTGACTCAAAGTCCAGCATACTTTCATTGACAGCCAAGTTGAGCGATTTGCCGTAGGGTATCAATTTGCTCCTGTACGAGGTCAATCCTCTGATTGAACACCATCAAACCTCCTTTTAGTTGAGCATTAATTCCTTTTTGTACATCTAAGGCATGAGCTACATTGGCTAAAAGGTTATTCAGGGTCTGAGCAGTCTGCCCAGTATGACTCATGGCTAATGCCGTGGCGGTAGCTCCAACAGCCGCCAATGAGATGGCAGTAACAATGGCAGCTGTAATTCCAGGATCCCTTTTCTGTCTGAAGAGAGTCATAGTGTGAGGGCATCAACGGGCACAGGCACCCAGCGAGGCATGCGAGTAACCAGCTAGTAAATTTACTAGCATTACAGCATTGGGCAAAAAAGCAAGTATCATTACCACAATTAATTTAATCCTTTTCAAATGCAGATATGTCCCCCAAACAACACTTCATTTACAGAGGGAAATTCAACAGCTTTATTTAGTTATATTTTTTAATTTTTAAATAGGGCCTGATATCACTCAGGCTAGCCTCAAACTCTCTAAATAGCAGAGGATGTTTTGGGCTTCTGTCCTCTGGCCTCTACCATCTATGTAGTAGGATCTTACTGTTTCCCATTTCTTTCATAAGATTCCCTGCACTATGCCCAACAGTTGGCCATAAGTCTCAGCATGTGCTTTGATAGTCTGCAGGGCAGAGCCTTTCAGAGGTCCTCTGTGGCAGTCTCCTGACTTGTTCCCTCTTTTCTCCTTCTTCAATCCCCATCTGGATAGGGATTGAGCATTTTAGCAAGAGTCCTCCCTCTTGATTAGTTTCTTTAGGTGAACTGATTTTAGTAGGTTTATCCTATAATATATGTCTATATGAGTAAGTATATACTGTCTCTGTCTTTTTGCTTCTCCCTATATCTGACAGAGGACTAATACCCGGTATATATAAAGATCTCAAAAAAGTTAAATAGCAACAAATCAAGCAATTCAATTAAAAAATGGGGTACAGAGCTCAATAGAGAATTATCAATAGAGGAATATCGAATGACAGAAAAACACTTTTAGAGAAAAGTTCAACATTATTCATCATTACTCATCAGGGAAATCTAAATCAAAATGACCCTAAGATTTCACCTTACACCCATCAGAATGGCCAAGATCAAAAACTCAAGTGACAACACATACTGGAGAGGTTGTGGAGAAAGGGCAACCCTCCTCCATGCTGGTGGGAATGTAAACTGGTACAGCCACTCTGGATATCAATCTGGTGCTTTCTCAGACAACTAGGAATAGCGCTTCCTCAAGATCCAGCTATACCACTCCTAGGCATATATCCAAAAGAGGTTCAAGTACACAATAAGGACATTTGCTCAACCATGTTTGTAGCAGCTTTGTTTTTAATAGACAGAACCTGGAAACAACCCAAATGTCCCTCAACAGAGGAATGGATACAGAAATTGTGGTACATCTACACAATGTAATATTACTCAGCAATAAAAAACAAGGAAATAACAAAATTTGCAGGTAAATGGTGGGGACTGGAAAAGATCATCCTGAATGAGCTATCCCAGAAGCACAAAGACACACATGGTGTTAGAACTCTTAAATGTCTATATAAACAAAAATCTAGGTGGTATGTTTATCTTGAAGTATTGCACCATTCTAGCACTCTCTACTGTGTATACATAACATAAGTGTGTATCTAAAAAAGATAACTGCAATCATTTGTTTATATTAATCTGAAAATAAGTTTATACTGCTATCTCTAACACTAATTAATCACTAAATGGATCATTCTATTCTTTTTCTTTCTGATTATGTGTGCTAGTTTGCTGGCAACTTTACAAAACTAAAAATCAAATGAGAAGAGGAAACATCAATTAAAAAAAATGCCTCCATAAGATTAGTCTGTAGGCAATCCTGTAGGCATTTTCTTAATTAGATATTGGGGGAAGATAGCTCAGCCCATTGTGGTGGTGATATCTCTGGGCTGGTGGTTCTACAAGAGAGCCAGCTCTGCAAGTCATAAGTAGCCCCATAAGAAGCCCTTCTCCATGGCCTCTGCCTCCTGCCCCCAGACTCTTGCCACGCTTGAGTTCGTGCCCTACTTGCCTTCAATGACTAACTGTGATGTGGAAGAGTAAGCCAGATAACCTCTTTCCTCTAAGAGTTTCTTTGGCCATGGTGTTGTATTATGTCAATGATAACCCTAACTAAGACACATGAACCAAAACAGATATGATGTGTAGTCATTCACTGCTTGCCACCTACTTATTTAATTGAGCTGCTCTGTTTTGTAAAGGTGCAATAGTTCAATTATTGACTGCATATCATTATATAACTTTATCACTTTATCATTGCTCACGAACACTTCAATTATATGTATTCATGCAGAATCCATCATTTCTAAAGTTACTTCGTTCAGCATCTTTTTTTACACAGTCACCTTCAGTAAGGTTGTTTCACGTATTAGTTATAAAGGTAGATTGTGTCATTGAACTGTTTTCATCACATTCTACAACCCTTTCTAGAATTCTTTGACCTGCTAAATTATGGTTTAATATCGATGCATAATGTTCAGTCATTCACACTTTATACTTTAAAACTCTATGGACTTTGTCAAATGCATTGTCATATATGCACAATTATATATCATACATAATCATTTCATGCTTCGTTTATGGAAAATGTTTTCAGTGATTAACCTAATCAATGCTCTCACCTTCAGTCTCTGGACAGCCACTAATCTTTCCACAGTCACTTTAGACACGTCTTTTCTACAAGGCTGTATATTGCAAGTGCAATGCATATGGCCTTTTCATTTTACATGGAAGTATTCACCTGTGGTTCATGCTGTGACTTGATAGCTCATTACTTTTTATTGCCAAACAATAACCCATTTTATAGATGCACTTTGTTTAACCATTCACTCACTGAAGGACATGTTAGGAGCTTACAATTTTTGCTGATTAGAGATAAAACTATATGAAACTTATACGAAAGTAATTGAATTGGTTAATGTTTCCCATTCATTTTGGTAAAAATCAGGAATGTAATTCTGAACCAAATGGCAAAGTGTTTAATAATTCATGAGAAACTGCTTTATTATTTTCCAAGATGACTATATCACCTTGTATTTTTATCAGAAATAAATTACTACTCCATTAGCTATATACTCTTGCCAGTAATTCATCTTGTCAAATTTTCAATTCTATCTATTCTAGTAGAGGTGCAGGCATAACTCTTGCTTGTTTAAAATGTATAATTTATTCTTCAATGACAAATAGTCTTGAGCTCCTTCTCTCATGAATATTCGCCTGTGTTTTAGGGAAATGTCCTGATAGTTTTCTAATTTCAATTGTATTGTTTATCTTCTTAATGTTGAGTCTTAAATTACTTCAGATGTTTTGCATACAAGTCTTATCAATATGTTATACATACACCTTGGAATTGACTCTCGATGTCTTTTCTAGATTACTAAAGGAGTATTTGTAGTATTATTAAATTTATAGTATTATAGTATTATTTGTAGTGCTTAACCACTGATCCACTTTCAGGACCCGGATTTGTTTTGTTGTTTTGTTTTGTTTTTCTTTGCTGTATCAATTATATTTTTGTATGTATCATAAACACACCACTTTCTACAAATTTGTTTATATCTTACAGCTGTATTGCTTTCCTCTAGAAGAACAAAACCAATAGAATGAATACGTATTTTGAAAAGGGATATATTAGATTGGTTTACACTATACAGCCTAGTCATCAAAATAATGTAAACCTGATGAAGAAACTGATAAATCATAGTTTCTCACTTTGAAAAGTGGATACTCAACAGTCCCAGTATGGTGCTGAAGACCTGCACCATATTAGATCTATAGATTTGCTAGATTTTAGTATAACATTAAGGCTCTGCCCTGCAGACTATCAGAGCAGATGCTGAGACTTATGGCCAACTGTTGGGCAGAGTGCATGGAATCTTATGAAAGTGGGAAATAGTAAGATCTGGAGAGGACAGGAACTCCACAAGGAGAGCAAGAGAACCAGAAAATTGAACACAGGGGTCTTCCCAGAGACTCATACTCCAACTAACTACCATGCATGGAGTTAACCTAGAACCCTTGCACAGATGTAGCCCATGGTAGTTCAGTGTCCAAGTGGGTTCCACAGTAATGGGAAGAGGGACTGTCTCTGACATAAACTGATTGGCCTACTCTTTGATCACCTACCCTGAGGGGGGAGCAGCCTTACCAGGCCACAGAAAATGACAATGCATCCACTCCGGATGAGATCTGATAGACTAGGATCAGAAGGAAGGAGAGGGGAACCTCCCCTCTCAGTGGTCTTGGGGAGGGGTATGTGTGAAGAAAAGGGAGGGAAAGTGGATTAGGAGGGGAGGAGAGGGGTTATGAGGGGATACAAAGTGAATAAAGGACCAAATATATCTGGGCACAGGATTTTTTTCTGAAACTGTTTCTCCAACCAAGGACCATGTATGGATATAACCTAGAACCTTTGCTCAGACAAAGCTCTTGGTAGCTCAATAACCAATTGGTTTCTCATAGTAAGAGGAACAGGGACTATATCTGACAGGACTCAACGGCAGGCTCTTTGACTTCCCCACCCCCCAAGGGTGGAGCAGTCCTGCTAGGCCACAGAGGAGGACTTTGCAGCCAGCCCTGATACCTGATAAAACAGAACCAGAGGAAAGGGGAGGAGGTCGTCCCTAATCCATGGACTTGGAAAGGGGCACGGAGAAGCTGAGGGAGGGAGGATGGGATTGGGAGGGAATAAGGGAGTGGGATACAGCTGGGATACAGAGTTAATAAAATGTAACTACTAATAATGAACAACAATAAAAATAAATAAATATGGAAAGAAGAAGAAGAAGAAGAAGAAGAAGAAGAAGAAGACGAAGAAGAAGAAGAAGAAGAAGAAGAAGAAGAAGAAGAAGAAGAAGAAGAAGAAGAAGAAGAAGAAGAAGAAGAAGAAGAAGACTGGAGATGCTGTTTTCAGATGGCAGTAAAAGGTGAGAGCAACAGCAGCAGCAACAGAAAGAATAAATTTCCCAAGAAGAAATGAATGTGTGCAGGCAAAACAGAACCCATTTCTCTGGGACTGCTCTATACTGGTCTGAACCCAGTATGTGTCATGCAACTGGTTTCCTGGAAAAGCCCAGATTAGTCAAGATGACAATGAAAGTTAAGTATTCAATTGGATATATATATATATACCTTTTTCATTAATATATATATGTTTTTTTCATTAATGAACAGATTTATTTTAAGACATAGGGATAAAGACATTGTCTTTTATTATAGTCCTTTTAAAAAACTCAATTATTTATTTCACTTTATTTACTTTGTATCCCAACTGTAGCCCTCTCCCTCAGCTCCTCCCAAACCCACCCTCCCTCCCTCATCTCCTTCCCTGCCCCTCCCCAAGTCCACTGATAAGGGAGGTCCTCCTCCCCTTTCCTCTGAGGACTCTGTCCTATCAGGTTTCTTCAGGACTGGCTGCATTGTCTTCCTCTGTGGCTGCTCAGCCCTTAGGAGGAGGTGATCAAAGACCTAGCTACTGAATTCATGTCAGAGATTCTTATGAGGTGCAGAACCTACCTGCCATGACAAACAGCCCAGACATGGGCGATTGCAAGGCCCTAATCTCTGCGGAGTTATGAACTTTCACTAGACATATAGATAACTACATGCTAGTGTTGAACTTCTACCCAGTGTTAAAGTTAGTAGGATGTATCACATTATTATTATTATTATTATTATTATTATTATTGGATTAATGTCTGCCTACATTACAGCAGAAGGCATGAGACAGAAGAGGGCATCAGATCTCATTATAGATGGTTGAAATCCACCATGTTATTGCTCAGAAGTGAACTCAGGACACTTCTGGAAGAACAGATGAGTGTGCTTAGCCACTGAACCACTTTCCAGTCCCTGCTGTGCTTTGTTGTTTTGTTTTTCTTTGCTGTATGAATGATATTTTTATATGTCTCAAAAACACACCACTTTCTACACATTTATGTGTATCTTACAAGTTTTATGATCCTATAATATCAATGTGGGTCATTGTACACTTTAAAAAAATTTTTAAAACATTTTTGAAATTTATTTATTTGTTCAATTTACATCATGTTTGCAACTCCATCTTCTTGCCCAGTACCACCTCCTTTCCCCACACACCCTTCTCACTTATTCCCCCCTTTTCTTTTTAGAGAAGGGGAAAATCCCCACAATGGAGAATCTTCAGGACTATGTAGCTGCGGAAGCATTCATGTTTAAAAAGAATATATTTTAAAAAATAATTAATCAATTACAATTTATTCACTTTCTATCTCTGCTGCAGACCCCTCCCTTGTCTCCTTCCAGTATCACTTACCAGTATCATTCCCTCCTCTCCCCCATTCACTTTTTATCTCAATTTTATCTCCCTTTCTCATCTCCTTTTGGTGCCCCATCCCTCCCTCTTCTTCCTCATCGCCCTGTCCTAGTCCATTGAAAAGGGGGAGTTGTCCTCCACTACTGTCTGACCCTAGTCAATCAAGTCTCACCCGGAATGCCTGCATCCTCTTCCTCTGTGGCCTGGCAACACTGCATCCCCAGGGGCAAGTGATCAAAGAGCAGACAACCGAGTTCATGACAGAGACAGCCCTTACTCTCCTTACTTGGGAATCCACATGGAGACTGAGCTGCCCATGGGCTGCATCTGAGCAGGGGTTCTAGGTCTTCTCCATGATGGTTCCTTGGTTGATGCATCAGACTCTACAGCTCCCTACCCCCTGGCCCATATTTTTTGGCTTTGTTGGTCTCCTTGTCATACTCCTGTCCCTTCCAGGTCTTTTCTGTCTCCCACTTATTCCATAAGACTCTGCCCAAAGTTTGGTTGTGAGTCTCAGCATCTGCTTTGATCCCCTGCTGGGTGGAGTCTTTCATAGGACATCTGTGATAGGATCCTGTCCTTTTACTTTCTTCAACCACTTCTGATGTCTCTCCTGTTTGCCCTTCTGAAAGAGGATTAGGCATCTTCCCTAGGGTTTTCCCTGTTGTTTAACTTCACTAGGACTGTATATCCTACTATGTTTATCCTATATTATATGGCTAATATCCATTTATAAGTGAGTATATACCATGTGTTTCTTTCTGCTTCTGGGTTACCTGACTCAGGATGATGATCTTTTCCAGTTCTATCAATTTACATGCAAATTTCATGATTTCCTTGTTTTTAATTGCTGAATAATATTTCATTGTGTAAATGTACCACAATTTATGTATCCATTCTTTGGTTGAGGGACATCTAGGTTGTTTCCAGATTTTAGCTTTTATGAATAAAGCTGCTGTGAACATAGCTGAACAAATGTGCTTTTTGTATGGTGGAAATGCTCAAAGTTCTTAATCATCAGGGAAATGCAAATCAAAAAGACTCTAAGATTCTATCTTACACCTGTCGGAATGGCTAAGATAAAAAAAAAAAAAAAAACCTCAAGTAACCCACAAGAGGGGGGCTTTTCAGCCAGTCCTGAAGATACCTGATAAAACAGGGTCAGATGAAAGAGGAGGAGGTCCTCCCCAAGCAGTGGACTTGGAAAGGGGCAGGGAGGAGATGAGGGAGGGAGGGTGGGATTGGGAGGGAATGAGGAAGAGGGATACAGCTGGGATACAGAGTTAATAAAATATAATATAATAATAATAATATAAATATAAATATAAATATAATATAATAATAATAATAATAAAAATATAAATTGAATAAAAAAAACCTCAAGTAACAATACATGGTGGAGAGGATGTGGAGAAAGGGGTACCCTCCTCTATTGCTGGTGAGAGTGCAAAGCTGTAGCACTGTTTTGGAAATTAATGTGGTACTTTCTCAGAAAATGGGAAATTGCCCTGCCTCAAGACCCAGGTACACCTCTCCTGCACATATACCTGAAAGATGCTCCACAATGTACATGTTTGCAGGATTTTCCATGAAAGCTTTTTAATGCATACATACATCATTTTGTTGTTTTCATTGAACGCGGATGCCTAATTTTTAGTGTTGTTTTTGCAGTCATACATATGTCAGTCATACATCCCTGAATTTGTGCGACTCCTTCTGCACTTTATAATCTTCTTCACTGTTTCAGATATCCATTCATTCACCAACATCATAGCACTCTATTATTGTAGATTTGGTATGTTTGTGTGTGTGTGCGTGTGTCTGTCTGTCTGTCTCTGTGTGTAAATTATAAGCTTTTTCTTATCTTTAAACAGATTTCTTAGATATTATTTATGATGACAGCCAATCAGTAAACTGTGGAATAATAAACAACAGAATAAAAAATTTCTAATTAATAAACAAGGTCATCGTGTTGAATTCTTCCACAATAAGTTTCTATGTAGAAATGCTAAATGTATTTGTTATGTTTTTAATTGGTCATTTCATTAATGGTATTAAAATAAATTTTATTATTATTTTTTAAAGTTTAAACTCCAGCTTTTTTTGAAGATGCTGAATTAATTCCTGCTCTTGAGACTTTAATCTTGTTCTCTGCTTCAGAAGAGTCTTGTTCTTAAATTTGATGATGCTGACAGCTTATTATTTGACCTCAGGTTAAATAGTGGTTTCCAGGGAAGTTCTCCAGTGGCTATCATTCTAACATAGCTAATGTGTTTTTTATTGTGCCTAACTTTTCATGTTTCACTTTTCAAAAGCATATGCCATTATTTGAATTTTTAACTTATTTCTTTACACTTTTCTTTTTTTTTTCATTGCGCTTGTTTTTATTAAATGTAAATAGTAAACAGTATTGTTTTGATCAAGTGACTTATATATTATTAACTTGCTGAATAAAGAGGAACTTGATTTGTAACCTTATGTTAACTTCTTTGAGAAGCAAATACTCAGTCCTCAAAGGGCCATGGGCCAGTGAAGTAAGAAATACAGAAAAGAAGATATACAAAAATGCAGTAGTGAAGTGAGAAATACAGAAAGGAAGAATGCAAAGAAGGCACAATGCAAGGTAAATGACAGTTCTTCAAAGTTGTACATATGTTCCTATTAGATCTGCTGTATTTACCTCAATTGTCAAGAGAATTTGCAGATATTAAGATTGAAATGTTATCCAGTAATATTGGAACATACCAATTCTATCAAGTGATGTCTCATAAAAAGGATATGAATTTGCACTCCATAGACTTTGAAGATTTGAACAAGAAAACACATGGAGAATAGTGAAAGTGTCCTCTGTAAGCTACAGAAAGTTGTGAAACAAATTCTCTTCTGGAGTATTCTAAAACTTCAGATCATCTCATAGCTTGATTTTAAGAAAATAAGAAATGTTTCGGAGTACTGACAACAATAACTGTAGAAAAATAAATCAGTGATGCAGGAGTCTCTTCTTTCTTTTCCACTGTGTGAGACTGAAGATTGAGGTGAGGTCTTCAGGCTCAATAGCAACTGTCTTTACCTCCTCAGTCATTTCTGTGATCCTAAAATTTCAATCATATACTATTGCACATTTAATGAAATACCTGTTGGAAAAGTTCATCTCATTTGTCACCAAAAAGAATAAAAAAGGATCACCCCCGCTTTATAGACAGCATTCAGTAAATACTGAGATTATTGACTTATATCACTTCAATTTTTACATTTATATAATTCTGGTAATTATTATGTAGTATAAACATTAAACATTGCATAATAGCAAATGCATTATATTTTAAACTCAAGTCTGTTGAACAATAGATGCAATAAAAACTTAAAAGTTGAAGAATTCTGTGGACCAAGTCGTTCTGCGTAGAATCGTGTGTTTTCCTCACATGAGGATGTGCCTATCAGTAAATGTCCAAATCATGTTAGAAATACACAAAGAGAGAGACGATGGGTGCGATGTCTTCTTCTAAAATGGATGTATTCTTTATTTACAAGTAGTTATGCTTCCATTTTTTATAAAACTTTGGTAATTTTTAAGGTGAAAGTGATAGAAAGACAAAGAAAAGAAAATGAAGAGTAAGGAGTTAGAAAAAGTGGAAAGGGAAGGAGTGTAGGTAGTAGGAAGAGGAGGTAGATAGAAATAAAATGAAAGGGGACAATCTGAAACAAAAGTGGAGATAGGCACCAGAAGTGGCGGAAGAGAGAAAACAGGATTCAAAAGTTTGCTACGGAGGGTTCTCTGAAAGGCTCTATCCATCAGGGGATGGAAACAGATGCTGAGACTCACATCCAAACTTTGATCAGAGTGCAAGGAGTTTCATGGAAGAAGAGAGCTTGAGGTTAGAGGGACATGCAGGGGACAGGAGCACCACAAGCCAACCTACAAGGCTAAAGGATCTGAGCCCACGGTGTCCTGCAGAGACTGATGCACCAACAAAGGACCATGCATGGATAGGACCTAGACCCTCTGCTCAGATGTAGCCTAATGGCAATTCACTCTTCATTTGGTTCTCAGAGTGAGGGGAGCAGAGCCTGCCTGTGTCATGAACTCGGTTGCCTGCTCTTTGATCACTTGCCCCTGGGAATGTGGCCTTAATATGCCGCAGAGGAAGAGGATCTGGGCAGTCCTGATGAGACTTGACAAGCTATGGGTCAGATGGCAGGGGAAGAGAACTCCCCATTTCAGTGGACTAGGGGAAGGGGATAGTAGAGAAGGAGAAAAGAAGGTGGGGCTGGGAGGAGTTGAGGGAGGGGCTTCAATCTGGATATATAATGAATAAATTGTGAAAAACTAAAAAAAATATAATTAAAAAAAGCAAAGAAAATGTCTACAATGTTGAATTATGTGCTAAGAATTGGAGCGCTAGAAAAATGTTCACTGGTCTATAAATTTATAATAATATTAAAAAACTACTTGAATATTGAATGGATATTTTTTAGTGGGTGGTGGGAAGATCATCTCTGCCATTTATTCATCAAAATATCTTTAACTTGTTGCATAAAGAGCAATTTCATAATGGACTATAGATTTCTTTTTAGTATTTATATGCATTTTTGTATAATTAACAATAAATACAATAAACACCTAGTAAAAATTTCCCAATTATACTTAATCAATGCAACTTATCTTGAGGCCTCACTCCTGATCTCTTGATTACAATAGATTCCCACAGAAATGAAGAATGTTATGCCTACAGGGAATTTAAGGCACTATCATTTGTCAGCTTATCACAGATGTAGACATGGAGATCTGAAGAGGTACTGGGGACTTGGAAGAATTTAAAGGACCGTGTAGAAACTGACTAACACAGAAAATGCCTGAGTAATTTAGATAAGTAGATAGAAATGTTTGTCTATGAGATGTGCTCAAAACTCATCTAATTGTCTAAGAGGAATCACACACTGTGCATTGAGTTCAGTTCACATGTAGAGAGCACTGCTTCTAGTCTTGATTGCAGCAATTTACTGTGAGTTTTGACTGACACTAATTTTTTATTTTTAATACTGAAAGTTCTGGTTGTCTTGGTGGTCAACAGTATGTTCAGGGAATCTAGTTCCGTCTACAAAACATTCTGCCACCTAAAACCTACTATACATTGTGGAAAGAGGGCAAAGTAGAAGAGGGGATTGAAAGATTCTAAGAGATAGAGGATCAGTGAATTGACTGTGAGATTGTGTCTCCTAGATATCAGGAGCTATATCAGTAAAACTTCATCAATATGACCATTTAAATGTGACCTGAACAAGAGGAAATTAAAAAATGCCAAAGTAATAAGGAAAAAGCCCACAAGTCCTAACACTGCCTAAAAGACTACAAGCAACGGAGGAAAGCTGGGTGTGGGCGAAACAGTCTGCTCCAAGAAAAAAAACACACGAATTGGCTGTCCATTGTGAAAGCATGTATACAAGTAACTTTATAGAGCCCCAACAGATTATGTATGTATGTATATGCACATATGCATTGAAATATACATATATATGTATATACATACATACGGGCATCTAATAACAGTTGATTTTAAAAAGGCCATGAATTTGGAAGAGAGTAACGAAGGACATATTGGCTGGTTTGGAGGGAATAAAGTGAAGGGAGAAATGTTGTATTAAATACAGTCTCAACAGTAAACAAATAACAAAATAACTTCACATGAGTCAGTAAGATATCAAACTACCCACCAGTGAGACACAAAGTTCAGTTAATAGGGACAAAGGGTGGAACATCAGGAAGATGTCCACACCAAATGCTGGAATTAGTATTGTAGTTTAGGGAGCATCATGGTAGTGGAAGCAGAAAGTAACAGCACAGAGTTATGAGCAGCAACTAAACTCATTTATTAACTAGTTCATATGTGCATTTCTCTTTTTGTTTGTTTTATTTTATTTTTCAATATCTTTCTTCACATTTTATTCATTATGTAACCTGAGTGAAGCAACCTCCCTCAACTCCCCTAGTGCCCCCCTCCCTCTCTCTTCCCCTCATTGCCTTCCCCTAGTCCACTGATAGAGTTCTCCACTATTGCCATCTGAACATTGCTTCCATAGTTTGTTAAGTCTCGTCGGGACTGCTTGGGTCCTCTTTCTCTGTGGCCTGGAAAGGCTGCATCATCAGGGGCAAGTGATTAGAGAGCAGTCAACTGAGTTCATGCTAGAGGCAGCTCCTGCTCCCCTCCCTCGGAGATCCACATGGAGAATGAGCTGCCAATGGGCCACATCTGAGCAGAGGCTCTAGGTCCTCTCCATGCTGGTTCCTTGATTGGTACATCAGTCTCTTCAGGACTCCCTGGGCCCAGATATTTAGTTTTGTTGGTCTCCTTGTGGGGTTCCTATCCCCTACAAGTCCCTCTAATCCTACCCCTCTCTTTCTCCATAAGACTCCCTGTTCTAAGCCCAAAGATTGGCCCTGAGTCTTAGCATTTGCTTCCATCTCCTTCTGAGTGAATCCTTTCAGAGGACCCTCTATAACAGACTCCCATCCTGTTTCCTCTCTTCCACTGCTTCTAGTTTTCTCTCCTGTTTGCCATTCTGAATGAAATTTAAACATATTCCATAGGGTCCTTCTTAGTGTTTAGCTTCTTTAGGTCTGTAGGTGGCTGTCTTAAATTATATGTCTAATATTCACTTATTTTTTATTTTTATTAGTTACATTTTATTACCTCTGTATCCAAGCTATATCCCACTTCCCTCATTCCCTCCCAAGCCCTCCCTCTCTCTCTCATTTCCTCCCTGCCCCTTTCCAAGTCCACTGATTGTGGAGGACCTCCTCCCCTTTCATCTGACCCTGTTTTATCAGGTATCTTCAGGACTGGCTGTAAAGTCCTCCTCTGTGGCCTAGCAGGACTGCTCCTCCATTGGGGTATGGGGAGGTCAAACAGCCTGCCATTGAGTTCCTGTCAGAAATAGTCCCTGTTCCCCTTACTATGGAAAACCAATTGGTTACTGAGCTACCACGGGCTTCATCCGAGCAGAGGTTCTAGTTTAGATCCATACATGGTCCTTGGCGGAGTGTCAGTCTCAGAAAAGATCCCTGTGCCCAGATAAATTTGGTCCTTGTAGAGCTCCTATCCTTTCCATGTCATACTAACTCTCCCTTCTTTCATGTGAAGTTTTGGTCATGAGTCTTTGTATCTGCTTTGATACACTGCTAGGTAGAGTCTTTCAGGGGCCCTTGGTGGTAGGCTCCTGTTCTGTTACTTGTTTTCTCCTACGTCCAATGCACCTCCCATTTGTCTTTCTAAGTGAGGATTGATCATCTAACCCTGGGTCCTCTTTCTTGTTTATCTTCTTTAGGTGTATAGATTTCATTATGTTTATCATATCTTATAGGACTATGTGAGTGAGTATATACCATGTTTGTCTTTCTCTTTCTGGGATACCTCATTCAGAATGATCATAATCTCAGACAATTAGGAATAGTGCTTCCTCAAGATCCAGCTATACCACTCCTAGGCATATACCCCAAATTTGCTCAAGTACACAACAAGGACATTTGCTCAACCATGTTTGTAGCAGCTTTATTTGTAATAACCAGTACTCGGAAACAACCCAGATGTCCCTCTAGGGAGGAATGGATTCAGAAACTGTGGTATTTTTACTCAATGGAATACTACTCAGCAATCAAAAACGAGGAAATCATGAAATTTGCAGGCAAATGGTGGGATCTAATATCCACTTATTAGTGAATGTATGCCATACCTGTCTTTCTGTTACTGGGTTATCTCACTCAGGATGATCTCTCCTAGTTCCACCCATTTGCCTGCAAATTTCATTATTTTCCTTTTTTAAAAAATAACTGAGTAGTATTCCATTCTGTAGATGTACCACGATTTCTGTATCCATTCTTCTGCTGAGGGACATCGAGGTTGTTTCCAGCTTCTGGCTATTACAAATCAAGCTGCTATGAACATAGCTGAGCAAACGTCCTTACTGAATGGTGGGACATCTTTTGAGTATATGCCCAGGAGTGGTATGGGTGGACTTGAATAAGCATTTGTTTTGTTTTAAGGAATTTTGGAGCTTATTCTAATTCATTCAATAGACAATACAGGAAACATATTCAGTCATATATTTGGGAATTTATTCCTAGTGCACTGAATGCTTTAGATTGAATTTTTTTTTCCTGTAGTGAAACCGAAGTCAATATTGAGCAACATGGTGTGTGCTAGGAACGGTATTTCATTATTATGCTGATGGAAGATTCTTTCATTAGTGGTAATGCACCACGACAGTAGTAAATAAAGAGTAAGAAAAATATTGCATGAGCCTCTTATTCAAGAAATTGATTTTCTGTAGGATCTCATTTAAGGCCTTATTCTGGAAACAGGTCAGTAGCGTTTTATAAAGCCAGCAGTTCTATGCTCCAGGAAATCAATCTTGAAGAGAAAGAAAAAGGTACAAAAGAAGCATGATTTGATGCAAAGCTGAGTTTTACTGCTGTGTCTCGGGTCAGTGGTTTTATACAGAACATGATAAAACATCATCACCCATGTCCAGTACAATCACAGAGACCTGACAAGGGTAGAGACGAAAAAGACTCAGAGATGGCTTCTAATGCTAATTTGTGCAAACCCCAAGAGAAAATCATTTTTAAAGCATTTTATTTATATGTTAAATTGGATCATAGGATTTAATTCCAAACAAATAAATTTTGTCCTTTAAAGTTTCTGATCTCTTCTGATTGTCACTTTGGAGGACAGGCACTCCTACAAGCTGCTTATTTCCTATTCACCTTTGTTTAGTCTCTCATTTGTACATAATAGACAATCTTTTATGAGAGCACTAGGCTTTAAAAGAGAAAATAAAAGAAAATGGGTTTTCTATATGTTATAGATATTAAAGAAATTATTTTTGCAGCCAAAGATAATGAATTGGTAAGTACCAGTGAGAAGTGAATACACAGTGAAAAAAAGTTTACTATGAAAAACTATTTCCATAAGAATCACAGAGAAATTTCTTTTGAGGGATCTTTATAGGAATATTCTTCAAAACATGTATATTTTTAAGAGATCAAATTTTCCGTGTTTACAAATAAATAACTGTAATATAATTATTATAAATAATAATTTGCTATAAGATATTACAAGTTATATAGGAAAGTACTTTTAAAACACTCTAAAACACTATTATCAATAATTATTTGTATTCATAATTCAATCATATGTAACAATCTGTGTTTAATTTTAATTTACTGTCTTAAAATCTCCCTTCTGTTGATGCTATAAGCAGAAGGTTATAAATAATCACCTGGTGTTATTTAAAGAGGTGATTTTATGGCTATTTTAGGTCATTTTAGCTCCAGATTATTGCTGTAGAAGACCAAAGCCAAATGTTAGTTCAGTATTAATATGCATCTATATTCTAACACATAGGCAGTTACCCCTAAATTCCTAGTCCTCAAAATAATGAGTGCATGTGGTTAGGCACGTTGATTTGAATAACAGAAGAGTTGACATTGGCCATTCACCAGGGATTTCGTAAACTATTTAGCAAGCATGTTGGTTTTATTAAGGGTGTCTTCACTAAACTCTCTCCTTCTAAAGGCAAGGTTGTGTTATAATTAGCAACACTTTATAGCTATTCACCATCATGAGACTTTGCTGAAAATTCCAGATCTGAAACGGTAGGCATGTCTTTCAGATTCAAGTATTAAGTAATAATTCACATTTGTCTATTCTAGTATTTATTCTCCTTGGCATGGTAAGTGGTGACATTAAAGACAGTGGCTATTATTTCAAGCTATACTGACAGAATAATTTGATAAGCAGAACACTTTACTGTTCATACGGGTGTCAAATATACAATTTTATTTTCATATATTGAAATTATATTTGTAAAAAAAATACAGTCTTTGGGCTTAAATAAGTTTCTATAAACACCACAAATGCAGTACAGAGAACCCTTCGACAGCTTTAGAAATTTCCCTTTACAGTCCTTATGCAAACACTATTCCCTGTGCTTGCCCGGATATAATCAATATTTTCTATGCACATGCTTCTCCTTGATCGGCATCCAAGACACTCATCACTAATAGTTTCTCTGTTCCAATAGATTTGTATCTTCTAAACTGTTGTATGAAATAGACTCAAAAGGATGTAAATTGTGGCTATTGTAATTGGATTTTAAAATTAGCACATAAACTAGTCGGTTTTATTTTGACAATTTTATCATGGATACATGCTATGTTTAATTAAAACATTCCCAGTATCCATTGTTTTTCTTACATGCATTTATACTTTAGTTTGTTGACATTTTACAATACACATTTATTTGAATTGACATGAGAGGATAAAGATGATGTCAAGGTGATACTGAGTACATATTACAAATCTATAAATTGCTGTCGAACCATTGGAAATTGAACCATGTTAAGATTCAAAAGGCAGCGCTCACAATGTATATTCTTTTCCCATTACTATATTTGATTTGCAACTTATTTTTGTGGTATTGTACATATGTGTTCAAAATAGACTTTTATCTTTTGTTGTAAGTTATATGTCATAGTTCAGACTCACATTAACATTTCTGCTTTATAGTATTCAGGCCTGTCAAAAGAACTTAAACAAGAGGATACATATCTGTATAGAGTTTGTGTGGGTGCTTGAATATTATACTTCTCTTTGCTTTACTTTTTTTCTCTCTGTCCCTGAATAGACTGGATAATGTGAATCACCACTGATAAGAATGATATCCCTCCTCTTTAATGATCTTTTAACTCAGTCAAATGGAAAACTTAAAATACCAATTTATTTCTAATATCAGAGATCAGACCTCTACTCTTGCCTGATGCGTCTAAAACAAAAAGGGGGAACTGTAGAGAGCTGCGGAATGCTATGCCTTAAAGATGGAGCTGGTTTCCGCCTTCCACCTTCCCGATGGTGAGTGCTCTCTGTCACGAACAACTCCACATTTGGCTAAGGCTGAGGATCTGGCTTGCTTCCATGTATGTGGACCTATCTGCATTGCCCCCGTGGCACGCCTGGGTTGGCTACCCAGAGGCTATTTAAGCTGTGGGCTGGCTTTCCCCGGGGTCCGAGGATTGTTCAATATTCCTGAATAAACTGCATTGAAAAAAAATACTAATTCGTCTCTTCTATTATCTAAAACATTGCCTAGATTTAGAATCACTTTTGTTTCTTAACACACAAATTTTTCTAATAATATCATACAGAAAGTTTTCTTCAAAATTGTGTCCTGCCATTTGTTTTTTACAGTCTCAAAAATAGTATTTGAATCTAGATTTTCATGAAAAAGAATTTCTCCAAACATTTGTTTTGAACACAGTTGCACAAAATTATAATAAAGGAGTTGCTACAAGTTTCCATTTTCAAGTACTTCAAAACTAGAACTTGACTTTTGAATACTTAAAGTGATGTACATTTGTTTATAATTTTTTTGGTTAAAGTTATCACTAAAAATTCATTTTATGTGATTAACCTAGATGATAGAGCTACCTGCATTTGGATATTACTCTAAAGGATGGCAACAAGTACATTTTTATCATTAATTCTACAACACTGTAGTTAGATGATGTTTATAATACATTAGATAATATAAATATTATAAATTAAGGTATTGCCTTCATTTTCTTTGCCTGGAGTAAGAATTTCAGGGTTTTTGTTTTTTGGTTTGCTTGTTTTTATTTGCTTGTTTGTTTTTGTTAACAGATCTTGAGAAGATATAAATAAGAGCTTTGTTGTGAGCTTTTGATCATTTTTCCTTGTGGGTTGCTTTGCCAGGACACTGTGAAAGAGAAAGTGCTCAGTCCTGATGGGACTGGGTGGCTCCCCTTTTCTTAGGGGCTAAGGAGTGGGGGAAGAGGAAGGAAGGGAGAGAGGGAAGGGACCAGGTGGAGAGAAGGCAGCTACTACCATTGGGACATTAAAATACTAATTTAAAAAAAGTCCACAGACAGAGGACTTTTCCATTTGCATTGCTTTGCTTTGAGATACTCATAGAAAGGAACTCTCCAAAGAATGCTTTGAGGTTGCTGGAATCCAGAAAACTTAGATTGGTATCACCACAAAGAATCTGAGGACCCTAACCACCTACTACCTAGTTGCTATTTCTGTATCCTTCAAGCTCTGTTGATTGCCCTCCCTGAGTCAAGAGACTGCAGGAGAAAGAAGAGAGGGTTGTTCCATGTTAGTGCACAGGGTTCCTGCGTTGTTTGGACACAATTCTTAGAGCCTTAGGTGCAGGTTCTTTTATGACAACTCAATAACAAAGGATTGATCTTCATGTTTATAACTACTTTATAAATACATTTTCAAATTTGGTATTATTAAGTTAATAATAGGTGATGTTTGGCTCCTTTTTTCACTCTAATCATTGTATCTTCTAAATAGATTTGAGTTTCTGTTTTCAAGAAAGTCCTTTGAACATTGTTCTTTAGGAATAAGATTATTGTTTCAGTTACTTCAGCTATTGTTTCATGCATTAGTGTACCTAGTGAGAGAAGTTACATGTTCAGCGCCTTGATACTTTTGCTTTTTAAGTGCCTTTGGCTGCATTAGTTTCACAGATTTTTATATATACTAGTGTTTACTTTTCCAGTTGTTGGTTCACATTTTGAACAAATATGTACAAATATAAAAGAATCAAAGCAGATTTTAATTTTCTATTAAGTAGGATGTCTCTAAATTAAAAACTACATAGATACTTTTCACATTTCCAAAAAACGTCCACAAATTGTCCCACATATTTTTGTGCACTCTATTTTTTAGGAATATTGTACAGTGATAGAAACCTAATCTTGAAACTTAAGTGACCATAGGATATTTATTTTAGACAAAAAGTGAATTAATAACTTTGGTAGGCTGTTCATCTATGTGAAGCTGTTTTGGATTTCTTGGTATTTCAAATAGCATATGGTTTTCAGCCACTTGTGATGAGACCTAATAGACTAGGATCAGAAGGAAGGAAAAGGCCTCCTCTATCAGTGGACTTGGGGAGGGGCATGCATGAAGAGGGGGGAGGAAGGGAGGGATTGGGATAGGAGGAGGGAGGTAACCACAGGGGGGATACAAAGTAAATAAGTGTAATTAATAGAGAATTTTAAAAAAAAGTGCGGTACACACACACACACACACAAAAAAAAAAAAAAGAAATGTGAGTAACTGTCTCCTATCTTAACTGTCTCAAAGAGCTGATTCATTTATTTGATTTTAACTGTCTATAAAACTGTAAAGATGACTGACTAGCAAACTCATGGTGGGTTACATGATGTTTGCTATGGCCTTTGCCACCTCAGTATTAGATATCATAGCAATGTCGAAGTAAAATTTATTTGAACATTCATAAATATTTGGAAAGAACAAATACATTGTGCTGATTTGTTCTAATTTAGTTTTTATTATAATTTTTATTTTTTATATTAATCTCAGGTCATTTATTTTGTATCCCATCCATAACCCCCTTACTCATTCTTTCCCAATCCCACCCTTCCTCCCTCATCTCCTCCCTGCCCCTTTCCAAGTCCACTGATAGGAGAGGTCCTCCTCCCCTTCCATCTAACCCTAGCTTATCAGATATCTTCAGGACTGGCTGCAATGTCCTCCTCTGTGGCCTAGCAAGGCTGTTCCTCCCTCGGGGGAGAGAGAGGTCAAAGAGACAGCCCTTGAGTTTATTGTTCTAATTTATAATTTATTACAATTTATTCACTTTATATCCCAGCTGTAGCCCCCTCCCTCATCTCCTCCTAATCCCACCCACCTTCCCTCTTCTCTTTCCATGCCCCTCCCCCAGTCCACTGATAGGGGAGGTCCTCCTCCTCTCTATGTGACCTGAGCATATCAGATCTCATCAAGACTGGCTAAGTTGTCTTCCTGGTAAGTCTGCACCCCTCATTTGCTTTACCATATTCTTAGCGGCTTTATTTGTAATAGTCAGAATCAGGAAACAACCCAGGTGTCCCTCAACAGAAAAATGGATACACAAATTGTGGTACATTTACACAATGGAATGTTATTCAGCAAATAAAAACAAGGAAATCATGAAATTTGCAGGCAAATGGATAGAACTAGAAAAGTTC
This sequence comes from Meriones unguiculatus, assembly GCF_030254825.1. Lineage (NCBI taxonomy): Eukaryota > Metazoa > Chordata > Mammalia > Rodentia > Muridae > Meriones > Meriones unguiculatus. Next base: position 144,124,954 of record NC_083351.1, read on the forward strand.
ATCCTGAGTGAGGTAACCCAGAAGCAGAAAGACATGCATATACTCACTTATAAGTGAATATTTGATTTATGCTTGTATTTTATGAGTTCTTCAATAGGACATTGATATATAATTTTAGAATTTTCATGATCTTTTTTTTTTTTTTTGCTTATTTGTTCTTTTATTTTCTGAATATCATACAACTAAAAAAATCGGTAACTGAAGCCGGTATACACATTCAGAGTTTGAAATTATTAGGGATACTTCAAGGAAAACATAAATATTTGCTATTTAAAGAAACAAATAGTCTGGACTCCATTGAGCTGTGACTATAGTGAGTCCTATATAGCTAAGAAAATAACCATCAAGCTGTGTTTTAGAATTTTGTTCACATTTAAAATCATGGACAATTAACATTGGAACATAAAATACATGAATATTTAAAACAAATTATTTAACAGAGCTGCATGATTTCTAAAGGTCTCTAAGATGCAGACACAATCTCTATTAATACATAAAATTATGCACTTGATAAATCGAAAAGTAATTACCCCCGAGATCAGTTTTCTTTTTTTTTTTATGGTTAATTTCCTCAGAGTTGATAAATTTAATGAGCTTACTTAAATCAATAAGCATTTTATGTATACATTAAAATATAACATTGTATACCACACAGGTATGTAAAATGTTACTTATTATTTGTTTTTTTTTTAATTTTTCATCAATTACACTTTATTCATTCTGCATCCCCCCATAAGCCCCTCCCTCCTCCCCTCCCAATCCCACCCTCCCTCCTCCCTCTGCTTTCATGCCACTCCCCAACTCCTTGATTAAGTGATTATTATATTATGCTAAAATGATAATAAATCTATCTGGAAATAATTTTATTAGCCAATTAATGGATCATTGCAGTTGGTAAGTATTAGAAGCAAAGCAGAAGATTAGACAGATATTTATTTGTTATAATTTTATTTTCAAGACCACAGACCTCCAACCTCTTCTCTGTTCTCATCCAGAAAGGCAGAACAAGGTGATAAGGATTTGATAGAGTAAATTGCTTTGGTTCTTTCAAGGCTGGCAATAGAGCAGAAAACATTAATTACTATCACATAGTAGCTATATGCTTTCTTTTCCATTATTTCAAGAGTCCATATTTACTTACATAATACACACACACACACACACACACACACACACATATATATATATATATACCCTCAAACCTATGCAAATATGTGTGTGATTGTATGTGTGTAAAGAAAAACAAGGATGTAAATTTAAGGAAAGTTGTGAGAATAGTTTGAGTGAACCCTGCCTGAAGGGGTTTGGAGTCAAAAACAGAAGGAGGGAAAGTGATATAATTTAATTTCAATTAAAGAAATGAAAACAAAGTTGGATGTACAGAATTTTGAGGGGTTATTATCCTGAAGTAGAGCGAAATTATGCTTTCTCAGTGTTTATTATTATAAATATACTGCATTTACTTAAGGGCATTCTTTCATTTTCAATGATTGCTAAATGACAGAGTGGCTTAGAATTTGCATATAAGAAGACAATAGTCATTTTTTCTAATAAATTAATCTGCTGTCCCATGAGAATGGAGATACACAATAAGATATTTTTAGATAATTGGAAAGTATATTAAATATCTTGAAAACAATACAGTATCATAGTAAAAAAAAAATAGCAACTGGGAGGCCTGTTGTTTTCTGAAGGGAAAGAGAGGAACAGTGGATTTGGGGGTGTAGGGATAGTTGAAGGAAGGGACTGGGAGGAGAGGAAAAGGGGAAATTGCAGTCAAGATGTAATATATGAGAGAATAAATTTAAGTTCTAGACTTCTGAGCTAAATTTGTTTCAGTATCAAAAGCAGCTGTTTGACCCAGGCTTAGTGGTACATACCTGTAATCTAGGTATTACATAGGAGGATGGGGCACTTTGATTCTGGGTCATTCCGGAGCTACATGTGCAATACCAGGTTAGCCAGAGCTACAAAGAAAAACATCTTCTAAAAGGAAGAACAATTTCAAAATCAGCATTTGAAATGTGTAAGTGACCTCAGTAAAAAGTTAACCCCAAGTGCAATGAAAGAGTGATTGTAAAGGTGATTAGAAAATTAATAGTTACTATAGTTGGATAGATCAGAAGAAAATTTGAAAATTCATGTCAAAATTTGTAAAACGAAGCTTTAATTTTTTTTAATATTAGTTACAGTTTATTAACTTTGTAACCCTGCTGTATCTGCTCCCTCATTCTCTCCCAATCCCACCCTCCCTCCCTCATCTCCTCCCTGCCTCTTTCCAAGTCCACTGATAGGGAGGACATCCTCCCCTTTCATCTGACCCTGGTTTATCACGTATCTTCAGGACTGGTTGCAAGGTCCTCCTCTGTTGCCTAGATGGGTTGCTCCTCCCTCTGAGGGAGTGGAGGAGGTCAAAGAGCCTACCATTGAGTTCATGTCAGAAATAGTCCCTGTTCCCCCTTACTAGGACACCAACTCGGATACTGAGCTACCATGGGCTACTTCTGAGCAGAGGTTCTAGGTTATGTCCATACATGTTCCTTAGTTGGAGAAACAGTTTCAAAAAAGATCCCTGTGCCCAGATATATTTGGTCCTTGTGGAGCTCCTGTCCTCTCTAGGTCATATTAACTCCCCCTTCTTTCTTATGTTTCCCTGCACTCTGCCAAAGGTTTGGATATGAGTGTTAGTATCTGCTTTGATACACTGCTCAGTAGAGTCTTTCAGAGGCCCTCTGTGGTAGGTCCTGTACTGTTACCTTTTTTCTCCTACATACAATGTGGATCCCATTTATCTTTCTAAGTGAGGATTGATCATCTTACTCTGGGTCCTCTTTCTTGTTTATCTACTTTAGATGTATAGATTTCAGTATGTTTATCCTATCTTATAGGTCTATATAAGTGAGTATATACCATGTGTCTGTAACAAAGCTTTTAACAGTTTAATGAAATTACAGAATGATGCAACAGTATATTTTAATAGATTTGAAGACTGTAGCATCTTGAGAAGGCAAAGCATTCCTATGGTAGGATGTTATCATTGGGGTGAATTGATACAAAAATATTCAAGAGAAAGCCCTAATGAATACACTTTTCAATGTTTATGATTGGCTTTCCCTGGATAACTGCAGTGACCTGCAGTGAGAAGTCCTGTGAATGTGAAGGGAATGAGGAGTGTCTAAAGAATATGAATCCATTTGATATTGAACAATGGATATTTGGTACAGCAGAGCAATTTTCTGTGAGTATAAAATGATCATCGCCACTATGTACCAAGGACTTGTGTTGTTACTTCCAGAACACCCTGGTCCTGAAGTTATGGCAAGGAAATAAGCCAAACAGAAGTTATATATGCCCAAAACTTTGGTATGGGTTTGGGGCCATTAAGATAAAAGGAGGGGTTTTAGGATCATCAGATTTTTTGCTTGATTTTCCAGAACTTCCTCAGGCCCCATATTTTCTTCTGTTCTTTGAGGTACTGGAGTGTTAAAAATTCAGGAATCCAACTTGGGATGCAGTGAAGATGAGTGTTCACCCATGGTTTCAAGTCACCATGTTCCTGAAGGTCATGACAAACTCACCAACACAGAATGGTTTCTGTGTTATTTGGGTGCCATCTAGTAAGAACAGACATTTTCATGGCTGCATCACACTGTTGTGAGACTCTAATCTTGCATATATACCACAGGCAAACCAAGGAAACCAACACCAGAAGGCCTGCTAACACTCCCATGCCCGCCCATTCCTTCAGATGATTCATGGCTGCAGCAATCCATGTTGATAATCCTGTGGCTAGTCCTGCGTCCACTCTGGTAGAATTTACTGTGACAATGGCCACTCTCAGCTGCTCCATCGTAGTATCGAATTCTCCAGTCCAATTACCTAAAATATAGCTCGACAATTGTTTAGACAGATTTGCAGCGCAGGAAAAATTCTCATGTTGTATGCTAGTGACACAAAGTCCAGCATACTTTCATTGACAGCCAGGTTGAGCGATTTGCCATAGGGTATCAATTTGCTCCTGCAAGAGGTCAATCCTCTGATTGAACACCATCAAGCTTCCTTTTAGCTGAGCATTAATTCCTTTATGTACAACTAAGGCATGAGCTACATTGGCTAAATGATTATTCAGGGTCTGAGCAGTCTGCCCAGTATGACTCATAGCTAATGCCCTGGTGGTAGCTCCAACAGCCGTCAATGAGATGGTAGTAACAATGGTGGCTGTAGTTCCAAGATCCCTTTTCTGTCTGAAGAGAGTCATAGCGTGAGGGGCATCAATGGGCATAGGCACCCAGTGAGGCATGCGAGTAACCAGGGCATACCTAACTTTACTAGCATTCCAGCATTGGGCAAAAAAGCAAGTATCATTACCACAATTACTTGGCTCTATCTGGCTAATAATGAATAAAAATGGGGGATATAGACAAACAGGTGTGGGCTTATAGGAAATATTATGAGAAGCCTTAACCCCTCGTTGGAACATCCTGCGTCAGTTCTAGAACTAGCAGTGGTGGTGTCCGAGGTCTGAGTAGGTTCAGGAGACCATTGCCCCCAGGGGCGAGACGTGCTCCATGCCAATTGACTAACTCCATGTTTTCCTCCAATTTTGAAAGTCATTTAAGGTTCTTAAATTACTTTTTTCCCTTTTTTCTTAAATTTTTCATCAATTACACTTTATTCATTCTGCATCCCCCCATAAGCCCCTCCCTCCTCCCATCCCAATCCCACCCTCCCTCCCCCCTCTGCAGGCCTTTACAGCCATTGAAGCAGGACATTCTCCCCAAGCATGGATGGATACCATAAAAAGCTAAAATGATACGCTCAGGATGCGAGGCTAAGCACTGCACTCAGGGTCAGCCGCTTTGGACCCAGAGAAGAGCATGTCTGATTGCATGCGGGTTGATGCCCCAGGTCCCGCCTCTGAGAAAAAGGTATCGGACTGGTCTGATGCTCTTTGGGTGGATGACACCTAAATGAACATCTGTACAAAGTCCCAATTTATTTCTAATATCAGAGATCAGACCTCTACTCTTGCCTGATGTGTCTAAAACAAAAAGGGGGAACTGTAGAGAGCTGCGGAATGCTATGCCTTAAAGATGGAGCTGGTTTCCGCCTTCCACCTTCCCGATGGTGAGTGCTCTCTGTCACGAACAACTCTACATTTGGCTAAGGCCGAGGATCTGGCTTGCTTCCATGTATGTGGACCTATCTGCATTGCCCCCGTGGCACACCTGGGTTGGCTACCCAGAGGCTATTTAAGCTGTGGGCTGGCTTTCCCCGGGGTCCGAGGATTGTTCAATGTTCCTGAATAAACTGCATTGGAAAAAAAAAAAAAAAAAAAAAAAAAAAAAAACAGACATTTTTCACATCTCTTGAGAAAGTGTCATGCAACTCTACGTAAATGGCCTCTAGCATTCTGTGGCTCCATGTAATGGCTTCCATTAATAGCAGAAAGCATAAAAATAGAAATGGAAATACCATTTCATTATAAAATTCTACCCGTATTTTGATTTATATTGGTATTGTTCTCTTAACTCTTAAGAGCATATTTTGATGATTTTTGTCTATACACTCTCACCCTGAATTTTTTTCCATTTTTCTTTGATTATTAGTGTTATAGTTACATTATTTCTTCCCTTCTCTCATATATTTAATGCTATATTACTTTCCATAATTATATTGATTTGTATCTTGATGATTTATTTATGTTGGTAAAATACTTAATGCATTTTGTATTTCAGTCATAAAGTCTTCTTGTTATCTTTTTTAGTTATAAACAAACTTTCTTCTTATTTCATGGCTCTATTTATTTTTTCTTTTTTCCTTTTTTTTTTCTCTTTCCTCAGTCTGGGTCTTAGTTCACTTGGTAAGAATCAGAGGTTCTTGGAAAATTACTTACTAGGAAAAGCACACTTTTCCAAATTGTGCATCCTCAATGATTATTAAACAAGTTTGTGTTAATTAAAAACGTTCATTTAAATAAAGAAGAAACACCTCATCTTTCTTTAATATGGTTTTCATTGTTGAATTATCACTACAGGATGGACCTTTTTTCTTAGTTCTGATTTGTCTTTCTTAACTGTGGACATCACCATGCCTCCCACACCAGCAGAGGCAGAAGGAAGTCTTTTCAGTTGTCCCTTGGTTCCCATCAGAGAGATGAATAACGAATTATGGCTTCTGTATCGTTGGCATAGTTGATCACAGCTCCTACCAGAAGACCAAGGGAAATCAGGAATTTCACTCTGTACCCACCAAGTACTCACTTTGACATCTTGAGGAGGTAGGAAAAGTCAGAAAGCAATATGGAACATTTTTAATATGTCAGACAGAAAAATATTAACTTACAATATTGGAAAAATTTGATGTTTGTCTTACATATACATCCTGCCAGATAAAATCTGGAGGAAAATACATTTAGGCTTGAAATGTCAGTAATGTACAGGCTTAATTTTTTAAATTAATATATTTAAATGTTACTAATGCAAATATGAAATTCTTCTATCATTTTTCTTATTTTCCTTGTTACCACAAACATTTATGGTTTTTATCACATAGACACTGATTTTCTCACTGGACATTCTAAATATTGCTGATGTCACATTTTAAACAAAATAATTTTGTGCTTGTGTTTTTAATCTATTTTTAACAGGAATATTATTTCTGATCCAGCACCATGACATAAGGAAGCAAAAATTTCCTGTTTCCTTGTTCTCAGTTTTGACATTTCTCTGCAGCTTTTGTCACCTCAGCTGTGCCCAGGGCATATTCTTATTGAGGAGGTCAGCCTGGGAGGAAGAAGTCTCACCTTTGTTTGGGAACAGGAAGATAGAAACACTCCACTGCCAGAGAACTCAGGTGGCAAAGTCAGATTTAGGTCATTTTAAGTTTTAGTTTAACTCAATACAGACAGTAAGAATAAACTAATATACAAAAATCTACCCTCGTGTTAGGAGGTGGCTCCATATGTTTCAATGTGTATACATCTGTAATAAACAAAGTGTAGATATAAAAGGATCTTTCTTCTAGGCTGCCTTCATTATTACTCTTTGAAGTTTTCATTAAATGAGTCCTTATGTAGATTCACTTAGTCACTCAATAACTAGAAACTGAAATAAAAAGAATAGCATTCTGCAACTACTGAACATTTCTATTACCATATCTGAGGAGTAATCTGGATATATCTTTGAAAAATGATTATAAATATTTGTGCATTTATTTACTTGTCTTGTGTCTGTCTCTCTGTCTCTCTGTCTCTGTACTTACCTTTTTCTCTTTAATTATTTATCATTACATAAGTTAATGGCAAAAACATATTTTATTTATTAATGAAATAATATTAATATGTATACATATTTGAGAATTTTCATCCACACATATAATGAGTTTTGAACCAAATTCATTTTCTGCTTTCTCCTTTCCAGTTACTCCAATATTACCACCATCACTTTTTCCTTCCCATCTCCAACTCTTCTCTTTTAAAACCTACCAACCCCACTCAGTACTGCCTGATATGCTTGGATGTAGGACTCTATATTGAAGAGACTGGGCAGCCTCTCAAGGACTGCATTCCTGAAGAAAACTAATCCTCTCTCCTACAACCATACACGTGTATGACATTTTACCTTTTTTAAGGCAGTGTCAAAGAGGAAACAAGGGAAGGCAAGGTGGAGTTCCTACTTGAACTTAAACTTTCCTTGATTGAAAGGAAGTCCAAACTTTCAAAGGCCATTGCTATTGGTGGCCTTGAGAAGAACTTTTTGGTGAAAAATAAAACACACAACTAACAAACAAAGCAAAACAAACAAACAAACAAAAAACAGAAACAGAGCTGGCAAGATCAGTGGAAAAGGTACTTTCAGGGAAAACCGATGACTGTGGCCAAGCCTGGATAAACATACATGTTGAAAGTAAAGAACTAACAGTTTCAATTTTTTTTTTCTGACTTTTACTTCCACATTTTGGAATAAGTACATTCACACACACACACACACACACACACACACACACACACACACACAGACACATACATAAACACAGACATGAGCTCCCTATGTTTTTAAACCAGCAGTTAGTATACCAGTAGTAACAATCTTTGAAGAAGACAAGCCTTGTTTTGTGTAATCTATGAGTTTGTCTTTAGATGCTTTGAAAATTAGCATAATCAGGTAAGTATTGTTATTTCTAACCCTTCTGAAACAAGAATACACATTCGCAAAGTTTGCTACTGAAATTCTCAGAAGGACTGCTTTTGTCTTGAATTATGAAATAAACCTTTCTCACTTAATTTCAATACTATCTTCAATGACACTTGTCTGTGTGGACCGAGATGCATTGGTTCATGCTGTGATAATTAGTATAAGCCTAATTTTAATTACTCACTGTACTTTTTGTGGATTTGGCATTATTTCCTGTGACATACCACGCTGTGAAGTGTAGTCACACTGAGTCAATGCCCCTCATTCACATCAACATTGACGAAAAGCAAAAGACTCTATAATTTCACATAAGAGCGGCTAAAGCTCCATGGGAAAAAAATAGCTTCTACTTTCATTTTTTTCTTAAATAGTAAGACCTGTTCTCGTGTTGATTCAAGAATAAGTAATCAGCAATATTTTTTGATGGAATTGTTTTCCAGTTGTTTTTTTACTTCTGTCTGTTCCCTATTTTCTGCTATTCATGTAAAATATTTGAAAACACATCATGGGAATTATAAAGTATGTGTACCCATAGCAATCAGTATGAAATTTTAAAACTGTATGGAATCATTCAACTATCATTAAAATTAAGTAACACAGTATTCAAACTCCTGGAATCCAAGAGGGGCCTAATGTTCTTTAATAGTTATTGATATCTAATAAGAGAAAAATTCTTATCCAGAGAAAAATTTGTTTACTGTCTCCCATGCCAGCAGAATGGTCTGATTTCATATAAATCATTATTAATTTAACCCGTACTTTACGACCATCTTAATAGGTAGGAAACAATTGTCAATTTTTTAAAGAAAATGCACGGGTTACATGAACTATACTAAATTTATTTATATTGCTTTTTGTGATCTTAGAGCTCAAACAAATCAGGACTTGACACATGCTTATAACTGTAATTATATAAACCTTGATTGCACTTTGATATTCATCTGATATCTATATTTTTGTCCATTTTTAGAAGTCCACGCTATATAAAAGATATTTTATTTTAACAATGAAGCTTTTTCCACATGAAAAGCTTTTTCCCACATGAAGAATGAACAACCAAAGACGTACCCTATGGGAGAATGCCAACCCTTGACACTATGAACAATACTCTGCTAAGCTTGCAAACAGGAGCATTACAGTTGTCCTCTGAAAGAATCTGCACAGTAGATCCTCAAAATAGATGCTGAGACTCACAGCCAAACATTGGGTGGTAAGTACAGAGACTTGTGAAAAGTGAGAGGAAGGAGAAAAGGACTTGGAGGGGACAGGAGCTCCACAAGACGACCAACAGAGCCAATTAACCATGCCTTCTGATACTGAAGCATCAACCAGGGACCATGCATGAACTGGACCTACGCCCTCCACAAGGATGTAGCAGACAGAAAGCTTAGGCTTCGTGTGGGTATTCTAGTAAAGGAAGTGGGGACTGCATGTGATACAAACTCACTTGCCAGCTTTTTGATTACTTTTCCTTGGGGGAGCCTTGCAATCGACTGTCTTGTTACTGTGTTACCATAAACAACCTAATTTTTCATGTAATGACATTCCACAATTAACGGAAAATGCTATTTTTAAAGTACTAAATCCATCATTTAGAATTTTAGCAGCAAACATTTGGCTACCAGGAGACACTGTTAGATCTCTTGGGGGAGCTTCAGATAATCCAATCTCTTGACGGACTTACAAATGGGCAATGGTGAGTGGGGCACTAACCAAAGGATCAGAATGTAAATTGTGTAACAGTTAGTATTGAGAATGTTTGATTCAATATTATTTTTTTAATTTAATTTATTTTTATTGATTACACTTTATTCACTTTGTATCCCCCCATAAGCCCCTCCCTCCCCCCTCTCAGCCTCACGTTTCTTCCCCCTTCTTCACTCATGCCCCTCCCCAAGTCCACTGATAAGGGAGGTCCTCCTCTCCTTCCTTCTGATCTTAGTCTATCAGATCACATCAGGAATGGCTGCATTGTCTTCTTCTGTGGCCTGGTAAGGCTGCTTCCCCCTCAGGGGAACGTAATCAAACAGCAGGCCAATCAGTTCATGTCAGAGACAGTCCCTATTCCTATTACAATGGAACCCACTTGGATACTGAACTGCCATAGGCTACATTTGTGCAGGGGTTCTAGGTTATCTCCATGAATAGTCCTTGGTTGGAGTATGAGTCTCTGGGAAGTTCCCTGTGTTCAAATTTTCTTGTTCTGTTGCTTTCCTAGGGGAGACCCTGTCCTCTCCAGCTCTTACTATTTCCCACTTCTTACATAAAATTCCATTCACTCTGCCCGTCAGTTGGCCATCAGGCTCAACATCTGCTTTGATAGTCTGCAGGGCAGAGGCATTCAGAGGCCCTCTGTGGTAGGTTCCTAGTTTGTTTCCTGTTTTCTTCTTCTGATGTCCATCCTCCTTGCCTTTCGGGATGGAGATTAAGCATTTTAGTCAGGGTATTCTCTCTTAATTAGTTTTTTTAGATGTACAGATTTTAGTAGTTGTAACCTATGTTATATGTATATATGAGTGAGTATATACTGTGTGCATCTTTCTGCTTCTGAGACAGCTCACTCAGATTGATCATTTCCACCATTTACCTGTAAATTTCATGATTTCCTTATTTTTCATTGCAGAGTAATACTCCATTGTGTAGATGTACCACAATTTCTGCATCCATTCTTCAGTTGAGGGATATCTGGGCTGTATCCAGCTTCTGGCTATTACAAATGAAGCTGCTACAATCATTGTTGAGCAAATGACCTTATTGTAAACTTGAGAATCTTTGGGATATACGCCTAGGAGTGGTATAGCTGGATATTGAGGAAGTGTTATTCCTAGTTGTCTGAGAAAGCACCAGATTGATTTCCAGAGTGGTTGTACAAGTTTACATTCCCACCAGGAGTGGAGGAGGGTTCCCCTTACTCCACAACCTCTCCAGCATGTGTTGTCACTTGAGTTTTTCATCTTGGTCATTCTGATGGGTGTAAGGTGCAATCTCAGGGTTGTTTTGATTTGCATTTCTCTAATGGCTAATGGCATTGAGCATTTCAGAGTGTTTCTCTGCCATTTGATATTCCTCTACAGAGAGTTCTCTGTTTAGCTCTGTTCCCCATTTTTTTAAGTGGATTACTTGGTTTGCTGCTTTTCAGCTTCTTTAGTTCTTTATATATACTGGATATTAGCCCACTGTCAGATAAAAAGTTGGTGGCGATTCTTCCCAATCTGTAGGCAGTCATTTTGTTTTGATGATGGTATCCTTTGGTTTACAGAAGCTCTTCAGTTTCATGAGGTCCCATTTATTGATTGTTGCTCTTAGAGCCTGTGCTTTTGGTGTTCTGTTCAGGAAGTTGTCTCCTGTACCAATGAGTTCTAGGGTCTTCCCCACTTTTTCTTCTAACCGAATTAATGTGTCTGATTTTATGTTGAGGTCTTTGATCCACTTGGACTTTCGTTTTGTGCAGGGTGATAAGTATGGATCTATTTTCATTTTTCTACATGTAGACATCCAGTTGGACCAGCACCATTTGTTGAAGATGTTGTCTTTTTTCCATTGTATGGTTTTGGCATCTTTGTCTAAGATCAGGTGTCCATAAGTGTATGGGTTCATTTCTGGGTCTTATGTTCAGTTCCAGTAATCCACCATTCGGTTTTTATGTCAGTACCATGCAGTTTTTGTAACTGTTGCTCTATAGTACAGTTTGAGTTCAGGGATGGAGATACCTCCAGAAGCACTTTTATTGTAGAGTATTGTTTTAGCAATTCTGTGTTTCTTGTTATTCCATATGAAGTTGAGAATTTTTCTTTCCAGGTCTGTAAAGAATTGTGTTGGCAATTTGATGGGAATTGCATTAAATCTGTAGATGGCTTTTGGTAAGATGGCCATTTTTACTATGTTAATTCTGCCAAGCCATGAGCATGGGATATCTTTCCATCTTCTCATATCTTCTTCTAATTCTTTCTTCAGAGACTTGAAATATTTTTTTTCATACAAGTCTCTGACTTGCTTGGTTAGGGTTACTCCAAGGTACTTTATGTCATTTGTGGCTATTGTGAAGAGTGTTGTTTCCCTAATTTCTTTCTCACCAATTTTGTCTTTTGTAGACACTAGGGCTACTGATTTTTTAAACTTAATTTTGTATCCAGGCACTTTGTTGAAGGTGTTTATCAGCTGTAGGATTTCCCTATTGGAGTTTTTGCGGTCACTCACGTATACTATCATATCATCTGCAAATAGTGATAATTTGACTTCTTCCATTACAATTTGTATCCCCTTGATCTCCTTCAACTGTCTTATTGTTCTAGCAAGGACATCCAGAACTACGTTGAAGACATATGGAGAGAATGGGCAGCCTTCTCTTCTCCCTGATTTCAGTGGGAATGCTTTAAGTTTCTCTCCATTCAGTTTGATGTTGGCTATAGGCTTGCTGTATATCGCCTTTACTATGTTTAGATATGTGCCTTGTATCCCTGATATCTTCAATACTTTAAACATGAATGGATGTTGGATTTTGTCAAATGCTTTTCAGCATCTAGGGAGATTATCATGTGTTTTTTTTTTTCTTTCAATTTGTTAATATGGTGGATCACATTCATGGATTTCCATATATTGAGCCACCCCTGCATACCTGGCATGAAGCCTACTTGGTCACAGTGGATGATATCTTTGATGTGTTCTTGTATTCGGTTTGCAAGTATTTTGTTGAGTATTTTTGCATCAACGTTCATAAGGGAGATTGGCCTGAAATTTTGTTTCTTTGTTGGGTCTTTGTGGGGTTTAGGTACCAAGGTGACTGTGGCTTCATAGAATGAGCTTGGTAATGTTCTGTTTCTATTTTGTGGAATAATTTGAAGAGAATTGTAGTTAGCTCTTCTTTGAAGGTCCTGTAGAATTGTTTGCTGAAACCATCTGGTCCTGGGCTTATTTTGGATGGGAGACTTTTGATGACTGCTTCTATTACCTTGGGAGATATAGAACTATTTAATTGATGTACCTGGTCTTGATTCAGCTTTGGTAAGTTGAATAAATCAAGAAAATTGTCCATTTCATTTAGATTTTCAAGTTTTGGGGCATATAGACTCTTGAAGTAAGTCCTAATGATTGTTTATATTTCCTCAGTGTCTGTGGTTATCTTCTGTTTCATTTCTGATTTTGTTGATTTGGATGGTGTCTCTCTGCCTTTTAGTTAACCTGGCTAAGGGTTTGTCTATCTTGTTGATTTTCTCAAAGAACCAGCTCTTGGTTTCATTGATTCTTTGAATTGTTTTCTTTGTTTCTAATTGATTGATTTCAGCCCTGAGTTTGATTATTTCCAGCCATCTTCTCCTTTCTGGTGTGTCTGCTTCTTTTTTTTCTAGGGTTTTTAAGTGAGCCATTAATTTGCTTGAGTGCGCTGTCTCGAATTTCTTCTTGAAGGCACTTGGTGCTATGAACTTTACTCTTAGCACTGCTTTCATTGTGTCCCACAAGTTTGGGTATGTTGTGTCTTCATTTTCATTGAGTTCTAGGAAGACTTTAATTTCTTTCTTTATTTCTTCCATAACCCAGGTGTCATTTAGTAACAAGTTGTTCAGTTTCCATGTGTTTGTAGGCTTTTGCTATTTCTGTTGTTGTTGAGGTCCAGTTTCATTCCATGGTTATCAGACAGGATACAAAGGATTATTTCAATCTTCTTGTATCTGCTGAGGCTCGCTTTGTGACAATATATAACCAACTATATGGTCTGTTTTGGAGAAGGTTCCATGAGGTGCTGAAAAGAAGCTAAATTCTTTTGTGTTTGGGTGTAAAGTTCTGTAAATGTCTGTTAGGTCCATTTGATTCACGACCTCTGATAGAGACTTTGTTTCTTTGTTTAATTTCTGTTTTGTTGACCTGTCCTTTGTTGAGAGTGAGGTGTTTAAGTCTATTAGTGTGTGAGGATCTATGTGTGGTTTATCAGTGTGTCTTTTACTAATGTAGGTGCCCTTGTATTTGGGTCATAGATTTTCTGGATTGTGATGTCTTCCTGGTGGAATTTTCCCTTGATTAGTATGAAGGGTCCTTCCCCATCTCTTTTTATTAATTTTGGTTGAAAGTCTATTTTATCAGCTATTAGAATGGCTACTCCTGCTTGCTTCTTGGGTCCATTTGCTTGGAAAGTAGTCTTCCAACTTTTTACCCTCAGGTAATATCTATCTTTGTGGCTTAGATGTATTTCTTGTATGCAACAGATTGCTGTGTCTTATTTGGGTACCCATTTTGTTAGTCTCTGTCTTTTTACTGGAGAATTGAGTCCATTGATGTTGAGAGGGATTAATGACCAGTGGCTGCTAGATCCTTTGATTTTGATATTGGCTGTGGTCATCAGGTTGTGTGATTGGTTGCTTTCTGTTTTACTGTAGTGAGGTTAATTATTTCCTTTGTTTTCTTGAAAGTAGCTAGTTTTCCTGGGTTGTATTTACCCTTCTAGTGTCTTCCATAATGCTGGATTTGTGTGTAAGTATTGTTGAAATTTGTTGTTGTCATTGAATATCTTGTTTTCTCCATCTATGCAGACTGAGAGTTTTGCTGAGTATAGTAGCCGGTGCTGATATCTGTGTTCTGTTAGGGTATGCATGATATCTGTCCAGGCCCTTCTGGCTTTCATAATCTCTGTTGAAAAGTCAGGTTTTATTTTGATGGGTTTACCATCATATGTTACTTGGCCTTTTTCCCTTGCAGGTTTTAGTATTTTTTTTTCTTCGTTCTGTATACTTACTGTTTTGATTATTACGTGGCAGGAGGATTTTCTTTTCTGGTCTAATTTATTGGGTGTTCTGTAGGCCTCTTGTATTTTTTTTTGGCCTCTCCTTTAAGTTGGGGAAATTTTCTTCAATGATTTTGTTGAAGATATTTTCTGTGCATTGGAACACAGAATCTTCCTTTTCCTCTATTTCTATTATTCTTAGGTTTTGTTTTTTTTATGTTGTCTTGAATTTCTTGGATGGTCTGTGTGAAGAAATTTTTAGATTTAACATTTTCTTTGACGGATACATCTATTTCTTCCATTGTATCTTCTACACCTGAGATTCTTTCTTCCATCTCTTGTAGTCTATTGGTTATGCTAACTTCTGTAGTTCATGTTTTCTTCCCTAAGTTCTTTCTCTCCACAATTTCTTCCATTTGTGTTTTCTTTAATTTTTCCAATTCTATCTTCAGGTCTTGAGTTGTTTTGTTTACTTCCTTCACCTGTCTGATTGTACTTTCCTGTTTTTCTTTTAGTTCCTTCAACTCTGTTTCTTTTATTTCATTCAGTGCTTTAAGCATTTCCTTTCTAAAGGCCATAAACTGTTTAGCTGCAGCTTCCTCTATTTCTTTATGGATGGCAATATTCTGTTTGAGTTTATCTTCCTGTATGTCTTTACGTATCTTATTTGTTTCCTCTGTTATCATCTTCATGAGCATAGTTGTTAGGCCATCTTCTTGGATTTCAGTTATGCTGGGGTGTCCAGGGCTACTTGCCCCTGGATAACTGGTTTCTGGAGATGCCATATTGCTCTGTCCTTTGTTGGTTGAGCTTTTATGCTGACCTCTACCCACTGGGCTACCTTAGGTGTTTGGAGTTATTTTCTGGTGGTTCCTGGGATCCTGTGGTGGAGAGAATCCTCTTGGCAGGAAGTTGTTTTCTTTTTTTTTTCTGAAGGAAGTCTTCTCAGCTTTTTGCATATAGTCACTGGATGGCCAGTGTTTTTCAGGAGTTGCCACTGCTCACCTCAGGCATAGAGACCTACGTGGTAACTGTGGTTATTGTTAGTCGAGAGGGCTCTTCTCTCACCCGTAGAAGTCCTGAAGATAGCTGCCCTGCTTCTGGGTTTCTTGCTATAAATTTAGTGATCTGCTGCTGTAACCTGTGTGTCTTGTTGTTTGTTAAGTTTTGTTAGGGGTAACTGGTTGCCTCTTGGAACAGTATCTGGGGTTGATCTTTGAGATTTTGGGCTTCTGTAGGTCTGAGGTTGGGGCTCTGTGCCCCAGTACCCAAGGGGTAATCTGTGGTGGGTTGGTACCACTTTCCTGGTTACAGCAGGTTATCTGGCGCACAGCAGATCCCTGAGTTGGGCAGGTCTGTAGGCCCTTTTCCAGGGATATACTGGGTGGCCTAAGTCAGTCATCTTTGCTTTGTTCCCTGTGAGGATTTCTCCCGACAGTGACTCCCAGTCTCTGGTGCCCTGGGGCACATAGCTCTGTCTGCGTCGAAGAGCTGGGCATGCAGCAAATGTCTGTGCTCTTGGCTGGAGCCCAGTTCAGTGATGGCGGCTCATACCTGCTTGTCTGCGAGACATTTTCCAGGGAAAGACTGGGTGACCCAAGTCAGTACCGTTTCCTTCCTTCCCTGTGCGGTTTTCTCGCGACTGGGACTCCCAGTCTCTGATGTTTTTGTGCCCACCAATCAGCCTGGGAAGGTGATCAGGACACGCAGGTGTGTGGCTTTGGTCTGGGGACCTAGTGCCTTCGGGACCCGGGATCTGTTACAGGTTCTGGATGGGTGACCTGAGCATGGACCCAAGTGATTTCCACTCCATGGGGGTTTCCTCTCACCTGGGAAACATGATTGCTGTTGTTTTGAGGCCCAGAGTTCATTCTCTTGGTCGCTGTATGGAAAATGTTGTCCTGCTCCTCAGATGCAGAGTTCTCCTGGTGCCGCCATCATGGCCCCCCTCACTAATCAATTGTTTTAGAAAAGTTGTTCTTTTTATGAACATCCTCTGTGACTACATGTTCTAAATTGTCCTGTTCGTATCAGGAAAAAAATCTAACTGTGTTTACTTCAGACACAGGATCTTACTAGGGAGCCGAGAAAATTCTAGATAGAATCTATCTATCTATCTATCTATCTATCTATCTATCTATCTATCATCTATTTAGATTTTTTTACATCATTATCATAGTCCCCTCCCTCCTCTCTTCCTTTTCACCCTCTCCTTCATTCCTCCTCTCCTTCTCTTCAGAAAAGGGGAGTATTCCCACCAATAACCCTTCCTGGCACATCAAGTCCCATGAGAACTAAGTACATCCTCTTTCACTGAGACCCAAAAGGGTAAACCAGCTAGGGGAAAGTGTCAGAGAGAGAACCTGCTCTAATTGCTAGGGGATCCTCCTGAAGACCAAGCTGCCTATCACCTATATATGTGTAGGGGACTTAGCTCCAATTATCGCATGCTCTTTAGTTGGTGGTTGAGTTCTGTGAGTCCCTGTGGTCCTTGTTAGTTGACTCTGTTGGTCTTCTTCTGGAGTTTTTGTCCCCTCCATGTCCTTCTATCCTTCCCTGAAGTCTTCCACAAGATTCCCAAAGATTTTTCCTAATGTTTGGCTGTGGGTCTCTGATGGGTGGAGCCTCTCAGAGGACAGTTATGCTAGTCTCCTGTCTGCAAGCATAGTAGAGTATCCTTAATAGTGTCAAGGGTTGGCTCTAGCCCATGTGGTGTGTCACCTGGCCCTTCCCTCAATCTCTGCTCCATCTTTATCTCTGCACACTTTGTTACCAGGCTAAATTTTGGCTCAAAGTTTTTTGTCTGTGGATTGATGTCCTACTTCCTCCACTGGAAGTTCTGCCTGGGTATAAGAGGTGGTCATGTTAGTCTCCCTCATTGTTAGGAGTCTCAGCTATAGTCACCCCCATATAATAGCAGGAGCCTAACCTGTAGACCCCATCACAGGTCTCCAGCTTGTCCCAGAAATGCTCTCCTCTATTTGTTTCCCTATTCTCCCTGCATCTCCCACCTCTGATCCAACCCTGACTTGATCCTCACACTAATTGCCCTTCCAACCCACTCTCCCATGAAGTTCTCTCTCTTCTTTCATTTCTGATGTTATTTCCACTTTTGAGGGAGATTGAAGAATCCTTCCTTGGTACCTCCATGTTACTTATCTTATTTGGATCTATGGATTATAGAGTAGTTATCCTGTACTATATCACTAATACTCAACCAAGAAAATTCTTAAATCTCCTCTCCTATTATTTCAGTAAGAAACCTAGCTCTCTAATTGTGTTTTCAAATAAATTTTAAAATAAAATCTAGTTGCATTACTTTTCTAGACATTTCCTCTAAATCTTTCCATGTCTCGACTCTCAAATTGATAGCCTCTTTTTCTTTTATTATTATAGAGGCATAAATAGAACCTATTGTGTCATTTATTTTTGTGTTTCTGTGTATCTTGATTCAGTACTGACTACTTTGGATTAGATAACAAATTATGGGCTTGGGGTCATTCCAGGGAAAGGTTAATTCACTCTCTATCATCACTATTTAGTTGCTGCAATTCTTTTCAGACATGTTTTTATTTAATGAAGTTAAGTACTAAGAGTTATGTAATATTCTCTCCATGTTTTTCTTCCTCCAGCTTCTTCAGGTATCTCCCTTTGATGTCTTCCAATATTTTTCTCTCAAACTGATAACCTCTTTTTCCTTGCTTAATACTGTTACATAATACTTGTGTGTATACATACATAATGCAAATATATGTTTATATACATATACCATTGTAAGTCAGTCCATTTTTGTTGTTTGTTTATATGTCGGTTCAATTTCACTACTCTGCACTGGACAACCAATAAGATGATCATCCCTGGGAGAGGCTAATTTCTCATCAATTACACAAAATCAGGTAAGTGTGTGCACACACAGAGAAACAGAGAAAGCAAGAGAGATAGAGAGAGGAATAACTATACTCTTCTAGAATAGTTTGTGAAGGTAGTCCAAGTTATATCAAAACAATATAAATATCCTGTTTTTCTCTCAGGAGTGGAAGACACTGATCCTAGCTGGATCTGACCTAAAAGTCTCTCATTTGCTGTCTAAATTACACAGTCTCACAATATACTAAGCACATTGAGAAAGGAAGAAATTAATTAAACAGTCTAATCCATCTGTGACACCTATGAACCATAACAATTCCCAACATTGCAAGATATACATAAGGGTAAAATGAGTGGCTGGAACTCATATTACTGACAACAAAAAAGTGGTCTAATTGTACTAGACCCACTCAACAGGAGGAAACTTATTCCTGGTGCTGAAAACCTAGTCAACTTCCCTGGACTAGTGTGATCATCGACATAAGGAAGCAATCTATTACGTTTTCTTACTATATTCTAAAACTTATCCTCATGCTCATGGAGAAGAGTAGCTGCCACCTCTCATCAAGAAAGCATGTCTGCAACAAATTGAAGCCATCAGAGAAATCCAAAATTGTGTACAATGCAACAGACCAGGCAAAGTACAGAGCCAACTGATATTTCCACATTACAGCTTCTATATTTTATGACTTAGGGAGCATTGCAAAGGGTGTAAAAACATGATGAGAGGCAAAATACCAGGCGTCTGATGTGAAATGTTTGCATAGACAAGACTGACAAATTGACAATAGTGGCTCTATCTGTGGACCCGTACATATGGAAGTGGAGAGATTTTTATGGGGCTCATCCTCAGATAAAGAACAAGAAACTGATTGAACATTCTTAAAACTCAAATTTAATGCAAAACATCCATGATAAGGAAAAGGAAAAAACACTAAACTTTCTTAGACAAATTGATTTGATTATGTTGGTCAGTGTTGGTCAACTTCAAAGACTCTTAGACATATATGGGAAGAGGAATCTCAGCGAAGGAATTTTCCCCATCATACTGTCTTCTGGGCATTTCTGTATAATTTTTTTCTTTATAAATGATTGTTGTGGGAGGATCCAGCCCACTGTGAGATGAGCAAGCCATTGAGTACAAGAAAAATAAGTTGTTTTCTCCCATAGTCCATGCCTTTGCTATTGCTTGAGTCCCTGCCATGACATTCCCGTAATAATTGACTGTAATCTGGAGATGTAAGCCAAATAAATTCTCTATTCTCCAAGTTATTTTTGGTCATAGTATTTATCACAGCAATATATAAGAAACTAGGACGTTGACCATTCAGTTTCATGGATAATTGATGTATAATTTTCTTTCCAGATAAACATTTACACATTTTAAAAAAATAATTCAACCTGAATCAGGCATATCTATTTCTAACGATTAAATAAAAGTGTTGTGAAATTAAAATTATTATTGTGAATGCTCAAAGGAAACAAACACCATGAAATATATATTCCTATAATTTCATATAAATTCTGAAATTGGTGAAAATTGAAATTTCAGTGACAAGGTAGTATTTTTTTTTTATCTTATGTTACATACCTAACATATAGAGCATGGTGGTTTAATATAACCATAGGTATATGAATAGTTACTATCATCAAGCAAATTATCAAATTTAACAAATCACATGGTTTTTGTCCTTTTGTATGTGTGTCACAAGTGCCTTAAAGAAGTCACTAATTCATAATTATTTAATTAACTTATATTAATTATTCACAGTATTGAATCTACACTTTTGTAGATATATATGATATATTTTGAACATATTCATAGTCTTTCAGAATCTGGAATACCCACTGCTAACTTCTCTTGTCTCTCTTATCTCTCCCAAAATTACTGGCTCTTTCTTCCCAATGTGTCTCTTTCAACTTATATGTCTTTATTTATCCATCTATCTGTCTATCTATCTATCTATCTATCTATCTATCTACTTATTATTTTGAGATCAAATGAATTTCAATAGCCTTTCTTATAAAGGCATGTGCACTTACTTCTGGCTATAACACTCAAGAAAATCTTTCTTCTCAAATATAATCTTTAGTAAAGTACCAAATGCAATTTTATTTGATCTTTCTGTGACTCTTTAGATTTCTAAGCTTCTTTACCCTAATATAGATACCAGGAAGCCCTATTTTGAGCATAAAAACCAATATTATGAAGACTAGAAGATTGTGAAATCTGTTATATTTTTCTGTATTTTTCTCTTCATTGTTCATTCAATTTAAAGGTTTATTTTATTTTGGAAGTGCTCAATTTTTTTTAAACATTGAAGGGATTAAATTTTCATTTCATTTTAAAACTATTTGTATCTTTTCATAGTACTTTTGATCTTTGAAAAAATATATATATATATATTTTTTAAAAATCTTAAGTTACTTATGATTTAAGTAACTTAAATTTAAATTGTTTCAAATTAGAATCCAACAGATTTAGGAACCAAGAAGTCTCAGGTTGAGAAATGTTAATTGTGACAGATTTTACTTAGTAAAAAAAAAAATAATAGTGCAGACTCTTTAATGGAAATCAGAGATAGTAGAAATTTCTGAACAGAATGCAGGCAGTTGCTATAGTAACAAGACTCTGGCACTGATTGAAAGGAACAAACCTCAGACATCACGTAGGCCCCAAATGATGGAAATCTTTCTTTGTGCAACTTTCCATCCTAGTTAAAAATGAAGAGATTGAAGTTCATGCAGCCAAGAAGATATCACAAATGAGAAAATTCTTCTTGAGCTTGACTCTATTAGCAGATAGTAATGTGGAAACAATGTAGAATCTTTGAAGGACAGACGCTTAATCAAAGATTTACGGTTGACCCAGGAGTGTGAACAGGATTCTAATTAAGTGGTACATTTAAATGGCTTGATTTTTAATACATTAACTGGTAGCATAATTAGCTTTTTCTCTGTGTTTAACATAAATGATTATGAGTGGTTAAGAAAGAAGTTACAGGATCTGTAAGGAAATAGTCAGGCACTCATATTGTCCTTTGCAAACGTAATGTATATAGGAATCAAACATCTATTCAGAGATTGGGGTATATTATATATCTTATCTTATGGGTACATTTATAATGATGAGGAATGTACTGAATCTATGGGAAAGTAAAATTTCTCAGTGTTATTAATATTTTCTTTTCAATGACATTAAATGAGATAAAATGATGACATATAACACATAAATGTACAACTGCCTTAGCTCAGTCAGAAACTAAAGACTGAATGAGTCAAACTCTCATAATATTTTTGTGACCACAAAATCTTGTTTTAAACAGCCTCTAAATAAACCTTATGGAATCTCTCAAGAAAGGAAGATCATTGGAAACCAATTTTGCAATGAATTTTGAACTTCTTTCTCTGTTAATGTCATTGTGGCTTTAGTAACTGCAGAGAGTAAAACAAAATTCAGTTGTTGTTTTTTTAATTCAAAACGTATTAAAGAGACAATTTTACCTGAAAACAGACCACCATGTTGTAAATATGTGTGTATACATATTTAGGTTAATGATAGTAATTAAAACTCTAAAGCATTAATCCAGAAAAGGTGCTATTGCTAACTTGATCATGATTAAGGTTGTTTGGTAAGAGAGGAGAGATACAGGGAAGGGGAGAGAGAAGAAAGGTTTTGAGCTAATCTTATCAATAGTCTGGAAGCCACTAGTAGATAATGGGAAAAGATGAAAAGAAATAAGTCAATGATAAATATTTTCCTATACTGCGTATAATTGTTCAAAATATTCTAAACCAAGATCATCTGAGTACACAGAAGAAATTGTGTAAGTAACATTTTGATATCATTGTTTCTCATCTCTGATGTTCTCCAAACCTATGTAGAAGTGGGGAAGGAAGCTATCCTTACTCACTTCACCAGGATTTGTTTTCACAGAGCACAGCATAAGGAAGAGGATAGTGGAAATTTGGGAGGGAGTGAAAATGTCCCACAACATTTCTCATTTGCAAGATGTGATGCTCAAGTATTGATTCACTTGTGCTGTCATTTTTTTTATAATCCTTCAATGACAGCTACTAACATACTCTGAAAACAAACTGCTTCCAGAATTTTCTTATTGTTCATTAGCTTTAATTTACATAACATAATGGGCTAACTATCATACTGTTACTGGCACTGTGAATTGCCTCATACATATCTCTGTGTTCCTTTGAATAATTTCCACTTCATCCAAATTACAACAATGACATCCTATCTTATACATTCCATAAGTAACTATCTGTATTTTATTTATAATTTTGATTAATGGCATCATCTTTTTGCTTCAGATTGTATTTTATCTTGTGCCTCCCTTTTTGAGTGAAATATAGGGAAACAAACAAAAAACAACCTCATAAACACTTCAAGAGACTAGTTTTACCAGAGCTACTCCTATTACATTATAGAGATAAAAGCTGTATGAAAGAAGTGGGAAACAGGAACTCCACAAGGAGAGCAATAGAACCAAAATATATGAGCACAGGGGTCTTTCCTGGGACTGATACTCCAACCAAGAACCATGCATGGAGATAACCTAAGACCCCTGCACAGATGTAGCCCATGGCAGTTCAGTATCCAAGTGGGTTCCATTGTAATAGGTACAGGGACTGTCTCTGACATGAACTGATTGGCCTGCTCTTTGATTACCTTCCCCTGAGGGGGGAAGCAGCATTACCAGGCCACAGAAGAAGACAATGCAGCCACTCCTGATGAGACCTAATTGACTAGGATCAGAAGGAAGGAAAAGAAGACCTATCAGTAGAGTTGGGGAGGGGCATGCATGCAGAGGGTGGAGGAAGGGAGAGATTGGGACAAGAGGAGGGAGGGAACCACAGGGGGGATACAAAGTGAATAAAATGTAATTAATAAAGACTTTTTAAAAAGCTGTATGAAAACCTATTATTTTATGATAGTTCAAATATACAGATTTAAAATTTGTTTATTTTAAATTACTCCACAAGGAAGGATGCTACTCCTCCTAGAGACTATATACAACCAAATAAAAAGCTCAAAACCCCATGTGGCATATGCCTTTTAGAGTTATTGGTAAGGCAGGTCCAAGGAACTTTAAACAATGCAAGCTAATGCCATTATTCTTGGTTGTTCACCAGAACTTTAGTAAAACACTATGGGTGAAATCACCGTACACTTTACTATAGGACAAGCCGCAACTGGAAACTCCCTCCCTGATGGCCAGCTTACTCATTGCCATAGTTGCTAGGCTGGCTGTGTAGAGATAGAGTCCTACCCAGGTGAGAACTAGGCAATCAATAACTAACGTGACAGGATATACCCATTCATGCAACAGTGACCCAAATACCTTAGGGAGTAACCAACAGTCATTCTGATTAAATTTAAGGCCTATTCAACAGGAGGTAATCCTGTTAATGCTTTAATCCTGCGCCAAAACTAGAGTCTAGAGATCATACACCCTTGGTGTGAACCTACAACTATCATTTTGCTAATCATATACAGTATCCAACTACTTTATAAATCCTTACCCTTAAACACAGATTAGTTCAACACTCTCAGCTCATCAGCTTCTTGTTGCAGTTGATGGAAATTAACACAGAGAAACAGAAACCATCAAATTATGAAGAATAAATGAGTATATAATGGTAATCTCCAAATGAAATATGTATATTACAGTTCCAGAGAAAATTTTGGAAAAGGAGTTAGAGAGATTATAAGAACCAGAAGTCAGGGAGGAATATTACAAAACAGTATTTTCTAGACATGTAAATGTTATGGTAGACTACACAAGACCTGCACACGGTCACACGGTCAGTATTTCAGGATGGATGATGGGTTTCTCTCGAGGCTTTATTCTTTTTTTTTCCATTAATTAATTCAGTTACTTTACATCTGGATGGCAGCTTTCCCTTCTCTTGTTTGCCCTTTTCCCTCAGAGAAGGAGAGTCCTTGTAGGCTTTTCAACCTGCCTTGGAATATCAAGATATTGTAGGACTAGGCTCATCTTCTCCTATTGAGGCTAGACACAGAAGCCCATTTACAAGAAAGGGATCCAAGGGCAGGCAACACAGTCAGAGACAGCCACTGCTTCTGCTGTTAGATGACACATATGAAGGCCAAGCTGCACATCTGTTACACTTAATTGAGTTGCTACAGACAAGTCCATGTCTACTTGAGGAAAGTCAGTTTTCTTCAGGGATGGTATCCCTGGTAGGTTGCCTATATTACAAAGAAAAGCTTTATATTATAACTCAACTCAGTGTGTTTAAAACACACACATACACACAAATTACCAGTATACACAGACATATACACATACATACATACACATATACACCTCTCTCTGTCTCAGTGTGTGTGTGTGTGTGTGTGTGTGTGTGTGTGTGTATGTGTATACATATATGAATTAGGGAGAGGATGTGGGGGGAGTTGGCAAGAGGATGGGGTTTTCATAATCTACTCTTTCACTGTACTTTTTAGGTTTTCAAAAATAATTGCTTATGTCAGCATATTAATACATTTCCTTATAAATTTGTGTGTATTTCAGCATTGAACAATCTCAAAATATAAATTGTCCTGTGAAGATATTTTATATGAAAAATTTAAGTTCTAAGAATTCTAATATATTGACCGAAATTGCCATATATTAAATTATAAAATAATAACTTACTCCTGATTTCCTGGCTCTTTAATCTGCACACACTTTATTATTATAAATATTTACAGCGTGTATACACAGTCTTGCACTTTTACTGTTAGAGATAAACATATTAGCAATTTTTTATATTGTATGATAAGAAAATACTAAGCTTCTAAATTTTTGTTAAAAGGAAAAAGTGCTCTGGGAGCAAAAATAGCGAGCAAGCATTTACGATATCACTCCTTTACAAGAAAAAAAAATTGGACGGCTCAGGGAGAGACATTAGGTCATCTCTCGGAAAAGGACAGTGTTTACAAGAGACCCATGCCTGATAAGAACAGTAGCATTATGATCCTGCAGCCACCATCTATCATATTTGGAATACAAGTAAGGATAAGATTTGGAAAATGGATGTATCGTGGCCGTGCTGGGTTTAAATGGAAGCATTTGCAATGGCTTTTTACTGAGACTTTCTCTAGGAGCAGTTTCCTCATTTAAAGCAATTAAACTGTCAGCAACACAGGTAAAGCAGATGCAAATGACTCCGGGTCTAGCAACAGAGGACAGACATTTCTGGAATCCAAGAGGAGTCTTGGGACCATTGTGAACATAGAGCAGCTGCTTTAGCATTCTTTCAAAGAGACAGATTGAAGGTTAGGTATTTCTCCTCCTGGTAGTGCTGACAAATACTAGCAGGGTACAGTGGTGACACATTACACTTATATTTCATTATTTTATTCATAGCCATATTTTACCCATACCATTGAAGCTTCCGGGGAAATCATTTGCCACATGTCCACATTAATCTTTCACTAGTAGCTACATTCCATGTGAAACAGTGCAGCCTGAGAAGTATCTGACACAGATTTCAATGCTGACATCTCTTCCTTCAAACCCACACACAAAGACTTAAGTCTTATATTTAAAAGATGATTATTTAAACGATTTGTTCCTAGCCATATGAAGTGTTATACTTTAACTTTAAGGAAAATTTATGTGCAGTTTGTGTTATTTAGATATTGTTATATTTACTAGGATTGGTTAGTTTGAGATAAATAATTGACAGAATAACTCTGGTTGTATAATCATTGCTCAATTATGTTCTGTGATATATTATTGGTTGTAAAAAGCATATCTTAAGCCAGGTGTGGTGGTGCATGCCTGTATGCCCAGCACTCACGGAGGCAGAAGCAGGTGGATCTCTCCAAGTTTGAGGCCAGCTTGTTTTACAAAGCAAGTCCAGGACAGCCTAGTCCAGATAGAAAAACCCTGTGTCATGAAACAACAAAAGAGGGGCAGATTTTATTCTGGTTTATTAGTGAAATATTCTTCTTTGTATATAAGCTATAAAATCCTAAACTATTCAAGCAACGAATAGCAAATTTTCCAGAAACGAATTACAAGTATTTATTTGTTAATCTATGATTAGGTTTATGTGTAGGTGCATCCATACCTGCATGCATGTAGAGTTCTAAGGACAACTTGTAGGAGTTGAGTCTCTCTCACTTTCTTTCTACCATCTGTGTCACTGGGATTAAACTCCAGTCATCAGGCTTGATAGTATGTGGCTTTATGTGGCGAGCAATCAGGCTTCCCCAATAATTCTACTTGGATATTTTAAAATTCCACCCACATTTCAATACAACTTGATCTTTAGGTAATTTGTTCATAAATAATGCTCAGTTTTGCTTTAAATTTTTCTTTTATCTTAATCTCATGGTAATTGTAATGTTACCAACTGACTTGGGCTTCTAAATGTCAGAAGTAGATACTATATTTCACACACTAAAAAATACCATCTCTGATAGTGTGTGTGTTTTTTTTTTTCCCCCTTGGGACCTCATGCCTACACAGCAAAGTCTTTAGTATCAATTCAAGTTGCTGTGAGTGTCAAGGGCATTGACTTTCAATCATAAGCTATGCACCATAGAACAAAGCTTGTGAATCAACGTATAGCACTAACCTAAAGGAAAGACCATAAATAAGCATATTTGTCCTGAATTAATGGAGTAGATAGCCACATTTATATTTCTTTCCATGTGAATCCATGATAGGGTCTATTGCTGTGCATACCTTCTCTTCCCTAAAATTTGTTAACTTAAGAAAACTAATATATATATTAGTTTTCTTATAAATATATATATATTAGTTTTATAAATATATATAATTTCATTATTTCTTTGGATCAGGAAATGTAAAAATAAAATGATATCTGAAAGGAAGGAGCCTGAACTGAAAACAGGTCTCCCGATTCACAGAAGCTACTGCTTCTGTTGGTTTCCCTTGGATCAGAAAACAAACACTAACTCGGCTGTGATCTAACATGGCTGGCCTTTATGTCAAGTTGGCAGAAGCATATGACAGCATGGTGAGTAATATCCTAGGTTTGGAGGCAAGAAGAAGGATGCAGCATTGGGAGGGGGGAACATGGAATATTGCTACAAGTGAAGTTTAACAGAATGTCTAGGAAGATTAAACTAGTTATAAGGAAGCCTTGAGAGACCATCATTAAATTTGTGAATGTAAAAATTAAGTTTTCTACAGTTCCCCCTTTTTGTTTTAGACGCATCAGGCAAGAGGAGAGGTCTGATCTCTGATATTAGAAATAAATTGGGACTTTGTACAGATGTTCATTTAGGTGTCATCCACCCAAAGAGCATCAGACCTGTCCGATACCTTTTTCTCAGAGGCGGGACCTGGGGCATCAACCCGCATGCAATCAGACATGCTCTTCTCTGGGTCCAAAGCGGCTGACCCTGAGTGCAGTGCTTAGCCTCGCATCCTGAGCGTATCATTTTAGCTTTTTATGGTATCCAACCATGCTTGGGGAGAATGTCCTGCTTCAATGGCTGTAAAGGCCTGAATGATCATGGCTGCATCACACTGTTGTGAGACTCTAATCTTGCATATATACCACAGGCAAACCAAGGAGACCAACACCAGAAGGCCTGCTAACACTCCCATGCCCGCCCATTCCTTCAGATGATTCATGGCTGCAGCAATCCATGTTGATAATCCTGTGGCTAGTCCTGCGTCCACTCCGGTAGAATTTACTGTGACAATGGCCACTCTCAGCTGCTCCATCGTAGTATCGAATTCTCCAGTCCAATTACCTAAAATATAGCTCGACAATTGTTTAGACAGATTTGCAGCACAGGAAAAATTCTCATGTTGTATGCTAGTGACACAAAGTCCAGCATACTTTCATTGACAGCCAGGTTGAGCAATTTGCCATAGGGTATCAATTTGCTCCTGCAAGAGGTCGGTTTCCGCCTTCCACCTTCCCGATGGTGAGTGCTCTCTGTCATGAACAATTCCACATTTGGCTAAGGCTGAGGATCTGGCTTGCTTCCATGTATGTGGACCTATCTGCATTGCCCCCGTGGCACGCCTGGGTTGGCTACCCAGAGGCTATTTAAGCTGTGGGCTGGCTTTCCCCGGGGTCCGAGGATTGTTCAATGTTCCTGAATAAACTGCATTGAAAAAAAAAAAAAAAAAAGAAACACATCGTTCTTTGGAATCATATGAATTTAAATGGGTAATTATTAAACATTGCAGAGTAAGATAAAAAAAAATTAAGTTTTAACAGGGATCCTTGAACATCAAAGATGCTGGAAACCATGGTAAGGATAAAAGCTGAAGGAATAAAATGCAGCCACCCTAAGGAGAACAAGAATAACTATTCTGTGCCTGCTGTCCCTCCATCAAGGGAGCAGTTACCAAAGCAGCCACCATGGCAGAGAGAGCAGACAGCTGTCCTTCCTCCACCTGCCCTTGCTGCTGCCCCACTGTGGCAGCAAAGGATTGGACTTGGTATTCCACCAGTCCTCACTCTGGAAATCTCTGCCCTAGAAAGCTCCATCCTCTAAGAAAGGCTGCTTTATGATCACTTCCCCCTGATGGGACTTCCCAGCAGGCCACAGGCGAGGAAGACAAACTCAGTCCTCATGTGAATAGATTAGCTGGGTGTGTGTCTACTGGGGCTCCCCTATTCTGACTAATAGGAAAAAGGGGGCATGGGAAAGAGTTGCAAGGGACCTATGATGGAGTTGTAAATTGAATTTTAATTTTAATTTTAATTAATTATTAATTAATTAAATTTTTATTTAATAATTTTAAAATTAATTTTTAATTAATTAATTATTAAAAATAAAAGAAATCTTATATGAAGGCTGTGTTTGCCCAGTTTCCTGTTGCCTTCTTGTAGGAGCAGAAGCAGCTACTCCTGGATTCATCCCTCCTTTCCTGCATTCCTCCCTCCAATAAGTCTCTTTTAAGAGATGTACTGCCTGGTGTGACTCCCCCATTAGACGAAGCAGAGAAGAAGTGGAGCTTAGCTCCTAAGCTCCCCAGCTCCTCAGCAGTTGGAATAACCTTCCCTTGGGACCTGTAATGTCTTGAGAAGGAGTGGGGCTGAGGCTGCTAAGTACCTCAGCTCATCCTGGTTTGGGATAACCCTCCTCTGTTAGCTGGAAGGAGGCCTCCTCTCAGAGCTGTTGTATCTGGTTCCTGGGCTCCTGTATCTCAGGATTTCTTTGGGACACTATCCCACACCTGAGCTCTCTGTTTCCTGAGCTCCCAGGATATCCTTGGGAAGCCGTTCCGCCTCAGAGCTGGGATACCTTCCAAGGCCTCGGAGCTGTGAGTTTCCTGAACTGCCTTCCATCCACACACCAGGAAGACCATCAACAACAGTGCCATCCTATGTTGGATGCGTTCAACTTA
This sequence comes from Meriones unguiculatus, assembly GCF_030254825.1. Classification (NCBI taxonomy): domain Eukaryota; kingdom Metazoa; phylum Chordata; class Mammalia; order Rodentia; family Muridae; genus Meriones; species Meriones unguiculatus. The sequence continues at coordinate 144,155,106 of NC_083351.1, forward strand.
GGTTTTAATCTTATAGGAGCTCACAATTAAGAGATTGATTTGACTCTTAGATGGAATTTGGAGTGTTGGGTTTTAAACTGTTGAATTCTTAAAAACTATTGTGATCTTTGGATTAAAATTGGAATTGTGAGGTGAACATAAGACTTTGTGGAGCCTGGCTGTAAGAGTTTGGATATAAAGTTTTGTGTGTGTGTATGTGTGTGTGTGAAATTTACACGAAGCAGAATAGAGATGATTTGCCTCAATTTTACACTTAATAAGATAAAGAATCCCCAGAGATACAGGCCTCTAGACATGCTGTGGATAGTGTCTGGATTAAGTTATATTAGGTAGGAAAACCTGACAAGTGTGGGTTGTCTCTTCCTTGGGATGAGATTCCATACTGTATGGAAAAGCAGATTGTGAGAAGAGCATGGGTTTACATCTCTTTCTGTTTCTGGATTTTGCCTGCAATGTAACCAGTCAACTCAAACTCCTACTACCTTAACTGACCTGAGATGCTGGACTTCATCTCTGACCACTGACTAAAATATGCCCTTTGTCCTTAACTATTTTTGTCAGAATAACTTGTCAGAACAACAGAAAAAAAAATAAGTGAGAGCCCAATTTCTTTACAAAGTGTACATATGAAAGGACAACAACAATCTTATTTCCTGATAACTTTCTTTTATGCAATGTAGTTGAACATATACAAAATGAATATAAACTAGATCTTCCTTTTTAAACCCATGCATGGTAAGAATTCTCTTTTGTGAATTAAAGTTGTATTTCACATGATTTAGAGATGTGAGTAAAATAGTTTTTCTTTTCTTTCTTTATTTTTTGTTTGTTATAATGTATTCACTTTGTATCCCTGCTGTAGCTCCCTTCCTGGTCCCTCCCTCTTCTCCTCCCATGCCCCTCCTTCAGTCCACTGATAGAGGAGGTCCTCCTCCTCTTCAATCCGACCCCAGCCTAAAAGTCTCATCAGGACTGGCCGCATTGTTTTCCTCCATGGCCTGATACAGCTGTATTTCCCCCAGGGAAAGGTGATCAAAGAGCCAGCCACTGAGTTCATGTCAGAGACAGTCTAGGTAAGGGGTCTAGGTTCAATCCATGCATGGTCCTTGGTTGGAGTATCAGTCTTTGCAAAGAACCCTGGGTCCAGATATTTTGGTTCCATTGGTCTCTTTATGGAGCTCCTGTCCTGTCCAGGTCTTTCTATCTTCTCCTTCTTTCATAACAGGGATCAGGACAAGAACCTACCAGAGAGGGCTTCTGAAAGACTCTAACCAGCATTGTATTGAGGCAGATGCTGAGACTCATAGCCAAACTTTGGGCAGACTGCAAAGTGAATGAAATGTTCCCCCCCCCCTTTTTTTTAAGTAACAAATTAGTTATCACCAAAGAAAACTAATAGAAATCTCCAGCAATCTTCAAAGCACAAAATAGTAGAAAAAATATGCTTCATCACATCCAGTGAATACCTATATGTAATAAAAAAAAATAGCTCAAATGCAGTTAATTGAAATACAACTTAATAAAAACAAGGGTTTCAAGTTAACAACTCTAATTCCAGGCATAATATACGTAAATAACATACATAAATAAAAGAACAATCAATACAAAAGTTATACTAAGAGAAACAACAACAAATGATAGCATGAAAGGCTCATACTATGTGAAATGACATCAAGCCTTTCTTATCAGAAAATCAATAGTTTGATATTTTGTAATAAATAGAAAAGGAATTTGGGTAATGTCATCTAGTGGATAAAATAAGGAAAATATGATACAGTATGAATGATTATGCAAATGTAAAAGGAAATTCCCATCATTGCTATTCTGATTCTGTTGCTGATGGTATGTTAGTATGGAAAACATCTTCCTAAGACCTGAGTTTTACTGCAGCAGTTAAAATAATTTACTGTTTGTAAATAATGTTCACCTAAACACAACTTTCAAAAAACAAGGGCATTTTTAACATTCTTCTTAGGAAGTCATTGATACTCTTGATTAAAGTATTGATTTAGAATATTAATTTAGAATATTGGTTTAATGTTCTAGAAAATCTCTAATTTAAGTTTCTATTATATTTTAAAATGTAAATATTTTAACCAAAGCAAATAAGATATTATGAGATTAACTATTAAAATATTATCAGACATGTGAAGTGTTTACTGTTTGACCTTTTCCCAAGAAAGTACTATACTCCTTTTACAAAATAGTGCTGTGTCACAATATTAAACATTTATTTACATAATTACCACAGACACTTCCACTCTAATAAAATATGATTGTTTTGGCATATAAGCCTTTTTCTATAAATAGCTTTTATTAAGCTGATTTTCACTTGTCAATAGGTGGTATTTCAGTTGACAATTCCAGCATCCTAAGATGGTTAATTCTAATCTAAGTTATGTTTTATGCATCTTTTATGCTGTTTAGAGATTTTTTAGATATAAAATTATATTTTACATATGATATATATATATAAATATTTCAGATAAGATTGGTTGTGTTATATTAGTATTGCCATACCATTATTTATGTATTTCAATGCTCTGTCTCACTTTATAAGGCAAAATATTTACATTCTAAAACAATGAAATTTATGACCCTTCTGTCACTGTATCATTTTAACTTTTTTTTTAAATGAAATTCAACACCAGTATAGGAATACATCAAGCAGTTATGATATTTAGTGAAGTATCATTAATTGACAGTACCAAGTAATTTGAAGGCAGATCATATTAGAAATAAATGAAAAAGTGGATTGCAGAAGATATTTAATAACTAACTTTGTGGATATTACATCATTTTGAAGGAAATCACTATTAAAGGAAGTCAGTAGAGTAAATAGTAATACAGTGAAACTTTCACTGAATGGAATTAGATATGCTATACGGTTTGAAAATTAATCAGACTGGGAAGCTATGATAAAATAAGTCAAACAGATGGTAAGGAAGGCAATATTCACAGCCTTCAGGGAATAGTGACATACAAAGTGATTCAGAGGCCATGCAATGGAAATAAGAGTTACATTTCACAGCGGAGAGCAGTGTGGGCATGCGCTTCCATGTCCTAAACAGAGAAAAAAAAGTTGTTATTTAAAATCTGTATTTTTTAATTGTACAGTGCATCAAATAGAAAAGGGGGAAATACAAAATTTATCCTAGAATTACTTGAGTGAAAATGTATTGTTCAATGAGAAAGAAGGCTTAGATATGACTTATTGTCAAATATAGGAATTATGCATTTGAAATATCCTCCCTGTTGAATGCATTATTTGTAAGAATTTGTTTTTACCATTATAGTGGATGTTAATCACAGATTGATTATGTGTATTGCTCAGGACTTTCTGCATGCCTATATCTTATTTTTTTTATCTTTCTGTGTATTTAGTCATTTATCTTCTTTAATTTTATTTTTTTATTCACAATTATGTCATTATATATCCAGATTGAAGCCTCCTCCCTCAACTCCCTCAGTCCCACCATCCTTCCCTCTTTCCCTCATCCTCTTCCTCTAGTCTACTGAAAGAGGGAGTTCTACACTATTGCCTTCTGTCTGTAGCATGTGAAATCTCATCAGGACTTGCTTGGATCCTCTTTCTCCAAGCCCTGGCAAGGCTGCATCATAAGGGGTGATTGATCAGAGAACAGTAACTGAGTTCATAATAGAGGCAGCATATAAAGAACTCAAGAAATTAGACACCAACAAACCAAATAATCCAATTAAAAGAGGGATACAGAGCTAAGCAGAGAATTCACACAGAGGAATATAAAATGGCAAAGAAACAAAGAAATGCTCAACATCCTTAGTCATCAGTTAAGTGCAAATCAAAACAACTCTGAGATTTCATCTTACACCTAGCAGAATTGCTAAGATCAAAAACTCAAGTGACTATACATGCTGGAAAGGACATGGAGAAGGGGGAACCCTCCTCCATTGCTGGTGGGACCACATACCCATATCTTGTTTAGAGATTCTTTTGCTGTGAAAAAAATTCATGACCAAAAAAAGCACCATGGAGAGAAAAAGGGTTATTTCATCTCACAGTTTGTAGTCAATCATCCAGGAAGATCAGAGCAGAAATGCTAGGTAAGACTGAAGCCCAGTCCATGGAAAAGTGTTACTTACATGGCTTGCTCAGTTTGCTTTTTTTATAGCACCCAGGACTATCAGCTCAGGAATTATATTGAGCAGAGTGAGCTGGCACCTCACACATCAACCATCAATTAAGGAAATGTACTGCAGCCCAATTTAGGGAAGGCGTTTTTTTCAATCAAGGTTCCCTTTTCTAAAATGACTCTGGCTTGTACCAAGTTGACATAAAAAAATAAAAGTAACAATCACACTCCCATAAAATGGGCAAGTAATAAAAGAAAAAAAAATGCTTCTCTGGTCTTTATATTGTTCTCATAAAATGTTGATAAAATGGCAAAATAAAACCTTAATTCAAAAAAATAAATTTTATGCTAATGACTTTTAAAAGTGTATATTCTGCAAACCTTATACACACATACACAAAACAACAACAGCATCCCAAAAAACAAAATTAAAAAAACTTGCTACTGCTCTGCATCCTCCTTCCAATGATGAACCAAGTGTAAATTACCATTTCTAACAGAATTACATTGTTTGCAGATCTATTTTTTTCTTCTTTTCACGTAGTCAATGTAATATTTAATGCTTTCAAATTATTTCTAGTAAAATAGTTTTACAGGACACATTCTAAAATCCCACATTTCAATATTTATTCCTCAGTTTACTTCTCTCTCTCTTTAATTAACAAAAATGATTTCATGTTATAAAAAGTCTGAGTCTAATTATGTACTTTTCATCCAGATGTATCATTATATATTGTTCTACACTCTTTATTTAATGCCATTGCTACTATGATAATGCTTATTGTAACATAAAGGTTGCATAAATTCATAGACATTATATACTAGAAAGAAAGTGATTTAAACTTGATAACTTCAGAATGATATATGCTAGATTTCAAAGTTTGTTTTGTCAAATATAACCCATCTTATGTTCCATTGTTTAGTCAGTCATGATCTTATATTCAATTAACAATATTGGTTTGTGGGATAAAATTCACATGACTAAAATTCATTTCATCTATGTAATTTTACTTTTGAAAAGTGGCTGACAATTAAGAGGAAATTGAATAGGTAGCTCTCCATATCTTTACGTTGAAAAAAGTTGACCAAAGTGTGAGTATGCAATTTGTAATTGTTAAGGAAATATTTTCAGGTAGTCTTAAAAAAAATAAAAAAGGAATTTCTTATACAGATATTGTGTTTATTTCTTAATTACATCAGGCACTTAAAAGCCTTATGCATTATATTTTAGTAGCACCAAAATTGAACAAATTTTAGAATACTACTTATTTAATATGTGTGCATAGTTCACTAGTGAACAGGTGATATTTAAATTTTAGTTTATTCAATCTTGTTTGCTCGTAGATATTTTTTTCTTTGAAAATTTGCCTTTATTCTTTTTTTCATTTTTTATTTCATATTTTTTTTAATTCTTTATTCATTACACTTTGTTCACTTTGTATTCCCCCTATGGTTCCCTCCCTCCTCCTGTCCCATTCCCTCCCTTCCTCCACCCTCTGCATGCATGCCCCTCCCCAAGTCCACTGATAGGGGAGGTCTTCTTTTCCTTCCTTTTGATCCTAGTCAATTAGGTCTTATCAGGAGTGTCTTCTTCTGTGGCCTTAATGCTGCTTCCCCCTCAGGGGGAGATAATCAAAGAGCAGGCCAATCAGTTCATTTCAGAGACAAATGAAATTTGCAGATAAATGGTGGGATCTGGAAAAGATCATCCTAAGTGAGCTATCCCGGAAGCAGAAAGATGCACACGGTATATACTTACTCATATAGACTATATTACTCATATAATATGTTGGCTGATATTTGAGAAAAGAAATACTTAGCTCATACATTATTTACTTTGTGCAGACAGTTAGTCATTAGTTTTTGATATTGATATCCAGAAATGCTTTATAATTTGATGTCCATGACATATATACAATGACTTGGAAGACTTTTCTTCTTTTTATCTGCTTTTTTGTAAAAGGTACAGCAGGGTAGTCATCATTTCTAGCATGAAAAGGGAGTTGTTTTTCAGTACCCTTTCATTCAGAAGGCAATATTGAAATATCTGAGGCAGCAGAATCTGACAACATGACCACTGTCCACTGGGACAAGCAGATTTGTGATGCAGTGCCTTTCTGAATATCACTGACCCAAGAGACTTGATGCAATATGACCATCTGCTTGGATATCATGGCAGAGGCATATTTTAAACTCTTTCTTCCAATTCCCCTATTTCTCAAAGCAGGCATTCCAAAGTCCATAAACAAATGTTTTAAAGTGTTTTCACTCAGGGAGCTTGAGTCAAGAGAGAAATGGATTTAGAATGAGAGACCTAGTTTCTATTCTAGGCTGTGCCACTAATGAGTTCTGCGACTTAGGGACAGCCACTTATTTCTGAAAGAGAGCCAAACTCTTTAAACTGTTTCAAATGCAATCGCTTAAAAGATTTCATCGTGTCACAAATAAAATGTTATTTATTACTATTCCACTGTCTTCTTGGTGCCACTTATTTTATGTAATAGCCATTCTGAATGCATTCAGCAATTATTTGAGAGTCCACTTTTAATGCAGTTTGATGTTTTATGTAAAAGTACTATATAAATACTACCAAATAAATATAGTAATGTAAATTTCCGTGAGTCTTGAAGTTGTGCAGGACAAATATATATATCAAACAAATAAAACAATCTCATCCCTATACAAATACATATGGCTAAGCTTGTGATAAGTTCAGGGAAGGCACAGCATTAAGCACTATGCAAATTATAGACTTTTATAGAAGAGTGTATAAACAGATATATAACTATTATTCATTTTCAATTTAGAGTGTCATCATATGTTTTTTAACGAATTAAAGAACATAATCATACAGCATAAATGTTTATTTAAATAGGTGTCTTACTGTGTACTGAGCATTGTATTGTACTGCGCATTGATTTTGCAGTGATAAACAAAACTGAACTTGCTTCTATCTACATTACTCCTACCCTGTGAAAGCTAAAAGAATGTAACTCCTATCCCAAACAATAAGTGTATGTTTTTTTTTAATCTGTCCAAAAGCTGTTATCCAAAGTTAGCCAAGGGAACTGAATCTCAGAGTATGACAAGCTCCTCCTTAGAGAAAAGGGACAACGGACTGCTTATTTTCATTAGAACACAGCACATCTGGGAGAAGCTCTGGAAATTATCTGTAAAAATGTCATAAATCAGGCAAATGTTTAAAGTTTCTTTGCAAATCATAAAATGATTATTCCTCTACCTCTTGTGAGAACTCAGAAAAATCTTCTTGTTTTTCATAACCTGCACTGATGAAAATTAGAACTCACTTTAGGGAGGGGCTGGGACCATTCTTCTTTCTAAATATCCCCTTCTTCTAGAAAAATATCTCATCAATCTCAATGCTGATAGAAGAAAATAGAGGCTATCTGAAAAATGTAACATGCTGTGTAGCCTGGCACCTCATTGTGATAGTATTTATAAGTGGGACCACAAGGAGGTGATTTGGTTAGAAAAACTTGAACCAAACTAATAATAATAACACTTTTAAAATAGGATCCTGAGAATTCCCTTTCCCTTTCTACTACTTGAGGATTGAGAACACATTAATCTATAAATGAGTATGTAAGTCCTCACCCAATATCAAATCTCTTTGTGATTTGATTTTTGACTTTGTAGCAGCCAAGAAAATATGAAATACTTTTTAAAGCCTCCTAAAAATGCTTATTCAGGTTAGCAGTCTTCTTTGTTTGTTTGTTTGTTTAGTGAATGTTTTTATTTGTTAATTCATAACATTGGATGATGCAAGCTGATTTTCTATTGTCCCAATTTTTTTCTTTATTAATTACACTTTATTCACTTTGTATCCCCCGTGGTTCCCTCCCTCCTCCCTTCCCAATCCCTCCCTTCCTCCACCCTCTGCATGCATGCCCCTCCCCATGTCCACTTATAGGGGAGGACTTCTTTTCCTTCCTTCTGATCCTAGTCAATTAGGTCTCATCAGGAGTGGCTGCATTGTCTTCTTCTGTGGCCTGGTAATGCTGCTTTAATTACCTCAGGGGGAGGTAATTATAAAAGCAGGCCAATCAGTTCATGTCAGAGACAGCCCTGTTCCTATTACAATGGAACCCACTTGGATACTGAACTACCATGGGCTACATCTGTGCAGGGGTCATAGGTTATCTCCATGCATGGTCCTTGGTTGGAATATCAGTCTCAGGAAAGACCTCTGTGCTCAGATTTTTTTGGTTCTGTTGCTCTCCTTATGGAGTTCCTGTCCTCTCCAGATCTTACTGTTTCCCACTTTTTCCTAAGATTCCCTGTACTCTCCGCAAAGGTTGCCCATAAGTCTCAGCATCTACATTGATAATCTGCAGAGCAGAGCTTTTCAGAGGTCCTCTGTGTCAGGCTCCTGACTTGTTCCCTCTTTTCTCCTTCTTCTGATGTCCAGCCTCTTTGCCTTTCTGGATAGGAATTGAGCTGTCTAAATGACAGGTTAGCAGTCTTAATGAACTGATAGACTATGAGAAAAGATGGAACCAGTCAAAAAAAAATGACTAAGCTATAAAAATGGGACCGGGCCATAAAAATCTGTGAATGTTTATTTTGTTTTTTCTAGTGTTTGGAGTCAAGTATCAGAACACCATTAAGCTATTTTATAATGTTATTGTAGTCATCTTGCATCAAATTGATAGGAACTCCTACTTGGGATTATGGAAGACACAAAATAATAGACTCAATATTGGCCACAATATGACACATTATGTATTAAGTTTCTTTTATCCAATGGGCACATATGAACAGAGAAAAAGAGTCTACATCCTCAAATGTTCCGGCTTCACTCTAAAATCACTTTCAAAAACTTGTGGTTTTGTCCCTGCTCTTCTTGAACTGTATTGGTGTGCTTCTTAAAAGGAACATGAAAAAAAGTCCCCCTATAGGTAGTTTAGGCCTATAGGAAAAGGTTTACATAGGAAAAGGTTCATCCTCCATCATGAATGTGCTATCCACTTTATTCAAATGCCTTTAAAATGTGCAGTTCATGGACCAAAGTGATGCTTCATGCTCTTTTCTGGGTCATTCATGTTCAATACTTTTCTGAGTGCTCTCTGCTTTGTTCTGCTAAATGTACTTCTTAATTGGCTGTGACTTGGAGCAAATTATTTATTCCCAGAAGACAAGAAATAAGGGGAAACCTTTTTTAGTGATCTAGAAATGCTTGTTATAATTGAATACCACTGTGTATTTTTCCTTGTATACATGGGCAGATGTTTACTGAGTACAGACTGAGTAGAGGGCACTGTACTGGGTACCACAAGGGATACAAAATAAGCAGTTGTTCCCTGGTAATGAGGAGCTCACAGTATATAGAGAGGCAAGACACAGAAAAAAATCAGCTGGAACTATAGCATCCAGAGTTGCAAGATACAGAAATTAGTCAGCTTGTCCTGTGGACCATTGAATTCTGCTGGGCTGCACCTGGCCAGAGCACTAGGAAAAAACACAGAAAACAAATACAACAACAAAAAAATAGCATTTGTAGAGTGAAGCCTACAAAAACCCGTGTCCTGGAATCCTGAGTAACTGTAATGAGGAAATGAATAAAGACACCCAGAGACATGTACAATGAAATTGGGACTGGAGGAGGGGTTTATGAATCCTCTGTAACCAAACCTCACTGTGTTTATTATACGCAACTTAGAGGGAGGTGTTAGATAGGTAATCTCTGGAGAAAACAGTCTCAGACACTTAACATCAGGGAGAATAATAAAGATACAATATTATTTGCACACACTAGTGAATAATCCACAAACACTCAGACTCTGGAGGGAATTTTTTTTTATTTTTATTGTGCCTAGCCTATATAAATATTATGGGTTCAAGACCACAGAGTTCTTAGAATGGTTGTGTCCATTTTAATGATGCACACTTACTCAGAAATTTATTTATTCATGGCTTCCTCCTTCTAGAGACCTTCTGAGAGGAGACTTCTAGCAGAAGGGAAGACAGACATGCATGGACAGGACCCATAGGGAACTGAGATCTAGGTGGCTGGAATGAACATGAGTAGAGACATACACTGGGCAATTTACTATGGCCAAGGAACAATATTCATGAACACAACCCTCATGAGATCTTTACTTGGTGCTCTGGTCATAGTCATAAGAGGTTGAAAAAGAGTATGGCAATTAGGCAAAATGATTTTTGGAAGATGTAACTGAAGATGTGTGGAGTGTTATTGGGAGAAAGATAGGGTAGTGTCCTAGAAGCTGTAGAATATTGCCATAGAGCCTGTGGGAATGCAGAGTGATAAGCAGTGCTCTAGGGACACTGGGCAGAAGAAGGGGTCCTCATGGGGGGGGAGGAAAGAAGACAAAGATGGTAGATGCAGGCTTAATCTGGTGATGAGATTAGAAGTCATACCAAGCTGAAAGTAGGACCAAGAAAAACTGGTGATCCATAGGGTGAAGCCAGTTATGCAAAATGTAATTGTAAGCTACCTGTTTTGGAGGTACCGCAAACTCATAGAAGCAAAAGGGTTCAAGGATTTCCTCCAAAGTAGAAAATCCACATCTCAGAAAGGGACCTTAGAAATCTGCATTTCAGCAAGGGCTGTTCTCTCTATCATGAGTCCCAAGGATTGCACAGAGTTTGAGAAACATTTATGAGAATGAAGACAGGGTTTGGCATGGTGGTTTACTCCTCTAATCCCAGCACTCAGGAGGAGGAGCAAGGCAGTTATCTGTGAGGTCAATGCCAGCTTGGTTTACAAAACCAGTTGAAGACAGCCAGGTCTCCAGTACACAAAGAAATCATGTCTCAATAAAACAAACAAACTAAATAAATAAATAAATAAATAAATAAATAAACAAAACCACACATTAAAGATTTGCTTTCAAAGAAAAGAATGTTGGACATTTAGAAGGAAAAAGATGTAGAAAGCTTAGTCAATGGTGACAAATGTTATGACTGCTACAGAGGACAGCAGCCAGGCAACATCCATTGATATCCCAGTGTCCTGTTCAGGCTGGGAAGTAGCCATGTTTGCAAATTGGAGAGTAAAAAATATAAAGTTCAAGGAAGGTATTTGCAATGAATGGATGTGGTTCTTGGGGTGATCCAGTGTATTCATTTTAACATAAATTATCAGTGATAGATGGAAAAAATAAGGGGAGGTAGATAATGTTGATGAACAGCATAAATGACTGAGCAATTAGGAACTGAAAAGAGATAGCTCATGGCACTAGAGTGCAAGAGTTTGGTGGCGGGGAACATCTGAAGACAAATGAGACTGAGATGTGATTGACAAATGAAAGCCACTTTCTAGAAGTGTGGGAAGCAGGCTGGGACCTGGGCAAACTTGGTGTCCACTGCCTTTGAGCTGTTTTGCATGTTTTATAGCAGTCATTCTTTCTTCATTAACAGAAATAACAACATGTATGTCACTGACCAGATTCAGTAATACATGCTCAGATTATGTTATGGTAAGAGTTAATAACATGAACTTTCATTAAAGAAGAAATACACGATTAAAATATTTTTTCATAACAAAGTTGACAAAGGGATTTCTTAAAATTGATTTACAGTCATTCATTCATTCATTCACTTATTGTGTGTGTGTGTGCATGCAAATTCACATACTATGGGACAGTTATGGAGGACAGATTATAGAAAGTCTTTTGAAGTCTGTTCATTCATTCTCCCACATGGTTCCCAGAGGTTGGACACAGCTTACCAGGGCTGGTGCCAAACATTCCTGCTTGCTAAGTCATCTCGTTGGTCTTATCCAAGTGATTGCTCAGGCATCCGTTTTTAGAAATGATGATGTTGACCTTTGTGTTATGTGTCCAGCAAAATATATAATTAAAGTAATCAATTCAGAAATGCATTAGCATTTATAAGATGAAGTGAAATCAATCATGGTATTTGGAGTCTCTCAAATGGATAGACTTTTTTTTAATCCTTTCTGAAATCCCAGCATTTATATTTGAAAAACAGATTCCTTAGGACATTTCATTTAAATTGAATCATACAATACATTTTTTTCTATAATTGACTTCTTTCATGTAGAACATTGAGTGCTACATGATTAATTCATGTTTTTTATTTTTTTTTTCAATGCAGTGTATTCAGGAACCTTGAACAATCATCTGACCCTGGGGAAAGCCAGCCCACAGCTTAAATTACCTCTGGGTAGCCAACCCCAGCATGCCTCTTGGGCAAAGCAGATAGGTCCACATACATGGAAGCAAGCCAGATACTCAGCCTTAGCCAAATATGGAATTGTTCGTGACAGAGAGCACTCACCATCGGGAAGGTAGAAGGCAGAAACCAGCTCCATCTTTAAGGCACGGCATTACACAGCTCTCTACAGTTCCCCCTTTTTGTTTTAGATGCATCAGGCAAGAGTAGAGGTCTGATCTCTGATATTAGAAATAAATTGGGACTTTGTACAGATGTTCATTTAGGTGCCATCCACCCAAAGAGCATCAGACCCAACCGATACCTTTTTCTCAGAGGCGGGACCTGGGGCATCAACCCGCATGCAATCAGACATGCTCTTCTCTGTGTCCAAAGCAGCTGACCCTGAGTGCAGTGCTTAGCCTCACATCCTGAGTGTAACATTTTAGCTTTTTATGGTAGCCAACCATGCTTGGGAAGACTGTCCTGCTTCAATGGCTGTAAAGGCCTGAATGGTCATGGCTGCATTACACTGTTGTGAAACTCTAATCTTGCATATATACCACAGGCAAACCAAGGAGACCAACACCAGAAGGCCTGTTAATGCTCCCATGCCCGCCCATTCCTTCAGATGATTCATGGCTGCAGCAATACATGATGATAATCGTGTGGCTAGTCCTGTGTCCACTCTGGTAGAATTTACTGTGACAATGGCCACTCTCAGCTGCTCCATCGTAGTATCGAATTCTCCAGTCCAATTACCTAAAATATAGCTAGACAATTGTTTAGACAGATTTGCAGCACAGGAAAAAATCTCATGTTATAAGCTAGTGACTCAAAGTCCAGCATATTTTCATTGACAGCCAAGTTGAGCGATTTGCCATAGGGTATCAATTTGCTCCTGCACAAGGTCAATCCTCTGATTGAACACCATCAAGCTTCCTTTTAGTTGAGCATTAATTCCTTTTTGTACATCTAAGGCATGAGCTACATTGGCTAAATGATTATTCAGGGTCTGAGCAGTCTGCCCAGTATGACTCATGGCTAATGCCATGGTGGTAGCTCCAACAGCCGTCAATGAGATGGTAGTAACAATGGTGGCTATAGTTCCAAGATCCCTTTTCTGTCTGAAGAGAGTCATAGCGTGAGGGGCATCAACGGACACAGGCACCCAGCGAGGCATGCGAGTAACCAGGGCATACCTAAATTTACTAGCATTCCAGCATTGGGCAAAAAAGCAAGTATCATTACCACGATTACTTGGCTCTATCTGGCTAATAATGAATAAAAATGGGGGATATAAACATACAATGTATAAACATACAATACATTTTTTTCTATAATTGACTTCTTTCATGTAGCACATTGAGTGCTACATGATTAATTCATGTTTCTTGTTTCTTGTCTTAATTTTATAATTTTATATTACAAGAATCTGTCTTTCATATTCACATTATACATCTACTTTTACTACATTTTATAACATATTATTTCACTTATGTTTGGCTGTTATACTAGAATTTTCTTCTGCTTCTTGGTTTTTGCTTCTTGATTTTCAAATCAGAAAAAAAAAATTTTGACAGTCACCTGTTTTCTGTTCCTATAGTTTAAGAGGATGTTATGTGAAGTTTTTTGTATTTAAAAGTACCTTGGTTTTCTGAAGCATTAGCTATGGTTAGTTACACATCAGTGATATTGGAAGGTTTGAATGAGTTTTCAACACATTGATTTTAACACAGAAATGTGAAGCAAAACTCTCTTGTTAATTTGTAACTTTCTTGGCTCTATGAGAGCACTGAATAGGCAAGGAAATCATCTTAGTATGGCATTATATTGTTTTATTTGCTTGTTTTGAAGGACAAAAGAAAGGACCTTAAACAAACTGTATGACAATGATAGAGGTCATTAAAGAGGGAACAAATATATTCCTTAAAGAAATCCATAAAGGAACAGTCATTGAGTTCAGCTCATAAATAATTCCTGTTCCCCTTACTAGGAAAACCCACTTGGATACTGAGCTACTATGGGCTACATCTGAGGAGGGGTTCTAGGTTATACCTCCTCCTCCACCCCGAGGGAGGATCAGCCTTGCTAGGCTACAGAGGAGGACATGGCAGCCAGTCCTGAAGATACCTCATAAACTAGGGTCAGATGGAAGGGGAGGAGGACCTCCCCTACTAGTGGACTTGGAAAGGGGCAGGGAGGAAATGAGAGAGAGAGGATGGGATTGGGAGGAATAGGGAGGGGGCTACGGCTGAGATACAAAGTAAATAACCTGTGATTAATATAAAAAATAAAAATTAATTAGAAAAAGGAATCTATAAAACAGAAACAATTGGAGAAGATGAATAAATCCCTTAAGAAAGCCAAGAAAAAAGTAAACAAACAGTTTAAGGAAACTAATAAGACAGTTCAAGACCTAAAAATGGAAATAAAAGTAACAAAGAAAACAAAAACTGAGAAAATTCTAGAAAGCAAATATTTAGCAATGAGAACAGAAATTACAGAGTCAAGATTTACCAAGAATACAAGAGATGGAAGAAAGAATCTCTGGCATTGAAAATATGATAGACCAAATGGGTAAAATAAAATATTAAATTAAAAAAAAAATCTCTGACACAGTCAGGAATTATGGGACACTATGACAAGACCAGACCTACAAGCAATAGGAATAGAAGAGGAAGAATACTAGCTCAGAGGGCCAGAAAATATTTTCAACAAAATAATAGAAGAAAATATTCTTAACATAAGAAGGAGATGCTTATAAAGGTACAATGTGCATACAGAAAAACAAATAAACTGGACCAGAAAAGAAAGTCCTCCTGCCACACGATAATCAAAACACTAAACATACATAACAGAGAAAGAATATTGAAAGCTTCAAAGGAAAAAGACTAAGTAACATATAAAGATAGACCTATTGAATTATACCTGACTTCTCAGTGGAAACTTCAAAAGACAAAAGAGCTTGAAAAGATGTGTTGTAGACTCTAAGAGACCAGATACTCAGATTACTATAACTACCAAAATTTTCAATCACCATAGATGTAAAAATATAAGATATTATACGATGAAGTCAAATTTAAAAAATATCTATCTGTAAATCCAGCACTGAAGAAGGAGCTAGAAGGAAAATTCCCAACCAAGAAGGTTAACCACACATATGAAAACACAGGAAATAAATAATCTCACATGAGCAATAACCAGAGAATAAAGCTTCCCACATGCACAGTGTCTCTCTCTCTCACTCTCTCTCTCTCTGCCTCTCTACCTCTGCCCCACCCATCACACATATGTGAACCCAACAACAACAAAATAACAGGAATTAAGAACCATTAATCATTAATCTCTCTGAAAAAAAGAACAGATTAGCACAATGTATGTAAATGCCAATAAATCATAACCATTGGAACACATAGATAGTGATTTTACCTTAATTTTGATTAATTTTATATTAATTTAACTTGTTTTCTTAGTGAAGTAAGGTAGTTAAGTAATTTTACGTGTAAGAATCATGGTAATGTAAGTATAAACCTTGTAGAAATGGCAAGTCTAAAACAATGATAGCATGTTGCTGTTCCTGATATACTTTATATGAGAATTTTCTTTTTTAATTAATTTTTTTCATTTCTTCAGTTATTTATTTATTACCATTTATTGACTTTGTATTCATGCTGCAGCCCCTTTACTCATCTCCTCCTAGTCCTACCCACCATCCCTCCTCACTCCCTATGCCCTTTCCTTAGCCCCTTGATAGGAAAGGACCTCCTCCCCTTCTATCTGACCCCAGCTTGTTAGGTCTCACCAGGACTGGCTGCATTGTCTTCCTCTGTGACTTGGTAAGGCTGCACCTCCCAGGGAGAAGTGATCAAAGAGTCTGCCACTGAGTTTATGTCAGAGACAGACCCTGATCCTATTACTAGAGAACCCACATGGAAACTGAGCAGCCTATGGGCTTCCTATGTGCAGGGGTTCTAGCTCCTACCCATGCATGGTCCTTGGTTGGAGGATTGGTTTCTGCAGGCCTCTTTGGGCCCAGATATTTTGACTCTGTTGTTCTCCTTGTGGAGTTCCTGTCCCTGCAGGTCATTCTATCTCCCTCTTCTTCCATTAGGTTTCCAGCACTCTGCCCAAAGTTGGGTTATGAGTCTCAGTATCTCCTTTTATACGCAGGTGGTTAGAGCCTTTCAGAAGTCTCTTCTGGAAAGCTCTTGTCCTGTTCCTTGTCTTCTCCCACTTCTGACATCTATCCTGTTTGCCATTCTGGATAGAGAGAGTAAGCATTTTCCCTAGGGTCTTCCTTCTTTAGAAATATAGATTTTATTATGTTTATCCTATATTATATGGCTAATATCCACTTATAATATTCACACATATATCATATGTGTCTTTCTGCTTCTGGGTTAACCTCACTCAAGATTATGTTTTCTAGTTCCCACCATTTGCCTGCAGATTTCATGATTTCCTTTTTTTTAATTGCTGAGTAGTATTCCATTGTGTAAATGTGCCACACTTTCTGTATCCATTCCTCCAATGAGGAAAATCTAGGTTGTTTCCTGATTCTGCTTATTACAAATAAAGCTGCTATGAGCATAGTTGAAAAAATGTCATTATTGAATGGTGGGATATCTGTTGGGCATATGCCCAAGAGTGGTATAGCTAGATCATGAGGAAGCACTATTCCTAAATTTCTTAGAGAATGACAGATTGATTTCGAAAATGGTTGTACAAGGTTATATTTACATGTGCCTTTTCAATACACAGTATGATCATGTGTTTAGAAACACATTTTCTTCCCTTGCTGGATAAATTAACCCTAGGTGGAACTTATTCAGGCTTTTCTCTGAACTCTATGCTTTAGTGGGGATGTGCTCTTTTGTGTATTCCATGGACACCTCTGTCTGTATTAACTTCACATTTTTCACATTATGTAAATGAAAATGCGTCTTAAAATGCTTGAACCAATCTTTGCTCAGAAAATTGCTTGCTTTAAACGTTGTGCTGGTATCTTTAGCCCCTGTGGTTACATGGAAATAGTTTTTAATGGCTTCTGGCTCCTTAAATTACATTTCCACCCAGAATCACATGTTTCGTGTACACATCTTCACACGACACACTCACTATTTTTCAACTCTAATGAATAATTCTCTTTCTGAATATGAAAAATTTGTGTACTGACTGTAACACAGTACATAACATAATCTTTTTTCCATATGAAAAACAGAGTTAACTATGTCTCATCCAGATTCACAGTAACCTTTATATCCTATTTGAGTTTTCAAAATGTCACTTCTCTTTCAGATCTAGTATTAAGTGCTATTTGAATTTTGCTGTGTATTCAACATGACATATCATTCTGTCGTTTATTTTAAATCTATGCTAGAAGATTGTAGCTAACAAAACAATGTAGAAAAGGCATCTTGAAGCATTGTTTTCATTCAGATTTACTTATTAAATAAAGCAAAACAATTTCATAACAGTTTGAAGTGTTCCTCTTAACATATATATACAGACATGCATAGGTTTACAGGTATACACATACATTATAGACCCTTCGTTTAGGTCCATGATAAATAAAATATCTTTTAGTTTCTCTGAATACAAAGACTGTCTATTACTGCATTTAAGAAACCACTTGCACATCTTTTGGGCAGATACCAAAGTATCACCAAACCTTTTTGCAAAAGGGAATAAATGTATGAGAAATTGTCTCTGTTCCCTACAGGCCTAGAATTACTTGAAGATATCTTCTACTTTTTTTTTTGGGGGGGGTGAGGACTCCACATTATAACTTCGAAACTTTGCCTTAAAAGTGAACTACTTTTTCTTAAACAAAACTCATCCTAGTGAGGTAAAAGAAGAAGAAAACAGGAAACAACCTAGGAACCTGCCACAGAGGGCCTCCGAAAGCCTCTGCCCTGCAGACTATCAAAGCAGACACTGAGCCTGATGGGCAACTGTTGGGCAGAGTGCATGGAATCTTATTGAAGAAGTGGGAAATAACAAGAGCTGCAGAGGATGGGAACCACACAAGGAGAGCAACAGAACCAGAAAATTTGAACACAGAGAACTTCCCAGAGACTCATACTCCAACCAAGGACTATTCATGGAGATAACCTAGAACCCCTGCACAGATGTAGCCCATGTGTCCAAGTGGGTTACATAGTAATGGAAAGAGGGACTGCCTCTGACATAATCTGATTGGCCTGCTCTTTGATCACCCTTACCAGGCCATAGAAGATGACAATGCAGCCACTCTTGAGGTGATCTGATAGACTAAGATCAGAAGGAAGGAGAAGAGGACCTCCCCTATCAGTGGACTTGGCGAGGGGCAAGCATGAAGAAGGGGGAGGGAGGGTGGGATAGGGAGGAAAGGAGGGAGGGGCTTATGAGGGGATACAAAGTGAATAAAGTGTATTTAATAATAATAATAAAGAATTAATAACCAGTTTTATGTTGAGGTCTTTACCTGGACCCTTATCGCCCTACACAAACCTGAAGTCCAAGTGGATCAAAGACCTCAACATAAAACCAGACACACTAAAAGGCTTAGAAGAAAAAGTTGGTAAGAGTCTTGAACTCTCTGGCACAGAGACAACTTCCTGAACAGAAAACCAAAAGCACAGGCTCTAAGAGCAACAATCAATAAATGGAACCTTATGAAACTGAAAAGCTTTGGAAAGCAAAGGACATTGTCGTCAGAACAAAACAATTGCCTACAGATTGGGAAAGGATATTCACCAATCATATATTTGACAGAGGACTAATATCCAGTATATATAAATAACTCAAGAAGCTAAACACCAACAAATCAAGTAATCCAATTAAAAAATGGAATGCAGAGCTAAACAGAGAATTCTCTGCTCTACAGAGAATATAGAATATACAGGAATATAGAATGGCAGAGAAACACTTAAAGAAATGTTCAACATCCCTAGTCATCAGGAAAATGCAAATCAAAACGACCCTAAGATTTCATCTTACACCCATCAAAATGGCTAACATAAAAACCTCAAGTGACAACACATGCTGGAGAGGTTGTGGAGAAAGGGGAACCCTCCTCCACTGCTGATGGGAATGTAAACTTGTACAACCACTCTGGAAAGCAATCTGGCACTTCCTCAGACAACTAGGAATAGCACTTCCTCAAGATCCAGCTATACTATTCCTAGGCATATACCCAAAAGAGGCTCAAGTACACAATAAGGATATTTGCTCATCCATGTTTGTAGCAGCTTTATTTGTAATAGCCAGAAACTGGAAACAACCCAGATGTCCGACAATGGAGGAATGGATACAGAAAGTGTGGTACATCTACACAAAGGAATATTACTCAGCAATAAAAAACAAAGAAATCATGAAATTTGCAGGTAAATGGTGGGAACTGGAAAAGATCATCCTAAGTGTACTATCCCAGAAGCAGAAAGACACACATAGTATATACTCACTCATATAGACATATAATATACGATAAACCTACTAAAATCAGTACACCTAAAGAAACTAATCAAGAGGGAGGACTCTTGCTAAAATGCTCAATTCCTATCCAGAAGTACAAAAAGGATGAACATTAGAAGAAGGAGAAAAGAGGAAATAAGTCAGAAGCCTGACACAGAGGACCTCTGAAAGGCTCTGCCCTGCAGACTATCAAAGCAGATGCTGAGACTTATGGTCAACCTTTGGAAAGAGTGAAGGGAATCTTATGAAACAAGTGGGAAACAGTAAGATCTGGAGAGGACAGGAACTCCAGAAGAGCAACAGAATCAAAAAAATCTAGCCACAGGGGTCTTTTTGAGACTGCTATTCCAACCAAGGACCATGCATGGAGATAACCTAGGACCCCTGCACAGATGTAGCCTATGGTAGTTCAGTGTCCAAGTGGGTTACATAGTAATGGGAAGAGGGACTGCCTCTAACATAATCTGATTGGCCTGCTCTTTAATCACCTTTCCCTGAGGGAGGATCAGCCTTAGCAGGCCACATAAGAAGACAATGCACCCACTCCTGATGAGATCTGATAGACTAGGATCAGAAGGAAGGAGAGGAGGACTTCCCCTATCAGTGGACTTGGGGCAGGGCATGATTGTAAACGGGGGAGAAAGGAGGGATTGGGACAGGAGGAGAGAGGGATCCACAGGGGGATACAAAGTGAATAAAGTGTAATTAAGAAAGAAAAAATATATATGTAAAAGAATTAATAACTAATTAATTAATCATTTAGTGTCCTGTTCTAGACTCATTCATGCTCCAAAACATGAAGACCATTCTCCAAGAATCTTAAAATAAAAGATAAGTCCATAAATCCACCAAGTGTTTAATTATATAATTTCATAATTTGGTCCATAAGAAAGGCTGACCTGTGGGAGTTTTAAAGCTGTCATCATCTATGTAACTATTTTTAAATTCTTTTGCTTAACAGCATAAATAACTAGATTAAAGTTTCCAAACAAGCTTCTAATTTTGTTATCTAATGCAGATTACACAGTGAACTCAGTACTTACATATAGTGGGCTGCAATTTCTCCTATTTAGTCCACCTAAATTTGATATGAAACAATCTCACTCACCATGCGTTATAGTAGGATTTCTAACTGGCCATTGCTGTATGATTTGGTAGGCTGTTTTAGTCACTTATATTTTTTATATAGAGGAGTTGGAAACAGAATCACAAAACTGTAGAGCCCCCACGATAAATTAGATAATAAACTGATGATCATTTCTTGAAAATAAATTACAACTGTATTTTTAACATATCTGTAACCATAATTATCATGTAACAGCAGTTAAAATCTTGTCTCTAATCATGCATATTTGTTTGCCTTTTTTTTTTTTTGTAGGGGCCATCTGCTTTAGAAAGAGATAGTGACATGAACTTAGTGGCTGGCTCTTTGATCACCTCCCCATGAGCCTTACCAGGCCACGGAGGAAGACAATGCAACCAGTCCTGATGAGACCTAATAGGCTAATGTCAGAGTGAAGGAGAGGAGGACCTCTCTTATCAGTGGACTTGGGGAGGGTCAAGGAAGGAGATGAGGGAGAGAGGGTGGGATTGGGAGAGGACAAGGAAGCAGCTACAGCTGGGATATAAAGTGAATAAACTCTAATATAATATATAAATAAATTGTAAAAATTAAAAAAAAAGAGATAATGTGATTAAAGATCAGGCAACCAAGTTCATACCAGAGGTTGCCCCTGTTCCCCTTACTAGGTAACCCCCATAGAGACTGAGCTGCCCATGGGTTACATCTGAACAGAGGTTCTAGTTCCTTTCTATGCATCTCCTTAGTTGATTCATCAGTCTCTGCAGGAATCCTTTTGGCCAGATTTTTGGGCTCACAAGATTCCCTACACTCTGCTCAAATTTTGGCTATGAGAGGAGGGGCATAAGCCAAGAACAGGGAGGAAGTGTGGGATCAGGAGGAGATCAGGGAGTGGGCTACTGCAGGGATACAAAGTGAATAAATTGTAATAAAAATTAAATTAAATTTTATTTTTTTAAAAAAGGAGATAGTACAGTGAATACACATTTTCCACACTCTTGCTCCTTCTCTTTAAGAGTCTAGAGTCTCAGCATGTGCTTTAATACCCTGTTGGGTAGTCTTTCAGAGGTCCTCTGTGGTAGGTCCTCCTGTCCTGTTCCCTGTTTTCTCCCTCTTCAGATGTCCATTCCACCATGGTATTAAAGCAGATGCTGGGGCTAATAGACAAACTTTGGGCAGAGTGCAGGGAATCTTATGAAAGAAGAGAGAGATAGGAAGACCTGGAAGGGTCTGGAGCTCCACAAGGAGAACAACAGAACTAAAAAACCCGAGCACGGGGATCTTTTCTGAGACTGAGACTCCAACCAAGGACTATGCATGGAGATAACCTAGACTCCCTGCACAGATGTAGCCCATGCTCGCCCAGTTTCTAAGTGGGTTCCCAAGTAAGGAGAACAAGGCCTGTGTCTGACATGAACTCAGTGGTTGGCTCTTTGATCACCTTCCCCTGAGGGAAGTGCATCCTTACCAGGCCACAGAGGAGGACAATGGAGCCAGTCCTGATGAGACCTGAGAGGCTAGGGTCAGATGGAAGGAGAGGAAGACTGGCCTTATCAGTGGACTCAAGAAGGGTCATGGAAGAAAATGAGAGAGGGTGGGTGAGATTGGGACTGGAGGAGGGAGGGGGCTACAACTGAGATACAAAATCAATGAATTGTAATTAATAAAAAGTAAATTAATTTAGAAAATAAAAAAGAAAACAATTTAAAAAAGAGTCTAGGGTCTTAGATAAAGTCCAGGATTTTTATATGCTACACATTCCCCAAGAGACTAATGCAGTCATGTCTCCCAGAAGTGAGTCAAACTGTTGGAAAATATGGTTTACTCTTTGTGACTGTTTAATCAGTTATTCCTAATTTTTCTATTAATCTTTAAAGCAGATGGTTTTCACCATCTGATATGAAAACCAGGAGTGGGGTTATGCTCCCTTGATATTAAGGTAGAAAAAAAGGCCATGAGTATAATTCTTAGCATTTTGTAAAGATCACTTCACACATAGTTCAAAAGAATACTTTCCTTCTTTGGTTAATATGTGGCATTATCTCAGTGATGTAAGAATGAGAAAAGACATAAACGCACCCTGATGTACTGTCCTTCATGTATTTAATCCTTCTTAAGAAAAGTCAACTTTTCTTAAACAAGGGTGTAGCCAATAATCTGATGTTCTACTACTTTGCTTTAAACCTTTATACCACTGTGTTCTAGATCACTACCCTATGAGTGATCTCCCCTATAGCCTTTAATTCCCTGTTTTTTTGTGGTGTTTGTGTTTCTGTGTCTTGGTGACCTCCTTCAGCAAGGCTGTCACAAACCTCCACCCACTTACCTGGGAATGTCATTTTCAGTTTTTTAACGGCTGCATAATATTCTATTGGGTAAATACACTTTATTTTTATTTCCTATTTAATAGTTGACGCAAATCCAGGCTTCTTTCATTTAATGGATATTATGAATACAGGAATACCAACATGGTAGTCTCAACACAATGCTATATTTTAACCTCCAGAACATTATGGCAAGGCACAACACACTTGAGTCAAAGAATATGGAGAAACCAAGATGTTGCTCACATGGAAACTTCATTCTACCGGTAGGTTTTCATAGTGTTGAAAGCTACTTTGCATGTCACTGCAAGAGAAAACTAATCACCAACTAAAAAAGCTGTGAATATTTGTGCTATAACAATGAATGCCTGGCATGAGATGCTCACCTACCACCTAGCATGCAATACCATTCTTCAACATGCTATTTAAAGCCACGTGAAAACACATATCACTGAACTGTGGTTAAATAAAAAGATTTACATTATTTTGTAAGGTAATGCTCTATAGTTGAAGCAATAACATGTGCAAGCTCATTTCAGTCAGTACATGTATTTACCTGTAATTCACCTACTACAGATGATACCTACAGGATCTTAACATCAGTCTCTGCTGCTCAGAAAGCTACATACCACCTTCCCTCTCTCTCTCTCTCTATATATATATATATGTGTGTGTGTGTGTGTGTGTGTGTGTGTGTGTGTGTGCGTGTGTGTGTGTATCTCATCTGAGGGTTTTGTATTCTGATTTGCTAACTTCCCTGACCATTTACTTTATTTCTTTTCACTTTGTTTTTCCTACTTCTGCCAATCTTAAAAAGAAGCATACTTAACCCAAAGGCAATTCATCATAGAGCATATTGTTTCAGCAAACTCAAACTCCAAATTGGCCTTGTCAACTCTAATCACATTGATACTTACTGTCACCTTCAATTATATTACAAGCCATTAGCTTAGGTCAAATCAATTACAGATTCTGACCTTTTTTTACAAAAAGACTCTCTGGATGCATATCTGTTAATTTATGAAAGGGATTTAAAATGTAATAATAGCCATAATAAAAGAAATACTTTGTCTTATCCATTCAATTTTAGGAAAGGTGAGGGCTCAGGGCATTTTCATTTTAGAGTAAAAATTATGCACCTGTGACTATGGACATGTTAGCAACTTTCTAAACTCTTTACATTGTTAGTTCTTTTTTTTCATGTTATTCTTTCATTTGTGTGTATGTGCATGTGAATGTGGCATGTCTGTGAAAGTCAGAGGACAGCTTGTGGAAGTTTGTTATCTCCTCCATAATGTGGTTTCAGGTATTCAGCAAGGTTGGTCAGGTTTGACAGCAGGTGTCTGTATCCATTCAGTCTTCTCACTGGCCCTGCCTTCCATAACCGCCTCCATAAACTGTTAACATAGCTCAGTGGTACGTTTCGTTAGCCGGCAAAAGAAAGAATCACATAGAACACTGAGAAATCAATGCTATCGTTTTGTAATCACTAGACCATTTCAAAATGCCAAGCATTCATGTTAAGAATTTTATGTGCAATTAAGGTGGTATATTTATTTAGGTTAATAGATTAATATGAGTACTATTCACTTCAGTAAGACAAAATTAATGCAAATAAATTTCGTTGCCGTGATGACTGGTTTTGTCAACGTGATGCTGCCTAAATGACCTGGGAAGAAAATCTAAAGAAGGGCTTGTCCACATTGGCTTAGTCAATGGTCGTGTCTGTGGGGGAGCATCTACTTAAGTTAGTGGGTAAGGAAGACGTGGTTCATAACATGTGGCACCATCCCCACTAAGGATATCCTGAACTGTTTAAGAGGGAAAGGACCGGGCAGAGCCAAGCAAACATACAAATGAACACGTGTGCATTTGAAGTGCCCGCCTTGACTTCCTCACAGTGGTGAGCTGAAATGATAAACTGAGATCTATTCTATTTTTTTCTAAATTGATCTTTGTCGCAGTATTTGATCACAGCAACCTAAATGGAAAAAAATATATAAAAAAAGGTTTTTAGAGAAATAGGAAGTGTCATAGTCTATAACAAATACCATTACTGTTTACTTAATATTTAAATAACATGATATAATAAGTTCTTTTAATTATGCAACAATTAAACTAATTATAGTAAGTGAACTTAGAAAATTTTCTAAGGAATTGGCACAGTATTTAAATTATAAGTTGGGTTGGCCAAAAAAGAAAAAAAAAAAAGGAAAGAAAGAAATATAATACAAATAAATCTCCAGGCCTAGTAGAAGATATTATTTATAGCACTATTACTGTTTTTTGTTCATTTAACACTTATAAACTATCAGCCGTTATTTCAAATAAATTGAAGGAATAAACGTGGTCAGGAAACATTTCAAAACTGCAAATATATTATTTAAATTCTGATTTTTGCTTCATTGCTTGCCCTGTCCATTCACTTGAGATTTATCTTCATTTGTGTGAGGCCATCTTCAGAGGACTGCTCCTTTAAGAATCCAAGAATGAATTTGATCTTATGTTCATTCACTTACTCAGGATTTATTTCTTCTCACTCCCAGCATTCACAAGTTCACAGATTGATGACTCTCAACAAAGACTAGCCCTTTTTCTAGAAACATCCTATATTTTAAGTTTTCTGTGTATCTTTTCTTTCTTTAGCACTGGTAAAGGAATTTCACTCTACTCCAAACCTTTTCCTTCTTATTACATCTCTGTAAACATCATTTCTCACTGTCCTGCTTTTATAACAGACATACCACTGGATTGAATGATGCAATTTCATATTATAAGTACAATGAGCAATATTCTTAAATAACATACTCATGATCTCTTTTGCCAATTTTGTGTTAGTGGAGTTATACAAAACAGAATTCTGGAAATTCTTGAAAGTTCTCTTATCTGATTATTTATATACACATCCAATTATTGTTGAAAGTGTATTGAAGATGCCATTTAACTGAATTTTTTAGCAAGAACATGGGCCTGAGAGGGTAGCATTTACAATTCAATCAAGTACATTCTATATAAAAGACTTGTGTCCCAGATAAATATTTGATGAGTTTGGTTGTCTGCTTGTAACTGTAACCTCGGAAGGCAGCAGCAGCAGCAGGACACAATGAAGAACAAGATGGCTCAGTGCACTAAGGTCAGCAAGCTCTGTTTTTGATTAAGGACTCTGTCTTGGAAAAGAAAGATAAGAAAAAAAATGAAAAGAAAAAAGAAGGAAGGATGGATGGATGGAAATAAAGAAACAGAAGGGAGATGAAAGGATAATAAAGAAATATATTCTAGATCTTAACCTTGTGTCCCCACATGCATGTGCACGCAGGCAAACACACACATGCACACACACAATTACTGGAAGAACAGAAAAAGCTAATCTAGGTTTGCATATGTTTGGAGTCAAAGAGAATAAGGCAAAATCAGAAATCATCAGAGCCTAAAGGCTGAGACATGTGAGAAATGAGTTTGAAGACTGAGGAGTTAGGATTTGTAAGATAAAATTTCAGAAATGAAAAAGATGCAAGAAAGGAAATTACAATAGAAATCTGTACTGTGTTCCCCTAAACTTTTCAGAATAGTGATCTTGCATGTACCTGAAATTAACTGCTTAAAGCGTTCAGGGAAAGAATGGCAAGGAAATTGTGGATTGAAGGACCCATGGAGGCACATTGGACAAGGTGAAGATTCAGACTGAGCCAGAACTTACTGCAGTATTAATCCAGCTGCTATTAAGGCAGGGCTTGCAACTGCTATGCAAGTTTTCTGCTGCTACTAGACAATAGGTTTCATAACAATGCAGATTGATTCTCTCTGTACAGATCAGATGTAAATGGTCAAGATCCAATTGTCAGAGAATTGGTTCCATGTGAGTCCTTTGTCCATGACTTACAAGTATGTGTCTTCTTTCTTGAAGAGCTAGCCTTTGGAATTACTCTCAGTGTCCGCCTGTCCTTTTCCAGTGAGAAGACTGGACAGATTAAATTAGAAATCCAACCTCAGAACCTTTCAACACAATTAATTATAAATTTCATCTCCAACACAGTAATGTTCTAAGGTACTTGAACTTAAGAAATCATATACAAATTTGAGGACACATACTCTCCATAAAATAAGTGCTAGAGCTGTTAAGTTAACTTTTAATAACAGTAAATAAAGCATAAAATGTTGACTATACTTCTAGGAGAAGAAAATCTTGAACATTGGATAATGTAACATCCTACCTATCTACTGGTTGTACAGAGTCTATAATCTATGCAAATAATTAGGAAAGTGGCCTATAATAAAAAGATGTGTTTACAAAACGTGGGAGATGAAGATAGTCTTTTTAAAAAAAGACTTTAAACAGTATTTTCAGCCTAATCACACAATGATGTAGCCTCATGAAAACAACGAGACAAGAAATAATATATGAAAAATTTTAGAGATGAAATTAGGAATTAGAAAATATTTGCTTGACGAAAGCACATAAATTTTGCATACAGAGAATGAGATGATAATATCTGAATACATAACAACCTGAAATTTAAACTACACAATGGAGTGCGTAAGGGCTAATATACGAATACAGTCCTTGGGGCAACTACAATTCACACAGTCAAATAAGCACTGCGACACTGGAATACTCGACCTTTAGAATAATATCCCAAGTCGCAAAGGGAGACGTTAAAGAATATTAAAGACAGCACTGAATTTTTCAAAAATGCTTAAAATATCGCCCACTAACACAAAAAGTCAAGAGGACTAAAACAAGTTAAACACTAAATCTTACAATAACTGCGAATAAATCTGATCACAGCCAAGAAAAGCGATACAGTATGTACAAATGAACACAGACTAGAGTTACAGTCTGTAATAAGAAACTTCAAGAAAGTGAAAAGGACTGTAATACAATGCTATGACATTGAAGGCATGTGATTGGCAGATGAAAATTATTTATTCTAAAAGTAAAAGAAACTGAAATAGGACAGCCCGTAGTAGTGGACTTGGGGAGGGGCAAGGGAAGAGAAGAGGGAGGGAGGGTGGGATTGCCAGGGTACGAGGGAGGGGGCAACAGCTGGGATACAAAGTAAATAAATTGTAATTAAGAAAAATAAATTTAAATCTATTTTTGTTAATTACATTTTATTTACTTTGTATCCCTCCTGTAGTTCCCTCCCTCCTCCCCTCTCAATTACTCCCTTCATTCTCCTTCTCCACGCATGCCCCTCCCCAAGTCCACAGGTAGGGGAGGTCTTCTTTTCCTTCCTTCTGATCCTAGTCTGTTAGGTCTCATCAGGAGTGGCTGCAATGTCTTTTTTTAAAAACATGTTTCCAAAACACAAATATTTTATACCTATATACCTACCCTCCAAAACATTGGTTAAAATTCTTCAACTGGAAGATGACCTCATTATAATGGGGATTAGTGGTCTTATTTTCAAAAATTTCAATAAATGATAAGAATTCAGAAATAGGCATTTCAAAATTAACTGATATACTAATGTACTGCATTTAAATACGTGATATATATATATGTATATATATGTGAAGATTCTGAATCCAAGTTTATAGGGAAATTTACATAGGAAATTTAGTGGAGAATAGCTGATATGAAATTATAGGTTTATTTTAACTAGATTAAAAGACACTTAAAGACAAGATGTATATAAGGGAGAAAATAGTAAAGATGCAAACAAAATTAAAAAGTAATAAATACAATATAGAATAAAGAGTAATAAAGCTGAGATTAATCAATTGTAAAATCTACCACAGTTCTCTCAGTTCAAATTGTGAGAGAGTGGTGGAGAAAAATGTTTTTAAAAAATCAGGTCATTATTGGCACTTTCTAGATACTTTAATGAATTATTCCTTTTACCTTTCCTACCTCCACGCTACCATCCTTTTTCTTCACCCCTTCTCTTTCCTTCTCATCTTATCATTTGTTTCCCTTTCTCTTCTTTTGTATTAATTTATAATGATAATATAGGTCATTTTATTAACAAAAGTGATAACTGTTGTCATTTGATATTGTATGTGATTGTAATTGAAGTCACACAATACATTTTTTTTCTTACAAAATTCTTACAGATTATGTGGGAACTAGAAAAAATCACCTTGAGGTAACCCAGATGCAGAAAGACACATATGATATATATTCACGTATTAGATGATATTAGCCACATGCGGTTGGATAAACATATTAAAATCTACACACCTAAACAAGCCAAACAACAAGGAGGGACCTAGAGAAGTTGCTTAATCCCCATCCAAAAAGGCAAACAAGATAGACATTGGAAGTAGACAAAAACAATTAACAGGACAGGAGCCCTCCACAGAGGACCTCTGAAAGAATTTACACACGAGGGTATTTAAGAAGAAACTGAGACTCACAGCCAAACTGTTGGGCAGAGTGCCAGGGTCCTTATGAAAAAAGAGGGAGATATAAAGACCTAGAGGGGACAGAAACTCCACAAGAAGAAAAACAGAGCCAAAAAGCCTGGGTCCAGGGGCTCCCGCAGAAAACAATACTCCAAACAAGGACCATGCATGGGGAGGACCTAGATCCCCTGTTCAAAAGAAGCCCGTTGGCTGCTAAGTTTCCAAGTGGTTCCCTTAGTAAGGGGGACAGGGGCTGTCTCTTACATGAACTCAGTGACCAGCTCTTTGAACACCTTCCCCAGGGGAGTGCAATCTTGCCAGGCTACAGAGGAAGATGATGCAACCAGCCTTGGTGAGACCTGATAAGCTAGGTTTGATAGAAGCTGAGGAGGTCCTTCATTATCAAGGGACTCGGGAAAGGGCAAAGGAAGAGAAGAGGAAGGGTGGGTAGGACTGGGAGGAGATGAAGGAGAGGGCTGCAGCTGGAATCCAAAGTGAATAAATTATAATAAAAATATATAAATAAAAATTAAAATTTAAAAATATGGGCAGAGTGCAAGAATCTTATGAAAGAATGGGGAGATAGAAAGGAGTGGAGAGGACAGGAGATCCACAAGGAGAGCAACAGAACCAAAAACTCTAGGCACAGGGTTTTTTTCTGAGACTGATACTCCAGCCAACGACCATTCTAGTATATTACTTAGAAGCCCTGCTCAGATGTAGCCCATGGCAGCTCAGTATCCAAGTTGGTACCCTAGAAGGGGAACAGAGACTGTCTCTGACATGAACTTAGTGGCTGGCTCTTTGATCACCTCCCCCTGAGAGGGAACAGCCTTGCCAGGCCACAGAGGAGGACAATTCAGCCAGTCCTGATGATACCTGATAAGCTAGGGTCAGATGGAGGGAAGGAGAACCTCCCTTACCAGTTGACTTAGAGAGGGACAGGGAGGAGATGAGGAAGGGAGGGTGGGATTGGGAGGGAATGACAGAAGGGTCTACAGCTGGGATACAAAGTGAATAAACTGTAATTAATATAAAAATAAAAAATGTAATAAAGAATAAATGGTTTATGCAGCTAAACAGACAATTCTTAAAAGAAGAATATTGATTGGCCTAGAAACCCTAAAGTAATGCTCAGTGTCCTTAGTCATCAGGGAAATACAAATAAAAATGACTGAGATTCCACATCACTCCCATCAGAATGGCTAAGATAAAAAACTCAAGTAACAAAACATGCTGGAGTGAATGTGGAGAAAGGGGAACCATCCTCCATTTCTGGAGGGAATTTAAACTTGTATAACCACTTTCAAATTCAATCTAGTGCTTTCTCAGAAAACTGGGAATAGTGCTACCTCAACCCAACTATATCATTTCTAGGCATATATACCCAAAAGATACTCAACCATACAACAAGGATATTTGCTAAACAAACAATCTTTTATTTTCTTTAAATTTTTTTAATCTCAGATTTTTTTTTCTTTATTATTTACATTTTACTCACTTTGTATCCCCCCCATGGTTCCCTCCCTCCTCCCATCCCAATTCCTCCCTTCTTCCACCCTCTGCCTGCATGCCCCTCCCCAAGTCCACTGATAGGGGAGGACTTCTTTATCTTCCTTCTGATCCTAGTCAATTAGGTCTCATCAGGAGTGGCTGCCTGTCTTGTCTTCTTCTGTGGCCTGGTAATGCTGCTTCCCCCTCAGGGGGAGGAAATTAAAGAGCAGGACAATCAGTTCATGTCAGAGACAGTCCCTGTACCTATTACAATGGAACCCACTTGGATACTGAACTGCCATGGGCTACATCTGTGCAGGGGTCTTAGGTTATCTCCATGCATAGTCCTTGGTTGGAGTATCAGTCTCAGGAAAGACCCCTGGGCTCAGATTTATTTGTTCTGTTGCTCTCCTTGTGGAGTTCCTGTCTTCTCCAGATCTTACTATTTCTCGTTCTTTCCTAAGATTCCCTGCACTCTGCCCAAAGGTTGCCCATAAGTCTCAGTATCTACATTGATAGTCTGCAGGGCAGAGATTTTCAGAGGTCCTCTGTGTCAGACTCCTGACTTGTTCCTTCTTTTCACCCACTTCTGATGTCTAGTCTCTTTGCCTTTCTGGATAGGAATTGAGCATTTTAGCCAGAGTCCTCCCTCTTGATTAGTTTCTTTAGGTGTACAGATTTTAGTAGGTTCATCCTATATTATATGTCTATATGAGTGAGTATGTACCCTGTGCATCTTTATGCTTCTGGGATAGCTCACTCAGATGATCTTTTCCAGATCCCACCATTTACCTGCAAATTTCATGATTTCCTTGTTTTTTTATTGCTGAGTAATATACCATTGTGTACATATACCACAATTAGTGCATCCATTCCTACACTGAGGGGCATCTGGGCTGTTTCCAGTTTCTGGCTATTACAAATAAGGCTGCTACAAACATGGTTGAGCAAATGTCCTTATTGTGTACTTGAGCCTCTTTTGGGTATATGCCTAGGAGTGGTATAGATGGATCTTGAGGAAGCACTATTCCTACTTGTCTGAGGAAGCACCAGATTGATTTCCAGAGTGGTTGTACAAGTTTACATTCCCAACAGCAGTGGAGGAGGACTCCCCTTTCTCCACAACTTCTCCAACATGTGTTTTCACTTGAGTTTTTGATCTTAGCCATTTTGATGGGTGTAAGATGAAATCTTAAGGTCGTTTTGATTTGCATTTCCCTGATGACTAAGGACATTGAATATTTCTTTAAGTGTTTCTCTGCCATTCTATATTCCTCTACAAAGAATTCTCTGTTTAGCGCTGCACTCCATTTTTTAATTGGATTACTTGATTTGTTGGTGTTTAGATTCTTGAGTTCTTCATATATACTGGATATTAGCCCTCTGTCAGATATAGGATTGGTGAAGATTTTTTTCCCAATCTGTAGGCTGTCGTTTTGCCCTGAGGACAGTATCCTTTGCTTTACGGAAGCTGTTCAGTTTCATGAGGTCCCATTTATTGATTGTTGCTCTTAGAGCCTGTGTTGTTGTTTTTCTGTTCAGGAAGTTGTCTCCTGTGCCAATGAGTTCAAGGGTATTCCCCACTTTTTCTTCTTAGTGGTTTAGTGTGTCTAGTTTTATGTTGATGTCTTTGAACCACTTAGACTTTAGTTTTGTGCAGGGTGATAAGTATGGATCTATTTGCATTTTTCTACATGCAGACTTCCAGTTAGACCAGCATCATTTGTTGAAGATGCTGTCTTTTTTCCATTGAATGGATTTGTCATCTTTGTCAAAAATCAGGTGTCCATAAGTGTGTGGATTTATGTCAGGGTCTTCTATTCAATTCCATTGTTCCACCAGTCTATTTCTATGTCAGTGACATGCAGGTTTAGTATTGTTGCTCTATAGTACAGCATGAGATCAGGGATGGAGATACCTCCTGAAGATCTTTTACTGTAGAGATTTGTTTTAGCAATTCTGGGTTTCTTGTTATTCCATATGAAGTTGAAAATTTTTCTTTCAAGGTCTGTAAAGAGCTGTGTTGGTAATTTGATGGGAATTGCATTGAATCTGTACATTGCTTTTGTTAGATGGCTATTTTTACTCTGTTAATCCTGCCAAGCCATGAGGATGGGAGATCTTTCCATCTTCTGATATCTTCTTTTAATTCTTTCTTCAGAGACTTGAAATTTTTTTCCATACAAGTCTTTGACTTGCTTGGTTAGGTTCACACCAAGGAACTTTATGTCCTTTGTGGTTATTGTGAAGGGTGTTGTTTCCCTAATTTCTTTCTCAGCCCTTTTGTCCTTTGTATACAGGAAGGCTACTGGTTTTTTGAGTTAATTTTGTATTCAGCCACTTTGCTGAAGGTGTTAATTAGCTATAAGAGTTCCCTGGTAGAGTTTTTGGGGTCACTCAGGTATACTATCATATCATCTGGACCTCACAGACATCTACAGAACCTTTCACCCAAACTCAAAAGAATTTACCTTCTTTTCTGCACCTCATGGAACCTTCTCCAAAACAGACCATATAATTGGTCACAAAGCAAGCCTAAACAGATACAAGACGATTAAAATAATCCTTTGTATCCTATCTGATCACCATGGACTAAAACTGGTCCTCAATGACAAAAATAGCAAAAGGTCTACATACACATGTAAACTGAACAACTTGCTTCTAAATGACAGCTGGGTCAGAGAAGAAATAAAGAAAGAAATTAAAGACTTCCTAGAATAAAATGAAAATGAAGGCACAACATACCCAAACTTATAGGACACAATGAAAGCAGTGCTAAGAGGAAAGTTCATAGCACTAAGTGCCTTCAAAATGAAATTTGAAACATCTCATACAAGCAACTTAATGGCTCACTTAAAAGCCCTAGAAAATAAACGAAGCAGACATACCAAAGAGGAATAGACAGCTGGAAATAATCAAACTCAGGGCTGAAATCAATAAATTAGAAACAAATAAAACAATTCAAAGAATCAATGAAACCAAGAGCTGGTTCTTTGAGAAAATCAACAAGATAGACAAACCCTTAGCCAAACTAAAAGGCAGGGAGAAACTATCCCAATCACCAAAAACCTGAAACGAAAAGGGGGACATAACCACAGACACTGAAGAAATCCAAACAATAATTAGATCTTACTTCCAAAATCTATATGCCACAAAATTGGAAAATCTAAATGAAATGGACAATTTCTTGACCGATTCTACATTCCAAAGCTGAACCAAGGACAGGTAAAACAATTAAATAGTCCTATATCCCCCAAGGAAATAGAAACTGTCATCAAAATCGACCATGCAAAAAAAGCCCAGGGCCAGATGGTTTCAGCGCTGAATTCTACCAGACCTTCAAAGAAGAGCTAATACCAATACTCTTCAAACTATTCCACAAGATAGAAACAGAAGGAACACTACCAAACTCATTCTATGAAGCCACAGTCATGTTGGCACCTAAACCTCACAAAGACCCAAATAAGAATGGTCTCCTGAACCTACTCAGACCTCGGACACCACCACTGCTAGTTCTAGAACTGATGCAGGATGTTCCAATGAGGGGGTTAAGGCTTCTCATAATATTTCCTATAAGTCCACACCTGTTTGTTTATAACCCCCACTTTTATTCATTGTTAGCCAGATAGAGCCAAGTAATTGTGGTGATGATACCTGCTTTTTTGCCCAATGCTGGAATGCTAGTAAATTTAGGTATGCCCTGTTTACTCGCATGCCTCGCTGGGTGCCTGTGCCCATTGATGCCCCTCACGCTATGACTCTCTTCAGACAGAAAAGGGATCTTGGAATTACAGCCGCCATTGTTACTGCCATCTCATTGGCGGCTGTTGGAGCTACCACTGTGGCATTAGCCATGAGTCATACTATGCAGACTGCTCAGACCCTAAACAATCTTTTAGCCAATGTAGCTCATGCTTTAGATGTACAAAAAGGAATTAATGCTCAACTTAAAGGAGACTTGATGGTGTTCAATCAGAGGATTGACCTCGTGCAGGAGCAAATTGATACCCTATGGCAAAAATCGCTCAACTTGGCTGTCAATGGAAGTATGCTGGACTTCGTGTCACTAGCATACAACATGAGAATTTTTCCCGTGCTGAAAATCTGTCTAAACAATTGTCTAGCTATATTTTAGGTAATTGGACTGGAGAATTCGATACTATGATGGAGCAGCTGAGAGTGGCCATTGTTAAGGCAAATTCTACCAGAATGGACGCAGGACTAGCCACAGGATTATCATCATGGATGGCTGCAGCCATGAATCATCTGAAGGAATGGGTGGGCATGGGAGCGTTAGCAGGCCTTCTGGTGTTGGTCTCCTTGGTTTGCCTGTGGTGTATATGCAAGATTAGAGTCTCACAACAGTGTAATGCAGCCATGATCATTCAGGCCTTTACAGCCATTGAAGCAGGATAGTCTCCCCAAGCATGGTTGGCTACCATAAAAAGCTAAAATATTAAGCTCAGGATGCAAGGCTAAGCACTGCACTCAGGGTCATCCGCTTTCGACCGAGAGAAGAGCATGTCTGATTGCATGCAGGTTGATTCCCCAGGTCCCGCCTCTGAGAAAAAGGTATCAGACCGGTCTGGTGTTCTTTGGGTGGATGACACCTAAATGAACATCGGTACAAAGTCCCAATTTATTTCTAATATCAGAGATCAGACCTCTACTCTTGCCTGATGCATCTAAAACAAAAAGGGGGAACTGTAGAGAGCTGCGAAATGCCTCGCCTTAAACATGGAGCTGGTTTCTGCCTTCCACATTCCCAATGGTGAGTGCTCTCTGTCACAAACAACTCCATATTTGGCTAAGGCTGAGGATCTGGCTTGCTTCCATGTATGTGGACCTATATGCATTGCCCAAGAGGCACGCTGAGGTTGGCTACCCAGAGGCTATTTTAAGCTGTGGGCTGGCTTTCCCCTTGACGATTGTTCAAGATTCCTGAATAAACTGCATTGAGAAGAACAAAAAACAAAACAAACAAAAAAAAATATCAGAAAGAAGGAGAGGAGGACCTCCCCTATCAGTGGACTTGGGGAGAGGCATGCATGCAGAAAGGGGGGGATTGTGGGACCAGGAGGGGAGGAGGGAGGGGCTTATGGGGGAATACAAAAGGAATAAAGTGTAATTAATAAAAGTTTGCAGGAATTTGATGAAATTATAATATCACATAGGAGTGATATTATAATATTACTTTAAATGTAGTTTTACTTTAAATGTTGTTTTATTTTAAATGTAGATATTACTTTAAATGTAGTTTTCAACTGTCAATTATTGGTCCTTAAAGAACAATACAAACAGAAGGATAGCAAGACGTGAGCACTACAGTGGCTTTTATGTGAGTGAAGTTTTTCTTTTATCTTCAAAACATAAATACTTTTGACAATAAATTTTCAGCTAAACTTTTTCTTAATTAAAAAAAAATAAATAAAAGTTAAATAAAAAATTAAAAAAAGAGAGAATTTCAGGCCAATCTCCCTCATGAACATTGATGCTCAATTACTCAACAAAATACTTGCAAACCGAATACAAGGACACATCAAAGACATCATCCACTACGACCAAGTAGGCTTCATCCCAGGCATGCAGGGATGGTTCAATATAAGGAAATCCATCAATGTGATCCACCACATAAACAAACCGAAGGAGAAAAACCACATGATCATCTCCTTAGATGCTGAAAAGGCATTTGACAAAATCCAACATCCAATCATGTTTAAAGTATTGGAGAGATCAGGGATACAAGGCACATACCTGAACATAGTAAAGGCAATATACAGCAAGCCTATAGCCAACATCAAACTGAATGGAGAGAAACTTAAAGCAATCTCACTGAAATCAGGGACAAGGCAAGGATGTCCACTCTCTCCATATATTTTCAACATTGTTCTTGAAGTCCTAGCTAGAGCAATAAGACAATTGAAGGAGATCAAGGGGATACAAATTGGAAAAGAAGTCAAAGCATCACTATTTGCAACAAACAATCTTTACAAAGGAGAAAATAACCCATTCTATGTTGCATTCAGGCAAAAATAAATGAAAGAATTAATTTAGAAAAATCATACTTTAGTGTGTATCAGTTTGAGACATGTAACTCTATTTCTTTGTCCCTTTCTGTCTCTTTCACTCCTTCTCTCCTCCATTACACACACACACACACACACACACACACACACACACGAACACACATATACACACGTGAATACACACACACTGTGCATGTACATGTGCGTAGGGTGTCTGTGTGTATATCTGATATGTGTTCAGGATGGTGCTTTGAATCACAGTGTCCATACAGAAGTCAGATGACCTCCTTTGTTTTAAATGTTTTGACACCCACCTTGATATCTCGAGTTCTCTTGTTCACCTAAAAGTACTCAACTTGGCTCAATGTCAACTTCCTCAGGAC
This sequence comes from Meriones unguiculatus, assembly GCF_030254825.1. Lineage (NCBI taxonomy): Eukaryota > Metazoa > Chordata > Mammalia > Rodentia > Muridae > Meriones > Meriones unguiculatus. Next base: position 144,192,492 of record NC_083351.1, read on the forward strand.
TATCTGTCTCTGAATTTTGATCAACCATAGATGTCCTGAGGTATTACATGCCCTATCAGGCCTGATTTTATATGGGTTCTGAAAACTTAATAGTAGGTCCCCACACTTGATTGACAAGTACTTTTCCCACTGAGCCATCTCCGTTCTCACATTTAGTTTTTTTTTTTTTTTGTAAGGAATATTTCTTTATTACATTCCCATACAGGCCTCTATAATTACTGTTTCAATTGAAAATTTTACTTTACCTAAATTAAGAAGATTATTGAAGATATCATTGTTTTATCTTTATTGATGTAATAATGTTCACTTTCACTGGTTTCTTTTTTGATTAAAATGAACAATATGATTGACACATAACTCTGTCTCTTACGACCCACCAGTGCACAGCACTGTCCTTTCATATGCCAGGAAAATGTGCTGTCATTTATATCTTTTAGGAGTACACTTCTTAGCTGCATTCACATTATAGGTGTTAAACCCACTAGCAATAGTTTTAATTATTTGATCCATGTTATTATTAATAAATACTGTTATAACAGTAAAACAGCAAACATCAAAATTTTGAAGGAACCTTGTAAAAAGATTAATCATATCTTTTGGTGATTCATCTTTATCATTTTATGATTTCAATTATATTTAAAGAGATATTTATATTATGTGTGTATCACCAGGGAGCTTGATTTCTTTTCACAGAATACATATAATTATGGAAATTCAACTATTTTTGTTAAGACACACATTAGAACTTAGAACAACAATCTAATTACATAAAATTCAAGAGGTACAAAATTATAAATACTTTTTATGCATAAATGGCTTTGTTCTACATATGTATTAATACTAAAATGATGATTTTATTTGATTTATAAATTTTATTGTAAGGAAAATGACCTTGCAAGTAAGTAAAACATCACATATCCGAATTAGCTATACATGGAGCTACACAGCAGAAAAAAAAAAAATCTATACATTTAGAATAAGAATTCAGAATGGAAACTATAGCATTTCACATTACATTTTTTTTTCTCTTTTTTTATTTTTATTTTTTTTATCAGTTACATTTTATTAACTCTGTATCCCAGCCGTGTCCCGATCCCTCATTCCCTCCCAGTCCCTCCCTCCCTCCCTTTTAAGTACTACTTCTAGCTATGCTCTCACAACTACAGTTCCACAGCTTCCCTTACACTGTCTCCAATCACATTCAAGTATCCTGGAACGTTCAGACATTGTTTGCTCTCTCACTCTTCTTTCCTTTGAAGTATCATTGGAAATCCCTAAATCTATATCTGCATTTCCGCTGACATAAATAACAGTGAATATGTTGAAAGGTTGTGTGACCTTCGTGAGCTCTACCTGTGCTTAGTAGAACCATGGATGGTACTACAACCTTCCATGGTCTTGAGGGCTAAACACAGGGAAATTATTCCTAAGACATTAATTTATCAGATAAACATGCTAGAATAAAAAATGCCAAGGCTCTCTTCTAAATGCAGGATCTTTCAGCAAAGTTTTTACATTCTGACTTTGAGTATGGGTTCATTACAATCTTATCCACTATAGAGATGTCTTGGATTGACATCCTTCTCCTAGGCCACATTTTTTAAGAGTTCAATTACCTTCCAACAGTGACACAGACTGGGGTCCTATATTCTAAAACATGGATATCAGAATATTTTAGATTCAAAGATCAGCAATGGTATATACTCTCCTCAGTATTAACATTATTTTTATCCTAATTTTAAATACCTACTTTAGTCCCAGACATGTTATATTTCATAAACATTTTAAAGCCTTAGCATGTGTGTATATTTATTTTTTAAAGTTTATAATTTTCATATACTAGATAAAAGGCACAGAATTGAACTCAAGGAATAACTAAGTCTGAAGTATCAACTGCAAGTTTGGTTCAACAAATCCATATGTCTCAGAGTAAAGAATTCATGGTTGAACAAGAGAAGTGACTAGATATTTGATAAGTGAGGCACATAGATAAAGGCAAAGAAAATATCATGCTCAAGTTTTAAGTAAAACATATAATGAAAGAATATTGTACATTTAAAAAACACTAAGAAAAGTATGAAAATAGTTCAGAATACAGAGTTCTTCAGATACAAGTAGCTAGAAAACATGAAGAGAAACAAAAGAATTGTTGATAAGTGATTTATCTAATCAAAACATGAAGAACTCACAGGTTTTTCACGAAGAAATAAAATGTCCAGATGCTCTTATCATTGTTTAAAAAAAATGGCCATCTTACCAAAAGCAATCTACAGATTCAATGCAATTCCCATCAAATTACCAACACAATTCTTTACAGACCTGGAAAGAAAAATTCTCAAATTCATATGGAATAACAAGAAACCCAGAATTGATAAATCCTCTACAATAAAAGATCTTCTGGAGGTATCTCCATCCCTGATCTTAAGTTGTACTATAGAGCAATAGTTTTAAAAACTGCATGGTACTGGCATAGAAACAGAATAGTGGATCAATGGAACCCGAACAGAGGACCGAGAAATAAACCCACACACTTGTGGACACCTGATCTTTGAAAAAGATGCCAAAACCATACATTGGAAAAAAGATAGCATCTTCAACAAATGGTGCTGGTCCAACTGGATGTCTACATGTAGAAAAATGAAAATAGATCCATACTTATCACCCTGCAAAAAATTGAAGTCCAAGTGGATCAAAGACCTCAACATAAAGCCAGACACATTAAATCGGCTAGAAAAAAAAGTGGGGAATACCCTAGAACTCATTGGTAAAGGAGAAATCTTCCTGAACAGAACACCAACAGCACAGGCTCTAAGAGCAACAATCAATAAATGGAACCTCATGAAACTGAAAAGCTTCTGCAAAGCAAAGGACACCGTCATCAAAACAAAGCGACTTCCTACAGATTGGGAAAGAATCTTCACCAACCCTTTATCTGATAGAGGACTCATATACAGTATATATGAAGAACTAAAGAAGCTGAAAAGCAGCAAACCAAGTAATCCACTTAAAAAATGGGGAACAGAGCTAAACAGAGAACTCTGTAGAGGAATACCAAATGGCAGAGAAGCACTTAAAGAAATGCTCAACCTCATTAGCCATTAGGGAAATGCAAATCAAAACAACCCTGAGATTTCACCTTACACCCATTATAATGTCCAAGATAAAAAACTCAAGTGACAACACATGCTGGAGAGGTTGTGGAGAAAGGGGAACCCTTCTCCACTGCTGGTGGGAATGTATACTTGTACAACCACTCTGGAAATCAATCTGGCTCTTTCTCAGACAACTAGGAATAGTGCTTCCCCAAGATCCAGCCATACCACTCCTAGGCATATATCCAAAAGAGGCTCAAGTACACAAAAAGGACATTTGCTCAACCATGTTTGTAGCAGCTTTATTTGTAATAGCCAGAAGCTGGAAACAACCTAGATGCCCCTCAACTGAAGAATGGATGCAGAAATTGTGGTACATCTGTACAATGTAATATTACTCAGCAATGAAAAATAAGGAAATCATGAAATTTGCAGGTAAATGGTGGGTCCTGGAAAGGATCATCCTGAGTGAGTTGTCCCAGAAGCAAAAAGACACACATGGTATATACTCACTCTTACAGACATACAACATAGGACAAACCCACTAAAACCTGTGCATCTAAAGAAAGTAAGCAAGAGAGAGGACCCTAACTAAAATGTCCAATCCCCATCCGGAAAGGCAAAGAGAATGGACATCAGAAGTAGAAGAAAACAGGAAACAACCTAGAAACCTGCTACAGAGGGCTTCTGAAAGCCAGAAGAAGAAAACAGGAAACAAACTAGGAACCTGCCACAGAGGGCCTCTGAAAGCCTCTGCCCTGCAGACTATCAAAGCAGATACTGAGCCTGATGGCCAACTGTTGGGCAGAGTGAATGGAATTTTTTGTAAGAAGTGGGAAATAGTAAGAGCTGGAGAGGACAAGGTCTCCACAAGTAGAGCACCAGAACAAGAAAATTTGAACACAGGGAACTTCCCAGAGACTCATACTCCAACCAAGGACTATTCATGGAGATAACCTAGAAACTCTGCACAGATGTAGCCCATGGCAGTTCAGTGTCCAAGTGGGTTACATATTAATGGGAAGAGGGAGTGCCTCTGACATAATCTGACTGGTCTGCTCTTTGATCACCTCCCCCTGGTGGGGGAGCAGCCTTACCAGGCCACAGTAGAGGACAATTCAGCCACTTTTGATGAGAACTGATAGACTAAGATCAGAAAGGAGAGGAGAACCTCCCCTATCAGTGGACTTGGGGAGGGGCATGCATGCAGAAAGGGGAGGGAGGGTGGGATCGGGAGGGGAGGAGGGAGGGGCTTATGGGGGATACAAAATGAATAAAGTGTAATTAATAAATAAAAAAAGTAAAAAAAAAAACAGTTAATTAAAACTGGGATGAAAGATACTGTATTCTTCACTCATTGCATTATTAGCACCAAGAATAGTCCATAGAGATTTTGGAAGATGAGAGAGATTCTTCCACTTTCATAAGTATTATGTGCAGGTTGGAAAATCGAATCATAAAAGGGTAGGCTGTAGAATAAAGCCATAGCTCAGCCTTTAGAAAATGTAAATGTTAGATATGTTAAATATTTGTTATGCTTTTTAACTTGCCTTACCTAGAAAATGCCACCAGATCACTTGATAAGGAACATATACCTCATGCCTAAGGAACGAACCTGTGAGTTAGTAACCCAAAGCTCATTCAAAATGACTAGTCAAAGATGGATGGGTTACTTAAGCAGAAGAAAAGTTCAGGTACAGGTAACAGAAATCGTTGGAGGTTAGCTTTTATTAAACTTTAATTTGGAGTAGAAAAATACAGTAAACCTGACTTTGGCCATTTCTGTAGTAGTTGAGAAAGTATATTGATTTTGTTAACCCAGTTTGAGATTTCATGCAGTTACTTATAATATCCTATATTATATGTTTAGAAAAGAAAACCAAGTTTATTCAATGCTAGATTGAATAATTACAATTGTGTTTTATTTGTGTATTTGAATATTTACTCAGTTTTATGAAATATATACAACATAACTCAGATTAGCATTATTTACAATAGAAAAATAATAATATTAAGTAGTTAGAATCAAGATGTTTACAATAACAAATTATAAAATGTATACCCTGAATATGTGTATACAACGCTGTGTGCTCAGAGTGTAGAAATTAGATGAAACCACTTATTTTAGTAATTTCAAGTCACATCCTAATGGCTTCTCAAAACATCTCAAGCATATGAAAATGCATGAGATTTATTTTTATGCATTCAGTCAAGAGCCTTCACTCCAGCCTTTATATTGAGGCCTGTCTAAACATTAGATTAAAAAAATATGTTTCCTAAAGCAGAACAACCTTTTAGATGTGATATTTGCATTCCATAGGAGATTAGTGCAAAAGGCTTGGGATTTTCTGAGCATTTTGTAAACAATGTTTTGAAGGGTCCAGTGTGGAACACTGTATTCCAGATGGCATACCTTGCACACTGTCATGAATTAAAAATCACATTATTTCCACATATCACAAATATGCCCACATTACAATGGTGCATTCAAGGAACCCACCTGGACAGTTCACTTTGTGACCAAAGAGAACACTGGAAAAATGTGTCATGATATCAAATTTAATGCTGCTCTTTGTATCCTCAGACAGTACAATAAAGACAGCCCTCCTCAAAACACTGGAAGGCCTCTATTACTAACCCCGTCAGAATTATTCAGTAAGTAATAATGAATAAATAGTAATAAGATTGTGATAAATGCTATCAAAATGTTAATGGATATACTGAATCAAAGACAATGACAGTATACAAATTTATCTCTCACTTTCACTCAAGTGGTACTTTTACAAGACAGGAAACAAAATCAGTTTAAATTGTGTGTTTTAATTTTAGATCATGTTATTAGGTTACTATTAAAACTATTCTACATGAAATATTTAATTTCAGTTTGATAGTTTATTTTGTTCTTAAGGATCCATGGAATATTTTTAAATCACTGGCGATCAATGTGTCATTTAGAACTATTATTTTAGAAATGGTGTATATTCAACCACAAATCAAATAGAAAAATAGAAATGTCCTGAGCGTAACATTTTAGCTTTTTATGGTAGCCAACCATGCTTGGGGAGACTGTCCTGCTTCAATGGCTGTAAAGGCCTGAATGGTCATGGCTGCATTAAGCTGTTGTGAGACTCTAATCTTGCATTTTTACCACAGGCAAACCAAGGAGACCAACGCCAGAAGGCCTGCTAACGCTCCCATGCCCGCCCATTCCTTCAGATGATTCATGGCTGCAGCAATCCATGATGATAATCCTGTGACTAGTCTTGCGTCCACTCTGGTAGAATTTACTGTGACAATGGCCACTCACAGCTGCTCCATCGTAGAAATGTCTTAGATTAATTAATTTCTTTGTATCCTTTTGTTTGCTTAGGAACCAAGAGTACATCAACCATCAAAAAACACTAATATATATATATATATATATATATATATATATATATGTATGTATGTATGGGGCAACAAGCAAATTCTGAGTTTATTGACTTTTTCTATTCTGTCAAGTTGTACTGTTTGGTAACCACATGCAAATGTACTACTTTGTTATTTATTTAAAGATAAACAGATGGTGAGACCACGAACTGTATATTTTATCATATTACTTTCCCCTTATATAATTTTTCTTAAAATAAAGTTTCTCTGCTAATAAAGACTGACTTGTTACATTCTTGTTATGTACTATTAAAACAAAAAAATAAGGAATAAAAATCTATCTGATTTTTATACTTCCTAAAGGGATATTGAAATATGTAGGTGATATGAACACATAAAGGCCCTGCATTGAAGAAACAAAAAGTGATTCTGCCCACAAAAAAAGGCTAGAGGTTTGTACAATGAATAGAGTGGCGTAACATATTGTAACATGCTGCTGTGTGGATGTCTGTGTCCCATGAAGGAATCTGGTTTATTCTTATCCCTATGATAGCGGCATTATGAAGTAATATTTTAGGAAAACAGTTAGATCTCCAAGTGTTTATATTTCAGAATTTCAAATGAGGCGGTGTCTTGTACAATGTCTCTCAGAAATTAGTAGAGCAAGATAGAAAAAGTGATAGGCCGACCAACACTAAATACGAATCCAAACACATACTATACTAAACAAACACAATAAAACCCTAAAATTTTGTGCATGTGTGTGCATGTGTGTGTGTGTGTGTGTGTGTGTGTGTCTGAAAGAGATGCATGTGTGTGTTACATGAAGGTGCACTTTGTATCACAGCACACACGTGAAGGTGAGGCGACCTCAGGTGTTATTTTTACCTTACATCTGAAACAAGATCTTTTGTTGGTCACCACCGTTTACACTGTGTTGCCTCTCATCGTGCCTGGCTTTATTTGGGTTTGGGGATCTGAACTAAGGTCCTGAAGTGCTCATGGAAAGTCCTTTAACCACTAAACCATCTCAGAAGCCTGAGCAAATATTTTAACAAAGCATTTGAGAATGAAATGAAAGAAATTATTTTCTAAAGCCTGGTTCCTTTGTTCTCTCTTTAAAAGATAAATAAATAAATAAATAAATAAATAAATAAATAAATAAACAAATATATATATATACTCATTGGATGTTTCAGCTCCTTTATGCCATCTCAAATATTTTCAACCATCTTTATTTTCATCTTTCATTTCTGTCCTGTCACCATATTTGACTTATTCAGTTATCAATGACCAATAATTTCTATTAGATGTTTTGCTATTAGTTCTGTTGCATCTTACGTTTCAGGTGTCTGGGTATGCCCAGACTAAGCAATGTGAATGGTTTGGGTTAAATAGGTATTTAATAGACGTACAAACCTCATCAAGTCATGATAGCATTCAGAATAATGTTTTTTTTTAATTATATTTATCTACTGCATACTATAAACATTCATTACAAGTTCCATGCTAAAGCATTTTCAGAAATTTACCTGGATTCTTTATTTACCTTTTTCATTGTGTCATCTAATAGGCTGTTAGCCTAAGTTAGCATTCCTTATTTGGAATCAATATAGTAAGTACTCTTATTTTGGATTTCATAAACTGCGAACTCTAGATCAACCATACAATGCTTCTTCCATTTAAATTCAACAATCGGCCTATGACTATGTCAGCACTGTTGAGAAATACATTCCTAACTTCCTTTTGATAAATCACTTAACTTTCCTTTTTTCCTTTACTGAAAATGCATTTTTATACAACATATTCTGATTATAATTTTTCTTCCCCAAACTCTTCTTGGATTCCCTTCATCTTCCCTCCCATTGGAATACATACCCCTTTCTACCTCTTCTTGGAAAAATTTTAAGTAAAATACAAACTGAAACCCATAATATATAAACAAAGGACCTGTATGGTGAAAACACACACATATACCAACAAACACAAATTCTCTGTCAAAGCCTTATAAGAACTAGAACCTTGAAAAATACTATTGAGCTCATTTTCTGTTGGCTGTGTATCAATAGGAATGGGGCCTGACCTTAAGAGAGGTTTGAATACCCAGTGGGACTCAGTTGGAGAGAACTGATTTATCATTTGTGATTAGTTATCAGTTGGGAATATCTTCTGGGTTAGGGGGCTATGGGGGCTATGTCAGCTTCTTTCAAGGCTGGAACCCCATATGGCTCAGACCAGTGCAAGCCCTGTGCACGTTGCCACAATTTCTGTATCTCATATATGTAAAGTTCCTGCTAGACTAATTTTCTTCTTGTCCTCCCATCTCCTCTAGCTATTACAATCATTTTATTTCCTCTTCTGTGAAATTCCCTAAGTCCTAAGGGGAGGAATTTGATGAAGAGTTCATTCAGGATTTAAGGTTCCAAGTCCTATTTCTCTCTCTCTCTCTCTCTCTCTCCCTCTCTGAACATTTTCTAGCTAGTGATCTTTGTTTTCATCTACTGCAGAAGGAAGCTTCCCTGATGATTTTTTGTCTGTCTTTCTTTTTTTATTTAACTTTCATTAATTACACTTCATTCACTCTGTATCCCCCCATAAGCTCCTCCCTCCTCCCCTCCTGATCCCAACCTCCCTCCTCTTTCTGCATGCATGCCCCTCCCCAAGTCCACTGATAGGGGAGGTCCTCCTCTCCTTCTCTCTGATCTTAGTCTATCAGTTCTCATCAGAAGTGGCTGCGTTGTCATCTTCTGTGGCCTGGTAAGGCTGCTCCCCCCTCAGGGGGAGATGATCAAAGAGTAGGTCAATCAGATTATGTCAGAGGCAGTCCCTCTTCCCATTACTATGTAACCCACTTGGACACTGAACTGCCAAGGGCTACATCTGTGCAGGGGTTCTAGGTTATCTCTACGAAGAGTTCTTGGTTGGAGTATGAGTCTCTGGGAAGCTCCCTGTGTTCAAAATTTCTTGTTCTGTTGATCTCCTTGTGGAGTTCCTGTCCTCTCCAGCTCTTACTATTTCCCACTAGGAAAAAAAAAACTGATCTAAGAATAGAGCAGAGTGCCATGATAGTTTTGTGACTACATTTCCCTAGGTTCCTAGTCTATGCGGTTTCCAGTTCATGGCCACTGACACATGTGAACTTCTTGTTTACCTTCCTCCTTTGCTGATGTGCTGAGTACCTCCAAGTACAAGGATCACTAGTCCATACAGGTAAAGGCTCTAGATAGTCACTATCTCAACATCATCACATTCAATGTATTGTGTAGGTGTTGTCTTCAGTTGTTTCCTGTTAGTGTGTTATGAGCAGCCAATGGCATTGGCTGCTGGGAATTGACCTCATAACCCCTTGAAGAGCAGCCAGTGTCCTTAACCTCTAAGCCATCTGTCCAGCCAATGGCCTTGGCACTAGTCTTGGTTGTTTGGGAGTTCTTCTTGCGCAGGAACTAAGAAAAATAATGACTAAGTGGGACCTCATGAACCTGACTTGCTTCTGAACACTATCACTCAGTCAAAGCAGTAGTCTATGTCAGAGAAAAAAAAATATTTACCAGGTATACACGTATATAGTTCTAATATCTAAAATATATAAGGGACTAGAAAAAATCATCCTGAGTAATGTAACCCATACCCAGAAAGAAAAATAAGGTATGCATTCACTTAAATGTAAATGTTAGCTTTTAAGTCTTTGATAAGCAAGCTATACTTTGTATAACCACAGAAGTTAGGTATAGGCTAAGAGAATAGGTGGGTAGATGGATCTGCTTAGGAATGTAAAATGGAGCGGATAGTTATGAATAAGTGGGGCAGGATAAAAAAGGATCAAATGGAGTGCAGGAAGAAAGACAGTGGAGAGAATGAGAGCAACAGGAAATTCAGCTAAAATAACCGTTCATTTAATGGGTTGCATGGAAAATAATACAAGAGAAGGACCCTAAATGAATACAGGTATAAAGGAAACCCAAATGTGATTGCCAAATAATTGGATTGACAGACTCAATGGACATCTCTAGTCACCTAGTGAAATTTCCAGTGCAGGAAACTGGTTACATTTAATCAGGCTGTTGGCCAAAAAGCCCTTTTCTAAAGGAACAGGGAAACAGCATTTTGATCCCAGTTTCTTTAGTCTACACAGAATATTTGGGACTTAATCAAACTGTAATAACCAGTAAAGTTCCCCATATACTCCAGAAAAAAATGAAGCTGAAGTAAAGGAAACATTACCTAATTAAAAATTCCTCCTTAATAACTCCCACATATTAATTGTGTAAAACTAGATAATTTAATGCAATTAGAAAAAGACAACAATCAACTTTATGGGCTATAAACATAATTATGGGTAATATTTTTTATATTAAAACAATCTTAAAAACACCCAGCAATGGAAAAAATTGTTATGTAATACAGTGATAAATATTAAAAATTAGATAAACATAAACACTTTAAAATAATATAAACATGGGATATATGATATCATAACACACACAATAAATTTGGCCAAAACTTTAAGATAATATAGTTTCTAAACAAGATGATATACTTTTTTATTACTCAGGGTTCTCTAGAGAAAAAGAACTGACTTACTGTATGTCTATATATATAAAAAAGGCATTCACTGGAGTGGCTTAAAAGTTATAGCTCAACTAAATAACTGTCTTCAAACTTAAAAGGCAACAACCCAGATGTTCATCAAAGGAGGAATGGATACAGAAACTGTGGTATTTTTGCACAATGGAATGCTACTCAGCAATCAAAAATGAGGAAATCATGAAGTTTGCAGGCAAATAGTGGGATCTAGAAAAGGTCATTCTGAGTGAGGTATCCCAGAAGGAGAAAGACACACATGGTATCTACTCAATTATTTAGACCTATAAGATATGATAAGCATAATGAAATCTATACAGCTAAAGAAGATAAACAAGAAAAAAGACCCGGGGTAAGATGATCAATCCTCACTTAGAAAGACAAATGGGATGGGCATTGGATGTAGGAGAAAACAAGTGACAGTACAGGAGCCTACCACAGAGGGCCTTTCAGGATTTATAGAAGGCGTGGTCTGGGTAGGCACTGTACTAATGAGTGGAGATCAGCAAGAAATAGTGTAGGTGATCCCTTACTGATAAAAACTTTCTATGAGATAATTCTGTAAACATGGGAAACTCCCTATGGGAGTTTAATACTACCCTGGCGACAAACAATAAAAACAAAGTATTTCCTTCTAGCAATCCACAAATCAACAAGAGAACACTAAATTAGGTATAGGATATCTAATGCATGTTACAGAAGGCAACAGTGTTCTTGCCTTAGCAACAAGTTCACCAACAATCAAGGGCAGAGTAGCTTCACTAGATAGAACAAGATATTGTGGAGGTACTAGAAAACCAACAGACCAAACTTTTAAATGGTAAACTGAAAAGCTGTGTGGGTACAGTAATGGAGCCTGAACATAGATGAAATTGAGCAACTCATACAAGAGCATTTGAAAATTCAATATATAAAACAGTCTACAAGTCCTAGGAATTATCCTGTATTTGTCACTAAAAAGATATTTGGAAATTGAAGGATGTTGACTGTCCTAAGGGCTGTAAAGAAAGTGATCCAACCGATGGGTCCATTACAGACTGGAATCTTCTTACTTTCTTTATTACCAAATGCATGACCTATAACAATAATTGAGTTAAAAGCCTGATTCTTTGTTAATCCCATCAAAAGAAAGATAAGAGAAAGATTTGCTTTTACAGTACCTACTTATAACAATACTTAACCTATGAAAAGATACCAATGGAAAGGTCTTCTTCAAGAAATGCTAAATAGTTCGATTCTATGTCAATATTTTATACAACAGCCTAAAAAATAATTCACAATTTTCTCGATACAAAATTCATCATTATATGGATGATAACTTGTTGGTCAAATCTGATACTAATACATTAGAGAGAATATTTTTTGAAGCAAAAAGGATTTTTGCCTTGTTGTGGTTTACAGATTGTTCCTAAAAAATTTATGGGGAGGAGATCCTGCCAACTATCTAGGATTTAAATTAAATCAACAAACGATTCAACCACAAAAGATACATATCAGAAGAGATCAGTTACAAAATCTTAATGACTTTCAAAATGTGTTGGGAAATATTACTTGGTTATGCATATTATAGGATTAATCACTCAATAATAGAGTAATTTGTTTCAAACTTTACAAAGTCATTCAAACTTCAACAGTCCTAGACAATTAACAGCTGAAGCAGAGCAATAGTTGGCTCAGGTTATACTTTTGACTGCCTAAATCCCAAACTACTGTATTCTAGTTATGTTGGCTTTTACTCATCTCCCCCAGGGGAATAACCATGAAGAAGGAAGACAATATTTTAGAATTGATCCTTTAGCACAGAAACAGAGGAAAAAAAAACTGAAAACTTATGAACAAAGGTTTCTGAATTGATTGTGAAAGAAATAATTAAGACTTTATCAAACAGGAATAGACCAAGCACATATTATAGTGTCTTACACCAAAGCTGAAATTACCTCATTATGGATAATTAAGGAAGACTGAAAATGAGCTTATAGCAATTATTGGGGAGAAATTAATAACAAATACCTAAAAAGCAAGCTACTCCAGTTCATAAAAAGAACCAATTAGATTATTCCACATGTAGAAAAGAGATACTACTTTCTGAAGCTGCGACATTTTGTACCAATGCAAATTAATCAGTAATGGAAGGTTATAAGTCAGCAAATATAATTAAAGTAACTCAAAGCCCATATACTTTGGTTTAAAAAAATCAGAGCTATAAGAAATTCTTGTGGTTTCATTGAATTGTTCTGAACCTTCCATTTTAACTCTTAGCTCATACAATATATATAAAAGCTGCAGAACTTATTCCTGATCATTCAGATTTAACATTATTTATACAGCTGCATTAGACAATTGTCCATTAAATATTACCCATATTTATTTTCATACAGGATTGATTGATCCTTTGGCACAAGTAAATGAAGAGATTGACAAATTATTAATAGAAAATATGCTACAAACCTCAAAATTTCATAAGATCATAGTAAAATAGCAAAATTGTAAAGAGAAACTCCATTACTTGGAAACAAGCCAATGAAATTGAAAAAAATCTTACTTTGTATAATCAAGATAAATTACCTGCTGGAAGTAATTCTACAGGCATTAAAGAAATGAAATTTGACAGATGGTATGATTCATTTTGTAGAATTTGAAAAATGAATATTTGTACATCATATTATTGATACATATTTAGGATTTTGATAGGCTTTTGCTTTGAGTTCTGAAAAGGCTGATTCTATATTTGCACATTTTGCTCGAAGTGATGGCTATTATGCAGATAACTTTAAAAATTAAGACTGATAAGGATCCTAAATATGTTTTTATTAAAATATTTTTATGTATTATAACACATTACAGTTAAATCATACAATCCAACAGGTCAAGCAGTTATGGAAATATCTATCTCACCTTAAAGCAGATGCCTAATAAGCAGAAAGGAGGAATAATAACTCCAAAGCATAGACTGAATAATCCCCTATCAACCTTAAATTTCTGAATGTCAACAAGGCTGAAACAATAGCTGCTGAAAGACACTGGATTAAAGAAAAAAAGCAACTAAATTAAATCAACTAGTATACTTTAAAGATGTTTTAACATCAGAATGGAAATTAGGGAGTGTGTTATGTTGGGAAAAAGTGTTTACTTATATTTCCACAAGTGATGAGAGACTATGTGTGTACAGATCTGTGAATTCCAGTTTCTGGAGTTCAGAGGAAGTTTTTTTCCAAGCAGAGTAATCCAGTGAGAAGCAAAGAGGTGTCAGTTTAAATCAGTCAACTGGGAGAGAAATTTTGAGCTGGAATGGCTGAGTTGAATTGGCCTTCCAAACTTCAGAAAGAACTAGAAAGGGTGAGCTTATTCAGCTGTAAATCTCAGTGGCTGAAAACATCTTAGGTATAGGTTAGCAAATGGAAGTTGGAAACTGAAGCCCTTAAGGTCCAGGTTTGCAGAAGATTATATGATATGGAGGCTAGAATCTTCCTGCCCTAGGCGTAGAGATAGTTAGATAGAAACACCACAGGCTCAGCCCAAGCTATATAGTAATAAAGCTTGGGTATGGCTCTCATCTCATCTCTTCAGCTGAGGAATAAAAACTACATTTACAATTGTTAATTACAGATCTGCACTAGCCAAACTAGTTAAAAATTCCTGATGGGGCAAACTTGATTATCACACTGCTTTCTAATTTTATCTGCAAATGCTTGAAGGCAGAGGATAATTAAGTCACAATCAAATAAAAATATCAAAGCAAAGAGGCATGTACTAGCACATGGAAATCATGAGGATTCTGGGGAAATAAGAAAATATTTGGAGGGGTAGCAGGTTTCCCCAAATCTTGCTGGTATATAGTCTCTTCATATCCATCTTCATATGGGGCAGCATTAATTGGAGCCAGTGGAATGTGGTGTGTGTGTGTGTGTGTGTATGTGTTTGACTCTAGAAGATATATATATTGTTGGGAGGGAGAGATGGAGGTAAAGGGAGGAAATTTCATTAAAACATATTGCATACATTTGTGAAAATTTTTGAGAATAAGTAAAAGAATCACAAGCTGTATGTCAGCTTCATATATATGATACAGAATAAATACAGTAAATGAATGACACTTTTGTATAATGTCAATGTTTTAAAATATGGGTAGAATATTCTTTCTTTTTTTTTAGCTGAACTTTTTTTTAAATTTTCTATTTAACTTTTATTAATTACACTTTGTTCCTTTTGTATCTGCCATAAGCCCCTCCATCCTCCCCTCCTGGTCCCACCCTCCCCCCTTTCTGCATGCATGCCTCTCCCCAAGTCCACTGATAGGGGAGGTCCTCCTCTCCTTCTTTCTGATCTTTTTTTTTTTTTGTTCTTCTCAATGCGGTTTATTCAGGAACCTTGAACAATCTTCTGACCCTGGGGAAAGCCAGCCCACAGCTTAAAATAGCCTCTGGGTAGCCAACCCCAGCATGCCTTGTGGGCAATGCAGATAGGTCCACATACATGGAAGCAAGCCAGATCCTCAGCCTTAGCCAAATATGGAGTTGTTTGTGACAGAGAGCACTTTCTTAATCACTAATATATTTACAGGAGTGGGCAAGGGCTGCTATTAGGTTTGACATCTCTTTAAAGAAGACCGAATGTTTTACACATCAGAAAAATCTCTTGCACTATCAGCTCACCAAATTAAGTGGAGTGGGTGATTACACATTTTTAACTGAAATGAGATAGTTTGAATATATCTGACAAGACACATACTTACTCCCTTTATTGGTAAGGCAAGTCTTACAAGGGTGAAAATTCTAGATAAAAATTTCAGGGTAGCAATGTGGACTTTTAGATAGGTTTAAAAATATCCAGTGATAATGGTTAGAACCAGGAAAAAAATGTATTATAAAGCCTATCCTTAAGAGGAGGCTCAGGTGCACTTTCTCCAAAAGACTAGTGTTCAGGGTTATTTGGATTAATATGCATTATACCTACTCCACAGATTAGGCTAAGCCACCCAGGATGCGGATGGCCAATGAAGCACCTTATCTGTGCTCTGCAGGTACCTTAAGTAGTATGCCACCTGCAATATAATTATCATTCTACTCTGATGTAGGCAGTGCTTTGGGAGCTAAAGCCATTTGCACTTTTTCCCATAATTTCCCACAGAGAAATGCCAAGGCAATACAGCCTATTTTTAAAACAATATTGTTTCCCTATATTGAGGCAGTAAAATGCTCTCATAATTCGGAACAAGTTCATGTATCCTTCACCAGAAAATGGAACAATTATTGTCTATAGGGAGGAACAAGAATAAAATTAAATATAGATATCAGGAGAGACCATTTCTACATTGTTAATTAGATTGCTTTTGTGCCTTTCTGAATCAAAATCACTCATTCAGTATTAAGATCCCTTCTTAAAATGTTTTCTTTTTCTGCTGTAAAATGAATGAAAGGTTCAGCCTAATATTAGTCAATAGATGGGGAAAGTATCTTGACTCACTATTTAGACATTTGGGGGAAATACGTTGATACAAAAGTACACACATACATACATGCATACATGCACATGTATGTGTGTGTGCCTGCAATTGAAACTATATATATATATATATGAGAATTTTTTACTTATTTTGAGATTGAATTTCAGTAATGTATGTATTTTCTGTATGCATTTTAAATCATACTTAAAACATTTTCTATATAATATTATAATTGCAAAATGTCTGTACCAAATTCTCCTATATCATAAATATCTTCTAATGAAAGACAGAAAGTGAGTGGATCTGGATAGAAAGGGAGGTGGAGAGGAACTGGGAGGAGCAAAGGGAGGGGAAATGTAATCAGAGTATATTATTTGAGAAAAGAATCTGTTTTCAATAAAAGGAGAGAAAAGAACTACTCTGAAGGATACAAATAAAGAAAAATATCCTGCACTATATGGTGGAAAGGATTGTACAATTGTGCTTCAGGTTCTGTATCTTCAAATAGAAAGTTGATGGTAGACTGCTAATCTACAATCCCTTTAAGGCAAAGTGTTTCCAATTCACTGAGAATTAAGATTGCATTGAAAACATCAGAGAGGCTTGGGACACTGCTCCTGGCATCAGAAATTACGAAAACGAAAACAGACCGCCTCTGGGGGTCAATATAGACCTCTGACTGACAACCAGGGTTAATTAAGACCTTCAGCCATATGTCACAAATAAACTCTAACAGCTAACAAGATCAGTGGTTTAGGACGGATACAGTCAACAGTTAGAGGAATGGATTTGGTCTTGCCAACCCTGATTTCAGGTTCGTGAAATTGAAAAGCTCACTGACTTCTTTACACAAATATAACAGGTGAGTGAGGTTTGTGGCGTGCATTTGTCCTAGGGAGGAAATGTCATTGCCTATTGGATCTTTCTCACCTGACAACAGATGTGTCCCTCCTAACAACTTCCTATTCCCTTAGGGGCACAGGACTTGCCACTTCTGATTGGTTCAAGTTTCCAGGGAAGAGGTATCTTACTTAAACATTGAAGACTTTTCTGCTCACTCTTCATTCACTTTTGTTCTCCCTGAGAGACACACCCCAGCACTGATGTCTGATGGTGATGGCTTTTTCTGTATTGTATTCCTCCACAGTCTTTTTAACTTACATAGCCAATCACTCCTCCAAAATGCTTTGCATTTGTAATTTTCATTTCCATATTACTATCAGCATATGAGAAGATCTATCTGATCAATTTGTTAATTTTTCTTTCCTTTTGGGGGGCTGTCTGACAGGTTTTCTGTCTTCTAGAAGTCCTTCCTACCTACAGTATTGTAGTAGATATTAAACCTAGTAGCAATTGTTCAAATTCCTTGATTTAGTTTACGATTACTTGGTAATGTCAGGGAAATAAATCACCAAACCTCAAATTTTTTAGAAACTTTTCTAACAGTATCATGTATCTCCTATAATAATTCATCTTTTTACCTTTTCAATTATATATGTGTTTAATTATGCATAGACATTTATCTTTGTTAAGACACACTAAAAGATGGGACAAATATCTACTCAAACGACGTTCAAAAGGTAAAAATGTTAAAAACAGCTTTATATGCATGAGTGGTTTGTTTTGCAGAAGCATTATAATGACAAAGATGATTTTTTTTTAATTTATAAAGTGCATTTTAAAAACTTGCAAATGAAACATTCACACACCATAGACAGACCTTAAATCCATAAATTACTATGAACTTCTATATAGTAAAATAGCCATTCAATAAAAGAAACTATGAGCTTCACACTAAATTTTACACTTTCCATATCAATTGTATCTTACGCATGTATCCAGCACCCAAACAAAACAAAATAAAACAGTAACAACAAAACAAAAACCTAATGAATCCATGACAGAAGTTAAATTACAAATACAATTGGCTTTATATTCTGTTTCGTAAGTCATGTTCATTACCTACATTTTATCTTTCATCGTAGACTTATATTAGCCTTTCTTTGTTTTATTTATACACATGTACATTTCTTTATGTATAAACATATATTATAGGCTAGGCTGCAAATATGAGAAAAAAACATTTTATTCTTTTTTTCTTCCTGAAATTGTGTGACTTCTGTGGGCTTAGATTTTACACCAAACCTACTTTCTTTCCACCTATGGACTAGAGTAGGGCATAAAGAATGTTATTAGGTAAAGGGGGTTGTAGCCCTTTCTATAAGTAGTTCCTTGGGATGAGTCTACTCTTCATTGCCTGGATATCAGCAGTCCAGTCCAAAGGCCACCACCAAGCACAACACAAGTCAGCACAATTCAGAAGACTGGGACAAGTCAGTAAAAGCTGCAAGACTCGGTTGAATTGTACTGAGAAGTTCTCTGGAATGTTCCTGTCTTTTTAGAGGTAGTTTTTTGGGGAGGAGTCCGCTCTCTGTTGCCCAAACACCAGCAGTCCAGTGCACCCAAAACAAAACTGCAACAAGAATCAGCAAGATTCAGCAGATGGAAACAAGTCATTGAAAGCCACAAGACTCAGTTGGAGGTCTCCTTTCCTTCCATCTGACCCTAGCTCATGAGGTTTTTTCAGGACTGGCTGCAATGTCCTCCTCTGTGGCCTAGCAAGGCTGCTCCTCCCTCTAGGGGTGGGGGAGGGTGGTGTCAAAGAGCCAGCCATTGAGTTCATGTCAGAAATAGTCCCTGTTCCCCTTACTAGGGTACCCACTTGGGTACTGAGCTACCATGGGCGACATCTGAGCAGTGGTAGAATTGGGAGGGAATGAGGGAGCAGGCTACAGCTGGGATACAAAGTTACTAAACTGTAACTAATATTTAAAAAATAAAATAAAATAAGAAAATTAAAAAAAAAAGACTCAGTTGGATTGCCCCAGAAAGCTCTCTGGAACATTTCTCTCTGTGAAGTCAAATGTTGAAGCACAAAGTCCAGGGTAAGGATGTTGATCCAAAAAGTGATGTCTCACTGTCCATGGGTTTCTATATATATCCTCTCTTCTGAGTCCACCCACTTATGTTCTCAGCTGACCAAAGTCATGCTCCTCCCACAAAATAGCTCCCACAGCAAAACATCACATGCTCTCTCACAAGCCAGCCTCCAAAAGACATCACATGCCCTCTCATAAAACAGCTTCTAGCAAAACATCACATGACTTAACTGAGTCTTCAAAGAAACCAGAAACTTCCATTTCAGATTTCACTTAAAGTTATATAAAGTTGTGTATTTATGAAATTTTTAAGTACATTTTTAAGAGCTGAGTAATATTCACACATATATGAAATATAGATTCATTTATATGCTGATATACAACTAAGTATATTCCAATAATTTGATATGGTGAATAAAGCACCAATAAACATGAAAAAGGTGCAAATATCTCTGTTGCAATGTTTAGAATTCTCTGAATATATGACCAGGAATAAAATAGGTGGGTTATATGGTGGTGCTGTTTTAATTCTTTTTTTTTTTTTTTTTTTTGAGAGATCTGCAAACTGTTTTCCGCAGTGGCTCTACTTAGTTGCACTCCCCACTAGCTGTGAATCAATGTTCTTCCTCTCTACACTCTCTCCAACATGTGTTCAGATTTGTTGATTACAGCCATTTTGACTGGGATGAGGTGGTGAGTTACACAACACAAAAATTTGTTTTAGAACCTTATCTATTCTATAAGATAGTTAATATCTTCTTCATGTACTTAGAGAAGTGTTTTTATATCTTTCAAGAAATTTTCTTTTTTTAATTAATTCATTTATTTTTTATTCACTTTATATCAGGTTGTAACACCATTTCTCCTCCCCTCCAAGTCCTATCCTCCTTTCCTCTCCCCTCGCCCTCCCCCTTCCCTCCTTGTCTCTTCCTTAGAAAAGGAGAGCCCCTTTTCCCATCCACCCCAGCTCACGAGGATTGAGCATGTCTTTCTCCCCTGTGGCCTGATAAGGCAGTCCTGCCAGAGGGAACTGATCAAAAAACAGGCAAGTTGGTCTTTTCCTTTTACAGTCTCCACTTCCCTTGCTAAAGAACCCACATGAATATTAAACTGTCCATCTGTGTATGGGGCCTAGGTCAAGTTCATGCATGTCCTTGGTTGATGTTTCATCCTCAGCAAGCCCCTCTGGGCCCTGATTAGTTGGCTCTGTTGGTCTTCTTGTTGAGCTCCTTTCACCTCCTTTTTTGACTTTCTTCTTGCTTTTCCACAATTCTTTCTAATACACCTAATGTTTGACTGTAAGTCTCAGCATCTGATTTGAGGAGCTGTTAGGTAGAGTTTCTCAGAGCACAACTCTGTCAGGCTCCTGTTTGCAAGATTAGCAGAGTATTGTTCATAGTGTCAGGGGTTGGCACTCTCTCATAGGGTAGGTCTTTGATTGTGCCAGACATTGGCTGGGTATTCCCTCAATTTCTGTTCTATTTTTATCCCTGCACATCTTGGAGGCAGGGTAAGTTAGGGCTTGAAGTTTTCATGGGTGGGTTGGAGTCAGTCTCCATCTACTAGGAGCCTGGCCTACTTAGAAGGTGCCTCTTCAGTCTCTATGGCCTCTGCTACTAAGAGTTTCTGTTTGGATCCCCCCATACCCTCCCAGGAGCCTACATTGACTTAGGTCTCCAGCTTATCACAGAGGTACTCCCACCTCAGTTTCTCTTTTCTCTACAGGCCTTCTGTCCTCTTGGCCCCACTTTCCCAGGCCTGTTCTCCAACCTCTTAACTCTCCATACCCTCTCTTCTACCTTGTTCCCTCTCTTCAGCCTCTACCTCTGTCTATTCTATCTCCCCTTCCAAGTGAGATTTGTGCATCCTCTTTTGAATCTTTCTTATTATTTATCTTCTTTAGGTCTATACTTATCTGGAAACTTTCAATAAAAAAATATAAAGTCAATTATTGTCTGCTTTCTTCAAATGCATACTCCAGGTTTACAATAAGTGATCAAATATATATGCATGCAGAACCAGGACTGTCTGAGGAAAGAAACGGAAGAAGAGAGAATAGAGGAAGAATAGGGAAGAGGAAGACTATGAGAAGTGTGCAAAAATGCATATTATGAAATGTCACAATGAAGCCCATTTTTAAAAACTTTTTATTGGTTCTTTGTGAATTTCACATCATGTACCTAAAACCCATTCATCTTGCTCTGGAAAAGTTGTGATGTTGATGTGTCACAGTGTCTCCCACAGTATAGCCTTTTGAATTGTTGGTCTGCTATGAGGTCTCTGGATTCTACTACACTATCAATACCTCACTGGGCCTCTTCTTTGATATCCTGTTGCTGCCCTGTGTCATGGAGATCCTGCAGTTTTAGATCTAT
Source organism: Meriones unguiculatus (assembly GCF_030254825.1). Lineage (NCBI taxonomy): Eukaryota > Metazoa > Chordata > Mammalia > Rodentia > Muridae > Meriones > Meriones unguiculatus. Next base: position 144,214,291 of record NC_083351.1, read on the forward strand.
AAAATAAGCTGGAAACAGCCCAGATGCCCCTCAACTGAAGAATGGATGCAGAAATTGTGGTACATCTATACAATGGAGTACTACTCAGCAATGAAAAATAAGGAAATCATGAAATTTGCAGGTAAATGGTGGGACCTAGAAAGGATCATCCTGAGTGAGTTGTCCCTGAAGCAAAAGGACACACATGGTATATACTCACTCATATAAACATGTAATATAAGATGAGCCTACTAAAATCTGTACATCTAAACAAACTAAGCAAAAGAGAGGACCCTAACTTATAATGCTCAATCCCCATCCTGAAAGGCAAAGAGGATGGACATCAGAAGAAGAAAAAAAATAGGAAACAACATAGGAACCTGCTACAGAGGGCCTCTGAAAGCCAGAAGAAGAAAACAGGAAGCAACCTAGGAACCTACCACAGAGGGCCTCTGAAAGCCTCTGCCCTGCAGACTATCAAAGCAGATGCTGAGCCTGATGGCCAACTGTCTGGCAGAGTGAATGGAATTTTATGTAAGAAATGGGAAAGAGCAAGAGCTGGAGAGGACAGGAACGCTACAAGGAGAGCAACAGAACAAGAAAATTTGAACACAGGGAACTTCCCAGAGACTCATACTCCAACCAAGGACTGTTCATGGAGATAACCTAGAACCCCTGCACAGATGTAGCCCATGGCAGTTCAGTGTCCAACTGAGTTACATAGTAATGGGAAGAGGGACTGCCTCTGACACAATCTGATTGGCCTGCTCTTTGATAGCCTCCCCCTGAGGGGGGAGCAGCATTACCAGGCCACAGAAGAAGACAATGCAGCCATTCCTGATGTGATCTTATAGACTAAGATCAGAAGGAATGAGAAGAGGACCTCCCTTATCAGTGGACTTGGGGAGTGGCATGCATGCAGAAAGGTAAGGAAGGGTGGGATCGGGAGGGGAGGAGGGAGTGGCTTATGAGAGGATACAAAATGAATAAAGTGTAATTAATAATAATAATAAATAATAATAAGACCCCCTTATACACTCCAGCATTTCATTGATAGGACCGGTGTTGGGGTAGACCAATTCAAAGCCTTGGATCTGGGCCTGAGGAGTATCTGAGTTGGTCAGGCCACCAGGTCTCCCAAACTCACACCACTGGGGTGAGCTCTCCTGCCCTTCTCTGGCTGGCCTTTCCAATGCTGTAGCCAGGAAGAGACAGAACCAGCTCTCCTGCTCTCATGACTTCAGGACTAGCTCATCTACACTCATACCATTAAAGCCAGCTCTCCAAAGTGCTGCAGTAGGTTAGGACCTGTGTTGCTTTCCTGCTTTCAGGACTCCAGGGCTAGTTCTCCCACCTGCCATAGGTGTTGGGTAATGGAAGGGAAGAGGACATCTCTCTCTCTCTCATCTTGCTATCATACAGCAGAAAAAAGTCAGAGCCAGCTCTTCCTTGCTCAAGCCCAGTGGCTGGCTAATCTGCACTTCCCCTCTCACATTCTGGGCCAGGTCTACTGTGCTGCCCAAGAGAGGTGCAGGAAGCCCATTGTTTTTATTCTAACAAAAACTAGCGATAGTCTTAAAGAGAAAGAATAAGAACTGTAACTATTTGTGATTTATCTTGAACCCTGAGAGCTTTAACAACATAGATTTGGACACCACAAATGTGAAAAAGAGAACATACATAGTAAGTGTGCTCTGTGTGAAACAATAGATAGGACAAATACATGAGATCAAAGCTGGATATCTTACAGTACCTACAAAATCAGTTATTTGAGTTATTCTATAAATGACAGACATCTGATTTGAAAAATCCAATTTTAATTATAAAATAGACAATAACTAAATATGAAGATATGATAATCCAACCAATTTTAAACACAAACTTACAAAAATCCTACTTAAGTTATTTTGGGAAACATCTGGAAAAATGAAAAGTTCATAATAGCCACAATTTAACTGCTAACATAATCCTTTTCAATATATCAATTCATGTAGTACATTGTCCAACAGGCATTACAGGGTGTGATTCTGGGAGCTAAGTGGAGGACATCTGGGATATTTTTCGGCCATCTTGGCTTTCTATCTGATGGCATTTTCAGGAATCCCAGGCTGATCCAGAGTTTCACTAGGCTGGTCGGAAATCACAGTGGAAGGTGCTTAATTGGTTTTAAATTTACGTTTAGTGTTCTTAGCATGTTTGAGATCCATGCAAAATTGAATCCCAAATATTTCCACAACATTCCCCATAAATAACCAACCCTAGGTTGCACAGGAGCACTCTGAAGGTCACCAAAAGTCAAAGAACCACCATGGATATCAATTGCACTGAGTTTTAGACCAAGGAGGAAGTTTTTCCACCTGTGACCATACAGAAAGGTGTGTCTTCAGAAATGATACCACCCAGCATAAGGAAATGACCCAGAAGTGTCACTTATTAGTGGTTGAAGTGAAACAGCTTTTGAGACAAGGCTTCTGAGACCTCCCACATTAGTAATCTTAAAAACAGAATTCACCATCTGTAAACCGAGCAAAAGACTCTAGTTCTCTGTTGAAAATCGACAGCACATCCTTCAAATAATGACATCGATTTCCCAACTGGAACTTCAGACTGATCAAGAGCAAATAAATTTGAGTCCTACGAGAAGAAAAATCTGTGGAAGGACATAGTTGCACAGGCTCACACACACAGGCACATGCACACACACCAAAACAAAACAGTAATATCTTACTTTTTAACTGAATTTTAAACATGAAATGGAAAATACGAATACAGAAAGTGGTCACAGAGTTAACGATTTTAACGTGGAAAAATTATATTCTCAGTATCATAATAAATGTGAAAATGGATATTAAAAGATTCAAAAATAAAATGAAAGATAGAAGTAGTATAAAATGACGATTAAGATATCACTATGGCCATGGCCTTATGTTTAAGGATCCCACACTTCCTTTCTCTGTCTTTTCCTCAAAAAATATTACCTAGATACCCCTACATTAGTTTACTAAGATACAGGTTTTTTTTTTTTTCCTGTAGACTTAGGTAACTGCAACCATAATTTATGTGTTCCTTACAGCTGATCATTTTCTCTAATGCTACCTCTGAGATTCATTGCTTTTATTTCATGCTACATTGCTTCCTGATAATGCCCAATCACACACTGCATGGTTGTTTCACAATTCATTTACTAATCTGCTAATAAAGACAAGCAGAACTTTATTCAAGCTAGCAACTACTATAAAGAAGGTTGTTTTAAAAGTACTTGTGCATATATTTTGTACTATTATAATACTGATTAGTGAACTAATAGAATGGATGACTGAATGTGGAACATGTCAGCTCTAGGACTGTGTACTTCACAAATGTAGTGCACTCACAACAGTCTTCCAAGACAATTTAAAGTAAATATGATGTCAGGATACTTAGATCACATGAACACATCCATCTAGCAATTTGTCATCTGTCTACCGTCTGTATATCTATCTCTCCAGATCTCTTCTAGAAATATTTTTGTAAGATTATCTCATGATCTTTTAAATTTTTATTTCAATTCAAGATACTGAACATTTTGTGATATCTTTGTGCAAATACTGACTAAATAACTTGTTTACTTTTTTAATTTAGAAACAGAAGGGTTTATTTACTGTTTTGTAGGGAAATTATATTATTTTTTGTGTTTATTTTCTTTTTATTTTTTTATTAATACAGTTTATCACTTTGTATCCCCCCTGTAACTCCCTCCCTGCTCCCCTCCCAATCCTACCCTCCCTCCCCTTTCTTCATCCATGCCCCTCCCCAACTCCACTGATACAGGAGGTTTTCTTCTCCTTCCTTCTGATCCTAGTCTATCAGATCTTATCAAGACTGGCTGCATTGTCTTCCTCTTTGGCCTGGTAAGGCTGCTCCCCCCCCCCCCTTTAGGAGGAGGTGATCAAAGAGCAGACCAATCAGTTCATGTGAGAGACAGTCCCTGTTCCCATTACTATGGAATTCATCTGGACCCTGAAGTGTAATGGGCTACATCTGTGCAGGGGTTCTAGGTCATCTCCATGAATGGTCCTTGGTTGGAGTATCAGTCTCAGAAATGACCCCTGTGTTGAAACTTTTTGGTTCTGTTGCTGCCCTTGTGGAGCTCCTGCCCTCTCCAGGTCTTACTATCTCCCCCTTCTTTCATAAGATTCCCTACACTCTGCCCAAAGTTTGGTTATATGTCTCAGCATCTGCTTTCATACAGAACCACATCCCCAATATGTTTTTCTCAAACGTTACTTTTGTTATTAATCTATTGGATATATATGTGTAGGAGGACTTTTGGACAGCACAAGTCTATCTAATATTTCTTTTTGTCCTTGTACACAAACACCTCACAGATTAATCGTTAAAGTTTTGTAATATTTTCTTCACGAATTCATTTCTTTTTTTTAATTTTAATTTTTATTTTTTTAATGCAGTTTATTCAGGAACCTTGAACAATCTTCTGACCCTGGGGAAAGCCAGCCCACAGCTTAAATAGCCTCTGGGTAGCCAACCCCAGCGTGCCACGTGGACAATGCAGATAGGTCCACATACATGGAAGCAAGCCAGATCCTCAGCCTTAGCCAAATGTGGAGTTGTTCGTGACAGAGAGCACTCACCATCGGGAAGGTGGAAGGCGGAAAGCAGCTCCATCTTTAAGGCGCGGCATTACGCAGCTCTCTACAGTTTCCCCTTTTTGTTTTGGACACATCAGGCAAGAGTAGAGGTCTGATCTCTGATATTAGAAATAAATTGGGACTTTGTTACTGATGTTGACTTAGGTGTCATCCACCCAAAGAGCATCAGACCCGTCCGATACCTTTTCCTCAGAGGTGGGACCTGGGGCATCAACCCGCATGCAATCAGACATGCTCTTCTCTGGGTCCAAAGCGGCTGACCCTGAGTGCAGTGCTTAGCCTCGCATCCTGAGCATAACATTTTAGCTTTTTATGGTAGCCAACCATGCTTGTGGAGACTGTCCATTTCTACCTCAACTTTGCAATCATTTTCTTTGAGAAATTTGTAGTATTAAGTACAAAATATTGACATTTTATTAATATCGCACTATATCTACCAAGTACATTGCAATAAATTTCAGGCGGTTAAAATTTTTGTGTTTGGTTCATTAGTGTGGAGTGTATGGTATAAATAGGACATTTGCAGTTTTGTCAATGATGTTATAATTAAGAATGGGATGTTCTAGAGTGATGGTGCAGAGAGGAGTGACTAGAAATAAGAAAGTGTGTATTCACAAGGAAGGAATTAGATTTTTTTTGCCCCAAAATGTGCAAATGTATATGTACATAAATGTGTTATATAGACTGAAGCATTACATAATGTGTGTATGTATGGAATTCATGTACTGTCTTATATATGTAAAAGTATGAGATACTCATTTGTATACCATACATATATGTTTGTGCTTTCATACATCAATTAAAATGAATTTAATTAATAGATAAAGATGACTCAGCAGGAACAGGCAGCTGTATTAACATGACAAACTTAGTACAATCCCCTGATCCTAATTTGAGGAGAGAAGCAAATCTTAAGGTTGTCCTCTGACCTGCACATATTATTTGCCATACAAAAACACTCACACACCATGCAAAGAAAAAATAAATAGTTTAAATAATTTCTCAGTCTGTCTGTCTATGTCTCTCTGTCTCTGTTTCTATCTCTATTTCTGTCTCTCTGTCTTCTCTGTATCTCTCAGTCTCTGTCTCTGTCTTTGTCTCTGTCTCTCTGTGTGTGTTTCTATATAGAGTTTCTTGGTGTACTATTGGCTGTCCTAGAGTCACTTTGTAGACAAGGTTAGTCTTGAACTCACAAGTTCTGCTTGTCTCCGCCTCTCCACGTGCTGATATTACAGGTGTGTCACCACACCTGGCTCTGTGTGTGTGTTTATGTGTTTTAATTTTGTGAAAGTGCTTGCAGAGGACAAGAGAGGGAATCAAGGTTCCCTGGAACTGCAATTCCAGAGGACTCTGAGACTGATGAAGTGAATGCTGGGAACTAAACCTGGGTACTTTGAAAGAACAAGTGGCCTTATCCACTGCTCCAATCCTCCAGCTCTTCAACCAGTGGTCTTATGGACAGAGAAAGAACAAAGTTCGAAAGATCACATCACTATTTGGATATTGAGAACAGGATAGAAAGAAAAATACATTTTTTTTTCTAATTGCATTTATTTTTTTATTAATTTAAATTTTTATTTATTCATTTTACATCCTGATCATAGTGTCCTCCCCTTTCTCCTCCTTGTCATTCCCTCCCTTCCTGTTTCCCCTCTCCCCTAGTTCTCAGAGAAGGTGAGCCTCTGAAATCAAAGCCACCCCAAGATATCATGTCACATCAGAACTAACCACATCCTCTTTCCCTCTGTGCCCTGACAAGGTAGCCCTACCAGGAGAAAGTGATCAAAGAGCAAGCATCAGAGTCCATGTCAGGGTCAGCCCCCACTCCCACTACTAGAGAATCAGCTATATCTGTGTAGCTGTTCTAGGTCCAGTCCCTTCATGATCCTTGGTTGGTGCTTCAGTCTCCGCAGGCCTCTCTGGGCCCCGATTTTCTTGTGAAGTCCTTCTATCTGTCCCCCCACTCTTCCGCAGGACCCCCTGTACTCCACCCATTGTTTGCTTGTGGGTCTCTGCATCTGTTTCCATCAGGTGCTTGGTGGAGCCACTCAGAAGACAGTGAAAACACCAGTCAAGTACTCTCTTAAATAAAACGTTGAGTTTTTTTTTTAACTTAGTATGCCTCCATTTTCCCAGGACCAAAAGCCCAGGACCAGATGGCTTCAGCGCAGAATTCTACCAGACCTTCAAAGAAGAGGTAACACCAATTCTCTTCAAACTATTCCACAAAATAGAAAAAGAAGGAATATTACCAAATTCATTCTATGAAGCCACAGTCACCTTGGTACCTAAACCTCACAAAGACTCAACAAAGAAAGAGAATTTCCGGCCAATCTCCCTTATGAACATTGATGCAAAAATACTTAATAAAATACTTGCAAACCGAATCCAAGAACACATCAAAGATATTATCCACTATGACCAAGTAGGCTTCATCCCAGGTATGCAGGGGTGGTTCAATATACGGAAATCCATCAATGTGATCCACCATATTAACAAACTGAAAGAAAAAAAACACATGATAATCTCCCTAGATGCTGAAAAAGCCTTTGACAAAATCCAACATCCATTCATGTTCAAAGTATTGGAGAGATCAGGGATACAAGGCACATATCTAAACATTGTAAAGGCGATATACAGCAAGCCTATAGCCAACATCAAACTGAATGGAGAGAAACTTAAAGCAATCCCACTGAAATCAGGGACAAGACAAGGCTGCCCACTCTCTCCATATCTCTTCAACATAGTTCTGGAAGTCCTTGCTAGAGCAATAAGACAGTTGAAGGAGATTAAGGGGATACAAATTGGAAAGGAAGAAGTCAAATTATCACTATTTGCAGATGATATGATAGTATACGTGAGTGACCCCAAAAACTCTACCAGGGAACTCCTACAGCTGATAAACACCTTCAGCAAAGTGGCAGGATACAAAATTAACTCAAAAAAATCAGTAGCCCTCCTGTATACAAAAGACAAAAGGGCTGAGAAAGAAATTAAGGAAACAACACCCTTCACAATAGCCACAAATGACATAAGGTACCTCGGAGTAACCCTAACCAAGGAAGTCAAAGACTTGTATGAAAACAATTTCAAATCTCTGAAGAAAGAATTAGAAGAAGATATGAGAAGATGGAAAGATCTCCCATGCTCATGGGTTGGTAGGATTAACATAGTAAAAATGGCCATCTTACCAAAAGCATTTTCTGAATCTTTCAAAGCAAATAAGCAATAGAATTTTTTAAACCCGAACCTAAAATGCACTAAATTTGAAGAACTCTTTCCATGATATTTGCACATTTTTTTATTCAAAAAGTATTTTCTCAAAGAATGTTTTTTTTAATTAATAGATACTTCTGTCAATAGCATGTTATATTGTCAAAATTGCAATTGACAAATTGGAACCAAAAAATGACTGGAAAGATTTTTTTAAGGCAGACATTATAGATAAATGGTTAATTTATCTATTCCTATTTTTATTAGATCATGCCAGAATATTTGTAAATTTAGTGTTCAAGGATGTTTGATATATGCTTACCTAACCCATTGACCACACTGAAGAGTGTCTATGACAATTCATTGCAATATTCTCTCTAAAAGTTTGTTTGTGTGTGTGTGTGTGTACCATCATCATATAAAGCTAACTGTTTAAATGATGTAATTGTATTTTCTCCAACATGATAAAATGTCATTAGAAAAAATAGTTTTAATCATAAAATTCTTGCTACTAGCAAAATAGGTTAGTCAGAAAACCTAATAAAACAATACAATGAGATTAGGAAACAGAATCAAATCTCTTTATGAAAAATAAGTTCTTTTGTTTCTATTAAAAATATTATTTCTATCTTTTAATAAGCTACATGCTGTTTGAAGGAAACTATTGATGCTCTTAAAATTGTTAAGATAATTTTTACATTTGTAAAATAAGAGTGCTCTTAATACTGAAATAATGTCTTAAAGCTAATTTAGAAAATATCTATAAAATGTTTATTATTACTCCAAAACATATTATGTGGTGATAAACATTTTTGATAATAATTACTAGCATAAAATCTGTATTTTTCATATTCAAAAATTTAAATTTATGTCATTATGACTTATCACAATTTTTTGTTACTTGGATATTATTTTTTTAAGGCATAGTCTTATATGGAAGTCACAATATAGAACAAGCTGCCCTCAAATTAATAGTGATACACTTTCCTCTGCCTACTGAGTACAGAGTTCATAAGTATGTGCAATCATGTCTGGCCATTACTTGGATTTTCAAAGAACATTGTTTTAAAGAAAGTGTTGAACTGAAATCTTAAAGTCATTAGAACACTAAGTTTTAAGTTGGAGATATATATATGTCTGTATGCGTGTGTGTGTTCCTACACACCGTTGAAATGGACACTGTGACTAATGGATGATATATTTTGAATTAATAGATTAATACAACAGTTATTTATCCAGGAGTAGGTAAGTTAATTTCAGTATCTTCTGAGAAACAAAAGTAAATGATTCTTAAAAATCACCTAGTGATATTCTGCTATGCTCATAGACCAAACTCCAGCATAATCATCATCAGAGAGGCTTCATCTAGCAATTGATGGAAGCAAAAGCAGAGCTTCTCAGCTACTTACTTATTAGGTAAATCTCAGGAAATCCCGCAGAGGAGGAGGAAGAAGGGTTGTAGGCTACCACAAGAACATGACCCAGAGAATCAATTAAGAAGGACCCACAGGGGCTTACAGATCCTGAAGCAACAATGAGGGAGCCTGGATGGGTCTGAGCTAGGCCCTTTACATATATGATAACGTTGTTTAGCTTGGTGTTTCTGTGGGACCCTTAACATTGGGAGTGGGAGTTGTCTCCGCTCTTTTGCCTGAATTTAAGACCCTTTTCCTCCTACTGGGCCACATCTCCAGCCTTGATATTAGGGTATGGGCCTAGTCTCGTTGTAAATTTATAACGCCAAATTTGTTTGATATCCATGGGATGTCTGATTTTTTTTTTTTGAAGGGAAACAAGGAGGAGTAGGTCTAGAGGAGATGAGAGGTGTGATGGAAAGGGACTGGAAGGAGTGGAGAGAAAGGAAATATAGCCAGAATGTAATATAAAAAAGAAGCATAAATAAAAATTTAAATTGCACAAAAATACCAAACAAATTATTAATTCAGACATTATTTTTCTGTGTTTTCCAGTATTTGATGTTAATTATCCAATTATTTCATTTTCTGAATGTGGTTTTCCTTCTTAGGTTTGGTTTATGACCTAAAAGAAAGAAGAAAATATTAGCTTGGGAGATTTCTAGGGTGCCATTCTTTCTGATATACTTTGACAATTGTTCTGATGAGTAATATTGTGGTGCAGAAATAGTCCATAAATACAAGAAACTAGAGAGGGCTGAAAAATTATATTTGGGAAAATAGGTGCTATGTATGTATATTATATACATATATACAAAATAGGTGCTGTGTATGTATATTATATACATATATATGTATACATATATATTGCAGTTAAATGATTATTGTTGTTATGCCTGAAGAACTAGAGAGTTCCTCCTGGCCTGAAACTTGTGATCCCTTTACCTCAGCCTCACAAGTGTTGGTACTGACAGCATGCTTTACCATGTTTATGTAAGAAATTTAGATACATACTTTTGAGGGTTTGTTTATAAGATTTTAAAAACTAGAGAATTATCTATGGTTTGTAAACCATTGCATCTTGTGAACTAATACTCCCAGAGCTGAGTTTAATTTTATCTTCAGTGCTTGTGGAAAATATAATGTAATCAACAACCAAGAGACAAACGAACTTGGGGCAATGTAAGCTCATCATTTTTTTTTCTCAGTAAAGTAGAAATGAATGTATACATTATTAGGTACAGATATTTTTTAAAAAAGTAGCAGAGATGGTGGCAGCTGGTAAATCTGACGTCAATGGGTTAGGTTATCTTTCTCATTTTGAAGACTGGCAACTCTTTCTCCTCTCTCAGGGGACATAGATTCTTCATTCATCACTGTCTGAGTTTCAGCACCTTCTCCATTGTAGGTGCTGCAAGCTGTCTGCATTGGTCGATTTTACCTCTAGTCATGCAGCCTTTGAAATTTCCATGATTCTATTTTAGTCTGTGTGGAATTGTGATTGAGACTGTCAGCCAAGACTAATGAGGATGACGCGAAGAATTTTATTAACTTTTAAACAAGTTTCCAGTCTTTCTAGAGAGACCCTGGTGATGAGTCATACTGCTATTTCTGCATGAAGATCAAGTCTGAGTTCAGAATAGAAACTTGGGTTGTGACAAGACTCATTTATATAACCTTTTATATAATGCCAAAGTGATATTTTAATTCATAGCATAACCCAGAATAAAACACCTTCAAAAAAAAGCACAAAGGAAGTTTACAGAAAACATTCATCCTAGAAAATAACAACTGGCCTTCATAAAATAATAACATCAATCTGTCATAATAATGTGGCTTCACAGACACAAAGTTAGGATTCGCAGATTCCGGTTCTTAGGAACTAACTACCTTCTTAAGCTTAACAAAATTTGATCCCGTTGGAAGCTGACTTCCCTTCACAGGACTATTTTTGAACCAGATACTATATATTATCACCCACAGCACTGTATCTACAGGCAGAGAGAAATGTCATTGCCCAGCTACTCTGGTTGATATACATGACAGCCTCTTTTATCCAGAACAATTTTCAGTCTAAGTTAACATCAATATAAAATCTAAGATCATACTTCGAACTGTTAATCCATCATTGAAATGCTTTAATGTATGTATTGAGAGCCGTTAGTCTTCAGGATTACTAACACTTTGAAATATTATCATAATTGATTCTTCTGGGGTCATAGTAGATGAAACTTATTTCTTCATTTATACTGAAGGTATTTTCAGTAATATCTTGTACAGTCATACACAAACATTAAATTTAATCTTATAGTTTCTCTTGCATGAAAATTATATCAATGTACATTTGATTTCACACACATAGTGGGATTACAGAGTCTATTAATATATCTTTGCCATGTAAAATAGTGGAATTTGGAGTAATAGGTATTGAAATAAAAAATGAGTTTTATTATAGAATTTAAATCTAAATCTACTCTTTTAAGACCATTAAAATACACAGAATAATATAAAAATGTAAAAACATAATTTAAAACCACTTCCAACATTTTGAAGAATTTATCAATGCCAGTAAGTGAATTGCTATAGGAGTGATTTACTTATGGTTATGGTTGAAGTATCCTTTACAGTGGTCTGCATTGTATGCTCAAAGCATAACTTCAAAAGTATCCAGGTCCCAGTTCAGATAGCTGTACATTATCTTGAGAAAAATGCCATGTGTCGTTTGATTTCAGAGTCGACTCTGTAAGTAGAGTCCATTTGTTTTTGATGCTGCATTTCTTTTTTTAAATTACATTTTTATTTTATATTAATTACAGTTTATGTACTTTGTATCCCAGCTCTAGCTCCTCTTTCATTCCTTTCTAATCCCACTCTCCCTCCCTCATCTCCTCCCTGCTCCTCTCTAAGTCCACCTTTAGGGGAGATCCTCCTCCCCTTCGATCTTACCCTAGCTTATCAGATCTCATCATGACTGGCTGCAATGTCCTCCTCTGTGGCCTTGTAAGGCTGCTCCTCCCTCAGGGGCTGGGGCGTGGTCAAGGAGCCAGCCACTGAGTTCATGACAGAGACAGTCCCTGTTCCCCTTGCTAGGGATCCATTCTTGAGCTTGACTTCACATGGAAGCATGTTTATGTTAATTGTCCCCATATCAAGACAGTCTGTATGCCTGCCTATGTAATGGGTTGAAAGAGAAATAACAAATTGCTAAGAGTATTGAAAACATTGTGTCCTTAGAAGAGGAAGGTAAACTATTTCCAACAGAAAATACTATTGTTTACCTCATGATACAGAAATGCCTGCAGTGAGAAAGAAAAGCCAGAAGCTTATTCATGGTGAGAAGGTGTAATTGCAAACTGAAGATGATTAATTCAACAGGACAGTTCTAATGGGTATTTGTTATATGCTTGTATGTGCCTGATTTTGTTATAATGTGCTATTCGTCTTCTGCTTCCTGCTTTCCCCCATTCACTACTTATTATCTTAACTTGCCTATCGTATCATTAAAAATTTTATATATATATATGTGACTGTGGTAGATCATCCTTCAGACTATAGAAAGCAACAACGTACTATGTTTCAAAGGGAAAGGAATTCACAATTATACACAAGGAGAGGAACAGAACCAAAAATCTGGGCACAGGGGTCTTTATTGAGACTTATACTACAACCAGGACCATGCATGAAGATAACTTAGAACCCCTGCACAGATGTAGCCAATGGCAGCTCAGTGTCCAAGTGGGTTTCCTAGTTAGGGGAACAGATGCTGTCTCTGAAATGAACTCAGTGGCTGGCTCTTTGTTCAACTCCCCCTGAGGGTGGTGAGGAAGCAGCCTTACCAGGCCACAGACTGTTGCAGCCAGTCCTGATGAGACCTGATACGCTAGGGTCAGATGGAAGGAGAGGAGGACTTCCCTGTCAGTGGACTGGGTGAGAGACATGAAAGGAGAAGATGGAGGGAGGGCAGGATTGGGAGGGGTCATGTGAGGGGGCTAGAACTGGGATACAAAGTGAATAAAATGTAATAAATTAAAAAATGAAAAAAGAAAAGAAAAAGAAATGAGCATTTACATGGTGTACTTAGAAAATGCCATTTTATCTAGTTATCTTCTTTGCAAATATTTTTTCATTCATTCAAAATAAAAAAACAATTGGTTTTTCTTTTCTTAATTATTATTCTTTTATTTTTTTGTTATTTGCAATTTATTCACTTTGTATTCTCCCTGTAGCTCTCTCCCTCCTCACTTCCCAATCCCTGCCTTCATCCCCCTTTTCCATGCATGCTCCTCCCCAAGTCCACTGATAGGGGAGGTCTTCTTTTCCTTCCTTCTGATCCTAGTCTATTAGGTCTCATCAGGAGTGGCTGCATTGTCTTTCTCTGCGGCCTGGTAAGGCTGCTCTCCCCTTAGGGGAGGTGATCAAAGACTAGGCCAATCAGTGGTTTTTCTAACTACCATAGCATAGATTTTATGGCATCTGAATATTTGAAAACATTTGTTCATCCATCATTGCTAAGGAAAATAAATTATTATCCGAAATATTGTAATAAGTGTAAATATAATTCAACCTCAGTTGGTAGACAAATTTATATAATAATTTAACAAAGAGTGTCTTAGTTAGAATTTTTACTTTTAGACATACATAGATTAGCATTTCTATAGACCCAACTGTTACTTTAGTGTATAGTGAAATAATACGTGGGTTTAGTTTCATTTGTGATGAGCAAATATGGAAGAATTTGGAGTAGTGGCATACATGAAAAGTACATAAAATGAGTTTCACAATGCCATTAACCAGTATCACTCATACACTTGTGTTATATAGAATTGAGCATAGACTGGATTTTTCATCTTTTTAAACTCTTGATTTGTGTTGACTTGGCATGTTTTATTTTTTTCCTTTGTACTGTTTAATTATTTTTACATTAATTACATTTTATTTGCTTTGTATCCCTCCCAATCCCACCCCCCATCTCCTCCCTGCCCCTCTTTAATTCCACTAATAAGGGAGGTCCTCCTCCCCTTCCATTTGACGCTAGCTTATCAGGTCTCATCAGGACTGACTGCAATGTCCTCCTGTGTGGCCTGGCAGGACTGCTCCTCTCTGGGGGTGAGGGGGTGAGTCAAAAACCCAACCACTGAGTTCATATCAGAGAAGTCCCTGTTCCCCTTACTAAGGAACCCGTTTGGATATTGAGCTGCCATGGGCTACATCCTAAATAAAATCAGATTTCCATTGTCACTTTAGATAAAGTCTTTAAGTCTTGCTCTATAACCCAGGAATGCCTTTTTTTTTTTCTTATGAGATATGGTGGACATGATTCTATGACATCATCAAGGAGATAAAATCTCCTTTACCTCCCCTGGAGAGGAACCTAACCTAGATACACTTACTGCCAACCACAAACAGGCTAATTGGCTTAATATTACTGATGGTCTCCTTTTCAGTGTCCACTAGTGCTTTTCTCAAAAGCTCACCTCAGTTCTTGAAACTGTTAACTTCTGGGGAGTTTAGTTTTCTCTTTCTCTTCCATGTCCCTGGAAAAGCATTGAGAGAAGACTTCCTTGTATTTTGAACTTGCCCAAAGCTGTATATCTTGATCAGAGATTACTCCATGAAAATGAAACAATATCAGGAACAAGAAAGATTAAATGAGAATATATATCCTGAGAATATACACTTATATTAACTTGATAAAGCATAGTTCTGTGGATAAAGCTTTGTTGTACATGAATATAGTTATAAATTAAGGACATTGGTTAATGAATTTCTTTCACATTAGTATGCACATGGTGACATGTGTAGCTCATTCCTGATAATATTAACTCAGATCTGAAAATACTTTCTCTTGGGTACTGAAAGGTTGTTTTGTTAGCATGAATCACTGTAGTTTGCTTTATAGTGAACTCTAAAATGTACAGTGTCAACAAGGTCTCAGTATGCTACTTTATGCTGAAGCTGAAAGTGGATATTTTTAACTAATAAAAAAATCAGAAATCTTACATAGCTTATAAAAGCTAACAGAAAAAAAAGCAAATCATTTTCTATTTAGTATAGGTTAATGTGTGAACGTATTTTATAAGGGTAGGATCATGGGGACGCATAAAGTTATTTTTTGAAGTTATCAAAATATTCATCAAACAGTGTATTGTTATCTTTAATAGTCTTATTTCATACTTTGTCATCTTCATGAATGAAACTTCTTAGTGTTACATTAAAAAGCTCCTATCAAAGAGACAAAGGCATCATAGTTTAGTTCTAATCTGGGCAAAAAGATCTACTGTGATTTTGAACATCAGTGTTTCCCAGAGCCTCTGTGCTAAAAGATTGTTAGCATTATTAGGAACTGGCAAAACTTTTGGGAAAAAGGGTCTGGTAAAATAAATTTAATTGTAATTTAAAAGGTCATATGGAAAATCACCAATTGGAAAACATATCTAAGTAATCAAATAATGGAAAGAGAACACAAGATACTGATGGCCCAGGAACGAAGACCTGCAAGAAGGAAAAAGTAAAGTGAGAAACTCTTCGCTTTGCACACACTCTGTCCTGGCTAGGATAGAAATTGTTTCCCTAATAGATGGGTAAGCACCTGATCCAAATCCACAAGGAAGTCTGGAATGAGCTGAAGTCACCTCTATGAGGACGAGTGAGAGGGCAGCTGTAGCGCAACCAAAATAGAAGTTACTAAATTCAGCCAGCGTTTACCACGGAATTGACATTGTTCTTCAGTCCCCAAAGAATTTTATAAAAATGTCGTTGAAAATACTAAAGTCTAGTCAATTTATACCCTCCTGTGATGATGTAAAGTGACTACAGCTATCGAATCGACCACATTTATCTCTGCGACAGAGACGACTCCTTTAAAAATGTCGCTGATGCCATAGTTTACTTGGTGATAAATTTTGTTCTGTTGTGTTGCTTTACTTTCAATCCTGGCCTTATGGCAGAATCAAGTTTAGGTCTTAGAAAGAAATTGAAGCATGGTATTAGAAACAAAACTGAATGGCAAAAATGACCATAACACTTTTCACAGTGCTTCCGGGCATTTCTGGGGTTCCACACATCAAAGAAACACTAACTCAGATTGCAAGAGGCTCAAAAAAAAAAAAAACCTCTCACTTCAAGATAAAGTCTTAGCTATATATTACTGGAGCAAGATGAAGAACTTAACATGGTTAGAGGTTGTGTTCTCTCTTTCAATTTCCAGAAAATAAATATGGACTAAATGTGCAGCTTTTTAAAAATAAAACTTAAGAGTCATTTTAATCATAGTAATAAAATAACTTGGACACACAGTGTCTATTTTTACTATAAGTTTTTATGTATATTTTTTTATTGCTTGAGGGTACTTGTCCCATTCTAGTTTTAACTGCACACCTACTGATAGGGTAACCTTTAAGTACATGAAATACATAGTTTTTTTTCTAAAACAGATGTTGCCTGTGATTGACTAGAGATTTTCAATATGCCACATGTTAATGAAGATATTTGTGTCTACAGACTCTGGCTCACTGGAAATCACCAGGTAATGACTAGGCAGGCAAGCAATGTGATGGGATGCAGAATTTGTTTAGAAAGAACTCTTAAGTCCTTGAGAAAACGTGGTGAGTGGTAATCAACTTGTGGGGGTTTCCTGATTTTTTTTCACTGTTAATTGTACGGGTTGGTCCACGTGAAATATCCTCAACATATAAATACTTCTATTCATATTTCTTTAAATTGTATATTACTTTTAGAGTTCAGAGGCAAATAGATTTCCAATAGTCCTAAGGAAACAACTATTACAAAATGTTTTTCTTTGGACATTTCATACATAATTAAAATTTTCTTGCTGGTACATGTAATTTAGTATGTTTTCGAACTTATCCCCAACCTGGTTGAGGGTCAAACGCTCAGAAGTTTTGCCATCTGATCTAATGAAAATTGATTGATAGGCTCAGAATAAGTAAGGGTGTGTGTGTGTGTGTGTGTGTGTGTGTGTGTGTGTGTGCACGCATGATATATATACACATTGCTCACATTATTGACAATTCTAGCTTGGACATTACAAAGAGGTTACATATTTCTAGACTTTAATCTGCACTTACATAACTAACTCCTGGCAAGGCTTTTGGAGAACAGTATCCTTTGCTGTAACGTCAGCAGGACTTTCTGAGGAGACTTTTCCACGAGAATTTGTCTGTGTTTACATTGTATTTTGTGAAAGGAAAAAAAAAAGATGTTAGATCAACAGTGACTGACTGACTTAAGGTACAGGCACTAGACCAAATGGACCCATGTGATCCAGAAAACACTACTTGAATGGGCAACGCCTCCTCGTATGTATTTTTTTTTTTACCATAATTGAAAAATAGACATCCTTTAAGCCCAATATTATGCTATTTAAAACATCCTCCACATGAGTAGGCAAGAGTTCTCTGCCTGCCAAGGAAACAGACGGTGAGGTGAGAGAGAATTCTGCAGGCAGTCAGCGCTAGTTTACTATTTTCAGTACACAGGGCTTAACATGGACACCTATGAAGAGCGTGGAGCAGACTTGTCCCCCTATGTCACTCATATTGGTATTATAACCAAGTGTTCCCATAGTTAGGTAAAGACACCTCAGAGAGGCGGGAAAGATTCCGGATCTATTCTCCTCTCCTTCCTCTGAGTGGAAACTAATGAAATCATGTTAAATGTGTCATATTATACGATGGTTTTTCAATATTCTATCATTCAACTCTGAAAGAACAGAGATTGTCAATATGTGACCTAAGACTTGTGAATTGTATTCTTAGATAGGAGAAAACAGACTCAAAGTTTGACAGTCTTTTTCTTTCTTTTTTTTTTTTTTTTGCGGGAAACTCATGAAAAACAAGTAAAGGTCTGAACTTGCCTCAGGCTAAGAGTGAGAGGTTAGATTGAAAATAGGCATAAAATAACATTTGGTGGTGATAGTAAGTACTTATAATTTTATCATTGTTTAGGGTGCATGTCTTTGTAAAATTTAAATATAGCTGCTAATATACTTACTGTCTATAATAATTATTAAAGTTTACATGAGAAAAACCTATGTGTTTTTCTATCTAAAAATCTAGATAACTATTGTAGCAGATGTTCCTCAGTTGGTAGATTGCTTGTTTAGCATGCTAGAAGCCCTGAATTCAATCTGCAGAATGAAGAATACTGGGCCTGGAGAGTTAAAATTTTAATTCCTGCATTTGGAAGTTTGTGGCAAGATGATCAGAAATTCCAGACCATCCTTGAATACAATAGAGATTTCTGCATTAAGCTAGGTTATATGAGATCTTTAATTAAGCAAGTAATACATATTCATTATCTACTAATCTCTAATAATGTATTGTCTTTCTAAACTCTTGCCTCTTTTGTATTTAAAATATATTTAAAAATTGTATGAGATCTTTTACTACAGGCAGCTTCTGGTTCTACTCCATTATGACTAATAATGAGTGTTTCTACTGTAGGTCTCTGGACCATCCAGACCTGGGCTTCCTCTTGTGGCTTGGGCCTCACTTTAGCTGCATGGGTCTGCATTAGACCCTCTGAATACATGCTGTGTTTCTGTGGGACTCCTAACAGTAGGAGTGGAGGCCTAGTTTTATTGCATGTTGTTATGCCATGTTTGGTTGATATCACTGGTAGGACTGCTCTTTTCTGAAGGGAAACAGAGGAGGAGTGGATCAGGGAAAAAGAGGAGGTAGGAGGGGGACTTGGAAGAATGTAGGGAATGAAGGCTACGGTCAGGAAGTATTGCCTGAGAGAAGAATAAATAAAAAGAGAAAAGGAAAAAAGTCAGGATTTCTACACCAACATCATGGTTAAAAAAAGAAGCCACGTTTAAAAACATTTTTGTTTTGATACACGCATTTGTTTTGATACATAATTTTATTAAATATGAATTTGGAAGTAGACTACTTAAACTTCTAGAAACAAAGTTTCTATAAACTTACAATGATAGACTCTTAATCATAAACACAAAATATGGAAGTCAAAGACCACAAAAAGATAGTTGTATCAGCATGTATAATAGCAGTTTCCAAAATATCTAAAAAATTGACCCAATCTGCATAACAAAATATTTAATTAATATTTAATATTTAATAATAATTACCTAAGGATAAGATGTAAAAAAAACAACTGTAGAATGATATAAATAAAACAATAAATCAATATTCAATATGGTGTTATGTATAAAAGCTGATAGAAATTCTTTTGTTGTGTAACTTTATTTACATATATATGAATATATATCATTGAATTTGCATTGCAAACAATTATGCACAAATATAATACCATTAATTGTATCACAATATTGCGAAAGTTTTGCCATTATATATTTCTGAAAATTTTAATCATCCTAAACACAAATTAATTATTCCCTGAGCAACAATTCTCTATTTTTCTGGGCTCTTACCTTAGTCTTAGTGACTTCTGTTCTACTATGCCCTTATATTGTCTATTTGATAGTCAATGTGTGAAAACATACTGTCATTTTCTTTTGCACAGTCTTACTTTAATTAGCTATTCAATATGAATCTTGTGATGTTTTATGTTTGTGAGTTGGGAATACCATCTTAAATTGAGAACATGTCTAACAATGCCCCCCACAAAAGAGGTGAAATTGCAATCCATTCCAGTGTGAGACTTGTAGCATTCTGGAGAGGCAGGTTGCCAACTTCATATCACAAGGTCTGAAATTACACTGGAAATAACAGTGTCCCTTTTCTTAACAGAAACAGCAGGAAGCCATGTTCAGTCCAGACAGACACAGAGACCCCCTATCTGTAATGGCTTAGATTGATTTTCAGAAAAGATTCTTCCTTTTAAAAAATGATTGCCTACTGTTCCTTCTGTCTAGTATCTTTTTATTCTGCTTCTTCTTTTTGAAAAAAAAAAAAGTAAAGTCTTTCTCTCCCTTTGTCTTTAGCTATGGAATTCACTCACCTCTGTTATGTTTAAATATTAAATATGAAAATCGTGCTGAAGTTAAGACTCTTGTGAAATATTGTGGTGACTGCCTGAAGTGGGAATCAACAAAGAAACTTTAATACCCATCCTGTGCTTTTTAAGAATGTGGTCTGTGCAAAGTGAGACTCTCTTCTTGTCCCGTGATAAAATACATGCTACGTTCTGTGCTACCTAAAATTATCCATTTCACCAGGGAGAGTTATGTGAAGTTCAGCTTATTGCCTGTCTCCTTTAAGGTGAATTGTATCAGCTGGTGTGCACTTTGAATTAACTAACTGCACCCTCTAGAATGAGCAAAATGTGACTGAAGAATTATCCCTTACAGTTAAGTTCAGCAACATTTTAATAAGGACTGAAATAGAGTTACTGTGAAAATAATGAGAAGACCCACGGTAGTGGAGCAGCATAGTTATCCTGGGAGGTATCTTTAAGGACCACACCCGCAAGAATTGGTGTCACAGCGCACTAATCTCAATCTCCTAAACACAGAAAACTGAAAATTTTGGTTCACATACTCAAAATTGGATTACATTTTAAGAACCCTTTTATACTCTCACACCGTTAGCCAAATTGATGTGCATTTTTTTAAAAATGAAGCTAAAAAAGTTATTGTAAGAAAAAGTATACTCGAGCACCCATGTCATTACAACTGTAGATGTATGGCACCAGTGTTCCCCAGAGTTGGACTCAGAGATGTGGGACCTGACTTCACTGTTGCTTTGATATTGGTACTACTGAGAATTATCATCAAGCTCGACAGACATTTCATTCGCATTTATGATAAGCCCCTTCTATAAATTAGTTCCATTACTCTATTATTCAAATAGTACTAATTGACCTTCCCTTTTCAGGAATAATATATTGCAATAATGACAATAGGAACCTTACTTAAAAAAACTTCTATTTAAGGAATTATTTTGATAAGACTGCAGAAATAACCTACACTACTATGATATTCCTCAAAAAACAGTATAAATACAGTTACAGTTACTTCTATTCTACTGAGCATGAGTAAGGGTCAGTGGAGCAGATTGAATTCCATGTGTTATCTTTTTTTCCAATAACATGAAAAGAAATATATAAATTCTGAAAAGTTGGTGTTTGCATTATAGAAATATATTTTCCTATTCTTGATGACCGTAATTAAGGACTACAACCCTAACTTGTGGAGAGTAAATCCTTACACCAGGATATGTTGAACATATCCTAATGGTATTTATATTTTCAATTTAATTAGAAGAAAGCTTGATGACATTTAATTCAATCTGTTAGACTCATTTTCCTTAATTTTTTAAGTAATCTACGATTTTATTATTATTATTATAGTTTTAGGATATACTATTTTAACCCTTTCCTTGTTATTTTTATAACTATATAAAAAGATCTAGAAAAAATTATAAAACAAAAATATTACATTTTGTGTGTAAGGCTGAATATATGTTTGGAGGAGCATGTGCACACATGTTTTTGTTGGCCAGAGATGATCTTTATATGTTGTTTCTCAGGAACATTTCATTTTTTTTTTTTTTTTTTTTTTTTTTTTTTTTTTGTGAAACAGAGCTTCTCATTGGCTTGGGACATGCCAGAAAGAATAGGTCAGCTGGTAATGATCTGGATGGGTCATCCTATCTCCTGGCAGTTGGTATTACATACGAAAACCATCACAACTGGATTTTCACATGGGTCCTAGTGTGAAAGTCAACTATTTATGTTTGTCCAGTAGTCAAGTGTTTTGCAACTGTGTGATCAATGATACAGTGACTATTTCTGTATTTGTTTTTGTTGTGATTGAAACATAATTTAATTGAACATTGCATTTTTAGCCAAAGTATATTTGACATAGAGCTCACCAAGTAGACTAAGATGGCTTGCTTTTAAAAGCCAAGGATCTAAGATGCTTAATCCTCATTCAAAAGGGCGAACAGGATAGACATCAGAAGTAGGAGAAGACAAGAAACAGCACAGGAGCCTTCCATAGAGGACCTCTGAATGACTACCCACCAGTGTATCAAAGGAGATACTGAGACTCATAGCCAAATTTTGGGCAGTTTATTTACTTTACATCCCAAGGGTGCTCTCTTCTCTCCTCCCAGTCTCCTCCCTTCCCCTCCTTCCACCTTCCCTTCTCCACTTCTCCTCAAAAAAAGGGAGCCCTCCTCTCCCACCATCAACCTTCCCCAGCAAATCAAGTCACATCAGGACTAAGCATATCCTTATTCCCTGAGGTTGGCAAAGCTGCCCTGCTGGGAGGAAGTGATCCAAATGCAGGCAATAGAGTCCATAATAGAGACAATGCCGCCCCTCCACTTGCCAAGCAATCCACATAAAAATCAAGCCACCCATCAGCCACATATGCAGGAGGCCTAGGTTCAGACCATGCATGTTCCTTTGTTGATGTCCCTGAAAGTCCTCATGGGACTGTGTTAGTTGTCTCTGTTGATCTTGTGAGGGTCATGTCTCCTCCAGATCCTTTCATCTTTCCTCCAATGTTTCCACAGTTTATTTAATAGAATAATAGCAGCTTTTTTTTCCCCTGTGCCCATGAACTATGTTGTCTCAGGATCTTGAACTCATTCATACAGTTAGGTATGGTCTATATTTCATGGAAAAGGACTTGAATCAAATAAAAGAGTAGTTGGCTACTCCCATAACATTTGTGCCACTATTACACTAGTGGGCATATCTTATACACAAGATTATTGAGATAGTTTGAAAGGTTCCTTTAGCTGGGTCTATTTTTGTCTTTTAGTAGTGGATATCATATTAAAGCACTATAAACACTGATAGGAGTAAAGTTTTTGGTTAAGTATTATCTAGGTTCTTCTTTTTTATAATTTTTATATTAATTGCAGTTTATTTACTTTGTGTCCCAGCTGTAGCCCCCTCCTTCTTTCCCTCCAAATCCTACCCTCCCTCCCTCATCTACTCCTTGCCCCTCTCTAAGTCCACTTATAGGGGAGGTCCTCCTCCCCTTCGATCTGACCGTAGTTTATCAGGTCACTTCTTATTCTATGCCAAAAGAATGTAATGTCTTTTGATAAAATTCTGGAAAGTAATCAGTAGCATTTGCAGTAGCTTGTAGTGTTTGATAAGTTTATGAGGGAAAAAAAATCTAGCCCATTTCTGCTACTTGTATTTTATTTGGTATTGTATGATGCTTAGTTGGAGAAATGTCCTCCATTATATTATCACCCTATTCAAATGCTTATATATGACTTATATATATATGACTTATATAAACATATACAATATATGAATTTTTTAAAGTTTATATAATGCTATATTTTTATATAGCTTTTAGGGAGGCTCCTGTGCTGTTCATTTTTTTCTCATCTTCTGTCCTCTTCCCTGCACTTTCTCCCTCACTACCCTAAACAGCGCTGTTCTAATTTCAGCTTTATTCCTTTATAAAAAATACAGTCTACCCCTCATTCCTCGGATGTTCTTTTCTTTCCTCTTGATACCTTGCTAATTACCTAACCGTTCATATTTAAATCACATATCTTAATATATGCAATCTAACATCCATATATGAGAAAATGTGTAATGATTTTGGAGGTCAGGATATCAAATTCAGAAAGTTTGTTTCTAGCTCTAAAAATTTACCTGCAAATTTTGTAATTTGATTTTTCTTAATAATCCATTTTTGTTTCTTTACTTCTTGAGTTCTTTATATATTCTGGATAATAGCATAACCCTGTCAGACATAGGGTTGGTGATGATCCTTCCCCAGTCTCAGGCTGCCATTTTGTTTTGATGACAGTGTCCTTTGTTTTACAGAAGCTTTTCAATTTCATGAGGTACCATTTATTGAGTGTTGATCTAGGAGCCTGTGCTGTTGGTGTTCTGTTCAGGAAATTAGGCCAATGAATTCTAGGCTATTCCCCACTTTTTCTTCTAACAGGTTTAGTGTATCTGGTTTTATATTGAGGTCTTTGATCCACTTGGACTTTAGTTTTGTGCAGGGTGGTAAATATGGATTTATTTGCATTTTTCTACATGTAGACATCCAGTTAGACCAGCACCATGTGTTGAAGATGCTGGTTTTTTTTTTTTCATTGTATGGTTTTGGCTTCTTTGTCAAAAATCCAGTGTCCATAAGTGTGTGGGTTTATTTCTGGGTCTTCAATTCTATTCCATTGATACACCATTCTGTTTCTATGTCACTACCATGCAGTTTTTATTACTATTGCTATATAGTATAGCTTGAGTTCAGCAGTAGAGATATCTTCAGATGAACTGTTGTTTAGGATAGTTTTAGCAATTCTGTTTTTGTTGTTGTTGTTGTTCTTGTTTTTCCATATGGAGTTGAGAATTGTTCTTTCAAGTTCTGTAAAGAATTGTGTTGTATTTTGGTGGGAATTGCATTGAATTTGTAGATCGATTTCAGCAGGAAGATCTTTTTCACTATGTTAATCCTACCGATCCATGAGGATGGGAGATGTTTCCATCTTCTGTTATCTTCTTAAATTTCTTTCTTCAGAGACTTGAAGTATTTTTTTAATTCTTTATTAATTACACTTTATTCACTTTGTATCTCCCCTGTGGTTCCCTCCCTCTCCCATCCCAATCCCTCCCTTTCTCCACCCTCTCCATGCATGACCCTCCCAAGTCCACTGATAGGGGAGGTCTTCTTTTCCTTCCTTCTGGTCCTAGTCAATTAGGTCTCATCAGGAGTAGCTGCACTGTCTTCTTCTGTAGCCTGGTAATTTTGCTTCCCCCTCAGGGGGAGGTAATTAAAGAGCAGGCCAATCAGTTCATGTCAGAGACAGTCCCTGTTCCTATTACTATGGAACCCACTTGGATACTGAACTGCCATGGGCTACATCTGTGCAGGGGTCTTAGGTTATCTCCATGCATAGTCCTTGGTTGGAGTATCAGTCTCAGGAAAGACCTCTGTGCCTAGATTTTTTTGGTTCTGTTACTCTCCTTGTGGAGTTTCTGTCCTCTCCACATCTTATTGTTTCCTACTTCTTTCATAAGATTCCCTGCACTCTGCCCAAAGGTTGCCCATAAGTCTCAGCATCTGCATTGATAGTCTGCAGGGCCTTTCGAGGTCCTCTGTGTCAGGCTCCTGACTTGTTCTGTCTTTTCTCCTTTTTCTGATGTCCATCTTCTTTGTGTTTCTGGATAGGAATTGAGCATTTTAGCAAGAGTCCTCCCTATCGATTAGTTTCTTTAGGTGTACAGATTTTAGTAGGTTTATCCTATATTATTTGTCTATATGAGTGAGTATATACCATGTGCATTTTTCTGCTTCTGGGAAATCTCACTCAGAATGATCTTTTCCAGTTCCCACCATTTACCTGCAAATTTCATGATTTCCTTGTTTTTTTTATTGCTGAGTAATATTCTATTGTGTAGATGTACCACAATTTCTATATCCATTCCTCCACTGAGGGGCATCTGGGCTGTTTCCAGCTTCTGGCTATTACAAATAAGGGTGCTACACACATAGTTGAGCAAATGTCCTTATTGTGTACTTGAGACACTTTTGGGTATATGCCTAGCAGTGGTATAGCTGGATCTGGAGGAAGCGCAATTCCTAGTTGTCTGAGAAACCGCCAGATTTCTCTAAGAGCAACAATCAATAAATGGGGCCTCATGAAAATGAAAAGTTTCTGTAAAGCAAAAGACATTGTTGTCAGAACACAACGACAGCCCAGAGATTGGGAAAGGATCTTCAGCAACCCTATATCTGACAGAGGACTAATATCCATTATATATAAAGAACTAAAGAAGTCTACTTTTATAATCTCCCTCTATCTCCTCTTTCTCACTTTTTCTCTGTCTGTATGTCTCTGTCTCTGTGTGTGTGCTTGTGTGTTTGTGCATGCTGATGTAAAAAATATCATTCAATTGGAGTTACCTAACATAAGGTACAATGCTCCTTCTAGTGAGCTGTAGTATGTCAAACAGAAAAACTGGTGCCATTCATGAGACACCTTTTAAGTCGTTGGTCAGGATTTTAGTGGAGATCCCTAAAACAGTACTGCAAATTAACACTGCCCTTGGTTGCCAACACAGACTTGGTGGCAAAATCCTCTTACATTTCGTGATAGGACATGGTGAAATACAGCTGATATTGACTAAAAAAGTATCTTTCTTTTTAAAGGCTAACTTTCATAATACCTAAAGGTACTGTGTAGGCTGCTAGGCAAAAGCATCATCAACAGCCTTATCCAAC
Organism: Meriones unguiculatus; assembly: GCF_030254825.1. Taxonomy (NCBI): domain Eukaryota; kingdom Metazoa; phylum Chordata; class Mammalia; order Rodentia; family Muridae; genus Meriones; species Meriones unguiculatus. Next base: position 144,240,702 of record NC_083351.1, read on the forward strand.
TGTGAACCCTGTGTACTACAATTATGACCATCATGGCTAGGTTTGCCCATGGAAACAAGATTAAAGTAAATGTTAGGAGAATAACTGATTGTCCTCTAGTTGGATGTAAGGCCTGCTCTACAAAAGGAAAAGCAAGCCTAGTAGTGTAAATGTTATAAAGACTCCACAATTGTGGAGATAGCAGGCCTGGAGATAACAGGTTCCAGAGGTGAACCTACTACAAGTGTCCTAAAAGGACATAATTGAAATGTCTATTCTAAATTTGTTTCCCTATATCATAGGTAATTCAACTCTCAGAATTCATCAAGAAGATTTTGTTTGTTTGTTGTTTCTTTTCTTTTGTTTGTAGTTGGTAGTTAATGCAAAAGCTCACAACTGGTCAAAATGAAGAGAACTAATGTCAGTGCTCAGCCATAAATAAGATATCTAAATTAGTCTTCCCATGCTCATCACTTAAGTATCATTGCAGAAATGGGGGGAAGAAAGATCATAGGAGCCAGAGGTCTGGGAAGCCCAGTGTTAAACTGTATCTTCTGAACATGAGAGCTTTCATGAACTCAAAGTAGTTTCAGATGCTTGAACAAGATGTGTAAAACAAGCTAGTCAACATTTTATCGTGAAGGAATAGGGACATACAAGGCTCCATCCCCAACAGAAGAATCATTGACAGCAGATGGGAAAAAGAGTCCGTTTTCTCATAAAGATGTGACTCCTGGTGACATATACTGATGGAACTAAATGTATGACTACATGGGCAACACAAAAACCAGGAGATATCATAAAAAACTTTAAAAATTATTTCAAAATAGGATACAAACTTGGTAAGTGGGTAGGAATAGAGGAAGTACGTTTGGGAGTTACAGGGAGGAGTGGGAGTGAATACATTAATCTACATTTTATAAGACTGATAAAAGTATTATAAAATGGTTCACCTGATTCAAAGTTTCTTTCTAAGGTCTGTGCTTTTGATTACTGCCTTATCCATCCGAGGTACTCACTGCTTTGCAAACAGCTGTAATGTGTAAGCTGTGTCTCTAAGGTCTACCCCTCGGATCATTTTTATTTTCTCTGCAAGTGCATTTCCCCACTTTATTCTTTTGTGTTCGGAGGGTATTTTTCAAGCGTGTCTGTGAATTTCTAATTGGATTTTCTATGGTGTCAGTTCCACTCTTATTATTCCCGCTGTGGTTTTTACTTTGACAATCATGATTTTCATTTTAATGCAATCTTCTTTATAACCTATTGACTCTATGAAACAATCCTTTCTTAATTAATGGAAGAGAAAAAAATGTCTTCTTACATGAAGCAGAGTTAGTAAAATAGGTATTTTTTAATATCTTTATATTGTAGGACTTTTGCACCACTATTTAAATCTATTTTGAAATATGTTAGAAAAAAAATGGAAATTTGGAGTGATGCAGCTTAAATTTATGCTGCAATGAACCACCACACACACACAAATACATGAAGCAATGTTTGTTTTGATCTTACTGTTTTTAATTATTATTTGGTAGTAGTTTTTATCAATATGTGGCAGCTTGTACTTGTTAGTTTAATCCATAAAAATTCAATTTTAAAATATAAAAGGCTCTTTTAACTAATATTGTAAAACAAATTATTTCATGGTAAGCCATAACTGTGCTGTGATATACAATATCACAGCTCTATCAACACAAATATTTACATATCATCTATCTACATGCCATCTATTTATCTAGCTACCATCTATAATTCATAGCAAACAAAGAAAAAGCATGTAAAACGAGAATTCAAAGATATACCTGTAAATAATGTTTTTTTTTCCTACAACCCAAAACCCTTCCTTTGAAGGGTACACATACTTCCCTTTGTCAATCCATCAGTCTATCTCGTTGTTACCATCAGTTTAATCTTTATATTAATCCTTTATATCATTATGATGACTTTAATATAAAAATGTACAACAGACTTATTTTAATGCTGTATAACTGACAAGAAAATTGAACTTTGTACATTTCTTTTAGGCTAAGTGTGTCTTGGCAACAGTCATATACTGAATTTCTCTCCCACAGTGTACTGATATTTGGAGGCAGGGCTAAGGGAGCTAATTACACCATGAAGGTGGTTGAATAGGGTTAATAAGTACCCTTTTCAGATGTGTGGCTACAGTTTTTTCTTTCTTTCATGAGGTTCCAGAATAGGAAGAAGTCAGCAATGGAAGTCAGAATAGTAAATAGAGTATCCTTTGATATTTGTGAATCTAAGACTGAGAAATAAACATGCTATGATATTTTGTTATACTAGCCTAGGCCAGCAATCTTTCTATTGTCATAACAAATGCTTGAGATAATATGCTGACAAACAGGAAAGGATTATTTTGACCTCCAGCTTGGGAGTTTTCAGTCTGGTATCAGTTGCATTGCTTTTCTACCTGAGGAAGGAAACACGTCAAAGTAAGGGATTTGGAAGAAAGCAAACTCTCCGTCTTGTGGTTGAGATGCTGCTTAGAGAACAAATGCTCAGCAGTCCAGAGTTAGAGCATCTTCCTAAAGACCCATAAGCATCTACTAGCTCACACCCCCTGCCCCCACCCCCGACAACTTTCCTATTTCCATTTCTTTTTTTTTAACTTTTATTAATTATACTTTATTCATTTTGTATCCCCCAATACGCCCCTCCCTCCTCCCCTCCCTGTCCCACCCTTCCCCCCCTTTCTGCATGCATGCCCCTCCCCAAGTCCACTGATAGGGGAGGTCCTCCTCTCCTTCTTTCTGATCTTAGTCTATCAGTTCTCATCAGAAGTGGCTGCATTGTCAGGGTTCTAGGTTATCTCCATGAATAGTCCTTGGTTGGAGTATGAGTCTCTGGGAAGTTCCCTGTGTTCAAATTTTCTTGTTCTGTTGCTCTCCTTGTGGCGTTCCTGTCCTCTCCAGCTCTTTCTATTTCCCACTTCTTACATAAAATTCCATTCACTCTGCCCGACAGTTGGCCATCAGGCTCAGTATCTGCTTTCACAGTCTGCATGGCAGAGGCTTTCAGAGGCCCTCTGTGGCAGGTTCCTAGGTTGTTTCCTGTTTTCTTCTTCTGGCTTTCAGAGACCAAATTATTTCCATTTCTAAGCAGGCACAAAGACTATCCTTTACATTATGTACTTATATTAGAGCCCAGTTCAACGTCCCTGAAAAAGACTACTTGGTTATGGATGCTGGTGCTGACTGATGCTATTTAACAGCCCCTATGTGTTCACTTATCTCTTAAATGGAAATTATTTTCTCACTTATTACCTTTTCATATATTTTAACACAAGAGCATACTAAAGGAATACAGAAAGTAACATATGAGGGTATGTGTCACCATCATCTAACACTGTGAAAAACAAGAAAAGCAAAACTCAGGAGGAAAACATGCTGGACATCTAACCAGTAGCCTTAGAATTTAGGGTCAAAGGAAACAGCAAGAATCACATATCAGCAAAGACACAGGGAACAAGAGTTCACACTGTGAAACCAGAATTATTTCCTAGAGTAGGAACAATTCATCTGAGGAAACTGATAAATCCTAGATCATAGTTAATAGTAGATATGACCAATCTTATTCTTTTACTAAAGTCGATTTACTAGTGTTAGGTGATTGCAATGTAAACTGATAAGAATATAGAAAAGGGGTTGAGCTTTAAGTATTTTTAATTTTTTCCTGTTCTACAGAGACATTCTTATGTACTTCTCCCTTTATTTTTTTAAAGAAATATATAACAAAACTTAAACAATAGGGGCAGGACAGTGTTTAAGTGTGTTTCCTGCTTATGCGGAGGATCAGAGTTCAGTTTCCAGGGACCATATATCAGGAATACAACTACCTATGCTCCCAATATATCAGATGCCCTATTCTGATTTTCTTTGGCACTAGCACACACGTGTACATCACAGGCACACACACACACACACACACACACACGTAAGTACATAGATAAAAATTTAAAGCAAATAATACATTTTAATTTTTCATGGTACCACTAGAAATAGAAAACACTCAGGAAGAGTGCTTTATTGAAAAAGGGTGTGCCCTATAATAATACATCTTAATTGTAAGTGGACTAGAGTTCTGAAAATGAATTAAATTTACCCTAATTTTGATGAATAGTTCATTTCAAAAGGAGATATGACATGCAGCAGAGAGTAAATGAAGTTATAAAAAAACAGTAATTGCTGTACTATGACAGTATAATGAAAAATGACATTAGTTGCTGAAATTAAACGTTCAACTAAATTAAGACCTGAACTGTTCACTCCCTAATGTTTATATTCATGATACTTCAAGCACAGGTTTTAATGAAAAACAAAAACGAAATATATATTTTATATTAAATTATACATTTAAAATTATGCATTGTTATAAATTATGCATTTAAAGACATTAAGGGAGAATTAATTGTTTATCACAGAGATAAAAAAAATAACAAGCATCGAAAGTGCTTAGAGAAGGACGAACTTGAGAGAACTGAGAAACAGTGCATGGATGCCGATTTATAGTATTACATACATGTGAATTCAGAGCACCAACAGTTTGTTTGATTCCCTTGAAGACCATGCTCTTTTTCAAAGCTTTTAAAACAGTGCAGGAAGATAATGAAAACCACAGTAAAACGCTATGCACTTAAACAATGTAAATATATTCTCAAATTAATTACTGTAATTCCTAAGGCTATATGGAAACATAAGCATTAAGTTAATAAAAACAATAAACCATGTGCTTAAGATGATAGCTTCTGTTAACAGTAATTAGTTCAAATGTTTCGGGTTCTAGAGTTTATATTTATCATTCACCTATTTCTACTAAAATTTGAGAGAATTTAAGAAATAGTCAATACTCAGGTATTGTTGTTCATGTTTATCATTCAGCTTCTTCTAGTAATTTTTAAGAGATTTTAAGAAATATGCACTCATTGAATACTTGAGCATATTTTGGATATACACCTAGGAGTGTTATAGTTGGATCTTGAGGTAGCACTAGTCTTAATTTTCTGAAAGAGTGCCAGATTGATTTCCAAAGTGGCTATCCAAATTTTCACTCCCACCAGCAATGGAAGAGGGTTCCCCTTTCTCCACATTCTCTCCAGCATGTATTATCATTTGAGTTTTTATCTTAGTTATTCTGATGGGTATAAGGTAAAAATCTCAGTGTCATCTTGATTTGCATTTCCCTGATGACTAAGGAGATTAAATATTTCCTTTTTTTAATTAATTTATTTTTTATTAATTACAATTTATTCACTTTGTATCCCAGCTGTATCCCCCTTCCTCACCCCCTCCCAATCCTATCATCCTTCCCTCTTCTCCTCCCATGCCCCTCTGCAAGTCCACTGGTAGTGGAGGTCCTCCTCCACTTTCCCTAACCCTAGCCTATCATGTCTCATCAAAACTGGCTGCAATGTCTTTCTCTGTGGCCTGGTAAGGCTGTTCCCCCATTAGGGGGAAGTGATCAAAGAGCCAGGCACTGAGTTCATGTCAGAGACAGCCCCTGTTCCCCTTACTAGGGAATCCACTTGGACACTGAGCTGCCATGGGCTACATCTGTGCAGGGGATCTAGATAATCTCCATGCATGGTCCTTGGTTGGAGTATCAGTCTCAGAAAAGGCCCCTGGACACAGATTTTTTTGTTTCTGTTGCTCTCCTTGTGGAGCTCCTGTCCCCTCCAGGTCTTTCTATCTCCTCTTTCTTTCAAAGATTGCCTTCACTCTGCCAAAACTTTGGCTATGAGTCTCAGCATCTGCTTTAATACTCTGCTGGGTAGAATCTGTCAATGGCTCTCTGAGGTAGGCTCCTGTCCTGTTCCCTATTTTCTCCCTCTTTCGATGTCCATCCCTTTTGCCTTTCTGAATGAGGATTGATCATCTTATGCAGGGCCCTCCTTTTTGCTTAGCTTCTTTAGGTATACAGATTTTACTATGTTTATCCTATTTCTTTAAGTGTTTCTCTGCTATTCAGTATTCCTCAAATGAGAATTCTATGTTTACTACTGTACCCCAATTTTTAGTTGGATTACTTGATTTGTTGCTGTTTAACTTCGCCTAGCAGCTCTATTCATAAAAGCCAGAAGCTGGAAACAACCAAGGTGTCCCTCAACTGAAGAATGGATACAGAAATTGTGGTACATTTGCATAATGGAATACTACTCAGCAATTAAAAGCAAGGAAATCATGAAATGTGGAGGCAAATGGTAAGAACTAGAAAAGATCATGTTTAGTGAGGTATCTCAGAAACATAAAGACAGAAATGGTATATACTCACTTATAAGGGGATATTAACCATATAATATAGGAGAAACGTACTAAAATCTATAGTCCTAAAGAAGCTAAACAACAAGGAGGATCCTATGGAAGATGCTTAATTCTTATTCAGAAGGGTAAACAGGATAGACATCAAAAGTAGCAGAGAAGGAATAGGACAGGAGCCTTCCACAGAGGACCTCTGAAAGACTCTTACCATCAGGGTATGGAAGGGGATACTGAAGATTCATTTTCAAACTTTGGGCAGAGTGCCAGAATCCTTATGGAAGAAGAAGGAGATAGAAAGACCTGGAAGGGACAGGAACTCCACAAGGAGAACAACAGAGTCAAAATACCTGGGCCCAGGGGATCCTGCAGAAATACTCCAATTAATGACCATACATGGAGAGGACCTAGAGCCCTGTTCAAAGGAAGCCCATTCGCTGCTCAGTTTCCAAGTGGGTCCCCTAGTAAGTGATAGAGGGGCTGCCTCTGACATGAACTCAGTGGCCCTGTCTTCGATTGGCTCTCCCTCGGGCATGCAGCCTTGCCAGGCCACAAAGGAAGATGAGGAAGCCAGCCTTAGTGAGACATGATAAGTTAGGGTCAGATGGAAGTAGAGAAGGTCCTTCGCTATCTGGGAACTAGGGAAAAGGCATAGGGGGAGAAGAAGGAAAGTGGGTAGGACTGGAAGGAGATGAGGGAAGGGGCTGCAGAGGGGATACAAAGTGAAAATTGTAATTAATCAATATATAAACAAAATTAAATTAAAAAAGAAATACACAATCATCAGGAATTTTAGTTCATGCCAATATTCTCAGCACCTGGAGGTAGAAGTAAGAGATTCAAGAATTCAAAGCTACAAAGCTAATGCTTCATAGTGCGCTTAAGGTCCTTCTGTCTCTCAAAATTCTCTAAAAAAATAAAACAAGAGAAATATCTATTATCTAACAGCAAAATCCAGCATGCACTAAGCCTGTAAAAAAGGTTAATATGAACACGGGCTGTGGGTCACAATAGAACACAGGCATTATGTTGCCACACCACATATTCATGCACACAAACACACAAACATACTCAATGTTGCATGATAAAATATATAGAATAATATAATAAATGGGCATGCATCACAAGTCCATGACACATAACTTTTAATAAATATATGGGTAAATACAGAGTATATGCACACTTTATATGAACATTGGTATTATTAATATTTTGTTACTTTTGGGGGATTACAATCTTAAATGACTTACCCATTAATAAACTCTAATTAAATAAATAATTTTCTCGAATTATTTACATTTTTATGTCTAAAGTCCAAGACTATACTTCCTTATAGGACAAAGGTTTAAATTTTTATTGTGGCAAAATATTACAAAAGGTTCTTTGCATGTCCTTATCTGGATATATACATGTTGTTACAAGAAACTTTTCTCTAGGACAGATCATGTGAAAAAAAGAAGACAGAGAAAGAGATTAAGAAAGGAGTTAATAAGGGACACACACATACATGGGATGGAGGGCAAGTTAGGAAGTGTAAAAATCTAGAATCTGCAAAAACAAGAGCAACAGTCTCTGTTGACAGCAATCAGAAGCACCTTGGTTTTATCTTTGGTTTTAGCCCAGGAACACTGAATTTTTAAGTGCTTTACATCAAAAAGTTTAAGATAATAAGTTTGCATCATCTTAAACATAAAAGGTAAAATGTTACTCTCCAATAAAATTATTTAGTTGCGGAAACCAGCTCCATCTTTAAGGCATAGCATTCCGCAGCTCTCTACAGTTCCCCCTTTTTGTTTTAGACGCATCAGGCAAGAGTAGAGGTCTGATCTCTGATATTAGAAATAAATTGGGACTTTGTACAGATGTTCATTTAGGTGTCATCCACCTTCCACCTTCCCGATGGTGAGTGCTCTCTGTCACGAACAACTCCACATTTGGCTAAGGCCGAGGATCTGGCTTGCTTCCATGTATGTGGACCTATCTGCATTGCCCCCGTGGCACGCCTGGGTTGGCTACCCAGAGGCTATTTAAGCTGTGGGCTGGCTTTCCCCGGGGTCCGAGGATTGTTCAATGTTCCTGAATAAACTGCATTGAAAAAAAAATTATTTAGTTGCTCTCAAAATTAATAGAAGCATTTATTGCTAAAACAGCATTTAGTCTGATCTAATATCCTCCAACAAACCTCTGTCTTAACAATATAGAATATTTTAGAATCATTGTTGGTTGTATATTGCTCTTCAAATTTTTCTCATAGTTCAATGAAATGTATAACAGCTAGTAAATGTCCCTAAACCAGTCATATTTCACTATAGCATACATCTTTACTTTACACTGATGCTTAGATACCTCTGAATATTTGACAACCCACTCTTCATTCATGAAGAAGGTTTCAGATAAATCTAAAATATCCTTATTCTTTTATTATTTCAGTTTATTTACTTTAAGTCCCAAGGGTTCCACTTCCCTTCCCTGCCACTAGCCTCCCATTCTTCTTTCCCCTTCCCTTCTCCCTTGCCCCCTCAGAAAAGGGGAGCCCTGCTCCCCATGTATCAAACCTCCCCAGCACATCAAGTCACATCATGACTAAGCACATCCTCTCCTGAAACCAGTCAAGGCAGCCCTGCCAAGAAGTGATCCAAAAACAGGCAATAGAGTCCATGGTAGAAAAGCTCCCCCTTCTGCTTGCCGGGCACCCCATATAAAAACCAAGCTACTCACCAGCCACAAATGTTCAGGAGGCTTAGGTAGAGACCATGCATGCTCCTTAGTTTATGTCTCAGTCTCTGTAAGCCCCCATGAGAGTGGGTTAGTTGTCTCTGTTGGTCTTCTTGTGAGGTTCCTGTCTACTCCAGGTCCTTCCGTGTTTCTCCCAACAGTTCAACAAGACACCTTCAGCTCAGCCCCATGCTTGGTTGCAAGTTCCAGCATCTGTCTCTATCCACTACTGGCTAGAGCCTCCTAGAGGACAGTCAACTTAGGCTCCTGTCTGCAAGCAAAGCAGAGCATCATTAATAGTGTCAAAGGCTCTCTACCATGGGATGGTCTCTGGTTGGATCAATTATTGGTTGGACTTTCCCTCAGTCTTTGTTCCCTCCATATCCCTGCACTTCTTATAGGCAGAGTAATATTTTGGAATGAAGGTTTTTTTTTTTTTCAGTGGGGTGTTGTTCCCCTTTCCACTAGTTCTGCCTGGCTAAGAGGTGGTCACTTCAGTCTTCATGGCCACTTTCCCACTCCTCCTCCATTAAGAATCTGTTTGACTGAATAATTATTCATGTAATTACTTGTACATTTTCCGAATGCTAGTCTGCTCATTATTCTTCTAAGAGCAGAATCTCAGAACTAAATAAAAAAAAAGGCTGTGTAACAGGAAAAAAAAAAAAATCTCAGCTAGAGTTATGCCCACATCCTCCCAGGAGCCTATCATGTTCCAGCTTCAAGTTGCACAAAGAAATGTCCCCTTTAAGTTTACCTTCCTGTTCTCAGTCTTCTCACCTTCCACCAGAGTTCTCCCCACAACTAATAAACACTCTTGTTTCCCTCCCATTCCATCTCCTACCCACTTTCTTCTCTTCATCTACCTCAGGCTATTCCATTTCCCCTGCTGAGTGACATTCCAGAACCTTCCCTCGAGTCCTCTTTCTTACTTAGCTTCTTTGGACCTGTGGATTGTAGTTAGTATAGTCTTCCTGTGCTCTAAGTCTAATATTTGCTTATAAGTGAGTACATAGCACCTGCATCTTCCTGAGTCTGGGTTACCTCACCTAGGATGAACTTTTCTAGTTCCATCTATTTGCCTGCAAATTTCATTTTACAGTTGAATATATTCCATTGTGTAAATATACCACAATTTCTGTATCCATTCTTCATTTGATGGACATCTAAGTTGTTTCCAGTTTCTGGCTATTATGAATAAAGCCACTATGAACATAGTTGAGGAAATGTTCTTGTTGTATGGTGGAGCATCTTTTGGTATATGCCCATGAGTGGTATAGCTGGGTCTTGAGGTATAACCATCCCAATTTTCTGAGAAAGGGTCAGATTGATTTCCAGAGAGGTTGTAGAAATTTGCACTCCCACGAGCAATGGAGGAGAGACACTCATGGCATGTACTCAGTTATAAGTGGATATTAGCCATATTATGTAGAATAAACATACTAAAATCTACCTAAAAAGCTTAAGGCAAGGACAAGCCTAGAGAAGGTGCTTAGTTCTCATTTGCAAGTGAATAAAGGATAGACACTGGAAGCAATAGAAGAGGGGGATCTGATGTAGAGCCTACCACAAATGCCGTCAAAGCAAATGCAGATACTTACACCCAAACTTTGGGCAGAGCACAGGGAGTCCTATGTTAAGAAAGGGGATAAAAAGTACCTGCAGGGGACAGGAGCCACACAAGGTGACCAACAAAGCCAAAAAAAAAAAAAAAAAAAAGCAGGGCCCCTGGGGAACTGCAGAGACTGATACTGATACCTAAGCCAAAGACCACCATACCATACAAAGAGCTCAGATGTAACCCATAGACAGCATATTCTCCATGTGAATTCCCTAGGAAGGAGTAAAGAGATAGTCTGTGACATGAACTAAGTTTCCTGCTCCTTGATGGCTTCTCTCTGGTGGGGCAACCTGGCCAGCACACAGAAGAAAAGCATCCAGGGACCTGATTGGACCTGATAGGCTGGGGTCAGATGGTAGGGGAGGAGTACTTCCCCTATCAGTTGATTAGGTCAGAGGGATACTGGAAGAAGAGGAAAAGATGGTGGGTGGGACCTGGAGGATATAAGGACTACAACAGAGATACAAACTGAAAAATTATAAATAATAATAATAATAATAATAGCAATTAGAACCTAGTTATATACTTGGTTATGTACCATAATGTTAATACTGAAGTATTCACTTTTCTGTATTATAAACCTACTTATCCATTATTCATCATTAACCCCTTGAGTATTAGACCACCACACTTCAGTTAGTTATGCAGAAGTAATGAATTAATTTGAGGGAATGGTCAACGAATGACTAGCCTAGCTTGAGACCCATGCCATGAGGAGGAGTCCACCCCTGACACTGTGAATGATACGCTGCTATGCTTGCAGATAGGAGCCTTGCATAACTGTCATCAGAGAGGCTTCACCCAGCAACTGATAGAAACTGATACAGAAATCCACAGGGACCCACAGCAAAACATTAAGTAGAACTTGGGGAATTCTGTGGAAGCAGGGGAGGAAATAGTGGAGATGCCAGGAGGGGTTACAGATAATACAGGAAAACAAACAGAATCAATTACCCTGGGTTCATAGAGACTGAACTGCCAACCAGAAAGCGTGCATGGGACAGAGCTAGGGCTCTGTCAACAACAGTTGTGCAGATGTGTCTTTATGTGAGGCTTCTAAAATAGGAGCAGGGGCTGTCCCTGTCTAAATTGCCTGCCTCTGGATTCCTTTCCCTTAACTGGGCTGTTTGTCTATTCTCAATAGAGGAAGATGTGCCTAGTCTTACTTCAAATTGATATGCTAAGGCCTATTAATATCCATGGGAGGCCTCCCCTTTTCTGAGGATGGTGGGGTAGGTGAGGTATTTAATCACAGAATTAATGAAATATCTAATACAATATCTATCCTTATTTTTTTCCAGAACACTTAAAAAGAGTCACTAATCTCTATTAGATCAATTACTCCCCTGATACCCTTGACAAAGATTATTTTAGTTAGCTGTCTGTTTACCATTTCAGTTTTTATAAGGTTTTATAAAAAGCATCAATGGCCTCTGCAGTGCTAAGTCTTCTATCTTTACTGTGGATGGCAGAGGGCATAGAGGATCCTTTGCTCCTCTTTGATGTATTTGGACCTTCCACACGGCTGCAGGTCACTTTACTGCCCTCCCTCATGCAGGCAGTCACCTTAGCTGGTATTCAGACTCCAAGGTTAAGTAATTGCATGTGTTCACTTAACCATCCACATGATAATTAAAGGTAGGCCTGAACCAATGGCCTTGGAATTTTTATGATCAGGTAAGAACTATTACTTGACCTCCAAACTGCTATAGTTAACTACTTTAAAAAAATTTCAGAGGTCTAACAAATCACAGATTCAACATATCCCCAGAACAATTTTTTTATTATTATTTTTTGCAAACTGTGTCTCAATCCAGACTTTCTCATTTTAATTCTAGAGTACTCTGTAATTTAGTTTATGGGGTCATGATGATGACTCACTCTGGAATCTGTTTTTTTCACTCCCAAACTCATATAAGCAGAAGCCTATTTTCTCCATTTTTGAAATGATTCATAGTTCTTTATCCCTCAACAAGTCTGACCTGCAAACTTGAGCCAACCCTCCATATGTTTCTCCATGGCTGTTAGCATTGTTTGCTTTCGTCTTTCTAATTCTTATGCTACTTCTGCCCTTGTTTTGCATTTTAAACAGAGCAGCAAGAAGGAGGTTTTCAGACTTACTTCATGCCATTGCTCCTAACTCCCAACTATTCAAAAACATCCAATGCAGAATCATAAGGCAGCTATATGCATCCTACCTTTCACAATTTCAGATTTTTCTAACTTAATACCCCCATTAACTTCTCTGCTGCATGGCACAATACATTGAATTATGTGTTTTTCCATGCCCTTGTGTAATTCTTCTACTTACAGTGTTCCCTTATTCTTTATCTGGATATCCATTTATGCATTTAACTCTCCCCACAATATTTTTACAAATATTGTGTTGTGTGTAATACTTATCTACCCAACCATTCCCACAGTGATAAAACTTCCATTAGAGAAGCTTTTAATAATGCAGTTTAACTTCTTTAGTTCTTTATTACTGGATATTAGTCCTCTGTCAGATATAGGTTTGGTGAAGATCCTTTCCCAATCTGTAGGATGTCTTGTTCTGACGACCAGTGTCCTTTGCTTTACAGAAGCTTTTCAGTTTCATGAGGTCCCATTTATTGAATGTTGCTCTTAGAGCCTTTGCTGTTGTTCTGTTCAGGAAGTTGTCTTCTGTGCCAATGAGATCAAGGCTTTTCCCCACTTTTCCTTCGAAGCAGTTTAGTGTGTCTGGTTTTACGTTGAGTCTTTGGTACACTTGGACTTTAGTTTTGTACATGGTGATAAGTATGTATCTATTTGCATTTTTCTACATGTAGACATCCAGTTAGACCAGCACCATTTGTTGAAGATGCTGTCTTTTTTCCATTAAATGATTTTGGCATCTTTCTCAAAAATCAGGTGTCTATAATTGTGTGGATTTATGTCAGGATCTTCTATTCGATTCCATTGATCCACCAGTCTATTTCTATTCCAGTACCATGCAGTTTTGAGTATTGTTGCTCTATAGTACAGCGTGAGATCAGCGATGAAGATAACTCCTGAAGATCTTTTACTGTAGAGAATTGTTTTAGCAATTCTGGGTTTCTTGTTGTTCAATATGAAGGTGAGAATTTTTCTTTCCAGGTCTGTAAAGAATTGTGTTGGTAATTTGATGGGAACTGCATTGAACCTGTAGATTGCTTTTGGTAAGATGGCCATTTTTACTATATTAATCCTGCCAAGCCATGAGCATGGAAGATCTTTCCATCTTCTGAAAAATATCAAGTAATCCAATTAAAAAATGGAGTACAGAGCTAAACAGAGAATTCTCAATAGAGGAATATCAAATGGCAGAGAAACACTTAAAGAAATGTTCAACCTCATTAGCCATCAGAGAAATTCAAATCAAAACAACCCTAAGATTTCACCTTACATTGATCAGAATGGCTAAGATCAAAAACTCAAGAGACAACACATGCTGGAGAGGTTGTGGAGAAAGGGGAACCCTCCTCCACTGCTGGTGGGAATGTAAACTTGTACAAACATTCTGGAAATCAATCTGGAGCTTTCTCAGACAACTAGGAATAGCGCTTCCTCCAGATCCAGCTATACCACTCCTAGGCATATATCCAAAAGAGGCTCAAGTACACAATAAAGCCATTTGCTCAACCATGTTTGTAGCAGCTTTATTTGTAATAGCCAGAAGCTGGAAACAGCCCAGATGCCCCTCAGTGGAGGAATGGATGCACAAATTGTGGTATAGCTACACAACAGAATATTACTCAGCAATAAAAAACACAGAAATCATGAAATTTGCAGGTAAATGTTGGGATCTGGAAAAGATCATCCTGAGTGAGCTTTCCCAGAAGCACAAAGATGCACATGGTATATACTCACTCATATAGACATATAATATAGGAGTGGCATTGTCTTCTTCTGTGGCCTGGTAGTGCTGCTTCCCCCTCAAGGGGGAGGTTATTAAAGAGCAAGCCAATCAGGTCATATCAGAGACAGTCCCTGTTCCTATTACTGTGGAACCCACTTGGATACTGAACTGCCATGGGTTACATCTGTGCAGGGGTCTTAGGTTATCTCCATGCATAGTTCTTGGTTGGAGTATCAGTCTTAGAAAAGACCCCTGTTCTCAGATTTTTTGGTGGACAAAGCCAATCCTGATGAGACCTAACAGACTAGGTTCAGAAGGAAAGAAAGGAAGACCTCCCCTATCAGTCGACTTGGGGAGGGGCATGCATGCAGAGGGTGGAGGAAAGGAGGGATTAGGACTGGAGAGGGAGGGAAACACAGGGGGGATACAAAGTGAATAAAGTGTAATTAATAAAGAATTAAAAAAATAGACCAAATGAAAAAATAATGCTGTTCAGAAATTTAAAGGCTTGAATCAGTTACTAAATTGTTTTTAATTATATTTTAAATGTTCATTCTAGAATTTAACAAAGTTTTCCTGTATTTACTTCAATAGTTTTCTAATTTCTGCTATTGCTCAAAAATACCTGACATAAGAAACTTTTGTTTTGTTTTGTTTTTGTATTTTTTGAGACAGATTCTCTCTGTGTAACAGGTCCCTAGCTGCCTTGTAGAGAAGGCTGGCCTTGAACTCACAGAGGTCTCCCTGACTCTCCCTCTCATGTGATGAATTACAAGTGTACCCCACCAAGGCCTACTTCATAATGAACTCTTAAAAAGGAAATGCTTGTCAATAATGCAGACACCTGTGTAACATGCTATATCACACAAAAGTTAATGTTCTCAACGTACTTAACAGCTTGCATGCTGTTGAAAAGGAAGTGAAGACTCTTTGGGCTACAGAAAGGCTTACAAAGTATGACACTGTTTTGGCTAGGCAAAATTCTTTAGCTGCTGTAAGAATTATTCAGGACCACAGAGGAAGACAATGCAGCCAGTTCTGATGAGACTTGATAGGCCACGGTCAGATGGAAGGGGAGGAGGACCTCTTCTATCAGTGGAGGAGGGGAAGGGGAATGGGGAGAGAAGAGGCAGGGAGTGTGGGATTGGGAAGAGTGGAGGGAGGGGGCCACAGCCAGGATACAAATTGAATAAATTGTAATAAATGATAATAATAAATATTTTTTAAAAAGGAAAAAAAAAAGAATTATTCAGGGAGATGTGACTAAATAATAAATATAACACTAGTGTAATTTGTTATATAACCAGTCTTTTCAAGGTGCCAGTTTTGTGTGGCTTTATACATAAATGTCCTTGACACCTAAATGTTCTTCTTTGCCCAGAGTGATTGAAATTTGCTTTTTTTTTTTTTGAAACCTATCTATCTATGGTACTACACATGTTTAATTTTGCTACCTCGTGTGACCTTCTGTCCCTGAGCTCATAATTTGGGCACAGGGCAATCAGAGAAAATACATTTTAAGTGCCTAAAATATTCTAAAGTAGAAGATTTTAATCTTCCAACTCCTCAGTGGCCTGGGTATGGAAGAAGGAGGTTCCTCGATATATTACAAGCATTTTGTAAGATAGAGGAAGGAGTAAAGGAGTCAAAAAGTAGTGCACAATAAAATAATTCACCATTTACCTGTGAGTATGTCTATAGCAGTTTAATCATGTAAAATATTAGTCAGAAATGGTCTTTGATCATGGAAATGAATGTCTTCATAAATGACTTACTAGAGAACAGTTATTAAAAAAGAACAATTTTGCTTAGACATTTTGGAAATTATATTTTCAGTAATGACTCTATTTGGATCCACACAAAACATTAACATATTACTCACAAAATGGAAATTCTAATATTAAAAACACATAAGTGTAAGAATAATGAATGTATGGGGACTAAAGTCTTATTAGTTACTGGCTTGCAAATATTCTTTCAGTTTAAAACATCATCTTATCTCACCAAACTTCTAAATTCTGGAAGAAATTTTGTGTTTTTATCCAAAACTGTTCATAAGGATTGAGATGAATAACTTTAATTGAAATTGAGCTATTTTGGGGATTGTGACCATTCATTTTTGGTGAAATTAGTGTTCTCAGCTAATTTTCTTTGTTTTCAAATACAGCAGAGTGCCAGATGTTTTACATTTTAAAAGCAGTTTGCACATCTGTTTCAAGGCTATAGTTACTAAATTGTTTTTAATTATATTTTAAATGCTCATTCTAGAATTTAACAAAGTTTTACTTCAACACACAGTCTCTCTCTCTTTTTTTTTTTTTTTTTTTTTTTTTTTTTTTTTTTTTTTTTTTTTTTAGTTTTCACATTAAGATTTTATTTTAAACAAACCAGGAAACCTACCAAGTTTCCCCCGTTATGACTCGTCCTCAACAATGAAATGTCTTTTCAGAACTCTGGTCCAAGAGCAATGTATTTTTGTTTTCTTTTATGAGTTGTTTTTATTTTAACATCATCCAAGCAGCTCTAATGACGCAAGCAGTTATTGCAATCTTGAGTAGGGAGAAAACCCTAGTAACTCACAAATGATGTTAATCCAAGAACAAGCCATTCGGTGTTATACAGACACCGGGAAATTATGTTGTGGTCAGACTATGGGCTTTGGTTCAAAAGGCATTCCCAGGCAGAGGTAGTTCCTCCTGGTTGCCTAGATATTATCTTTTCTTAGAAGAAGCTAATATACCTTTAATCCTCAAATTATGGTGGTGTTTGAAAGAAGGAAAATATACTCTGCAACTATCAGTTGCTTTAACTTACACTAAAAACAAGTAAAGAATTTTTTTTTTTTCAATGCAGTTTATTCAGGAACCTTGAACAATCCTCGGACACTGGGGAAAGCCAGCCCACAGCTTAAATAGCCTCTGGGTAGCCAACCCAGGCGTGCCACGTGGGCAATGCAGATAGGTCCACATACATGGAAGCAAGCCAGATCCTTAGCCTTAGCCAAATGTGGAATTGTTTGTGACAGAGAGCACTCACCATCGGGAAGGTGGAAGGCAGAAACCAGCTCCATCTTTAAGGCATAGCATTCCGCAGCTCTCTACAGTTCCCCCTTTTTGTTTTAGACGCATCAGGCAAGAGTAGAGGTCTGATCTCTGATATTAGAAATAAATTGGGACTTTGTACCGATGTTCATTTAGGCTTGATGGTGGTCAATCAGAGGATTGACCTCTTGCAGGAGCAAATTGATATCCTATGGCAAATCGCTCAACCTGGCTGTCAATGAAAGTATGCTGGACTTTGTGTCACTAGCATACAACATGAGAATTTTTCCTGTGCTGCAAATCTGTCTAAACAATTGTCGAGCTATATTTTAGGTAATTGGACTGGAGAATTCGATACTACGATGGAGCAGCTGAGAGTGGCCATTGTCACAGTAAATTCTATCAGAGTGGACGCAGGACTAGCCACAGGATTATCAACATGGATTGCTGCAACCATGAATCATCTGAAGGAATGGGCGGGCATGGGAGTGTTAGCAGGCCTTCTGGTGTTGGTCTCCTTGGTTTGCCTGTGGTATATATGCAAGATTAGAGTCTCACAACAGTGTGATGCAGCCATGATCATTCAGGCCTTTACAGCCATTGAAGCAGGACATTCTCCCCAAGCATGGTTGGATACCATAAAAAGCTAAAATGTTACGCTCAGGATGCGAGGCTAAGCACTGCACTCAGGGTCAGCCACTTTCGACCCAGAGAAGAGCATGTCTGATTGCATGCGGGTTGATGCCCCAGGTCCCGCCTCTGAGAAAAAGGTATCGGACAGGTCTGATGCTCTTTGGGTGGATGACATCTAAATGAACATCGGTACAAAGTCCCAATTTATTTCTTTTCTTTTTTTTTTAAATCGTTTTTCCATTTGTTTTTTCATATTAGATACAAGAGTCTTCTGATAGTTAATTGCCTCATTGCAGAATTTTACATATGGGCCATCCTTTTGCTTTAATGTAGATAATAGAGTCTGTATAAAAATTAATGAATTAGGTGTACATTAAGTGAATCATTTTCTCTTTTTAGTTGAAATTGTGATTTATTCTATATGATTAAAAGTAACATAGGAAGGTGTTTTGTTTGTTTGTTTGTTTGTTTTCTACATATTTAACTCAGCTTGTTCTCAATAGCCATGGACATTTGGGTACTTGTTCTAGTGTCTGGAATGCAAACATGTCTTTAGCACCCACCTTTAATCCCAACCAATGAAGATAAAACTAGTTTGTAAACTCGCTTTTAAAGGAAGCACCCACGTTTGAGAGTGATATCTAATTTAGATGCAGACAAGGGGACAAATTAGAAAAAGATTTGATAGAACAGGATATGCTCACTTTCAGGAGAACAGAAAGGAAAGAGAGATGATTTAAGGAAGCACAGGGAGAGGCTGTTCAGACTTAGTCAGACACTAGCCTAATTTATGACAGAAATATACATCATAGGTTGAACAGATAGTAAATATCTAGAAACAAGAAATGTTTGAAATGTTTACCTATTCAGGTTTAAAGTAGATAGATAGGTAGGTAGATAGACGATAGATAAATGGTAGATGAAAGATATATTAAATAATAAGTAAATGTAGACAGATGGATGGTCCTCAAAAAATTCAGAGACCTATAGAAAATGGGGATGTTTCTATTAATTTAAGGTCATTTTGACTTGAAACATGTCAGCTCCTGGCAACATCCCCAGCCTCTCAGTCTCCCTCAACAAAGGTGAGGAGCATCATAAAATATTATTATTATTATTATTATTATTATTATTATTATTATTATTTTGGTGAGAGCTTCATTAATAGCAAAGCTAGCCAGTGGGCAAAAATGCCCCAATCTCTCCACAGGCAATATGCTGTGGACAAGGCTTGGATGCAGGCTGAATTGACTGTCAAGTCCTGCCATGGCAGGGTAAGCAAGTCCTTCATATTTCCTGCTTCACAACTATACCTACCGGACATACTGGCTGAGACAGGTATTAATTGAAACTTTAGCTTTTGAAAATGCAAATGCAGAGTGTTAAAAGTTCTTAGACCTTTAAAAGCTCAACCAACACCCATGTATGAATGGATTAAGCTACTGTTGACTTTAACTCTAATGACTGACATTGGATAAACAAAAACAAATAATCCTAGATAGCAAAATCTAGGGGGAGGGTCAAAGAGCCCGCCATCGAGTTCATGTCACTTTGTCACCGTTTCTGTCACATTCACTATTCCCAATCCAAATAATGTTTTTTTCTCTGTGTTGTTCATATCTAATCATCTGTTTTGTGACCTATTGAGATGAAACACTTGTTTGACAATGGATCTGGACTTATCCAATGTGTCATAGTCAACTCAGCAGTGGTTATATAATTGAAAAACTGTAACTGTTTTCCCCAGAATCCATCAATAGCCAGTAGTTCTGCAGTAGTGTAAAGCCCATGAGCCTGCCCCCTTTGATGAGTGATTATTGACTGGGCCAGTCTTGTGTCGGTCCAGTGCAGCTAGAAGCAGTTTCTTTGAGTTAATGATGACAATGGTTTTATTGAGTGCACAGTGGCTTTTTTCAGACTTTCATTCTGTTTTCTAGCTCTTGCACACATCCTGTCCCTTCTTTCAATGTTCTGACACTATGAAAGGTTGTTTATAAATGCCTTGCTTAAGGCTGAGCCCATAACCACCTTTTATTCTTAACCATGATGCTCTTTATTCCTCCTTGATCTTTTAGAAAAAAAGATTTAGCTCATTAAATCTCTGAGTAACTTCTATGAGTATAAACATATAGATAAATCAAGGTTTGATGTAGACACAGTACGGTTTAGCATCTGTTCCTGATTATTCACAAACCTCTTCTCATCATAAATTTTAACCAATATTTTAAAAATAATCATCTCACCAAAAGTTTGAAATTATCTTTATGCCACTTTGAGGAAATAAAAATATATTTCTGTTGCATACAGGGAATGTGTTCTTAATTAAAATGTCCTATGTGAAATAGTTAAATGTTTCCTGAAATGATACAAAAATATTTGTTTTGAAAATATCATTTTTATTTATAAATATGTTTATGCAAATCTATTTGTAAATAAATAATTATTTCAGAGATTTGTACATGTTTAATTTTTACAACTCAGATAACTTCAGCCCAAAGTCTCTATCCAGAAATTTGTCTTTCCTCACTCACCAACTGTTATAGGCTGTAGACTTTTTTTCACACCTAGTATGTTATAATAACAAATTATAATAATATACTAGCACCAAATCTTATTATTGCTTATTATGCTGTAGATTTGTGTTAAAGACATAGAATGCATTAAATTCTTACACAAACTCAGTATGTAAAACACATGTTATCACTACTCTAATTATATGTATCCTGAAAAAGGAAGAACATTTAAATAGATTTATCCAGAAAAGTTAAATAGATTTAGGGGCCACTTGGGTTC
This sequence comes from Meriones unguiculatus, assembly GCF_030254825.1. Taxonomy (NCBI): domain Eukaryota; kingdom Metazoa; phylum Chordata; class Mammalia; order Rodentia; family Muridae; genus Meriones; species Meriones unguiculatus. The sequence continues at coordinate 144,261,615 of NC_083351.1, forward strand.
TTCCTCTCTGTCTCTCTCTGTTTCTGTCTCTGTCTCTGTCTCTGTCTCTGTCTCTCTCTCTCTCTCTCTCTCTCTGTGTGTGTGTATGTGTGTCTCACAAACACATTTGTATATGTTGAAGCCTAAACTGTTTGTTAAGAGAAACAATAGCATTTAAATTTTCCCGAGTGTAGGACATTAAGATAAAGACCCTAGTACTCAAATATGCCCCGCAGGAGCCATATCCCACCATACCTTTCCATAATCTGCTAAAACTTCTGAGTGATACAGACTAAAAACTTCCCAAGAACGTTATCTTAATGTGGAACGAGCGTTGACCCAGGAAGGCCTAAAAAGCTTAGCAGATAATTGCTCTCTTGTTCCCTTCTTTACATGGGAACAAACTGCTGCTCTCAACCATTCTTGGTCTCAGTTAGAGACCAGCTCCGCATCCTGGTTTATTCTGCTTGCATTGTCTTCTCTACTCTCCTACTACTTCCCTCACTAACCACTCACAATCCCCTGGCACTTCATTTTTCAGTAAATTGTATGTGCCTTACTTTCTGCCTCAGGCTTCATCTTCTTCAGACAACTTTGTATAAATTTGTGCCTTATTACTCTTTCTCCCACAATATTGTAACAGAATTTAATGCTATTATGTGATTTCTGAAACTCAATGATTATTTATATACATATGTAAATATTACATTACATTATATAATGCACAATACATTAATGCAACAAATATTTTTTAAACAAAAGGCTACCTAAGTACACATGGTTATACAGAATATAAATGAAAATTGGAACATTGTAACAATAAGTAAATTAATTTAGTGGATATATTACAAATATCTGAAAACTTGATAATTTTTCCATGCTTTTTAATTTCTTTAATAAGTTTAGAGGAATTATAAATCGTTATTGTTGCCTTTGCATATTTTTAAAATATATTTTAAAAAATTAACTAATACTAAAAAATGTTTCAGTCTCAAAAACTTTTCATCACTAATGGGATGGGTTTTGATGCTACCTCCACTTACCTAATCTTTTTTCTTTCTGCCCTAAGTGGAAACTTGATTGCTCACAAAGATATTTGTTTTCAATCTGGAACATTTGGAAGGTGATATCAAACTAATTCACATATGTGTAGCATCTTCCATCACTAGTTAGGCCATTGGTAGATAGTGTTAATCTGACCCTTACAAAATTCACTCTCTGCTTTCCTAATGGTATGTTATTGATATTAGTTTCTGTTTTATACATGTTGTAAACATGTTACTTTTATTTTGAATGTTGTAAATGATCTTTTAAATGTATTCAGGACTTGAACAACTCTATTTGCTTGCCTGTATGGTTGTCATCTCAGTTGTTTTTGTAGATGCAAATTTTTTTAAGTATCATTTTTATTCTTTTAGGAGGACTACCTTTTGTGTTTCTAAAAGCATGCAGTTGAGCCAGTGGCAAATTCTGACAGCGTTTGTTTCACTTAAAAGTCTCTCTTTTTTCTTTTCTTTTCTTTTCTTTTCTTTTCTTTTCTTCTCTTTTCTTTCTTTTCTTTTCTTTCCTTTTCTCTTTTTTCTTTCTTTCTTTCTTTCTTTCTTTCTTTCTTTCTTTCTTTCTTTCTTTCTTTCTTTCTTCTTTTTGAGAGAGAAACTGTCCTAGACAACACAGATGTGTACCTAACCCAGATATTAAAAAAAAAAAAAATGACAGAACAAGTACCAATGTTAGATTTGGTGAAACAAGGAACTTCACTGGATTTCTTACAGAAATACAGGAGAATAGTTACAAGCACAAAGACAGCTACATCACAAAAACACACCCCACCATGGGTGACAGTTGACAAAACTCTCAAAACCTGGAGTATAGTGCACAGCCTGCTGAGAGATCAACAGGCTGGAGAGTGTCCTTTCCTGGTGCTTCACTTCCTCTAAGCCACTACAGAGTTTACCTTGTCATTGTTTCTTTTCTTTTTCTTTTCCTTTTTTTTTTAAATTTACTTTACATCCTGAGGGTGTCCCCTCCCTCCTTTCCCAGTTCTCTGATTCCAATCTTTCCCCTTCTCCTCTCAACTTTCCCTCTAGAAAATGGGAGCTCCCCTCTCCCGGAATCAACCTTCCCCAGCATGTCAAGTCACATCAGGACTGAGCATATATCCTCATCCCCTGAGGCCAGGCCAGGCAGCCCTGCCAGGAGGAAGTGATCCAAAAGCAGGCAATAGAATTCATGTTAGAAACATGAACTCTTTCCAAGCACTCCCCCACTCTCCAAGCACCTCATATAAAGAGCAAGCTGCCCATTGTCCATATGTGTACGGGGGCCAAGGTCCACACCATGCATGCTGAATATTGATGTCTCAGTTCCCGAAAACCTCTATGGGACTGGGTTAGTTGGCTCTGTTGGTCTTCTTGTGAGGTTCCTGTCCCCATGTCCTTCTGTCTTTCCTCCAACACTTCAACAGGACTCCTGGAGCTCTGCCCCAGGCTTGGCTGCAAGTTTCAGCATCTGTCTCAATACACAGCTGGCTGGAGCTTCCCAGACTACAGTCAAGTTAGGTTCCTGTCTGCAAGCATAGCAGAGCATCCTTATTAGTGTCATGGATGGGCTATCTAAAGTGGAGTAGGTCTCAGTTTAGGTCAATTATTGGTTGGACTTTCCCTCAATCTTTGTTCTCTCTTTATCCCTTTACTTCTTGTAGGCAGGATAATTTTTGTATCAAAGGTTTTTGTCAGTGGGTTGTTGTTCTCCTCCTTACATAGTCCTGCCTCTATAGGCACGAGATAATCACTTCAGCCTTCATGACCCCTTCCCCAACTCCCTTGCTAGGAGTCTCAGGAGAGTCACACCCATATCTTCCCAGGAGCCTACCCTGGTCCAGGCATCCAGTTTGAAAAAAGAGATGTCCCCTCTTACTCAAGATGTTCTCCTCTTGCTCCCAGCCTTCTCACTTCCTACCCCAGGTCTCCCCATATCTGATCCTCACCCTCATTTCCCTTCCCATTCCATCTCCTGCCCAATTCCTTCTCTTCATTCCTTTCTGCTCCCAATTCTATTTCCCCTTCTGAGTGACATTCTAGCACCCTCCCTTGAGTCTTCCTTGTTACTCAGCTTCAATTAAAAAATGGGGCACAGAGCAAAACAGAGAATTCTCATTAGAGGAACATCAAATGACAGAAAAACACTTAAAGAAATGCTCTACCTTCTTAGTCATCAGGGAGATGCAAATAAAAATGACCCTGAGATTTCATCTTACACCCATTAGAAAGGCTAAGATCAAAAACTCAAGTGATAACACATGCTGGAGAGGATATGGAGAAAGCTGTACCCTCCTCCACTGCTGGTGGGAATGTAAACTTGTACAAACACATTGAAAATCTATCTGGCGCTTTCTCAGACAATTAGGAATAGTGTTCAATCCCCATTCAGAAAGGCAAAGAGGATGGACATCAGAAGAGGGAGAAAAAAGGGAACAGGACAGGAGCCTACCACAGAGGGCTTCTGAAAGGCCCTCTGATACCATACAGGGTATTAAAGTATATACTGAGACTTACAGCCAAATTTGGGCAGAGTACAGGGAAACTTATGAAAGAAGGGGGAGATAGTAAGACCTGGAGAGGACAGGAGCTCAACAAGGACAGCAACAAAACCAAAAAATCTGGGCACAGGGGTCTTTTCTGAGACTCATACTCCAACCAAGGACCGTTCATGGATATAACCTAGAAACCCTGCACAGATGTAGCCCATGGCAGCTCAGTGTCCAAGTGGGTTCCCAAGCCATGGGAACAGGGCATATCTCTGACATGAACTAATTGGCCTGCTCTTTTATCACATCCCCATGAGAAGAGAGCAGCCTTACAAGGCCACAGAGGAAGACAATGCAGCCATTCTTGATGAGACCTGATAGATTAAGATCAGAAGAAAGGAGAGGAAGTCCTCCCTATCAGTGGACTGGGGGGAGGGGCATGGGTAGAGAAGGGGGAAGGAGGGTGGGATTGGGAAGGGAGGAAGGAGTGTACTACAGGGAGGAATAAAAAGTGATTAAACTGTAATTAATAAAAAAATCAGTCTATATTTAAAGAAGTTTTTGGCTACTTTTTTCTTTATTTTATTTTTATTGTTTCTGTAAGAAATCTTGCCTGCAAGTGTGTTTTTCTGCTGAGTGCTTAGACTATAAGATGGGCCTTACAAGTTTTCCTTGTATTTCCTGAGTTTGAAATTTACTGAGCTTATGTTTGTAGTTTATTTGTATCACTCATAAGTCTATGTGAGATAGTTGCTTTATGATTTGTGACTAGTGCAGCCTTATACATGGCACCTACAGGTCTGTTAGTTATGTCTAGGAGTAAATCCTCCACTAATAAAGTGATTTTTAGTAGCTAAAAGGAAATATTTAATTTTCAGAAATAATAAATGAACTGATCAGTTTCATATTCAGTGTCTCATTTATGAGAATTTCTTCTTAAACATGTTTACATGTCCTCATCTAAACAGAGAACATGCAACATGCCCTGTGTGCATGTGTATACATAAATGTTGTTTCTCCATCTGGTCCCAAATTAAGCTTCAATACATAACTATGAGGTCTACTGAACAAACCTATACTCCTATGTATGCAATAGGCCAGCAGTCTCTACATTTTATATATATTCATATGTATATACTATATATGTAACATATATATGTAATGGACCTAAATATGTAACATATATATGTTATGTATATATGTTTATATAAACATTCAGCCAAGGTCTACCCCAAAGCTCAAAAATCTGTTTGTGAGCTATAAGAATGTGAATACAGATTCTGCACATATAAGCTTTTGAGAGTCTAGGAGAGCCTTTAAAGCCTAAAGTTGAACACACAGAAATTCAGTCAAAACTTGGGTTTGTTATAGTTCATGGTGGTTAATGCTCTGTCAGTAGATGCCCAAAAGGCCTATATACTCACATTTATACATCAATCTAAAGCACCATTACTAATCTTCTTGAAGAATGGGTTTTGAATTATAAATAGGTGTGTTAAAATTTCACCCTTTCTAAGTATCTTGTGATGAGTTAACAATAAATATAATATATCCCTCTTTATTTGGTATTAAATCAAATCATGTAAGTCTTCAACAGAAAATGTTGTCTACCTCCAGTTACAACTATCAGAAAAAATTCAAGTTGCAGGTCAATTAAACTCTTAATATTCTTACTTTAATTCATTTTGGCAGTCATTACAAGTGTGATTTTGTTATAGGATAATCATGACTTTCCAGTCAGCTGGGAAACATAAAAAGATTTAACAGTATTTGTAGTTCCTTTCTGGAAAATAAATCAGGTTGCACATTTTATTGTTTGAAACTAGAGTGATGTTATTATTCATCTTCTCTTAGAGTCGCTAAAATTTGTTTTGCCATGATAATAAGGCTTTCAAAATAATTTAAAACAAATTTGCCATCAATTGCCTTTGTAGCAGTAATTTATATAAATGGATTTCATGGAAATTGCAGGTACTTCTTTACATGACATAAGAAACTTTTGCTTGCCATTGTTGGAGAGACGTTTTGTTGTTGCTTCCTGTTCCTTTTTCAGTTTTGGGTGATGCTATATAAGTAGCAGTTAAAAAATGTATACGTAAGTGTTTTGTGGAGTTGGTAGATCCTTTTTGATCTGAGATTACACAGTGCTGTTTTCTTTTTTTATTTATTTACTTTTTATTAATTGCAATTTATTCACTTTGTATCCCAGCTGTAGCCACCTCCCTCATCCCTTCCCAATGCTACCTTTCCTTCTTCTTCTCCTTCTTGTCCCTCCCCAAGTCCACTGACAGGGCTCTCCTCCTCCCCTTCCATCTGACCCTAGACTATGAGGTCTCATCAGGACTGGCTGCATTGTCTTCCTCTAAATAAAAAACTCAATTGACGATATATGCTGGAGAGGATGTGGAGAAAGGAAAAACCTCTTTCTTTGCTGGTGGGAATGTTAACTTGTAAAACCACTTTGGAAATCAATATGGCACTTTCTCAGAAAATCAGGAGTAATGCTACCTCAAGGTCCAGCTATACCACTCCTAGGCATATGTCCAAATATGTTCAAGTAGACAACATTTGCTCCACCATGTTCGTAGAGGCTTTATTCATAATAGCCAGAATCTAGAAAAAACCCAGGTGTCCCTCAACTGAAGAATGGATACAGAAATTGTGATACATTTACACAATGGAATAATACTCAGCAATTAAAAACAAGGAAATCATGAAATTTTCAGGTAAATGGTGGGAACTAGAAAAGATTATCTTGAGTGAGGTAACTCAGAAACAGAAAGACACACATGGTGTATAATCAATTTAAGGAGGCCCCTGTGTAAGATGATCAATCCTCATTCAGAAAGGCAAATGGGATAGACATTGGAGGAAAGAAAAAAAAAAAAAAAAAAAAAAAAACAAAAAAACAGGAAACAGGACAGGATCCCACCACAGAGGGCATCTGAAAGACTCTACCCAGCAGGATATCAAAGCAAATGCTGAGACTCCCAGCTAAACTTTGGGAAGATTGCAAGGAACCTTATGAAAGAATGGGGAGATGAAAGACCTGGAGTGGACAGGAGCTAAACAAGAGGAGCAATGGAAACAAAAAGTCTAGGCACAGGGGCCTTTTCTGAGACTGACAATCCAACCAAAAACCATGCATAGAGATAACCTAGAACCCTGCCCAGATGTAGCCAATTGTAGCTCAGTGTCCAAGTGGGTTCCCTAGTAAGGGGAACAGGGCTGTCTCTGACATGAACTCAGTGGCTGGCTCTTTGATCAACTCCCCCTGAGGGGAAACACAGCGCTATTTTCAAGAAAAAAATTTTAAAATAGTAGTCGTCCTTAATGTCAGCTGAATGTTCACATGTCTGTCTGAAATATACAGTTCAAGTTCATAGTGTTTAAATATAATTAGTAGATGAATTGTTTGGAGCAGCATAAAAGGGCAAATTAATATTATAAACAGACAAATTTAAGCAAGAAAAAAAAAAACCCTGCAGTTTCAGAATAAGATCTTTTATGTTGTACACATATTTTAAGCATATTTTAAATACCATAATTAAAATATGCATAGTAGTTTCCCAGGAACATGCAAAAAAAAATAAATAAAGGTGAAAAAAACTTGCACTGACATGTAAGTACCGCGCGCTTTTAAAAAGCCAAAATGTTACGCTCAGGATGCGAGGCTAAGCACTGCACTCAGGGTCAGCCGCTTTCGACCCAGAGAAGAGCATGTCTGATTGCATGCGAGTTGATGCCCCAGGTCCCGCCTCTGAGAAAAAGGTATCGGACGGGTCTGATGCTCTTTGGATGACACCTAAATGAACATCAGTACAAAGTCCCAATTTATTTCTAATATCAGAGATCAGACCTCTACTCTTGCCTGATGCGTCCAAAACAAAAAGGGGGAACTGTAGAGAGCTGTGTAATGCCGCGCCTTAAAGATGGAGCTGGTTTCCGCCTTCCACCTTCCCGATGGTGAGTGCTCTCTGTCACAAACAACTCCACATTTGGCTAAGGCTGAGGATCTGGCTTGCTTCCATGTATGTGGACCTATCTGCATTGCCCACGTGGCATGCTGAGGTTGGCTACCCAGAGGCTATTTAAAGTGGGCTGGCTTTAACCAGGGTCATATGATTGTTCAAGTTTCCTGAATAAACTGCATTGAAAAAAAAAAAAAAGGTGAAAAAAACTACCATACACTTCAGTCCTTTCACTTGATTTTGAGAAGAACAAAAAGATCAAGACTGATCTAGATCCCTGAATACAAACAGAGCTTAGTTGGTGAAGTATGTGATGTCCTTACTTCAACATGAGGAACACATAACCCAGACGTGGTGGCATACACCTATAATTCCAGCACTTAGGAAGTAAACAAAGGAGGATTTGAAGCCAGCCTGTGATACATGATCCACTATCTAAAACAAAACAAAAAAAAAAAAAAAAAAAAAAGAAAAGAAAAGAAAGAAAGAAATTACAAATAATACCAACGCAATAAATTATGCCCTTCACCTGCTTCTACGTGCATCTCAAGACTGCCATAAGGAATGGAATAATGGGATTTCAACTGTTTATTTAGCTATTTATTTGTGTTTTTTCAAATATATTGTTTTCTTTTAATTACACTTTATTTACTTTGTATCCCCCTGTAGTTCCCTTCGCCCTCCCCTCCCAATCTCTCCCTTCCTCCTCCTTCTCCATGCATGCCTCTCTCCAAGTGCACTGGTAGGGGAGGTCTTCTTTTCCTTTCTTCTGATCCTAGTCTGTTTGGTCTCATCTGCTAAGGCTGCTCCCCACCTCAGGGGGAGGTGATCAAAGAGCAGGCCAATCAGTTCATGTCAGAGAGTCCTTGTTCCCAATACTATGGAAGCCACTAGGAGACTGAACTGTCATGGGCTACATCTGTGCAGGGGTTCTGGGTTATCTCCATGCATGCTACTTGGTTGGACTATCAGTCTCAGGAAAGACACATGTGCCAAGATTTTTTGGATCTGTTGCTCTCCTTGTGGAGCTCCTGTCTTGTCCGGTTCTGACTAGCTCCCACTTCTTTCATAAGATTCCCTGCGATCTCCTCAAAGTTTGGCTGTAAGTCTCAGCATCTGCTTTGATAGTCTGCAGGGCAGAGCCTTTCAGAGGCCCTCTGTGGCAGGCTCCTAACTTGTTCCCTGTTTTCTCCTTCTTCTGATGTCCTCCTCTTTGCCTTTCTGGACGAGGACTGAGCATTTTAACCAGAGTTCTCCCTCTTGATTAGTTCTTTATTTGTTTATTTGAGAATGAAAATTGTCTCACAGACCACAGGTGAAGGTCAAAGCCAATTTGCAGCGGTTGGTTCTCTCTTTTTCTGCAATGTGGTCATGTGCATTTCAGAAATTGAATTCAGTCCTCAGGCAAGTGCCTTTATCTGTTGAGCCATCTTGCTGATTCAAAAAAAAAAAAAAGACTCCTTATTTAATGATATAATAATGTAATGAATTTTGCTGTTGTAATTGTTGTCACCAAATCCTTAAAATAGATAAGGAGGAAAGAAGCAAACAGAAAAAGCTGTATGTTCTTGTGTTTGCTATTAGAGTAAGACTGGAAAGGAAAGACTTTGTAGGTAGAATAGTTGCATTCATAGCAAAAAACAGTATAAGATTTCTTCAAGACTGGTGGAACTAACCACAGATTCTGAATCATGGCAAAATACAAGTCATCTTTGTCATCTTTAGGCAAACATTATGTGTGTGTGTGTGTGTGTGTGTGTGTGTGTGTGTTTGTGTTCTCTATAATAGATTGCATATATCTATTGTGGATGACAGTTTTCATAAGTAGTTTAAAGTTTCAAATGATGTCTAATTCTCCTTACATTTGATACTGTCCATTACTGACTTATGAAAAGATTATTGATCAATGATTATGAACTCTACAGATACATACATGTATATATATATATATATATATATATATATATATATATATATATGTCTGAGTTACCAGATCACATGAGATCTTAGGCTGTTACTGTGCTCCATCAATTATATGATAAAAACAATTTTTTTTCACAGCTCTGCAAGAAGAATATGAGTAAGTTGCTTTTTGTGAACATAACACCTGTTTGAAGTCTTCAATGCCCAGAAATGGTCGTCTCCTCCTACCACTTATATTTTCCTCTCTATTGTAATAAGTTTTATTTAGTCAGAATTATCAGAGACACAGAAAATATCTTTAAATTGAGGCATAAAGAACATGAAAGACTAAAAATATGGGAAGACTTTCATCTCCTTGTCTTATTCTCTCCACATTTGATTGGAATGAGTGTGAATGCAACTTGTCTCCATGGAAACAGATTTAGAAATATTTTAGTCAGTTGGTGAATTTGGAGTATTATAGTGTGAACAGCAACAGAGAGAATCCAACACATTTTAAAGATACTAAACAACACGGCAAAGGTAGACAATTGTAACTTATGTCTACATTTATCGTCACTAAGGAGATAATTGCTGATGACCAATGCCAAGTGGTCATCCCTGAAATCATGTACATACATTAATAATTAAATGGACTGGAAAGATTGTCCTTATGTATTCATGGGTGTGCATGTATGTGAGTGTATAAGTGTTTATTTGTGTGTGTGTATGTATGTATGTGTATGTGTAATAATAATTAAAGGAAAAAGAAGATAGAGGAACTAAATTTGAGAGGAAAGAAATAGAAAGAAGATACATAAATTGGTCTGAGAGAGGAAAGGGGAAGAGAAAATTAGCGAAAAAAAATCACTCATTAAAAAACCAAGATATTCTTGGCTGTCATTTCTTGGAGGCCTGCTTATTTCTGATGAGGAAACAGAGAGTGGATCTGGGGAGAAAGAACTGTGGCAGGGGATGGCTGGGGTGGACGGAGAGCAATCTGTTTTCTGGATATATTGTATGAGAGAAGAATCTATTTTTAAACCAAGTTAAAATAATTAAATGCATAATAAAATAAAATTAATTCTGTTTCCAACATTCCTTTTCAAGAAATATGTGACAAGTACTGCTCATTTACACTTTATCATCAAGCTTTTTCCTTATAGCAAAGAACTAATTTTAAAGGCACTATTAAACAACAGCCTGAGTAGAGGTGAATATTAATAGCTATTTCATACGCGCGTGTCTGTATGCTAACATAAAACAGCCTTACTCGATAATAGAAGTCAATTTAAAAAAAAGTACTTTTGCAAGCTTACTTCTCAATCCAGAATTAATACTCCAGACAGTGATATACAAACGTACGTACATACATACATACATATATGCATGCATACATACAAGCACATCCTAGACATGTATATGACCTATGGGTTGTATTCTTCCTCCATTGTACCTAGACATATAACACATTCAAGTTAAAAAAAAAAAACAGCATATTTAAGAAGATTGGCTAGAAACAAAAACTCTTTTCCCTTTGAGAAAATAGCATATTTTATGAAAACAAACATAAAAGCACATTTGGATTAGTTAAAATGATTAATTTTAAAAGAATTGTATATGCTTTTTAAGCTGACCATTTGGTGTTAGATGACCAATTGACGTGCTCTCTCTCAGGAAAACCTTTTTTTCTCTTCCTCAGAGCATTCCTTAGTTGCCTCTAGTTCTTTGTGTAGTGCTAAGAACATCTTGGCTTATCCCCAAGCTTGTCTACTGTTGTTATCCTTCTTAAGCTCAGGTTTAGGAATCATATTGATGATGTATTATGGTGTGTATGCATGCATGTAACAACAGTTAGTAAAAAAAAGAAGATATGAATCTGAATGAGAGGAAATAGACATACACAGGAGGGTTTGAGGGAGAAAAGGGAAGGTGAAAATGATGTAATTATATAATAAGTTCGAAAATAAAACAAATAATTTTTAAAAGAATGATGTAGATGCCTAAATTGAAAATTTTCAATTGTGTGGCATTTATTCAGAGTGTGTTGTAAGCATATAAATATAACTAATAGAAATAAGAATGCATAAACTTTTCAAGCTATTTTATTGGATATAAGTTTCTAATGACTTTGGTAAAATTTCAAATGTGATAACAAATATTGGTGAAACCAACATTACCCATTTAAAAATAAATAGTTGAATGTGGCCTTCATTAAATTATTTGACTAATAAATTATTTGATTAATAAATAAGGCCAGTATTTATGGTTGTGAGCCTAGTCTTTTAATGACTGAGCCATCTCTTAGGGGAACAGGGATTGTCTCTGACATGAACTCAGTGGCTGGCTCTTTGATCACCTCCCCTTTAAGGGGGAGCAGCTTACCAGGCCACATAGCAAGACAATGCAGCCAGTCCTGATGAAACCTAATAGGCTAGGGTTAGATGGAAGAGGAGGAGTATCATCCCTATCAGTGGATTGGGGGAGGGACGTGGGAGAAGAGAGAGGGAGAGATTGGGAGGGGACTTGAGAAGGCTATATCTGGGATACAGTTAACTAAATTGTAATAAAAATAAATAACCAAATAAATAAATAAATAGAAAAAAAGAAATGAAAAAATCTGTAATCTTTATTGAAGATGCTAAATTTAAAATATTTCTCCAGAAAATAACTGATATTATACTCCCTTTGTGGTTTTGTTACAATACTGCTGATGTTCCAGGTTCAAATAAATTAACTGTTTTCAAATTATCTGAATTACCTGTATTGAACTATTAATACATCTAAGTTTGTCTTTTAACTATTTGCTTAATAGTGGGATTAGACCTTTTTTAAAAATTTTATTAATTCTTCATTACAATTTATTCATTTTTTATACCAGCTGTGGCCCCCTCTTTCTTCTCTTCTAATCCCATCCTCTCCTCCCTTTTCTCCTCCTAAGCCCCTTCTCCAGAGGAGGTCCACCTCCCCTTCTATCTCACCCTAGCCTGTCAGGTCTCATCAGGACTGGCTTCATTGTCTTCCTCTGTGGCTTTGCAAGGCTGCACCTGCCAGGAGGAGGTGATAAGAGAGCCAGTCACTGAGACAGTGGCATCCAAGACAGCCTCTGATCCCATTACTAGGGAAAGGATTCTTATGGAAGAAAAGGGAGATTGATAGAGCTGGAGGGCACAGGAGCTCCAAGAGGGGACCAACAGAGACAAAAACAAAGACCACAACAACAAAAACAAAAAACAAAAAACTGGGCTTTAGGGGCCCTGCAGACACTAATACCCCAACCAAGGACCATGCATGAAAAGGACCTAAAACCCCTGCTAAGATGTAGCCCATTTACTCAGTCTCCAAATGGCATTAAGCATTTTTATTACATGTATGTATTTTCAATATTTTTTTCAAAGAACTATTATTATTCTACATTATAAGTTTTCATTTAAACAAATTTTCTACTAATTTGAATGATTTTTTTTAGATGAAAAAGGCTAATTTTATTTATTTTAAAATAGCGCTTTATCTTTCTCCTTCTGGGATATTTCACTCAGAATGATCTTTTCTAGATACCACCATTTGCCTGCAAATTTCATGATTTCTTCCTTTTTGATTGCTGAGTAGTATTCCATTGTATAAAAATACCACAATTTCTGTACCCATTCCACTGTTGATGGACATTTGGGTTGTTTCCAGGTTCTGGCTATTACAAATAGAGCTGCTATAAACATGGTTGAGCAAGTGTCCTTTTTGTGTACTTGAACAAACTTTGGGTATATACCTAGCAGTGGTATAGCTGGGTCTGGAGGAAGCACTATTCCTATTTGTCTTAGAAAGCGCCAGATAGCTTTCCAGAGTGGTTGTACCAGTTTACATTCCCACCAGCAGTGGAGCAGGGTTCCCCTTTCTCCACAACCTCTCCAGCATGTGTTATCGCTTGAGTTTTTCATCTTGGCCATTCTGATGGGTGTAAGGTGATATCTAAGGGTCGTTTTGATTTGCATTTCCCTGATGGCTAATGAGGATGAGCATTTCTTTAAGTGTTTTTCTGCCATTCGATATTCCTCTGTCGAGAATTCTCTGTTTAGCTCTGTTCCCCATTTTTTAATTGGATTACTTGGATTGCTGCTTTTCAGCTTCTTTAGTTCTTTGTATATACTGGATATTAGTCCTCTGTCAGATAAAGGGTTAGTGAAAATACTTTCCCAATCTGTAGGCTGTCGTTTTGTTTTGATGACGGTATCATTTGCTTATAGAAACTTTTCAGTTTCATGAGGTCCCATTTATTGATTGTTGCTCTTAGAGCCTGTGCTGTTGGTGTTCTGTTCAGGAAGTTGTCTCCTGTGCCAATGAGTTCTAGGCTGTTCCCCACTTTTTTTCCAATTGATTTAGGGTATCTGGTTTTATGTTGAGGTCCTTGATCCACTTTGACTTTAGTTTTGTGCAGGGTGATAAATATGGATCTATTTTCATTTTTCTGCATGGAGACATCCAGTTGGTCCAGCACCATTTGTTGAAGATGCTGTCTTTTTTCCATTGAATGGATTTGGCTTCTTTGTCAAATATACTCACTTATATAGACCTATATAAGATATAGGTATAAACCTATATATCTTATCTTATAAGATAACCTATATATCTTATCTTATAAGATAAGATATAAACATAATGAAATCTATACACCTAAAAACGATAATCAATTGAGTGGACATGGGGTGAGATGATCAATCCTCGTTTAGAAAGACAGATGGGATGTGCATTGAACGTATGACAGGAGTCTACTGAGCGCATCTGAAAGACTCTAACTAGCAGTGTTTTCAAAGCAAAGACTCATGACCAAACCTTTGGCAGAGTACAGGGAATCATAAGAAAGAAGGGGAGTTAGTCTGATGGGGAAAGGATAGGAGCTCCACAAGGACCAAATATATCTGGGCACAGGGTCTTTTCTGAGACTGACATTCAACCAAGGACCATGTATGGATATAACCTAGAACCTCCACTCAGATGTAGCCTGTGGTAGCTCAGTAACCAATTGGTTTCCCAAAGTGAGGGGAATAAGGACTATTTCTAACAGGAACTCAATGACTGGCTCTTTGGTCTCCCCACCCCCGAAGGGAGGAGCAGTCCTGTTAGGCCACAGAGGAGGGCTTTGCAGCCAGTCCTGAAGATACCTGATAAAACAGGATCAGATGAATGGGGAGGAGGTCCCCCCTATCAGTGGACTTGGAAAGGGGCACGGTGGAGATGAGGGAGGGAGGGAGGGAGTGGGAGGGAATGAGGGATCGGGACACGGCTGGGATACAGAGTTAATAAAATGTAACTGATAAAAAAAATAAAGTAATAAAAAAGTAAAATAAAATAGCGCTTTAATGTGAGGAAGCAAAAGTATAATGAAATAATTAAATCTAAGCAAAATATGTTACACACCTGTGCACAATCACATCTGAAACGTGTATAATTCTCATTCTTTAAGATTTGGAGCTGTGATATAATGTGTTGGTGGGGCCTCAGCTCCCCACAACCAGGTGATCTCTAGGTTATGCCCAGTTATGGATTTTTGTGATGGTCTTTATTGGCTTTGAAGAGAATTCTTTTAGGAAGAATTGTAGGCATGTTTATCTGTGTTCATAGCATATTTGGAATGTGGTCAGGAATTAGACCAGTCTAGCAAAGTGCTGGTAATATTCCAAGTCCCATGACCGCACTAGCTCTGAGAAGCTTACGAGGCTTTCAGTAGCAGGACTGCTTTCTTTCCTGATCAGTGGGCCCTCAGCCCAGTAAGACAGCTGTTAATTCCCACTGACATGTGAGTGCCACTTGTTGGTCATATGCATATTTTGGCATGCTGATAATTGTGGTTTACAGATGTTGTAGTCCAGTAAGACTAATAATTTCTTAACTGCCTTGACAGTTGGCATACTATTTTTAGAAATATCAGTGGATACCCTAGTAGAAGAGAGATAATTTTGCAGAGCCCTACCCAAAACAAAGAACAACAGACAAAGGACTATTGCTGGAAGGAGGTGTATCCTCTGGCAGTGATGATCCCTCTTGTTGGTTGTCTATTGCAGAGTGGTCAGCCATGACACCCAACATAGACAAACAACAAAAACAGACTTAATAGATTGTTTTCACATATGTATAAATATGTGTGTACATATACACATATGTAAAAATAATAATGGTTCAAAATGAGGCAATTGACAAGAGTGAGGGAGTGTGGATGTGGCTTGAGGGAAAACAGCTAGGAAGGTCTGGAGGGAGGAAAATGAGGGAGTAAACTGACATTCTATTTAAATCAGAACTATATTAAAACAATTTGTACTGCAGTTCAAATATAATATTCAGTTGATAATGAGCAGCACTTAAGAGCAACTATGAAAAATCTTCAAGATATTTTAAATCAATTGAGCAATTTTATTTCCTGTTGTTTTGTTTTACTGTATTACCCAGGAATTTTCAAGCAATTGAAATATTAGAGGAGTAATGTTCTTTAAATAGCATGAAGTTAAACAGAATTAACATTTAAAAACTGTATTAAATATGAAGCTGTGTGCTTTTGTTGTTGTTGTTGTTGTTGTGAAGTTATCTATATCCTGTGTTGTTTTGGGTGTGGTTGATCTCCTTGGGTTGGAGTTTTTCTTCTAGTATCTTCTGTAAGGCTGGGTTACTGCTTATATATTGTTTAAAGTTAGTTATGTGTTGGGATATTTTGTTTTCTCCACCTGTGTTGACTGAAAGTTTTGCAAGTCTGGATTGGCATTTGTGGTCTCTTAGTGTCTGTATGACATCTGCCCAGGCCCTTCTGTTTTCCAGTCTCTATTGAAAAGTCTGATGTAATTTTTTTTGTATGTTACTTGGCCTTTTTCTCTCACTGTATTTAATATTCTTTCTTTGTTCTATAGATTTAGTTTTTTGATTCTTATATGGCAGGAATAATTTCTTTTCTGGTATAGTTTCTTTGGTGTTCTTTAAGACTCTTTTATGTTTAAGGGAATCCCTTTCTTAAGATTGGGGAAATTTTCTTCTATTGTTTTCTCAAAAATATTTTTGTGGTTCTTGGAGCCAGGAATATTCTTTTTTGTATATTCTTACTATTCCTTGGTTTCTTCTCTTCATGGTGTCCAGAGTTCTTGGTTATTTTGTATCAAAACTTTTTTCTGTTTTTATTTTCTTTGAGAGATAAGTAGATTTCTGCAATTGTATCTTCAGCACCTGATATTCTCACTTCCATCTCTTGTGTTCTGTTGGTGATTCTTACCTTTGTGATTCTTGATCTCTAAGTTTACCAATTACAGGGTTTTCTCTTTTTGTGTTTTCCTTATCGATTCTAATTCCATTTTCATGTCTTGAAGATTTTATTCCTTTCTTTCATATGTTTGGTTGTGGATTATGTGTGTCCATGATGACCTTTATTTATTTACTTTTGTTCATTTCCTCTTTATGTGCCTGGAATAACTGCATAATCATAGATTTAAGATCACTTTCCTGTGTTTCAGCTACATTAGGATTTCCGTAGATTTTTGGCGATTCTGGTGACGCCATGATATCCTGGGTGTTGTTAATAGTATTCTTACATTGGTCACTAGCCATCTAGTTGTCTATAGCCTTGAATATTCTTGGAGCCTGTACTGCAGACTGAGTCCACTTGCCTCTGGAGTCTGGAGCAGTCTAAAGAAAGATGAGAGATATTCAGGGGCATAAGTATGGGTACTGGTGATTTGGACGTAGCTAGGAAGGAAGAGCACTGGTACAGTTTTCTTGACTGGCATAGCTTGAACATTCAGATGAATGCCTTGAAGGGATGGACACAGGAGCAGGCAGAGGAGCATGGGCAAGAGTAGGCACAGGTTTGTGTGTTGAATAAGCCTGCTGCTTTCTCAGAAAAACAATAATAGTGCTACCACAAGATCCAGCTTTACCACTCCTGGAAATATATCTGAAAGATACTCAGGTATACAACAAAGACATTTGCTCAACTGTATTCATAGCAGCTTTATTTGTAATAGCCAGAATCTGGAAACACCTAGATGTCCCATAACTGGAGAATAGATACAGAAATTGTGCTACATTTACACAATGGAATACTACTCAGCAATTAAAAACAAAGAAATTGAGAAATTTGCAGACAAATGGATGAACTAGAAAAGATCATCCTGAGTGAAGTAACACAGAAGCAGAATGACATGCATGGTACATATTCACTTGCAAGTCAATATTAGCCATATAATATAGGATAAATATACTAAAGTCTATAATTCTAAAGAAGCTAAACAACAAGGAGGACCATAGAGAAGATGTTCAATACTCATTCAGGAGGACAAACAGGATAGATATCGGAAGAAGTAGAAGAGAGGGACCAGGACAAAAACCTACCACAGTTGTCCTCTAAAAGACTTAATAGAGAAGGGAATTGAAGCAAATGCAGAGACTCACAGCCAAACTTTGGACAGAGCTCTTATGGAAGTCTTATGGAAGACTTATGGAAGTCTTATGGAGTTTTATGGAAGAAGTGGGATATAAAATGACCCAGAGGGGACACTAACCCCACGAGGAGACCAACAAAGCCAAAAATCTGGGCTCAGGGGGCACTGCAAAGACTGATTCATCAACCAGAGACCAAGCATAGATTAAAGGTGTGAGCCACCTCCACCTGCCTACACATCACAAACTACTTAAAGGTGGAGAGATTTGTTTGGAATCCCAATTTAGAGGGTACAGCCTGTCCTGGCAGGGAAGACACAGCAGCCAGGGCTGTGCTATTCACAGTGGTGCGATGGTATAATAGGTTTGTCTCCACCGATGAAATAAGCCAATTCAAGCTGAATTAAGAATAAAAAAGGCAGGTTTATTTGAAAACCGCTCTCAGGTGGATTCACTGGTCCCAAGGAACAGGGCTAGAGAAATTGCTGTACAGATAGGGAGACAGAGGACGGGGGTCTAAGAGAGAGAGAAAACATGCACACTTAGAGAGAGAAATGGAAAGAGAGAGAGAGAGAGAGAGAGAGAGAGAGAGAGCAAAATGTCTG
The DNA here is from genome assembly GCF_030254825.1 of Meriones unguiculatus. Taxonomy (NCBI): domain Eukaryota; kingdom Metazoa; phylum Chordata; class Mammalia; order Rodentia; family Muridae; genus Meriones; species Meriones unguiculatus. The sequence continues at coordinate 144,280,007 of NC_083351.1, forward strand.
GATTACATAGGAAAGAGCCTCTAGGTGAGGGGAAGTGCAGGGAGTGTGAGGAGTTTGTGGGATAGACTAACTTGTAACAACTGACAGGAAGCTTTGGAACCTTTACTGTGATAGTCTCTCTCTGGTTAAAAGAAAAAGATGACCTTTTTCTTCTGATTTTTTCTTTGTTTTAAATGTTATGAACCTTATTACCTATTTTTTCTGTAATTAATAGTTTTATATTAGGTCTATTATTTACTTATTTTTAGCCATTCTCCTGATCAAGCTTCATACACAAATATAAAAGTCAGACATGAAACATTCAGAAAGTACAATCATTATACTTTTTGTAAAAACCTTATTTTAAAATACGTTGCCTCCATAGTTTAACCAACTGTGTATCAGAAAACACAAAGAGAAAGGTTCAGTGCCAATAAGGCCTTCTCCCCTCAAACATTGGTGGTCAAAAATCAAAGTTTAAGATTCATCTGGAAATAGAGAAGCTCAAACATATTTTCTTATTCACAAGACATCAGCAGAGGGCATACTTTATTTTTTTTTTAATGTAATACAAGCACACAACTATTTTCTTCATATAGTACAACTTTCTGAAAGATTATCTGTGACATATGCCAAGAAGTGGAGCATATTCATGAAGGATAATTAAATGTGCCTCATGACAGGACACTTATGCTTTAGTTTTGGTCAATGTATTTACAACTACTACTCTTGCAGGACAAATAGGTATGAGGCTGATCTTATTAGCATAAGCTTCTGCCACTTTGGCACCCCCACGATAAATTCACTTATATTTATTTACTCAGATTCAATTAAATATGCGAGTTGCTATTCCTGTTGCTATAACTCAACTTCAGTCAGGTGGAAATCTTATACATACAGCAAATAGCCCCAGTGCTACCACAGACTATAAAGGCACAAAGGGAACTTTAATTTGATGAATAATAATAGCAGAAATATGTTTCTGCTTCTTCTTATCATTGGTATTTAGAATGTTATAAAAATAGAGAAAAAGGTCCCAGAATTATATATATATATATATATATATATATATATATATATAACTTTAATAAAAGATGCTTTCTAAAACCATCAGTCTTTATTGTATTTTTATATCACTGTGAAACAGAATGACATGATGGTCTCACAATCAGCAAACTATCACATATATATTTGTGATTGAGATACAGGAATGTACCCTTATGAAGTATGTATTGAGATCAAACAGTATTCTAGTGTCACATCTCAGATGGTAAAGTTATGATGAGCAAAACTATACTTCCAAATTTTACAACAGTCTACCTTGTTAGAATTTGGGCATTAGAAAGATCAATCCTAGCTGCATCTGGGTCTCACCAGAATCTATTCTAACATGCTCAGTTGGTATCTGAGGTCTAATTACAATTCTGCACCCTTTCCAGAACAAAGAGGTAGAGTATGGAAAGTAGAATTTACAGATAAATTAAAAATCAAGAATTTTTTTCTTTAAACATTGAGGAATATTGTATCAGTAAATACATCCAACATTCCAAATAACACATAGAATCACATATTTTGTGAATTTTTCTTTTCATAAGAATATTGGGCAGAGTGTAGGGAATCCTATGAAAATAGGGAGAGATAGCAGGACCTGGAGAGGACAGGAGATCCACAAGGAGAGAAAAAGAATCAAAATATTTGGGCTCAGGCATCTTATCTGAGACTGATACTCCAACCAAGGACCATTATGGATATAACCTAGAACCCCTGGACAGATGTAGCCCATGGCAGCTCACTGTCCAAGAGGGTACCCTAGTAAGGGTAACAGGGACTGTCTCTGACATGAACTCTGTGGCAAGCTCTTTAACAACCCCCCTCCTCCCCACCGAGGATAGATAAGTCTTGTCAGGCCACAGAGGAGTACAATGCAGCCAGTCCTGATGAGACCTGATAAGCTAGGGTCAGATAGAAGGGGAAGAGAACCTCCCCTATCAGTGGACTTGGAGAGAGAAACAGGAAGAGATGAGGGAGGGAAGCTGAGATTGGGAGGGAATGAGAGTAGGGGTTATAGCTGGGATATAAAGTAAATAAACTGTAATTAATACAAAAAATAAAATTTAATTAAAAAAGAATATTTTGAAAACCATGAAGTAAATGAAAAATCAGCACTAGACAGCATTAATATTATTTACTTTTTCTAAAAGCTGACACAAGCAATACAAACAATTCTGTAGAGTGTTTATGACAGAATGATAAGAAATATATGTATAAGTAGATGGTATATGTAACCATAGAAATATTTTTTCCAATCAAAACTAATGTATTGAATTGAGATAGAATTTACTAAATCTTCATTAATTTTGAATATATTACCGCTCTTGAGATTTGCTCAACTGAAAATGTGATTCTTCTAATTTAATTTTTTTTTGCAGTATAGGAGCTCATCTGTTAACAATTCCACTGAAAGGAGAGCATGGAAGGATATATTTAGAGTGGGGAAGAAATTGACTATGAACCTCATCATTACACCAAGAAACATGAGTTATTAAACTTTTGGAGAAGGAAGGGCACATGAAGAATGCTACAAAGTAACAAATAACAAGCAGCACTGCAGGTCACAACAGAGGCAAAGACTTCATAAGAAACCCAGAGAGAAATCTTCTTTGAGAACACAGGAAATAAGATATTTTGTGTAAGGCATGAATAGAGCAGAGCTTGGGACTAACAGATTATGTCTAACACTCAAAACCCAGAAACTAAAATTTCTAACTGAAAGGAAGTAAATCCACCAGTAATTTTAACCGCCAGAATATCTTTTTAAATTCCTATGATATGAAAATCCCAGTAGAAATGGATATGTCATAAGACAAACTTCAGCAAGTTTTTTTGTGGCTCTAGATCTTATGAATCAAATCACTGATTTACATTTAAATTTGATATTTTAGTTCACTCATACAATCAGATCCCAGCCCCCATCTTGACTAACTCTCTGATTTTAAAGGGCATTTGTACTTTTGAGGGATCCTGGAGGCTAGTGTGAGCTCTGGTACATAATAGGCCCTCCAGATGGTCATTGGATGATGATAACAAAGTGGCTGTCTTGTTAGAAGGGATCTAGCTTCTTTTAGACCTAACATTCCAGTCTTTTGTTAATGATAAGGTGCCACGTAGTCTCTTTTGCAACTGCTTCCTAGATGAAAAAGAACATTGTTGTCCTGGTCCAGGAAAGCTATAATGCCAGGAGGGGACAGGATATATCTGTTTGTTGTCCAGGTTCTGTTAGAACACCTGGGACTAGCAAGGTGTAGATAACTTTTTCCAAAGCTGAGGTTGAAGCTAGTAGCGATGTCCTCAGAAGCATGTGGTTTAGGGCTTCATAGTTTCAAAGAACTACCTGATGCTGGTGCGTTTGGGGCACTTCTGAGTCCTTAGTTGATTGGAAGCCTGGATCGTTTGTTACAGTTTCACCCTTGAGGGATTTGTTCAGATTCACAGGTGAGCAGGACTGCCGGAGGCCCACAGAAACTGAACTGCTGCACTTCTCTGTAAAAAGTCCCGTCAGCAGGGTCTAGGTGTTCCCACTTGTTCTACAAGAAGTCCAGAGTCACAGCATTGAATGTCCACAAACCCTGGGAGGTTCCAGGCACTGTGCTGTTAATTGGTGACTCTCCCTAACGCCTCACTGGGCGCCTGTGCTTAAAGTGAGTTTTCATGTCCCCAGAATACAATATAGGACCCAGGTCTTTCATCCCGGGGAACAGCGGGCTCCCCAATTTCCACAGGGAATGGCAGAATTTCCTGTCACTTCCACCTGGTTCCTTGGGGCGATAACTCCAGAATTAAATATTTTTGTTTGTTTGTTTGTTTATAAATTCAATTTACCATCTCCGTCATAGGCTCCTCCCTCCTCTCCTCCCTGCCCCACCCTCCCTCCCTCATCACCTCTTTTCTAGTCTTCAGAATGGGAGAGCCCTCCTACCCACCCAACCCAGCTTATCTATTCACATGAGAACTGAGTTTGTCTTCCTACCCTGTGGCCTGGTAGGACAGTCCTATCAGGGGGAAGTGATCAAAAAAGGAGGCAACATAGTCCATGTCAGAGATATCCGAAGCTTAAGCTGCCTTTGAGCTAATTATATTTAGAGGGACTAGGTGGAGTCCATGTACTCTCCCTGTTTGGTACTTCATAGGCCCGCTGAGCCCTGGTTAATGGCTCTGTTGGTTTTCTCATAGAACTTTTGTCGCCTCTAGGTCCATTTATGCTTCCCTCTTTTCCAGTAGTCTCTCTATGCTTCACCCAATGTTTGTCTGAGTCTCAGTATCTGTTTGGAAGTGCTGCTGGGTGGAGCCTCTCAGAGGACAAGCCTGCTAGGCTCTTGTCTGCAAGCATATCAGAGTGTCCTTGATAGTGATGGGGTTAGCTTTCTTCAATGGGTGGGTCTTAGGGTTGGGTCCGGCATTGGTTGACCATTCCTTCAGTCTCCGCTCTATCTTTTCTATCTTTGTCCTTGCAGGTCTTCTTGTAGGCTATCTTTGTCCTTGCAGGTCTTCTTGTAGGCAGGGTAAGTTTTAGACTGAGATTATTTGTGGGTGGGTTGGTGTGTCATTATAGCATTTTTCTTTCAATATGAGTACGTGAAAAGGCCACACAAAATCTATAGTCTCCTTTACTTGGTTATATAATGATACTTTTTTAATGTATTGACTTCTGATACACAATGCTTATTACAGACGTCAATTTGACAGAACCCGTATAGGTTGTGCTTATAGCAGAAACATGTTGTTATATTGAAGAAGGTAATCGCTTATAATTTGTACAAGACTTGTGTCTGTCAACATGCAGACTGGTGCCAGAAAAGACAGATATCTTGATGATCAAACACCAATATGTGTCATTTGTTGTAATTGCGAAATTTATTTTTACTTTCTCTCTGTTAAATGCTGTCATCACAAAGAATTCAAAATTTATGAGCAAAAATTTTGATTTATATTTTGGCTTGTGACAAGAGATACAATTCCACTACTAAAAATCTCCTTGAGAAATAAGTGAAATCATCAAATAAACTAAACAGGAACTAGTGTGATAGCACAAGTGCTGTAAATAAAATGTAGTGTATAAGTATTAAATAATGTTTTCTTTAGCAGTTAGAGTTCAAGGATATATGCATTTTAAAAACTTACATTTAGTATGTTTTAGGAACTCAGAATTGTAGTCACAAAGTCTCACACTGTGCATATTATTTCTAAAAGCTGGACACTGAATTATTAATGTACACAATTTAAAGACTCTAACTTACCTATCACCTGGTTCCCATGATCTATAGTTAACTTATAATATTTGCTATAATTTATAGATATCCTGCTTCTAGCGCATTAGGAGGCAAAGACTAGCAGGACACCATTAATCATTTGCTGTGGCTTTGGGAGGCTGCGTGCCATAGCTGTTTTCTTTTCTCTGTAACTAGATGATCAGGTGAGCAGTCTCATCCTTCCATCCATCTAAATACTCCAAACACGACCCCGGCCTCACCACCTGCCCAAAGCTATGGAATTCCAATACTGTGAGCTAAATACAATTCTTCCCCTTAAGTTACTCTTTCATATATTTGCTACAGGGATAAAAAGCTAAATAACACATTGCTTCTTTTTGAATTTAGAATTGTAAAACTTAAGAATTTTGCAAGCAACTGCACAGTTGTTTATATTATAAAGATTAATTATTTTTTTTCCCAAAAGGACCAAATACATCTGGCACAGAGGTCTTTTATGAGACTGTATCTCCAACCAAGGACCGTGTATGGATATAATCTAGAACCCTTGCTCAGCTGTAGCCCATTGTAACTCAGCATCCAAGTGAATGTCCTAGTAAGGGGAACAGGGACAATTTCTGACATGAACTCAATAGCTGGCTCTTTGACCTCCCACTCACCCCCCGGCTGCCCTGAGGGAGGACGGCCTTGCTAGGCCACAGAGGAGGACTTTGCAGCCACTCCTGAAGATACCTGATAAGCGAGGGTCAGATGGAAGGAGAGGAGGACCTCTCCAATCAGTAGACTTGGAAAGGGGCAGGGAGAAGATGAGGAAGGGAGGGTGGAATTGGTAGGGAATGAGGGAGCTGGCTACACATGTGAAAAAAGTTAAGTTGTAACTAATATTAAAAAAAATTAAAATTTAATAAAAATATTCTTTATTTAACACAGCTTCTTTTGGCACGTAAATGCTTCCTAGAATTATAACTGACTGTAATCAGTGATTTTCTTACTGATTCTAGAAAATACCATGAAATAAATTTTACAAGAAATAGTGCACATTTCACAAATGCATTCTAAAATTATCTGATTTATTTTATGTTAATATTTTAAGCAGGAATAATCACTTACGAGACAACAAAGGGAAAACATTTCTATGACAGAATTATAACTACCAAAAAACAAAAAGAAGCAAACAAACAAGAAAAACGATTTTAAACACACTTACACAACTCATATCCAGTACTTTCTTTTTTTAAAGTTTTATTTTTTTTATATTAATCACAGGTTATTTACTTTATATCCCAGCCATAGCTCCCTCCGTCATTCCCTCCCAATCCCACCCTTCCTCCCTCATCTCCTCCTTGCCCCTCTCCAAGTCCACTGACAGAGGAAGTCCTCCTCCCCTTCCATCTGACCCTAGCTTACCAGGCATCTTCAGGACTGGCTACAATGTCCTCCTCTGTGGCCTAGCAAGACTGTTCCTCCTTCTAGGCAGCAGAAGGTAAAGGAGCCAGCCATTGTGTTCATGTCAGAAATAGTTCCTGTTCCCCTTACTAGGGTACCCACTTGATTACTGAGCTACAATTGCCTACATCAGAGCAGGGGTTCTAGATTATATCCATACATGGTCCTTGGTTAGAGAAACAGTCTCATACAGGACCCCCGTACACTGATATATTTTGTCCTTGTGGAGCTCCTGTCCTATCCAAGTCATACTAACTCCCCCTTCTTTCATATGATTCTCTGCACTCTGCCAAAGGTTTGATTATGAGTCTTGTATCTGCTTTGATACACTGCTTGGTAGAGTCTTTCAGAGGCCCTCTGAGGTAGGCTCTTGACCTGTTACTTGTTTTCTCCTACTTCCCCTGTCCATACCATTTGTCTTTCTAAGTGAGGATTGATCCTCTTACCTCAGGTCCTCTTTCTTGTTTATCTTCTTTAGGTGTATAGATTTTAGTATCTTTATCCTATCTTATAGTTCTATATAAGTGAGTATATACCATGTGGGTTTTTCTGTTTTTGGGATACCTCACTCAGGATGATCATTTAGGTCCCAACATTTGCCTTCAAATTTCATGATTTCCTTGTTTTTAATTGCTGAGTAGTATTCCATTGTGTAAAAGTACCACAATTTCTGTATCCATTCCTCAACTGAGGAACATCTGGGTTGTTTCCAGGTTCTGGCTATTATGAATAAAACTACTACCAACATAGTTGAACAAATGTCCTTATTGTGTACTTGAGCTTCTTTTGTATATATGCCTTAGCAGTGGTATAGCTGCATCTTGAGGAAGCAGTATTCCTAATTGTTTGAGAAAGCACCAGATTGATTTCCAAAGTGGTTGTACAAGTTTATATTCCCACCAGCAGTGGAGGAGGGTTCTCCTTTCTCCACAACCTCTCCAGCATGTGTTGTCACTTGGGTTTTTAACTTTTGCCATTCTGATGAGTGTAAGGTAAAATCTCAGGGTCATTTGATTTGTATCTCTCTGATGGCTAAGGATGTTGAGCCTCTCTTTAGTTGTTTCTCTGCCATTCTATATTCCTCTACAGAGAACTCTCTGTTTAGCTCCATACCTCATTTTTATTTGGATTGCCCAATTTATTGCTTTTTAATTTCTTTAGTTCTTTATATATTCTCGATATCAGCCCTCTGTCAGATATAGGGTTGGTAAAGATCTTTTCCCAGTCTGTTTTGTTCTCATGACTATGTCTTTTGCTTTACAGAAGCTTTTCAGTTTCATGAGGCACTACTTTCAGTAAGTCCTTTCTCATCACTAAGGTTAGGACTTCATTATTGTCTTATTTTCATGTTATAGTGTATACACATCTACATTTTTACACATATATTGTTGTATAAGTTCTGCATATGAGAGAAAAGCATGTGGTTTTTTTTTTTTCTGTGTGACCTTCCTTGATAGTATATGTCCTAATTCCATCCATTTTAGTACATTTTTTAATTCATTATTTATTATAATTTATTTACTTTGTATTAGGATGTCCTCCAAGTCCTCATATCCTCCCACTACCATGCCCCTCCCTCATCTCCTCACTTGCCTCTTCTGAAATCCACTGATATGGGAGGTCCTCATCCCCTTCCATTTGACCCACGCCTATCAGGTCTCATCAGGACTGACTGCATTGTCTTTTTCTGTGGCCTCGCAAGGCTGCACCCACTCATCCAGAAGTAATCAAAGAGCCCAAAACTGAGTTCATGTCAGAGACTGCCCCTGTTCCCCTACCAGGGAACACAACTTAAACCTGAACTGCCATGGGTTACATCTGTGTAAAGGTTCTAGGTCCTCTCCATGCATGGTCCTTAGTTGGAGCATCTGTTTCTGCAGGACCCCCTGAGTCCAAATGTTTGATTCTTTTGGTCTCTTTGTGTAGCTCCTGTCCCCTCCAGGTCATCCTATCTCCCTATTCTTCCCTAAAATTCCCTGAACTCTGCCCAAGGTTTGGTTATGAGTCTCAGCATCTGCTCTAATATGTTGCTGGGTAGTCTTTCAGAGGCCCTCTGAGGTAGATTCCTGCCCTGTTCCCTGTCTTCTTTCACATCTGATGTCTCTTCAAGGAAATCATGAAATTTGCAGGCAAAATGGTGGAACTAGAAAAGATCATCCTGAGTGAGGTAACAAAAAGCAGAAAGACACAGGGCATGCACTCACTTATAAGGGGATATTAGCCATATAATGTAGGATAAACATACTAAAATCTATACTCCTAAAGCAGCGAAACAACAAACAGTACCCTAGGGAAGATGCTTAATCCTCATTCAGAAGGGCAAACAGTATAGTACAAATATTTAAATTTCATTTTTCTTTAAGCTAAATAGTATGACTGTCAAAATATTGGGTCAAGCAAGGCATTTTTAAATAGAAAAATTATCACCACAGGGACTAAACCAGATTATCAACAGATGGGACTGCATAACAAAAATTCTTTATAATAATTCATTAAAGCAAAGAAAATAATTGGTAGAGATATCATACAGCCCACAAAATGAGAGACAATCTTTACCAGCTACATTATTAACAAAAGGATTGTTTCTAGAATTTACAAGGAAAAATACTCCCAACCTAAAAATGGGTAAGTGAACTGAACAGAGTAATCAAAAAAGAAAATACAAATACAAATAGCCAATACTATTTTTAAACAAGTTCACTATTTCTGTTCATCAGGAAAATGTCACTTAAAACTATTTTGATATACTATTTCATCAAGGGCACCATCAACAAATCTGACAGCAAATGTTGGAGAGGTATGGGGAGAAAAGAACCATTATTCACTCTTGATGGGGCTTCCCATTAAGAAGACATTGTGGAAATAAATTTGGAGAGTTCTCAAAAACATAAAAATAGGCCTACCATATGACACAGCTCTTTTCGTCTGGGGTATATAAAATATATATATAAATATATGTATATGTACTGTGGACAATAATTTTTGGAATCTAGCTTAGTTGTAAGGGAAATTGTTTTAACAAGGTCTCCAAGCTCTACACTCTTCCCCTGAAACTACTCACTTCATCTGGTCAGGACTTCTCTTCTTTAAATGAGGTTGCATTCTCCATCCAGCATTCTGTACCTTTCATTTTTTCCACAAATCTAGAGTTTTGATTTTGACAATCAGTTATTTGTGGAAGGAAATTGATAATTTACATGTTATTCACTTTGCACAGAGGAAATAAATGCTGGCTGTACGTTAGTTCCAGACAAGCAGAGCACAGTGGGTTCTGGAAGAAAAACATGTTTACCTTTCCAGAACAGTACTGTTCATACCTTAAATACACTTTTTTCATTTACATTTATTAAACATCAATTCTTTTCTAATTGAAACTAGTCCTCATGGCTTAAAATTTAGGAAACTATATAAATGTAGACTAAATAGGTTAGATATTCTCCATTTCTAACCTTATGGAGTATGTTCTTTTAACCTTACATTATGTTTTTATTTGATTATTATTGTTAAATCTACATACATGTATAAATATATAGTTACAACTCTGGTAATATGTAGATGATTTTATGGCTAAGCAGTTGGAATTGGATAACTACTTAAATGGAGGAATTATTCTTTTGGTCTTAGAAGTCGTTAAATTGCCTTTAGCTCCTCCTCCAGGAGTGGTACCTCTTGAGGTTTCTTCCATCAACTTTGACATGTCACCTGCTGCTGTCATTGTTCAAGTCTTGATTAGACTACTGTATTTTGGACATTTCATACATTCACAATTGAATCTTAATACAGACATATGTAGCTGGAATGTCTGAGTGCTTCATGCAAGTTATTATTAATTAATTATTTATAATTTGATGCAATCTAATTGATTCAATGCAATCTCTATAATATCTTCTAAGTTTGTTTTGATTTAAAATTCTTTTTTACATTTTTATTGAGACTTTTTTTTACTATTTTTGTATTTTCATTTTTAATTAACTATTCTATGCATGCAAAACTGTTATTCATAATTTGTATAGAAATAACATTTAAAATACTTAGAATTAATTAACCACCAAGCTGCCAAAGTATGGTATGTAGATAAAATGATAGAGCAGGTCATTATATGAAGTGTCATTGATTCATTATACGTTTTTTTTTATTGGATTCTTGGGGGAATTTTTGAAACTTTAAAAAAATGTTATTACAATTTATTCATTTTTTTATCTCAGCTGTAGCCCCACCCTTGTCTCCTCACAATCTCACCCTCCCTCACTCCCTCTCTCCTCTCTTGCCCCTTCCCCAATCTACTGATAGTGGAGGACCTCCTCTCCTTCCATCTGACATGTTAAGCAGCCCAAATCTGAAAAACTGAAATTGAGAATGTTTCAAAATCCAAAAGGTCTTCATGATTAACCTGATTTCACAAGCAGAAAATGTTAAACCTTTTCTCTTATGGTACATCATAGTCAAATGCAGATATTAAATTAGTGCCAGGTCAAGTACATAAGTATTGCTTCTGAGATATATGTCAGTTTTATATTTAGAATTATATTTCATTTCTTTTGATGTATAAATTAACAGAATTAAAAAATACAAAAGTCAGGGCTGGAGAGATGGCTCAGTGGTTAAGAGCACAGTCTGCTCTCCCAAAGGACATGGGTTCAAGTCCCAGCACCCACATGGCAGCTCATAACTTTTGGTAATGCCAATTCCAAGGGCTCTGTCACCTTCACACTAATGTACATATAATAAAATCAAATAATCCATTCAACAAAAATACAAAAGTAATTTCTGGTTCCTAGTATCCTAGATCAATGATACATGATCACTAGTATCTCTTGGACTTTGAATTACTACTTTCAGTGACCCCTGCACAAAATACTTTCTGGTACATACTAATAGGAAATAGAAATACATGCATACTTTTGAAGCAATTTTCATTCATCACTTCACCTTTAATTCTCCAAACTTTAACTTCTGTCTACTTGATTCCTTCTATTCACTAATGACTAAAATAATTACCAGACAAATTCAAGATTGTATGTGTCCTTTAATCCAAACCTTTCATCTCTTCCTACAAAGAGATAACAATTTTTTTCTAAGTGCATAAAACTTTGCCTTATTGAGGGAATGATTTCTCATATCTATTCTGTAAAGCACACCTGGTGGAAGCCTTGATGTGATGCATGGTCGTGCACTAACACATTAATCTCTTTCCATTGTGTTGTAGTTTGTGCTCTCTTTCAGCAGCTGTTGGTGTGAGGACTGAAGCCATAGGTTATAGGTGGTGAAAGGAGAAAGAAATGACCTTGTGAGCCTCCTTTGGAAGCACCAAGTTAGACTCTGGTCTGACCCAAATTCTCTTGCACTTTCACAGAACAATAGATAGCTACTGCATTGATCTAACCCTGAGGCTTGATTGCTCTGACAGTACCAGGCTTCTGATGGGCAACTCTAATTTCAAACACTTATCTCCTATGCCCAGGCTTTTGTTCTTTACTAGGTGCTTGCATCATTCCAGGAGATGCTTTTCAAATGAGCCATTTCAGCTCATTTCAGCAGAGATCAGGGCATTCCTCCAAATCCCGGAACTCTCTTTTGGGGCTCCCCAAAATACAGTATTATGCATTCAACCTAGTGGGTAGCTGTATAACTCTTCTACTTCATAATTCATGCTATTCAAAAGGTAGCATATGCTAATGCACAGTGAAACAATGACAGAGTAATTTCCGGTGCCATACCCTCTTCAAAACTGGAACCTCTCTGAGTCTTGGTTGCATAGCGGATGAGAGAAATGTTTCTGTAGGTTGCATGCATTCTCACAAAAAAAAAAAAAAAAATAGAAGAGAAAATAAATGAAAAGGAAAAACTCAGATGGTATACCACGTTTTGTGTCCTGAAGCCCCAGTGCATTTTACCACATTGGAATTTCTTGCCATGCTCCAAATCTCAACCCTATTATTTTCATAGTTCATTCCTAAAACAAACATATACAATTTCTTCCTCATCCTCTCATGCACAAGCATCTAACAAGGACATTTAAAATGCTTGTTATTCTCTTCTTAGAAGATTATTTTTGCACAATGAAAGTGAACTGTAAGGAACCACCTAAAGAAGATGGGGATCTAGGATTTGGGGTAATAAATTGCTTAGATGTCAACAGATGGAATAAAAATACTGAATATGAATTGTTATCTTACTGGATGAATGCCAAATTATGACCACTTCTCTTAATCAGAGATAAATATATAAAGAAACAGAAGCTGCACTTTTTTTTTTTTCGAGAAAAAAGGGGGTATAGTAGCTCATGTTAAGGCTATTAGTGCTAAGTGATGAGACTTAACATTAATCTTCTGCCACTTTCCAAGTGTATGTCAGGTATTGTTTGAGTCATGCATGGGAAAGATGAGGACTGAACTGTTGAAATTCTAAGTCCTGGAATACTTTGGCAATGAATGTTCAATCGTTTGCTTTAGAAAATATATTTCTTGGCTAGATTTAAACTGGAAACTTTGTCTATCGAATCAACCGCTTGAATTCAGTTATTTTTATTTTTTCTTCTTTTTGAGTTGATTTGAGTGTATTCTTCATACTCAAAGTTTGAGAAATGGTCAGGGTGTGAGGATATAGACGAAGGATAATGATTTTTATTTCCCCTAATTAGAGTACCCCTAATTCCTCTAATACCCATAATGTATGGCATATAATTTTTCGGATCCCCTTGTTCAAGGTATCTGTAAAATTTTTCCACTTCTTTACTCAAACTATTGAAGTGAGTACATAGAATTTACTTAAACCCAGGTTAAGCTCATGAGTTTAGGAACTTGGTACAAATTGCCTTGTCTTATTTCCTTTTCAGGGATGGTTCTCAACCTTCCTAATGTTTATTATAGTTCCTCTTGTTGTTGTGACGCCAACAATGAAATCATTTCTTTGATACTTCATGACTATAATTTTCCTATAATTACCAGTTGTAATGTAAATATTTGATAGGTAGGATATTGGAAATGTGACTCCAAGGGAATTAGGACCCAAAGGTTGATAACCACGGCTCTGAACAAATGTATACTCATTACTGAAACTGTTCATTGTTCTACCTGGTAAAATGTGGCATTTTCCATCGAAATTTTTATCATCAGTTAAAACATTCCATCCTTGCAAATACATTGCTATGGTTTCTGTAAAAAAATAAGCTCAGAGAAGTTATAGAACTCTACTATTCATTTTATCAAAAATGCACTTTAATACACAAAATTCTGATTTGAAACGTTTCTTCTTTTCACTGTTCCAAGATGTACAGAAGTCTGAGCATTGCAGTTACAGCCAAAGCTCTGAGAAGGTCTGGGGCTGGGATGTCTGGGAAAACTGCTTCATTCTAGGCAAACACTCTAACCTACCACGTCCATCATCCTCTGTTACTAGCCTGGCCTCTCAGACTCCTGGCTCCCTCTTTGACTCCTCATTATGAGATTCTCTGCTGTTCTTAGTATTAGCAAATGCCATCCACGTGTCTGGAAAGCTATTTTGATCTTTTTGTTGAATTTTATATTTGCACTTTATAAATTTCTCTTTAATTTTGGTGCTTCAAGGGAAAAATTTCTCATGTTCCCAGGTCAAGATTTTGAATCAGAAGAAAATCTTTTCTAAGATCATTCTATACAATCAGCTAACACAAATGGAATTGTTAAAATTGCAAGGCATCACTTGCCAAGTAGTCAAATTTTCAGGTCTCTAAAATATTAAAACACAATATGTGAATATTGACAAGTAAAGAAGACAAAAAAGCCTTAAAAAAAATCTCCTTGTCAAGATTTCTAGTGGAAACTTGTTTCCAGCTTTCTTAACTTCTGTCTATCAATTTTGTAGCACATATTTTAAGATGAAGGAATAAGATGAGATTGTATGCGGAAAAGCAACAGGAAAAGTAATGCATGTGAAAAACAGTAAATAGATGCAAGGGGATAGAGAAGGTTAACATACAGTAGACATTTGCAAAAGTTGAAGAACCATTTACCCATCCAGTGCAAACATATATTTATGCTGTGTTAGGTTCAGTGGTCTTTGCAACTTGAAGAAAAGGTGTGAAAAGAAATTAAGACATTCCCTAAAATTTTCATCAAATATGCTAAAAGTTAAAATATTTTGCACACTAAGTTTAAAATGTTATATCATTCTACTTATTTTTAAACATTTTATAAATATTTACAGATTTTTGTATGATGTGATTTGATCATAACCTCACCCAACTCCAGCTGTTAGTCTTCTGAGATCGACTCAAACATCCTCGGCAGTTTTGTGCCCTGAATGTAGCTTTTAAAACATATTTCAATTAAAGATAAAGACATAAAATGCCTATGTCTTTCTTAAATTCAAAGGTTTTTGTTTACAGCAGAATTCTGCTTTCTGGCAATGATATGAAATATAGAATATGTATTCTTCCTTCTACATTGTATTACTTCAAATTTCTTGATGTTTTAATATACCAAATTCAGTTCCAGCAGTACTATGATATTTATTCCACCTCCTAAAAGGGTTGAGCTAACAGCATCTGGTGTTTAAATATATAATTGATCTTAATGGTCTTTTCACTGCTGACCATAATTGATTTGATGATGAATTCTTTAAATTTCTGTGTATATTTTATAGTTACAGAATTGTGTTAGTTGTCATGGCACAAAGTAGAATGAAAGATTTAAAGTATTTCAAATCAACAAGGATAACTGAGAGTAAAAGTAATTCAAGGAGAAACATTTGGAATAAAATATATGATTGAGGATGAGGAGCTATGTAAGTGGTTAAGAGGCTTAATGTGCGAGTGAGAAGACCTGGATCTACCCCTCCATCCATCACCAACAGAAAGTTAAGTAGGAAGGTTTGTGTCTGTAATCTCAGCACTACAAGTAAGAACGCAGGGAGTTATCTGGAGCTCATCAGCCAGACAGGCTAGCTAATCAGTGAGCTCTAAGTTCAGTAAAGACCCAGTCTCTCGAGTTCTTTATATATTCTGGATACTAGCCCTCTGTCAGATGTAGGGTTGGTGAAGAGCTTTTCCCAGTCTGTAGGCTGTTATTTTGTTCTGAGGACAGTGTATTTTGCTTTACAGAAGCTTTTCAGTTTGATGAGATACTATTTGATCTATTCGTTGTTGATCTTAGAGCCTGAACTGTTGGTATTCTGTTCAGGAATTTGTCTCCTGTGCCAATGAAGTAAAGTCTTTTCCCTACTTCTTCTAACAGATTTGGTGTGTCTGATTTCATGTTGCGCTCTTTGATCCACTTGGACTTAATCTTTGTACAGGGTGATAAGTATGGATCTATTCTACCTGTAGATATCCAATTGGACCAGCACCATTTGGTGAAGATGCTTTTTATTTCATTGTTTTTATTCCATTATGTTTTTTGCTTTCTTGTCAAAGATCAGGTGTCCATAGGTGTGTCCATATTTCAGTGTCTTTGATTCAAATCCATTGATCATCCAGTCTGTTTCTATGCCACTACCACACTTTTTTTTTAATTATTACTGTTGCTCTATAGTAGAGTTTGATATCAGGAATAGAAATCAAATAATCCAATTTAAAAAGTGAAGTACAGAGCTAAACAGAGATTTCTCAACAAAGAAATGCTGAGTGATAGAGAAACAATTAAAGACATTTTAAACATCCTTAGTCATCAGCTAAATGTCAACCAAAACATATCTGAGAATCCATCTCACACCCATCAGAATGGCTAAGATAAAAACTCAAATGACAACACATGCTAGAGAGGATGTACAGAAAGAGAACTCTCTTCTATTGCTGGTAGCAATGTAAACTTGTACAACCACTTTGGAAATCAACCTGGTGCTTTCTCAGAAACTGGGAATAACGTTACCTCAATAACCAGCTATACTACTCCAAAAGATACTCAACCATACAACAAGGATATTTACTCAATTATGTGCATAACAGCTTTATTCATAATATCCGGAATCTGGAAACAACCTAGATGTCCCCAACCAAAGAATGGATATAGAAATTATGGTACATTTACAAAATGGAATACCACTGAGCTATTAAAAACAAGAAATCATGAAATTTGGAGACAAATGAATGGAACTAGAAAAGATCATCCTGAGTGAGGTAACCTACAAGCAGAAAGGCATGCATGGTATATACTCACTTGTAAGTGAATATTAGCCATATAATATATGATAAACATACTAAAATCTGAAGACGTAAAGAAGATTAACAACAAGAAGGACCCTAGGCAAGATGCTTAATTCTCATTCAGAAGGGAAAACAAGATAGACATTGGAAGCTGTAAAAGAGTGGGAACAGGATGGGAGCCTACCACAGATGTCCTCTGAAAGACTCTACCCAGCTTGGGACCAAAGCAAATACAGAGACTCACGGCCAAACTTTGGATAGAGCTAAGGAAGTCTTATAAAAGAAGGGGGATATAGAATGACCCAGAGGAGAGAGGAGCTCCATAAAGAGACCAATAAAGAAAAAAAAATATTTTCCAGGGGACATGGCCAAGACAGATGCATCAACCAAAGACCATCCATAGAGAGGACCTAGACCTCTTGCTCAGATGTGGCCCATAGACAGATCAGTCTCCATGTGAGTTCTCTAGTAAGGAAAAAAGAGGCAGTCTGTCACATGAACTTGGTTACCTGCTCCTTGATCACTTCTCCCTGGTTGGGTGACCTAGCCAGCCTACAGAGTAAGAAGATCCAGGCAGTCTTGATGGGACCTGATAGGCTAGGTCAGACAGTAAGGGAGGAGAACTTCCACAATAAGTGGACTAGGGTAGTGGGATTGGGGAGGAAGTGGGAGGGTGATTGGAACTGAGGGTGATTGAGAAGAGGAGGAGATGAGGAATGGGGCTAATGGCAGGATACATGCTGAATAAATTGTAAATAATAACAATAACAATATAAAGAAGAAGAGAAAGAGGAGGAGTGGGAGGGGGAGAAAGTGGAGCCCAGTCTCAATGAAACAATGTGGAGATGATGCATAAAGATACCTGTAATCAAACCATGGCCGCTCTATACAAATACATGCAAGCACATATGCACCTTCAGAAGGGAAAGAAAAAATGATTACTATTTTTATTTTTAAAATTCAAGCATTATTTTTTCTATTTCTATTTTTATTTTATTTTTATTTTTATTTTGAGACACAGTTTCTCTGTGTATAGCCTTGATTTCCCTGTAACTTTCTCTGTAGACCATGCTGGCCTCAAACTCACAAGGATCCACCTGCCTCTCTGTCTCCTAAGTGCTGCCATTCAATGCATGCTCCACCACAATCCAGCTTATTTTTTTTATTTTAGTACTTCTATGACATTAGAAATATAAACAATGCCTTTTTCCTTTCTTCATTTATATTACACAATTATATTTGTGATTTTAATTACACAATTATGTTTGTGATTTATACTGCATAAACACAAAATATAATTCAAAATGGTTTGTTTGCCTAACAGTTTGCATTATGAATACAATTTTTAATTCATCACCAACATTAGTCTAAATTATATTGGAATTTATTACAGTTTTATGTTTTTGGTGTGATTAATTTTAACTCATACACACACACACACACACACACATATATATACTCATTATACTCTTTTTCTCTTGAATTGTATTTTTATATGTGTCCTTTATTGTATCAGAATAAATTAAAAATAAAAATGTAAGCTATAAAAACAGGAATACATATTGCAAAATATGAACTCAAATTGAGTGAAGACACTTGCAGTTCCTATGAACACTATAAGTAAGTAAACAGAGTGCATTTTTCACTAAATCCTCAAAAATACACAATATTTATTACTGCATTTTTGGGGAACAGAAGTCATTATTTCTTTCCCAAAGTTACATAATTTTTCATCTAAAGAGTCTTTCATAAGACAGAAATTTGTAGTAACACAAATTTAACACAAAGAAAGTATTAGAAAATGAGAGTTAATTTAAGAAATTGCCTTCACTATGAAGTCTCACAATTTAAGAACTCCATTTTTGTAAAGTTATGTTTTCCATAGATAGTGACTCACTTCTTAGATTGTAGAAAGTCAACTGTAAGTTTATAGAAAAAAATCTCCGTCCCAGATGACAATAACAGTGTTTGTGATTCATGAGAAAAAATTCAATACCAAAGTTGAAATTCACATGCAATAATTTGAGTCCACCTATCATGTAGTATTTTAAGGGATTCAAAATTATTTAGTAAGAAATTGATATTTAAATGTAGTTGAAATAGCAAGGATTATAGAATTGTTTTGGGAGTGTGAATATGTAACTGAGTTGCTTAAATCTCATGAAAAATTCTCAAGAAGGAAGGGGTCCTTGCTCTTGTACGAGCTGAGAAAATGGGATTTTAAAATGGAGTCGGCAAAGAGGATGGACACCAGAAGAAGAAGAAAACAGGAAACCAGTTAGGAGCTTCCCACAGAGGGCCTCTGAAAGGCTCTGCCCTGCAGACTATCAAAGCAGATTTTGAGACTTATGGCCAAACTTTGGGCGAAATGCAGCGAATCTTATAAAAGAAGTGGGAAATAATAGTTATATCTGGAGAGGACAGGAGGTCCACAAGAAGAGCAACAGAACCAAAAAATTTGAGCACAGGGGTCTTTCATGAGACTCATACTCCAACCAAGTACCATGCATGGAGATAACCTAGAAGCCCTGCACAGATGTAGCCCATAGCAGTTAAGTGTCCAAGTAGGTTGCATAGTAATGGGACTGCTTCTGACATGAACTGATTGGCCTGCTCTTTGATCACCTCCCCCTGAGAGGGGAGCAGCCTTACCAGGCCACAGAAGATGACAATGCAACCACTCCTGATGAGCTCTAATAGACTAAGAGCAGAAGGAAGGAGAGGGGTCCTCCCCTACCAGTGGACTTGGGGAGGGGCATGCATGAAGAGGGTGGAAGAAGGGAGGGATTGGGAATGGAGGAGGGAGGAAACTAGAGGGGGGGGTACAAAGTAAATAAAGTAAAATTAAAAAAATAAAAATAAAATAAAATGGAGTCTATTCATGGTAAAAAATGTGCACATCACTGAGATGCAAAGTAAGCATTTAGAATTTTATATAAACTTAGAAGCAGGATTTGAGTATTTTTGCCTCATATTTTGAAATTTCTGCTGTTTGAAAGATCCCATGAAATAGTATTGCTGCAGTGTAGAACTGTTTTTGAAGTAAAATCAATCAATGAAGCAAAATCCTGCATTTTTTTCTTAAATTAGCAACTCTTCTCAGACTCATTCTTACTATCAATGGCACCGTGATTTTAAACTTGAGTATTTAAATCTGAGCATTGCATTTCTTCTCAGATTCATCAGAACTCCTACTGAAAAAAGAGTTGTGGGTTGCAGAAAATGATTTATTGTTGCATGTGCTGGCATAATCCAGCAGTTAAACAGGCACACACACAAGACCATAAGTTACCATATTATTCTAAGAAATTTCTGTAACCAACACCTCCTCAAAAACCACTTTTTGATCAGTCAATAGCTTTAGAGACAGAAGCAAAAATAATACCAATAAAATATGACTTATTTAGGATGAATATGATTCTAAAAATGGGACAATCATGTATTTTAGTTAATAAATTCATACTCTTTTAGAAATAATGTTACTATATAAAAATAGATTAAAATTCACAGTAATCATAAATTCCATGAATATTTGGAAGCCAATAACTCAAGGCAGGAAACTGAGGGCAAAACTGAAGAAAATGGATCCAAAGAACACTGCTTCCTGGATTGTTCTTCATGGATTGCTGCACTTGCTTCTGTATAGCACTTGGGACAAGCTTCCCAAAGATGGCACTTCCTACAGTAAGCTGGGCCCTCCCACGTGAAACAGTTATTAAGAAAAAAAATATTTTTGTTCACCTTCTTTAGGACTATAGATTTAAGTATGTTTATCCTATATTATATGGCTAATATCTACTTCTAAGTAAGTATATACCATATGTGTCTTTCTGCCTCTGGGATACCTCTCTCAGGATGATCTTTTCTAGTTCCCACCATTAGCCTGCAAATTTTATGATTTCCTTGTTTTTAATTGTTGAGTAGTATTCCATTGTATAAATGTACCACACTTTCTGTTTCCATTATTCAGGAGAGGGACATTCGATCATGTCCAGATTTTGGCTATTATGAATAAAGCTGCTATGAACATAGTTGAGCAAATGTCCTTGTTATATGGTTTAGCATCTTTCAAATGTATGCCCAGAAATGGTATAGCTGGGTCTTGAGGTAGCACTAGCCCTAATTTCCTGAGAAAGCGCCAGATTAATTTCCAAAATGGTTGTACAAGGTTACATTCCCACTAGCAATGGAGGAGGGTTCTTCTTTCTCTAAAACTTCTCCAGCATGCATCATCCCTTGGGTTTTTTATCCTAGGAAAGAGGCTGAAATCTCACTCAGAATAGCAAACAGGATACACATTGGAAGTAGGAAAAGACAGAAAAAATTAGGGCAGGAGCCTTCCACAGGGGACCTCTGGAAAACTCTACCCACCAAAGTATCAAAGGAGATACTGAGATTCATAGATTCATAGCCAAACTTTGGGCACAGTGCATGAAAACTTATGGAAGAAGAGGAAGATAGAAAGACCTGGAGGGTACAGGAACCAAGGAGTACAGTCTCCACAAGGAGACCAACAGAGCCAAAAATCCTGGGCACTGGGCGACCTGCAGAGACCAATACAAGGACCATGTATGGAGAGGACCTTGACCCCCCTGCTCAGAGGAAGCCCAAAGGCTGCTCAGTTTCCAAGTTGCTTACCTAGTAAGGGGAGCAGGTGCTGTCTCTGACATGAATTCAGTGGCTGGCTCTGTGATTACCTCCTCCTGGTAGGTGCAGCCTTGGCAAGCCACAGAGGAAGATGATGTAGCCAGTCCTAAGACTGGATAGGTTAGAGTCAGATAGAAAAGGAAGAAGACCTCATTATCAGTGCTTTAAAGTTTTAAAAAAAAATACTTAGTGAAAATAAAACATTTTAGAAATTTGTGCATTTAATATTAAATTTAACAAAAAAATGTAAAAATGAGAGTATGTTCAGAAATTCCTTTTGTATCTCAATTCTTGTTATTAGGAAAATATATTCATGGGCAAAACAGAAGACTCAGTGGTTAAGAACACTGCTGCTCTTCCAGAAGACTTGAGCTCATGTTCCAAAATCCACATGGTAGCTTCTAATCATTTGTAATTATCATTTCTGGTGATCTGGCGTCCTCTTCTTGTTTCAGTGGGCACCAGGCATGTACACACGACACTCATATACATGTGTAGAAAACACTTATCAACAAATGGTGCTGGTAAAACACAAATAGATCCATAATTATCACCCTGCACAAAACTAAAGTCCAAGTTGATCAAAGACCTCAACATAACACCAGACACATTAAATCGGTTAAAAGAAAAAGTGGGGAAGAACCTTGAACTCATTGGCACAGAAGACAACTTCCTGAACAGAACACCAACAGCACAGGCTCTAAGAGCAACAATCAATAAATGGGACCTCATGAAACTGAAAAGCTTCTGTAAAGCAAAGGATACTGTCCTCAGAACAAAATGACAGCCTACAGATTGGAAAAGGATCTTCACCAACCCTTTATCTGACAGAGGGCTAATATCCAGTATATAAAGAACTCAAGAAGTTAAAAAGCTACAAATGAAGTAATCCAATTAAAAAATCGGGTACAGAGCTAAACAGATATTCCTCTATGGAGAGAAATCCATAAAGAAATATTCAAAGTCCTTAGTCATCAGGGAAATGCAAATCAAAACCACCCTGAGATCTCACCTTACACCCATCAGAATGGCTAAGATTAATAACTCATGTACAACACATGCTGGAGAGGATGTGGAGAAAGGGGAACCCTCCTCCACTACTGATGGGAATGTAAACTTGTACAACCACTTTGGAAGTCAATCTGGCTCTATCTCATACAATTAGGAATAGTGCTTCCTCAAGATCCAGCTAAACCACTCCTAGGCATATATCCAAACGACACTCAGTACGCAACAAGGACATCTGCTCAACCATGTTTGTAGCAGCTTTATTTGTAATAGCCAGAAGCTGGAAACAGCCCAGGTGCCCCTCAGTTGAGGAACAGATATAGAAACTGTGGTGCATCTACACAATGGAAAATTACTCAATGATAAAAACAAAAAATAAAAACAAACAAAAAAACAAGGAAATCATGAAATTTAGGGGTAAATGGTGGGAACTGGAAAAGAGTGAGGTATCCCAGAAGCAGAAAGACACACAGGGTATATACTCACTCATAAGTGGATACTAGACATATAATATAGGAAAAACATATTAAAATTTGTACACCTAAGCAAGCTAATCAGGAAGAAGGACTCTGGCTAAGATGCTCAATCCCCATTCGAAAAGGCAAAAAGGATGGACATCAGAGGAGGGAGAAAACAGGAAACTGGACAGTAGCCTACAACAGAGGGCCTCTGAAAGGCTCTACTCTGCAGGGTATCAAGGCAGATGTTGAGACTCATAGCCAAACTTTGGGCAGAATCAGGGAATCTTATGAAAGAAGTGGGAGATACTAAGACGTAGAGAAGACAGTAGCTCCACAAGGACAGTGACAGATCCTAAAAGTCTGGGCACAGGGATCTTTTCTGAAACTGATACTCCAGCCAAGGACCACTCATGGAGATGGCCTGGAACCCCTGCACATAGGTAGTCTATGGTAGTTCAGTATCCAAGTGGCCTTCATAGTAATGGGGACAGGGACCGTTTTGACAGGAACTGGTTGGCCTGCCTTTTGATCACCTCCCCCTGAGCGGGGAGCAGCCTTACCAGGCCATAGACAATGAAGCCATTCCTGATGAGACTTGATAGACTAGGATCAGAGGGAAGGAGAGGAGGACCTCCCTTTTCAATAGAAGGGGAGAGGAATATGGGTAGGGAAGAGGGAGGGTGGGATTGGGAGGGGAGGAGGGAGGAAGGTACAGGCACGATAAAAAGTGAATAAACTGTAATTAATAAAAATAAAAAGTGAATCTTTAAAAAGCAAAACGTGTAAAATAGATTAAGGAAATCAGCAATTATCTCAATAGCACCTGATGTATTGTAAAGCAGAATGTAGAAGTCACTGATTAAAGAAAACACTATGTTAATATACAAAGAAGTAAAACAAATAGCTACTTAGAACTGGTGGCTGAATACTAAGGTGTTCATGAAATTGACCCAACTTCAATATTTATATACTTCAATGCTTAGAGGAATACATTTTCAACCCTAGAGAATGCTTACTTATTACAAATGTATATCTGAACAAAAACACCTGCAAATTCATCTCTAGGCCCACTTAAATTTTCTTAAAGTATTTGAATACTTTGCATTAATTATCTGGCACATGTTACCCTTAAATGAAACAGATGTTGAGAAGTATAAAGCCAATCACTTTTACTTTCTTAGAGTGTATTTATGCAGCCTGGGAGTCCAGCGAAGTGAAAGGTAGAGAAGTCTGGTAAAGCATTGTCTCTAGAGACAATCACATGTAGCTCAGATAAAGAGACTTCAACAAAGGTGTGTGTTCTTATAGGCATGGCAATCCCAATAAAAATCTCAGTGGTGCAGCCAAGCACAAAAATATATCATAACCTTCTTGATATCATCCCACATTCTGTTTCTCTCCCTAAGTAAGAATTGGATTTTTTAAAAATAAAATACTGTAAACAGATGTGTTTTATTAAAATAACTTTTTTGCTGATTTTAAAATTAGAGAATTAAATGGGAATTAGGCAAAGCAAAACATATAATTTAATGTCTAAAAATATTATTCCTCCTCATAATTTACCTGTATTTTAATTTCTTTGGCTTTATATGCAGTGTTCCCTTGATCTTATTAGTTAAAGACTGTATTTTATTGAGGTAAATTTAATCTACATGATAATAATATAAATTACCAAAGGACAATCTTATTATTTTAAGATCTGGATTCTATAGTGTCACTGATGTAATTAGAAGAGACAGGGAAGATAATAGGTAGTTTGGTAAAATTAAAATAAAAACTGCTAATAATTTTTAAAAGGGAATACTAGATTCAATATGTCTAGGAAGGGTCTTTATATTATCTAAATTTTAAACCTATAATGATTTGGTTTTATTTGGTGTCACATACTGAGACATAAGATTTTCTTTTGAAGGTAATGAATGTATTAAAGCCTGTTTTTAAAAACTGTATGCTTATTATTTCTTGGACAGACCTGAGAGCCAACATCTTGAAGACATATAAAGCAGTCCTGAGCTAACATAGCACTCCTCATCAATCACTGTACTAACCTTGCCAGCTCAGGCAGCACAGAATGTGGGGCACAAGCAGTGACTGACCTATCAAAAGACAAAGAGCCACCTCCAAGCCTCGGAAAGCATAGAGAAGTGTTGTCAGCGCCCACCTCTCTTCTGAAATCAGCAGACTGCTCAGTTTTCCAGGAGGCAGCAACTCTCTATATTGCTTGGCAAAAGAGCCAAATCATTTCTACAGTGGCCATTGTCACCCTAAAGATTACTTCAGTGTGATGACTCAAGATGTTAGTCATTCACTCAGAAACTCCTTGGAATAACTAAGGAAGAGGACAGAAGCTCAACACAGTGTCTCTGGGAGTGGGTTCTGTGACGTGATTCATATACAGAATGGCTCTATAACCCGTAATAAAAGGTTAATAAAATGGAAATCTGTTTTACACAATTATCTTAAATGTAATTTATCTTGTGTCTTCTGTAGGGATTCTATAAGAAAACCATCCTTCCTGAGAATACTCTCTACTGATTTAGGTTATTTTCTACTTGGAATCTATTTCTAAGTTAGATTCAAGATTCTGTTTGATTTCTAAAAGAACTGAAGATTAAATTGAAATGCTGAAATTTGGTCTGAGTGGCTTAATAGGAAGTTGGACAGAAATGTCAGGGTAGAATATAGATGGTTATTTTTAACATTTTGATAATCTTTGTGACACAGAATGGAAGACCAGCTA
This sequence comes from Meriones unguiculatus, assembly GCF_030254825.1. NCBI lineage: Eukaryota > Metazoa > Chordata > Mammalia > Rodentia > Muridae > Meriones > Meriones unguiculatus. The sequence continues at coordinate 144,305,675 of NC_083351.1, forward strand.
TTTCCCACTACTGTCTCCACACTTGATTTCTTTGTGAGAGTATTCAGAACTTTGTAAATTGAAGTCTCAGGAGACTCCTTTGATGTTGCTTCTTTCTAATCATTATCCAGTGCCTGTGGAGATTATCTCTCCATTTAGTGGCTGAAAAGACGCATATGAATTTCTTGAGAGAATAGAATGCATAGGGATTTTAGGAATATTACTGATGTTATGAAATGAATTTTTACCATTATTATTAACAATATATTAAAAACAAAGATCTTCCAAAGCAAGGCTCATAACTAGCTGTATCAATGCATTGTGCTTCGTTAGTGTGATGTTAAACCTGCACTACAAACTTTAAAATCATTAGGATATTTTTATAATTGTATATTGATAGTGCACAGTCAGGGTGTCTCATTATGATAGTTTCATATATGTGTATAACGTATCTGATCCCATTCTTTTCATTGACCTTATTAGTCTCTCCTCATCTACTCTTCCCATTCCTCTAAATATCTCAAATATTTCACATTTAGTTTCATGTCTCAAGTACCCCCAACTTTAGGATAAAATTACTAACTATGTTGATAGCAACTATACTATTTTTATTTACATAGTTTGACTTTTTATCCCTTGAATTCTTAGTGTTCAATTTCCACATTATTAGTGATGCCTGATGCAATTCAGGTGAATATCCTAAAAATTTCACATGGCAACAATAGAAAGGTAATGTATTTGCACTGTGTGATGAAGTTTGTATCAAATTACAAAATCCAACTTCAGTATGTATGAAGATGGTGATCACTCCTGTTCTAGGATGCTAGGAATTCATGCTGGCTACAGTTTTATTTTTCCCATGAGAGTCTTGCAATTTAGCATAACCAACATAAAACCTTAAAAAAAACCAAAAGACTAAAACATTAACTACCCTTGGCAAATATTTAAAATGTTCTTAATAATTTATTATAATGTACCTGAAAAGAAAATTTATTTGTTTCAATAATATAGCACATTTTGTTAATGTAATTATGATTGATATAATAGATGGAGGCATCAGATACCTAGAAATTGCATAAGAATTCTGAAGCAGTGGTTAATACTATATTTACTATATGTAGAGCAAAAGAAAGTTTAAAGTAACTTTTTAAATTCAATGCTTCCTGTGTAATGACAAATCAAATGAGTCTATTAGCCTAAACACCTCTTTTTAAATATACATTTAGAATTTAGTTTGGGAAAGTGTCTCAAGCATCTTAGAGGACACCACAGATTGGAGAGCATAAACAAAAGTATTTACTGTTTAATTTTAGAAGCTAGATGTCTGAAGTATGAGTTCTAATTGTTGGGTTCTGGAAGATCCTGGTTTTCAGTCAGTCGCTGGCATATCTGCTTTGTCTTTCACTTGCCAGAAAGAGGGCTATAATGCACATTAAATTCCTAAAAGATATCACTTCTGTTCATGAGGTCTTAGCCTCAGGACTCAATTAATGCCAATAGTCATATGTCCTAATTTCTCACCTAGTTTTATGAATTCAGCCTGTGATTGTAAGGAGAGGACACACATTTCTAAGAATTCAAGATTTAGTTCTTTATTCTTTACCAAAAATTACTTTACTATTCATCATAGGAACTAAGTATAAAAAGAGAAGAACATAAATCCTGGATACCAATTAGATATAGAAGATGAGGTAGGATTTTCTAAGAGATTTCACATACGATGTTGAAATAATGTTGCATGAACAAATATTGACAATTTAGGCATATCAAGATTAAACTTTGATATGAGTTAAGACAAGGAGGAGAAAATCAAAATGTAAGCCAAAATCTGTGGTAAAAATAGCTAATGCAAATATATGACAAAGGTTTGTTTCCAAAACATACAAGGAAATCATAACATTGATCAGTTAGAAAGAACAACCTAATTATCAATTGTGCAATAGACTTGAACAAACATAACAACATGAAAGACACACAAATGTCAAATAAAATATTGACAAACGTTCAACATCATTTGCCATTATTAAATTACAAATCAACAAGCAAAGACATATTACTAAAAGCCTATTTCAACAGCATAACTCCAGTAGAAATTTTTGAAACGGATTGTGAGTAAGGACATGAAGTCAGACATAAATAGAAGAAATATTCACTTGGTGGTACAGAAACAAACAACAAAATTCAGATCCGTTGTTAGGCAGTTGAAAGGCTTCTGCAAAATTTAAACAAGTATTTCCACATACTAATCCAACCAACTCACAAATAATACGTACATATATTAAGTACCCATATATATTATATAGTATTAATACCCCAATATATATGTATATATGTATATATATATATATTAATATTGGAGTATAACTGTCCTCAGAGAAAAAAGGCATGGATGCTTGGAATAGACTCAGGTCCTCTACAGGAGCAGTGAAAGATCTTAACTGCTGACCATCTCTCCAACACTTTTACTTAACAGATTTGAAAACTAGAGCCATCTAAATAACTCAATAGATAGAGAACAAGCCAAGCAATTAGAGTTTGTGGAGGAATGGTTTCCCAAAAGGCAAAGGAATCAGAAAGAGCCTCTACTACCTCTATTAAGAGTCCCACATTGATTTCCAAAGTGCTTGCTCAAGCTTACTTTCCCACCAGCAATGGAGTAGGGTTCCTCTTTCTCCACATTCTCTCCAACATGTGTTGTCACTTGAGTGTTTGATCTTTGCTGTTCTTATGGATGTAAGGTCACATTTCCCTGATGACTAAGGATGTTGAGCATTTCTTTAAGTGTTTCTCTGCCATTCAATGTTCCTCTATTGAGAATTCTCTGTTTAGCTCTGTACCCCATTTTTAATTGAGTTACTTGATTTATTGCTGTTTAACGTAAGTTCTTTATATATTCTGGATATTAGCCCTATGCCAGATATAGGGTTGGTAATGATCCTTTCCCAATCTGTAGACTGTCATTTTGTTCTGCTGACAATGTCCTTTTCTTTACAGAAGTTTTTTAATTTCATGAGAGATAACTTAGAACCCCTGCACAGAAGTAGCCCAAGGCAGCTCAGTATCCAAGAGAGTTATCTAGTAAGGGGAACAGGCACTAACTCTGACATGAACTTGGTGGCGGGCTCTTTGACCACCCCCTACCTCAGGGGGGAGCAGCCTTGCCGGGTCACAGAGGAGGACAATGCAGCTAGTCCTGATGAGACCTGATAGGATAGAGTCAGGTGGTAGGGGAGGAGGACCTCCCCTTTCAGTGGACTTGGAGAGGAGCATGGGAGATGAGGGATGGTAGGATTAGGAGGGAATGAGGGAAAAGGGTACAGCTGGGATACAAAGTGAATAAGCTGTAATTAATAAAAAATCAACAAGCACATACATCTCAGTGTGAAAAAAAAGAAAATAAGTAAATTGAAAGAAACAAAATCACAAAATCAGACACTAGACACACACTGGCTTCTTAATGGCAAACACAGAAAAATGTATTCAACAATGTCCATGATGTAGCTTTAGATCCTGTAATATAAATCAAATGTCCATTAATGGCATAAGGAAAACAGACAATTGAAAAACAAATGAATGTATGAGAAGAAAATAATTATCTCATTTAAAAGAATTCTATGTGATCTATATCAATTTGTATCCATTGTGTCAAAGAAATGACACAAGACTCCTAATGTTTGAAGTAAGATCTATACAGATTTTTTTTTTCTATTCAAAAAAATGCTGAAGTGGCTAGACTAACTAAGGATGTCAAAGTATCCAAAAGTAGGTGACCCTCAAAGGAAATTCTAATAGGACTACTCAAAACTCTCAAAGTCACCAATGTTAAGAACACTATATATACACAACCAAAATACACTATGCTTTCCTCTCATTTTAACCACATGGTTGCTTCAATTTTACCTCATAATAGAACTCACATGATTTAGATATTTATACAGTGCCAGTTATTCCCCAATGCGTTTTCAAACAATGATTAAAATCGAATGACTCCTGTGCCTGTGTACATCATAAATTATCCATCATTGTTAAGATTATTAGGCTCATATTATGATCATATTTCCAGTTCCTGTAGATGGTTTTCACCTAAGCCTATTGAATACAGTAACATTTATAAAAGTACACTCTTTGTCATATAAAATATGCTGAATGGTGTTGAAATTACTTTAAATTGTTGTTGTTGTTTTTAACTTTAAATGTAACATTAGACGGAGCATATTTCCCAAATGACCTTTATAGCTTAGTTACATGATAAGTGTGCAAATGAGCGCCAATGAATTGCCACATATCACATAAATTTAATATTCAGGCAATCATGCTCAATATGGAAACGATTTCTATTTCCTGTAACTTTGAGATGTGGGTCACTGTCGGTTAAAGTAAATTAAACCAATTGTAACTTGAAAAGTGAAAAAAAAACAAGAAAGACTTATTTTAGAATGTAGTACTATACAGAAGAGGATAAATACTAGGTGGTGTATAAAGACACTGTAGATCGGGAACTTGGTTTTTATTGTTCTCCACTACAGTAGTACAAAGCAAATACTTGATGCAGTAAAGCAGGAATTTCCATGTGGTTGCATGAAGCTCGTTTTATGGTGAGGTAAGCCTTCCATTTGCAAAACATATCAACACACAATATCTTACCTGAAAGTGCTGGAAAAGCCAATTTTTAATTAGTTATAGGCTTGCCAAAAGCAAGTCATATGGTATCAGGGACTTCAGTAGCAAGGGTTTTCAATGGCAGAGGACTACTTACTCAGATCCTAGAAAGAAAGTTGGGATATATTGTGTGTGTATGGGTGTGTGTGTGTGCATGCATAATATGTACATTCACAAAACACACACATGTAATATATAATAGGTTATATATTACATTATTATATATTATTGTACATAATAATATGTTATGTATTTTATACATATAATATGGTTAGGTATATATATATTATATATATATACGTTAGTGTATACTTTGCAAATATACTTATTTCTTGACAGCTATACTCAGAATTTTATTGATTTAACTGGTATGTTTTCACTTTCATCTACAAATAACTTTGTGAAAATGATTATTCTAGCCTTTATGCTGATGAAGATGGAATAAAAAGACTTCTCACTGGATCAGTTCACTAACAATATCTTCAAAATGAGCAGAATTAATTTAATATGGATGGAAAACACATATGCTTTCTGTTAGGATTTCTCCATACTGAGAATAGATGTTATAACAAATGACGTAGTTTGAATACAATTGGCTGTGTTTGTCATGCTTTTAGCTTAACATTATTATTATTAAACTATAAGAAAAGTATATCTATATAAAAAATTTATCTTTTAGATTTATTTTCTTTTATTTTTTAAATATTAGTTACAGTTTATTAACTTTGTATCCCAGCTGTAGCCTGCTCTCTCATTCCCTCCCAATTGCACACTCCCTCCCTCATCTCCTCCCTGCTCCTTTCCAAGTCCACTGATAGAGGAGATCTCCTACCCTTCCATCCGACCCTACCTTATCAGGTTTCTCCAGGCTGCAATGTCTACCTCTGTGGCCTAGCAAGACTGCTTCTCCTTCAGTGGGCGAGGGGAGGTCAAAGAGCCAGCCACTGAGTTCATGTCAGCAATAATCCCTGTTCCATTTACTAGGGAACCCACTTGAATATTGAGCTACCATGGGCTACATACAAGCAGGGGTTCCTAGAATACATTTATTTTTATTTTCACAGTTTAGAAAGAGTATTTTCATGGTCAGGCATTAATTACTTTGTAATTAATCCAAGACTGATAATACCATTGATTGTTACATTTTATAAGTCACATTTGCCTTTTTGTGTGTGTGTGTGTGTGAACATGAAATCTTACTTTAATAAAACTTCTGTATCTAAACTAGATATATCATAGATCTTCTCTATTATACAGTAGAAAAGTTTGAAAACGAACAATCTGTTACTTTTAGGGTTTCGAAGATAAAAGTGGAATAATTATCTAATTCCTTGTATATTTAACTCAGAGACCTAGAAATAAACTACAGATATAAAATCACTCAAAATAAAGGTTAGGAGAAGTTCTGTTGTGTCCCACCCCCCAAAAGGTAACTTTGCTGTTTGTTTTCACTCTCCTTTACTTAAAAATTGATAAGCAAAGTACAATGCATGATTTACAACAATGGGAATGAATTCATTGTGAAGGACAATGAAAACGAAACCATATTTTCTTGCAGCATGGATTACTCTAGAAGAAATGACAGTTACAAAAGACTTACTTCTTTTCATGTAGAATGTGATCAATGACTGGAAAATGCTCTACGAAAAAACGATTACTTTTTCTTATGCCTGGAGGTTAAATGTTGAAACAGTCTCCTGTTTATTTTTCAATATCTTGTTTCTGCTGGCAGTTTAAGGCACTAAAATTGTTAGTAGAAAACAGTTTCCCTTACTTCATATGACCTCATAATAAATAATCTACAATGATTCCCCAGAGTCTATAGTCTTGGCATATAATAATCCACAGAAAAAATACAGTCCCTGGGTTTGTGGATACATTATGGTATGTTTACTTTCAATAAAAATGATAGTACAATCCAGATGCTACAGAGCAGATAAACTTGCCAAAGATCTATGAGGAAGGGAATGTTTGCAATGAAATCCCTGACAGGTCATGTGTTAGCATTTGAAAACTTTTACAAGGACAATAAAAAACAGGATAGGTCTATACTGGAGAAACTCAGTAGTACGTGTTGAATGAATAGCAATGTAGTATAAATAAATAATGACTAAATGTTGAGTAAAAATTGCCTCCTGGGAAATAAAATTATTCCCATGGGGGTAAGCTTTTGAATGAGTACATTTTTTTATAACTTGACAAACAACTTTATACCAAATGGTGCATCTTCAAAATGCATATCCAATTGAGAAATATTTTGCATAGTGAACTCTTTTTTTGCATAAACCTTTTTCTTCATATTCCCAAGCATGTTATTCTTCCCACCAAAATGTCACATACATAAGCCTTTTACATAGGGTCAGTTATTTCATTTTCCCGAAATAAAAAGCAATATTATTCTGCACATGTGAAATATGGGTGGAGCCTAGTGTAACAGACTGATCACAGGTATGGGATGTGCTAATAATAGAAAATGTCAAGAAGAACAAACATTTAAAACAATGGATGATAGCAGAAGCAAAGAGATGAAGTTCAAGTATTGGAACATTTTCTGAGTGGTCCGAATGGAACATTTGCTGCAAATATTCCATATATTTCCAAGCTTGTGAATTTGCTGAGCCACCTAACCATGCTAGGACTGCACAAGTTTCTGGTACCATTTCCAAAATCACAACAGTTTGAGTAATATCAGTTTATTGTAACGGGGTAGATGTTCAAGACATTAATGTATGTATCACACTAGTTTCAAGTGATATTTGAGTTGTTTCCAGGAAAAACTCAGAAGTAATGCCATGATCTTAGGTAAAAGCTGTGATGGTTCATTTGTGTTTTTCTTTTCTTTCTCTCTTTCTTTTTCTTTAAATTGACAGAATACTGCCTCAGTGAAAATTAAAATTAAAATAGGTCAACACAGACAAACAAACAACTTATGATTTTGCAAGCCAGTAAATACTATAAAGGGAGATTATACAACACATGTGACATTGAAATACAGGTGTGAAAAAATATTGGGAGCTGAAATTATAAGTAGTGATGATGGCAGAGGAAAAAGTGAAATAACAGGGAAGGGAGCAGTTTACATAACACTAAGAATGTATGAATTAACCATGTAAGCCTTATTGAATCCTACTAACTTGTAAGATAATTAAAGGATAATTCTAAAAGAGCACTAAGTTGTAACTGAGGTACCCTGATCAGGTAAATATTGTTGCCCCTCGAAGAGTCATTAAATGAAGGTCTCAAAGATGGGAAAAGATTACATCTATACCAGTATTATTGGTTAGTGAAGCCCTGGAGGAACTCAAAATAACATGCTATGGCTATTACTCTTGAATGTCTATCATAACTGGAAGGAAATACCATGTTCTTAAAGACAGCATATTTAAGTGCAAGACATAGAGAATTGACCAGAGTCTTGAAGTGAGCAGAAATGTCTTCCTACTAGCTTATAGTGATGGAAATGCTGTGTAGAGTGATAGAAAAGAACATAAACCAATTGTTTTTCTCTAGAACTGTACACTGTTTGCTGCTCTACTGACCTGTCAAATATGCCTACTGGTACAACAGTGCAACAGTGGCAAGACTGTTTTTGTTTTTTGTTTTTGTTTTTGTTTTTTTTTTTTTTTTTTTGCAGGGGGTAACCACCTACTCTCTTGGATGTATAGGAGGCCTATTCCACAGGAAGGAATTTATGTTCGGCCCTGTAAAAATACTCAAAACATAGGTTCAACAGGAGACTCTTCTAATCTTGTTTTCTTGACTGGTCACACTTTCAAACAGCCTTCTGAATAGTTATGTCAAATCCATAGATTTCATAGCTTTTTCTTTCTGTTCTCAACCTTTATCAGAAAAGCTCTTAATTTCAGAGGGTAGTTGTTCATGCAGCAACTAACACTGTTCGAAGGACTGAGAATAAGTGACTGCACTATCCTAGCTCTAGGTGGACCAACTATATCATCGCCATCCCGAAATGCTCAGCCAATATCGCAAAAGCAGACCAGAAAGAGTATTAAAAGTGAAGGATGGCTGAGACTGCTGAAAATACTGTCCTCTTGACATGACTTGGCTGATGCTCTCATACACTCACAGGGTCCTTGGTTACCAATACAGTGTCCGCAGATTAAGAACACCAGCATGGAAAAGGGAGGTTCTTCCAGTGTACCACCCTTCACAGAGGAGAGAAAGCCAGTCAATGGAAGCTGAAGAGGGAAAAGGACTTTTCCTGTAGGGAGTGTCGATGGCCACGCCCCAGTGGATGACCCCATACACAAGTGCATATGCAGGGCACTAATTAGACTCGATGGGCTGTAAAGAAAATTGAACACACACTCAGTTTGGAGGGAGATAGGAGATAGACAGGAGAGGCAGCTGCAGGAAGGAGCGATGATGGATATGACCAAACAAGATATATTGTAAACATATGTGAAACTGTTAATAAATACAGGACTATAACTTAAACATTTTAATGATTTTTTTATCAGTTACAGCTTATTCACTTTGTATCCCCCCATAAGCCCCTTCCTCCTCCCCTCCTGGTCCCACCCTCCCTCCCCCTTCTTAGCGCATGCCCCATCCCCAAGTCCACTGATAGGGGAGGTCCTCCTCTCCTTCCTTCTGATCTTAGTCTATCAGATCACATCAGGAACGACATTTTAAAATATTGAAAAGAGGACATAAAAGTGGGAAGGGTTGTGTTAGGGAAATTATTTTTTTAATTAAAATTTTATTTTTATATTAATTACAGTTTATTCACTTTGTATCCCAGCTGTAGCCCCCTCCTTTAGTCTTTTCCAATCCCACCTTCCTTCCTCCATCTCCTTCTTGCCCCTCTCCAAGTCCACTGATAGGGGAAGTCCTCCTCCCCTTCCATCTGTCCCTAGCTTATCAGGTCTTATCATGACTGGCTGCACTGTCCTCCTCTGTAGCCTGGCAAGGCAGCTCCTCCCTCAGGGGGAGTGGTCAAAGGGCCAGCCACTGAGTTCAGGGACAAGAAACAGACAGGAGCCTACCACAGAGGGCCTCTGAAATAGTCTACCCAGCAGTGTATCAAAGCAGATGCTGAGGCTCATAACCAAACTTTGGGCAGAGTGCAGGGAATCTTATGAAAGCAGAGGGAGATATTAAGACTTGGAGGGGACAGGAGCTCCACAAGGAGAGCAATAGAACCAAAATATCTGGGCACAGTGGTCTTTTCTGAGACTGATACTCCAACCAAGGACCATTCATTGATATAACCTAGAACCCCTGCTCAGATGTAGCCCATGGCAGCTCAGTGTCCAAGCAGGATTCCTAGTAAAGGGAACAGGGAAATTCTTAAGTATATAAGCAAAGTATTAAAAAATAAATCCATAACATTTGGAAGAACAAAGAACAAAGTGTATTTATTACTTTCTTTTTCTATTTAGAATATTTATTTTTTACAAAACAAGACACAAAACCTTACAATTTCTTAAAACTCTTCAAAAGAAAAAATATAATTTCACGTGGTAAAAAGGGTGGCTCCCAGGAGCATCCGTGGATGGGGGTCAGCCCAGACTTGAACCCCAGGTATTGTCACTGGAAATGGGCCTTCATGGAGGGGGTTGGGATTGAGGGACACAGCACCAGCACGCCAATTGCCAAACACAATCATATGGCCAGGGCAGGGGAGGAGGACTGCTTTGATTCAGAACAAAGGATTCAGGGCAGGATAGGCGGGGCTTTCCAAATATGGACAGAGGCCCCCAGAGCAGGGTGGCCCAGACTCCATACTGGCCTTTATGCTTGCCCTTCTCCCAATAGAAACCTCTGCCCAGGAGTAGGGCTCTATCAGAAGAGTTACTATGCTGGAGAACTAAAGTACTGGACGGGGTCAGCAGAAGGCCTGAGGTACAAGCAGCACACAAGCACAGGGTCCCTACTCCGTGGGGAAAGGTGCTCCTTTGTGGACCCATTCCCAAATAGCAGGGCCAGCTGACTGCCAGGGGAGTGGGGGAGTAAGCTACCTACCACAGGTGGCACACAAAAACCTAAAGCAATCTGGGTCTTGCATGATGGGGGCCCAAAGGTTCATCAGGAAGAGTATGTGTGGCATGACTGAGATGCCAGGGATGACAACTGAACGTGGCAGCGCACCCAGCCTAGGAATCCTAGCTTGACATGATTAGGGTACTCCAAGCCTCCTGGAACGCTGGCTGAGGTGGGAGAGTGTGGCCCTGGATGAGGTGGAAAAAGCAGCAGCGGCAAGTACAGTGATGGACGGAGGACAGGAAGGGACACATGGCCACAGGAAATTCAATAAATAATTTGTCTGTGTGTGTCCTTTATAGACTAGGAGAACCTCATTTACTGGAGCCAGTGGACTACCTGGTAGGGTCTGCCTCACCAGACCAGGCCTGGGGGACCCAGCCCAGAGACCAGCTCTGTCTCATGGGGTGTTCAGAGCAGCGGGGACTGGGTTGAGGAACAAGGATGGGAAAGGACTGGCTCAACAGGACTGGCTTGGGGTATGTACAGATTTCTGCATTTTCTACGTAAATAAGATCTTGATAGCAATATTTTTCTTTCCTTTAGAACCTCATGGGAGCCTAAACGTGTACCACCCATGTGGAACCTGCTTCTTCCCGTTGCCTTCCTTTTTGAAGGGGAAGCCTGGGAAGAAACCATTCTTTCTCAGGCTTGTGCTGGTCACCCTGTTCTGGCGCCAGCCCACAGGCTGGAGAGAAGCAGCCATTGGTCCAAGCCTGCAGTTCTTGCAGCAGGCCCAGCAGGGACTCAGCGATATCCAGAAAGTAGACCATCTGGGAGATGCCAAACATGCACCTTTCAGGAAGGCAGAAGGGCCCTCATGTCTCCAGATCTTTCTGGCACAGTACAGAAACTCAGTATAAGTGTCCTCATTGATATCTTACTCAAGTGACTGAACCTGTCTTCACCACATCAAAGGGCTTGACAGCCATGGAGTCTGGACTCCCAACGACTCAGACTGCCAGGAAGGCGTCTACACAGAGAAGATGACGTCTTCTCAGAAGATAGGCAGGCAGCCCAGCTGACTGACGTTGGCAAACAGGCACAAGTAGACGATGGAAGAGGGGCATCCCTGAGCAGCATGGCAGTCCCTTGTAGAGGCCAACACTGCCATGGTTTCACAGCAGGTCAAGGGGCAGCTAGGTGGCTGTGGGCAGAGGAGCTGCTGGAGCCTCTACTGAGGGCGGGGCACCTCCCTGAACTGATTGCTGAGCCTGGGCAGCCAGAATCTTCCTCTGAGCAGCAATGCGCCCACATCTTGCAACTGGTTCTTCAGCATCTACACGAGGGTGATCACAATCACCTGGCAGGCGTCCAGCCTGCAGTCTGCCAACATCTCTTTAGGCAGAGTTAGCTTCTGTCCATCCTTGGAGACCCGATGTCTGAAGAAGTCATTAGCTGCCAGCCAGGTGGCCTTCTCGGGGGTGACCAGGGTCAGGCTTACTGCCGCTCCCCTGTACGTGTCCAAGTAGCCCTCGGAGCGGATGGTCTTGAGGAGGCAGTCAGACACGCTGGCTTACTTGAGCTGGCCATTCTGCTGTTTCTGCAGTGTCTCAGCCAATCCTATGAGGAACACGCAGGTGACCCCAAGCTTGAAGCAGAAGGCTGACTCAGGCCAGGAGATGTGAGTGGAGGCTCTGATGGGAAGGGGCTGGTGAGGGCAATGTGGTCATCTGGCTTTGGTGGAAGGGGAGGAGATGTCCTCACCTTCAGAGCAATTTCAAGACTTCTGCCACTACACTGCCGCCCCCAGGATCGCCTTCCCTAAGAACAAAATTTATATGATAGATATTCTAAATTTAAAATGAAAACTATTTGATTTCGTTAGCATCTGTTTTTCCAAACATAACGTTAAATAAGGACACGGTAAATTATCAGGCTGAGGTGATAACTAGGATTAAAACAAGTGTCACCAAGCAAATAATATTGGAAACATGAATCACTGGAAATAAGCCAGAATCTGAGTACAAACATTGGCAGGGAATCAATCTGGAGGACGGTCAAACAATCTCTATAATAAATAATTCACCCTCTTGGACAGCTTCAGAAGTTAAGGAACAATTGCTGAAGAAGCACAAGTTAAGTCAGTTAGCTCACACAGCATTTAACTGTCAGCCTCCAACTTCTAACCAAGGAGATAAGCCAACAGTAATATAATATATATACAAATTAATATACATATAAGTTAAATTACATTTTGATTTATTTACTAGACATGTGGTATGGACATATGAATGACACAGTAAACATGTGTGTAGGTCAGTGAGCAACTAGAGTGAATCAGGTTTCTCCTTCTACCATCTAAGTACTGAGAATGGACCTAAGATTGAAATCTTGGAGACAAATAACTTTAATCGCTGAGTTACCAGAAATTATTTCAAATTTCCTCTTGCTGCTATCAATCCAGGCCAAAAGGAGACCAGATAAAGGACTCATTAGATTCATTAAGGTTTTAGTAATAAGCCGAGTCCTGAGTAGGCTTCAATAGCAGAAAGAAGATGAGAGGTGAGGACAGATAATGAAGTATAATGAGGGCATCATCACTTTTTCACATCGAAAAGACAAAATTCAAATGAAAACAATAAATCATTAAACTAAAGATGGTGTTGATGAAGTTTTCATTAAATCAATAAGGAATGTTTAAATATGCAAAATAGTAAAAGAAAAAAAGTAAAAATGTGGAAAGCAAATTTGAAAATCATAGGATTCCTAGGGAGAAAATAGAATGAAAATAAAAGTCTTTGGACAGAAAAAGCATTAGATTATAAATAAGTTTTAAAATGCAGAGAGATTTAGATCTAGATGAAAATAATGAAAGTGTAAAATACTCAACAATAAGGTTTAGCACAGGGATTTAGGTAATTGCCAAACAATTGAAGCATCTGAAATAGTAATGAGCAAGGGAAATCGCACCAGATTAAGGGAAAATAAAAAGTGCAAGAATCGCAAGAAATATCATTAGTCATCTTAACTAGTTTCAGCAATGAAGAAAAGTGTTTCACAGAACCTAAAATTAGGAACTTATATGGGGTTATTAGATATGAACATTGGATGAACACAATCACATTTACTCATTTTCTTACAGTTATATATATTATAACTCTACTCTGACTCAGTGTTTTAATGATAAATATTATTTAGTCTGATCCAAACAGCATAAATAGATATAGTCCCCAAAAGCAATAAAAGGGACTAAGAGTTTAAAAGCATGTTTTTTTTTTTTTTTTTTTTTTTCATATTTGCCTGTTACAGAAGCTGGTGGTAATGGACTCTACACAGAATGTGTTAGTAGATTTTAATAATCAGGAATTCAATTTTGTCATATTCTCTGTTTTCTTCTGTGATTATGTTTTACCTTTTCCTCCTATGTTAGTATGGTGAATGACATTGCTTGCATGCATTGGTATAAAATAAAACTTGGATTGTTGTAGTTCAAAATATATTTTTTATATTCTCACTGATTTATATTCAGTGTTGTTATGCTTTATTTTTGTATGTAAGCATAACAGCACTGTCGGTGCTCTAATGGCATAGTTTATATCGCAAATTTTTCTGTTATCTACATCTTCCGTTTCATTGTCCTGTGAACTTTCTTGTGGTACCAGGGATGGTTCCCATTGTGTTGGAAATAATAAGCAAATTCTCCGTGACTGACATAGGAAAGTAACCAAGTTTCAATACTTTTTAATTCAGTGTTTGACGATGTTGACTTTTTTTGAAAATTTTCTTTTCAAAATTTATTCTTCTTTAATTCAATACATACCAACTTCAACCTCCCCTGCTTTCATTCCTCTCAGTTGCTCTGCATCTCCTCTCCATATTCCCCTGATCCTCCAGATTCAATAATAATAATAATAATAATAATAATAATAATAATAATGACAGACTTCCTAAGGATATCAACCAAACAAGGCATAACAAGATGCAATAACACTAGGTATCAACCTTCTTATCATGGCTGGATGAGACAACCTCGCAGAAGGAAAAAGGTTCCAAGAGCAGGCAAAGGAGTCACATTTACTCCAACTTCCACAGTTAGGAGTTTCACAAAAACCCAAGCTAAAAATATCACAAATATTTGCAAAGGACCTAGTACAGTTCCATGCAGGCCCTGTGTTTGCCACTTCAGTCTGTAAGCCCCTGTGAATCCCACTTTGTTGATTTTGTGGACTCTATTTTGCTGGTCTCCTTAACCCTAGCTCCTATAATCTTCTTCCCTTTCTTCTGTTTGGCTATATCTCTGCATCTGCTCCTTCTGCTACCAAAGACAGCTTCTCTGATAATTACTGGAGTAGGCACTGATCTTTGAGTACAGCAGAATATCATTAGGAATCGTGTGTGTGTGTGTGTGTGTGTGTGTGTGTGTGTGTGTGTGTGTGTGTGTGTGTGTGAGAGTCCTGTTTGGTTCTTTGGTTCTACCTTTGGTCTCTGGGCCATCCAGTTTTCTGTTCCTGGCCATCCAGGCAGTTTAGAGCATGGGCTCCCTCTTGTGGCGTGAGCCTCAAGTTAGACCAGTCATTGGCCATGCCTATAAACTCTGAGCCAACACTGACACAACGCATTTTGCTGACCGGACAGGTTGTAGGTCAAAGGTTTTCTGGCTGTGTTGGTATCCGAGTCTGGAAGGTTTTCTGGCTGTGTTGGTATCCAAGACTGGAAGCGTTTTCTGGCTACAGAGAACGTGTCATTCTGGTTCTGTATCCTCAGTTACTAAGAGTCCATGCTTGGATCATCCCCATCGAGTCGACCTTCCCGACTTTCTCAGTTCCCTTGGACACATAACTCCTGCCAAACACAGGCCAAGCCTGCCAGAAGAACAGGTAAGGACAGCCTCCCACAGACATTAAGATTTTTTAGTTTTTTATCTGGGAATTGCATTGTACTATTTTATACAACTTTAATTATTTCAACAATGTGTTTTTTCCCAAAACTAATTATTGATGATCATAGCCATAATCTATTTTCATGTTTTTATCTTTTCTTTGAGAAATTAATACATTTTTTAATCATATGCTTACCCTCTTCTAACTTCTTCCAGATTCTCCTCACCTCTGATCCACCCCCAGTTCATGTTCTTCCTCTGTCTTACACAAATCCTAAAACTAAACCCAAAATCAATCAATATAAAACAAAACACAGCACACACACATACACAAGCATAGAAGAGGACTGATCCTTAGCATGAGGCCTGTCCTTGAGTGTGGTTAATATATCCAACGTGCCTGTATTGTAAAAATTGATTTTTTTTTCCTCTCCCAACCAGTAGAAATATCTAATACTTTCTTAGTTAAGGATGGGACTTTGTGTCCAGTACCCTTGCTTGGTGTTGGAATTTTGTATTGTTTGAACATGTGGAGGTTCTGTGCATGCTGTTTACGGTCTCTGTGAGTTCATTTGTGCATCAGTCCTGTTGTGTCTATAAAATACTTTTTTCGTGGACGCATTCACCACCTCTTGCTCTTGCTATCTTCCCAGCTCCACTTCGGAGTAGATCTCTTCCTTTCAGTGTCTGATAAAGACATTCCATTGAGTACTCTATGGGAACACACATGAGTGAGTGTATCTACATCATGTTTTTTTCCTATATCACTCTTCACATTTTTTGAGACAAAGTCTCTCATTGAAACTGGAGATCCCTGTTTCAGTCAGACTAGCTTTCCAGCAATTTCTACTGTTCTTCTGGTCTATACCACCTCAGCAGTAGGATTATAAAGAAGCACAGCTATGTCTAGGTTTTCACATGGGTTCTGAAAAAGCTGATTCAGGTGAACGTGCCAAGAAATATGTTTGTGCCCTTTACCAACTAAGAATTCTCCACAGACGAACTTTAATAGCACATTTTCATCATTCTTGTTTTGCCAAATTATTTCTTTTTTTTTTTTTTTCAATGCAGTTTATTCAGGAACCTTGAACAATCCTCGGACACTGGGGAAAGCTAGCCCACAGCTTAAATAGCCTCTGGGTAGCCAACCCAGGCGTGCCACGTGGGCAATGCAGATAGGTCCACATACATGGAAGCAAGCCAGATCCTCAGCCTTAGCCAAATGTGGAATTGTTCGTGACAGAGAGCACTCACCATCGGGAAGGTGGAAGGCAGAAACCAGCTCCATCTTTAAGGCATAGCATTCCGCAGCTCTCTACAGTTCTCCCTTTTTGTTTTAGATGCATCAGGCAAGAGTAGAGGTCTGATCTCTGATATTAGAAATGAATTGGGACGTTGTACCGATGTTCATTTAGGCTGTCAATGAAAATATGCTGGACTTTGAGTCACTAGCATATAACATGAGAATTTTTCCTGTGCTGCAAATCTGTCTAAACAATTGTCGAGCTATATTTTAGGTAATTGGACTAGAGAATTCGATACTACGATGGAGCAGCTGAGAGTGGCCATTTTCACGGTAAATTCTACCAGAGTGGACGCAGGACTAGCCACAGGATTATCATCATGGATTGCTGCAACCATGAATCATCTGAAGGAATGGGCGGGCATGGGAGCGTTAGCAGGCCTTCTGGTGTTGGTCTCCTTGGTTTGCCTGTGGTATATATGCAAGATTAGAGTCTCACAACAGTGTGATGCAGCCATGATCATTCAGGCCTTTACAGCCATTGAAGCAAGACAGTCTCCCCAAGCATGGTTGGATACCATAAAAAGCTAAAATGTTACGCTCAGGATGCGAGGCTAAGCACTGCACTCAGGGTCAGCCGCTTTCTACCCAGAGAAGAGCATGTCTGATTGCATGCGGGTTGATGCCCCAGGTCCCGCCTCTGAGAAAAAGGTATCGGACGGGTCTGATGCTCTTTGGGTGGATGACACCTAAATGAACATCGGTACAAAGCCAAATTATTTCTTAAAGGAGATAACTTTTGTATTACCAACATTTTTGTAACTTTTTTGTTGAAAAACATAATTTTTCATACAATATATCACCATCCCAACATTTATTTTTCTCCTGCTACTGAAGGAAATACTTACACTTGTAAATATAGATGATTTTAAGCTTCCAAACATATAATATAAATATTATCTTGAATGCCAAAAGATTGTATCATGGAAACATCATAATTTACGTCTCTTTGGAGTTCAGCTTCTAAACAAGCATGCCAGAGATTTGATATATATTAAATATCTCTCTCTGTCTCTTTCTCTCTCTCTCTGTGTGTGTGTGTGTGTGTGTGTGTGTATGTGTGTGTGTGTACATATACTCAAGTACTAAATGATTCATCTAATGTACTTGGGAAGAGCAATACATTTTCAAGATTGCATGAGATTAAAAAATAGAATATTTAAACTTTCAAACTGAGCAGTGCTATCACAGAAGCAAATTAAAACAATGAGAGCTGCAATGTAAGATTAAAGATAAGAAGCAACCAACTGTAGCATATTTTGAAGGAATATGGCATGTTATTTGGGGGGGAAATGACAGCTAAGTAAAACACCCTTATCCATTTTTGAGAATTCTTATTAATTTTCTTATGAGTAAAATATTATTTTGTTTATTTTAAATCTGGCTATGGTTGCCCTCTGGCATTTCCTGGATTTAAAACAGCCTGGCAGACATCATCTGTGGGTGAGTGAACAGAGAAATTGTATAATGAGTACCAGAAAATGTGTAATGAGTATCAATGTTCAAACAGGATATTGATGGGAAATGCTACCCCTGTTCCCAGTTTTTACCTTCAGCATTGTTTGTCAAGATGGAGAGGAGCTGTTACAAAAAGATCAAGGAAACCTGCAGACATCAGTTCTTTCAGAAAACTGCTTTCACCATTCATTGATTTGGAAACTGCCTGAGGATAAAAACATTCTACCAAATGATTTTCTCAAGTTGGAAGAAACACATTCAACTTCAAAAATAAACAAACAGCAGACATGGTGACTCATGCTTCTAATCCTTGCACTTGAAAGACTTCAACAAGATGATTGCTATGAGTTATGGTCAGTCTGATCTTCATGATGAGTTTGAGGTCAGCCCAGGTTACAGTGTTTTCCAGTGAGCCCTTGTCACAAAATAAATAAGTGGAAGACAAATAAATATAGATAGATAAAAATAGATTAAATAAGTAAATAAGGGGTGATAGATGATAGATAGATAATAGAAAGAAAGATAGAGACATAAACACAAAAGCTCTTACATTTTCTTTCTTTCTTTCTCACACACACACTGCTTTGAAAATATTCTCTGAAGTGGAAGAGGTTGGTATAGATATCTTATCTATACCAGGGACAAATACTACAGTCACTTATTCTCCATATTTAGATCAATTGTGATTCTTTACATTAATCAAAACCCACCACAAAAACAATTTTTTCCCAGGAATTTTTAGAACAGCAAAAATCTAATATTATTACCATAAATATTTAAGATGGAGTTTTACAACCTAGCTAATTAGCAAAATATCTACAGTAAGTTCTTCACTAGAATGTATGACTTCTCCATGCAAAGGTTTCTCACTAGGTTTACAGAACCAAACCTGAATTCCCACCAAGCAGGTGGTTACTCCAGTAATAGCTATGCTACCATTGTTCGATTTGCCTTCTGGTTAATTTTGCTGCACATAAGGTCCTGCAATGGGTAGGGTCACTGACATCTTGTATCTTCTACCAACCCTTCCAGAACTATGAAAGATAACAAGCAAGGAGAAAGATTCTTGATCAGTTTAAGATTGATTTCTGTATGCACTCCAAGTGAAATGTGGTGTCTTTGGGAAGAGGGTATTGGAAACTAGTTATGTTGGAAAACCAAAAATAATGGTAATGGTGTATTTTGTTTGGAGAGTCTGTGGGACCTTTATGTCCAATAACTTACAGGGAGGTATCCTGTTCCTGACACTGAAATTTTAATAACCCATGTTTTGGTAGTAGAGAGAACTGTCCACCACATTGGATACCCCTTTTTTAATTCTTTATTTTTTTTTAAAAAAAAGTATAATTTTAGTTAGTACAGATGTGTATCTTATTATGTTCCCTCATACAAGCTTAGTGTGGTTAATCCTTATTCCCTCTTCTCTCCATATTCTTATTTTTGTTCCCACTGAAAACTTCACTGATTCCTTGTTCTTTCCTACCACGTGTGGAGATGTGCTTCGAGATGCTGACTTCCAGAAAAGACATAGATATCACACATGGACACTCACAGCAGTTGTGCAGTTATGGTTTCTTGTACAGGAGATACATGAGATCAAGTTAGTTAAAACCCCAACATGTTTGGGAAAGTAGACACTGAGCAAACCAGAGGAGCTATTGGTAGTCGGTGGCTGCTGAGAGAAGAGTAACTTCCCTTTGGAGGTGTACCAGTGGTCAGTTTCCCAAGTCCTAGTGGATGGCCTCATACCTAAGCACATGCCTCCAAGGACAAACTGGACTCAGTGGGTTTCAGTAGTGAAAAAAAGAAAGTCAAAAAAAGAAAATGAAGTTGGGAGGAAAGCATGTTTTGGGAAGGTAGGATGTGGATGTGATCAAAATATTTTGTATACATGTACAGAATTTTCAAACAACAAAAACTCTAAAGCAAAAATATATGTATAAAAATTAACATCATATGTATGCAAAATTTTCTTTAATAGTTTGTGAACAAATTATTGAAATAATATTTTTTTTTTACCTTACATGTCTAGTAGTTTTCAAGAAGTAGAATGGACTGATAGAATGAATCATAAAGGCCAGACACTCTTCCAAGGTCTGCTATATTTTAGTCCTCTAAACCTGCTCATTCAGGAGGAAAACATTGTGTACATTGCAGGGGCAGACACAATAAGTCACCTTTAAAATATTTTTGTAAACATGATATTTCTGTTTATATGAGGTTTTTTTTTTTTTTTTTTTCAAACGTGAATGAGTTACAAAGTGTTCTACCTCACATACCATAAGCACCACCCTGATTTAGCTCTAGACAGATTGGCTTAGTTCCCCTGGCATACTAACTAAAGCACAGCACTATAAACTGGGTGGCTCATGAACAAAAGACCTATTTTCTCTGTTTTAGACCTTGAGAAGTCTTATTTCTCTTTTCCTATTATCTATCTATCTATCTATCTATCTATCTATCTATCTATTCTTTATAATTTATTCACTTTGTATCCCCGCTGTAACCCCATCCTTGTCTCCTCCTAGTCCCACCCACTCTTCTTCTCCCCCTATACCCTTTCCCTAGACTTCTGATAGGGGAGGATGCCTCCCCTTCTATCTGACCCTAGCCTATCAGGTCTCATCAAGGGTGGCTGCATCATCTTCTGTGGCCTGGCAAGGCTGCACCCCCCAGGCGGAGTTGATCAAAGAGCCAGCCACTGAGTTCATGTCAGAGACAGCCCTACCCTCTTACTAGGGAACCCACTTGGAAACTGAGCTGCCGTGGGCTACATCTGAGCAGGAGTTCTAGGTCATCTCCGTGCATGGTCCTTGGTAGGAGTATCAGTCTCAGAAAAGACCCCTGGGCCCAGATTTTTTGGTTCTACTGCTCTTCTTGTAGAGCTCCTGTCCCCTCCAGGTCTTTCTATCTCCTTCTTCTTCCATAACGTTTCAGGCACTCTGCCCAAAGTGTCTTATTTCAAAGCAGTGTTTGGGTCTGATGTAGCTCATAGGTATACAGGACTTTTTGCTGTGTGACTACCTTTAACCAAAGGAACTTTGTTCCTGAAACCCTATTTTATGATGGTAAGGGAATGGAGAAAGGGCAGACATACAGACACAGTACACTGAAGCAGAGATCAGGTTTTTTCTTCTATTCTTATCACTTGCAGAAACCTGGAACTGAGGATTGTTTATTAAGTACAGCACAGAGAGAGGTATTAGCTAGTGTCAGAAGGAGAATTCTGTATGGGGCAGTCTCAGACTATAACATCCAGAAGTCAGAAGCTGTAGTTGTTACTCTTTGTAAACCCTGATTAATGGCTCTTAAACACTCATATTGGACTCTTGAGGAGAGGATTGCCATTGTTTTTGTACCTGGCCCATACAGGTAAAGGCCTTACCTATTTTCTGTGGTTCAATGGCCTTAGAGTACTCCACCACAAGCTGATGTTCCTCTCGAAATATACATTCATTTAGGGAATCACTCACTTCAGGCTTTCTCCTCTTCCCACTTCTCCCTTATCTTATTTCTTAGGAAATAAGTGTTCAAATGTTCAAGATAGATTTTCACAAATAGCCCAGTTTGCTGCAATACTGGATAGTGTCAAAAGGGGATGAGGGAGATGATAATAGCCATAATTTCTGTGCCCAGTGAAAACAAAAAAGATGTTTTAACAGATTGAAGATTATAGCTTGGAAACTTGTCAAGGATTGTTTTAGTTATATTAGCAGAAGAGTCTAATCATAAGCCTTTTACATTTATTGGATATGGCAATATAGTTGGAACACATCTTTCTGATCATTATTGTGAGCCCTAGCGAACAGGAGAAAGACCCCAATTAATTCCTAATTATATTGATGCAGGAGAAACTTGAAATATTGTAAAACTGGTGCTAAAACTGATTTACTAATAAACTTGCTTAGGAAATATTAAATCACACAAATTAGAAGTTAGCAAAAGGATTAATGACTAAAATGGTAGTATACTAACCATGGTTGTTAGAAACTATAAAATAAAAAGTTTGTGCCTAATTAAAGTTTACGGTTGCTGAGAAAGTTCCTGTGAATGTTTATTCACTATAATTGACCTCCAACGAGGTTCCATTGCCTTAACAAAAGTGGACCACCCTCATTTACAACCAGCCATTAGGCTAATTCCCATATCAAAGAACATGACTCTGGTGGGCAGCTCTAGGAGGCAGAGCAGGGTCAGAAAGACCATTAAGTCCTAGTGTGCCCTCAACTCCCCTGTACTCTTTTCAGATAATGCATATTTCTTCCAGGTGGGCTAGATGAAGCTGGATAATGAATATTAGAAGAGAATGGTACTGCTGTACTTAAATAATTCTGACAATGTCTTTGCTATGTAAATCTCACATCTGCCCAAGGAGACAAATTTGCAGCCTTCTATCACTATTCAATTTGATCAAAGTGTAACCTGGGGCAGGGACCTAAAAGAAACTTAAGAATAGCACCACATGTAAAATAAAGTTATTAAAATCTTATATCCATGGCTAGCGCTTCTTTGAGTACTAACCAGAGTCTGATGTGTGCTATTATTAAAGAGCTTTTTGCTTTGTTATTCTCTAAGTGTGCAGAGCGATTTCTCACTGGAAAAAAAACAAGTTATTTCTATGACAATATTTGTTTTAATTTTAAGGAGCTGCTGGCATATTTAATGTGACATATAAAATCTTATTTAAACTACAATGCTTTAGCCCGCTGCAAATAGTTGAACTGAGTTCATTGGAACTCCAAGTTGTTAAAACAGTAAGCCCCCAAACATAAGGAGTCATTAATGTAAACACATATGGAAGGATGTGACTGAATCTCTGGATTAAGTTCTGTGGCCTGAGGACCTAAATCCAGCAGGCTTTTCAGTGATTATGATGTACCGTGGATTGCGACAGTTACCAAGCCTCTCAGAATAGAGCTGCTAGGTTATTTTGCAGTCCTCAAACTGCTTCATATCTGAAATCAGGCCCTTCACTGGACCAAAGTGAATGCTCTGAACCATTAGAGAAGATACAAACAGAACTATACCCTTACAGTAGCTCGGGGAATGGGCCAAGCCATTTGCTGCTGTTGTTTTGTAAGGACACATTACCACTCGCATTTGGGGTTTATTCCTGTGTTCATTGGGGACCAGCAACATCTTGCAGGAATGAGGCCATTTTCTGTAGTTTGTAGAATTGTTATTAGTATAAATAATAGGACTCATTTAGAGAAAATATTTTCTAAAACTTGTTTTGAGAAATGGCAGGGTCAGAGTTTTCTTGCCTTTGTGTATCTCTAATTGTTGGTTGAGGCATGTTCAAGATCACTCTACAATACCTTTTTCTTGTTAGTTGAAAGTAGTACCACACGGTGAATTATTTCCTTTTTTTATGTTGAACACAAAGGTTTTAAATGTAAATAAAGTATAAGCAGGAACATTGTTCAGTCTCTAGGCACTGTGGATCACTCCCATAATGCCAAATGTAGCTTTTTTTTTTCCACTAGGAAAAAAGCTATTTCTTTAAAAGAAAAAAATTAAGCACTTAGGTCTCTATTGAAAAGTTGTCCAATGTATTTGTGCATATATATATCCTTCCTCAGAGTCACCTGCTAACTGCCCTGTAGCTAGAGGCTGGCCACAAAGTTTTAGTGCAAATTATTTTTCAAGTGAATCTTAGAAAACTGCAAGGTTGTTTTGTCATGTTGGTTTTACAGAAAATCTGTTGGGATATTTGAGTCAGCACGAGATCTAAAAGTGTCAAATTTTTTTTCTCCTGTTTTACTGGGCTGTAAAGAGCTAGGGTATATAACAAACAGCATCCATTGCTACCAGCCAGATCAGCCCCACTAGATAAAATCAGTAGTCATGGCAGCACAGTCGATAAGAATGAAAGAGCACAATTGCCTCTAACCCAGTAATATGGTCATCTCCTATGCAAGATTGCTTTCTGAAACAAACAGTATATTTTCATTTTGTTTTGTTTTCCATTTATTTAGTCACTTTACATCCTGATTGGACCCCCACACACATACCATTCTCCAAGTTCTAGTATCTTAATGAAGAACCAACAAGGCATTTTATGGAAATGTTCTCATGAGTGACCAAGGACAGTAGACACAACATTTATGGTTCTTCAACGAAGAATGAGAAGAGCATCTGTAAGTCTCAGGTTCCCATTCTTGGTTCAAATTTATGATCATGATCCCAGAGTCCTGTCTGCTTTCTGAAGGGAGCCAAAGAGCAAAGGTTTCTACCTTTGCAGGTCACTAAGTCTCTGTAGAAGCCACTGAACTCTGTTGCTTCAGCACAACTTTGCAATACGCATATGAACATTTGAGTTTCATCATCAACTTCCAAAACTTCTACTTTCTACATATGTCCACATCAGTTGATCCAGGAAGCCTCTCTGGTGACAGTTATGCAAGGCTCCAATCTATAAGTATAGATGAATATCATTAGAAATCATTTCATTGACTCATGTATTCTTTCCTGCTTGTGTTTTGTTTTACCCTACGTCCTCTGAGGTATTCAGCCTCTTATTCCTGGCCCTCCAAGCAGTGTCAGGATTGGGCTTCCTCTTATGGCATGAGTCTCAAGTTGGACCAGTCATTGATTGGCCACTACAACAAGTTCTGTGCCACCTTTATACCAGTACATGCTGCAGGCAGGAAAAATTATAGGTCAAATGTTTTAGTGGCCAAACTGCTCCACTGGAAGATTTATTTGGCTACAGAAGATAGCACATTCAGGCTCCCTGTTCCTCAATCACTACAAGTCTTATCTAATGCCATTCTAGTAGATTCCAAGGAGTATCCATTGCACTAGGTATCTACCTTGCCTCAGAAATGCCCTTCTTTCCAGTTTTTTCCCAGTACTCTCTCATTCCACCCATACCTGATTCCTCCCTATCTGCCCCCAGTTCGCCTGCCAAAGTTTAGTCTATTTCCTTCACAGGAAATCCCAGGAGACTTCCTCCCCTTGAGCTCTCCTTGTTGTTAACCCTCTCTGGATTTTTAGGTTGTAGCATGATTATTTTTTTAATTTATAGGTAATATGCACTTTTAAGGGAGTATATACCATGTTTGTCTTTTGGAGTCTGGGTTACCTCATTCAGGATGCTTTTTTTTTTCCCTTATTCCATCTATTTGTCAGCAAATATCATGATGTCTTTTTTTTTTTTTTTTTTGCAAGAGCTGAATAATACTCAATTGTGTGAATATGCCTCATTTTCTTTAACCATTCTTCATCTGAAGGGCATTTAGGTTGTTTCCAGCTTAGAGCTATTATTGAGTAAACTGCTGGGAACATAGCTGAGCAAGTGTCTTTTTGTTAACATGGACTGTCCTTGACCTTTGGGTATATTTCCAGGAATAGTATAGTTGTGTCTGGAGGTTGATCCAGCCGCAATTTTCTGAGAAACTGCCATATTGATTTCCAAAGTGGCTGTACAAGTTTGCACTCCCACCAACAATGGAAGTACTTCCCTTGCTCCACATTCTCACTTGCATGAGTTATTGTTTGTGCCTTTTATGTTAGCCATTCCCTGATGTCTAAGAATGGTAAACATTTATTTAAGTATTTCTTGGTCATTTAAGATTATTCTGTTGAAAATTCTCTGTTTGGATTTGTGTGTCATTTTTAATTGGGTTCTTATGTGTACATATGGATATATATATATATATATATATATACATGTATATATATACTTATGCATGAATGAAAATATAAAAACGAATGAGTTAGAGAATAGTCATATATTTTAAAATAATTAGTGTGTTTTGGTTATGAGCTTAGCCCATGACTGATCTATATCTTCAGCCCAAATTGATCATCATGCACAAAACTCAAATCCAAATGGACCAAAGAGCTCAACATAGTATTCCATTGTGTAAATGTACCACAATTTCTGGATACATTGCTCAGCTGAGAGACATCTGGGTTGTTTCCAGATTCTGGATATTACAAATAAAACTGCTATGAACATGGTTGAGCAAATGTCCTTGTTGTATACTTGAGCATGTTTTAGACTATGCCTAGGAGAGTATAGCTGGATCTTGAGGTAGCACTAACTCCACATCTGACAGAAGACTAAATTCCAAGGACCGACATAAGCCTTTTGAAGGGTAGAGCCCATGAGCCTTGCAAGTTGATCAAGAGATTCACACATAAAAACTGGGGCAGTTACAGGACTTGGGAAGACATGTCCTGGGCAAGAAAAATCAATAAATACCAGATCATATTTAACTGTTTTTCTCCGGAAAGGTATTTTATTTTGGATGACTCACAAGAAAGTTCAGCCATGTCCATGTCCCACTTTTACTTCCCAACTTGTATACCATTATTTCCTTTAGTCTGAGGACTACTGTAGTTGTTTGCAGCTACTCATTTTACCTCTGCCAGTCGAGCATGTGTAGTATGCTTCTCCTTGAAATGGAATCTTAAGATAAATTCCTTCAAATAAACTTTCACCGAGAGCTTTTTGTCAAAACCCTGTCTTTGCACTTATAATTCAATATTCACTCTCTACATACAACTTAATACATTTTTAATTAATTTATTTTTATTAGTTACAGTTTATTGTCATTTTATCCCAGCTGTTGCCCCCTCCATTGTCCCCTCCAAATCTCACCCTTCCTCCCTCAGCTCCTCCCATGCCCCTCCCCAAGTCCACTGATAGGGGAGGTCCTCCTCCCATTCCCTCTGACTAAAGTCTATCAGATCTCATCAGTATTGGCTGCATTGTCTTCCTCTGTGGCCTGGTAAGGCTGCTCCTCCTTCAGGGGGAGGTAATCAATGAGTCAGCCACTGATTAGATGTCAGAGACAGTCCCTGTTCCCATTACTAGGGAACCTACTTGGACACTGAGCTGCCATGGGCTATATCTGTGCAGAGCTTATCTCCATGCATGGTCCTTGGTTAGAGTATCAGTCTCAAAAAAGACCCCTTTAACCAGAATTTTTATTCTGTTGCTCTCCTAATGGAACTCCTGTCCACTCCAGGTCTTCCTATCCCCCCCTTCTTTCATAAGATTCCCTGCATTCTGCCCAAAGTTTGGGCATGAGTCTCAGCATCTGCTTTAAAACCCTGCTGGGTGGAGTCTTTCAGAGGCTCTTTATGGTAGCTTCCTGTCCTGTTCCCCATTTTCTTCCTCTTCTGATGTCCATCGAAGGCTAATATCCAGAATATATAAAGAAGTCAAGAAGTTAAAAAGCAACAAATCAAGTAATTCAATTAAAAAAAAATGGGGTATAGAACAAAACAGAGAATTCTCAATAGAGGAATATCGAATAGCAGAGAAACACTTAAAGAAATGCTTAATGTCCTTAGTCATCAGAGAAATGCAAATCAATGACCCTGAGATTACTCCTCACACCCACCAGAATGGCTAAGATCAAAAACTTAAGTGACAATACATGCTGGAGAGGATGTGGAGAAAGGGGAAGCTTATTCCATTGTTGGTTTCATGTAAATTTGTACAACCACCTTGAAAATCAATCTGGCTCTTTCTCAGACAATTAGGAATAGTGCAAACCCAAGATTCAGCTATATCACTCCCAGACATATATCCAAAAGATGCTCAAGTATACAAAAAAGACATTTGTTCAACCATGTTCGTAGCAGCTTTATTCTTAATATCCAGAATCTGGAAACAACCCAGATGTTCCTCAATTAAGGTATGTATACAGATATTGTGGTACATTTACACAATGGAATTCTACTCAGCAATTAAAAACAAGGAAATTATGAGATGTGCAGAAAATGTTGAGATCTAGAAAAGATCATCCCAAGTGAGGTATCCCAGAAGCAGAAAGACTCACATGGTATATACTCACTTAAAAGTAGATATTAAACATATAATATAGGATAAACAAACTAAAATTTGTACACCTAAAGCAGCTAAGCAAGAAGGAGGACCCTGGGTAAGATGCTCAATCCTCATTCGGAAAGGCAAACTTAATACATTTTAAGTGTGCTTATTAACAGTAATATTAGGTTAATATATATATTCCCCTTATCCATGTGTGATTTACTTAATAGTGAAGACTCTCTGTTTAGTTATTTTTGGTTTCTCAATATTTAATTCATTTGCTTGACATATTGAATTTAAAAATATTTTAATAAAAGACATTATGATTAACTGGTTACAAAATTATTATTTGAATGCATTTAATTGTATCCAACACAGCCATTATGTATATGGGCATTCAGTATGCTTAAATGCTTTAAATGTCCACTTATTTAGGATAATTATTCATTAGTTTTTGGAGGCTTTGCAAAAGGAACATATCAATAAATTACCTCTAAAGAGCTACCTAAATTATATCACAGCACTGTTCAAAGCTATTTATTTAATAGAAAAAAAATATGATCTTCATTATTCTGTCTGGTTTCTTTGGAGTGGTTGGAGAAAAAAAACAAAAGCAATAGAATGAGCCTGCTTAGCATATTTTTATGCTAACATTATAGTATAGAACAAGGTGCATAATACCACAAAATATTTAGTGGTCACTGTAGAATTAAATGAAGTAAACTGAGTTTTAAAGGCTGCTTTTATAATTTAAAATTATATTAGCATATCTGGGAAGAAAAACAGAAATCAGGCATGAATACATAAATATTCTGATTATACACACTCATTTTGGATAAAGGAGCCTCCAATCAGTAATTTTTAGATTAGATTTTAATCAGAAAATTATTTAATTTTAGGTACACTTTAATGGTTTATATTAATAACTCCCAACTGTGAAGATCTCAAAAGGCTATCTAAAAGCACACTGTAGTTATTGCCATATGAAAAGAGTGAAGCTTTTCAATATAGTATATTTGGCTAAAATTTCATATGACTTAAAATAGCACTAGATGGAAGGGAAGGGGGACCTCCCATATCAGTGGACTTGGAGAGGGGAATGGGAGGAGATGAGGGACAGAGGATGGGATTGGGAGGAAATGAGCGAGGGGGCTATAGCTGGGATACAAAGTGAATAAACTGTAATTAATATAAAATTAAAAATTTAATTAAAAAATAGCACCACGGGAATGATTATCATATTAACTCAGACAAAGAGTTAGCACACGGATTTTATATATTTAAAGTTCAATTCAATACATAAGAGAGAATGACACTCAACTGAAGGAAAAATTCACTGAATGCATTATATAAATGTTGAAACATAGTCTGAGGGGAAGTCTATAGAGCTCACATCACTTCCATACAACTGTGATTTAGGAGTATGAACAGCCGCCATTGTGTATATAGAAGACCTTGCCAGCAATTTGTGCATTTTTCCTCAGCTCACCCATAGCCTTAAGGTTTGGATCTCAGCTGCACCTGCTGTTACCTATTTTATCTGCCTCCTTCTTTCTGCTGGAAAGCTCTCTGTCACAGCAGGCCTAGAATTGCTGGTGGCTCCATGGTAGAAGCTAAATGATAATTTTCTTTCCTTTTGTTCAAAGCACTGTGCATGAGAATATATTTCTAAATTATTGATTCAGAGATAGAAGCTTTTTGTGGAGAAAATGATGACAAGCTGTGGTTTAAGGGTGATTTAGAAGGGGCTTTGAGAGAATAATAGGGGAAGGACTTTCCATGAATAGAGGTGGGTCACCAAGACATATTGAAGAAGTACAAATGACAAGAAGAAAAAGGTGCAAACAACAATGAAAGGCCCATCTTAAGGAACTGTGAGTGCTTTCTACACAGATGATTAACTTTAGCTTACAGCAGTAAGAAACAAATGTTCCTGAGAACAATTAAGAAATAAAACTTTCATATGATTCCCTGCACTCTGCTGAAAGTTTGGCTATGAGTCTCAGCATCTGCTTTAATACACTGCTAGGTAGAGTCTTTCAGAGGCCCTCTGTGGTAGGCTCCTCTCTTGTTACTTGTTTTCTTTTACTTCCAATGTCCATTCCATTTATTTTTCTTTCTAAGTGAGGATTGATCATCTTACCCCAGGTCCTCTTTCTTGTTTATCTTCTTTAGGTGTATAGATTTTAGTGTGTTTATCCATCTTATAGGTCTAGTACCCACTTATAACTGAGTATATACCATGTGTGTCTTTCTGCTCCTGGGATACCTCACTCAGGATGATCTTTTCTAGAGGAGTTAGTATGACTCAGAGAGGACAGGAGCTCCACAAGGACCAAATATATCAGGGCACAGGGACTGTTTCTCCAAGCCATGACCATGTAAGGATATAACCTAGAATCCCTGCTCGGATGTAGCCCATGGTAGCTCAGTATCCAAATGGGTTTCCTAGTAAAGGGAAAAAGGACTGTTTCTGACATGAACTCAATGGCTGGCTCTTTGATTCCCCTTCCCCCCCAAGGGAGGAGCAGTCTTGCCCCATCACAGAGGAGGACATTGCAGCCAGTCCTGAAGATACCTGATAAGCTAGGGTCAGATGAAAGGGGAAGAGGACCTCCCCTATCAGTGGACTTGGAAAGGGGCAGGGAGAAGATGAAGGAAGGAGGTTGGGATTAGGAGGGAATGAGGGAGAGGGCTATGCCTGGGATGCAAAGTAAATAACCTGTGATTAATATTAAAAATAAAAATTATAAAAAAAGGAAATAAAACTTGAGGAAACCTATTCTGGGACACTAGAGATCTATGTCAGAACCTGAATAAAGTATCCCCATTTAGAAGAGAGAATGAGAGCTTTTTTTATAAGATGCAAATCTGGTGGTCTTAATTAATTAATCTTACCCCTATTAGACTTGTTTTCCAAGATGGCACCTCATTATTGGAGATTATACAATTAATTATGTAGTAATTGATAGCATGTGAATTAATAAAATCTGAGAAATTACCTCTCTTCATTTCTGAAGAAATTGTAAACCTTTACAAGCTACTTTAAACCAAAGGAGCCATTTATTCTGTGTCCTTCAGACTTAAGTGTTTATTTGCATTGCATAACAGATGAATATTTTGAATGGATATTTTCTATACGAAGCAAAATTTAAAAACATAAGGACTGATTATTTCTGCTAATTTTTCTATTTTATTTGTGCTACTTCACTGATTGTTTCTTACTCTATTAGAATTACAGCTACATAATACATAATGTTATACATGCACATATATGTAACAATTTGAGAAAGAGCTCAATAATAGATAAAGCTGAGGTGTTAGTAAGTATTAAGAACAACCAAAATTTGAAGAGGAAAAATAAATAAAGAGAAGAAAAGTTAACTAAAGGAAATTTAATTTATATTTCATAGCTCTAAGTCCTTAGAGTTCTAAGTGTCTCCCTGAAAAAAAAAAAATCAGGAATGTTCTTGTATTAATGGGTTTGCTTTTCTTCTTAGGTTGTTTGTTACTCTGTACAGTTAAACACTTGTTTTGATCCCTAAGAATGCTGAAAAGAGTAGATCTGAGGTCCTTGCTGTAGCTTAGGTCATAGAATGGGTTTTGTGTGAGGTTTTTATTATCGAATGTATTGAAAGTTATGTAAGCCCTCCAGAGGATGGGCTTCCTTGTGTTCTAAAAATACCCAGTTCTGTTCTCATGCAAGGGAATTGTGAGAGGATCCAGAGCTCAATGGCATTGTTTGAAGATATGATTATCTTGGCATTTGAAAGCTACCTTTCTGAGATCCTTTGGCTCTCCTCTTGAATTCACCAAATTAGGAAATACTCCCAACACCCCCCCCAGGGTCCTTGATTAATCAACATGACTAAAGAGCTATACCCAGTACTTGTTTCAGAGATAACTTTTATTAGTTTCACTTAATTCACTTTGTATCTCCCCATAAACCCTTCCCTCCTCCCCTCCTAATCCCACCTTCTTTCCCCTTTCTTCAGGAATGCCCCTCCCCAAGTCTACTGATAGGGGAGGTTCCCCTCTCCTTCCTTCTGATCTTAGTCTATCAAATCTCTTCAGGAGTGGCTGCATTGTCATCTTCTGTGGCCTGATAAAACTGTTCCTCCCCTCCCCTCAGGGGGAGGTGATCAAAGAGCAGGCCAATTAGTTTATGTCAGAGGCAGTCCCTCTTTCCATTACTATGGAACCCACTTGGACACTGAACTGCCATGGGCTACATCTGTGCAGGGCTTCTAGGTTATCTCCATGCATGGTACTTGGTTCTGAGTCCAATACCTTCCCCTCTTAAGCACAACATTCCAGCATAGCCTAGTAATTTGCCAAGGTCACACATTTCACAGATGAAATAATAAAACTGATATTTAGCCTAAAGTCTCACCATTCTATGAGGCTACCATGGCTTTAATGTGTGAAACATATTCACGAGCAGCACAAAATTAATGGGGTCAGGATATCTAATTTAAAAATTCAAACTGCCATATCACCCTCATAAAGAATAACATTGAAATCATTATATTAAAATATAGTAATACCCCAATGACAATGCTCATGATAGGTCTTTGAGACATTTTCTTCAATTTTTTTTGTATTGCTTATGTACTGAGTCTGTTTTAAGGTCACCCTCTTTCTCCTCACTTTGTTTTCTGAATCACCAAGCTTCCTTCCCGGACAGTGCAAAATGTATTTTCTTATTGCTGTTAACATGCTCTACCACTCTTATCTTTCACACTCACATTTCCCAAGGTCAGCTTTATTATTTTTTTTATTATTATCATTTATTACAATTTATTCAATTTGCATCCAAGCTGTGTCCCCTTCTCTAGTCTCCTTCCAATCCCACCCTCCTTCCTGCCCTCTTCTCCCCCTATGCCTCTCCCTTAGTCTACTGGTAAGGAAGCTCCTCCTCCCCTTCTGACGGATCCTAGCCTTACTAGGTCTCATCAGGACTGGTTATGTTGTCTTCTTCTGCGGCCTGGCAAGGCTGCATCCCCCGAGGGGAGGTGATCAGAGAGCCTGCCAGTTTAAATTCAGCATCTAAGAAGATGAACTTTGGGAATATTTGGATACTCCATTCTTTGTGCCAATTCTCTCCCTTATCTCATGCACATTTTGAATTCACAGTAGTTACTCATGATGCAACTTCTCTTGAAATTCCATATCAAGCGACTTAGCATCATTGTACCATGGCCAAGCATTCTTTGTCCATGAAGTGCTGTAATACAAACCCTTGGCACTGAGGCGCATTGTGCTCACTAGCTTGTTGCTCTGTCCCACCCCTATGTCCTCTGTCTCTTCTTATGATGATAGGCTTCTTTTGTTCATACTGATGACTCAAACACGTTTGCTCTGCATTTCTTTTGTGGTTATTACCCCCCAAATCAAAACCATATTTAGACCCTATTCTGCCTGTTTTGTGTTCAAACACCAGCTACAGATAATAATGGTGGAAGAAAAAAAATCTAAATACTATTAATTTAAAAACATGTCAATGAACTTTACCTAGACCTTCTTGGTGACAGCTAGTCCTAGGCTTTCACTCTTCTTTTGCCTTCTTAAGAAATATTTATTTTGTACTTTGTTATTGTCACCATGAAAGATAGAGCAAAAGAAATTTAGCCACAAGCCATGGAATATATATCCCTTTTAAACAGTATTGCCTGCTTTTGGATCAGTTCTTTCTGATCTCCCAGGGCTGCCTAGCCTGGCCTCACTGGATGAGGATATGCTCAGTCCTGATGTGACTTGAAATTCTAGGAAGGGTTCATACAGGGGGAGGAGGGCTCCCTTTTCTGGGTGAGGGGAGGTTGAGGGGAAAGAAGAATGAGGGGAAGGGGGGACTAGGAGAAAAGGAGGGAGGGCACCCATGGGATATAAAGTAAATAAATTTAGTTAAAATAAAAATAAAATAATTCTGTCCCCAATGCACAGAAGGAAACTCGAGTCTACAAAAGTTGATTTTAGTGCTTTAAGGACATTTCACTCTTCATGAATTATGATACTGGGAATATACATAATTTCAACTCATCACATCTGTAGTATTTTCATATAAAACTACTGGAAAACATGTACAGACATTTATCTATGGTTTTTTAACTGTAAACTCTTTATATTTTAATTTAATTTAGCCTTGTGCTAGCAAATAATGTTATTAAACAAGTCTAAGTTATAAATACTTTATAAACATAAATCTCTTTAGTATGTTTAGAAAAATAATATTAATGATCTTATGGAAGAAAAAAAATCCCAAGACTATCATGCAGAAAATAAAACAAAGACATATAGCCAGATGGAAGACACCAGAAGATAAAATATTTCTCTATCAGAATCACAGACTGGGCAAAATCTTTTCTTGACCAATGAGCAGTTCTTTTGACTAACTTCCATGACCTTTGCTCAGACTCTTAAATAGACAGTTCTGAATTTTATAATATTACTTTAAATAGATTGTTCTTTCTGTCTGATTTCATTCCCATCTAAACATTTCAGCCTTCCAAAACAGTACAACCAGCTAGGAAAAGCCTTCCAATGCATGGGCCAGTGGAGAGCATCTTGGGTTGCAATCATAACATCATCTAACTTTTGGAATTATTTTTCTTTTGATAACAGTTGAATTTTTTAATGTCCCTATGTGAAGGTATACAAATACAGACAATATGTTTACCAACCTGTGCTACCATAGGTAGATGTGTAAATATGGAGATAGCTCCAGACAAAATTAAAAGTTATTAGGATAAGTTAGGGTTTGTTGAAAAATTGGAATGGTCGCATCTCTGAGGTAAACCTGAGTGCTTGTTTCTACTACATTTAGTAGCAAGCCAGGGAAATAACCACAATAGAGTTAGATGATGTACTGGTTTGTTTTATTTTCAACTAGATACAAATCTAGAGTCATCTTGGAAGGGTAACATCCGACTGAAGTTTTATCCATGTGACTGGCCTGATGTCAATGTCTTTGAGATACTACCTTGAAGATGACTGATATGAAAGACAGAATCTAGTGGGGGCTGTGCCATAAGTAGGCTGTTGGACCTGGTTGTATAAGAAAGATAGTTGAACATGAACCCTAGAGACAGACAGAAAGAGAGGGGAGAGGGAGAGAGAGAGGGAGAGGAACGACAGACAGACACACACACAGAGAAACAGAGAAAGAGATTAAGAAGACAGAGACAGAGTCAGAGACAGAGAGACAGAGAGACAGAAACACAAAGGCACAAAGACACAGAAACATAGCTCCAGAGAGCTATAGAGATGAACAGAAACAAGACTGATGTAGAGAGTCAGAAACCAGCAGTTTTCTTCTATGGTTCCTACCTTATGTTTTTCCCCTTACTTAACTTACTAGAGATACAGTTTATCTCTAGTATTCAGATGAGCTCCTTGGGAGATACAATTCCTGCTGTAGCTGCTGACTGACACAAACCTTAGAGATGGAGTTGATTTTGTGTCTGCATTTATTGTCTGTGCTGGCTTTGTGTATGATGCCAGAATGTTTTCTAGCATTGCTCAGTGGAATCTTTCCACTCTTGTCTGAGTCTCCTCTTTATTTAGATCTGAACCTTCTTTTACTGTTTTTTCTCATTTCTCATTGTGTTTTTCTATTCCTTTAGTAAAGGGTTTTGTGTTTGTTGTTTATATTTTGACCTATTTGTTTTATTCTGATACATTCAGATCTGTGTTTTCATTTTTTCTCTATGGTCCCTTAAATTGTCCCTTACTTATTTAAAAGTGAAGTACCCTATACTGTATTTCTGATATCCACTTATATACTATGTGAGTCTTTCTGCTTCTGAGATACCTCACTCAGGATGATCTTTCCTAGTTCCAACTATTTGCCTGCAAATTTCATAATTTCTTTGTTTTTAATTGCTGAGTAGTATTCCATTGTGTAAGTGTACTACAATTTCTGTATCCATTCTTCCATTGTGGGACATCTGGGTTCTTTCAAGATTCTGCTTATCAAGAATAAAGCTGCTACGAACATGGTTGACCAATTGTCCTTGTTGTATATTTGAGCATATTTTGTATATATGCCTAGGGGTGTTATAGTTGGGTCTTGAGGAAGTACTATTCTTAATTGTCTGAAAAATGGCTGGTTCTTTGATTTCCTTCCCCTGAGGTTGGAGCAGCCTTACCAGGCCACAGAGGAAGACAATACAACCAGCCCCGATGAGATCTGATATGCTAGGGTAAAAGCAAGGGGAGGAGGACCTCCCCTACCAGTGGACTTGGGGAGGGGCATGGGAGTAGATGAGAGAGGGAGGGTGGGCTTGGGAGGGAATGAGGGGGATGCTGGGATACAAAATGAATGAACTGCAATCATTAAAAATAAATTAATTTAAAAAAAGAAAAAGGAAGTACCTTTTCTTATTTTTGTAAGAAGTTTATTATGGATTTGTTTATATTTTCACATCATTTATATCTTTATGTAATCTGATATGTCTTCTCTGGAGTGACTTTATTTTTCTTATGTTAGCCTGTGTTTAAGAATGACGTTCCACTCATTACAGTCTTCTGAACACTTTAACTGAATAGAATCCACTGTACAGTGGAGAGTGTCAAGGAATCTGGTGATAGATGTCTTTAGATACCCACATTTGACTAGTTTATTCAGTAAATACTATGATGATCTTCTATATCAGACTCAGAAATGTGAGAGCAAACTAGAGATGTTTGAAGTGCCAGCACTAATTATGTAGAGACCTAATCGTTTGTGGGCTAACTGTGGCCTTCAATGACTTCTATTACCTTTAGGTACAAAGACTTTTTATGATGCCTTTTGCAAAGAATAAACTTCTCACCTACTGAGTGCTAGTATATCTGTATGTGCTTGTAAATCCTAAGTGGTATGCATTCAACCACTACTCTTGAACCTACTGAAGATTCTATAGTTCATGAAGAGTTAGTGGTCTGATGGCTAAGATGTTAACTTTGGGGTTCTCAGTAAATCAATCATGCAAATTGGAATTCTTTTGAGCATCATTGGAAGAAGTAAAATTCTATATCAAGGATTGATTTATTACTTTTATATTGATGTTATTAGCTTACAATTATGTTTTGCTCATGATCAGAAAAGATGTATGTTGCTTACCTAATAAATATAGAGAATAGTATATGTATTGTATGTGTATACTTAATAAATATACTGAATAATAATTGTTACATACTATATATTTTGATATTAAATAAAGCATGATTAGTGAGTAAACACACAACTTAGTTTTGCCATTGTTAATGTTTTTATAAAAACAATAAAGTCAGCATTTCGTCCTGCTTGTAAATGTAGGGAAAAGAAATCAGTAATACAAAGAACTACAGGAATTTATTGGATGAGGTTATGTTAGGTCTCATCATGTGAAATACAAAACATTTACTAGTGCACTGTCTCACTGAAATATTTTGTAGGTCTTTTCATTTTTAGTAATGTATTCTAGGTAATTAGGTTTTCATGACATAAAAGTGTAGTCTAGGATAAAATAACCTTTGTACCACATTCTTTAGCAATTAATTAAATAGATATTTTTACCCAATACTTGTCTTTACAAAGAAAGTCCCAGTTGTGGGACATTAAGAGCCCTAGTGTGCAAGATTTATTATTCTTAATAAAAAGTGTGCAGCTGCATAAAAATTTAACCTTTAGAGATTTTGGAATTAATGGTTTATAATGGTAGATATTAAAAACTGTATTCTTGACTCCAGAGGCACAAAAATGTCTGCTCAGTATGAAGAATCATTTTATCAACAAAGTCCATTAATAGGAAACAGAAAGACAAAAGTAGCTGAGGGTATATTTGACTTTGTTTTCTCAAACACTTCTTTTGCAATGCTTCTTGCTACCTCATCACGAAATCTGCTTGTTTTGCATCCATTCACTTTTGTAGGAATTCAACCTTAATTATTTCTCACACTGTACTTTGGAAAGATGCAAAGTATTTTAATAAAAATTTTGCCGTGACCCATTTCCTCTTTCCACATCTAGTCCTTCATAGAACATTAGTTTTAGATCGAGGATGCCACATTCATGTGTCACCTATTGCTGTTCATTCAGAGCCTAGATTCAGAACTGCAAGAACAAGAGTGGAATACAGTGGGAAATGGCACAAGGAATATATTTCACTAAGAAAAAAACTGTCACAAAGAATATAATTTAAGTTACTTTTACAAATTATTTGAATACATTTTTATAATAATTATAAAGTTTAAATAAACTCAAATGATGGTAAAGTTTGATGTATCAAAATGTAGTTAATAGTGTAGTGTGTGAGTATATACCATGTGTGTCTTTTTGCTTCTGAGACAACTCACTCAGGATGATCCTTTCCAGATCCCACCATTTACCTGCAAATTTCATGATTTCCTTATTTTTCATTGCTGAGTAATATTCCATTGTGTAGATGTACCACAATTTCTGCATCCATTCTTCAGTTGAGGGGCATCTGGGTTGTTTCCAGCTTCTGGCTATTACAAATAAAGCTGCTACAAACATGGTTGAGCAAATGTCCTTTTTGTGTACTTGAGCCTCTTTTGGATATATGCCCAGGAGTGGTATGGCTGGTTCTTGAGGAAGCGCTATTCCTAGTTGTCTGAGAAAGCGCCAGATTGATTTCCAGAGTGGTTGTACAAGTTTACATTCCCACCAGCAGTGGAGAAGGGTTCCCCTTTCTCCACAACCTCTCCAGCATGTGTTGTCACTTGAGTTTTTCATCTTGGCCATTCTCATGGGTGTAAGGTGAAATCTCAGGGTTGTTTTGATTTGCATTTCCCTAATGGCTAATGAGGTTGAGCATTTCTTTAAGTGCTTCTCTGCCATTCGGTATTCCTCTACAGAGAATTCTCTGTTTAGCTCTGTTCCCAGACATACAACATAGGACA